>NC_092051.1:135491945-136802052 GCF_003086295.3 Arachis hypogaea | reverse complement strand
ATATCAAAAGAAATCAAACTCAAGACAATTAATCAAGAGAAAGGAAATTCAAGTGTTAAGAAACCTCTTGGCAAGGATTGAGAGGCAAAGTTACCTATCCTAGCCATTGACACAAACATATATGATTATGAGAGTTAATCCTAACTTGTCAATTCAACATCGAGGATAAGTCAAATAGGCATAATTGATTCAATCCACAAGTCATAGTCACTACTAACTAGCTAGTGAAAGACTAGAGTTAGTGAAAACCAAATAATTAACTACCCTAATATATCAATTCAAGAATGGGTTCTGACTCAAAGTTACAAGTCCTCAATCCAAGTCAAAAGTAGAAAAAATATATAAAATTAGCCAAAACATTTTATCAAACACTTGGTGTGCATGAAATAAAATCATATTAAATTGCAATAATAATAAATTCTAAAGCTACCAAAAGCAAGAAAATACTAATAACAACTCCATTAAATAACAATAAACAAAGAAACATGAAATTGCATTAATAGAAATTCAAATAAACAAGAGTTCATTAATAATAATAACCAAATAAAAGAAATAACAAGTACTAAAGAAGTAAGAGCTAGAAAGAGAAATGTAAGGAAACTAAATCAGACAAGAATTAAAGCATCATCGAGAAAATTACTAAACTACCTAATTCTAGAGAGAAGAGAGGGCTTTTCTTCTAGAATAACTAAAATGTTATAATTAAACTAATTGCCCTTGTTTCCTCTTAATAGGTTGAAATACTTCCAAATGATTGGATTGGGTCTTAAGGCCCAAAATTGCTGCCAGCGAATTGCATTAAATGAAGTCACGTGTGCGACTTGTGTGTACGCACAATGTGTGCGTAAGCACACTTGCTAATTTTTCTACTTGTGCGATGCACGAATTACTTGTGCGTACGCATGACTGCACGCTTCCACCTGTGCGTAGTGCGTGTGTACACTTGTTGAAAAGCTCCAAACTCTATTTCTTCATGATTTCTCCAATTTTGCATGCTTTTTCCTCACTTCTTCAATCCATATTAGCCTTGTAATCCTAAAATCACTTAACAAACACATCAAGGAATTAAATGGAATTAAAGTGAATAAACTTTAGCAAATAAGGGTCTAAAAATTATGTTTTCATTTTTAGCACAATTTATGGAGAGTTTACAAAAGTAAGCTATTTCATTGAATAAGCGTAGGAAAATTTGATAAAATTCACCCAATTAGAGCAAATAAATACCATAAAATGTAGATTTATCACATGGCATACACCATTAGATCTGATTTAGGTAGGGGTTACAAGAGGGAGAATGGGTTATGTCTCTGTTTGAATTTGGGATTCTTTGCTTAATTTTTTTTTTGTTTTTGGATTTTCTGGCTTTGGAATCAATTATTTATTACTGATGATTTGAGTTTTGTGTAAGTTTGTGTTTTCCATTGTTACTGATTACTTAAAATTACTTGAACTCCACTGTGTTGCACTTCTCCATCCTTTTCTGACAATCCCCTTATGGATTCTGATTTCTGGAAAACTTCGCTTGTCAGTAGCTTTGACCTGTGCATAAATCTCTATTTCTGACAGAAGTTCACGAGATAGAGGCGAAGGCGGAGGGCTCTGATGCCATCCCCGTTATTTTGGTGGTGGAGTTGAGATTGAAAATAAAGGATTGGGGTAGTTTGGAGATTTATTAAAAAGTCAACAAAAAGATTAGGATTCGGGTATTTTTGTCACACAGAACCCATCTTTCATGGGTATAATATTAGTTTCCTTGTTTGATAGGTATTTTTGTCAGTGTTCGTAAAAATTTTTGGGTACAAATAGTTGTTTTTTTCTTAATTTCATATTACAAATGTAAAAAAAATTGAAACTTACACCAAGTTCCTACACCAAGACCTATGGAGCTTCAAACCAAACTCCCTAGAGCACCAAACCAAATGACTCAAAACCAAATGCCAAGTAAAACACAAATGAACTAATTTATGAATTTTTTTTTTAGTCTCTTTTGCCTTTTCTCATGACTTTTTCTTGAATACCTCACGTAATGCAAGCTTTTTTTTCCAAAGGTAGACTGATTATTCATTTCATTAGAAAAAATATAATGTCCAAATGAGACATAAAAAAAGAGAAGCGGGTATTCTTATACTAAAAAATGGTGAGCAAAACAACATAATAGAGAAAAAGAAGTAAATCCCTAATTAACATAATAGAAAAGTAAACCCTAATTCAGGAGATGGACAAAAAACATAGTAGCTAAAGCCAAGTTCTCTAGCATGTTCGTTGCAAAACCATCAACTTCCATAGCAGCTCTATGAATTCGAGTAAAGATGAAATGGTTCCTTACTCTCCATATATTCCAGCAATAAACTCCCAACACCAAAAGGTGTCGTGAATCTGCTGGGTTCAGAGTCAGGTATTGCTTTTTTTCTGTCCAGCACTGGAAGAAAAAACGCAACATCTTCTCCAATGTTAATTCCATTAAATAGGTTCTTCATCCACACCTCTCTAGCTTTCTCGCAAGTGAACATGCAATGAGTGACAAATTCGACGCCATGTTACAGCGGGGGCATATTGAAGATCTTCCTAGAATTCATTAGTGGAGAAGCTCTATCACCGGAATACACTCATGAATAGATCGCCAGAAGAAGAGCATGATGTTGGAGAGGAGCTTCGGTTTCCAGAAATCTTGCCACACATCTCAACGCTGGAGAAGATTAGGGTAGAACTCATTCGACAGGTGAAAAAAGTGGTAAGCTACTCTATATTCAGATGAGACTTCATAGTTCCCTGAGTTGTGCAGAGACCAAATAATTTTATCCTCCCATTCTCCAATTTTAATTGTTGAGATTTGTTGCCTGACGTGAATCGGAAATAAATTCTCAAGAATTTGTTAATTTCACTCTTTATTATTTGTTAACAGGTCACTCACCCGAGCAAATGGTTGATTTATGCCAAATGCATCCAGACACAAAGGGGGAGTTAAAAGGCTGTGAAGGAGGAACCCACGAATCAGAGAAAATACTAACAGCAGATCCTGTGCAAATTTTGCAAAAAAGTCCTTTCTCTGTGATCTTGCGTCCCTCACGCCCTTGAACTCCTTCGACTTTAGAAGATCAATCTTTGTTGTCTCCCTTATAATGGTTGGTCAGGATCTCGCCTCCTCAAACCAAACTCGAACCTCCTCGAATAGTTTCAAGGATTTTTCAAGCTTCTCTTTTATTTGGAGCATGCTTTTTTTTGAAAGCATTTAGTTATCCCAACACATGAGCCGCGAAGGTCTCCTTGTCATGTTCTATCATTTGGAAACGCTCATCCATAGAGGATAAAACATTCTTCAACATAGAAACTCTCTCTTCTAAGAATTTAGAGTCCTTACCTTTAGGCTCATTTGAAGAACACACCTTCTTGTCTCCTCATTAAGAAGGAATAGCATTCCTTCTACTTTGAGACTCAACATGCTCCATGGTTATACTAAAAGCCATACCCACAAACCACTTGTGCTCCCTCTCAAACCTTGCTCTAATACCAAATTGTCACGGCCTTGGACACACTCCAACGCTACCGTGCCGACACTCGGACTCAACCTCTTGAGCTAAGACCAATCAGCCTAACCTTCAATACTTAGCAAGAAAGCTAAGAACACAAGAGAAAGGAAGCTTTGGTGGAAAGAACACTTTATTACTCAAGTGTTTGTTATAAATAGGGGTGGCAAGTGGGGAAGTCCGTCCCGCCCCGCCTAGTGAAGCGGACCTAAAATCCCACCCCGCCCCGCCTAACTGTGGGTTGGCGGCTTGGCGGCTAAGCCCACTAAATCTCCTCTTTTTTTACAATTAACTATTAAATAATATATATAATTCCACAATTATTTTAATAAATTTATAATTTCTAAAGGCATAAAAAATTATAATTTTTATATTCACAAACACTAAATTTGTAATTATAAATATCTAATAAACATAATTATAAACTAAGTTTTCATCCAAAACATAATTATAAATATTATCTCCAAAGCAAAATAAACATAATTCAAAATATAATTATAAATATTGTCTCCAAAGAAAAATAAACATAATCCAAATACTCAATTTTTATCTTCATTCTCTTGTAAGTTGAGTTGGGAGAAGTTGGATTTTGACAAAAATATTGCAAAAATACACCCTTGCAAAAAAAAAAAAAACACTAAGCCTGGCGGGGAAGCCCGCCCTACCCCGCCAAAGTCCACGGTTTAAGCGGTGTGGGTTAGTGGGATTTTACTTTTTTGCGGTCCTAATTTTCTAGCCCAACCCTCCTTTTTTGGTGGGTTACGCGGGTCGGGCCGGCGGATTTAGGCCCGTTTGCCACCCCTAGTTACAAATGACTCACACCTCCAAAATCTAACTCTCATCCCTATTTATAGTCATCCACCTCCTCAATGGATTGTTATGATTAAATCTAATCAACGATTCAGATTGATCATCCAGAACCTTCACTATAAATATCTATCCTACCACATTTCTTTAAATACTTCTAGATTATTCCATACTACTCTTCATACTTCTATATACATCCGCACTCTTCTAGAATACGTTATGACCTTCTAGAGTCTTCTAGAACCTTTTAGGATATTCCAGGACCTTCTAGGGCATTCTAGAATATTTTGAAACTATCTAGATCATTTTCAAACACTCCAGAAAATTATACAAATACTGTTAAATCTAACATTCTAAAATTTATCATGACATTCTCCTCCACCTATTGCGCAGACATCCTCATCATGTTTTGTTCATGATAGTGCTCTAAGTGTTTTTGGAATTATTACAGAACTTCACGAGCTTCCCAACTAGCCTCTGTTATTAAGAGTCATTTCCACTTGATCAAGTATTGGATACTTGGTGGTACTCCTCTTCGTCGCACAACCGGATTTGCTAGGATCTCTTCGATCTTTTTGTTGAATGATCTAATTAGCACGGGTGGAGCTCGATTCGAGTCACATCTTCTTAGTTCCTCTCGATCTCCATAATATGGTTTAAGCATACTAACATGGAATACTAGATGGATCCTCTTAGAGCGAGGAAATTGTACTTTGTAAGCAACCTCCCCAACATGTCCAATGATTTCAAATGGCTCCTCATATTTGCGGATCAAACCCTTATGAACCTTGCGAAAAGCTTTGAATTATTGTGGAAGAAGCTTAATCATTACCTTATCTCCCACTTGATAGCTTGCATGCCTCCTCTTCTTATCTGCCCATTTCTTTATCCTCTTTGTAGCTTTGTCGAGGTAAGAACGAGTGAAATCTGCTTGTTCTTTCCAAGACTTAATCATATGATAAGCTCCAGGGCTCTTTCCTGAATAAGAGGAGGAAAGAGAATGTGGTGTAAGCGGTTGTTGTTCAGTCACAATCTCGAACAGACTCTTTTCTGTGGACTCACTTCTTTGTATATTGTATGAGAACTGGGCAATGTCTAGGAGTTTTATCCAATCCTTTTGATATGCCTCAACTAACATTTGAGTAAGGCATTCACTCTCTCCATCTGCCTGTCAGTTTGAGGATGGAAGCTTTGACAAACCCCAACTTGAGGGTTTATCTTGTGCTGATTTCAGGGGTTTTATCAATGATTCCACACACTTTCTATATGAAAATACAAGATTTTGCATTCCTTTCCTAGTTTCGCCTCATGAATGAAAACATGCTTATTTCGCACTAAAATAGATACATTTCTAATCTTCTCTTGATGCCATTCGATGCCGTGACTTGTGTGTTAAGTGGTTTCAGGATATAGAGTAGGAATGGACCGAAAAAGAAGAAGGAAGACGGGTACAAAGGAAGGAAGCATGAGGATTAAGCTTTGGAGATTTCCACATGGGCGCGTGCGCGCACCTTGCGCGCCCGCGCGGATAGGGCAACGTGGAGCCAAAGCCAAGAGCCGGCTTGAGAAGCGGCTAAGCCAGGATCTTCATGGGCGCGCACGCGTACATCACGCCTCCGCGCACATTACAAGACGTCTCAACGGCGCGTGCGCGTGCCTTGCGCGTGCGCGCCGATTTGCGAATATGATTTTTAAGAAGTCACGTGACTTAGGCGTGAAGGCAGTTAAGGATTCCACTCTTGGAGAAACACCTTGGCGGGAAAAGCTTAAGAAGACCAAAGGAACAAGGGTTAAGGACACTTTAGTTCATTTCTTCTAGATCTAGATATTTTTCCTTTTTTTGGAGAGAAGAGAGAGTTAGTTACACTTTTTGGGAGAAGAAGAGGGAGATTCCAAGCTTCACTAGGGTTCATCCTCATCTAATTTCTGAATTTTCAATGACTTTTTGGTGAGATCCACTACAATTCTCACTCCACTTTGTTCATGTCATAGATTTTCTTCTCCAATTTCAAGTAGTAGATACAATTGATCAATTCTCATAGATCTAGAATTCAACTTTGTAATTTTGGATTTCATCTCTATTTTGGATTTTCATTGCTACTCTTTGAGACTTGTTGTTAGATCTTTGTGTTGCAATACTTTCAATTTGACTTTTCTTCCCATTTTACTATGACTTTCCTTCTTGCTCATCACATGTTTGATAAAATGACAACACTAGCTATGGAGTAGAATTCTCACACTTGGCATAGGGTTTGGTCTTTGGAAGAAGTTGAATAGTGTATCAATAGTTGATTTGGAATTAGGGATTGCTAGTTGGCTTGGAGTGCACTAAAGCTAGATTCCCATAAGGTGAAGCTAGGACTTGTGACTCAAGTTGATTACTTTCATTTGACCTTCCTCTATACCTAGGGGATAACTAAATGAAGCAAGGCCTAATTGTATCAACATTGTATGGACTATAAGGATAGAATTTCCAATGCCAACCCTAAGCCAAGTCTTTTGATAATTGATTGTTTGTTTCTCATTACTTGCTAAAACCTTCAAAGAATTCCAACAAGGCTTGCTAAATCAATAAGATGCACACTTTGGCAATTCCAAGGGAGAACGACTCGGGGGACTAGTACTCTCGGATATAGATTGTAGATTTGTTTGATGAAGGATTTTGCGTCGGTTTAGACTATACTACGATTGATCATTTGATAATTTCTATACCGGCAAAAATTCATTCGTCAAAATGGCGCCGTTGCCGGGGAAATGCTTAGTGTGCCATGTTATTGTTTTGGATTAAGCATGTATATATGTACATAGTTGCACTTCATTGTAAATTGCTCAATTGACTAACTCCTCATCATTACAATGAATTCCATTTCTCCTTCATTGCATGACGCGTTCACAACCGAATCCGAGCTTAGCCCCTTTTGATCCGGAAATAGAACGAACTTTGTTTCATATTAGACAAGCTCGGAGGTGGCTAAGATTTGGAAAGGGTGAAGAGGTTTTCACCACCTCAACCACCTTACTACAAGTGAACATTGAACCGTCACTCAAAGAAGGCATTAATCATACTCCCATCAATCTCACTAACAATTCTTCTTTTGTTTTAGGTACTAATACCATGGACGCTCCAAGGAGAGTTACCATCAAGGAAGCGGGTGCACCGGATTATGTCCTTCAACCCCTTCATGTAACTCACCCCAATTTGAATGCGAACTTTGAATTGAAGACCGCTTTGATCAACCTCCTACCCAAGTTTCACGGACTTCCCGCACAAGACCCTATTCGACATCTCAAGGACTTCCATCGCATATGCTCGACTACTAGACGGGAAGGGTCCGATGAAGTTGCTATATGGTTGTTTGCTTTCCCTTTCTCTCTTGAGGACAAGGCTAAAGAATGGTTCTACACTCTCTCTAGTGAAGTTACCTCCGATTGGGACCTACTTAGAAGGGGGTTCTTGGATAAATTCTTGCCCCCGGAAAAGATGGATAGGCTAAGGAAGGAAATGTCTTGTATTGTGCAAGGTGAGACGGAACCACTCTATGAGTATTGGGAACGGTTTCGCAAATTACTAGATGCATGTCCTAATCACATGCTCGACACTCAAGTATTGCTTGGATACATATGTCAAGGGATGCGAGAGCAAGATAGAACCCTCTTGGACACTTCTAGCAATGGCTCTTTGTCCAAATATAAAACCGCGGAGGAGGCATGGCAACTTATCATTGACTTAGCCGAATCCAATCAACATATGAGGCGAAGAGTCAACCGTCCAAGGACCGTGAACGAGGTATCAACTAGTAGTGAAGCCACCGCTCTAACTCAATCCTTGAATGAGATAACATCCGTCTTGAGGCAACTCCAATTGAACCAACAACAACCACAACAACCTCAATCATATCAACAACACCCTCCACCATCTCAACAACACAACCAACAATAATTGGTCCCTCAAAGAGTATGTGGCATTTGCTCTTGCTACTCTCACTACACGGATGAGTGCCCAAACCTTCAAGAAGACAACACTTTGGCGGCCACCCATAATTTCTATGACCGCCCTAATCAAGGGTACTACCAAGGAGGTAATCCTAACCAAGGGCACCCTTATCAAGGAGGAGGCTACAACCAAGGAAGTGGACACAATAATCAAAATTGGAAAGACAATCATCAACAAGCAAATAGGGACAACAACAACAATGGAGGAGGTCAAAGATGGAATAACAACTCGCAAAATTTCTCACAAAACCGACCATACAACTTACAAAATCAACCATACAATCAACAAAACCCACAAAGAAACTACCAAACATATCAACCACCACATCAAAGACCACCACCCAACCAATCACAAGCTCCTCAACTCACATATGCAACCACCCCCTCCAACCAAGATGAAACACTCCGGACCATCATCCAAGGCCAAAAGGAATTACAAAACACACTTGCTTCCGGCCTCACCGGCCTCACCTCCACATTACAAGCTCTTCTTGCACGCATGGACACACCATCGACCCCCACTCCTCAACCCCCAATCCAAAGTGTCATTCCCTCTCAACCTCAACCAAATCCAAAAGGGGGCATCAATGCCATCACCCTTAGATCCGGTACACAACTAAAAGAGAAGGAAGCAAAGGACCCAAGTCCTATCACAACCGCCCAAGAGGAAGAGAGAATAGATATAGAAGAGGTAGTGGAAGAGGAGACACCACAAGCCATAGTTGAGGATGAAGCCCAACCAACAAGGGAGACAACCAAGGCCAAAAGAACCTTGGAAGAAGAAATTGCTCAACCACTTCCATTTCCAACACTTGCAAAGAAGGCTAAAAAGCGCATAGAACTTGACCCCAAAATGGTAGAAATGTTCAAGAAAGTTGAGGTAACCATCCCCCTCTTTGATGCCATCCATCAAGTTCCTAGATATGCCAAATTCCTCAAGGATTTATGCATAAACAAGGATAGAATTCTTGAATTGGAAACCATCCCATTGGGGAGTTCTATTTCCGCTTTGATGGGAACATTACCGGAGAAGTGTGATGACCCGGGCCCTTGTATGGTCACTTGCACCGTCAATGGAGTTCAATTTAGAGATTGTATGTGTGACCTCGGAGCATGTGTTAGCATCATGCCGCTCTCCGTTTATCGGGTATTGAACTTGCCCCCACTAAAAAGGTCGACGGCAAGATTTGTCCTAGCGGATAAAAGCATAATAACCGTAGCGGGTGTTGCGGAAGATGTATTGGTGAATATAAAAGGGTTGGTGTTTCCGATTGACTTCTATGTCCTTGAAATGCCGTCAAGCGAAACCGAGAGAGCATCATCTATCCTACTTGGAAGGTCATTCTTGAGGACTTCTAGATTCAAGCTTGATGCTTACTCGGGGAACTACTCATTTGAAATAGATGGGAGAATTGTAAGCTTTAGCCTAGAAGAAGCAATGAAGCATCCACCGGAGAACCACTCTCTATTTCGGTGTGACCCAATCGATAACATAGTAGCCGAAGTGCATCTTGCAAGATTAGATGAGAAGTGCATGGTCAAAGAAGCAAATGAAGAGTCGAGCGAACTAAACACCACACACCATACAAACCATTCCGGAAACTCAAACTTCAAGGAATGACAAGAAGATGGAATTGAAGCCACTACCACCTCACTTAAGGTATTCATACCTTGATGAAGCCCAAAAGCTACCCGTGATAATTGCACAAGAGTTAACTCCTCAACAAGAAGAAAAATTGCTGAATGTATTGAGGAAAAACAAAAGGGCAATTAGGTGGAGTTTGGCGGATCTAGTGGGAATAAGCCCCCAAGTATGCGAGCACCGCATATTTCTTGAAGAAGGAGCAAGACCGGTCCGACAACCTCAAAGGAGACTTAACCCAACCATTCTTGAGGTGGTAAAGAAAGAAGTCACTAAGCTACTTGAAGCGGACATCATCTATCCTATCTCGGATAGTGAATGGGTAAGCCCGGTCCAAGTAGTGCCAAAGAAGTCCGGAGTGACAACAATCAAAAACGAAAGTGGTGAACTTATAGCAACAAGAGTGCAGAATTCTTGGAGAGTATGCATAGACTACCGAAGATTGAACGCGGCCACAAGAAAAGATCACTTTCCACTACCATTTATCGATCAAATGCTTGATCGGTTAGCCGGTAAATCATATTATTGTTTTCTTGATGGCTACTCCGGATACTTCCAAATTCATATTGCTCTAGAAGACCAAGAAAAAACCACATTTACTTGCCCCTTTGGAACGTATGCTTACAAGCGTATGCCATTTGGCCTATGTAATGCACCGGCAACGTTTCAAAGATGCATGATGAGCCTATTTGCGGACTTTCTAGAGCAATCGATGGAAGTTTTCATGGATGATTTTAGTGTGTATGGTGAGTCATTTGAGCATTGCTTAGGAAACCTTGAAAAAGTCTTAGAAAGATGCACCAAAACAAACCTTGTCCTAAATTTTGAAAAATGTCATTTCATGGTCAAACAAGGCATTGTTTTGGGACACATAGTATCAAAGGAAGGCATCTCCGTAGATCCGGCAAAGATAAATGTCATATCCAGTTTACCTTACCCCTCCTCCGAGAGGGAAGTCCGTTCTTTTCTTGGACATGCAGGATTCTACCGGAAATTCATCAAGGACTTTAGCAAGGTGGCCTTACCTCTCTCTCGATTACTACAAAAAGACACTGAATTTGAGATGAGCAAGGAGTGTATGGAAGCATATGACACACTCAAGGTAGCATTGACACAAGCCCCTATTGTACGAGGACCCAATTGGACTCAACCCTTTGAAATCATGTGTGATGCTTCGAATTATGCGATAGGAGCCGCGTTAGCCCAACGCGAGGGTAAGACTCCCTATGTCATAGCTTATGCTTCCAAAACATTAGACGGAGCCCAATCCAACTACACTACTACCGAAAAGGAACTCTTGGCTATTGTTTTTGCTTTGGACAAGTTCCGAGCCTACCTTCTTGGTTCCAAGGTAGTAGTGTATTCGAATCACGCGGCACTAAAGTACTTGTTGGCAAAAAAGGAATCAAAACCGCGATTAATTCGTTGGGTGCTCTTATTACAAGAATTTGACTTGGAAATCAAAGATAGGAGCGGTGCCCAAAACCTAGTGGCGGACCATTTAAGTCGCCTCGAACACACAAAAGGCGACACCACTCCTATCAATGATTCCTTTCCTTTAGATGCTTTGCATGCAATCTCGGAAGTGGTTCCTTGGTATGCCCCAATAGCAAACTATTTGGTTTCACGCACTTTTCCTCCCAATCTCAACAAACACAAAAAGGATAAGCTGAAAAGCGAATCCAAATACTATATTTGGGATGACCCCTACTTGTGGAGGTGTGGAGCGGAGGAAATAGTGCGACGATGCATACCTCAAACCGAATTCCAAGCAATCTTGGACGCTTGCCATGCTTCCGAAGGAGGTGGTCACTACGGACCCCAAAGAACGGCAAGAAAAATCCTTGATTGCGGATTTTGGTGGCCAACTCTTCTCAAAGATGCTTCTCTCTATTGCAAATCTTGTCCCCAATGTATTAGGTTTGGAGATATTTCCAAGAAGGACGAAATTCCCCAACAAAATATGCTTTTTTGCGAAATCTTTGACGTATGGAGAATCGACTTCATGGGACCATTTCCAAATTCCAATGGCTTTCTCTACATCTTGCTAGCCGTCGATTATGTGTCAAAATGGGTGGAGGCAATCCCCACCCGAACGGATGACGCTAATGTTGTGTATTCTTTTGTGAGGAACAATATCATTTGTCGCTTTGGCGCCCCAAGAGCAATCATAAGTGACCAAGGATCCCACTTTTGCAACAAAAGAATAGACGGCCTCATGAGAAAATATGGCATCATCCACAAAGTCGCCACGGCTTACCACCCTCAGACAAACGGCCAAGCCGAAGTCTCTAACCGGGAAATCAAGCATGTGTTAGAAAGGATTGTAAAGCCGAATAGGAAAGATTGGAGCATCAAACTCCCCAATGCACTGTGGGCCTATCGAACGGCTTACAAGACACCCATTGGCATGAGCCCCTTCCGGCTTGTATATGGTAAAGCATGTCACTTACCGGTGGAGATTGAACACAAAGCTTATTGGGCCGTAAAGGAGTGTAATATGAGCTTGGGTGGGGCCGGTGTAGAGAGAAAGCTTCAATTGGCGGAATTAGAATGTATGAGATTGGAAGCTTACGACAACTCTAGACTCTATAAGGAAAAGTTGAAAGCCATCCATGACAAGAACATTAGGAGAAGAGAATTCCAACCCGGTGACCTAGTCCTTCTCTACAATTCAAGGTTGAGATTACTACCCGGAAAGCTTAGATCAAGGTGGGATGGGCCCTACCAAGTGGAGAAAGTAGAACCTTATGGAGTCTACCACTTGCGCCACCCATCAAGCCCGGACATCTTCAAGGTAAACGGGCACCGTCTCAAATTGTATCATGGTGAGCAAAGAAAGAACGCCAAGGAATTTGAAGTGTTCCTCTTGAGGGATGCAACTCTTGAATAAACACTATAAGCTGCTGAAAGTCCAACTTAAGGACGTTAAACAAAAGTGCTAGGTGGGAGACACCCCACCATGGTAAGATCTTCCTTTGAGACTTGTACATAGACACTTGACTTCATGTTTGTTAGCTAGATTTTAATGACAACTCCCCTTCATTTGTTGACTTCATTTGCTATAGTGCTTAAGTGGCTGTATGGAGGGGGGGTTTGAAATGTCAAAAATGGTGTAACCACTTGTAAATTTAGAAAAACCCACCCCTCTGCGCGTGCGCGCACATGGCGCGTCCGCGCACATGGGCAAAATCTGCCAATCGGCGCGCAAGCGCACTGTGCGCGTCCGCGCCGATTGCCTTGCTGCCCCCCTAGTACATTCTACAGAGAGTTAAGCCTCTCTCAAGCCTACACTAAGCCACCAGCCCAGCACCCTTGCCGCGTGCGCGCACCTGGCGCGCACGCGTCCATACAAAGCGAGCACGGAATGCGCGCGCGCGCCACAGCCTCGCACGCGCCCTTTCACTCTGCACTCCTCTCTGGGCCATTTCACAGAGAGTTGAGCCCCCTCCAGGCCCCTCTCGTGCCTGGGGCACAACCACGCGGACGCGTACGCGCACTGTGCGCGCGCGCGCCAACACACGCTAAAGCAATCTCTGGTACTTCGTCCAGAGAGTTATGCCACCCCTGTGCCTCTCCTGTGCCCCCAGCCCAAGCGCATGGACGCGCACGCGACATGTGCGCGCGCGCGCGCCCCTAGTCACCTTACTCCCTGCGCGAGCGCGCACCGCGCGCGTACGCGCCGGTGATCGACGCCACCTTTAAGAAGGGCACACTCACCCCTTCATTCTCATCCCACTTCTCTTCTTCTCCCATATCCTTCTCCATCTCACAAGGTACTACCCTAGGCCCCCTCTTAGTCCATTAATCTCTTGTAGTTCTTATTCATTTAGTTGCACCATCTTTTAGGTAGCTTCCTTCTTCTCTTTTTTTTTCTTCTTCTCTCTTTCTCTCTTCTTTCTCTAGTTACTCCTTTGGGATGTCTTTGCTCTCCCCTCTCTTTCAATCCCATTCTTCATGGGCATCTAGGCCCCAAACTCACTTACATGAGTAGATGAATAGTGTTGCTTACTTCTCTTGCACTCAATATGCATTATAATCATTAATAATGGATTGTGGAAAGTTACATTGCTCTCATTTTCACATAATCACATATTACTTGAGGGATGCACACCAAGTGTTCGATGAGAGGCACACTTGAATTTTGGACTTATTGTGACTCCCTTGCCTCTCAACCAATCACTTTTGAGTGCATCCCCACTTTCCACAAACCATTCATCCCCATTTATGGTCCCTAAGGGTGTGTGCTTCTCATGCCTCTTCCTTGCATGCTTAAACTACCCTTGCACCACATGAAAATTATTTATCTTGCTCTTCACACATTATCCTAGTTACGTGTTGCAGCTGTCATGTAACGAAGATACCCATATTCTATGGCATAACTTTCATTACATAGAGCTCATGTATCTCCACTTCTTTGGGTTTGATATTTTTCCTTTCTTGCTTCCACAGGATGGTCATAAAAAAGGACAACGGGAAAGGCCCCAAGAAGCCAGCTTCCAATAAAGCGCGCCAAGAACTAACGGCCAGGCCCCTCTTGAAGAAGACCAAGGGCCCCGTTGACGTTCTAGAGAAGGACTACCCTCCTAAGGATTCAAACAAGTTTCCCAACCGTTACTGCGAACTTTTTTACTCCAGAATGATTGAAAGGAATTACCATCCGGAACCCCTCCTAGTCTTACCGGCTCACCTCAGTCCGATTGTGATGCCACAAATTGACCGGAGGCAATGGAGGTTCCTCTTGAGGCAACCAACGGAGGCCAATCTCTCTTGGGTGGTGGAATTCTACTCCAACTTCCACTCACCTCATCTCACATCCATATTTGTGCGCCGAAAACAAGTGTCGGTCACAGTGGAAGCCATCCGAGAAGTCCTTGGGATTGCACCGTCAACGGATGCATATGACGCCTACCAAGAAGTCTTGGCTACATGCGTTGACCGCGCATTCGATTGGAGCGCGATCCTCCGCGTCATTGCTTTACCCGACGCATTTTGGATTCGGGGGACCATAAAGCGAAGACCCAAGGGTTTAGATGTCCGCCACCTCACTCAAGAAGCCACGGCTTGGGCCCAAATTCTAGCTCACTACGTGCTCCCGAGCACACATGGGTCATCCATCACCGCCGAGCTTGCCTTATTGATATGGTGCATCTTAACCGAGAAACCGGTCAACGTTCCGCATGCCATCCGCCAATCCATGGGGCGCATTCATGCCAAGGGAAATCTACCATTCCCCGCTTTAGTGACGGCATTAGTTGCGAAAGCCGGCGTCAACCGGGAGACTAAAGATAGGCGAACCTCAATACCGGTCGATGGTGATATCATTCCGACCAAGAGATGCCTCAAGCCTCCGGAAGTCACCAAGGACATTGAACTACCCACACCAACTGGCCACGCTACCACTTCATCTACATCACAAAAATCGGCCGCCCAACGCCTTGAAGACCTTCACAACAAATTAGACCGTTATGAGAGGCGTAACCAACGCCGCTATGCTCATGTGAAGAGGCTTCTAAGCATGATCACCCCACCAATGGAGGAACCCGATATCTCCACCTCCACCGCAACTTCAAGCGGAGATAGCAATGGCATTGGAGATGTGGCACACTTGGAGCTCAATCAACCAGCGCGCCTAACCTCTAGCACGGAGGACCGTGCTAAATTTTAAGTGTGGGGAGGTTGGCCGACCGATCTCCGTAGGTAACATCTGAATAAATCTGAATAAATTAGGATAGGTTGCATGATTAGGTTTTAGTAGGATAGGTTGCATGATTAGGTCTTAGTTGGCACCATTCGCATGATAAGCCTGCTTGGTTGGAACAATGAAATTCCCTCTTAGGAAACCAACACTTTGGGGCAACCATGGCATTGCAAATTTTAAATGCTTTGATGCCAAAGTTGCATGAAGAATTATATCTTGGAACATGGTTTTGAGCTAAGAACACAAGCTTGTGAGATTTGAGCCTAATGGTGTGGTTACATCTTATAACCACTTATTTTTCCTTCTTGTGTGCATTATCCTCCTTCTATGATTGTGATCTTTGATTTGTTTGACTCTTTATGTCCATTATTTGGTGTATTCATGCATTTATATGATTGAGGCCATCATTTCATTAGCTCACTCACCCAAACGGCCTTACCTTCTATCTTCCTTTGTTAGCCAAACTTGAGCCTACGATCAACCCACTTTGTTCTTAATTTAGCACATTACAAGCCTTTAAGCGGAAAACAATAAAAGTCCTTATTTGGATCTTTGATTAGCTTAGGCTAGTGTGTGAGTATCATTCAAGTGTGGGAACCTTGGGACATTGGGTGAATAAGAGGGTATTTTGTATTATTATTGAAATTATTGGGAATTGGGTACATACTCATGTATTGATCAAATGTAAAACCTCATGCATTGACGTTCTTGTATATAGAAAAAAAAATTGAGAAAAAAAAAACAATATGAAAAAAAAATAATAATAATAAAATATAGAAAAAAAAAAGAAAGAAAAAAAAAAGGAAAGAGGAAAAATAATGAAAAGGGGACAAAATGCCCCAAAGTGAAGCTCAAGAGGAATCAATGCATAAGTACAGTGAAACGAAAAGAAAATGCATGAGTATGTGGAAAAGTGAGGAATGGGTAGTTAGGTTAGCACTTAATTGTATAGGTCATTATATAGGTTAGGTGGGAAAAGTTCAAGTTAATCAAAGATTCAAATCCTAAGTCCACTAGCCATATACGACCCTACCTTGACCCTAACCCCATTACAACCTAGGAAAAGACCTCATGATAATTGTATGTATGCACTGAATAACTGTTGATTGTTAGATGAAAAACAAATCTTGGAAAGCATGATTAGGGGAGAATCGAGAGAATAAACCCCAAACACCGAGTGATTAGAGTGCAAACACTTCCGACGAGGGTTCGATGCTCAATCCTTTGATTCCCGGCTCTCGCGAGCATTCCTCATGCAAGGTTGCACATATTGCATTTGATGCTTAGAAAGTGGCAAATCCTATGCTTTGACCATCATTGTACCCCATGTGTTCGCATATGTCCTAAGAAGGCTAATTTGTTCCCAACCAAGTGGATAGTGGCACTAGTCATAGTTGCAGTGCATATAAGTAGGTTGCACTTCATGAGTCTTATACTTTTGCAATCCCTCGGTCTTCTGTGTTCCTTTGCATTTCTCTAAGCATGAGGACATGCTAGGATCTAAGTGTGGGGAGGTTGACAAACCCCAACTTGAGGGTTTATCTTGTGCTGATTTCAGGGGTTTTATCAATGATTCCACACACTTTCTATATGAAAATACAAGATTTTGCATTCCTTTCCTAGTTTCGCCTCATGAATGAAAACATGCTTATTTCGCACTAAAATAGATACATTTCTAATCTTCTCTTGATGCCATTCGATGCCGTGACTTGTGTGTTAAGTGGTTTCAGGATATAGAGTAGGAATGGACCGAAAAAGAAGAAGGAAGACGGGTACAAAGGAAGGAAGCATGAGGATTAAGCTTTGGAGATTTCCACATGGGCGCGTGCGCGCACCTTGCGCGCCCGCGCGGATAGGGCAACGTGGAGCCAAAGCCAAGAGCCGGCTTGAGAAGCGGCTAAGCCAGGATCTTCATGGGCGCGCACGCGTACATCACGCCTCCGCGCACATTACAAGACGTCTCAACGGCGCGTGCGCGTGCCTTGCGCGTGCGCGCCGATTTGCGAATATGATTTTTAAGAAGTCACGTGACTTAGGCGTGAAGGCAGTTAAGGATTCCACTCTTGGAGAAACACCTTGGCGGGAAAAGCTTAAGAAGACCAAAGGAACAAGGGTTAAGGACACTTTAGTTCATTTCTTCTAGATCTAGATATTTTTCCTTTTTTTGGAGAGAAGAGAGAGTTAGTTACACTTTTTGGGAGAAGAAGAGGGAGATTCCAAGCTTCACTAGGGTTCATCCTCATCTAATTTCTGAATTTTCAATGACTTTTTGGTGAGATCCACTACAATTCTCACTCCACTTTGTTCATGTCATAGATTTTCTTCTCCAATTTCAAGTAGTAGATACAATTGATCAATTCTCATAGATCTAGAATTCAACTTTGTAATTTTGGATTTCATCTCTATTTTGGATTTTCATTGCTACTCTTTGAGACTTGTTGTTAGATCTTTGTGTTGCAATACTTTCAATTTGACTTTTCTTCCCATTTTACTATGACTTTCCTTCTTGCTCATCACATGTTTGATAAAATGACAACACTAGCTATGGAGTAGAATTCTCACACTTGGCATAGGGTTTGGTCTTTGGAAGAAGTTGAATAGTGTATCAATAGTTGATTTGGAATTAGGGATTGCTAGTTGGCTTGGAGTGCACTAAAGCTATATTCCCATAAGGTGAAGCTAGGACTTGTGACTCAAGTTGATTACTTTCATTTGACCTTCCTCTATACCTTGGGGATAACTAAATGAAGCAAGGCCTAATTGTATCAACATTGTATGGACTATAAGGATAGAATTTCCAATGCCAACCCTAAGCCAAGTCTTTTGATAATTGATTGTTTGTTTCTCATTACTTGCTAAAACCTTCAAAGAATTCCAACAAGGCTTGCTAAATCAATAAGATGCACACTTTGGCAATTCCAAGGGAGAACGACTCGGGGGACTAGTACTCTCGGATATAGATTGTAGATTTGTTTGATGAAGGATTTTGCGTCGGTTTAGACTATACTACGATTGATCATTTGATAATTTCTATACCGGCAAAAATTCATTCGTCAAGCTTGTCGAGAAGTGAAGTTCCGATCCAAGAAGTTTGAACAACTCTGTCCATAGTTGTCCTGTGAAGCGTGGATCTTGATCATTGATGATACTCTTAGGTAATTTTTAGTATTTCACCACATTCTTGAAGAATAGTCGTACTACTTTCTCTACAGTACAATTAGTAAGAGTAGGTATAAAAGTAGTATACTTCAAAAATTGATCCACTACCATGAGGATAGATCCAAACCCTTCAGACTTTAGTAAGGCATGGATGAAATCTAAAGGCACACTTTTTCACACTCGCTATAGCAGAGGCATAGGTTCCAACAACCCACTTAATGTCTTGTTTTCAATCTTATCTTGTTGGCACACAAGACAAGTCTTCACATAGCTCTCTGTTTCATCTTTCATTTGAGGCCAATAATAGAAAGATTCAATGAGTGCCAAGGTCCTTCGCTGACCTTGGTGACCAGCCGACTTGGTATCATGGCATTCTCTCGCCAACTTTCTTCTTCAATTTTTTCACTTAGGGTCATATATCCTTCTCCCTTTGGTGTAGAGAAGGTCGTCTTCTAGCCAAAATTTCTTGGTCTTACTTTCTCTACCCAACTCTACCAACTTATTGGCTAATGGATCATGATGCAATCATTCCTTGATGGTATGCATAATATCTCTTTTGACCATGGAAATGGTTGCCAACTTAGCCTTATGACTCGGCGTATCTGCTACCACATTAGTCTTGCCTGACTTGTATTCAAATTCGAAATCAAACTCAACAAGAAATCTTGCCACCTAACTTTTTTGGGGACTTTACTTCTTCTGAGTTTGGAAGTAGCTTGTAGCCACATTGTCTGTCTTGACGATGAAGTATGAACCAAACAAGTAGTGATGTCAAGTGCTCAGACAATGCACCACCGCAGTCATCTCCTTCTCTTGGACAGTGTATCGTCTCTCTGTATGATTCATATTGCGACTCTTAAAGGTAATAGGATGTCCTTCTTGCATCAGAACCCCTCCAATTATGTAGTCAGAAGCTCCAGTGTGGACTTCAAATATTTTTGAGTAGTCGGGCAGTGCTAGTACTGGTCCTTCTGTGATAGTAGTCTTCAACTTAACAATCCTTCGACCATTTTCAAGAGTGATTCTTCTTGAGAAGATCAGTTAATTGTGCAACCTTGATAGAGTATCCCTTGATAACTTCAGATAGTAATTAGGCAACTCAAAGAATGACCCCAATTCAGATACCTTGTTTGGCTGCTACCACTCTTAGATAGCCTTCACCTTTCCTTGATCCATACAGAGAGTTCCATCTTTAATGTTGTGTCCCTAAAAGTGGACTTCGTCCCTTGCAAAGGAACACTTTTCCTTCTTTACATATATATTATTCTCTCGCAAGATTTTGAATTTTTGGTTTGTAAGTGTTCTATATATTTTTTCAAGGTATTACTATATATAGACAACAATGTCATCCAGATATACCATTACAAACCAATCAAGATAAGGACCAAAGATCTCGTTCATCACGGTACAAAAAGTCAGAGGAGCATTGGTTAAGCCAAAGACATCACCAACTACTCATATGATCCATATCTCGTGACACACATCAGACTCATCACCATCGACAATCTCCACTTTGTGATATCCTGATCTCAAATGCAGCTTTGAGAATCACGTAGCTCTATTAAGTTAATCAAACAAATCAGCTATAAAAAAAATAGAGTATTTGTTCTTGATGGTTACCTTGTTAAGTGTTCGATAGTCCATACATAGTCTCAATGAACCATTGTATTTTTTTTGGAATAAGACTGGTGCGTCATAAAATACCTTCAATGAACGGATGAACCCAACATCTAGCAGATTCTTGAGTTGCTTCTTCAACTTCTCGAATTCTGACTATGTCATCCTATATGATGTCGAGACAAATGATTTTGCTCCTAACTCCAATTTAATTTTGTGATTCACCTTCTTTTTAAGTGGTAGTTGTTTTGGTAACTCAAGACACATCACGTCTTTATTTTCATTGTGATCCACATCTTATTTAATATATAATTTGTTAGTAAATTATTCTTTAATTAAGTGAAATATTATAACTAATTTAACTCATCCAATTTGACGCCACCGTATGAACTTATTTGCTTGACTATAATATTGTTGGACCCAAAAACAATTTTTACTCCAGGTATAAAAATTTCATGAAGAAATAAATTCGCCCCCGCAAAAGTGGTTTTGGCTTTCAAAATTTAAATATAATAGTTGCAACTAAGATATCAAAATAGGTGGCAAGTCAACAACTAATTCCATATTAATTAATAGTATTTAAGTGATACTTTCATACTTTGGGGCAGAAGCCCGATGCATGAAGAGATTTCTGGAGGGAAAAAGCGTGAAACGTGTTAATAATGAAGAAGCGCTAGAACCTTAGAATGTACACGCAGCCTCAAATGTCATATACGTGTCCATCATGCACATGCGCCATGTGGTTTTCACCGATCCTGTTCCTACTTCCTAGAAGAAAGGATCTTTCTAGTTTGATATTAATAATCATCGTAACAACAATAAAACATGTCAGAAACAAATTAATAAACACAAGATGGCAAAAGCAGTGAAGCCGCAAGACCCAAATGCAAAGTTCTATACCCTCTTGAGTGGTCACAGCATGCCAGCCGTTGGATTAGGAACATGGAAAACTGGCTCACAAGCCTCTGATTCTGTTTTCACTGCCATTGCTGAGGTAAGTACCTACCTATCTCTTTTCCCCGATCCATTTGAACTTAGCACACGTAATAGCATTAAGATAATTAAATCGTTTGGATTTGATTGAAATTATTAATTACTGATGCTAAAAATTAGGTGCTAAGATATATAAAATAAGATTGTAAGTATTATAGCATTGTCCTTACATATCCTAGAACAATTATTTACTGATGAATTAAGCTTTTCAAGAAATGAATTAAGTTTTGGTATTGTTTTCGTGTTCACAGATATTAATGTAAAAAGAAAGAATAAGAACAAAAAATTAAACTTATGCAGAGTAGATAAAGCAATAAAGAGAATGAATCAAATTCTTTATTAGACAGAATCCCAAAAATATTGGTATCTTGCATTGCAATACTACATTTTTATGGAACAAATCAGTGTTACACGATTTGAATTAATATCATGTAATCTCTAAGCTAAATAAATCACATCTAAAACTTCAATTTGGAAATTCTTTCTAAAAACCAAATCATCACACTTAGCTGGAGTTCGAATTCATGTGAAGCTAAGTCTTATATGATCTAACCTTTGTTTGCAGGCTGGTTATAGACATATAGACACTGCTGCACAGTATGGAGTCCAAGAAGATGTATGTTAATTACTATTCTGAATTTTTCAGTTCATTCATATATTGGATCTTGGTTGTCATCAATATCTATCTATTTACAGGTTGGACATGGACTTCAATCTGCTATGATAGCAGGAGTGGATAGGAAGGATCTCTTTGTCACCTCCAAGTTATGGTATATATATATAAAATTGCCACCACTTTGTTTCATTAAGTGAACTCAATTGTCCTGATTAATTACATTATATTAGGTGTTACCAGATTAAGAAAACTTTGTTTGAAGTAATTGCAAAAATTTTACAAATCCCAAAACCTTTTTAATTACAATGTTACATGCAAATAACATCACTTTTATTCAAGTTCTCAGGACCTTATGTGTGTGAAATTATAAATTTTGTAGGTGCACTGACTTGACCCCTGAAAGAGTTAGACCTGCCCTTAACAACACCCTTCAAGAACTCCAACTTGACTACCTTGATCTTTACTTGGTAATAATTAAGCTTCTATTGTTGCAAGTGATTTGATCAAATTTAAGGGATGAAGAAGAGTATAAATATGTAATATTAACAATAATGCAGATTCATTGGCCATTTCGGTTGAAAGATGGTGCCAGCACACCTCCTAAAGAAGGAGAAGTTTTGGAATTTGACATGGAAGGGGTTTGGAGAGAAATGGAGAAGCTTGTGAAGGAAAACCTTGTTAGAGACATTGGTATCTGCAATTTCACTCTCCAAAAGCTTGATAAGTTAATGAGCATTGCTGAAACAATGCCTTCAGTATGCCAAGTAATAAATCTATGAACAGCCACAATTATCAATTATTGGATAATGCGTTATCACATTTTTGTTCTCATTAACTTTTGAATGATGTTTTGTTGTAGATGGAGATGCATCCCGGGTGGAGAAATGATAAGATGCTAGAGGCTTGCAAGAACAACAACATCCATGTCACTGTAATTAACAAATATCATTAATTATGTGAATAATCATCTAAAAGAACAAATGTGATTGAACAACTGTGTTAGTACGAACACTAAACTCTTCAAATGATGTTATTTATTGTGTAATAGGCTTATTCACCACTTGGATCGCAAGATGGAGGAAGAGATTTGATTCACGATCAGTTAGTGGATAGAATAGCAAACAAACTGAACAAGACACCGGGACAGGTGTTGGTGAAGTGGGCCATTCAGAGAGGGACAAGTGTAATCCCAAAATCTACGCACCCAGAAAGAATGAGAGAGAACATAAGTGTTTTCAATTGGGAGATTCCAGAGCAAGACTTCATCGCTCTCAGCAATATGCCTTCTCAGGTACCCACCAATCATACTAATCTTATTGTAACTATGCTATGAATGTCCGTACTCAAATATCAAAATCATTACATTCAAGTGTATTGATTTATGCAGAGCCGAGTTCTGGATGGTGAAGAACTGTTCGTCAACAAGAGTGCAGGCCCCTTCAGGAGTACCGCTGAAATCTGGGACCATGAAGATTAAATAAAAATAAGCGCCTACACTGGGTCTTTGTTTTCTTCTTTTTTGTTTTAAGGTGGTATTTACAGAGTTATTAGAAGTAGTATATTTTCATAATTTTGCACATTAAATGTTACAGCCCTCTATAGTTTTTGAGCCACACACCTATGTAATGCTTCTCTACTGCTACTGGTAGAGTAAAAACTAAAAATGGCCTAGTTTGAACTTTTATGTGCGTCAAATCTCTTTTTCTTTGCTAATTATTAGTATTTTCGAATGAAATACAATTTATATGTAAAGTTTTTTTTCTAAATTTGATGGTGAAGAATTATAAAACATGGGAGTAAATTTAAAATTTTTAATATAAAAGGATCGTATTTTAGATAATCATTTAAATATTTATTTTGGTGTTTTTTTGGCGTTATATCTTTTCACTAGTTAAAAGCAATGTAGGCAAATGAATTTTTTAAAAATGATGTATAATTTGTTTGGAAATTATTAAGTTGTTAAAATAATTAATAAAAGATATTTTTAATTTTTTAAATATGTTTGATAAAATTTTAATAATAAAAATAAAAATATTAAAAAAATGAAAATTATTTTTTAAAATTTATAATTTATATTTTTAATAAAAAATATTTTCTATATAAAATTATTTTTATTTTAATAAAGAATTTTTAAAAAAGATCATTTAAAAAAATATAAAAGTGAATATATGAAAATTTAGTCTATAATATTAAATTGATTAGGTAAAATATATTAGTAAAATGATTGAAATTTAAATCTATCGTATAGTAAAAAAATTTACACGAAAAATTATTAAATTACATAGGATTTTTATTTTACTTTTTAGGTAGATATCTCATATAATGAAATTTTAGAAGGAGGTTATTATTCATCTCTGTTCTTTGTATTTGTCGTCTGTCAAATATATTAAATCATCCATCATTAAAAACAATTATGAGAGTTTTTAGCATTAATTATATTCTCTTTTAAGTTCTCACTTTGTTTCGTAATATTTTTGTTTTTTGCTTCATAAGGTTAAAGTGAATATTCAACCTGTATTATAAATTAGGATAAAAAGATCTTAATAAAAAAAATATATACTTACACTAATTTTTGTCTATCCTAGAAGTGAGTTATCGCGATCCTTCCATCATATTTCCTAGTCAAATTTATCAAAAAAAAAATTTCTGTGACTTTTTTTCGTGATAGGTGTTACTTATTGTTGGTCGAAAATATTTTCGACCAGAGTGAGTTGATTCGGAATGAGTCAGTCGAATAGGCTTAATCGAATAAAAAATTCGATTCGAAAAATCGAGCAGGTTTTTGATGAACTGTTCGAAATAGTCATTGAAACAGAAGAGTTAGTGGTCTCATTCACACGAGAAAATCATGGGGAATATCTACGATCACGTGGCGGGAACGGTTACTAAGAGTGATTACAGTTCAAATTGGTATTTTAGTATTTAATTATAATTAATTGTAAATTAAGTGTTAGTTATGTAAGATTAGCCTATAAATACTAGAAAGTGATAGGGAATAAGGGTTGGAATTTTTACTCAAAAAAAAAACACTCAAGCACACTCACATCCCAGAGAATTCCTGAGTCTGCAATCGAGTTATCTTTTCTGTAGGGTTCCTTCCATCTTCATCTTTCTTTCAATTTACTTTTCTGTAAATTTATTTTCTGTAAATTTAACATTTCAAGTGAATTTATTTATTAAGTATTCTCTATTTTCATTGCCCAATTTATCCTTTCTGCATTTCAAATTTCTATGTCAAAGTCCTTCGATTTAGTCAAAGGCACTTCATTGTTTTCTTTTAAATTTCAATACAAGTCTTTTGCTTTCTACACATTTAATCTTTGAAAACTTTAACTTTGCATCTTTCTTTACCAATTTATAAACTTTCTTTGTTTCAATTAATAATATTTATCTAATAGAAGATACTTTGATACACTTCTAGAAAACTGGTACTCGTACAGAAGAGTAGGTTTCGCTCCCAAACCACTAGATATCGAACCACCATCGATTTGCTAAAAATTGACAAAACAAATTGGCACGCCCGGTGGGACAGTTTTAAATCGAAGTGTGTCAAATAAATATTTTTCCAGTAATTTTTAGTGTATGCGATTACGAAGTGGGAAGATCATTCACATGGTTGATGAATTATCGAATGTGAATGGTGGTTCATCCACCAATGATAGCATACCAGTGTCCATACAACAAGCCGACGTGTCTTCACGTTCGGAAGGTGCAATTGGGACTGAAAGTATAGTCGTTACGACTATTCAAACTGGGAATGTTGGACGCAATATTCGTCCACGTGGCCCAGTGCCACCATATCAACCTCCATTAATCGTTGGTTGACCTCCTTATGGTCTTCCTCCTGGTTATACCCCGCCGGTGGGTGATTTTGCGCCACCTGTCCGCTTTGGGAATGGAAATGGAGTGAATAAAGTTCAAAACCCACAACAGCATTCCAAGTATTCTTGTGATTATACTGTGGGCTCCACTTCGAATGCTGTGAATTCGATGGCAGTATATCGACAACAAGTGGAGGAAAGTCATCATGACTTGGTCAATTTATTGACTCAGCAAATGACTACAATTCTGAATCCCATGATGGCTGATCATGAATCAAAATTCAAGCGTCTTACTAGACAAGTCGAGAGGATTGCTCGAATTGTTGATTATGATGAAGGTGAGAGGCATAATGCCAGGGGAAATAACGAAGGAATGAAAAATATTTTTCAAAATGAAAACCATATTCCGAATCGAGAAAATCCTCACGTGGTTCCCCAAGGTCAAAATGCTGATGACTTTTTAGCTAGATTGCGTGGTGGTGAACGCTATCAGGTTACTAGAATTGTAGAAGAAGTATTAAATCGGGTTGGATTGAATGTTGGTTTTATGAACCAACCGCATTTTGTATCTGCTTTTCCCCAAGTAGTTCAAATGGCAGAAGTGCCGAGAGGGGTGAAAAATCCAAAAATAACTACAAAATTTACTGGTGAAGTTGGAGAATCAACTACTGAACATGTTGCTCGTTATTTGGTTGAGATTGGGAATTTAGCTAATGATGAAAATTTAAAAATGAAATTTTTTCCTTCGTCATTGACGAAGAATGCATTTACTTGGTTCTCGAATCTTAAACCAAATTCGATTACAACATGGAATCAGTTAGAAACTGCCTTTCACGCTCAGTTCTATCGAGGTGAAATGAACATAACTGTTACTGATTTAGTGGCTTTGAAATGTGAAGATGGTGAGACTATTGATGATTGTTTAATACATTTCAAAAACGCTAGAAGTAGATGCTATGTGTCATTACCTGAGAATGAGATAGTGAAAATAGCAACTATGGGGTTGGAATTCTATATGCGCAGAAAATTGCTTAATGTGCACATTCCCGATTTGGCTCATCTGGCTGAAAAGGTTCGACAAACCGAACTTATGAAAAAAGAAAAAGAGAAATATAGGAATGAACAAAGATCGAAGAGTAAACCTTTTACTCGAAAAGAAAAAGTTGCTTATGTAACAATGGAGTCTTCCGAAAAAGAATTCGATTTCGAAACAGAAATCGATTTGGCCAAGCTTATGAAAGGCCCTCCTTATGTTTGTTCTTTGTTGAAGAAATTGCCAAGTAGTGAAAAGTCGAATGATTCAAAACTAAAAAGTGGAAAGAAATATAGTTTTGATATTTCGAAATCTGATCAGATTTTTGATGTGTTGCTTAAAGATAAACAGTTAATTTTACCTGAGGGTAGAACTTTGCTTTCTGTGAAAGATTTAAAAGGAAAGCCTTATTGTAAGTTTCATCAAGCAACAAGTCATTCGACTAATAGCTGTGTCCGTTTCAAGGACTTAATTCAAGAAGCATTAATGGAAGGACGGTTGAAATTCGATGATGGCAAGAAAGAAATGAAGGTTGATGTAGATCTCTTCGAAGTTGATGCCAGTTATGTTGAACCTTGCTTTGGAGTGAACATAGTGGGCATGTCCTACGATTTTGATGTGGCTCTTGATGATTTTGAGTCACAGGTCAGATCTGTATACCCTAGAACAAGAGATGATTTGCTAGACTTCTTGGTTTAGCAAAAGATCAAAGATCGGGATGTATCTCTATGTCTGCGGTGCAATGCTGTTTTCATGCTGAAGCAGCAGCAGCAATCTTTGAAAAAGAAACGATGAAGAAGGAGTTGGCTCATAGGGAAGAGCAAGCGCGCCAAAGGCAGCCAATCAGGCGTATGGAGGGCTCTAGTTCAAAGGCTCCTTAGGAGAATGTATCTACACCTTTGAGCCGCTCACAGGCTATAGGTGTTCAGTGGATTAGGAATTGTCAGGAATTCCAGAGACGTGATCATTTGTATCGGCGTAATCCGCAGTGGGGCATCGAGCACCTTCTCGAAATCAATATTCTTATTATCGAGGTCATGCTAGATGTTACCCACGAGGAAGAGGAGGAAAGAGAAGTTTCAATCAGAATAAAAAACTTTCGATTGAGACAGGCAAGGAACTAAGCAAGGGGGCAACGCCTTCTGTGCATTCAAGAATAGTTTTTCCTTCCGATGGAGAAACTTACCCTAAAGAGATTCCATCACCCGCTAAGATGGAAAAGGGCAAGGCAGTAGCCCAGTCTTCTGGAGTTGATAAACATAAAGATGTTGATGTGGATGAGGAATACTTCGATGAGGGTGATGATGACATGGTTGGGACAATATCGATCATTCCCACTGAATATTTGGAGGAATATGAAGGAGATCCTGATGCAGATTATGATTCAGAGGATGAGGAAGCTTTTTCCTTCATCCGGATAGAGGATGAGCCAGGTTATTTCTTATGGCCTACTGAGAAGCAGATGTCTCACCTTCGCCCACTTTACATAACGACTACTTTGAGTGGGATAAAAGTAAATAAGGTTCTTATTGATGGTGGTGCTGCAATCAGTTTGTTGCCAGAAAGGATGCTAATTAAAGTAAGGAAGCATCCTGATCATTTAGTCCCTACAAACATTGTTGTGACAGATTTCAGTGGGCTTCAACTCCAGCCAGAGGGTTGGTGACTCTGACTGTAAAGGTTGGCTCATCTGAGCGTAATACTGTCTTTGTGTTGGTTCCTTCGAAAGCGAGTTATAACACTTTGTTGGGGCGAGATTGGATACATGGTGTAGGAGCTGTACCTTCTACAGTGCATCAAAGTGTACTTCTATGGACTAGTGAGGGTAAACCTGAAACCGTCAAGGCAGATTCGAATTTTTACGTCGAACAAATGCATGTCGATTTCAAGATTTATAATCGTAAGTTAAAGCCCTTAGATGTTGATCGATCACTGAGTCCTTATAATTGTGAAGGGTGCTACTTGTCCTCGGAAGGCCTTTCGGTGAAGTTGCGCTATCCAGTGTTGGATTTTGAACCAATTGGTTGGGATTGCCTCTCTTGAAGATTTGGAAGGGATTGCTCCATGGACCAGGTTGAGGAAGTTTCTAATTACCTGGTAATATTACAAAATTATTTAAATAATTCGCAGTTATTAGAAAATAAAGATGGTTCTTCTGATGAAGTTGAATCAGATAGGGTTATGAAGTTTGTTAATTGTAATGCGTCCGATTCGACGTTTCCAGTCGAATTTAGTCATAATTTCCTTATGTCTTGTAATGAAATTAATGATGTGAGCCAGACTGCCGATTTAATAGCAGAGGTCCATTGTGTAGAAAATAAAAGTGATGCTGTTTTAATCAAAGATCCGATTTCTTCTATTTCTGGTGATTTAATTGATTTCACTTTTGATTGCATCTATGATTTAGAACCTTTGGGATTTGAAAAATATTCAACCAAAGAGGATGATTATTATAAAGGGTTTGAATCTCAAGATCCCTTAGAAGAAATTAATCTAGGGACTCTTGATGATGTTCGAATTACATATGTTTGTAAAGATCTTGTTGACCCTTTTCGAACTGAACTCTTTAATCTTTTATATGAATTTAAAGATTGTTTTGCTTTGGATTATCATGAGATGCCTGGTCTCGATCGTTTGTTGGTAGAACATCGATTAGCATTAAAACCCAATGCTCGACCCGTAAAACAGACTCCAAGGCGTTTTGCTCCTGAAATCAATAGTAAAATTAAAGAAGAAATATAATGCTTAATCAAAGCAAAATTTATTCGAACTTCACGTTATGTAGAATGGGTATCAAACATTGTCCCTATTATGAAGAAGTATGGGAAGTTAAGAGTATGCATTGATTTTCGAGATTTGAATAATGCTACTCCGAAAGATGAATATTTTATGCCTATCGCAGATATGTTAATCGATTCTGCAGCAGGGAATGAAATTCTTAGTTTCATGGATGGATATTTTGGATATAACCAGATTTTTATTGTAGAAGATGACGTGGCAAAAACTGCTTTCCGTTGTCCTGGAGCATTAGGTACATATGAATGGGTGGTTATGCCTTTCGGTTTGAAGAATGCTGGAGCAACATATCAACATGCAATGAATGTCATTTTTCATGAGTTTATTGGAAAGTTTATGGAGGTATATATCGATGACGTAATGGTCAAATCAATTTTCGTGAGTCAACATATTGACCACTTAAGAAAGGCATTCCTTACTATGAGGAAGAAAGGTTTAAAAATGAATCCGTTGAAATGTGCTTTTGGAGTATCGGCTGAAAATTTCTTGGGATTTGTTGTGCATAAAAAAGGAATAGCCATCGATAAAAACAAAGCAGATGCAATATTAGCATTGTCTGCACCCAAATCGAAGAAAGAAGTGCAATCGTTTTTGGGTAAAGTAAACTATCTTCGAAGGTTTATCTCGAATCTTTAAGATCGAACTAGGGTATTTGCGCCTTTAGTGAAATTAATAAATGGTTCAAAATTCGAATGGACCACAGAACATCAATCTGCGTTCAATTCGATCAAGGCATATTTGTCAAAAGCCCCGATCATGGCGAATGTTCGTCCATTTGAGCCTTTAAAATTATACATTGCAGCATCAGAAGATACTATTGGATGTATGTTAGCCCAGGACGATGAAAACAAGCATGAGCGAGCAATTTATTACCTTAGTCGAGTATTAACTGACATCGAAACAAGGTATTCCCTAATCGAGAAACTGTGTTTGTCTTTATATCATGCATGTATGAAATTAAAGTGTTATATGGTGGCTAAGTCAGTGAAAGTTATCGCACAAACTGACATAATTAAGTATATATTAAGTTTTCCTATGTTACAGGGACGTTTGGGGAAGTGGATGCTGGCATTGACGGAATTCGATTTACAGTATGTCCCATCCATGGCTGTAAAAGGACAGGTCATTGTAGATTTTCTTGTAGATAATTTGAAAAATCTGAATGACCAGGGGACAAACATAATCGAAGTAGAAAACAGTTATTGGAAATTGTATTTTGATGGATCCAAGCATAAAGATGGTGCAGGAGTTGGGATTCTCATTATCTCACTAGAAGGTATTCCATCAGAATTCTTGTTTGAATTAAAGTATCCTTGATCAAATAATGTGGCTGAATATGAGGCTCTGATTTTGGGTCTTGAAATTTTAATCAACAAAGGAGCTTTAGAGGTTCAAATTTTAGGGGATTCACAGTTAGTCTTAAAGCAGTTATCAAGAGAATTTAAGTGTAATAATGAGACGTTACAGAAATATTTAGTAACTACTTGGGAACTATTAATGCCTTTTCGAAAGATTTCCTTGGTGCATATCCCTAGAATTCATAATGAGATTGCTAATGAGTTAGCCCAAATAGCTTCGAGGTATCGGGTTGGTCCGGAAATTCTTAGGAAGTTACCTGGTATCCATCAAATTTTAGTACCAGCGAATGAAAGAGAGGTTTTGTGTATGGATGAATGGGAGGATTCTGATTGGAGAAAGCCTATTGCTCTTTATTTAAAGGATCCCAATGTTGCAGTTGATAGAAAGATAAAATTACGAGCAATAAATTTTGTCTTATTGGCTGATGAACTGTATAAAAAAGGGATTGATGGGAGTTTGTTAAGATGCCTAAGTCAAGATGATCATATCATTGCTTTAGGTGAAGTCCATAATGGAATATGTGGTGCCCATCAGGCAAGAAAAAAGATGAGATGGGTCTTATATCGAAATCACGTGTATTGGCCGTCCCTGATAAAAGATTGTATTGAGTATGCGAAGGCATGTCAGGAATGTCAGAAACATGGTTCGATACAACAGATTCGAGCAGCTGAATTGCATTCGATAATAAAGCCATGGCCATTTAGAGGTTGGGCTCTGGATTTGATTGGATTAATCCATCCCCCTTCATCAAAACAACACAAGTTTATTTTAGTGGCTATTGACTATTTCACGAAATAGGTTGAAACAGTTCCGTTGGTAGAAGTTGGTCTAAATGAAATAATAGACTTCGTTGAGGAACATATTATCCATCGATTTGGAATTCCTCAGACGTTAAGTAATGACCAAGGAACTATGTTTACTGGCCAACGAATTAAAATTTTTGCGGCTTCGAGAAGCATTAATATAATCACTTCAACTCCTTATTATGCACAGGCTAATGGACAAGTAGAGGCATCAAATAAGATATTGATAAGCTTGATTAAAAAGCATATCGGGAATAGGTCTCGAACGTGGCATGAAACTTTAAGTCAATGCAAGTATTATGGGCTTATCGAAATTCGCCAAGAGGTTCGAGAGGAACATCACCTTATAAATTGGTATACGGCCATGATGCAGTGTTACCGTTAGAAATTAATTTGAATACTTTAAGAGTAGCAAGACAGAATGATTTGCCAGTTGATGATTATTGGAATGCAATGTTCGATGAATTAAATGAATTGGACTCAAAGTGAATCCTGGCACTTGATAATATAATTCGACAAAAAGAAAGTGTTGCTCGAAGTTATAATCATCAAATTAAGGAAAAGTCTTTCAAAATAGGCGAGTTAGTTTTAAAAGTCCTTTTACCGATGGAGAAGAAATCAAGATTTCTGGGTAAATGGTCCCATAGTTGGGAAGGCCCTTTTCAGGTAATAGGGGCATATTTTAGAAATGCCTATCAGATCAAAGATATCGAGTCAGGAAAAGTGATTAACTCGATTAATGGGAAATACTTGAAACTTTTCTATTGTTGGCAAGCATAAAAGTTCAACATATATAAAGTTCAGAAAAGACAAAGGATATTACAAAATAGAATTAAAAAAGGGAAGTCAGGGTGCTACTAGTCTTGCCAAATCGGAGTGCAGTTTTGCTCTTTTGTTTTCTAGAATTGAAAGCTCTTCTATTTGTTTGAACTTGTCGGCTTGAATCTTCTCAAGTTGTTTTTCATATTCTCCCCGCTTAGTATCGATTGAGACAAGTTCCTGAATAAGGAGATATTGTTCTTGTTGGGCTGCGGCCAGAGGTTTGGCTAAAGTAGCTCGATTTCGGCGTATAGTGGAAAGTTGTTCTTGGATTTGAATTAATTCTGCTTCAAGCCTTGCTTCTTCTTGATCATGAAAAGCTTGAACAGAAATAGCATGGGAGATTCTCCGATCAAATTTCTCACAAGAGGTTTGGATTGGTTGAGCAGTTGCGAAGCAATCTTCTATATTGGATATGGCTGTAGCTTCTTTATTTTCAGTTTCTTGAAGTTGGAACTGAGATGCAACGCTTTCGTTGAGAAGTTGTTTGAATTCTTGAATTGAAGCAGAATATGGTGTGTTAGTTGGGAGTTCAAAAGAAGAATTCAAAAGATCAGCCAAGAGTTTGTTAAGGATTGGATCATTAACCCAGGTGGTAGGAGGATGATCTAAAAGCTTGATGAGTGATCGAAGTTGCTCCCGAGTATCAGGATCTAATTCGATTGAAGGCCTTGATGAAGCAGGTCTTGAGATTTCTGGTTCAGGCACTGGTACCTTATTTTCCTGGATAACTTTATTCAAAATAGAGATCAAGTCGTCCAAGGTGGCACTAGTTGGAGGGGTCTGAGGATTAGCTTGAAGGGAAGGATTAGGTTGCAACTCTAGAGGGGTTTCTGAAACCTTAGACCGAGAGAAAGTTGAATTGGTGGTGTCAGCAGCTTTAGAAGCAGAATCGGAGTCTGCGACTACTATGTTTTTTGTGGAAGATACAGCTTGATTATTTGGTGAAATTGATTCAAGTCTATGGGTTTCTTCTGGAGAGTGCTGCAAAGGATTTTTTGTCAGATCGATCACCTGTGTTGTGTGAAGAAGAGGTGGATGAGCAACAGAAATTGATTGCAGGGATCCTGTAAATTGAATTGAATCATGTGATATGGAGTGCTCTGTGTCATTTTGTTGTTGAGGGATTAGTTGATTAGGAGCTCTAGTGGAAGAAGTCGATTGGGCAACATTAATGGGCTAATACAAAAGGTACACAATTATGAGTTTAAGATTTATTTTTAAACTAAGTAAGATGAGTGTAGTGATGGTTGTGTTACCTAAGGAATTCTGGATCTTAGTATTAATTGAGGGCCAGGATCAGAATCGGCTGCATCTTCCGATTGAGAGGAAGCAGCAAGAGAATCCTTGTTGGTTGGTTCACTCTCATCAGCGCTTTCGCTTGATGATTGCAACACTAACTGTTAAAAGTCCAGAATCAATTATGTTTAAAAAATATAATAGTAATATTTGAAGGATATTTCTAGTTTGAAAATAGAGTTATGAATAGAAGAGTTACTCTACGAGAAGTTCTGGTAGGAGTTCTTCTGCTCTTGGGTGGTGGTAGTCGAGTAGCTTCAGCTTTTCTTTTGTGAGTTCTTTTTGGAAAACTTTCAGTGACAGCTGTTCGAATGGCAGTTTGTTGAATTTCTTCCAAAGTACGTGTGTACCTTGAGTAGTAAGTAGACCACCATTCAAAACAAGATTTGGTGATAAATGAACTGCATTCATAGATAAAAAAATTGAAGTGGTCTCTTCGTTTTTGATTTTTTGAGAGACAATTGTTGAAGTTTTCTTGGAAAGTCAGAGTAATGTGACAAAATGGTTCACTGTGTCGAGGTTGTGGAGTTGGGATAGCTTGAGAAAATCCCAGTTGCCTAGCGGTTAAGTGAGGAGCATACAAGGCTATTTTGAACTTTTCCTTCCGATACTGTGGTAACCCTATTGGTATCACTTGGACAGCCAACAGGTTTGCCCAAGTTCAGTTTGCAAGTTCATTCTCCTCATTAGTGTTTGGAAAGAGCAAACAATCAAGCCAGGCAGGACCGCAATTGCGGCGCAGAAAAGGAGTGAAATTGAGTTGATCGTTATCAAAATTTTTGCAGGAATGAAAAGGAGAGAAAACAGCCTAGAATCTATCTTCATCTGATTGGGTGTTTGGAAAATTGGGTTTATAATTAGACAAACGAAAACCCTCAATGTGTTGTTTATCGGTATTGCCACCTTCAGGTCTTGTCATAAAATTTTCAAAAATGGCATTAAGCCATAATTGAGGGAGCCAGAATGGACCTCCTGTGTTGATTATTTTATTATCTCGGAGGTTACAGACAAGTAGACCAAGCTCCTCGAAAATATGCCCCAAAAGAAGTTTGGCCAAGTTGAGAACTTTTCCTTCATATAGAAGAGCAGCCAAAGGAAGGAAGAGCTTTGACATCTGTACGCTTCGGGAACAGAACAAAACTGCATTTAGCCAATAAAACAAAAAGGCTACATGTTCATTATCTGTAATTTCTGTACCGTTTGCACCATGTTGTGGGAAATGAACTCACTGTACGAGGTGCTGAAAGTAACCTTGTACTGATGCTGGGATTGCATGTCAGGGGTACAATCTGGAGAATTTATTGGGAGTCCTGTAATGGCAGCCACATCGAGGAGAGACATCCCGATCATTCCGCAAGGAAGGTGGAAATTGTTGGTAGTTCTATTCCAGAAACAAGTCATTCTCCCGATCATCCAAGGATGAGTAGTGAGTGAAAAATGAGAGAGCCTTAATAGCTCCTGTATTCCTAGGGCTCCCCAGGTAGCACCTTTTGTGGGTTCAAGACGTTGATACCAAGTTGTGAAATCAAATCCTCGAGGATTGATTTTTGGATTATTTTGGAAGGGTTTTTGGTTGATAAAGTGAAAGATATTAAAAGTTTGGTTCATCAATAGATCTTCCCCTTCAGCATTAGGGAAGGAAGAGAGTTTTTTGTTTGCTCTCTCAAGAGTTTTAATTGGTCCGAGAAAGCAGTGTGTATCTTCACCGATTGTGAAGGGGATTAGGATTCTAGTGTCATTGGCCTGCAAATGGGGATTGTCAATAATTTCATCATTGATTTAGTTAAGAATGCGAAGGGCGGGTGGAGATGGCGGTGCTATTGCATGACCTTTACCCTTATCTTGAGTAGTGGCATGAGAAGAAGAACCAGCCACTGTCAAGGAAAATTGAAGGTTGGGGATTTTGTGAAAAATTCTTGGTGCAAGGAAAGCTCAAAGAATGATGGGGTTGAGAGATTCGAATAGAGGAGAAAGTAAGGAATTTAAAGTATCACTGTAGCCGTTACTATGGAAGGAATGCGAATAGAGGTAACTTCGCGAGGAAGGTGAAATGGTAGAAAGAGAAATCGCAAGTTTCGGGAGACGTGTTGAGTGGATCAGTAGTAATGGGGAGTTTTAATAACAATTATTACTGATTTGAAAACTGACATTTCTCTTTGGATTAAGTGTTTTATTCTTCGATAATGTTATCGAAGGCAATCACATTAATCCAAGGGGGCAATTTGTTGGTCAAAAATATTTTCGACCAGAATGAGTTGATTTGGAATGAGTCAGTCGAATAGGCTAATCGAATAGGAAATTCGATTCGAGAAATCGAGCAGGTTTTCGATGAACTGTTCGAAATAGTCATTGAAGCGAAAGAGTTAGTGGCCTCATTCACACGAGGAAATCATGGGGAATATCTACGATCACGCGGCGGGAACAGTTACCAGAGTGATTACAGTTTAAATTGGTATTTTAGTATTTAATTATAATTAATTATAACTTAATTGTCAGTTATGTAAGATTAGCCTATAAATACTAGGAAGTGATAAGGAATAAGGGTTGGAACTTTTACTCAGAAAAAACACTCAAGCACACTCACATCCCAGAGAATTCCTGAGTCTGCAATCGAGTTATCTTTTCTGAAGGATTCCTTCCATCTTCATCTTTCTTTTAATTTACTTTTCTGTAAATTTCTTTTCTGTAAATTTAACATTTCAAGTGAATTTATTTATTAAGTATTCTCTATTTTCATTGCCCAATTTATTCTTTCTGCATTTCAAATTTCTATGTCAAAGTCCTTCGATTTAGTCAAAGGCACTTCATTTTTTTTTTAAATTTCAATACAAGTCTTTTGCTTTCTACACATTTAATCTTTGAAAACTTTAACTTTGACGTTTTCTTTACCAATTTATAAACTTTCTTTATTTCAATTAATAATATTTATCTAATAGAAGATACTTTGATGCACTTTTAGAAAACTGGTACTCGCACAGAGGAGTAGGTTTCGCTCCCAGACCACTAGATATCGAACCACCATCGATTTGCTAAAAATCGACAAAACACTTATATTATTTTTTATTAGTTTAATGTTAATAGTAATTAATTATAATAAGAGTACATAAAGAATACAATAAGGAGTACATAAAATTAATTACAAAATAATTTCTTTTATAATAATTATTATTATATAATAACAAGTACAATATATATTATTTTCTATTTTTTTTTAAACAACTCAAAAATATAAAAGTGCTTATTAACTCCTATGAGAGCAAATTCGTTGCCCTATTAGGATTTTGGCATTCGCCATTACACAGGCACGTGCCTTTGCCATGCCCAAACGTATGCATGGACTGTGTTGTTTCAAGCACGCACTATTGGCGCGTACCTCTGGGTCAGGGCAACGTGGATTCCCCACTAAAATCTCTAGTGGCGAGAGTCAAGTTAAGAGAGACCTGTCATTTGATAAAAAGAGGAGTAATAATGCTTTACTGTAAAAGAAAATTGTTTTGTGGTAATTTTATGTACTCTTTATGTATTTCTATTATAATTAATTACTATCAATATTAAACTAATAAAAAAATAATCTAAATAACAATGAACTTTTATAAAACGACAGCGATCACAAAAAATTTATCTTCTGACAAAGGTACTCCTTCACGGCATATAAATCCTGTTCCGTCCCTTTCGATGGCAGCGGCATGAGCAGATTACCATCGGAGCTTTTGGAGATTGATAATGCCAACAATGGAAGGAGGAAAGGAGGTGATCCTCTTGTAGTTGATGTCAAGTTCGATGAGAGAGAAGAAGAGGCCAACCGAGCAAGGGAGATAGTGAAGATATTAAGATTTAGAATATTAAGTCATTGTTGAGGCTATTATTATTTGTTTGTGTATCTAAAACGTTCAGTGATTAGGCCTATATAGGGGTGGCAAACAGAGAAGTCCACCCCGCCGAAATCCCGCCTTTTAGCGGGTTGGTCCGCCTCGCCCTGCCTAACTGCGGACTCGCCGGATAAGCACGCCAAATCTTTTTTTTTTTACTATTAACTATTAAATAATATATATAATTTCACCATTATTTTAACAAATTTATAATTTATAAAAGCATAAAAAAATTTATATTTTTATATTCACAAACATTAAAATCTTTGTAATTATAAATATCTAATAAACATAATTATAAACCAAGTTTTTATCCAAAACATAATTATAAATATTGTTTCCAAAGTAAAATAAACATAATCCAAAACAATTATAAATATTATCTCCAAATCAAAATAAACATAATCCAAAACACTCAATTTTCATATTCATTTTCTTGTAAGTTGGGTTGGGGAAAGTTGGATTTTGGCAAAAAAAATTGCAAAAATTTTTCCTTGCCAAAAAAACACTAAGCCCGGCAAAGAAGTCCGTCCCGCCAAATCTCGCGGTTTAAGCTGTGCGGGTTAGGCGGATTTTTGCTATTTGGTGGTCCCAATTTTTCAACCCGACCCGCCTTTTTTGGCGGGTTACGCAGGCCAGCCCAGCAGGTTTATGCCCGTTTGCCACCCCTAGTCCTATATATATCCATTCACACTATTGTAATAGTTAGGCAGGCTTTTGACTAATAAGATCATTGATTCTATTTTTCATTTCAACTTTTTTTTCTATTACCCTTGTTCCAATATGGTATCAAGAGCGGCACCGATTTGGACTTGAAGCTTCTCCACTCTTCATTTTCTTTTTCCTCTTGTTTCTTTTCCTTTCCCATGGCTTCCACCTCTGATCAAACCCAGAAAATTTTCTTTTTTTTTCATTGCTGACAAATTAACTAAAAATTCTTTTCTTCCATAAAAACAAATTGCCTTGTCCACAATTTTCTCTAAAAAATTTGGAAATCATCTCGATGAAACCAAAATCCCAACCCAATTTGCCACAGAAGCTGACAAAGTTGTTGAAAATGAATCTGCCACCTATCAAGCATGGATTGAACAAGATTATGCGATCCAGACTTGGCTGTTGTCTTCAATGGATATTTCTTTTCAAAATCATATGATTGGATACACTCGAGTTCATCAAAATTGGAATTGTCTCAACACATACTTTGCGGCTCACACCAAATTCCGCATCAAACAACTCAAGACCCAATTAAAATTCATCAAGAAACTCACCCTTCCTGCCACTGAATATCTCCTTCAAATAAAAAAGATTATAGACCATCTTGCTACAGGCAGTTCTCTCCTTACAATTGATGAACAAGTTAATGCTATTCTTGAGGGTTTGAACTCTGACTACAAAGCCTTGTGCACTTTTGTTTTTGGCAGAAAAGAATCATGGACCATTCCCGAACTTGAAGCATTCCTCATCGCACAAGATGAAATGCAAGAACAATTTACCAAAGAAGAAACACCATTAGATCAAGCGAATCTCACCCTAACTTAAATTCCAGGTAACAATTTTACCTCTTCAAACTGACAAGCATCGTTTTTCACATCTCAAAATTTTAGTCGAGGCAATGGTGGGCGTCGAGGCAAAGGAGGACGCTTCTTTCGCGGAGGGCGCAATTCTTGGTAAACCCCAAATCGAATTCAATGTCAACTTTGTGGTCGATTAGGTCATGGAGTTTGGCTGTGTTATTTCCGATTTGATAAGAATTTTAATAACTCTCTTTATTCTTCTCAACGATCTCAGCCTCCACCTTCTCCATCAACCTCCTTTCACAATCCTCAGGCCCTAATTGCCACACCGTCTTCTGTTCAAGATAATGCCTGGTACCCAGATTTTGCAGCTTCAAACCATCTCACTCATGATAAACAAAATTTAATTTCTAGCTCCAAATATAGTGGTTCAAATCATGTCACCATCAGTGATGGAACAGGTATTTGGATCAAGCATATTGGTAAGTCTACTCTAACTTCACCCTCTTCTAATATCCAATTTGCCTTATTTAATTTATTACATGTTTCCAACATTGCTAAAAATTTCATCAATGTTCAAAAGTTTGTTGAGGACAATGGGGTGTATTTGGAATTCCATGCACATTATTGTTGTGTATAGATCTTCTCATTCTAAACAAATCCTTTTGCATGATTCTGAAACAAATGGTATTTACAAATTTCATAATGTGAATGTCCCTGACACTATTTCTCTCGATGCACCAAAAGCCTGTTATACTAACACTGTCTCTCGTGATCTTTGGCATAAACGTCTTGCTCATGCCTCTTCTAGAATTATTGCCTTAGCTCTCCAACATGCCTCCATTCCTTATTCTAATAATATCATTGCTACATCCCTTTGTGATGCATGTTGCAAGGCCAAAAGTCATCAACTTCCTCATTTTTTGTCTCATCACTCTTACACTCATTCCCTTGAACTCATCTTTGCTGATCTTTGAGGTCCCTCCCATGTCCCTTCTTCATCCGGTTTTCGATATTATTTGTCTATTGTTGATTCATACTCTGGCTACGCTTCTATCTTTTTACTTTTCAATAAGTCCCAAACCATCACTGCCTTCAAACAATACAAGGTTTTCAATGAAAATCTCACTGGATACTCTATTAAATGCATTCAAACTGATAATGGAGGAGAATTTACATCTCATGCTTTTAACCTCGAGCATCACACATAGACTCGTTTGTCCTTATTCTCATCCTCAAAATGGTAAAGTCGAATGAAAACAGTCACATAATTGAGTTAGGCTTAGCCATGCTTGCTAATGCCTCTCTCACTCTCAAATTTTGGCTTGATGCTTTCACCAGCGTCACATACATTATTAATCGTCTTCCATCTCCATCTCTTAACAATAAATCTACCTTTGAGCTCCTCTATCACCAAATTCCTGATTACACTTTTTTTCGTATTTTTGGATGTCTTTGCTATCCTCTCTTCGCTGTTACAATAAATATAAACTTGAACATAGATCCAAACCCTGTGTTTTCCTTGGTTATGCCACCAACCACAAAGGTTATAAGTGTTTGGCTTTGGATGGCAAAATTTATGTCTCCCGTCATGTTTATTTTGATGAAATCACTTATCCTTATCATTCACTTTTTTCTGATCATTCATCCAATTCTTCATCCTCTCTTCAATCCACTCCTATTTCTTGTCCAATCATTCATGTGATAACTTATTTTGTTTCTCATCCTCTTCTTTTATCCACTTTACCATTACCCTCTCGTACTACTCTCTCCTCCCCACCTACTACTACTTCTACTAATTCTTCTTCATCTTCATCTAAGTCAGCTACACCTATTTTTTCTAACATTCCTATCACTGGGATTGATGTCCCTGTCCCTTTATCCATCCTCAATAATTCACCTCCTCTAAACACTCATCCCATGCAAACGCGTGCCAAATTCGGTATCACAAAACCCAAAATCCACTGCAGTACTCTTCATTATCAAGCTAATTTATCTACCATTCTCTCTAATGTTGATCAAGCCATACAATTTTCAGAGTGAAAAGTTGCAATGCTCTTCTTAAAAATTGAACTTGGAAAATTGTTAACCCACCTCCTAATGCCACTGTCATTGGATGTCGGTGGCTTTTCACCATCAAGCAAAATCCAGATGGTACTATTAAACGGCACAAAGCACGCCTTGTTGCCAAAGGATTCCACCAAAAAGAGGGTCTAGATTTTGATCAAGCGTTTAGCCTCGTAGTTAAACCAGCCACCATATGTATTCTCCTCACTTTGGCTCTGTCCAAAGGTTGGCACATTCGCCAATGTGACTTCAATATTGCATTCTTTAATGGTAAATTAGATAAAGATGTTTTTTGCTTCAACCACCTGGTTTCACATCTTCTAATCCACATGCTGTTTGCAAGCTTCATAAGGCCCTTTATGGCCTTAAACAAGCACCTCGTGCCTGTTTCACCACACTCACAAATATTCTTCACAATTTTGGTTTTTATCACACAAAATCTTATCACTCCGTTTTTATTCGCACTCACCTACTAACACTACTTACATACTTGTTTATGTTGATGATATTCTTCTTACAGGGACTGACCAAGCCACTATTAATCATCTTATTTCTCAACTAAATGCTATCTTTTCTCTTAAAGATTTAGGCACTTTACATTATTTTCTTGGCATTGAAACTACTTTCTTATCTAACTCTCATATTGTTTTGTCTCAATCCAAGTATATTAAGGACCTTCTTACAAGGGTAGGGATGCTTAATGCCAAACCCATGCCCACCCCTATGGCTACGACACTCAAATTAAGCAATCAGGGTGATGATATCTTTGATGACCCAACATTGTATCGTTCCATCGTCGGGGGACTCCAATATGCGACTATTACTCGCCCTGAAATATTATACTCAGTAAACAAAATTAGTTAATATATGCACAGACCCCTTCACTCTCATTGGTCAGCAATGAAACGCATGTTGCGTTATCTTGCTGGATCACTGCATCATGGTTTGGAGTTCTTTTCTAATTCAGACTTGCGTTTAATTGCCTATAGTAATTCTGATTGGGCTAATAATTTGGATGCTAGGAAATCCACATCTGGATTCTGTGTCTACTTGGGGACCAACCTAATTTCTTGGAGCAGCAATAAGCAGATCAACGTGAGCTGCAGCAGCACCGAAGCCGAGTTTCGCAGCATTGCCTCAACCATGGAAGAACTTCCCTGGCTTCAGACATTGCTCGATGAACTTCATATTCGTGCCTCTCATCCTCCTGTAATCTTTTGCAACAACCTAAGTACCTGTCTTTTGGCTGCTAATCCTGTCCTCCATGGACGATCTAAACACTTTGCCCTTGACATGTCTTTTATTCGAAAATGGGTAGCAAATAAGCAACTCTTTGTCAATCACATCCCCTCCTCAGCTCAAGTCGCTGACATCCTTACGAAGCCCCTTCCAGAAACTAGCTTCAACTTCTTCAAATCCAAACTTAGAGTGCTCTCGTCTGACTCACCTCTAAGTTTGAGGGAGAATATTAAGACTTAGAATATTAAGTCATTGTTGAGACCATTACTATTTGTTTATGTATCTGAAACGCTTAGTGATTGGGCCTATATATATCCATTCACAATATTATAAGTTAGGCTTTTGACTAATAAGATCACTGATTTCATTTTTCATTTCATCTTTCTTTCTATTACCCTTATTCCAATAAGAGGAAGTGGAAGTTCTGGTTGATGTTGAGGGTTTTGAGGCTGACGAGATTTTCGAGGTCGTCAGAGAAGAAGCGGAGGCAGTTGAGGCGAATGTCGATGACCTTGAGAAAGGTGAGGTGTGAGGTGGAGCGTGGAAGGAAGATGAGCTTGTCAGAGTTCACTGATAACTTATTTAGCTTTCTCAGTTTCAAACCAATGCTTTCTAGAAGCTGTATCAGTTTGTTGAAGTGTTGGCACTCAGTTCAAGACCTTAAGCTTACAGAGGCCGCCAATGGAGTTCGGTAGGCTTCTAAGCTGGTTCGAGTGGATGTCCAACACCACTAACTTCACCACATCAGCGCCGGTAACTGTCACATAAGATTTTTCTGTCAAATTTGGTCAAGGAATATGATAGAGGGGCCGCGATGGCTCACTTTGGGACGGACAGGGCCAACATGGCTGTATTTTTTTTTTTTTACTGGAATTGCTGTCCTAATTTAAAATGGACAAAGATCGAGTTGAGTGTTCACTCTATAATATTACTCAATGTAGATCTATTTAAAAATTAAAATTCTTTAAAAAAATTTTAGTATAGAAAATAATAACATACACTTAAATTTGTAAATTCGGTGTTATATATTTATGATTAAAAATATCTAAATTAATTTTTAATAAATTTTATATAAGATATTTTAAATTTTATAAAAAATAGATTTTATTATTTTAAAAATTTTCAAAAATTACTCTCTTCAGATAATTGTAGTTTTTAATTAAATTTGTAATATGTAATGATAAATTTTTAATAAATTTTATTACGAAATAGATAAATTTTAAAAATATTATTATAGACATGAACTTTTTTTTAAAAAAATCAATCTTTTTGATAGAAATAATTTTAAAATGTTTTTAAAGAACAAAAGTTTATTCGAGAATATATCGTTGGAGTTAGATTTTTTTTCAGAGACTTATTTAAATATTTAAATTTTTTAGAGGCTTATTTAAATATTTGATCTGTATTTACTTAGTGTTTATATTTGATGGTTAAATTTATTGAATAATTGGTGTAACCAGCTAACTAGTTAATCTGTATTTACTTAGTGTATTTGATGGTTAAATATGTGTTAGATGTGTAATAATTGGTGTAACCAGCTAACTAGAGTGGCTAAATTTGTATCATTCCGGATACTTGAAAAGACTACGAGGAAAAAGAAAATGAGAATATAAAATATACCCGATGACTAAAATCAATCAATATTGAAACAGGAGGATTTGAAAATAGGAAGGGGAAGCAGCATCCCGTCCGCCGTGCGCGGTTGACATTTGTACGAAAGGCGGCGAATCCTAATCCTAATTTGAGGGGAATAAAGAAAAAGGAAAAAAAGAAAACAGAAGCGTGGTGTTTGACACGTGAGAGCGGCTCCTGTTTGACAGAAATGGATACCAAATCCCAATAGGAGGATGTGGCTTACACGCCCTCAAGTCTCCAAGTAAGTTGCTTCGCCTTCTTTCACCTTTCAAGTTTCAACCTCACTTCATTTCCTCTCACCTAATCCATCCATCCATCCATCCATCCCCTCACCTTCTTCTTAATAAATAAAAGAAAACACGCACACACGGGGACAGAAACCAGACATGGATACAGTCCTGTGTGATGAACTCCTTCAAGAGATTTTCCAGAGGCTACCCCCATCATCCTCGTATTCGGTCTCCCTTGTCTGCAAGCGCTGGCTCTTCCTCTACCGTTCTTCTACAACCTCGCTCTCTCTTCGTCTCATCCCTCACCCCAACCTCTTCCCTTCCCTTTCCTCTCTCCTCTCCCAACACCCTTCCCTCTCTTCCCTCTCTCTCCTCTCCTCCTCTGACCCTTCCCCTTCCACCACCTCCCACCTTCTTTCTCTCGTCTCCAATTCCTGCTTTTCCCACACCCTTCTCCACCTCAGATTCCTCGCCGGCCCTCTTTCTCTCCCTTCCCTCTCTTCCCTCTCCAAATCCTGCACCCGTTTGACTTCCCTATTTGTTACCCTCCCCAGGCCTATTACCCTCACCTGGCTCCTCTCTTTCCCTTGCTTGAGGGACTTGTCGATCGTTTTGTCCTCAGACGATTCGCTTGATGGCGGTTGGCTGAGTGATCAAGATTCTTATGCTGTTTCGGATTCTAATTTGGGTCTGGAGAGTCTCTGTCTTGTCGGAATCCGTGGAGACGACTGGGGAATCGGTTGGCTATGGAGGAGCTGCAAGAATCTGAGGCGGTTACAGCTTCGGAGCTGCCAAGGTATCGGTGGTTCTTATTCTTCCTTCGGTCAGTGCTTGCAGGGTCTCCAAGAAGTTGAGCTCAGAACTTGCAGGACTGTGGTTGACATGGTTCTCTTGAAGCTTTCAGAGAATTGCATCTCTCTGAACTCGCTATTGGTCTATGACGGTGGAAGCAGGGAGGGTTTGCTTCATTTTTTTACTCATTGTAGATCCAATCTTCGAAAACTCGATCTTCGTTTGCCACTCGACCTCGACAACAGCCACCTCTTCGCGGTGGCTGCAAATTTCAGAGGCCTTGTAACTCTCAGGCTTCAGAGCTGTTGCCTTGTCACCGGAGAAGGACTAAAGGCTCTTGCGATCGCGGCGGCGAGTAACGGGCTTGAGGAACTGGCGCTGATAAATTGTGATGTTGTGGAAAGAGAGCTTGGGTTGCTTGCAACATTGGGGCAGCATTTGAGGGCTTTGAGGAAACTGGACTTGTCCCACAGTGAGATGCTGCTCGACAAGGAACTCATTTCGATGTTGGTTTCTTGCGTGAATTTGATTGAGTTGCGGCTGAGAGGGTGTAAGAGACTCACTGGTGCGGCTATGGTTTCCATCCTTAGGAGCTGCAAGAGGCTCGAGACTTTAGATATTGTACATTGTTTTGGGATTGAATCTGAGGCTATTGAGATGTTCATGAAGAATTCTCCTCGTTTGAGAAGAATACAGGTTGAAGAACATAAGCTTTCTGACGCTGCAAGAATGTGGGCATCGAATAAATTCATTCAAGTTGTTGTTTGATTTGGCCTTGTGGATGTTGCAAGAAGAAGCAAGTGTATGTTTTTCTGATTTTAAAATAAACAGGTATACATCACACTTCTGAACGTTGTATTTGTATAGTGTTTACTTCTTCTGTAATTTGTGTTCACTCGTTGAATATTGATATCAATTATGTATATGACTTGTAATCTCATTCTGTGGGTTTGTGTGAATACAATCATATTGCGTTATGCTTCATTTGGGTGCACACTGTACAATACAATCATATTCGTTAACTCTCTAAGAATTGTTTCGGAAGAGGGATTTATTTGCTTATTGGTTAGGGGATGTTTAATTTAGATAGGTCTGTCGAATGAGTTAAAGTTGTAAACAGGACCTTTTATGCAAGTATGTAAATGTCTGAAATTGCAAAGGGTCCCTTTATCAATTCCACCCTGTTGCAGACCCAATCCTTTTACTCTGCTGGCTGACCCAGCCATGAACACCTAGGCTGTTTCTGGATTTGAGAACAAGACAAAATAGAATAAGACACAAAGGACTAAGATACAAAATTTAGTGTTTTTCTATTTTGTTTTGGTGGTAAACTAAAACAAATTATGAAAGTTGAATTTACTTTTTTCTTTCATACAAAAATTTAGGAAGAAAAATATAATGATAAAAAATATAATTATGAAAATTTGATAAAAATTATGAAAGAAAAAATAAAAAATAAGTTGTGTTTTGTTAGTGTCTTTAAAAAGAGCATAAAATATATCAATTCAGTGTTTTTAGATATGTTGTCTCTGTGTCAAATATGATTTTGTTTTTTTGTATTCTTGTATCATCCTTGTAAATAAACGCAGTCTTAGTGTTAGCAAAGAAGCCCATGACGACCACAGATATGCAGCAAGGGTAGTAAATGAAATTCCAACCTAATCTCACTATGTTCTTAAAACTGTTTGTAGTTAGTATTGTCCTTAATTCTAATTTCATTCTAATTTTAGAAGTTTAGTGTGTTTTTCATTGTTAGTAGTTAGGGCTGCAACATGGAATTGAATTCTTATAACCAATCCTTTGTTGAAGGATGTTTTCTTAATACACAGTTGAGTTTTGGGTTTTGTTTTTAATTTTAAATCATTGTAGAAGAAATTACATTTTTGTGCGTTGTCTCCTAATTTTGCAGGCAACGGTTGTCCAATTGTTTGTTTCTGTTACATTTATTTATTTTGAAACCACTTTTATGCAAATATTCTTGCTCAATTTCGCTGGCAACAGCAGAATTCTGATAAAATATATTATTCCTCAATTTTGTTGGCATTGTTTGCGAAATTATGGTAAAAAGAAAATCATCTCCAAATTCGATAGTGGGTGCAAAATTAGATTATTCCTTAATTTCGCTGACTGTCTACGACTTTGAGATAATACACAAATGTTCCTTTTATAATGATTTAAAATAAAAAAAATAAGGAATTCTTTTTAATTGAATAAGAAAAGCCATTCGTTCTGATATCGTTTTCTATGGTACTACTCTTGCATAATAATTGAAGAGTCGATTATTGGTTATGGAGTCTCTTCACAAATCCTAACTGGCTGTCGTTTATCTGCACTAGTCTTGTAGGCAGAAGCAGCAGCTACACGTGCAATGGCTCTTGATGGAGCTGACAAGACTAAGTTTTCTTTCAAGAAGAGAATGCTCATAAATCTTTTTGCGCATAACAGGGGATGAATCTTTCGTAAAATCCAGCTATATAAAGCAACTGGAGTGAAAAAAGCATCACATTTTGCTCCAAATATCATGGAAGAATACAACAGAATATATAACAAAGGAAGAAAATAGGAAATTCTTGTCGAATTGCAATATTGCATCGCAGTGACTAAACACGACACAGTGGACTAAAAGTTTGTCTAGGAGACCTATCAGCATAAGTTGCGCAATTCTTTTTTTTTTTTTTTTTTTTTTTTTTTCTCTTTTAAATGTGAAATTTGAAAATTCTGTCGTTTATATGAACAGCCAAATGAATGTGAAAAGTAGCAAAGAGCTCTACAAATCATGGCTGACGAATTCCCTTTGACGTGGTAGTAAACCAGTACAGATATGCATATCCAGTATAAACACTAGAATGGTCTCCAAATTATTTATCACGTATATTTTTTATAGAAAAATTTTTGGATGTCACCAATTTTTAGTATTTTTTGTCATTATTTGATTAATATAAATATTAAAGGGAGATATTCCCATAAAGTTACCTCAAAACACTTTTTTTAAGGATGTTTAGGTGTTAAATTATGATTGGATGTATTTAATAAACCGGTTTAATAATTAAAAGATTAAAAACAAAAAAAAACCCAAAATCTTTATAATAACACTAATAAACTTAATTGTTTAGACCATAATTATTAGATCTGGTTCAATTCGGTTCATTTACATAAACAGACCAGGTATGATTGTGCATTGAAACGATCTAATTTATAATAACATCAATGAACCTAATTTTCACTATATGTTAGAAAATTAAATCAATAATATTCAAGAAAGTAGTACAACTACAATATACTAGAACATTGAAGAAGTTCAAAATCAAATTGAATTGGAATTGAATGGAAGTTGCACTCATCACCTCCATATTAGAAGAATCATGAAGTGCATTGGAAGCTTCAAGATTGATGACTAAGCTTGATAAAGAATTTTCAAGATGTGTTAGAAATTACAAGAAGATTACTTATTTGAATAGTCAAAGTAAGAAGCAAAGTTAGATAAGTATGTGTATTAAGAAGCTAGTAGAATCATGAACTTTTAGTATGAAACTTTGCCTATATAAAGGCACATATGCCTTATGTATTTTGTATGTTCCATGAAAAAGATATGATTATGTGAAGCCCTTCTTTGTTCTATTATTTTATATGAGTGTTGGTGAAGTTGAGGGATGAAAAATATGATAGCGTCATTTATATGAGTGAGTGATCCTAGGGCCAAGTAAGTTGTGGGTATTATACTTACATTTGGTATCAGAGCTGGTTAATCCAACGCCTGGTGTTTGAGAGTTTGTAAGGTGTGGGAGAGTTCTCACATAGTTGTTTATTCATAGAGTCGGTATGGCAAACACTTTTAATATTGTGTGGTCCGGTCCCAAGTTAGATGGGAAACTTGATTATAGTTATTGGGAGACTTTGATGTCTAACCATTTGAAGGCCCAGAACCTGTGGAATTTCATTGAACCGGGTTTGCAAGAAGGAGTAGATGCTGCCTAATAGAGGAGAGATCAATTGGCGTTATCTCAAATTCATCAAGGAGTAGATTATACGGTGTTTGGCAAAATAGCAAATGCCAAAAGTGCAAAGGAAGCATGGAACACGTTGAAGCTGTCATACAAAGGCGTAGATAAAGCTCAGAAAGCAAAGTTACAGTCTTTGAGAAGAGAATATGAAAGGTACGAGATGTCTAGCTCAGAAACTGTTGAGCAATATTTTACTCGTGTTAGAGATCTTGTCAATAAGATGAGAGTCTATGGAGAAGATATGCCCGATAGCAAAGTGGTGGAGAAAATTCTTCGCACCATGCCGATGAAATATGACCATGTGGTGACTACGATACTAGAGTCCCACGATATGGATACTATGACGATTGCAGAGTTGCAAGGAACCATGGAAAGCCACATCAGTAGAATATTGGAGAAGTCAGAAAAATCAACCGAGTAAGCCCTGAAAAGCCGAGTGAATTTCAACAACGTTGCAGAATCAAGCCGTACACAAGAAGGACGAGGTCGTGGTTTTAATTTTCAAAGTAGAGGCAGAGGAAGTTTCAGAGGTAGAGGTCGTGGCAATTACAACCAAAGAAGTTACAATAACTTTGCACCACCTAATCAAGGAAGAGGTGGAACGAATTTTAGACTTGTCAACCGAGGAAGAGGTCGAGGCAATTTTTATCAAGAAAGAACTAATTTCAACTGCTTTCATTGTGGAAAGTACGGACACAAAGCAGTAGATTGCAGATTCAAAATGGTGAATAACAATCAAGCACATGTTGCAGAAAATCAGTATCAAAATGCTAATTAATGATAATCCGGGTACTCAGACTTTATTTTTTACAAGTAATTCATGTGCTGAAAATGAAAATATATGGTACTTGGATAATGTTTGCAGTAATCATATGTCTGGTAGAAAGGAGTTATTTTCTTCAATAGATGATTCAGTTAAACTATTATTGAAGTTTGGTAATAGTACAAAGATCCATATTGAAGAAAAAATGGCACATACCAATTAGATTGAAGGATGGTTCTCTGAGTTATATTTATGATGTTTTCTATGCTCCTGAACTTGATTACAATTTACTGAGTATGGGGCAATTATCTGAGAAGGGATATAAGATGATAACTTATTGTGGATATTGCACTGTATTTGACAACAATGAAAGGTTCATTGATAAAGCAAAGATGACTTCAAACAGAATATTTCCATTAAAAATTCAACATGTTAATCCCTCTTGCATGAGTTCTGTGATACTTGATGATAACTGGTTGTGGCATATGCGGTTTGGGCACTTTCATTTTTCTGGCCTAAACTACCTGTCAAGAAAAGGACTTGTTTCTGGTCTACCACGGATTCATATTCCCAATTGTGTTTGTGAGATTTGTCAACTGGGAAAGAAGCACAGAGATCCGTTTCCTACAGGAAAGTCATGGAGAGCCAGAAAATTACTTGAAATTGTGCATTCAGATCTCTGTTCTGTAGAAGTTCCAAGTAATGGTGGTAGTAGGTACTTTATCACTTTTATTGATGATTTTAGTAGATATACATGGGTATACTTTTTAAAGCAGAAATCAGAAGCATGTGATGTCTTTAAGACATTCAAGGCGTTTGTCGAAAAACAAAGTGGCTATAAAATCAAAATTCTCAGAACAGACAGAGGAACAGAATATCTTGCATGTTCAGAATACTTTAAGCAACACGGAATTCAACATCAACTAACAACTAGATACACTCCTCAACAAAATGGAGTTGCTGAAAGAAAGAACAGAACCATCATGGATATGGTCAGGTGCATGCTCAAGTCAAAACAAATGCCTAAAGAGTTTTGGGCAGAAGCAGTCGCAACAGTAGTTTATATTTTAAATAGGTGTCCAACAAAAAGTGTTCGTGATAAAACTTCAGAGGAAGCTTGGAGTAGAAAGCGACCTTCCATCCATCATTTCAAAGTCTTTGGGTGTATTGCTTATGCCTACGTACCAGATCAATTAAGGAAGAAGTTAGATGACAAAGGCGAGAAGTGTATCTTTATTGGCTATAGCACAGACTCAAAAGCATACAAGTTGTACAATCCAGAAACAAAGAAAGTAATCATCAGCAGAGATGTGACGTTCGACGAGAAAGACATGTGGGACTGGAACACAAAGACAAAAAAGCAGCTGACTATAATTCCAAATACATGTGATGAAGTAGAAGAAAGACAACCTGACACAACCGAATAACCAGAATCATCTAGAAGACCTTAAAGAGAGTGGAGACTACCTGCTAGATTAGCAGATTATGAAGTTGGCAATGACAACGATCCGTCCGATAAGAAATCATAAACTTTGCTCTATTTTCACATTGTGAGCCGTTGAACTTTGAAGAAGCCTCTAAAGACAACAATTGGAAGAAAGCAATGGATAAGGAGATTCATGCCATTGAGAAGAATGACATATGGGAGCTGACAGATTTACCAGTAGATAAGAAGCCGATTGGAGTAAAGTGGGTTTACAAGACCAAGTACAAACCCAACGATGAAGTTGATCGTTTCAAAGCAAGATTAGTTGCTAAGGGATACAAGCAAAAGCCAGTTATCGATTATTTTGAAGTATTTGCTCCTGTTACAAGATTAGACACTATTCGTATGATTATTTCACTCTCGGGTCAAAATAAGTGGAAGATACATCAAATGGATGTTAAGTCTGCATTTCTAAATGGCACTTTAGAAGAAGAAGTGTATGTCGAGCAACCTGCAGGATATGAAGTTCTTGGAGAAGAAGATAAAGTTTACAAGTTGAAAAAAGCCTTGTACGGGTTAAAGCAAGCACCAAGAGCGTGGTACAAGAAGATTGATTCTTATTTTATTCAGAATGGTTTCAGAAGATGTCCGTTTGAATATACACTTTATATCAATTTCGTTGAACCTGGAGATATCTTAATCGTGTGTCTTTATGTTGATGATTTAATCTTTACTAGCAACAATTTGAAGATAATTACACAATTCAGGGAGGCTATGATAAAGCACTTTGAAATGACAGATATGGGCTTAATGTCTTACTTTCTTGGCATTGAAGTGGTTCAAAAAGATGATGGCATTTTCATTTCTCAGAAGAAATATGCAAATGATATTTTGAATAAATTTCAGATGGAACATTCAAAGCCAGTTCCTACTCCAGTCGAAGAGAAGTTCAAGTTGCTAAGAGAAGATAAAGGAAGAACAGTGAATCCCACATACTACAAAAGCTTGATTGGAAGTCAAAGGTACTTAACTGCGACTAGACTAGATATTGTGTTTGGAGTTGGTTTGCTTAGCAGATTTATGGAGGAGCCTTGTTCCAACCATTTGCAAGCGGCAAAAAGAATTCTTCGATATATCAAAGGTACTTTAAATGATGGTATTTATTATGAAAATACTAATGAAGTAAATCTTGTCAGTTACACTGATAATGATTGGGCCGAAGATATAGAAACAAGAAAAAGTACTTCAGGGTTTGTATTTCATTTTGGTTCTGGTGCAATTTCTTGGTCTTCAAAGAAACAACCAGTAGTTGCTCTCTCTACAGCAGAAGCAGAATATATAGCAGCAGCAAGTTGTGCAACACAAGCAGTTTGGCTAAGAAGAATTCTTAAGGAGTTGAACGAGAAACAAAGTACTCCAACAACAATATTTTGTGATAATAAGTCAGCTATTGCACTTTGCAAAAATCCAGTATTCCATGGAAGATCGAAACATATTGATATTCGATTTCACAAAAGCAGAGAGTTGGTAAACGAGAAAGAAGTTGTGATCGAGTATTGTTCAACTGAAGAACAAGTTGCAGATATATTTACAAAGCCATTGAAGACCGAGTTATTTTACAAGTTGAAGAAGATGCTTGGAATGATAAACTCTACAAGCTTGATTTAAGGGAGGCAATGTTAGAAAATTAAATCAAGAATATTCAAGAAAGTAGTACAACTACAATATACTAGAACATTGAAGAAGTTCAAAATCAAATTGAATTAGAATTGAATGGAAGTTGCACTCATCATCTCCATACTAGAAGAATCATGAAGTGCATTGGAAGCTTCAAGATTGATGACTAAGCTTAATAAAAAATTTTCAAGATGTGTTAGAAATGACAAGAAGATTACTTATTTGAATAGTCAAAGTAAGAAGCAAAGTTGGATAAGTATGTGTATTAAGAAGCTCGTAGAATCATGAACTTTTAGTATGAAACTTTGCCTATATAAAGGCACATATGCCTTATGTATTTTGTATGTTCCATGAAATGAAAAAGATATGATTATATGAAGTCCTTCTTTGTTCTATTATTTCATATGAGTGTTGGTGAAGTTGAAGGATGAAAAATATGATAGCGTCATTTATATGAGTAAGTGATCCTAGGACCAAGTAAGTTGTGGGTATTATACTTACACTATAATCTAATCATATGCTCACATTAACTAGCATATTCAATTTCTTATGCACTGCATGAACGATCATTTGAATAGTTAAATTTAATTAGCTGAGAAATTAAAATAGTTTTACAACGGTCTTCTCTTGTATGTATATTGATTGTCGAGGGACTCTCAATTGGAATGATTCCTGTGAAGCAGAATTCTGCCACTCTTTTGATGTGTTTTGCCTTATATAAGAGCCAAAAATTTTCAGCCTAAACAACTAATTAAAGTCTAACAAAACCCTAGATATTGTCCCTTCTCCAGCAGAAATCATTCCTCTTCTTTTCCCTAGGAGAATATCATGTATGATTTATGAATCAAATAAACCCCATAATACGGAATCATACACAATCATATTTAACCATGCTATATACACTTCATAATCATAATTATGTGGTTTCAACAATAAGTACATGCCTTATTGTCACTCGAATAAAGCGATAAACACAAGATGGTTCACTCGAATAAAATTATGCTTTTTCTTTCTTTCTTTTAAACATGATTCGATTCAGATGATGTAAATCGATCGGATCAAACCGAATTTAATAATTATAATACAGACAATTGAGTTTATTATTGTTGCTATAATAAACTGATTTTGGTCTGGTTTATTAAAAAATAAATTATTAACCGATTTAATAAAAATATCCAATAATAACATGACACATGTAAACATCTTTAAAAAAAGATATTTTTAGTGTCTTTATTAAAGTAGTCTCCAATATTAAATTATCATTTTATTAATTTATGTGTACAAATTCTAAAAATATGGGTGGAAATTGTATTTATTCATGGCCAATGAGTTATAGCTCAAATGACATAGTCTCCCTATACTCACCTAAGAGATTGTGAATTCGAGTCTCCTATTTTTGATAAAAAGAAAAATTTGTATTGATTCATGACTTCAAGAACTTAATTAGGATTTTCACCATTTTTTTCTTTAATAGAGAATGAATTTTCATCTTTTGACTTTGTAAACTTTAATCTCTAGATGTCAAGTAGTGTTCATTGCTTTTTTTTATCATGAAAGGTATAGGATGTATTTAGAGATATGCAAATTCTCTTCATTGCATTTTAATGACAATAAAGCACTAAATAGGAACCAATTGTCTTGCAAATCAGCACGATTTCACCAGACCAAGTGTCTTGGGCCTTATGTATTCTATATCATTGATTTGAAAATAGTTTTAAGAAGGTTTGAGTTCCCCATATATGATTAGAACATGTAATCGAAAAATCGAACTAAACCAAATCGATTATAATTAGTTTGATTTGGTTTGATTGATTTCAATAAAAAAATCGAACCAAAAAATTAATACAAAATTAAATTGGATGTTTTTTTTTCTAAAAATCGAATCAAACCGCAAACCGAACACCTCTATTTACTAAGTCTTTAAATCATTGACTATTTAATTGGTCTAGCAATTATAAACCTTTGAAGCGTATAATGATATGATCACAAATTGAAATTTGTAAATCTTTCCATGTTTTTTGTAAAGTTTTTGTATTATGTGTTTTAATGTTTGTCTTTTGTGATCATGCATTTTCTGCTCTTTTTTTATATTGATCATCTTGTGAACATGTGTTGTGCTAAACTTATCTTGGGGTAAAACTTAGAATGAAGAGAATGTGACGAGCGACGTTTCCTCACAGACAATGCCATTGTTCAAAAGTATTTTTGCTCTTCCGAGTTTATGAATTACCTGAATAAAATTGTAGAGAGTAGGTTGGAGACACGATGTTGCCACCATCCTCCTATTCCGAGTTCGTCATTCCCAATGCTGGAGTGTTCTTGCAAGGACTCTGACGCTCAAGTTATATTAGCATGGGTCATCGCAAAAGAAATTAAGTTAGAAATCATACCTTAATGCACATATTTGGTAGTGCATATATTATGAGGTTATGATGTTATGATCTTCTCTTATGTGAGTTGCTCTTTTTATGAGTTACTCTCATAATAAGATTCTTGATGCCTTATTGTGATCTCTTTTCGTATGACGCCCTTAGGCTTATATAGTCAATGTTATAACATTCTCCTTTAATAGTAGAATGATGGTTATAATGTAACAATTAACTTCATAAAATTGAGTTATTAGACATTAGAATGAGTTATGAGGAGTTAGTGACCTCTTTGTAACATTATTTGGAATCCAAGAGAATACTTAATCATCAAATCGGTTTTTTAGAACTTCTTATACTATAGAATCTGGTATAGTATTGGACTTGTAGAAATATTCCAGAATAGTTAGCTTAGAAGACTTTTATCATGGTGGAAAACACAATCTAAATAGTTTCTACACCGATTTACATCTTGAAATAAAGATCTTATCTCTAAAAAAAGTATTTTTCAAAATACATCTTTAAATCATCTTTGTAATCTAATTCATCGGTGATCAATCTTAGTTAACCTGAAAAAGTTTGAAACAAAAATATCTAAAATTTTTAGATCACTTTAGTTATCTAAGTCAAAGTGGTACTTGAGAAGACTCATTTAAAAATATCTAATATTATTATATCCGTAGTGTTTTAAGTCAAGCTTATCTTGAGAAAGCTTTGGACAATAATATTTGATAGTTCTTAAATTAGTTGTGATTTGAGTCAATCTTAGCTTGAGAAGACATTAGAAAAGAATATCTTGTGAATACTTATTCAAATAGCCAGCAAAACTCTTAATTTAGTTGAAGACCGAACATAAGTATTGTTAGCCAAATTAATATATATCCTTGTGTACTTTTTAACTCTATATGTCTTAGTTTATTTTGTTGAATAGCACATGTAACTTAGGCAGCATTTGTTTTGGTATACATATCCATCAAAATATAAATATAGAAGTACACGTGAATATATGTATAGTGTTTGTTTACTGAGACAAAAATTATGAAAGATATGATCATACACAAACACCCATTAAAAATATGTATTTTGTGTTTCTCTAAAATGTTGACACACAAATTTCTAACTTGAGATACTAATTTTTTTACAATTTTATCTTTCTTCTCCTATCTACTGCTGCTGGTTTGGAGCTATGATGATACTGCCCCCAACTACTCCTAGACAATTCGTGTTTTCTAAAGAGAGCGTCCCCTCTGCCTCACCCTCCCTCATGTGCCTCTGTTATTGTTCTTTTTCAAGATTTCCGCAGATGAAAAACAACCACAGATCTATAGTTCTACCTCTTCACTTATCGTCTCAACTCTCAACCTCTGTAGTCTTTGAATTTGATTTTTTTTATTTTTATTTTTTATTGAAAAAACTAAATCTGTGTATTTTTCATTTGAGTTGAAATTGAAATTTTTGTTATTATTATACATATTGGATCTTAGTTTAAATCCAATTTTTGTAGTTTCTAGGTTTGGTGCAAAGGTGGTGGTAGTATTCGATAATTTTAAAAGAAGAATGAATGCTAAAATAATAGAGGTAAAATTAAAATTTCAGTATAATAATAAATTGTGTGTTCTGTCCTGTCTAACTTACCAAACACAATATGAAATTAGTGTCTTCTTATATCTATGGATTTTTGTGTATCGATATCTATGTTCCATTTATATTGAGACGACAATCAAACACAGCCTTAGAAACTATTTTGGAAGCTGTTCTTAGTGTACTACATACCTCAGAAGTTGTTTTACAGGTTTTTCTTAACTTTCTTTAAAATTTAACTAATGTTTTTTGTAATTCACAAGTCCAAAGACTTGGTACGCTTTCTTAAGTTTATGTTTTCAGAAACATATATCTGGGTAGGATCAGCCTCCCTTTTCATGCATTTTTAAGTCACTTCGCTGTCAAGTTTAGTCGTGCGTGGGAATAGACTACTAGCACATGGTGACAAGGAATTTGAAGAGTTTGAAAATTTCATTGTCATATTTGCCTTGTGGAGTAACACCTGATAAACCTGCTGCCTAGAATTTGACGCTACTACTAATTCAACCATAGTAAAATTTTCTCTGGAACGATGAAACTAATGAACATTCATGGTGTTTATATTCTTCAATTTGAAGTTTTGAACTCAATGACCTCAATCATTATTTGTGATAATTCATGCTCGCTTTCAAGTTCTGCTTGAGTCTCTAACCTGTCACTTGCATATATCTCCTCGAGACAGTAATTTGTCGACTTGGCAATGGTAGTTATTGGAAGATTCTGCATGGCGTTTGATACAACATTAATGTAATTAGAAATATTTGTGTCATCCATCCAAACTTACTCCGCTCGTCACAATATCGAGCCTAGTGTTCCCTAGGCATTTCGTCAAGCCACTACATAATAGCAATTTTTTTTCTCTTAGCCGATTGAAATAGTGAGTGGATTCCCGGTTTTATTTTGAAAATGCTGCATTAATAAGTATCTTTTATAAGTTTTTGTTTTTAAAGTGTTATATGAAGTTGGCAGTAATGTTTCATGCACAAACAAAAGACATGGTAAGCTTTGGGTTTCTGCCAACCACTTCTATGAGAATAAAAGAAAACCTAAGAGCAAACTTAGGGAGTAAAATAAGGTTTGCAATGAGTTTTAATAGAAAAGAATTTGTAGGGAGTTTTCATAGGAGGATTTTATTCTCATTCATTAAAATAAGAGGATTTTATTCTCATAATTGATACCAAATTATGAGAATAAAAGAAAAGCTAAGAGCAAACTTAGGGAGTAAAATAATGTTTGCAAGGAGTTTTAATAGAAAAGAACTTGTAGGGAGTTTTCATAGGAGGATTTTATTCTCATTCATTAAAATTATAGTATAGATGATACTATATATATTTCTGTAACAATGTAGTTGAAATATCATCAAAAATAAGAAAGAAAATTAATTCACATCCTATTTTTTCATATTGGCTTTGTTATAGTTAGTGCATTATTGTGGGTAATGTTCAATTTCATATTACTTTGTATCTATTTGAAGTCCAAATTTTGTTGTAGACTCAACAATTGGTATCAGAGCCAGGTTATATTATTCATTAATTATTTGAGTGGTAAAATTCAATTTTGAATATAATGGCTTCTACTAGTAGTAATGTCAAAGTAGGCAAATATGAAATCGAGAAGTTCAATGGGAAAAATGATTTTTCCTATTGGATGATGCAGATGAAAAATCTGCTTATATCACAAAAGTTACACAAGGCACTAGTGGGAAAAGAGAAAAAGCCGGAAGGAATGAAAGATGAGGATTGGGAAAAATTAGATCTTGAGGCACGGGCTGCAATAATCTTATGCCTTGAGAGGGATGTTACTTTCTTGGTGAACGAAGAAGCAACTGCAATAGGCGTCTGGTTAAAGTTAGAGAGTAACTTCATGACAAAGACTCTAACTAACAGGATCTACTTAAAATCCAAATTGTATACATGCAAGATGGAGGAAGGCACCTCAATCCGAAAATATATCAATAAGTTTGATAGGATCATATCAAACTTAAAGGATATAGATGTGAAGGTTGATGATGAAGACCAGGCACTCATATTGTTACTTTCATTATCAAAGTCCTATGAAAATCTGGTGCAGACATTGATGCTGATGGGTGACACTCTGACCATGGATGAGACGAGGGCATCACTTTTAGCGGATGATCTACGTAAGGTTGCTACAAGTGTAATGTCATCTTCAAATGGAAGAGATTATAATGATCAAGCACAAGGATTGTTTGCGGCTAGAGGAAGGACTAATGAAAGAGGAAAAGGTAATAAGCGTGGAAAGTCTAGGCCAAAATCTAGACCTTACGCGGAGAGAACATGCTTTAAATGTGGTGAGGCTGGACATTTCAAAGCAAATTGTCCAAATAAGAAGATAACTTTCAAGAAACAGAACAACGACAACCCAAAAGAAAAGAAAGAAGCAAGCTACGTCTCAAGTGATGAGGAGGATTGTTACTCTGTAACAGAACAATCTTATGAAATCTCCGGTAAGTGGATTCTTGATTCAGGAGCCTCTCACCATATGTGTCCAAATAGGAAGTGGTTTACTACCTATGAAAGCATAAATGGTGGTACAGTTTTAATGGGCAATGATCATGCTTGTAAAACTGTGGGGTTGGATATTATAAGAATCAAGATGCATGATGGAGGAGTAAGAACCTTAAAGGATGTGAGGCATATTCCAGACTTGCAAAAAAATCTTATCTCCATAGGTTTGTTGGAGAAAAATGGCTGCAAAATAGTTGCGAAAAATGGGGTACTAAAAGTTGTTCATGGTTCTTTGGTAGTGATGAAGGGAGTTCGTCACGGTAATCTTTATTCTCTTTTGGGGACAACAGTCACAGGTGAGTTAGCAGTTGGAATCGGTGGAAGTTGAGATCAAACAAATTGCACAAGAATATGGTACATGCGGCTTGGACATATATCAGAGAAAGGTCTATCATTGCTTTGTGGACAAGGTTTGCTGAAGAATATGAAGAAACCACAAATGGAATTTTGTGAGCACTGTGTGTATGGAAAGGCACATAGGGTGAAGTTTTCTACAAGCAAGCATAAAAGCAGATGGTTGTTAGACTACGTGCATACTGATGTTTGGGGCCCGGCTAAAGTTACTTCCAAGGGTGGTTCCAGGTATTTTGTTACTTTTGTTGATGATTATTCCAGGTATGTTTGGATTTACTTCCTCAAACATAAGAATGAGGTATTCGATACTTTTAAGCAGTGGAGAGCAATGGTTGAAAACCGAACAGGTAGGAAGCTAAAAACTCTACGATCTGATAATGGTACAGAGTACACGGATGGGGCTTTCAAGGAGTTCTGTGACAGAGAAGGCATTACAAGACACTGGACAGTTAGAGAAACACCACAATAGAATGGAGTCGCCGAACGACTGAATCGTACGCTACTTGATAAGGCAAGGTGTATGCGCTCTAATTTTGGATTAGGCAGATAATGGTGGGCAGAATCGGTTGCTACAGCTTTCTACATAGTGAATCGATCCCCCACATTCTTCTCTAGATGGAGACACACCTTATAAGGTGTGGTCAGGAGAACATACATATTACGAGAAACTCAGAGTCTTTGGATGCACAGCCTATTATCATGTCAAAGATAATAAGCTTGATGATAGAGCTAAGAAGGCAATTTTTTTGGGGTATCCAAGAGGGGTTCAAGGCTATCACCTTTGGAGTGTAAATGATTCTAAGTTTGTAATTAGCAGAGATGTTACCTTTGATGAACGATCTATGGTAGCTTTGTCTAAAGATATGGTGCCAGATGATGGTGATGTTGGAAAAATTTCAAATACTCAAGTGGTGGAGATAGAGTCTAAATACCAACAAATAGGCTCTAGTAATGTTCATGGAGCATCCTAATGCTACTTGAGATGACGCAGAGGATGAACTTGATCATAAGGAAATTCAGTGAAAAAATGCACATGCATTACAACAGCAGCAGCAGGATTCTTTGGCATCTACTAGGCCAAAGAGGAATTATAAATTTGTTCAGAAGTTCGGGTCAGACAAGCATTTGAGACATTATGGGCAGGTAAACTTGGTAGATTATGCACTCTCAGTTGAGGATGATGAGCCGGTCACCTTCAAACATGCTATCAAAGACAAAGATAGAGAGAGTTGGTTTGTCGCTATAGAGGAAGAGATGCAATCTCTTCATAAGAACAAGACATGGGATGTGGTCCCATTGCCCGTGAAAAAGACTGCAATTTGTTGTAAGTGGGTGTATAAAAGAAAAGAAGATCCTACTAAGTCAGATAGTACAAGATTCAAAGCTAGGTTAGTAGCAAAGGGATTTGCACAGAAAGAAGGTGTTGATTATAATGAGATATTTTCTCTTGTGGTGAAACACACTTCCATGTGGGTGCTTTTAAGTCTTGTCGCTCATGGTGATCTTGAGTTGGAACAACTAGACGTGAAGACTGTATTCTTGCACGATGACTTAGAGGAAGAAATCTACATGTATCAACCTGAGGGTTTCAAGGTTGAGGGTAAAGAAAGTCAGGTATGTCACTTGAGGAAATCGCTATATGGATTGAAACAATCTCCTCGGCAATGGTACAAGCGATTTGACTCCTTTATGTTAAAACAAGATTTTTCCAGAAATAATTATGATTGTTGTGTATACATTCGTAAGCTTCTTGGAGGTGATTATATCTATCTTTTATTGTATGTGGATGACATGCTTATTGCCTCTAAGAGCAAGGTAGAGATAGATATGTTAAAGGTTCAACTTGGTAAAGAATTTGAAACAAAAGACTTGGGTGCTGCACGAAAAATATTAGGCATGAAAATTAAAAGAGAGAGATCAAGCCAAAAATTGTTCTTGAGCCAAAGATGATACATTGAGCGCGTCATTGAAAGGTTTGAAATGAAAAATGCTAAATTGGTGGTAACGCCGTTGGCTCCACATTTTAGGCTCTCTGGTAAACAATCTCCCACAACAGCAGAGGATAAGGCTTACATGGAAAATGTACCTTATGCTAGTGCAGTCGGTAGCCTAATGTATGCTTTGGTATGTACATGCCCAGATATTTAACAAGCAGTCAGTGTTGTTAGCAGGTTCATGGCAAACCCGGGTAAGGCACACTGGGAAGCAGTCAAGTGGATATTAAGATACTTGAAGGGTACCATTGACACAGGTTTATGCTTTAGTGGAAAATCATGTCAAATTAGTGGCTTTGTTGATTCTGATTATGCTGGTGATCTAGATAGAAGACGTTCTACGACTGGTTATGTATATAAAATACAAGGTGCTCCAGTTAGTTGGCGATCGATGTTACAATCTACAGTGGCACTATCTACTACAGAAGCTGAGTACATGGCAATAGCAAAAGAGGTGAAAGAAGCATTGTGGCTAAGGGGTCTTCTAGATGATTTGGGGTTGAAGCAAGATTGCATGAATCTGAGTTGTGATAGTTAAAGTGCAATTTATTTGGCTAAAAATCAGGTTCATCATGCTCGTACCAAGCATATTGATGTAAGATATTACTTCGTGCGCGATGTTATAGAGAAAGGTAACATTTCTCTTATAAAAGAATACACAGATGAAAATCCTGCTGATATGTTGACTAAAGTAGTATCAGGAAACAAATTCCAACACTGTTTGGAATTGCTCAATATTGCTTCATGTTAGGCATTACATGGAGAAATAGAGGAACTACGATTGGTTTTATTCTGAACAAGGGTACGTAGGCAGTCATTGTAAAAATGATGCAACCAGATATGAATACCACACTTTGATCGTCCAAAATAGATTTCAAATTGTAAATGAGGTGGAGAATTATGAGAATAAAAGAAAAGTTAAGAGCAAACTTAGGGAGTAAAATAAGGTTTGCAAGGAGTTTTAATAGAAAAGAACTTGTAGAGAGTTTTCATAGGAGGATTTTATTCTCATTCATTAAAATAAGAGGATTTTATTCTCATTCATTAAAATTATAGCATAGATGATACTATATATATTTCTGTAACAATGTAGTTGAAATATCATCAAAAATAAGAAAGAAAATTAATTCACATCCTATTTTCTCGTATTGGCTTTGTTATAGTTAGTGCATTATTGTGGATAGTGTTCAATTTCATATTACTTTGTATCTATTAGAAGTCCAAATTTCGCTGTAGACTCAACAACTTCTATCAACGCTCCATGCAAAATCAGTTGACTTGTACTTTTTTCATAAATCACTAACATGCTCGATTAAGGCATGTCCTGTTGGATGAGCTAAGTCATGAAACGACTAGGCTTCCTTCGTCTCTTCTTTGTCAACTACAAATACAACTGACAATATGTTAAAATTGTCATCCTAGTAATAACCATCAATAAAGTCCTTTCATATTTGTCATACAAGTAGATTCTGTTGATGGAGATAAGTGGTTTACAGTGTTTAAAAGTCTTCACATAGTAAAAAATATCCACAACACTCAGATAAAACATAACATTGGTTTGATCCATGAGTCTCCATTACATTACAACCATTTTGGAAATTCATTGTATGATCCGAATTTTTGTTTGTCTTAGCAATAGCTCTTTGCTTTGCAGGCCAAACTTTTTTGTTGGATGCTTTGTATTAATTTTTACAGAACTCTAATACCAAACGGATCTACTTATATTGTAGTGGGGCAACAATTTGAAATTTTTTTGAATAGTACATGATAATAATATTTATTTGCTCTCATTATATTATTATATTTGATCCTACAATAATTTTTTATTCAATTTTTGACACTTGATAGTCAATTTAAAAACTTTATATTAGATGTGCATTATAATGATAAATTCTCAAATTTAAATGAGATTGGTGTTCTTTCTTAAAAATCGATTTGAAAGAATATTATCTATCTATTAGTATTTTTTTCTTTTGAAATTAGTTTTAATTTTTTTCATAACAATTACACTAATTGAATGAACTTTTTCAACTATGAATATCATTAAGATCAGAGCTAATTGTATAAAAGGTGGGGTTTAAATATTTTTAAATAATTGTTTAACAACATATATACAAAAAAGAGACATTTGATTATATTGTTAATGAAAAATTATTCAATCTTTTTAAATATAAAATATAAAAAAAATTTAAATTATATGTTATTATTTAAATTATTATTTTAATTTTTTAATTTGTAATTGAATATTTTGAAGACTAATCATATTTATAATAACAAAATATAATTATACAAACAATTATGTTACGTATACATAAAAAATAATTATTTGTACAAAATAAATTTTAAAATATAAAATATATATTAAAAATAAGTTATATATATATATATATATATATATATATATATATATATATATATATATACACAAATTTATAATAGATAATTTATACACAAATATATATTAAAAATATTTTTTTTCTTTTTAATTCAATAATGGTAACAAACAAATGTCCTGCCACCGTGTATACTAACCTTCACGTATGCAATGTCGTTAACGAAATGTTAGTCATTTAGACAATAAAACAACATTGATTCGATTTAGAAGCGTTTAAAATACAGATAGGACATTTAAAATATTAAGGATAAATTTGAAATTTACCCTAAATATTTGGGACATAAATAATACTTTACTCTATTTTTATTATAAAAATTATTATGCTATATATATTTTATCCCCACCATCAAAATTTTCTACTATACGAGTTTGCTTCAACCACGGTGAAGATGGCTTAAACAATGACTTTAAAGTCCAACTATCAATGGTCCTGTTGTTACTCAATAAGAAAAAATATACTCAAAAGTAAGTGAATTGAATAATAAAATTAATGATAAATTTTTGCCCAAAAGAAACGTATCTCAACTTTTCATATGCTTGTAAGCGAATACTAAACATTTAAACCACGTACTAATATTTCTCGCACTATTTGAAATAGAGATAACTTAAATGTACTTGTACTAATACTTACGAAAGGCTCGCAAGCGAACCGCAAACACTAATAAAGAATTGTATTTTTTCATACTACTTTGAAACTATAAATCTTTATCTATGTCGAGTTCTTCCCACCAAGATGTCAGGAAGTACTTTCTACTATATATCAAGCTTTAGTGGGTGCTTGAAAAATCGCTTAAAACAATTGTGTAACAAACTTCAATCTTAAAAACATTAGCTCTAAAAAAACTTTGAAGAAATCACAACTTGAAAACACTTAAAAGAGCTACAAAACTCTTTCTTTTACAAGATAATATGTGAAAGATAAATCTTAATCTCTCTTAAGCGAGTGTATGATTGCACATAAAGTTCTATGAGTAACTATATGTTTATCTTTTAAATTGTGATAAAAATCACTTATAAAACTTAAGAATCGAATAATAGGAGTCTCAAACTTTATGGATATTAAGAGTGAGTGAGATATAGTCTAAGAAGTCAAAAATTACATATTTTATAACAAAAATATTTTGTGTATATAAAAATAAGTCCATTTATATTTTTGTTTAAATATATACATTATTTAATTTATATTTAATATATATTTTATACTACTAATTTGAATATTAATTTTTTTTATAACGAGTAAATTAATTTTTTAAATAAACTTTTAAAAAAAATCACTTTTTCTAAATTTTAACTTCATAGAAATGATTTAATTTAAACCTATAAACTCTATTATTTGAAAAGTAAGTCTGAAAACATTTTTTTAAACATAATTTGATTAGTTTCTTTTGCAAAAGATAGATAAACATGGAAAAAGGCAAAAACAAGAAGAAGAAACTGACGAGGTTGGGTTTCGTCTGGAGGGAACATAACCATTTATATAAGGAACAGCACTTTTTTATTTTTTACTTTTATTTTTTCCCCGCGTAGCTTTGCTTGCGAGGTTGTCTTCGTTTTCTGCAATTCTCAATTCACAAAGCCAAAAAATAATAATAAAAAGCACCCTGCAACTCACCACTTAATTAAAAGGCCAAAAATTATAAAAGAGCACATCAACAGTCTCTGTTGTTATTGTTATTATTGTTACAGTTTTTATTTGTTAAGTGTCCCTTCCTTCTTCTTTTGGATCGGATCTGAGGTTCATGTTCTACGGACTAGAAGAGCAAAGACACACACCAAACTGAAGTTGTTTCACTTTCTTGACAACTTGTTCTATAGCCATGGAGCAAGGTTTCTTCTTCTGGCATAACATTGCAGTGTCTCTCCTTTGATGATAAGGTTCGTGTTCTTTCTTTACCTTTTTTTTTTTTGTGGTCTCTCTTTCTCTCTCTCCTATCTGTATGTCTTGGTGTGTACCCTTTTGCTTCCTTTCTTTTTGGGGTGGCTTATAATAGCTGTTCCTGCAGTGGAATCAAAGAAAAAAGCTGAAGCTAGTTTCTGGATATTTTAACACGCTTTAACTTCGGTTTTATTTGTTTTAGTTTCTATTGGCATCAGGAGAAGGCGTTGGACTTGTCAAGTTATGGTTCTGTTTTGTTCATGTTGACCAGAGAAGAAACCGGGTTTTCTTGGTAAAACTTGTCCAAGTCTGAAAACCTTGTTTTTCTCGAAGCCTTTTATAGGTTTTCTTATGTATTTTTTTTTTCCCGATGTTTTCTTTTGGGTTATAGGTTTTGCAGTTGTCTGAATTCTGAACTTTTCCCCCAATTTTCGGCATTTGGATTTCATTTTGCTTCATTTCAATGCTTTTTATTTCAACAAACATCGCAAATTGTTGCTATTTAGAGAATTTCGTAACTGGTAGTTTTGTTAATTTACTGGGTTGCATTTGATTTTACAGCAATTTAAGAATTTGTTGATGGAGTCCGCTGTTGATGAAATTGAGTCTTTGCCAGAGGTTCAGAATTTAGTTTCTGGGGTAGATCATGATCCTCCTTCGACATCTGGGACTCCGAATTCAACTGCTCCTCATACTTTCGGCCTCAATGACACAGTTGAGAGTTGCTTAGCGAAGAACATTGTCACAATGGAAAAGAAATTGTGCATCAAACCAAAGTTTGAAGATGCCAAGAATTATGATTTGAGCAGCCAAATGGAATCTGGGAAACACAAATCTGGTGCATTGAATGGAGTTGCTGATCAATCGGAGATTACTTGTTGTCCGAGCCCTCAGAAGAGTTTCTATTCAGAAGCCAAACAAAGCTCTACAATTGCTGGAGCCAGTGAATGTGTAAGTGTTGATAAGTCTGTTGAAAGCGGAGAAGCTGTGAATTCGGCCGAATTCAATGAGAGCAGGAAGAGCAGCATCTGTAGAGGGAGTACAGGAAGTGATGTTAGTGATGAGAGCAGCACCAGTAGCTTCAGTAGTGCTTTGTATAAACCCCATAAGGCAAATGATATAAGATGGGAAGCAATTCAAGCTGTCCGAGCTCGGGATGGAGCTTTGGAAATGAGGCATTTCAGGTTGTTGAAGAAATTGGGGTGTGGAGACATAGGAAGTGTATATCTAGCTGAGTTAGGTGGCACAAGGGCTTGTTTTGCTATGAAAGTAATGAACAAAACGGAGCTGGCGAATCGCAATAAGCTCCAGAGGGCTCAAACGGAGAGAGAGATATTGCAGTCTCTTGATCATCCTTTTTTACCAACTTTGTATACTCACTTTGAGACAGAGACATTCTCTTGCTTGGTAATGGAGTTTTGCCCCGGCGGGGATCTGCATGCACTCAGACAAAGACAACCTGGGAAGTATTTTTCCGAGCATGCTGCCAGGTTGGCAATTCCTTATTCTTTTCTGCATTCCACCCTGCAATTAGTCTTTAGTATATTCCTTTGATTTTTCAATGCAAATGTTCTTTGGAACTAGGATGGAAACTAGAATAATGATCATAAGATGATGAGAGGCCATCAGTGACTAATACAAATGATCATTTCACACTTTAAACAAAACATGGCCTATAAGATTTTCAAGTATCCAAGATATTTGTTTTCATGTATATGGAAATTCTCATGTTTTTTCGACTCTGTTTAAGGATGTCTCCCAAACTGGCTAGAAATGGGCTTGGTTTGGTAAATTTTTTTTTTTTTTTTTGAAGAGGTGCAAGCTCTTCATTTTGTGTTTGATAAATAAAACGACCATATACTTGTGCTTTCAGCTTTGAAAAGACATGGATGCTTTTGAAAGCATTTAAAGAAGAGTTTTTTAAAGTTGGCTTGTGCTTATCAAAATTAAAAAATCTAACATAACCTCATATATTAATAAATATCCAAATTTACTCTTATATGTGTGTCTATTGTAGTTTTTTAAATTTTAAGTGTTATTTCATCAAACACAATTGTTCTTGTTTGTGCTTATTAAAAGTCATCTTTAATTTGATTTACCAAATATATATGGACTTTTAGAAAGTTATCTTTCAAAAGCCCCCTTTGATAATCTACTTTCGAAAAGTAAAAGTTTTTCAAAACCAAACCTTAGGCTTGCTTGCATGTACTACCATCATAGTTTTAGTTATTTCTTCATCCTTCTCTATAATTGTACAAGATACGTTAGTGTTTATTCGTCTTGCATTACAAGCCACCATTTATTTTGTTAGCCTTCACTTCAATTCTTGTGAATGCTGTCTTTCCTTTTGATTTACAATTCTTTTTGAAAGGCTAAGAACAATCTGATGTTCTTCGCATGCTTGGTGAGCTGGTGGAAGTCGGTTCAAAGTCCGAAGTCCTATTCATCATGTTGCAAATTGATGCATTTTCATACAAAGTATCAAACATTTCATACTAATTATACTCTTTCTATTAATCTGCACTGTGCAGGTTTTATGTGGCAGAAGTTCTCCTTGCTTTGGAGTACTTGCACATGCTTGGAATCATCTACAGAGACCTTAAACCGGAAAACGTGTTGGTGAGGGAAGACGGTCATATAATGCTGTCGGACTTCGATCTGTCTCTAAGGTGTGCAGTCAGTCCTACTGTTGTAAAGTCCACAAACTCTTTCTTGGAAATGAAAACCTCAGGATATTGTGTTCAGCCGGCCTGCATTGAGCCGACTTGCGTGATGCAGCCGGACTGCATCCAGCCTTCATGTTTTACGCCGCGCTTTCTTAAAGGGAAGTCGAAGAAGAAAGAAAAGAAGTCAAAACAAAAGAATGATGTGCATAATCAGGTGACCCCTCTCCCTGAGCTCATCGCCGAGCCCACGAATGCGAGATCAATGTCATTTGTAGGAACACACGAGTACTTGGCACCCGAAATAATCAAAGGTGAAGGACATGGTAGTGCTGTAGACTGGTGGACGTTTGGGATATTCTTGTATGAGCTTTTGTTTGGTAGAACACCATTCAAAGGCTCAGCAAACAGAGCAACTCTGTTTAATGTTGTTGGCCAGCCCTTAAGGTTCCCAGAAACCCCTACAGTAAGCTTTGCAGCCAGGGACTTAATCCGGGGTTTACTCGTGAAAGAGCCGCAGAATCGGCTGGCCTATCGACGCGGAGCGACAGAAATAAAACAGCATCCGTTCTTTCATAATGTTAACTGGGCGCTGATCCGCTGTGCGAGTCCTCCAGAGGTGCCAAGGCAGGCCATGAAGGCCCTCGCAGCGGAAAAGCCGCCTGGTGTCAAGCCTTCTGGTAACTATTTAGATATTGATTTCTTTTGATCCTAATGTCTGTTTTTTCCTTCTTTGGGATAGTTTCTATCTTTTACTTCGTGTTGTTATGTCTCCTTGGTTCCTTTCAATTTGTATAAAAGGATGCAACTCTTTCCCCGCGATGATCAAAGCTTGTAATTTGTCCATGATAAACTGCTGTAAGAAACTCCAAAACGCATTCAGCTAAGGATCAAAGTTTCTATTCTCTCGCATAAAGTAAACACTCACATGCAGTTAGTTGTTTTCATGTAAAATTGATAGTTGAGAACTGTTAGATAAAACTTTAGTTAGAGTTGTTAAATAATCTAACGATTTTCAAATATCAACTTCATATGATGACAACAGGCACGCAAGTTTCCAATTTCATATAATTTTGGTTTTGATTAAAAAAACATAAAAAAAAATAAAAAATAAAAAATTTGCTTTTGACCCATGTCTTTTTGCACCACGAATAGTGTTATTAGTTATTACACACAACCGTCTTACTCTTTGTGCATTGATTCAATTTTTTTTACAATTCAAAATCATTTATATATTATTTAACTAATTTTTTTATTTTTAATTAAAATTTTGTATCATTTTTCTATGTCATTAAACTAAAAATTATGTACAGTTCAAAATTCAGATACTTTTATACTAATAATACTAATAAATCTATTTTTGTTACTTTGTAATAGAAAGAAAAGAAGACAATATGTAACTCTTTCTCTATCATTTTAACTCTGATGAATAAATCTACTTGACAAATTTAATTGGGCTAAAAATAGTACAACTTTAGTTTTTAACTACCCATTTTGGATAAGAACAGATAAAATAAAATGTAAGAAAAGCAAAATGAGAATAATTTGTTGTTAACTTCTTTTATTTTAGGTAATTTATAATTACTTATTAACCTTGGTGGTTACCACTATATATATACACACACAAAACCGTTAACTTCGAATGAAAAATCCCTTTCCTGATTCATCCTTCAATATTTAGAAGCAAAAACCAAACTAAACCGCTATTATTGACGTTACAAGCGAAACAAGCCTCAAATATCATATAATTTCTGGGTTTATCCCTCCTTGCCGATTTTTTTTTCTGCCATTTCGGGCATGAGATTCATGAGAATATTCATATCTTCTAACTGAAAGGAAAAATAGAGTTGATAACCCACAAAAAAGAAATTTTGGAATTTTTTGTGGGTTGTTCAGAACCATGGATGAAGGGTATTATAATTCGAAGAAAACTGATGACATAGGTTTTTGTGACCAGGTACTTGTTTTTTTATTAACCAAACTTTTCTCTACTCAGAAATTTGCTTCTTTTTTTTTATATTTATTTGTTGCTCAATGTTCTCAATGCGAAATGATAGCTTGAGTTATGTTCGGTCTTTCTTTTTCAGGAATACCAAAAAAAAAAACATCCTTAAAAACATCCTTTTAATCAAAGAAAGAATTTATCACTCATTTTTCTCAATCATTTTTTTGTTATTTTATTTTATTCTTCATTCGCTGATTTTGTTGGTATTACTAAATAGGTTGAACAAGGGAAATAATATGAATATTTGTATCACATGTTCAACTATTTGTGTGTATTTGTGGTTTAAAGTGCACGCACGTTTCCTGAGTGCCCATTTTGGCGTTTGTTTATGATGATAATTTTGAATGTTGTTCTGCATATATCTTTCATTTTGAATTATTTCATTCTTTTTGGAGCAATCAGAGGTGAAAATTCACCTGCAGTCTTTGCGTCAGATAATAATTTAGTTAAAGATGAAAACTTACATGTAAATGATTTGATTGAATTATCATCTAACAGTTTTTGAATATCAATCTCTGATAAAAGATAACTGCATGCGAATTTTCACTTATAGTTAAATACAACTGCAGGTGAATCTCAACTTTGTTTTCTATGTAGCAGGGATCTCATGGTGCATTAAGCATATCAAGGTTAAAGTGCATGTCGCTAGGATTGGACTTTAAGGTTGTGATTTTTCTATTTCTGGTTCTTCCATTGAGCATCTTAGGTGTGTACTTGCACGGTCAAAAAATTTCATACTTTTTCAGACCGCTCTGGGATTCTCCTCCAAGGCCATTCCACGAAATCCCTCACTATTACAACGATGATGTGTCGATGGAGTCTCTGTGCAAGCTTCACGGATGGGGGATTCGCGAATCCCCAAGGCGAGTTTTCGACGCAGTGTTGTTTAGCAATGAAATCGACATGCTTACCATTCGATGGAACGAAATGTATCCCTATATCACACAGTTTGTACTCCTTGAATCGAACTCAACATTTACAGGGCTAATGAAGCCTCTGGTTTTTGCTCGAAATAGGAGCAAGTTCAAGTTTGTTGAGCCTCGGCTGACATATGGAGTAATTGGAGGAAGATTCAAGAAAAGAGAAAATCCCTTCGTGGAAGAGGCGTATCAAAGAGTTGCGCTCGATCAGCTTCTAAGGATAGCTGGCATTGAAGATGATGATCTCTTAATCATGTCAGATGTTGATGAGATTCCCAGCGCTCACACAATTAATCTCTTGAGGTGGTGCGACGATATTCCTTCAGTTCTTCATCTTCAGTTAAGGAACTACCTCTATTCTTATGAGTTCTTTGTGGACAACAAGAGTTGGAGAGCTTCCATTCATAGGTATGTGCCTGGAAAGACCAGGTATGCACACTATAGACAGGGTGAGTTGTTGTTGTCGGATGCAGGCTGGCATTGCAGCTTCTGTTTTCGACATATCAGCCAATTCATATTCAAGATGAAGGCTTACAGCCATACTGACCGGGTGCGCTTTTCTCGTTACTTGAGCCCTGAAAGGATTCAAGATATTATATGCAGAGGCGCTGACTTGTTCGACATGCTTCCGGAAGAGTACACATTCAGGGAGATCATCGGGAAGATGGGGCCGATCCCTCATTCCTACTCGGCCGTTCATCTTCCCGCGTATTTGTTGAACAATGCAGATAAGTACAAGTACTTGTTGCCTGGTAACTGCATAAGAGAATTTGGCTAATTCAATATCACAACTTTAATTTCCTTGTATATTGATAGTGTCTTTATTTTAACACACACAAAAAAAGGAAGCTCTAATCGAATGATGTATAGTTATTTTTCATATAGGTCATTCTTTAGAGGATATTCGATCAGAACAGATCGAACAAGCCTGAAAAAAGATACATAGTTCCACAGAAACCACTGTATATTTAACTTCAAATACTTTCTCTTCGGCAATGTATGTATATAGTATATACATATATCCCAATTTATAGATATACTTTACAATCACTCTGGTGGTTTAGTTTATAATTCATGTTTAGTTTTATTGCTTAATGCCCATGATGGTTTGTGTTGAATACTTGAATGTAGATGACTCCTTTTGCGTTTGTTTGTTTACTTTTGTTTTATGAAAGTATCATCAGTTCAAAATATTTATCTAATTTTTTATTTTAACATTTACAAATTTTTAAAGTATTTTTTATTAAAAAATATTATTTTTATACTAAAATTAGTTACTAAAATTAACTACTATATATTTTGTGTAAATACATGAGTAATTAAATTTATTTTTAATATATACTTTACATTTCAATGTATAATAATCTATATTAGTACCTAATTTTAATGTATATGTACATAACTTTTTTCTTAATTAATGTTCATTATGGTGAGGTGAGGTGTTATATATTTTCATAATTTTTATTTCTCTTTAAAATAATTTAACATTGCTCACCATTTTCTCATTTCTATTTCTAATATTCTTCTATCTTTAATTACTTAAACCTAATAAATTTAATTTTTGTTAGCTTAATAAATCTACAATAATTTAAAAAATTACAATTATGATTAAAAATTTATGAAAATTAAAAATAGGAGATATATACTGTACATAAAAGCAAGTATACGGCGTGAGAAAGAATGAACTGGGTGTTATGGCGTGATAGAGTGTTTAAGTATATCCGAAGTAGTAATTGTTCTTGGTGAAGTTCATAAAAGTATTTGTAGAACACATCAGGCTAGAAAGAATGAAATAGGTGTTTCGGCATGATCGAGTGCATATTTTGACCGATTATGATTAAAGATTGCATCGAGCATGTTAAGAATGTCAAAAACATGGTGTATTACAGTAAATATTTGCTTTCGAATTACATTCAATCATTAAACCTTGACCATTTAGAGGTTGTGCTCTAGATTTGATTGGTATGATTCATCCTCCATTATCAAAGAATCATAAGTTTTTCTTGATATCAATTGATTATTTTACTAAGTGGGTAGAAGTGGTTCTTTTGGTCAAAGTTGGTCAAAATGAACTTATTGATTTCATTGAGAAACATATAATCCATCTTTTCGGGATTCCTCAATTTTAAGCAGTAATCAAGGTACCATGTTTACTTACCAACACATTAAAAATTTTGCAGCATAAAAAAATATAACAATGATAACTTCAACTCCATATTATGCACAAACAAATGGTTAAGTTGAGACTGCAAATAAAATTTTGATTAATTTAATAATAAAAGTAAATTGGTAAGAAAATGCGTACTTAGCATGAGATGTTAAGTCAAGTTTTATGGGCTTATCAGAATGATACGGAACGAAACCTGGGATAAATGAAAAATCAAAGAAATGGTCTACTTATCTCAATTTAATTTTCTGATGCAACAGTTAAGGAAATCACTTTATCTTTTTTGTTCACACCCAAGTTTCTCAAAGAAACTTAAGAAATTTTCATTCATCAAAATTGAAAAAAAAAAGGCTACAAAATTTAGAGGTTTTTATATCTTAGTTCCAAAACCCTAATGCATAAGTTCACTAAAATAAAATAGGACAAATCATAATTAGGCTTAAAATAAACAAAAACAAAATAAAATAAAATAAATATAAAATAAGTCCTAAAATAAATACTAATAAAGAATGCCTATTTGATCCAACTTGACTAACGAGAGTTTTCAATGCAACTTGTAAATAGTAAGACATTTGGTTTTCCATAATCGTTAACTATTGTTTTAGCTAATTCTTGATGCATCTTCTGAACAAATGATTTAGTCATATTTGTAAAACCTTATTTATTCTCTTAGTTGTTGCTCTTGTAATTGGAGCAATTGGCATATGATAGTTCTTAGTTTGTCCCACAGAGCTCGTATCATTCCCTCCCTCCTGAAATGATTCGTCCTCGAATATGCATCCAAATTAAAAGGAGATAGGTGTTGAGGAAATTATCAATATGTCCATGTTTAACTGCGACGAGTGGATGAGTGCACTCTCTTCATGTTGTTGATGGCTATGCCGGAGAGGACAGGGGGAGTTCTTTATTTTGTGTTACTTTCTAGAGTTGCTTGTCTGATTTAGATATCTTTTTCTGTTTGCTCCACTCTACTGTGTTGAGCTCTTTTGTTTTCAAAAAAAAAGGAGATAGGTCAGAGACATTAAAACTAGCAAACATATTACGCTCACCTAAAAGGTCAATCTTGTAAGTATTGTCATTGATCATTTCTAGCACCTAAAATGGACCATCACCCGTAAGGTCTAACTTGGATTTTCTTTGAGTAGAAAATCTCTCCTTTGTCAAATGAACCCATACCCAATCACCAAGTTCAAAGACAAGATGTCTTCGACTTTTATTCATCCTTTGAGCTGTCAACCTATTTTTCTTTTCAATCAACTCACGTGCTTTCAAGTGTATTGTCTTAACATTTTCATCTTAACCTTCTGCATCCAAGTTAACAAGATCACTCAAAGACAAATATAACAAATCCAAAACAGTTAAAGGATTAAAATCATAAACAAGTTCAAAATGAGAAAAATTTGTGGAAAAATGAATAGTCCTATTATAAGCAAACTCAATAAAAGGCAAACAATCTTCTCACGTTTTCAAATTCTTACCAACAACAGCATGCAATAAGGTCCCTAGTGTTTGATTTACCACTTCAGTCTGACTACCAGTTTGAGAATGATCAGTAGTAGAGTATAATAATTTTGTGCCCAATTTACCCTACAACATTTTCCAAAAATGACTCAAAACTTGTGTCACGATCAGAAACAATAGTTTGGAGAACACCATGCAAGCGCATAACCTCTCTAAAGAACACATCAGCAATGTTTGTTGCATCATCACTTTTATGGCATATAATGAAATGAGACATTTTGCTAAATCTCTCTACCATAACAAAAATACTATCTCTATCTTTTTCTAATTCTAGGCAAATCAAGAACAAAATTCATAGAAACATCAACCCACAGATGCACAGAAACAGGTAAGGGAGTATACAAACTATGTGACAAAGACTTAGATTTAGTCTGTTTACATGCAAATATTTAGCACAAAATTTTTTAACATCCCGACGCATGTGTGACCAATAAAATGTTCAAATAACATATCTAAAATCTTATGCACACCAAAATAACTCATCAAACTCCCATTATGTGATTTTAGAACAAGTAAGTTTCTAATAGAACAAGCAGGCACACAAATTCTATTACCATGAAACAGAAAACCTTAATGTTTATAAAATTTGTTAAATATACCATGTTCACAAGAGGCATAAATATTAGTAAAGTCAGAATCAGTTGTATACAACTCTTTTAAAATCTCAAATCCTAATAACTTAGAAGTAAGTATAGTAATCAAAGCATATCTCCTAGATAAAGCATCAGCAACTATATTTTCTTTACCATGTTTAAATGCAATTACATATGGAAATGCCTCAATGAATTCTACCCCTTTAGTATATCTTTTATCAAGCCTACCTTATCCCTTTAGGTACTTCAAAGATTCATGATCCGTGTGATCACAAACTCCTTAGGTAATAGATAGTGTTGCCAAACCTTCAAAGTTTAAACCAAGGCATATAATTCTTTATCATAAATTGAATATTTACGTTGAGCTAAATTCAACTTTTCACTGAAGAAGGCAATAACTCGCTTTTCCTACATCAAAACAGCGCCTATATCAATCCTAGAAGCATCACATTCAATCTCAAAAATTTTATCAAAGTTAGGTAAAACAAGAATAGGAGCAGAAGACAAAGATTTTTTGAAGTAAGAAATGCAATTTCTTATTTCTTTTCCGATTTAAACCCAACATCTTTTTTTATAACTTCTGTGAGAGGTGTAGCAATAGTAGAAAAAATTTTCACAAATCTCCTATAAAACCCAGCTAAATTATAAAAACTTCTTACCTCAGAAGCATTCTTAGGCATTGGCCATTCACGAATAACCTTCACCTTTTTCTCATCAACCTCAATTTCACTCGCACTCATAACAAAACCAAGAAATACAATACAAAAAGTGTGCTTTTTAAGATTGGTATATAATTTTTCTTTGCGAAGCACTTCCAAAATAGTTGAAACATGTGATAAGTAATCATCCAAACAAGTGCTATAAATGAGAATATCATCAAAATAAACAATAACAAATTTATCAAAAAATTCTCGCAAAACATGGTTCATGAAATGCATAAAAGTACTAACTGCATTAGTTAACCCAAAAGGCATTACTAACTACTCATATAACCCATGTTTTCTTTTAAATGCAGTGTTGCATTCATCCTCTTATTTCATTCTAATTTGATGATATCCACTTTTCAAATCAATTTTAGTGAATATGCATACATCATGTAATTCATCATGCATGTCATCTAACCTAGGGATAGGATATCGATACTTTACCGTAATCTTATTGACTGCACGACAATCCACATACATTCGCCAAGTACCATTCTTCTTTAGAACTAACAAAACTGGTACAGGACATGGGTTCATACTCTTCATGATGTGACTTTTGGCTAGTAATTCCTCCACTTGTCTTTGAAGTTCCTTTGTCTCCTCAGGGTTATTCCTATAGGCTGGTATATTAAAATTGTTAGTTCCAGGAAGAAAATCAATTTGGTGCTCAATTCCTCATAATGGAGGCAAATCACTTGACACGTCAGTAGAAAAGACATCTGCAAATTCCTACAACAAAGAGACAAAATAATTTGGCAACTTTGGATTAAGTTCAGTTTAAATAACAAAATGTCTCGAAATCGAACCATAATCATAGCTCTCTTGCCTACTAAAGTACTCTTTAAATATATTTCTTTTACAAAGAAACACAATTTTCTATCAACTCTCTCATTTTTTTTGGAGTAATTACCCAAATCAGTCCCCAAGAATTTTAAAAGTGGACATTTTAGTAACCAAGAAAAATTAATACACAAATCAATCTCCAAGATTTTACTCCGACAGACAAATCGGTCCTCAGTTCATTTTCCGGCAGAGTAATTATCCAAATCAGTTCCCAAGAATTTTAAAAACGAACATTTTAGTCCTTAAAGAAAATTAATATACAGATCAATTCCCAACTTTTTTTCCATCAGACATAAGAGTCCTCTATCCAAAAAAATAAGATAAAATTATTATTATTATTATTATTAATTTATTTTTTTGGATAGAGGACTGTTATGTCTTATGAAAAAAAACGTTGGAAATTAATCTGTATATTAATTTTTTGGGACTAAAGTGTTCGTTTTTAAAATCCTTAGGGACTGATCTGGGTAATTACTTTGCCGGAAAATGAACTGGGGACTGATTTGTCTGCCGGAGTAAAACTTTGGGGATTGATCTATGTATTAATTTTTCTTGAGAACTAAAATGTCCATTTTTAAAATCCTTGGGGACTAATTTAGGTAATTACTCTTTTTTTGTATTCACACTATTCTTATGACATGTATTCTTTTCTTTCTTTTCACTCACCTTTAGGTTTTTTGCTAAATTCTTTTTTTTCATAGTCTCTTTTCTCTCATATTTTTCTTTTACCTCACATCCCATGTTGTTTTTGGTATCGTATTGAAGTTTTAATTGATCAAGATAAACCTCTTTAGGTGATAATGGAGAAAGAGTGATCTTACGACCACTAAAATAAAAAAAGAACTGATTCATGTAACCAACATGGAATGCTCGACAGCCGAACTACCAAGGCCTTCCTGATGGGTGAAAATCAGATTCCACACCAGAACTCACCGACAAGTGTAATCAAGTAGTAATTACTCACATGAGTGAGGTCGATCCCACAGGGATTGATGGATTGAGCAATTTTAGTTAGGTGATGAATTTAGTTAAGCAAACAGTTGATGATTTGAGTGAATTGTAATCAACAGAAGCTAACTTACATGAAAATAAAAAGGAGAAGGGAAATTGACAGAATCTAAAGTGCAGAAAATGTAAATTAAGCTGAAACTTAAAGTGCAAGTAATGTAAATGACTGAAACTTAGATTGCAAGAAATGTAAAGGGCTGAAGCTTAAAGTGTAAGAAAACTAAATGACTGAATCCAAATTGCTGAGAAATGTAAATTGCTTGAAGTGTAAAAGGGATTTGGGTGCTAGGATTCAGAATTTAACAAGAAAATGTAAATCAAAGCAAATCAGAAAACTATCAGATGAAAGGATTCAGTCCAGTAGTAAAACAGGAATGAAAATTGCTTGAAGAAACAAACAGCAAGAAAACTTGATTCAATTATGAATTCTTAAAGATAAATTGAAGATTCAAGAAGAGAAATGAGATTAGAAAGCAGATCTAGATCTCAATTGCTCTCTTAATCAAACAGAAAGGTAATTGCAGAAGAAGAAAATAAAAACAGAAAGCTAAACTCAGATCCAATCCTCAGAACAATTAAGAAGAGAGGTGAAGGATGATTCTCAGAGTTAGAATCAATGGAGCTCTTCAATCTCAATTCAAATTCTAAGAACAGATAGTAGAAGTTGCAGAAGAAAAGAAAATGAAAGCAGCAAATGAAATTAGATCCAATTTCTTAATTCTCGGAATTATGCAAAAGAAGAATAAGGATGAATCTCAGATCAAGAATTGAAACAGAATTTCTTCAATCTCAATCCAAAATTCAAAACAGAAAGTAGAAGTTCCGAAGCAAGAACAATAAGAAAGAAAACTCATATCTCAATCCCAATTCCCAAATTCAAAATGAAAGCTAAAATCAAAACTAAAATTGAGCTAAAAGGTAAAATTTAAAAGTCAGCAAAAAGGTAAAAAGCCCCCTCTACAAATCAAATGAACTCCTATTTATACACTTTCTAATTTTGGTTTTTAGGATTTGGAGTGGGCTTTTCAAATTGGTGAAGAAGTGGATCCAAGATAGAATTTTCATTAAAATTGGACCCGGGTGCTAGCTCCAGTGGAGCGCTCAGTTAGGTTAGTGAACTGAGCGCTACACATGCTCCTTGTCATGCTTCCTTGCGCCAATTTCCTCAGCACTCATGGTGCTCAGTTAGGTAAGGCAACGCAACGTTCCTTGCCTTGGAGTGAGGCTCCCTCTTCGAATCTTGCTGACTTCATTTGCTAGCAATTTCCTTGTGAAGCATAGCGCTCAGTTGGAGTAGAGAATGTAGTGCTACATGCTTTGGATTGAGGCTCCCACTTTTGAGCCCTGGCTCTTTCATTTTGGGACAATTCCCTTGTAATGTAGCGCTCATTCTATGCCTTGTGTGCATGGTTTCGATTCCTAGCTGCTTCATTTTTGAGTGTTGCTCCTTGCTTTTCTTTGTGCCAAGCCCGAAAAAGGTAAATGAGTTAACGTAGCGCTCTTGATTTTGAGTGCTGGTGCCTTGTTAATTTGGTATCCCTTGAGCGCTTAGTTTGAAGTTCCAACCTAGCGCCCTTGCTTTCTTGCTTGGCCTCTCCATACTAGCGTTCATTCTTTGAACGCTCCACTCAATTAGTGAGCGCTATGCTTGGCCTTGTTCCTTGATTGAGCGCTACGCTTTAATGTCTTGGGTCACGCTTTTAAAAGCGTGGCCTAAGGTCCAAAGCGTGCTCTAAGATTCCTTTTTCCTTTTTTTCATCATTTCTTCACCTACAAGTAATCAAAACAACCAATCAAAGCATCACCAAATTCACAAGATTTCTAAATCATTCAAAAACCAACTAATTCTAGCTTAAACCTCATGATTTTGTGGCAAATAATTGATGGTTGATTGAATTGACATAACCATGCAAATCCACTCAAAATCACTTACTTATAATGCAAGAAAGTGCATAAAACCTAATGAAACAAGTGAAAAATGCTTGAAAAGCTAGCATAAGATGACTTGTCATCACAACACCAAACTTAAATATTGCTTGTCCCCAAGCAAGCACTCAACATAAGAAGAAATGAAATCAAACAGAGAAGCATATATGTCCTTATTTAGAAGATAATTGAACTTGGTTCATGGGGTTTTATGCAGACAAATGTAGCTCAATTATTCTTAGCTATCTGATATGAAATGTTTCCTTAAAGGTTCACTAGAGTTGCTGCTATGCTGCCTTACTTTTTGACTGATCCCTATTAGCTTTTTCTTTCTTTCTTTTGCTTAGAAAGCTTATTTATTAATGAAAGCTTGGTGGCAAGTGTTGCAGCAGCCTTTTGGCTTAGTTTTTGCTCAACACTTCTTCACCACAGACGCTTGGCTCACAATTTTTTCCTAGGAACATTGATGCCCAGAATCTCTTTGGATTACTAAATGTTTTGTAACTAGGTTGCTCTTGATAATGGACTTTTGGTTGGCAATCCCAGATTAGTTAATCAAAGTGGCCAAGTTTTAAAATAATCCTCAGAACCTAATTGTCCAAGCATATCCTAGTACAAAAGCACCACAGGCATATGTCCTAGGGTCCAAGCTATTGGTGTCTAGCGTTATTGTTTATTCCTTTGCCAATTCTTGGCTTTTCTTTTTCTTTTTCTTTCTTGTTTTGCTTCCTTCTTAAGGGATATTCATTAATAAAAGGCTTTATAGCAGCAACCTAATTCATACTTCAAGGAACATTTTATTATGCAACTTTTATTATTGAGCTAATCATTAAATTAAACAAGTACCACCACTGAATTCCATTCTAATTTCTATAACATTGGACAATCACTTTCTTGTTTCAAACATTTTTCTTTTATTCATGTAGAAGGGAAACAAAACAAAATTTAAGCAAATGATTGATAACAAGCACAATGCAGGCTAGCATTTTTGGCAAACATTTTCACTTACACCTAATTGAACACTTCAGCAAGACATATAGGAATCCCCAAGTTAAAATACTTCAAAGCAACAAGGATTAAGTGTCAATACAACCTGTTGGGAATGTCTCTCAACTTTTCTTTCTGTCATCATTATTTCTCTCTGTTGTTCCTCCTTTGGATGATGATGCAGAACCCTTTCACAGATTGAATGTTTTCCTGCATAATCCTTAAAAGTTGCTTGTTTCTCAAGCCCTTAGGCAACTGGTTAGTATGCAAGATTTGCTTGAAGGCTTTTGAACTTATTTTTGGTGTGTGAACACCAAACTTAGTTTCTTGCCAATGTTTCTTATACAACCAGTCAACCACATATGAAACCTTGTGCCTTTGTTGAAGGTCATAAAACTAAAAACTAGAAAATAGACAATGGTTAAGTAAGTTTCTTGATTGTTTGGAGCTAGTAATCATTTATGCAGAGGGTTAAAATGTGTTTTAGTTTAAGATTTTTGGTGGAACACCAAACTTAGCATCCTTCATTCTCCCTTAATTTGTTTTGGTGTGCAACACCAAACTTAGCTCCTTACAATACAGATAAGACTACTCAACCTATTTATTGAAATAGTTGGAAAAAGAAAACTACCTCTGGTTGGGTTGCCTCCCAACAAGTGCTCTTTTAATGTCACTAGCTTGACATCCTTCATTCTTTGATCATGGAAGCTGAAAATCATGTTGCCTTAGATTTTCTCCTCTCACTGTGAGCTTCTTTTTCTCTATCTCTTCTTGTGAAACTTCTCTGTGGTGTTTTTCCTGGATAATGGCTTCTTTTTCCATAGTTTTCTCACTTTCCTCTATGATTGCCTTCCACTTCTCCCACTTTGTAGCTTTTTCGTTGTCTTTTGGGTTGTCTTCAGTGGCTCTGGAGAAGGTATTTGCTCTCTTCTCACTCAGTTCTGAAATGTGTTTAGCCATTTGCCCCATTTGTCTTTCAAAGTTTTTGAGTACTACTTCTTGGTTTTTGACTGCCAGGGCTTGATTGTTCATGAGTTTCTCCATTATTATCTCTAGATTAGAGATTCTTTGAGAGCATGGAGTTGGTCGTGGTTGTGTGAAATGAGATGGTTGATGGAAGTTGTTTTGGGAGAATTGTGAAGTGTGATGGGGTTGGAAGTATGTGTGTTGTGGTAGTGTGTGATGGCTTTTGTTAGTAGGGGTATGGTTATGCTTGTTTGTGATGCTGAGGCTGTTATAATTGAAGTTCCTTGGTCCTTGATTTTGGTGCTCATCCCACCTCAAGTTAGAATGAGTCCTCCAGGATGGGTTGTGCGCATCACCATGAGAATTGTGTTGGAACGAACTTGAGGTGTTATTTAGAGATTGCACTTGCTCAGGGCTTCATTGCTCATAGTTGAATGCCCCAAAACCTTTTTCAGATTGATTCCACCTATGTGAGGTTTAAGATTGGCCTTGTGCATTTACTACAGCAATTTGCAGCCCATTGATTTTCCTGACCATCAGCTCCATTTGTTGCTGAAGTTGTTGGTGCATCTGCTTGTTTTGGGTCATGATTGCATTTACTCCTTCAAGTTTCATCACTCCCTTCTTTTGTGTGAATGATTGCACTTCTGCTTCCAGCTTACTGATTTTCTGGGGTGGGTTATTGTTGGCCACATCCTCTAGTGAATTAGAGGGATTCTCTTCCATCTCTTGCTTCTCTTCTCAACCTTCAAAGTATCTTAAGATCGAAGGGTGTGAAGTCATTGCTTCTTCCTCCTGGCATAAATTCAGAAACACAAACAGAGCACTCTGTAGCTTGAGTGTAGTTAGGATTAGTAGAGACAAAGTCTCAAACAGTTAAGTGTGCTTATCAAAAACAAAGAAAAACAAAGAAAAATTGCTTAATCTAGACCACCACCTTACTCAATCATTGTCAATCTAGATCAATCCCCGGCAACGGCGCCAAAAACTTGATGGGTGAAAATCAGATTCCACACCAGAACTCACCGGCAAGTGTACCGGGTCGCATCAAGTAGTAATTACTCACATGAGTGAGGTCGATTCCACAGGGATTGATGGATTGAGCAATTTTAGTTAGGTGATGAATTTAGTTAAGCAAACAGTTGATGATTTGAGTGAATTATAATCAACAGAAGCTAAATTGCATGAAAATAAAAGGGAGAGGGGAAATTGACAGAATCTAAAGTGCAGAAAATGTAAATTGAGCTAAAACTTAAAGTGCAAGTAATGTAAATGACTGAAACTTAGATTGCAAGAAATGTAAAGGGCTGAAGCTTAAAGTGCAAGAAAACTAAATGACTTAATCCAAATTGCTGAGAAATGTAAATTGCTTGAAGAGTAAAATAGATTTGGTTGCTGGGATTCAGAATTTAACAAGAAAATGTAAATCAAAGCAAACCAGAAAACTATCAGATGAAAGGATTCAGTCCAGTAGTAAAACAGAAATGAAAATAGCTTGAAGAAACAAACAGCAAGAAAACTTGATTCAATTATGAAATTCTTAAAGATAAATTGAAGATTCAAGAAGAGAAATGAGATTAGAAAGCAGATCTAGATCTTAATTGCTCTCTTGATCAAGCAGAAAGGTAATTGCAGACGAAGAAAATGAAAACAGAAAGCTAAACTCAGATCCAATCCTCAGAATAATTGAGAAGAGAGGTGAAGGATGATTCTCAGAGTTAGAATCAATGGAGCTCTTCAATCTCAATTCAAATTCTAAGAACAGATAGCAGAAGTTGCAGAAGAAAAGAAAATGAAAGCAGCAAATGAAATTAGATCCAATTTCTTAATTCTCAGAATTATGCAGAAGAAGAACAAGGATGAATCTCAGATCAAGAATTGAAACAGAATTTCTTCAATCTCAATCCAAAATTCAAAACAGAAAGTAGAAGTTCCAAAGCAAGAACAATCAGAAAGAAAACTCAGATCTCAATCCCAATTCCCAAATTCAAAATGAAAGCTAAAATCAAAACTAAAATTGAGCTAAAAGGTAAAATGTAAAAGTCAGCAAAAAGGTAAAAAGCCCCCTCTACAAATCAAATGAACTCCTATTTATACACTTTCTAATTTTGGTTTTTAGGATTTGGAGTGGGCTTTTCAAATTGGTGAAGAAGTAGATCCAAAATAGAATTTTCATTGAAATTGGACCCGGGTGCTAGCTCCAGTGGAGCGCTCAGTTAGGTTAGTGAACTAAGCGCTACACATGCTCCTTGTCATGCTTCCCTTGCGCCAATTTCCTCAGCACTCATGGTGCTCAGTTAGGTAAGGCAACGCAGCGCCCCTTGCCTTGGAGTGAGGTTCCCTCTTCAAATCTTGCTGGCTTCATTTGCTAGCAATTTCCTTGTGAAGCATAGCGCTCAGTTAGAGTAGAGAACGTAGCGCTACATGCTTTGGATTGAGGCTCCCACTTTTGAGCCCTGGCTCTTTCATTTTGGGACAATTCCCTTGTAATGTAGCGCTCATTCTATGCCTTGTGTGCATGGTTTCGATTCCTGGCTGCTTCATTTTTGAGTGTTGCTCCTTGCTTTTCTATGTGCCAAATCCGAAAAAGGTAAATGAGTTAACGTAGCGCTCTTGGTTTTGAGTGCTGGTGCCTTGTTAATTTGGTATCCCTTGAGCGCTCAGTTTGAAGTTCCAACGTAGCGCCCTTGCTTTCTTGCTTGGCCTCTCCATACTAGCGTTCATTCTTTGAACGCTCTGCTCAATTAGTGAGCGCTATGCTTGGCCTTGTTCCTTGATTGAGCGCCACGCTTTAATGTCTTGGATCACGCTATTCAAAGCGTGGTCTAAGGTCCAAAGCGTGCTCTAAGATTCCTTTTTCCTTTTTTTCATCATTTCTTCACCTACAAATAATCAAAATAACCAATCAAAGCATCACCAAATTCACAAGATTTCTAAATCATTCAAAAACCAACTAATTCTAGCTTAAACCTAATGATTTTGTGGCAAATAATTGATGGTTGATTGAATTGACATAACCATGCAAATCCACTCCAAATCACTTACTTATAATGTAAGAAAGTGCATAAAACCTAATGAAACAAGTGAAAAATACTTGAAAAGCTAGCATAATATGACTTGTCATCACTCCCTAATAATAAATGACAAGCTTGCATTGACACAACATCACATAATATCACCTGCCTGTCAACCTTTATCTCACCAGTGTTATTCAACCACAGCAATGTATATGGTTTAGGATGTTGAACACATGTCAAACCCAATTTCTCCACCATAATAAGCGTACTAGCTACATTAGTCCAACTCTCTCTATCAATAATCGAACTGCACACCTTTCCACCTACTAAATATCTAGTGTGAAAAAGGTTTTGGCATTACTCTAGGCTATCTTCTTTCACCTGCAAATTCAAAGCACGCCTAACAACAAGAGATTCACCGTGGACTGCATACTCAATATCACTATCAGAACAATCCCTTTGAATGTGGAATAATATCATTATCAGAGTGATCACCTTGATCAGAATCAAACACAATATCACTTTTTCTAATAACCACCATCCTCATATTCGAGCAATCACTAGCATAATGACCCAAATCATGACACTTGAAGCATTTAATATCTCTATTCCTAGAGGTAGCAGAAGAAGAAGAGTTAGAATTACCTTTCTTCTTTGTAGCACTAAATAATTTCCTCTTGGATTTAGTACCCTTGGTCTTTGTTGTGTCATCACTACGAGAATCTGTGTGAACCTACCTTAAATTAGCATGAGACAATTCCTTTGGTACTCTTCTTTGTTGTTGCCTCTCCACTTTCATTGCCATACTGACTAAATCTTCTATCTCCACATAATGATGTAACTCTACCACATCAGTAATCACTCTATTCAAAACAACTAATCAAAGCATCACCAAATTCACAAGATTTCTAAATCATTCAAAAACCAACTAATTCTAGCTTAAACCTCATGATTTTGTGGTAAATAATTGATGGTTGATTGAATTGACATAACCAAGCAAATCCACTCCAAATCACTTACTTATAATGCAAGAAAGTGCATAAAACCTAATGAAACAAGTGAAAAATGCTTGAAAAGCTAGCATAAGATGACTTGTCATCACTCCCTAATAATAAATGAAAAGCTTGCATTGACACGACATCACACAATATCACCTGCCTGTCAACCTTTATCTCACCAGTGTTATTCAACCACAGCAATGTATATGGTTTAGGATGTTGAACACATGTCAAACCCAATTTCTCCACCATAATAGGCGTACTAGCTACATTAGTCCAACTCTCTCTATCAATAATCGAACTACACACCTTTCCACCTACTAAATATCTAGTGTGAAAAAGGTTTTGGCATTGCTCTAGGCTATCTTCTTTCACTTGTAAATTCGAAGCACGCCTAACAACAAGATATTCACCGTGGACTGCATACTCAATATCACTATCAGAACAATCCCTTCGAATGTGGATTAATATCATTATCAGAGTGATCACCTTGATCAGAATCAAACACAATATCACTTTCTCTAATAACCACCATCCTCATATTCGAGCAATCACTAGCTTAATGACCCAAATCATGACACTTGAAGCATTTAATATCTCTATGCCTAGAGGTAGCAGAAGAAGAAGAGTTAGAATTACCTTTCTTTTTTGTAGCACTAAATAATTTCCTCTAGGATTTAGTACCGTTGGTCTTTGTTGTGTCATCACTACGAGAATCTGTGTGAACCTACTTTAAATTAGCATGAGACAATTCCTTTGGTGCTCTTCTTTGTTGTTGCCTCTCCACTTTCGTTGCCATACTGACTAAATCTTCTATCTCCACATAATGATGTAACTCTACCACATCAGTAATCACTCTATTCATAACAACCAATCAAAGCATCACCAAATTCACAAGATTTATAAATCATTCAAAAACCAACTAATTCTAGCTTAAACCTCATGATTTTGTGGCAAATAATTGATGGTTGATTGAATTGACATAACCATGCAAATCCAGTCCAAATCACTTACTTATAATGCAAGAAAGTACATAAAACCTAATGAAACAAGTGAAAAATGCTTGAAAAGCTAGCATAAGATGACTTGTCATCACTCCCTAATAATAAATGACAAGCTTGCATTGACACAACATCACATAATATCACCTGCCTGTCAACCTTTATCTCACCAGTGTTATTCAACCACAGCAATGTATATGGTTTAGGATGTTGAACACATGTCAAACCCAATTTCTCCACCATAATAGGCGTACTAGCTACATTAGTCCAACTCTCTCTATCAATAATCGAACTACACACTTTTCCACCTACTAAATATCTAGTGTGAAAAAAGTTTTGGCGTTGCTCTAGGCTATCTTCTTTCACCTGCAAATTCAAAGCACGCCTAACAACAAGAGATTCACAGTGGACTGCATACTCAATATCACTATCAGAACAATCCCTTCGAATGTGGAATAATATCATTATCAGAGTGATCACCTTGATCAGAATCAAACATAATATCACTTTCTCTAATAACCACCATCCTCATATTCGAGCAATCACTAGCATAATGACCCAAATCATGACACTTGAAGCATTTAATATCTCTATGCCTAGAGGTAGCAGAAGAAGAAGAGTTAGAATTACCTTTCTTCTTTGTAGCACTAAATAATTTCCTCTTGGATTTAGTACCCTTGGTCTTTGTTGTGTCATCACTACGAGAATCTGTGTGAACCTACCTTAAATTAGCATGAGACAATTCCTTTGGTACTCTTCTTTGTTGTTGCCTCTCCACTTTCATTGCCTTACTGACTAAATCTTCTATCTCCACATAATGATGTAACTCTACCACATCAGTAATCACTCTATTCAAAACAACCAATCAAAGCATCACCAAATTCACAATATTTCTAAATCATTCAAAAACCAACTAATTCTAGCTTAAACCTCATGATTTTGTGGCAAATAATTGATGGTTGATTGAATTGACATAACCATGCAAATCCACTCCAAATCACTTACTTATAATGCAAGAAAGTGCATAAAACCTAATGAAACAAGTGAAAAATGCTTGAAAAGCTAGCATAAGATGACTTGTCATCACTCCCTAATAATAAATGACAAGCTTGCATTGACACGACATCACACAATATCACCTGCCTGTCAACCTTTATCTCACCAGTGTTATTCAACCACAGCAATGTATATGGTTTAGGATGTTGAACACATGTCAAACCCGATTTCTCCACCATAATAAGCGTACTAGCTACATTAGTCCAACTCTCTCTATCAATAATCGAACTACACACCTTTCCACCTACTAAATATCTAGTGTGAAAAAGGTTTTGGCATTGCTCTAGGCTATCTTCTTTCACCTGCAAATTCAAAGCACGCCTAACAACAAGAGATTCACCGTGGACTGCATACTCAATATCACTATCAGAACAATCCCTTCGAATGTGGAATAATATCATTATCAGAGTGATCACCTTGATCAGAATCAAACACAATATCACTTTCTCTAATAACCACCATCCTCATATTCGAGCAATCACTAGCATAATGACCCAAATCATGACACTTGAAGCATTTAATATATCTATGCCTAGAGGTAGCAGAAGAAGAAGAGTTAGAATTACATTTCTTCTTTGTAGCACTAATTAATTTCCTCTTGGATTTAGTACCCTTGGTCTTTGTTGTGTCATCACTACGAGAATCTGTGGGAACCTACTTTAAATTAGCATGAGACAATTCCTTTGGTGCTCTTCTTTGTTGTTGCCTCTCCACTTTCATTGCCATACTGACTAAATCTTCTATCTCCACATAATGATGTAACTCTACCACATCAGTAATCACTCTATTCAAAACAACAAATCAAAGCATCACTAAATTCACAAGATTTCTAAATCATTCAAAAACTAACTAATTCTAGCTTAAACCTCATGATTTTGTGGCAAATAATTGATGGTTGATTGAATTGACATAACCATGCAAATCCACTCTAAATCACTTACTTATAATGCAAGAAAGTGCATAAAACCTAATGAAACAAGTGAAAAATGCTAGAAAAGCTAGCATAAGATGACTTGTCATCACTCCCTAATAATAAATGACAAGCTTGCATTGACACGACATCACACAATATCACCTGCCTGTCAACCTTTATCTCACCAGTGTTATTCAACCACAGCAATGTATATGGTTTAGGATGTTGAACACAAGTCAAACCCAATTTCTCCACCATAATAAGCGTACTAACTACATTAGTCCAACTCTCTCTATCAATAATCGAACTACACACCTTTCCACCTACTAAATATCTAGTGTGAAAAAGGTTTTGGCATTGCTCTAGGCTATCTTCTTTCACTTGTAAATTCGAAGCACGCCTAACAACAAGATATTCACCGTGGACTGCATACTCAATATCACTATCAGAACAATCCCTTCGAATGTGGATTAATATCATTATCAGAGTGATCACCTTGATCAGAATCAAACACAATATCACTTTCTCTAATAACCACCATCCTCATATTCGAGAAATCACTAGCATAATGACCAAAATCATGACACTTGAAGCATTTAATATCTCTATGCCTAGAGGTAGCAGAAGAAGAAGAGTTAGAATTATCTTTCTTCTTTGTAGCACTAAATAATTCCCTCTTTGATTTAGTACCCTTGGTCTTTGTTGTGTCATCACTACGAGAATCTGTGTGAACCTATTTTAAATTAGCATGAGACAATTGCTTTAGTGCTCTTCTTTGTTGTTGCCTCTCCACTTTCATTGCCATACTGACTAAATCTTCTTTTTCCACATAATGATGTAACTCTACCACATCAGTAATCACTCTATTCAAAACAACCAATCAAAGCATCACCAAATTCACAAGATTTCTAAATCATTCAAAAACCAACTAATTCTAGCTTAAACATCATGATTTTGTGGCAAATAATTGATGGTTGATTGAATTGACATAACCATGCAAATCCACTCCAAATCACTTACTTATAATGCAAGAAAGTGCATAAAACCTAATGAAACAAGTGAAAAATGCTTGAAAAGCTAGCATAAGATGACTTGTCATCACTCCCTAATAAAAAATGACAAGCTTGCATTGACACACATCACACAATATCACCTGCCTGTCAACCTTTATCTCACCAGTGTTATTCAACCACAGCAATGTATATGGTTTAGGATGTTGAACACATGTCAAACCCAATTTCTCCACCATAATAAGCGTACTAGCTACATTAGTCCAACTCTCTCTATCAATAATCGAACTACACACCTTTTCACCTACTAAATATCTAGTGTGAAAAAGGTTTTGGCATTGCTCTAGGCTATCTTCTTTCACCTGTAAATTCAAAGCACGCCTAACAACAAGAGATTCACCGTGGACTGCATACTTAATATCACTATCAGAACAATCCCTTCGAATGTGGAATAATATCATTATCAGAGTGATCACCTTTATCAGAATCAAACACAATATCACTTTCTCTAATAACCACCATCCTCATATTCGAGCAATCACTAGCATAATGACCAAAATCATGACACTTGAAGCATTTAATATCTCTATGCCTAGAGGTAGCAGAAGAAGAAGAGTTAGAATTATCTTTCTTCTTTGTAGCACTAAATAATTTCCTCTTGGATTTAGTACCCTTGGTCTTTGTTGTGTCATCACTACGAGAATCTGTGTGAATGATGAGCGGATATTTTATACGCTTTTTGGGGTTAATTTCATATAGTTTTGAGTATGTTCTAGTTAGTTTGTAGTCTATTTTCATTAGTTTTTAGGAAGAATTCATATTTCTAGACTTTACTATGAGTTGTGTGTTTTTCTGTAATTTCAAGTATTTTTCTGGCTGAAATTGAAGGAGCTGAGCAAAAATCTGATTCAGGCTGAAAAAGGACTGCTGATGCTGTTGGATTCTGACCTCCCTGCACTCAAAGTGGATTTTCTGGAGCTACAGAACTCGAAATGGCATGCTTCCAATTGCGTTGGAAAGTAGACATCCAGAGCTTTCCAGCAATATATAATAGTCTATACTTTGCATAAGGATAGACGACGTAAACTGGAGTTCAACGCCAGTTCTCTGCCCAATTCTGGCGTCCAGCGCCAGAAAAGGATCAAAAGCTGGAGTTGAACGCCCAAACTGGCACAAAAACTGGCGTTCAACTCCACAAATGGCCTCTGCACGTGAATTGCTTAAATCTCAGCCCCAGCACACACCAAGTGGGCCCCAGAAGTGGATCTCTGCATCATCCATCATAGTTTACTCATTTTTTTTGTAAACCTAGGCTACTAGTTTAGTATTTAAACAACTTTTAGAGACTTATTTTGTATCTCATGACATTTCAGATCTGAACTTTGTACTCTTTGACGGCATGAGTCTCTAAACTCCATTGTTGGGGGTGAGGAGCTCTGCTGTGTCTCGATGAATTAATGCAAGTATTTCTGTTTTCTATTCAAATACGCTTGTTCCTATCTAAGATGTTCATTCGCGCTTAACTGTGATGAAGGTGATGATCCGTGACACTCATCACCATTCTCAACCCATGAACGTGTGCCTGACAACCACCTCCGTTCTATATCAGATTGAATGAGTATCTCTTAGATCTCTTAATCAGAATCTTCGTGGTATAAGCTAGAATTGATGGCGGCATTCATGAGAATCCGGAAAGTCTAAACCTTGTCTGTGGTATTCGAGTAGGATTCAAGGATTGAATGACTGTGACGAGCTTCAAACTCCTGAAGGCTGGGCGTTAGTGACAAACGCAAAGGAATCAAGAGATTCTATTCCAACCGGATCGAGAACCAACCGGTGATTAGCCGTGCTGTGACAGAGCGCGTGAGCATAGTTTTCACTGGAAGGATGGAAGGTAGCCATTGACAACGGTGATCCACCAACACACAGCTTGCCATAGGAGACGTGCGTGCGTGAACAAGAAGACAGAGGAAAGCAGAGATTCAGAAGACAAAGCATCTCCAAAACTCCAACATATTCTCCATTACTGCATAACAAGTAAACTTTAATCCATGCTCTCTTGTTTATTTGCAATTCAACTGATAAACATAACTGACTTCCTAACTAAGATTTACAAGATAACCATAGATTGCTTCAAACCAACAATCTCCGTGGGATTCGACCCTTACTCACGTGAGGTATTACTTGGACGACCCAGTGCACTTGCTGGTCAGTTACACGGAGTTGTGAACCGTGGTTTTGGCATCATGTTTTTGGCGCAATTTCCAGGGAAATAAAGAGCAATGAACTTTACATAATTAAAGTGTAATCACGATTCCGCGTACCAAGTTTTTGGCGCCGTTGCCGGGGATTGTTCGTGTTTGGACAACTAACGGTTTATTTTGTTGCTTAGATTAGGAAAAATTTCTCCTTTTTTTTGTTTAGAGTCTCTTATTATTGTCTTGTTAAAATTTTAGAATCCTTATTTTCTTTTTAAAATCTTTTTCAAAAAAATAAATTTTCTACTAAATTCTGTGCCAAACTTTAAGTTTGGTGTTTTCTTGTTAATTTTTCTTAAAATTTTCGAAAATTTATTTTGGTTTTCTAAAAAAATTTTAAGTTTGGTGTTCGTCCTTCATGTTCTTGTGTTCTTGTGAGTCTTGAAAGTGTCCTTGAGTTTTTCTTGTGTCTTGATCTTAAAATTTTTAAGTTTGGTGTTCCTTGGTGTTTTTCCTCCAAAATTTTCGAAAATAAGGAGCATTAGATCTAAAAATTTTAAATCTTGTGCTATCTTATTGTTTTTCTCTTTCCTCTTAAAAATAAAAAATATCTTTTCTCTCTATTTTAAAAACAATTTTTCGAAATATATTTCTAAAAATTCAGATTTTTATTTCAAAATTTAAAATTTTTTTTTCAAAATCATCATATCCTTTTCAAAACTTCCTAACCACTTTCTCTCTCCTCAGTTTTTCGAAAATCTTCACTCAATTTTTATTTATTTTAATTTATTTCATTTTCGAAATAAATATATAAATAAATAAATAAAAATATTTCTTTCTATTTTACATCATCTCCCTTTCTCCATCATGGACCTAAGCGGAAATGAACAGTCCAGGAGGACTCTGGGGTCATATTCTAACCCCTCTACTGCTTCATATGGGAGTAGTATCTGCATACCCTCCATTGGAGTTAGTAGCTTTGAGTTGAATCCTCAGCTCATTATCATGGTGCAGCAAAGTTGCCAGTATTCCGGTCTTCCACAGGAAGAACCTACAGAGTTTCTGGCACAGTTTCTACAGATTGCTGATACAGTACATGATAAAGAAATAGATCAGGATTTCTACAGACTATTACTGTTTCCATTTGCTGTAAAAGATCAAGCTAAGAGGTGGTTGAATAACCAACCTAAGGCCAGCATAAAGACATGGAAACAGCTGACAGAAAAATTCCTGAATCAGTACTTTCCCCCAAAATGGATGACACAGCTAAGGCTGGACATCCAAGGCTTTAAACAAGGAGATAATGAATCTCTTTATGATGCCTGGGAAAGATACAGAGAAATGCTGCGAAAATGCCCTTCTGAAATATTTTCAAAGTGGGTTCAGTTAGACATCTTCTATTATGGGCTTGCAGAAGGAGCTCAGATGTCTCTTGATTACTCAGCTGGTGGATCTATCCACATGAGAAAGACAATTGAAGAGGCTCAAGAGCTCATTGATACAGTTGCTAGGAATCAGCATCTGTACCTAAGCAATGACTCTTCCATGAAAGAAGAGGTTAAGACAGCAACTGCTGAACTCAGTCCTGTAAAACAAGCTGCTGAATTCAATCAGCAATTGGACTTTCTAACAAAGCAGTTAGCCGAATTCAAAGAAAGGTTACAAGAGACAAGGATGGCTAATATACATATGGACGAACAGTTTAAGCAAACAAAGCAGCAGCTGTCAAGGCAAATAGCAGAAGAATGCCAAGCAGTTCAACTAAGAAGTGGAAAAACATTAAATACCCCACCTCAAGGCAGCAAAAAGCTAAGAAATGAGCAAACCACCCAAAATTTACCTGAGGACAGTAAGAGCCCAGGGAAAAGTAATTCTGGAACTAAAACGCCAGAAAATTGGTGGAAGGCTGGCGCTGAACGCCCAGACCATGCTCAGGACTGGCGTTCAACGCCAGAAACAAGGCAGGACTGGCGTTCAATGCCAGAAATGGGCAAGGATCTGGCGTTGAACTCCCAAAATGGGCAAGATCTGGCGCTGAACGCCCAAAATGGGCACAGTTCTGGCGTTCAGACGCCAGGAGCAGACAAGGAGCTGGCGTCCAGTTTCACTCCAGCTTCTAACTCTGGCACTCAATCGCCAGTGAGGGATCAGACACACACAAATGCTGATAACAACCCCTCTAAAAAGGCTTCTTCAACCACTTCTGTATGCAATAAACCTGCAGCAACTAAGGTTGAAGAATATAAAGCCAAGATACCTTATCCTCAAAAACTCCGGAAAGAGGAGCAGGATAAGCAATTTGCTCGCTTTGCAGATTATCTCAGGACTCTTGAAATAAAGATTCCATTTGCAGAAGCACTTGAGCAAATACCTTCTTATGCCAAGTTCATGAAAGAGATCTTGAGTCATAAGAAGGATTGGAGAGAAACAGAAAGAGTTCTCCTCACTGAAGAATGCAGTGCAGTCATTCTGAAAAGCTTTCCTGAAAAGCTTTAAGACCCTGGGAGTTTTCTGATACCATGCATATTAGAAGGTAATTGCACCAAGACAGCTTTATGCGATCTTGGGGCAAGCATCAACCTAATACCTGCATCCACTATCAGAAAGCTTGGCTTAACTGAAGAAGTTAAACCAACCCGGATATGTCTCCAACTTGCTGATGGTTCTACTAAATACCCATCAGGCGTGATTGAAGACATGATTGTCAGAGTTGGGCCATTCGCCTTTCCCACTGACTTTGTTGTGCTGGAGATGGAGGAGCACAAGAGTGCTACTCTCATTCTAGGAAGACCCTTCCTAGCAACTGGACGATCCCTCATTGACGTCCAACAGGGGGAAATAACCCTGAGAGTCAATGATGATGAGTTCAAGCTGAACGCTGTCAAAGCCATGCAGCATCCAGACATATCAAAAGACTGCATGAAAGTTGATCTTATTGACTCTTTGGTAGAAGAGATGAACATGGCTGAGAGTCTTGAATCAGAGTTGGAAAACATCTTTAAAGATGTTCAGCCTGATTTAGAGGATTCAGAGGACATGAAAGAGCCTCTGAAATTTCTTCTGGAAGAGGAGAAACCTCCTAAACCCGAGCTCAAGCCATTACCACCATCCTTGAAATATGCGTTTCTGGGAGAAGGTGACACTTTTCCAGTGATCATAAGCTCTGCTTTAAATTCACAGGAAGAGAAGGCACTTATTCAGGTGCTAAGGACACACAAGACAGCTCTTGGGTGGTCCATAGGTGACCTTAAGGGCATAAGCCCAGCTAGATGCATGCACAAAATCTTATTGGAGGATAATGCCAAACCAGTGGTTCAACCACAGAGGCGGCTAAATCCAACCATGAAAGAAGTAGTGCAGAAAGAGGTCACCAAACTACTAGAGGCTGGGATTATTTATCCTATTTCTGATAGCCCCTGGGTGAGCCCTGTCCAAGTCGTCCCAAAAAAGGGAGGCATGACAGTGATTCATAATGAAAAAAATGAACTGGTTCCTACAAGAACAGTTACAGGGTGGCGCATGTGTATTGACTATAGAAGGCTCAATACAGCCACCAGAAAGGATCATTTTCCTTTACCATTCATAGACCAGATGCTAGAAAGAATAGCAGGTCATGATTATTACTGCTTTTTGGATGGCTACTCAGGCTATAACCAGATTGCAGTAGATCCCCAGGATCAAGAGAAAACATCATTCACATGTCCATCCGGAGTGTTTGCTTATAGAAGGATGCCATTTGGGCTATGTAATGCGCCTGCAACCTTCCAGAGATGCATGCTCTCTATTTTCTCTGATATGGTAGAAAAATTTCTGGAAGTCTTCATGGATGACTTCTCAGTATATGGAGACTCATTCAGCTCCTATCTTGATCACCTGAAACTTGTTCTGAAAAGATGCCAAGAGACCAACCTAGTTTTAAACTGGGAAAAGTGTCACTTCATGGTGACTGAAAGAATTGTCCTTGGGCATAAAATCTCAAACAAGGGAATAGAGGTGGATCAAGCAAAAATAGAGGTAATTGAAAAATTACCACCACCTGCCAATGTTAAGGCAATCAGAAGCTTTCTGGGGCATGCAGGATTCTATAGGAGATTTATAAAGGATTTTTCAAAAATCGCAAAACCTCTAAGCAATCTGCTAGCTGCTGACACGCCATTTGTGTTTGACACAGAGTACCTGCAGGCGTTTGAAATGCTGAAAGCTAAGCTGGTCACAGCACCAGTCATCTATGCACTAGACTGGACGTTACCATTTGAGCTAATGTGTGATGCCAGTGATCATGCCATTGGTGCAGTATTGGGACAGAGGCATGACAAGCTTCTGCATGTCATTTATTATGCCAGTCGCGTTCTAAATGATGCCCAAAAAAATTACACAACCACAAAAAAAGAATTACTTGCAGTGGTTTACGCCATTGACAAGTTCAGATCATACTTAGTAGGATCAAAAGTGATTGTGTATACTGACCATGCTGCTCTTAAATATCTACTCACAAAGCAGGATTCAAAACCCAGGCTCATCAGATGGGTATTGCTTCTGCAAGAGTTTGATATAGAAATAAGAGACAGAAAAGGAACAGAGAACCAAGTGGCTGATCATCTATCCCGGATAGAACCAGTGGAAGGGACGTCCCTCCCCTTTCTTGAGATCTCTGAGACGTTTCCTGATGAGCATTTATTTGCCATTCAGGAAGCACCATGGTTTGCCGATATTGCAAACTATAAAGCTGCAAGGTTCATACCCAAGGAGTACAACAGGATACAAAAGAAGAAATTAATTACTGATGCAAAGTACTACTTGTGGGATGAACCCTATCTCTTTAAGAGATGTGTAGACGGAATAATCCGTAGGTGTGTGCCTAGAGAAGAGGCACAGAGGATCCTATGGCATTGCCATGGATCTCAATATGGAGGCCATTTCGGAGGTGAGCGAACAGCCACCAAGGTCCTCCAATGTGGCTTCTATTGGCCCACACTCTATAAAGATTCCCGAGAGTTTGTACGTAACTGTGACAGTTGCCAAAGAGCTGGTAATCTGCCTCATGGTTACGCCATGCCTCAACAAGGAATCTTAGAAATTGAGTTGTTTGACGTATGGGGAATTGACTTCATGGGACCTTTCCCACCATCATACTCAAACACTTATATTCTGGTGGCAGTTGACTATGTATCAAAATGGGTTGAGGCTATTGCCACACCCACCAATGATACTAAAACAGTGCTGAAGTTCCTCCAGAAACATATCTTTAGCAGGTTTGGTGTCCCTAGGGTACTAATCAGTGATGGGGGCACTCACTTCTACAATAAACAGCTTTACTCTGCCATGGTTCAGTATGGAATTCGCCACAAGGTGGCCACTCCATATCATCCACAAACCAATGGGCAAGCTGAAGTCTCTAATAGAGAATTAAAGAGAATCCTGGAACAGACAGTAAATACCCGTAGAAAGGATTGGGCACGAAGCTTGGATGATGCTTTGTGGGCTTACAGGACAGCATTCAAGACCCCTATAGGGACCTCTCCATACCAACTTGTGTATGGTAAGGCATGTCACCTGCCCGTGGAACTAGAACATAAGGCCTACTGGGCAACCAGATTCCTAAACTTTGATGCCAAACTAGCAGGAGAAAAACGATTGCTCCAGCTAAATAAGCTAGAGGAATTCAGATCCACAGCTTTCGAAAATGCCAAGCTTTATAAAGAAAAATAAAAAAAGTGGCATGACAGAAAGCTGTCATCTAGAATCTTTGAACCAGGACAGAAGGTTCTGTTGTTTAACTCTAGACTCAGGCTATTCCCCGGGAAACTGAAATCCCGGTGGAGGGGACCATACGTGATTACAAGTGTATCACCATATGGTTATGTGGAGCTTCAAGATATTGATTCTGATAAGAAGTTCATTGTCAATGGACAGAGAATCAAGCATTATCTTGAAGGCAACATTGAGCAAGAATGCTCAAGGCTGAAGCTAGATTAAAAGCTCAGCAAGGTCCAGCTAAAGACAATAAAGAAGCGCTTGCTGGGAGGCAACCCAGCCATGGGGCAACAATCCTCTAAGCATTTTGCCCTATTTTTATTTTTATTTTTATTTTTATTTTTATTTGTTTATATAAAGTTCACTGACACTAAGGTGAGGAATCATTTACAGAAGACCTCGGCACACAAAACAGAGAAAAAGAGCTCACTGGCAAGAAAACGCCAATAAAAGTGGATTTTGGGCGTTCAACGCCCAAAATAGGCATTCACTGGGCGTTGAACGCCAGTAATGGTAGCAATTTGGGCGTTCAACGCCAGAAATGGGCACCCACTGGGCGTTGAACGCCAGTAATGGCAGCAGCTGGGCGTTGAATGCCCAGGAGAGCAGCATTTGGGCGCTGAACGCCCAAAACAGGCAGTGTTTGGGCGTTCAAACGCCAGGAAGGCAGGGAGGAGCCAAATTCATTTTTTCCACACGTTTTTCCATTCTAATTTCAAATTTTATGTTTCAATGCATGATTTTACATAAACATGTCAAGAACCCTGATTTCTAAATTCCATAATTTCTAAAAACCCTACCACAAAAAAAAATATCAAATGTATTTTAATCCATAAGCACCAGGCATCTTTGCAAATTCAATCTAACTCTTTTCAAAATTTTTTACAAATCTATCTTTTTCAAACTCATCAATATCTTTTTCAAAACCTCCACTTTATCTTTTTCAAAAATTAAATCTATCTTTCTCAAAAATCTTTCATATCCTCTCAATTTTAAACTATATCCTCTCTTATCATATCTTCTATCTTATCTTTTCCAAATAAATCTTTTTATCATATCTTTATCTTTTTTTCGAAAACCCACCCTCCCCCCTTATAAATTTGAGTTCGGCCTCCCTCCTCTCCCATCAACAATTGCACCTAGCTCTCCTTCTATCCCTCTCCTTTCTTTTCTTTTGCTTGAGGACAAGCAAACCTCTAAGTTTGGTGTGTTTATCCGCGATCACTAAGATCATGGCCCCCAAAGGAAAACAACCCACTCCAAGAGGCAAGAAAGAGAGCGTTCCAAAACCACTTTGGAATCAAGGGAAGTTCTTATCTAAAGAACATTCAGACCATTATAACAAAATAATGGGTCTGAGATCAGTGATCCTGGAAGTTAGATTCGATCTGAAAGAAGATGAATACCCGGAGATCCAGGAGCAAATTCGAATCAGGAGCTGGGAAGTCCTAGCTAATCCTGAAACGAAAGTGGGAAGGAACATGGTCCAGGAGTTCTATGCTAATATGTGGCAAACTGACAAGCAGAAACTATTTGGGACTGCTCTCTATGACTATCGGACCGTGGTCAGAGGAAAGATTGTTCATACCCACCCTGACAGGATCAGGGAGATCTTAAAGCTACCTCAGCTGAAGGATGATCCAGACTCCTTCAACAGGAGGATGATGAGAGCAGACAAGGGCCTGGATAAGATTCTAGAGGACATATGTATCCCTGGAGCCAGGTGGACCACCAACACAAAGGGTGTCCCAAATCAACTCAAGAGAGAGGATCTCAACCCAGTCGCCAGAGGATGGCTAGACTTCATTGGGCATTCTCTGTTGCCTACTAGCAATCGTTCTGAAGTCACAGTTAAAAGAGCAGTGATGATCCATTGCATCATGATGGGAAAGGAAGTGGAGGTTCATCAGCTGATTTCAGCTGAACTCTACAAAATTGCTAACAAAAATTCTAAAGAGGCCAGGTTGGCTTATCCAAGCGTGATTTCTCTGCTCTGCAAGGACGCTGGAGTAAGGATGGGAATAACTGAGTATATCTCAGTTGAGAAGCCAATCACCAAAGCATCAATGGAAAAAAAACAAGCACAGGATGATCCCATCAAGAAGAGAGCACAGGAATTCCTCCCAGAGATCCCTCAATCTGAATACTGGGAGTATCTTGAGACGTCTGTTACCAAGATACGGGAAGCTATGGAGCAAATAATAAAAGAACGGAAGGAACACAGTCAAATGCTGACCTATATGTTTAAAGAACAAGAGGAGCAAGGGCGTGACTTAAGGGAATTGAAGCGCCAAAAGTCTTCTCTTGCAGGACCAAGCACCCCAAGGATCAGAGGGACCCCCGTTCCTCCAGAATAAAGGTTGTTAATTTCCAATTTCTGCCTTAACTCTATGACAGTGTCCTTATAGAAGTTTACCTTAGGGGTAATATAGTAGTAATTAGTATCTATTTTGATTTTATCTCTAATTAAGCTATAGTTTATTTTTCTCATCATCAGCAAACATGAATAAAGTAGTAGATCTTTTGAATAAGAGGCAATAAAATTTTGAGTTTTAATAAGAGAAATTCTAATTAGTTAAATGTGGTGGCAATGCTTTCTGTCTTCTGAATGAATGCTTGAACAGTGCATATGTCTTTTGAATTTGTTGTTTAAGACTGTTAAATATGTTGGCTCTTGAAAGAATGATGAACATGAGACATGTTATTGATAATCTGAAAAATCATAAAAATGATTCTTGAAGCAAGAAAAAGCAGCAAAGAACAAAGCTTGCAGAAAAAAAAATTAGAAAGAAAAAGAAAAAGCAAGCAGAAAAAGCCAAAAGCTCTTAAAACCAAGAGGCAAGAGCAAAAAGCCAATAACTCTTAAAACCAAAAGGCAAGGGCAAATAAAAAGGATCCCAAGGCTTTGAGCATCAGTGGATAGGAGGGCCTAAAGGAATAAAATCCTGGTCTAAGCGGCTAAACCAAGCTGTCCCTAACCATGTGCTTGTGGCGTGAAGGTGTCAAGTGAAAACTTGAGACTGAGCGGTTAAAGTCAAGGTCCAAGGCAAAAGGAAGAGTGTGCTTAAGAACTCTGGACACCTCTAATTGGGGACTTTAGCAAAGCTGAGTCACAATCTAAAAGATTCACCCAATTATGTGTCTGTGGCATTTATGTATCCGGTGGTAATACTAGAAAACAAAGTGCTTAGGGCCACGGCCAAGACTCATAAAATAGCTGTGTTTAAGAATCATCACACTGAAATAGGAGAATCAATAACACTATCTGAATTCTGAGTTCCTATAGATGCCAATCACTCTGAGCTTCAATGGATAAAGTGAGATGCCAAAACTATTCAGAAGCAAAAAGCTACTAGTCCCGCTCATCTAATTAGAATCAAAGCTTCACTCAAAAACTCTGAGATATTATTGCTTCTCAACCTATTAGTCTTCTATTTTATTTGTCTAGTTGCTTGATGACAAGCAACAGTTCAAGTTTGGTGTTGTGATGAGCGGATATTTTATACGCTTTTTGGGGTTAATTTCATATAGTTTTGAGTATGTTCTAGTTAGTTTGTAGTCTATTTTCATTAGTTTTTAGGAAGAATTCATATTTTTGGACTTTACTATGAGTTGTGTATTTTTCTGTAATTTCAGGTATTTTTCTGGCTGAAATTGAAGGAGCTGAGCAAAAATCTAATTCAGGCTGAAAAAGGACTGCTGATGCTGTTGGATTCTGACCTCCCTGCACTCAAAGTGGATTTTCTGGAGCTACAGAACTCGAAATGGCATGCTTCCAATTGCGTTGGACAGTAGACATCCAGGGCTTTCCAGAAATATATAATAGTTCATACTTTGCACAAGGATAGACGATGTAAACTGGCGTTCAACGCCAGTTCTCTGCCCAATTCTGGCGTCCAGCGCCAGAAAAGGATCAAAAGCTGGAGTTGAACGCCCAAACTGGCACAAAAACTGGCGTTCAACTCCACAAATGGCCTCTGCACGTGAATTGCTTAAATCTCAGCCCCAGCACACATCAAGTGGGCCCCAGAAGTGGATCTCTGCATCATCCATCATAGTTTACTCATTTTTTTTGTAAACCTAGGCTACTAGTTTAGTATTTAAACAACTTTTAGAGACTTATTTTGTATCTCATGACATTTCAGATATGAACTTTGTACTCTTTGACGGCATGAGTCTCTAAACTCCATTGTTGGGGGTGAGGAGCTCTGCTGTGTCTCGATGAATTAATGCAAGTATTTCTGTTTTCTATTCAAATACGCTTGTTCCTATCTAAGATGTTCATTCGCGCTTAACTGTGATGAAGGTGATGATCCGTGACACTCATCACCATTCTCAACCCATGAACGTGTGCCTGACAACCACCTCCGTTCTATATCAGATTGAATGAGTATCTCTTAGATCTCTTAATCAGAATCTTCGTGGTATAAGCTAGAATTGATGGCGGCATTCATGAGAATCCGGAAAGTCTAAACCTTGTCTGTGGTATTCGAGTAGGATTCAAGGATTGAATGACTGTGACGAGCTTCAAACTCCTGAAGGCTGGACGTTAGTGACAAACGCAAAGGAATCAAGAGATTCTATTCCAACCGGATCGAGAACCAACCGGTGATTAGCCGTGCTGTGACAGAGCGCGTGAGCGTAGTTTTCAATGGAAGGATGGAAGGTAGCCATTGACAACGGTGATCCACCAACACATAGCTTGCCATAGGAGGACATGCGTGCGTGAACAAGAAGACAGAGGAAAGCAAAGATTCAGAAGACAAAGCATCTCCAAAACTCCAACATATTCTCCATTACTGCATAACAAGTAAACTTTAATCCATGCTCTCTTATTTATTTGCAATTCAACTGATAAACATAACTGACTTCCTAACTAAGATTTACAAGATAACCATAGATTGCTTCAAACCAACAATCTCCGTGGGATTCGACCCTTACTCACGTAAGGTATTACTTGGACGACCCAGTGCACTTGCTGGTCAGTTACACGGAGTTGTGAACCGTGGTTTTGGCATCATGTTTTTGGCACAATTTCCAGGGAAATAAAGAGCAATGAACTTTACATAATTAAAGTGTAATCACGATTCCGCGTACCAGTGAACCTACTTTAAATTAGCAAGAGACAATTCCTTTGGTGCTCTTCTTTGTTGTTGCCTCACCACTTTCATTGCCATACTGACTAAATCTTCTATCTCCACACACTGATGTAACTCTACCACATCAGTAATCACTCTATTCAAAACAACCAATCAAAGCATCACCAAATTCACAAGATTTCTAAATCATTCAAAAACCAACTAATTCTAGCTTAAACCTCATGATTTTGTGGCAAATAATTGATGGTTGATTGAATTGACATAACCATGCAAATCCACTCCGAATCACTTACTTATAATGCAAGAAAGTGCATAAAACCTAATGAAACAAGTGAAAAATGCTTGAAAAGCTAGCATTAGATGACTTGTCATCACTCCCTAATAATAAATGACAAGCTTGCATTGACACGACATCACACAATATCACCTGCCTGTCAACCTTTATCTCACCAGTGTTATTCAACCACAGCAATGTATATGGTTTAGGATGTTGAACACATGTCAAACCCAATTTCTCCACCATAAAAAGCGTACTAGCTACAATATTCCAACTCTCTCTATCAATAATCGAACTACACACCTTTCCACCTACTAAATATCTAGTGTGAAAAAGGTTTTGGCATTGCTCTAGGCTATCTTCTTTCACCTGCAAATTCAAAGCACGCCTAACAACAAGAGATTCACCGTGGACTGCATACTCAATATCACTATCAGAACAATCCCTTCGAATGTGGAATAATATCATTATCAGAGTGATCACCTTGATCAGAATCAAACACAATATCACTTTCTCTAATAACCACCATCGTCATATTCGAGCAATCACTAGCATAATGACCCAAATCATGACACTTGAAGCATTTAATATATCTATGCCTAGAGGTAGCAGAAGAAGAAGAGTTAGAATTACATTTCTTCTTTGTAGCACTAAATAATTTCCTCTTGGATTTAGTACCCTTGGTCTTTGTTGTGTCATCACTACGAGAATCTGTGTGAACCTACTTTAAATTAGCATGAGACAATTCCTTTGGTGCTCTTCTTTGTTGTTGCCTCTCCACTTTCATTGCCATACTGACTAAATCTTCTATCTCCACATAATGATGTAACTCTACCACATAAGTAATCACTCTATTCAAAACAACCAATCAAAGTATCACCAAATTCACAAGATTTCTAAATCATTCAAAAACCAACTAATTCTAGCTTAAACCTCATGATTTTGTGGCAAATAATTGATGGTTGATTAAATTGACATAACCATGCAAATCCACTCCAAATCACTTACTTATAATGAAAGAAAGTGCATAAAACCTAATGAAACAAGTGAAAAATACTTGAAAAGCTAGCATAAGATGACTTGTCATCACTCCCTAATAATAAATGACAAGCTTGCATTGACACGACATCACACAATATCACTTGCCTGTCAACCTTTATCTCACCAGTGTTATTCAACCACAGCAATGTATATGGTTTAGGATGTTGAACACATGTCAAACCCAATTTCTCCACCATAATAAGCGTACTAGCTACATTAGTCCAACTCTCTCTATCAATAATCGAACTACACACCTTTCCACCTACTAAATATCTAGTGTGAAAAAGGTTTTGGCATTGCTCTAGGCTATCTTCTTTCACCTGCAAATTCAAAGCACGCCTAACAACAAGAGATTCACCGTGGACTGCATACTCAATATCACTATCAGAACAATCCCTTCGAATGTGGAATAATATCATTATCAGAGTGATCACCTTGATCAGAATCAAACACAATATCACTTTCTCTAATAACCACCATCGTCATATTCGAGCAATCACTAGCATAATGACCCAAATCATGACACTTGAAGCATTTAATATATCTATGCCTAGAGGTAGCAGAAGAAGAAGAGTTAGAATTACATTTCTTCTTTGTAGCACTAAATAATATCCTCTTGGATTTAGTACCCTTGGTCTTTGTTGTGTCATCACTACGAGAATCTGTGTGAACCTACTTTAAATTAGCATGAGACAATTCCTTTGGTGCTCTTCTTTGTTGTTGCCTCTCCACTTTCATTGCCATACTGACTAAATCTTCTATCTCCACATAATGATGTAACTCTACCACATAAGTAATCACTCTATTCAAAACAACCAATCAAAGCATCACCAAATTCACAAGATTTCTAAATCGTTCAAAAACCAACTAATTCTAGCTTAAACCTCATGATTTTGTGGCAAATAATTGATGGTTGATTGAATTGACATAACCATGAAAATCCACTCCAAACCACTTACTTATAATGCAAGAAAGTGCACAAAACCTAATGAAACAAGTGAAAAATGCTTGAAAAGCTAGCATAAGATGACTTGTTATCACTCCCTAATAATAAATGACAAGCTTGCATTGACACGACATCACACAATATCACCTGCCTGTCATCCTTTTTCTCACCAGTGTTATTCAACCACAACAATGTATATGGTTTAGGATGTTGAACACAAGTCAAACCCAATTTCTCCACCATAATAAGCGTACTAGCTACATTAGTCCAACTCTCTCTATCAATAATCGAACTACACACCTTTCCACCTACTAAATATCTAGTGTGAAATAGGTTTTGGCATTGCTCTAGGCTATCTTCTTTCACCTGTAAATTCAAAGCACGCCTAACAACAAGAGATTCACCGTGGACTGCATACTCAATATCACTATCAGAACAATCCCTTCGAATGTGGAATAATATAATTATCAGAGTGATCACCTTGATCAGAATCAAACACAATATCACTTTCTCTAATAACCACCATCCTCATATTCGAGCAATCACTAGCATAATGACCCAAATCATGACACTTGAAGCATTTAATATCTCTATGCCTAGAGGTAGTAGAAGAAGAAGAGTTAGAATTATCTTTCTTCTTTGTAGCACTAAAAAATTTCCTCTTGGATTTAGTACCCTTGGTCTTTGTTGTGTCATCACTACGAGAATCTGTGTGAACCTACTTTAAATTAGCATGAGACAATTCCTTTGGTGCTCTTCTTTGTTGTTGCCTCTCCACTTTCATTGCTATACTGACTAAATCTTCTATCTCCACATAATGATGTAACTCTACCACATCAGTAATCACTCTATTCAAAACAACCAATCAAAGCATCACCAAATTCACAAGATTTCTAAATCATTCAAAAACCAACTAATTCTAGCTTAAACCTCTTGATTTTGTGGCAAATAATTGATTGTTGATTGAATTGACATAACCATGCAAATCTACTCCAAATCACTTACTTATAATGCAAGAAAGTGCATAAAACCTAATGAAACAAGTGAAAAATGCTTGAAAAGCTAGCATAAGATGACTTGTCATCACTCCCTAATAATAAATGATAAGCTTGCATTGACACGACATCACACAATATCACCTGCCTGTCAACCTTTATCTCACCAGTGTTATTCAACAACAGCAATGTATATGGTTTAGGATGTTGAACACATGTCAAACCCAATTTCTCCACCATAATAAGCGTACTAGCTACATTAGTCCAACTCTCTCTATCAATAATCGAACTACACACCTTTCCACCTACTAAATATCTAGTGTGAAAAAGGTTTTGGCATTGCTCTAGGCTATCTTCTTTCACCTGCAAATTCAAAGCACGCCTAACAACAAGAGATTCACCGTGGACTGCATACTCAATATCACTATCAGAACAATCCCTTCGAATGTAGAATAATATCATTATCAGAGTGATCACCTTGATCAGAATCAAACACAATATCACTTTCTCTAATAACCACCATCCTCATATTCGAGCAATCACTAGCATAATGACCCAAATCATGACACTTGAAGCATTTAATATCTCTATGCCTAGAGGTAGCAGAAGAAGAAGAGTTAGAATTACCTTTCTTCTTTGTAGCACTAAATAATTTCCTCTTGGATTTAGTACCCTTGGTCTTTGTTGTGTCATCACTACGAGAATCTGTGTGAACCTACTTTAAATTAGCATGAGACAATTCCTTTGGTGCTCTTCTTTGTTGTTGCCTCTCCACTTTCATTGCCATACTGACTAAATCTTCTATCTCCACATAATGATGTAACACTACCATATCAGTAATCACTCTATTCAAAACAACCAATCAAAGCATCACCAAATTCACAAGATTTCTAAATCATTCAAAAACCAACTAATTCTAGCTTAAACCTCATGATTTTGTGGCAAATAATTGATGGTTGATTGAATTGACATAACCATGCAAATCTGCTCCAAATCACTTACTTATAATGCAAGAATTTGCATAAAACCTAATGAAACAAGTGAAAAATGCTTGACAAGCAAGCATAAGATGACTTGTCATCACTCCCTAATAATAAATGACAAGCTTGCATTGACACGACATCACACAATATCACCTGCCTGTCAACCTTTATCTCACCAGTGTTATTCAACCACAGCAATGTATATGGTTTAGGATGTTGAACACATGTCAAACCTAATTTCTCCACCATAATAAGCGTACTAGCTACATTAGTCCAACTCTCTCAAACAATAATCGAACTACACACCTTTCCACCTACTAAATATCTAGTGTGAAAAAGGTTTTGGCATTGCTCTAGGCTATCTTCTTTCACCTGTAAATTCAAAGTACGCCTAACAACAAGAGATTCACCGTGGACTGCATACTCAATATCACTATCAGAACAATCCCTTCGAATGTGGAATAATATCATTATCAGAGTGATCACCTTGTTCAGAATCAAACACAATATCACTTTCTCTAATAACCACCATCCTCATATTCGAGCAATCACTAGCATAATGACCAAAATCATGACACTTGAAGCATTTAATATCTCTATGCCTAGAGGTAGCAGAAGAAGAAGAGTTAGAATTATCTTTCTTCTTTGTAGCACTAAATAATTTCCTCTTGGATTTAGTACCATTGGTCTTTGTTGTGTCATCACTACGAGAATCTGTGTGAACCTACTTTAAATTAGCATGAGACAATTCCTTTGGTGCTCTTCTTTGTTGTTGCCTCTCCACTTTCATTGCCATACCGACTAAATCTTCTATCTCCACATAATGATGTAACTCTACCACATCAGTAATCACTCTATTCAAAACAACCAATCAAAGCATCACCAAATTCACAAGATTTCTAAATCATTCAAAAATCAACTAATTCTAGCTTAAACCTCATGATTTTGTGGAAAATAATTGATGGTTGATTGAATTGACATAACCATGCAAATCCACTCCAAATCACTTACTTATAATGCAAGAAAGTGCATAAAACCTAATGAAACAAGTGAAAAATGCTTAAAAGCTAGCATAAGATGACTTGTCATCACTCCCTAATAATAAATGACAAGCTTGCATTGACACGACATCACACAATATCATCTGCCTGTCAACCTTTATCTCACCAGTGTTATTCAACCACAGCAATGTATATGGTTTAGGATGTTGAACACATGTCAAACCCAATTTCTCCACCATAATAAGCGTACTAGCTACATTAGTCCAACTCTCTCTATCAATAATCGAACTACACACCTTTCCACCTACTAAACATCTAGTGTGAAAAAGGTTTTGGCATTGCTCTAGGCTATCTTCTTTTACCTGCAAATTCAAAGCACGCCTAACAACAAGAGATTCACCGTGGACTGCATACTCAATATCACTATCAGAACAATCCCTTCGAATGTGGAATAATATCATTATCAGAGTGATCACCTTGATTAGAATCAAACACAATATCACTTTCTCTAATAACCACCATCCTCATATTCGAGAAATCACAAGCATAATGACTCAAATCATGACACTTGAAGCATTTAATATCTCTATGCCTAGAGGTAGCAGAAGAAGAAGAGTTAGAATTACCTTTCTTCTTTGTAGCACTAAATAATTTCCTCTTGGATTTAGTACCCTTGGTCTTTGTTGTGTCATCACTACGAGAATCTGTGTGAACCTACTTTAAATTAGCATGAGACAATTCCTTTGGTGCTCTTCTTTGTTGTTGCCTCTCCACTTTCATTGCCATACTGACTAAATCTTCTATCTCCACATAATGATGTAACTCTACCACATCAGTAATCACTCTATTCAAAACAACCAATCAAAACATCACCAAATTCACAAGATTTCTAAATCATTCAAAAACCAACTAATTCTAGCTTAAACCTCATGATTTTGTGGCAAATAATTGATGGTTGATTAAATTGACATAACCATACAAATCCACTCCAATTCACTTACTTATAATACATGAAAGTGCATAAAACCTAATGAAACAAATGCAAAATGCTTGAAAAGCTAGCATAAGATGACTTGTCATTACTCCCTAATAATAAATGACAAGCTTGCATTGACACGACATCACACAATATCACCTGCCTGTCAACCTTTATCTCACCAGTGTTATTCAATCACAGCAATGTATATGGTTTAGGATGTTAAACACATGTCAAACCCAATTTCTCCCCCATAATAAGCGTACTAGCTACATTAGTCCAACTCTCTCTATCAATAATCGAACTACACACCTTTCCACCTACTAAATATCTAGTGTGAAAAAGGTTTTGGCATTGCTCTAGACTATCTTCTTTCACCTACAAATTCAAAGCATGCCTAACAACAAGAGATTCACCGTGGACTGCATACTCAATATCACTATCAGAACAATCCCTTCGAATGTGGAATAATATCATTATCAGAGTGATCACCTTTATCAGAATCAAACACAATATCACTTTCTCTAATAACCACCATCCTCATATTCGAGCAATCACTAGCATAATGACCCAAATCATGACACTTGAAGCATTTAATATCTCTATGCCTAGAGGTAGCAGAAGAAGAAGAGTTAGAAGTACCTTTCTTCTTTGTAGTACTAAATAATTTCCTCTTGGATTTAGTACCCTTGGTCTTTATTGTGTCATCACTGCGAGAATCTGTGTGAACCTACTTTAAATTAGCATGAGACAATTCCTTTGGTGCTCTTCTTTGTTGTTGCCTCTCCACTTTCATTGCCATACTGACTAAATCTTCTATCTCCACATAATGATGGAACTCTACCACATCAGTAATCACTCTATTCGAAACAACCAATCAAAGCATCACCAAATTCACAAGATTTCTAAATCATTCAAAAACCAACTAATTCTAGCTTAAACCTCATGATTTTGTGGCAAATAATTGATGGTTGATTGAATTGACATAACCATGCAAATCCACTCCAAATCACTTACTTATAATGCAAGAAAGTGCATAAAACCTACTGAAACAAGTAAAAAATGCTTGAAAAGCTAGCATAAGATGACTTGTCATCACTCCCTAGTAATAAATGACAAGCTTGCATTGACACGACATCATACAATATCACCTGCCTGTCAACCTTTATCTCACCATTTTTATTCAACCACAGCAATGTATATGGTTTAGGATGTTGAACACATGTCAAACCCAATTTCTCCACCATAATAAGCGTACTAGCTACATTAGTCCAACTCTCTATCAATAATCGAACTACACACCTTTCCACCTACTAAATATCTCTTGTGAAAAAGGTTTTGGCATTGCTCTAGGCTATCTTCTTTCACCTGCAAATTCAAAGCACGCCTAACAACAAGAGATTCACCGTGGACTGCATACTCAATATCACTATCAGAACAATCCATTCGAATGTGGAATAATATCATTATCAGAGTGATCACCTTGATTAGAATCAAACACAATATCACTTTTTCTAATAACCACCATCCTCATATTCGAGCAATCACTAGCATAATGACCCAAATCATGACACTTGAAGCATTTAATATCTCTATGCCTAGAGGTAGCAGAAGAAGAAGAGTTAGAATTACCTTTTTTCTTTGTAGCACTAAATAATTTCCTCTTGGATTTAGTACCCTTGGTCTTTGTTGTGTCATCACTACGAGAATCTGTGTGAACCTACTTTAAATTAGCATGAGACAATTCCTTTGGTGCTCTTCTTTGTTGTTGCCCCTCCCCTTTCATTGCCATACTGACTAAATCTTCTATCTCCACATAATGATGTAACTCTACCACATCAGTAATCACTCTATTCAAAACACCTATAAATCGTTCCATAGTAACGTCGGTATCTTCTTCTATGTTGGCAGTGATCATAAGCATCTCCATTTTTTTTTATAGTCTTCAACAGACTTGGAGTTTTGAGTCAACCGATGTAACTTTTGATGCACTTCCCTGTAGTAGTACAAAGGTACAAATCTCTTCTTCATGAGGCACTTCATATGATCCCAAGTCTCTATAAGGTGATCTTTATTCTTCCGTCTTGTCTTTACTAGTTCATCCCACCAAAATAGAGCATAATCAAAAAACGCAATCGCTGCCAAAAGAACCTTCTTTGCCTTTGAGTAATTATGACAAGTAAAAATTCTTTCCACCATACGTTTTCACTCTAAATAAACTTCAAGTTCATTTCTCCCTTTGAATGGTGGTATTTACATCTTAATGTCATTGATATTACTATCTTGACTTTTGTGTCGATGCGTTGTAGCTCCATAGAGTTATCATCAGAATGTACATGATTCTGACGCCGATTCTTAAAAGTTTCATGTTTAATACTCTTGGACAATGTTTGTGTCACCTCCTGCCTCTATTTTTTCAATTCATTCAAACGATTAGTTAAGTATTGAATGACCTTTTGCATCATCTCCATGTCAACTAAAGTATCTTCTGAGTGAGCTGCCATAACAATGAACCTACAAAAAAACCGTTATGGAAAGGATCTCACAATCACTCTTTCACGTGTTTCACTCAAAAATGAACACTTGTATTTATTCTCAAAATTAGTTTTTATCCTCTATTGAATTTACTATTATTGCCTTTAACCACTCTTAAATCTCTTTGGTTGTTATACTTTAGAAATCAAATAAAAATAAGAAAAATAGAAAAAATCCGATGCAACGATAAGAGGAAAAAGACTGGAAAAAAGACAAAAGACACAAATATAAAGAGATAATAATAATAATAATAATAATAATAATAATAATAATAATAGTAAATTATCTAAAGATTTTTTTTGTAATTTTTTATATTTTTTTATGATAATACAATTCTTTTTTTTTTTGTTTTACTTTGCAGAAATGCTACTATTTAAATTTTAAAGATTTTTTTTTGTTTAAGTGTATTGTTGGAAAAGAAAAATAACAAAAATAAGAACAATAAGCTAACTAAAACGACGAACAAAAAGCAAGGAGAAAAACAATGAAAGACAAAAACTCAAAAAGAAAGACAGGTACAGTTCTAAATTCTAATAGAAGAAAAATAAGGAATTAAAAAAAAAAAAAGTAACACAAGAAAGGAGAAAAGAAGATTAGAAGTCTTAGAAGGAAAAACAATAAACAAAGGATACACAAGCTAATCAGCACGAAAGGAACAAAGCTACCAAGGACGAATTGACGATGCGTGACTTTTTTTTTTTTTTTTTTTTTTTGTTCTTTTGTGATATTCAAAGGTACCAAAATAGAGACACAGAACCAAAAAAAAAAATGAACGATGTTGACGTATAATTTTTTTTTTTTGTTATGAAGATAAAAAAAATAATATAGATTAATTAATCTAGTATCTGAAATTTGATACCAAATAATACAGAATGAAATTTAGAATAAAATGAAAAAAATTAAAGAAAGAGATTCTTCTATCTTAATTTGATTTTCTCATATAGCAGTTAAAAAGAATCACTTTATTCTTCTCCTGTTTACACCTAAATTTTTCAAAAAAATTCAAAAAATTTTCATTCATCAAAATTAAAAAAAAATGTGGCTACAAAATTTAAATATTTTTATATTTCTTAGTTCCAAAATCCTAATGCATAAGTTTACTAAAACAAAATAGGCCAAATTATAATTGGATCTAGAACAAACAAAAACAAAATAAAATAAACATAAAATAAGTTTTAAAATAAATACTAATAACGAAATGCCTATAATGATTTAGCCATGTTTGCAAAACCTTTTTTTTTATTTTCTTAATTGTTGCTCTTGTAATTGGACCAATTGACATATGACAGTTCTTAGTTTGTCCCATAGAGCTTGTATCATGAAATTCGGAAAGAAAATCCACAAACACGTCCCCTTATAAATTGGTCTATGGCCATGATGCAATGTTACTTTTGAAAATTAATCTTAATAATATGCGAGTGATGAGGCAAGATGATTTGTCAATCGAAGACTATTGGAATACAATGTTTGATGAACTAAATAATTTGGATGGTGAGCGTATTTTAACACTCGACAATCTTATCTGTCAAAAAAGAGTATAGCTCGTGTTTATAATCGACAGGTGAAGGGAAAAGTTTTTTATATTGGTGAATTAGTCTTAAAGACTATTTTACCATATAAAATAAATCGAGGGTTTATAAAAAGTGGTCCCCTAATTGGGAAGGACCTTATCAAGTGATCAAGTTGTATTCAGAAAATGCTTATAAAATTAAATATGTTGATACTGGTGTCGAAGTTAAATCAATTAATGAAAAATATTTAAAACAATATCGATCTCTAGAAGATAATATTTGAAATAAAAGACAAAATGTCGATAGCATAAAGATAACAAAAGTGTAAATGAAAATAAATACAAAGCAATTTGGCTTGACTTGTTCATAGATAGGGCTCCAAAAGTTCTTCTAGGTCGAATATAAGACACACTCTTTTCTCATCAATCGAGGTATAGACAAGAATTTTTTCATGTTCTTCAAGTTGTAACTTCTCGTATTTTTTTTTATCTCAGCTCGAGTGATTTTCATTTCGCATAGTTCTCCGTTAAGGTCTTTTTTTTCTCTTATCAGCTTTGAGGAAAGGACCTCGCAGTAGAGCTTCATCTGTGCGAACTTGAACAAGTTTTTTTTTAAGTTTCTCTCTTCGTCGAACCAGCTGTTCAAGAGTATAGGCTGCATGAGCAACATTTGTTTTGTATTTGTGATAAGTCTTTTGTGAGGATGCATACAAAGCTTCAAGTTGTGTAAATTCTGTCTCGATCTCTGTAATGACTTTCTTGTAGTTAGTAAGCTTGCTGTGAGAGATGAGCAAATTATTAATAATTTTCTTGAATTTCTTCACTTATTCGGAGAAGTTGATAGGTACTCGATACTCAAGAGTTGAGCTCAAAATGTTAGAGAGCAAAATTATTTAGATCATCCTGATTCAGCCACTCATCAACAGTGTGTTTCGATAGATGAAGAAGCCTCTTTAAACTTTCAAGATCTTAGGGAGTTAACTCTTTTGGAAATTAAAATTCTGGTGACTTGTTGATGGATAAAGATTGAAGAGTCACTTCCATTTTATGGGATAAATTAGAAACAACAGAAAGAAGTTCTTTTAAATCAGCTTTTTGAGGGCTAAGAGCTTGGTCCGGTGCATATTGTTTGCATTATTAGTGTGTGTCGACACCAAGATTAGCTTCATCACCAAGGTTTGATGTCTCATTAGCCTGAGGATCAGCATGCGAGGCAGGATTAATATCTTCTTTTGGTTTCCTCTTTGGACTGTTTTCAATGAAAGGAGAAGAAGGGGCTATAACATCGACATCGATTCTTTTAGGAGAAGCTTCATTTTTGATGGTCTGAGCTTTCAAAAAATTTCCTTGTTCCTGTTGGTTTTTAGAATCTGCCTCTTTGACAGGCTGATTGATTTCGTTTTCATCATGCAAATAATGCGACAAGACATGCCCGTTTGATGAGGAGGATGGTGAAGGTTCTTTGTTCTTCTTGTCAGGAGATTTTTTTTGTGGGCGTTATGTTTGAAACTAAGGGTGGCTCTTTAGTGGAATTTTTTACCTGTAATAGTTAAGTTATAAGTGTTGAAAGTTGTGTTAATATTTGGTAACATAATTTAGTGAAATAAAATAGTTAAAGGTTATCGAAATACCTCAATTTCTTGAGTTGGTGAGCTCGAAGAGTTCATAGAATCTGTGGCAGTTTTGTTAGAACTCAAAGTGTTCGAAGAGATAGAGAAATTGCTTGAATTGTAGGAGTGTCCTCTATAGACAAGTCAGCAGTGTAGAAAGTGAGCTCAGAGAGGTGTTTCTTTGTGTGTCCTCATAGAGCTGAGAGAGAGATGAACGAGAGAAGAAGAATGAATTTAGTAAAGATGATTTTGATGAATGAAAACCCTAAAAAAGAATATACAAGCTACAGTACCTATTTATACAATGTACAATTACAGCTGTGATCCTATAATTACAAATCTACCCTCTAACAATATCAAATTTGTTACAATCAGAATTAATAGCAAAATTAGTTATGTGATATCCTCCCGCAAGCTGGGAATGAAAAGGGATGAAAAATGATCAATGATTATTGGTCATGTGATATCCTCCCGCAATCCAAGAATGCCATGAATATCTGTCAGTCCCAGCTTGAGATAGAATTTAGAGAAAGGTCCAAGGGGCAAGGGTTTAGTGAGAACATCTGCAAGTTGTTCTTCACTCTTAATGGGCAACAATCTGGTTAGTCCCATTTGAGCTTTCTCCCGTGTAATATGGTAATCAACCTCGATGTGCTTAGTCCTTTCATGAAAGATAGGATTAGCAGCTAAGTGAAGGGCAGATTGATTATCACAGTAGAGGTTTATAGATTTTGTAAGAGGCAATTTCAATTCAGTAAATAAATTAAATAACCATTGGGCCTCACAAGTTGCAGAAGCAAGAGCTCTATATTCAGGTTCAGTGGACGATTTCGCCACTGTTGCTTGTTTCTTACTCTTCCATGAGACGAGTGCTAATCCATAGAAAAAACAATATCCAGAGACTAATTTTTTGGAATCACTGCAAGACGCCCAATCAGAGTCGGTGAATCCAACCACACTGTTGCCCGAATGAGAAGGAAATAGGAGACCAGTTACTGGACAGCCCTTGAGATACTTCAAAATTCTAATGGCAGCACTCATATGATTCTTCCTGGGCTGGTCAAGGTACTGACTTAATTTTTCCACAGCAAAGCAAATATCCGGTCTTGTGTTGGTTAGGTATAAAAGCCTTCCAATTAATTTTCTGTATTCAACAGAATCAGCTAAATCATCACCATTGTCTTTGCACAATTTGGTAGTATAGTCAATAGGAGTTGAGCTCGGTTTACAATCAAGCAATCCGTGATCCTTCAACATGTCTAACACGTATTTCTTTTTGTAAATAGTAATCCCTTTGGAAGATCTAGCTACCTCCATACCAAGGAAATACTTTAAACCCCCCCTCCCAAATCCTTGATTTTGAACTTGCCGTCAAGAATGTGCTTGATCCTGTTGATTTCTGTCAAATTGTCCCCTGTTAAGACTAGATCATCTACATACACCAAGATGATGGCAATACCGTCATTGTTATGCTTTGTAAATAGAGAGTGATCAAGTCTTGATTGAGTGAAACCTGCCTCATGAAGAACTAAACTCAGTTTGGTGTGTCATTGCCGACTAGCTTGTTTTAAGCCATACAACGATTTCTTCAATTTGCAAACCAAGCCATTACCATTTACCTCAAGACCAGGGGGCAACATCATGTACATTTTCTCATCCAAATCTCCATGCAAGAAGGCTGTGTTTACATTAAGTTGTTTGAGAAACCAGTCTTTTGCAGCAGCAAGTGACAGAACTACTCTTAATGTAATCATCTTAACAACTGGACTAAATGTGACAAGATAATCTACTCCGGCAACTTGGGTGAATCCTTTTGCAACAAGCCTGGTCTTGTGCCTTTCAATTGTGCCATCAGAATGGAATTTGTTTTGAAACACCCATTTGCAACCAATTGGAAATTTTCCTGCTGGCAAAGAAGTGAGTTCCCAAGTTTGGTTCTGCTCAAGAGCATCTAGCTCAGCTTTAATAGCACTTCTCTAACACTGTTGAGTTACAGCATCCCTATAGTGTTTTGGCTCAGGTGTGTTTGTGATGGCTAGAGAGAGGTGTTTGAAACTGTCACTTAAATTGAAAAGAGGCACATGTAATGGATATCTGGGATGAGTAGCTGGAGCAGCAACTGAGTTTATGCAATGATAATCTGCTAAATATGCAGGTGCATGCCTAGTTCGAGTGGATCTTCTAAGGACTGGGCTAGAAGTATCTACTGTGACATTAGCATTATCTTGAATGTTTGAGGAAGATGCAGATGAAGATGTATGATAATTATCATTATTTTGACTGTTTGAGGAAGATGCAGATGGAGATGCATGATTGACACCATGAGATCAAATGCTAAAGTCAGAATCATTTATTTCAAGTACTAATTGTGGAGCATTCTCAGGTGGATCTATGCTATCAGTCCCAAATGTGTATAATTATCAACAGGAGGTGCAGATATATGAGTGATATGTTGATAATTTGGTGATAAATGATGGCTGTAATTAAACAAATCTTCAGATCTATGAGGATTGTTTATGTAATTGAAAGAAATATTTTTCTCGATGGTAATTCTAATAAAAGATAGCCCTTAGTTCCTGCTTGATAACCCAGAAAACAGCATTTTGAAGCCCTAGCATCTAGCTTAGTTCTTTTTGAAGTTAGAGTACTTGCATAGGCAAGACAGCCAAAGGTTTTCAAATGTGAAATATCAGATAATTTTGAATAAAGAACTTCATATGGAGAAGCATTTTTGAGAATAACACTAGGAAAACGGTTGATGAGGTGTACTGTATGCTTAATAGCATAGCTCCAAAAACACTTTGGAATGTTTGAATGAAATATAATGCTGCGGCTAATTTGTAATATGTGTTGATATTTTCGTTCTACAATTCCATTTTGTTGAGGTGTCTCAACACAAGAGGTTTGATGTTCAATTCCATTAGAATTGTAAAAAGAAAGCATCTTAAATTCTGGTCCATTATCTGATCTGATAGCCTTAACAGATTTTTCAAATTGGGTTTTAACCAGTTGAACGAAAGATTTAATTAAGTTTGATGTTTTAGCCTTATGTTTCATCAGAAAAATCCATGTGAATCTACTTTTATCATCAACAACCGTTAAAAAATATTTATGACCATTAGTAGATGCAGTTCCCAAAGGCCCCCAAATATCCATATGAAGCAAATCAAAACAATTGGCTGCCTTACTAGAGCTTAAAGGAAATGGAAGCTTCTTTTGTTTACCAAAATGACAAGCATCACAAGGAATTTTATTGAAATTCAAATCACAATCTGTAAGATTGTATTTCTGTTTCATTACAGCAAGCATATCCTCTGGTATATGACCTAATCTAGTATGCCAAATGTGTGTAAAATATGTGGCATTCAAGCTAATAATAGAATTCATTGAAAATGCAGATGAAAATGCATGTTGTGTTGAAATATCCAATGCATAAAGTCCCTCTGCTGCTCTAGCTACTCCAATCCTCGTCTTTGATGAATCCTGTATCTCACACATTGTGTCAGTTATTTCCAATTTGCATTTTAAATTTGATGTAAGTGATGAAACAGAAATAAGTTTATAGTTAAAGCTAGGTATGTATGATGTGTTGGTAAGATAGAGTGAATCAAAAAATCTAACTGTTCCTATGATGTTGCTTGTGGTGTAGGAGCCATTTGGAAGCCTAACTATAATTGTAGGAATATGATGGTAAGTGTCAAAATCTTGAAGATAATATGATACATGGTCAGTGGCCCCTGTATCAATGATCCAAGATTTTGACTTTTCTGTTTCATCACCACTTCTCTCAGCCAAAACATGTGACTTAAAATGCAATAGTTGAATCACTCGGTTAGTGTTACCTCTCATTGCTGGAGTTTGGCAAACTATTTGGTTGGTGCTGTGGATGGACTGTAATTCATTGCGCTGAAGAAGGGCTAGTAAAGCGATCTTCTAATCTTGAGTGAATTCCAAGCATTGCTCGTCACTTCTTCGCTGCTTCTGATCTGCACTGTCTTCATCAGCATGTTCATCAGTGGTTGCATAATTGAATGTTGCAGCACCACCACTATTATATCTCTCCTTCAGATGTGGTGGCAGACCATGTTTCCTATAACAAACATCTATTGTGTGTCCAAGCTTTCCACAATATGTGCAAATAATTTTTCCTCTACCCGATCCTTTGCCTCCATATGTTCTGCTCTTTCCTCTGCCTTGTCGATTAGCAGCAACAATATCACTCTTAGTAGAATCTGATCCTTTGTTGGAGTTGGTTCCTTGTGGAGATTTGGGTTGTGCAATATTGAGAAGTATTTGAGATTCTTCTCCATGAAATCCAAGTTGCCTTTCTTGCTGTGTGAGCAAGGCAAAAGTAGAATCAAGATTGGGTAGTGGCTCCATCATCATAACCTGTGAACGTATAGTTGAGAATTGATCATTTAACCCCCGTAGAAATTTCACTAGACATCCCTCAGATCTATATGCTCGAATAACTCCAAGACCACAGGAGCATTTTGGAGTGCATTCATAAGCAGGTATTGGCTGAAAACTCTCTAATTCCTCCCATAATGATCTTAATTTCGTGAAATAAGCGGTAATAGAAAATTCTCCTTGCTTGGCAGCATACAATTCTTCCTTCAATTCAGCTATTTTGAACCTATCACCATGATAGTATCTTTTTCGCAATTCACTCCAGATCTCATAAGCTAGATTATTCCACATTACACTTCGTGAAATATCTGGACTCAAAGACAAGTTAATCCAACCTACAGCATAAGTGTTGCAACGTTTCCATTGCCTAAACGAAGGATCAGATTCAAGTGGTTTCTTAATCGTTCCATCCACAAAGTCAAATTTGTTTTTAGATTACAGAGCTAAAGTCAATGCTCTGCTCCAGTCACCATAATTTGAGCCATTCATAACTATAGGAGTTATAGGAATACCAGGGTTTTCAGACAGATGAATAGGACTGGTCTGATCAATGCTTGGGTTTGAGGTTCCATTGTTGCGTCCAAGTTGAGCAGAGAGTTGGTTGAGAAGAGCAGCTACAGATTCGGCACTAAAAGTGCCTGGGTTTGCTGCAGATTCAGCACTAAGAGCACCTGGGTTCATTCCCGATTCTGGGTTGTTAGTATCCATGTTTCAGGATTTGCAGATTTGAGAGTCAATCTACGAGCAACCAAAAAAAATTGAAAAATCACGTCCTAGATCTTCGATCACTCTCGTCACATACCACCTCGATCCATTCCACGCTCACCGCACCATGTAGAAAGTGAGCTCAGAGAGGTGTTTCTTTGTGTGTCCTCATAGAGCTGAGAGAAAGATGAACGAGAGAAGAAGAAGGAATTTGGTAAAGGTGATTTTGATGAATGAAAACCCTAAAAAAGAATATACAAGCTACAGTACCTATTTATACAATGTACAATTACAGCTGTGATTCTATAATTATAAATCTACCCTCTAACAATATCAAATTTGTTACAATCAGAATTAATAGCAGAATTAGTTATGTGATAAGCAGGCTTATCAGTAGGTTCTTGACATGGAGAGTCCTCCTATATATAAAATATATGTTTAAAAAGGAATGTATGAAAACTCATACTAAAGAAGATAAAATAAAAGTGTTTTGAGTTATCTTGCTGGTTTGCTTGACTTTTGGTGAAGCTTTTTGTGTCTTCTTCTTTTTCTGATGTTCTGATGGTTCAGCTTTTCTCTTTGAGGTTTTGGAGGTTGGTACTTCAACGGTACCTGGAAAAAATTAAATCCCTAAACTTTACGGATCCCGATAATCGTTGTCGTTGTCATCTTCCCCTGCAGAGGCGGTGGACTAGGTGCTGATGCCGATACCCCACTAGCAATGTGCATCCGTTCGTTGTACACCGCCATCTGGTCTCCCAAGCGCTCTAGCCGCTTCAACTTCTCTGTCAGCTCCGACCTAATGGCAACAGTGTCTCCCATGCATGCAAGAAGTTCGGTGTACCTCTCTTCAGATTGCTGAACTTGTTGGTGAAGCTTTTGTGTAAGTTTCTGCACCTTCTCGCTCAAATCAACAACTTCCTCGGAATTGGTAGGGCTGGTGGCAGAGGTAAAGGCAGATGAAGCCGCTAATGTGGAGGTGCGAAGGCCATTGACAAAGAATGACCCCAAAACATATACGTGATTCTTGTAGGGCTCAGATGTGGTCTCACGCCAAACCCTATCAAGATCAATGACTGAGACATTGGAGTCGGGGTTGTCCCACTAGTTTGAGATTCCTGGGTCGCAGCCTCCAATCTATACGTGTAGTCTTCCTTTGTAACACACGTTGTAATTAGGATGACAGTTAATTGACTTTAAACCGATTACATTATAAATTTATAATTAATTGAAACTCACGGAATGAGGCGAGACCGCTCATCAACAAATCTCTCCTTACTGTCCTTCAATGTATGGGCCCAAAGTGATCTACGAAAAACAGTTATAAAAAACAGACATGAGAAACAACCGCCATTTTCAATGCACAAAGAGCCAAGAATAATTAAGGAAATGGATAATAAAAAAATCAAATCTTTAGCGCCATGCATGGAGAAATGCGGTTCCAGAAAGACTTTATACACCACGTATGAAAAAAAAAAACTTAAGAGGCAGTGTCCAAAAAAGGCATGCACTTTGAAGAAGAAGTAGAAGATCAAACCTTTAAAAAATCACTTCGAATGCAATTTTCAAACTCACAGTCAGTTTCGTAAAGCAAACACAAACGCATGCATATGTGAGTTTGTTTCAGAATTACAATTTCAAAATTAAAGTATTCGTTGCCTTATATACTCTCCTGTTCACTCTTCACGTAACTGTTACAATTTCAACCGCCAAGCAGTCAATACCGTTGATTTAAAACCATTATTTGCACATCATGATCTAATTTTATTACTCGGGTCTAGGTACATTTGAAATTTTTCTAAATTTACATCTAATCAAATGTTTTTTAGATAAAAAACAATTATTTGCAAGAGTGAATATACTATAACTAAATACTTATGTCTACATCGTGATATACTTGATTTAATATCTTGTGTAGAGATTAAACTCATTGTAATTTGATCAACTTAGAAGTAGAAAAATTGTTGCGGTGGGTAACCGGAGATTAGTGGGCCGGATGGCGTTGGTTGGCCCAAACGTGTAAGGGAGGTGACTGTCGAGGGAGCCTGAAACTCGGTGTTCCTCCGTCCGACTTGTGCGTGAGAAAGAATGGGGGGTGGTACCTGCAAAGACACTCCGATGCTTAAGTTAGCAAGAGTGGGAGCAGGTTAGAGAGTATTGGAACTTAGAGATACCTGAATGGTGTCAGTGTATTTATAGTGATGAACCAATAACCACCGCTGAAGTAGTGCCACCTTTTTAGGTGGATAACCGTTCCCATATCTTAGGGAGGTTAAGATATGGCTCTATGAAGTGGTTAGAGAGTTTCTAGGGGCAGTTACTCATTCGAATGAGTGTTATCTGCCAGCTAACCCTCGTGTCCGACTTCTTTGGAGCAGGTCGTGTTCAGTACCGACTTCTGGGACGAAGGCTGGTACTGGAGGGGGGCCAACCCTTTGGGTTGGGCTTCTTTGCTTAGATCTTGGGCCCTATTTATTGGGCCAGGGTATGAACAGTGCCCCTACTCGAGCCCAATTTCTTTTTAAGAGTTGGGTTCGAGTATTCAACTCGGGGTTTTGGCCGATTTGCAGGAGGACCGACGTGATGGTTTAGGAACCGACGTGATCTTTCTTGACCTTTCGGTTCTGACAGTTACGTCTAATCAAGCGTCGTGTCCGTTAGGGGTGTGCGTAGGGATTTAATGGCCTTGGTAACGGTGCATCTTCATTAATGACTGCCCCCATTTTACCATTATGCCCCTAACGTTCTTATAAATACTTTCCCACTCTTTCGTTGTTTCGTTTCTGCGATCTTTCAAATTTCCCTTGCATTCGTTCGTGCTGTATTCTTGCGTTTCGAAGGCTTTTACTTCCTCCAGTCTTGGTTTCAGACTTAAAGGTTAGCTTTTTTTTCCCTTTCTGTGACATGCTTTCTATTTGCGTGCCTTTATCTTGTAGGTAGGTTGGTTTGTAGGCTTTAGTTCCGTACCCCTTCCCTTAGAGACCGTGTGTTGATTTTCTTTTTCTTTTGTAGGTTTCTTGTTACCCTTTTTAAGAAAAAGAAAATGGCTTCCGTAGATGCTCTCTCCCAGTGGGTTGATGTTACGGTCCTAGGGGAGGAGCCCTCGGTTGATACTGAATTTATTACCCACCTTCGTACTCACTATAGAATTTGCACTTCTGAAGAAGATGAGCCGAAGTACGAGTTGGTAGTCCCGGGTCCAGAAGACCGGGTTTGCTTCGGGAGGGCCGACGAGACGGCCCCTCATTTCTTTTTTATGTATGAGAGTATGGTCACTCGTTTGGGCGTTTTTCTCCCTTTTTCAGAGTTTGAAATGTCTGTATTGCGTCATTGCCGGGTTGCTCCCACCCAGCTTCACCCCAACTCTTGGGGTTTTCTAAAAATTTATCAATTTATCAGCCAGGCCCTAGAGTTTCCGACTTCTCTGAGGATTTTCTTTTACCTCTTCCACATGACCAAGCCCTTCAGTGGGCTAAATAATAAGCAACAGTGGGTGTCCTTCCGAGCCATACAAGGTCGGAGACTTTTTACCCTTTTTGACGAGTCCTTTCACGACTTCAAGAACTACTTTTTCAAAGTGCAAGCTGTAGAGGGTCACCACCCCTTTTTCCTGGATGATCATTCTTCTCCCCGATTTCCTTTATATTGGCTGGAGGCCTCCCCTTGCGAGAAATATGGTCTGGATGACTTAAATGAGGTAGAAGCAGCCATTGTGGGGTTCCTCCGAGAAGTGTGGGGGAGGGCCCCATACTTGGATACTAAAAAATTTCTCCAGGGGTCGCCGACCTTTGTCCAGTCACAATTAGGTAGCTTTTTACGTTTCTCGCTTATTTCCGACTTGCGATTTCTTTTACCGACTTGTCTGATTTTTAGCTACCAATTTGTTTTTGCAGAGATGGCAAAGAAAAACGCTCAAGAGTCTTACCAGAGGGTTCAGGAGGCCAAGGCAAAGTCTCGAGCCAGATCTGGTGGTGTTAGGGTGGCTGTCTCTCCTTCTCCTCCTCCTCGGAATGTTGGGACTTCCTCCCAACCTATTGTGATTTCTTCCTCTGCCTCCTCTCTGCCACCCCCTTCCGCCCGACCTACTCCCGAACCAGAGCTAAAGAAGCGCAAGACCTTAGAGTCTGGCGTTTCTGGTGAGGCAGACGCTCTTGCGTTTGTCCGGAAGAACATTTATCCTCATGCTCGCATGAGTATGGATGATGTTTCTGTTCGGCACTACCTCACCACTGTGGTTGAGGAGAGTCTCAAGACGGCGGGGGTTTGTGGCAAACTCTTGGATATATTTGAGAAGACTCCCATCAGTTCCTTAGGGACGACCTCGAGGGTCGAGGAGCTGGAGGGTAGGCTTCGCATATATCAGGAGCATGAGAAGGAGTTGGAGGGGGAAGTTACCAAGCTGAAGGAGGAGAGAGACAGCCTCCGGAAGAAGGGGAAGAAGTTGCAAGTCCAATGTAACATGGAGATGGATTTGAGGAAAGCAGCGCAAGCCAGCTACAACAGTTTATTTGCTGATCTTGTGTCTGTAAAGAATGACTTGCTGAATGCTCGGAAGGCCTATACCGAGTTGGAGGACTCTATTGCGGATGGTGCTGACGAGGCTTGGAGGATTTTCAAGGAACAGGTCGGAGTTATTGCTCCTGACTTGGACCTTTCTCCTTTGGACCCTGATAAGATTGTTATTGATGGTGCCATCGTGGATCCTCCTGTCCCCGTGGTGGAGTCTGAGTCTGATTTAAAGACTCGGGGGCAGAGGATCATAGAGTCCCCTCCTCGCTCTAAGGACGCTCCGAGTTCCTCTACCATTCCTCCGACTTCTTCTTCGACTCCTGCTCCTGGCGTTCCCCCTGACTCTGCTGGTGGTGATCCTCTTAGAAAGTGATTTTTGCTATTGGGGCCCGGCCTGTGGGCCCCTCTTTTTTGAACTCTTTATTTATTTTTGGTAGTGTTTGAACAATTTTTTGGCCTTTTAAGGCCGTAAACAAAACACTTTATAATACCCTTTTTGGTAAGGGTTTTGTAGGTTAAAAAATAAGTACCCTTTTTGGATAAGGGTTTTGAGTTACCTTATGTGCGCATGCTTTTTCTGTTCGTGGTTCTTTTGACTCTTCGATCTTTTCTAGAAAAACTTTTCTTTGAGGCTTGCCTGCTTTTCTGAATTTCAAGGCAGCCTTACTATTTTCCTTAGTTTTTCCTTATCTCTTTTTGTTATTCTTTAGTACTCAATTTTGTTTTATTGAGTTTTTCGTGGCTTAGGCTACTTTTGCGATTCATTTTAACTTTACTCGGCTTCGTTTTCCGACTCATGAGTCAGATTGTTTCCGAGTTTATCATGATCGACTTCTATAGCCTCTTTACGCCGATTTGTACCTCGTCGTTTTATCCTGACGACCATCTTGGTCGGTTCATGGGATTTTCACGTTTTGTCGAGCTTAAATCGGCGCGTTTCGTGGAAAGAGAATAAAAAGGGAATTTAAAAGAGATATTTAAGATGAAAAAGATCTTTATTAATTGAGGAGGTACCTTATTGCTACTAAGGGCTTTTGATAATTTATTTCCCTTAGTCCCTACTATGATGCCTCGTTAAAAACCCTTCTCCAGAAAAAACCCTTTGATTCTGGGAAAAAATCATGAAGCTGGGAAAAGAGTACATCAGGGAGTAGAGTTCGCTTTTAACTGTAGTACCTTTTCATATTACAAGCATGCCATGACCTTGGTAACTCGGTGCCGCCTAAGTCGGTCACCTTATAATAGCCCTTTCCTAAGACCTCCTTGACCTTGTATGGTCCTTTCCAATTAGCAGCGAGTTTTCCCTCCCCCGATTTGTTGACTCCAATGTCGTTTCTGATTAAGACTAAGTCGTCAGGGGTGAAACTCCTTCGAATGACTTTTTTGTTGTACCTTGTAGTCATCCTTTGTTTCAACGCTGCTTCTCTTATCTGAGCTTCTTCTCGGACTTCAGGGAGCAAGTCGAGCTCTTCTTTGTGCCCCTGTATATTCCTGATCTCGTCGTGGAAAATCACTCTTGGGCTTTGCTCATTGACCTCTATTGGGATCATGGCTTCTACGCCATAGACTAGTCGGAAGGGTGTTTCTCCAGTGGCGGATTGGGGGGTTGTTCTGTAAGCCCATAGTACTTGTTGGAGCTCTTCAGCCCAAGCTCCTTTCGCATCTTGTAATCTTTTCTTCAGCCCTGCCAGTATGACTTTGTTGGCTGCTTCGGCTTGCCCATTGGCTTGTGGGTGTTCCACTGAGGTGAACTGGTGTTTGATGTTCATGCTGGCTACTAGGCTTCTAAAGGTGGAGTCGGTGAACTGGGTTCCGTTATCTGTGGTAATGGAATAAGGTATCCCATACCTTGTGATTATATTTTTGTAGAGGAACCTCCGACTTCTTTGTGCAGTGATGGTGGCCAGTGGTTCTGCTTCTATCCACTTTGTGAAATAATCTATTCCCACTATTAGGTATTTAACTTGTCCTGGCGCCTGGGGAAAGGGACCTAACAAATCCATTCCCCATTTTGCAAAGGGCCATGGAGAAGTGATACTAATGAGCTCTTCTGGGGGAGCCACGTGGAAATTTGCATGCATCTGACATGGCTGGCACTTTTTTACAAATTCTGTGGCATCTTTCCGTAAGGTTGGCCAGTAGAATCCTGCTCGGATCACTTTCCTGGCCAATGACCTGGCTCCGAGATGATTCCCGCAGATTCCACTATGTACCTCCTCCAACACCTCGGTGGCTCTTGAGGTCGGTACACACTTTAGCAATGGTGTTGATATCCCCCTTCTATAGAGAACATTTTTCACCAGGGTATAGTGTTGTGCTTCCCTTCGGATTTTTTGGGCTTCTTTTTCCTCCTTAGGGAGGATGTCGAATTTTAGGTATTCGACTAAGGGGTTCATCCATCCGAGGTTTAATCCGACCACTTCAAAGACTTCTAGTGTGTCTTCCATTTTTACCACTGAAGGTTCCTGGAGAGTCTCTTGAATCAGGCTTCTGTTATTTCCTCCTGGCTTGGTACTTGCTAGCTTGGATAGGGCGTCTGCTCTGCTGTTTAGATCCCGAGTTATGTGTTTCACCTCGGTTTCTGCAAAGCGCCCCAGGAGCTCCGAGGCTTTTTCCAAGTACCTTTTCATATTTGGGTCTTTTGCCTGATATTCCCCACTTATTTGGGAGGTCACCACTTGGGAGTCGCTGTATACCATCACCTTCATAGCACCGACTTCTTCTGCCAGCTTCAATCCTGCGATCAAGGCTTCGTATTCTGCCTGATTATTTGAAGCTAGGAATTCAAACTTGAGGGAAACTTCTATCTGGGTTCCCCTTTCGTCTACCAATATTATGCCTGCGCCGCTCCCTGCTTTGTTGGAGGATCCATCCACATAGAGTTCCCAGGTAGTTGGTTTGTCCTCTTGATCCCCTGCATATTCAGCAATGAAGTCGGCGAGGCACTGGGCTTTAATCGCCGTCCGAGTTTCGTACTTCAAGTCGAACTCGGAGAGCTCTATTGCCCATTGGACCATTCTTCCTGCAATATCCGTCTTCTGGAGGATTTGCTTCATGGGTTGGTTCGTGCGGACTCTTATTGTGTGAGCCTGAAAGTAAGGTCGTAGCCTTCGAGAGGCTATTACTAAAGAGTAGGCAAACTTTTCTAATTTGTGATACCTTAGCTCAGGGCCCTGTAGAACTTTACTGATGAAATAGATTGGGTGTTGACTGACCTCGTCTTCTCTTATCAAGGCTGCTGAGACAGCCTTGTCTGCCACGGATAGGTATAGGACGAGGTCTTTTCCGGCTATAGGTCGGGTCAAGATAGGAGGTTGGCTCAAAAACTTTTTGAACTCCTGGAACGCCTCCTCGCATTCGGGAGTCCACTCAAACTGGTGTCCCTTTTTCAGTAGGGAGAACAGTGGAAGGGATCTTAATGCTGATCCTGCCAAAAATCTGGAGAGAGCTGCTAGTCGGCCATTCAGCTGTTGGACCTCTCTCAAACAAGTCGGGCTTTTCATCTCTAGGATAGCTCTACACTTGTCGGGATTGGCTTCGATCCCTCTTTGTGTTAGCATGAATCCTAGAAATTTTCCTGCCTCCACTGCGAAGGCGCACTTTGCAGGATTTAGTCTCATCCCGTGCAACCTTAGGGTGTCAAAGACTTGTGAGAGGTCGGATAGGAGGTCAACTTCCTCCTTGGTTTTTACCAACATATCGTCGACATATGCTTCCATTAAGCTCCCTAAGTGGGGGGCAAACACCTTATTCATCAGCCTCTGATATGTGGCTCCTGCATTTTTCAATCCAAATGGCATGACCACGTAGCAATAGTTGGCTCTGGGCGTGATGAATGATGTTTTTTCCTGGTCTGGTTCATACATCGGGATTTGGTTATACCCTGAGTAAGCGTCCATGAATGACAGGTATTGATACCCCGAGCTAGAGTCCACTAGGGCGTCAATACTTGGTAGTGGATAAGGGTCCTTGGGACATGCCTTATTTAAGTCGGTGTAGTCGACGCACATTCTCCATTTACCATTTTGTTTTTTGACTAGCACTACATTGGCTAGCCATGTTGGATATTTGACTTCTCTGATGAAACCGGCTTCTAGGAGCGCCTGCACTTGCTCTTCTACTACTAGGGCTCGCTCTGGGCCGAGCTTGCGTCTTCTTTGTTGCACAGGTCGGGACCCTGAGTAGACCGAGAGCTTGTGAGACATGAGCTCGGGATCTATCCCAGGCATGTCGGAGGCCTTCCAGGCGAAGAGATCGGAGTTATCTCTTAGGAGCTTAGTCAACCCTTGTCTTAGGGTTTCCCCTAGGTTGGCTCCTATGTGAGTGTTTTTTCCTTCCTCTTCGCCGACCTGAATCTCCTCAGTTTTTCCCCCGGGCTGTGGTCGCAGCTTTTCTTTAACCCTTGCTCCCCCGAGTTCTATTGTGTGGACTTCTTTGCCTTTTCCTCTCAGGTTTAGGCTTTCATTGTAGCACTTCTTTGCCAGCTTCTGATCTCCCCTCACCGTTGCTATCCCCGACGAGGTCGGGAACTTCATGCAGAGGTGGGGCGTCGATACCACCGCTCCGAGTCGATTAAGGGTAGCTCTGCCGATTAAAGCATTATAGGCCGACCCCACGTCGATGACTATGAAGTCTATACTCAGAGTCTTTGATTTTTCCCCCTTTCCAAAGGTGGTGTGGAGGGGTAAAAATCCTAGTGGCTTTATTGGCGTGTCACCTAATCCGTACAAGGTGTCGGGGTAGGCTCTTAACTCTTTCTCATCTAAACCTAGTTTGTCGAAAGCGGGCTTAAAGAGGATGTCTGCTGAGCTTCCTTGGTCTACTAATGTTCTGTGTAGATGGGCATTTGCCAGGATCATGGTAATTACCACTGGGTCATCGTGCCCAGGGATTACTCCTCGCCCGTCTTCCTTTGTGAATGAAATGGTCGGAAGGTCGGAGGACCCCTCTTTGACCTGGTAGACTCTCTTGAGATGTCTTTTACGAGAGGATTTTGTGAGTCCCCCTCCCGCAAATCCTCCTGAGATCATATGGATATGTCTCTCCGGAGTTTGTGGTGGTGGGTCTCTTCTATCCGTATCTTCTCGCTTTCTTTTTCCATGACCGTCCGACCTTTCTATGAGATATCTGTCAAGCCGACCTTCTCTGGCCAACTTCTCTATCACATTTTTAAGGTCGTAACAGTCGTTTGTGGAGTGCCCATATATCTTATGGTACTCACAGTAATCACCGCGGCTCCCCCCTTTTTTATTTTTAATGGGTCTGGGGGGAGGCAGCCTTTCAGTATTGCAAATTTCTCTGTATACATCCACTACAGGAATTTTCAGTGGAGTATAAGAGTGGTATTTTCTTGGCCTATCGAGGCCGAGTTCTTCCTTCTTCTTAGCTTCCCTCTCCCTCTCTTTCGTTGGGGGAGGGTGACCGGGTCGCAAACTCGGGTCTCTTAGCCTAGCGTTCTCTTCCATGTTGATGTACTTTTCCGCTCTTTCCTGTACATCGCTTAGAGAGGCGGGGTGTCTTTTTGATATGGACTGTGAGAAGGGACCTTCTCTAAGACCATTGACTAGCCCCATGATGACTGCTTCGGTGGGCAGGTCTTGAATCTCCAAACATGCTTTGTTAAACCTTTCCATATAGGCCCGTAAGGACTCCCCGACCTCCTGTTTTATTCCCAGGAGACTTGGTGCATGTTTTACTTTGTCTTTCTGGATGGAGAACCTCATCAAGAACTTTCTGGAGAGGTCTTCAAAACTGGTAATTGACCTCGGAGGGAGGCCGTCGAACCACTTCATCGCTGTTTTCGACAAGGTTGTCGGAAAAGCTTTACATCGCGTAGCGTCGGAAGCGTCAGCCAGATACATCCGACTTTTAAAGTTGCTCAGATGATGCTTTGGATCGGTGGTTCCATCGTAGAGGTCCATATCGGGGCTTCTAAAGTTTCTCGGAACTTTTGCCCTCATTATGTCCTCGCTGAAAGGGTCTTTCTCCCCTAAGGGAGAATCTTCTCTACCGTCGTGGGAGTTCTGGCCTTTGAGGGAGGATTCTAACTTTAAGAGTTTTCTTTCTAACTCTTTTCGTCGCTCCATCTCCTCTTTTAGGTTCTTTTCGGTTTCCTTTTGTCGCTCCCGTTCCTGTTCTAGCTGCTCGAGGCGACTGTGGATTAATCCCATAAGCTCAATTGCGTGGGATGGTCCTTCTTTTTCTGATTCGCGCCCCTCCGAGGAATTCACCTTCGGGTTTTTGATTCCGGAGGTGCCTTCCCTGTGTTGATCATTGGCTTCCTGGTGAAGGGTCTGGTCTGCCTCATTGTTTCCAATGTTCAGATTCTCTTGTTCAGAATCAGTCTCCACATGACCCTCTTCAGGGGATCTATCCGCCATCACTGGTTGATCTCTCGGGTCCCCGGCAACGGCGCCAATGTTGCGGTGGGTAACCGGAGATTAGTGGGCCGGATGGCGTTGGTTGGCCCAAACGTGTAAGGGAGGTGACTGTCGAGGGAGCCTGAAACTCGGTGTTCCTCCGTCCGACTTGTGCGTGAGAAAGAATGGGGGGTGGTACCTGCAAAGACACTCCGATGCTTAAGTTAGCAAGAGTGGGAGCAGGTTAGAAAGTATTGGAACTTAGAGATACCTGAATGGTGTCAGTGTATTTATAGTGGTGAACCAATAACCACCGCTGAAGTAGTGCCACCTTTTTAGGTGGATAACCGTTCCCATATCTTAGGGAGGTTAAGATATGACTCTATAAAGTGGTTAGAGAGTTTCTAGGGGCAGTTACTCATTCGAATGAATGTTATCTGCCAGCTAACCCTCGTGTCCGACTTCTTTGGAGTAGGTCGTGTTCAGTACCGACTTCTGGGACGAAGGCTGGTACTGGAGGGGGGCCAACCCTTTGGGTTGGGCTTCTTTACTTAGATCTTGGGCCCTATTTATTGGGCCAGGGTATGAACAAAAATATTTTCCAAATTGATTTCGAAAACCCAGTAAACGAGAGAAGGAAAAAGGATAAAAAATTTTGACTAGAGTTAATTGTTTAGCATTACGCCATTAACATTTAAATAATCGTACGTTATAAGATACTTAATTAATTCTCGTAGAAAAAATTCACTTCAGTTAAAAACTTAAAATGGGTAAAATCAACGTTCGCTTGACATAACATTTCATTAAATAAGTTCAATGATACAAATATTATCTGCAGGGAGAAAAGTTCTTCCATCTCAAGGACTTGCAAGTTTCTTCCTATTTTCCCCCTGCTAAAATGTTGTTAGTTCCATTTTCTGAACTCTGATGAAACAAAAACTTGCGTGTTGCAATCGTGGGCAGTGTGAAGTGTAAACTACGTTTGAAAAATAATATATGTATAAGCTCAACAAATTCTTCGTTACTAAGTATGTGATATTGTGCTTTGCTGGTTGGCTTTTTCAGCCTCAAGCTTCCTTAACATCGATGAACTCAGCTTAACTTCACCCAAACCTCCAGAGACCAAATCTACAACTTCAATCTGCATAAGATCCACAGAAACAATTTATAATATGTCATAGAAAATAAAATAAAATAAACAGCTATACCTTTAACTGTGAAAGGCCTCTTTCAGCTCTTTTCCTGTTTACTGCTAGTCCACCGGGCACTGTCTCTTTGCTGTAAGATAACCAAGTCGAGTCAGGTATGAAACAATCAGTAATGACAATTTGGAAGTCATAAAATCACTTCTGTTTATGAACCTGCTCAGTTATCTATCAGAGCAACACTCTAATTATCACGATCAGCAACATCAGGAAACAACAAATAAAAATGGCATAACACAAGCTTGCAAATTACAAACCTTACAACCACAGCCTCCAAATCCCCATCCACGATAGAAGGTCCATAAGGATCTGTGATTGGTACAGCTTGCACTTCCAGTTCTGGCTTGATAGACTGCATGTTTTTGCAAACCAATTCAAATAAAAATTTATATAAGACTTTTTTTCTTTCACATTAATCTTAAATAATTATACTATGCAATTGACGCATGGATGCAGATTAGGACATCATTCATTTTCTTGCCCATCCACCCTCAGAAACTAACAATACAAAGGCACACCACTTAAAATAGACATGCATATGTCAACAAAATAATAAAATAACTTCATCCATCATGAAGAGGGTAAACTTTTCTTGGTTAATAATTATATGTAAGAGCGTAAGGAAAACTGTCATTGCCTCTGTACCTTTATGAAGGTTTCAACATTGCGTATCCTTTCCTCAATGGGTTGTATCAGTTCAGCAAACTGCAAAGTGGAGAACGATCATATAAGGAAATTTCAAATCTAAAAGCAAAAGCAAAACCTGAAGAGATGAGGATAAGAGGCTCTTTTGTGAGTATAATCCATAGACAAAAAATTATAACTTGGTAATAAGGTGATCTTTCATCTTATAGTGTTACCACTTAACAAGCTCAATTATACAATGTTTAAATTAACGACTATGCTACATGTACACCAAAACCAGCCACTAAAGTCAGCCATCAGTATAAAATACATGTTGAAATACAAATACACTACACACATTAAAAATAAATTAAACCACACATGTATTTATACACAACTACATTAGTGGCTAATTTTAGTGGCTGATTTTGGTGTACAAATAGCATTTTTGTTAAATTAATGAGCTCCTGTACAATTTAATAGAGAAGCTTTTGTAAAATAAAAAAAATAATCCCCAAATTTCAAAACTGAATTCTCTACCAAAAAAATTTCAAGACAAAAAATTTAAGTGCTTAACAGTTTCGTCAGTTTAAGCATGATACTCAGTTCCACTGCTTGAAATTTTGCACATTGACTACTGAAATTACTCTGTAATTTGAATTCAAGCATACTTTTCCAATTAATTTGATCAATCCGAAAATAATTTGACTGAGACACCAATAGTAAGTTACAAGAGTCCAGTGAGAGAAGATGACACCGAAAGAGGGGGGAAAAAATGAAACAATTAAAGGCTGATTGTTTCTTTCTTGTGCTAACTCTCAAGTCTCAACTAATGAATGATCATGTCCTGGAGTAACAGGCTCTTTAGCCATGACTTTCCATAACACAAACCTTACCTGATTAAAGTTAAAGATACAACCGTGTGGAGCAGATAAAAAAGGGTCACATTTTCAATAGAACTAAGAGGGTAAAAAGAATCCACCTTGCAACAAATCAGCCGGTTCAAAAAATTAAATGTTATATAAACACATCCAAATCAAGATTTGGTTGAACCTATTATATGTAAAGTGTAAAAAAAAAAAAAGGCTAACCTGCTTCTTTGCGAGCATAGGTCCATCGCAAACTCCGATCACAATCCGCTGCCTTGCCAATTTTGCTGAAGCCTGCTAAAAAGGTTTCAACATTTCGCATTACATAGATATATAATCTGGAAATTTCTAAATGAGAGAGAGAGAGAGAGAGAGAGAGAGACAGACGGTGAGGAAGAGGCGGTGGCCATCGTGCAATCGGTCAAAGGTGCCGCCGTTGACCACAGCTTGGTAGGTGTTGGGGGGAGAGAGGGTGGGAAGCAGCATGGGATCATCTTGAGCGGCCATTGGAATAGCTTATATTCAAAACAAGAAAAGGCGAACACATTGATGCACCATTTCTGCTGATCTCAAAACATAACTATTTCTAGTTCTAGTGTTACTTACCGTCAGCCTCGCTTTTCTTCTGCTGCAGGTTCAACATAACAGCAGAGGCGTCTCCTCCACGACGTGCGATTCGAAAACAATGGGCCTGAGCTACACAGCTCAAAACATAAGATTGAAGCTGCAATTATACTACTGCGGCTAGATGAAAAATTGTAATGAGTAAAATGAGCCCAAATAGTCCAATTAAAATAGTTTTACTAGTAATTAATCTACTATAAATAAATAGATACAGTAATTAGTAAGAATGTAATTGCAATGAATGATTTTAGTGATTGATTCCTATCTCTTAAATGCTTCCTCCTTACATTGGGGCTTTCATTGGCCACCATTTTCCATTTTCACGGTGGTTTGGCGATCTCACCTCTAATGGAGCAAATTGGAAGTGTAGTTGAGTATTTTACTGCCTTTTTATCTTAGGTTCAAAAATTGGATTTGAATGATGCTGATATATTGAAGAATTTTCTCAATGGATGAACAATTATATCCACAGAGAAATTATCTTTGATGATCCTAAAACTCTTCGGGGTGCATTTTATTTAGCAAAATTTTATGAAGAAAGATGGAAAACTCCTTTTTCAGAAATTTCAAAGCCAAAATTATTATATCAATACCAGATCCAGATTCAAAAAAAATTCATCAACAGAAATTACATATCAATCACAATATCAAATTCCAGATTCAGAATTTCAAGCAAAAATTCAAATCCAGTGTTCCATAGTAGACACAACAGAAAAGCCATCAACAGAACACGAAATCAGAAAATTAGAAGCCGAATCATCAATCGAAATTCAAGATCAAGCGAAATTACAGACTGCGGATACAGAAATTACAACCTCAAGAATTCAACAATCTAATTCAACACCTCAACATCAGTTTTTAGCATCAAAACAACAATTCCATATCTGCAATGGGAGATTCTGATTCAGGAATCGACCTACCTGAATGCCAAAACACGACCTCTGAACGCCGGCGATAGTACGTGGTGGGAACAGAACCAGCTGAGGAAGACGACGTCGTCCACGGCGGCAGAACCACTTGGAACAGCGGCGGCAGATCTATTGGATCTGGAACCGACACCAAAGCCGTCTTGCTGGTTCACGGACGCGGCGGTCGTAGGCTAAACAGCTGCGAGAAAGACAGCGACGAACGACCCGGTGGCAAGCGGCGCCTCTGCGAAGGGAAAGCTCGCAACGACCCGAGTTGACGAAGCGACGAAGATGAGAGGAGGCGTTCTGTTCCGTCGTGTTCCCTCAATCGTGGCCAAGCCACCACTACTCCTGGCGGCGGTATTTCGTGAAGTTGAGACCGAACAGAGACTAAGGCTCACGCAACTGGCAGTAGCAGCTTCGGGAGAAGACGGAGAAAACGCAACAGAGAACAACAGTGAGGGAGGAAGGAGAAGGAGGAACCGGAGACGAACGGTAAACAAATAATTATGCCCCATGCTTATGCCCCAAACTGTGACGTGTGTAATTGTGTCACTGTATGTCTATGTCTCTCTCAGATGTTTTGTGCGCTCTGAAAGGCTATTTGTTTTTAAATGGACAAATATGATGTGTTAGCGTTATTCATGGATATAAATAAATTGAGTATTTTTTCATGTCGAGATAAAAAATTTAAGGTTGAATTTCATAATAAAATTTTACGAATATATAAATTTGAGATTTAAATTTATAATTTTAAAAAATAAAAAATTATAAATATAAATCTAATTTTTAAATATTTTTATTTTTAAATTTGATCTTCTTATTTTTTATATTTGTTTAATAATTTTGTAATATATCTCATATCTTCATGGTACAATAAAATACATCTTTTTTTAATATTAAAAATAAAAAGCACCGTAAATTAATGTTGTTCTTTTATTTCATCTCAGTTTATTTTTATTTTATTATTTTTTAAATTTAATAATAATAATAATAATAATAATTCAAATTACATTGTCTCCTCATATTTATCTATGAAGTTGTGATTTCGAGTCTCTCTATCTTTGGTATAAAAAAAAAAAACTTACAAGTTACAATAATAATAATAATAATAATAATAATAATAAACTTACAAGTTACAATACTTATATAAAATGTGATTAATATTAAATTGTTTTGGAAGCAACTAGATTTGTCAATGTTGGATATGTCACACTGTATTCTACGCTTTAAACATAACTTTATTATAATAGTAATAGTTTTCTTTTTATATATATAAATATAAGTATATAACCATGTTGTGTCTATATTTATGGAGAATTTATTTATCTATTTATATTTTACAAAAATTGATAATAAAGTATTTTATATTCAAGCCATGATACATAAATTCTTTACATTTTTACTATATAAATATATTATTGTATATATCATTCTATTATAAAACTAAATAGATCCTTCCTTTCAATTTCAATATTAAATTCTCGTAACAATTTTCATAATAATTAGCTAGTTTATGCTATTAGATTTTTTTTAACAATATTAATGTCCTCTTAATTAATATTTTATAACAGTTCTTATAATAATTAACAAAGTAACTTTATATATATTTTCGTATATTAGGCTGCGTTTCTTTATAAAAACAGGACATTAAAATAGAGATACAGAGATATAAAATTGTATTTGGTAGATAAGATATGGATAGAAATATTGTGTCCAGAGATTGAACTAGTGTATTTTTGTCCATTCTCACAAAAAAAAGACACTAACAAAAGATACAATTTAGTTTTTATTTTTTCTTTTATTATTCTTGTTAAATTTTCATAATTATACTTTTTATTATTACATTTATCTTCTCAAATTTTTTGAATAAAAAAATAGAATAAATTAGATTTTCATAATTTGTTATACTTTATTATTAAATAGAATATAAGAATACTAAATTATGTGTCTCTATGCTTTATATCTTGTTCTTAGTATTTTGTCTTATCTTATTCTTAAAAACAAACGCAGTCTTAAAAATAATATTTAAAGTCATAATAATGATGATTGATGACAAATATTATATTAAAATTTGTCAAGAAAATAGTGATAAAGAGAATGAGTTATAAAATTAATATTATAATATAAAGCATTGCATATTATAAGATATTTAAAATAAGAGAACAAAAAATGTTATATAAAATTATGGTTAAGTACGATCTTGGTTTTTAAGGTAAAGATCGGAAAAATTTTTCATTTTCCAACCTCTTTTTACATACAAAATCGTCCCTAAGATTTAACTTGTTTTAAAATTGTCCTTACTTAGGATCCAAAATCGTACGAAAGTAGTGGCGAAAGCGGAGGAAGAGGTGGATTCGTGGACAACTTCTTGGCGAAAGTGGAGGAAGAGGTGGATTCGTGGACAACTTCTTCTTTCCTTTCCCTTCTTCTTCTTCCTTTCTTCCTTCGTAAGACTGTAAGAGCAGAAACACTCTCTTTTTCTCTTATTTTTTTCTTTTTTATTTTTTTTTTTTTTGTTATGAGTAATTTGCTCCGAAAATTTTAATATTTAAGTAAAAATGACGATTTTAAAACTTGGTTTTAAACTTTAGGGACGATTTTGTATAAAAAAAGATTGGGGACGAAAAAAATTTTCGATCTATACTTTATAGACCAAAATCGTACTTAATCCTAAAATTACTATCAAAGATACTTAAAAAATTAATTCATAATTAAAAAATCATTAAAAATAATAATTACTAGTTTAAAAATCTAACCTTTGAACTGATTCAAATAGTCATTAAACATTATTTTATTTTATGTTAATATTTGTGTTTTAATTTTATCTAATAAAACATATAATATATTTATACTTATCAAAATAATGAATATTATATATATATATGAAACTATAATTTTTGAAATAAAAATTAATAAAAATACAACCATACTATATACATAAAAAAAAACAATCACGTACATAAAATACTTATTAAAATATAAGATACACATTGAAAATAAAACTATATATTTTTTTGGTGACTAAACAAGGAAAGAAACAAAACAAAAAACTATTCTAAATCTGAGCGGATGATTCGTTGGAGATCAACACTAGGCTCAGACCAAATAACATGATTAGAGTTACTCTTGGCACCATATTTAGCCATCCAATCCGCAGCTCTATTTGCTTCTCGGGACACCCATTCAACGTGAACAAGCCAAGGACGAGATAAAAGCTCCTGAATCTTGTGAACCAAATCTGTTACTTCAGATAGATACCCACTTGTAAGCTCATGCATGATGGGCAGAATGTCAAGGCAATCTGTTTCACATATAATATCCCTCAAACCGCAATCCCAAGCTAAAACCAGCCCCCTCCAAGCAGCAAATAATTCACATCTAATTATAGACCAAGGGGAAATGCTTCCAGAGCAGCCCGAGATCCAATCTCCCTTAGAATCTCTAATAATACACCCAAATCCCGCTAAATTTGAATCCATATACAAGCTTGCATCACAATTAACTTTAAAACTATTGCCTACCGGTGGTTCCCAACACAGGCAATTTCGGAGAGACCTAAAGGCATTGCTTCGATTCCTGTAAACCTGTAAGTCCTTGGCGGTAATTCTGGCCAAGGCAACAACCTTATGGTCTGTCCAAGGGTTGTCAGTGTTGAATATGTCATTGCACCTATGTCTCCATACCCACCAAAGCCCTGCACCAAAGGACGCCTCATTGTTAGCCAAGGCCTTCCGAAACCACTCTTCAAGAGCAGTACCAGCCGTTGAGTCCAGGATACTAGGATCCAATATATACCAGATTGTCTTTGATCGTTCACAGTCTCTAAGGCAATGCTCCATAGTCTCCTGCGCCTTGTTACATCTCTTACACATATCTGAAGAAGCTAAATGCCGCTTGAATCGAAAGGTCTCAGTTGGTAGAGCATCATGTAAGCTAAGCCACATAGTAAATTTGAACTTCTCTGGAATGTTTGTGTTCCACAACCAGTTCCAATTACTGTTGGCATTCCAATTTAATGTTTTCTTTAATAACCATCTGTAACCCTCCCTTGCACTATACTTTTTTGTTGCTGCAGGCCACCACTCCCACTGTGGCTCCAACTCAGTCAAACTAGGATATCTCAGACCACAAATAAACTGCTTAATCTCATGCGGAATAGGCGTGGTAAGACTATCAACCTCCCAAGACACCCCTTTCCACAAGTCAGCCACCATGAAATCTGATTCAGAAATATGTACATAAGGAACAAGGTTGCAAAGCTTACCAAAAGGAGTCCACTCATCATACCAAACTGATTTGTGGACATCTCCAATATTCCAATGAAGCCCTTCCTTGAGATGCTCATAGGCACTAACAATGTTCTTCCAGGTAGCCGATGAAGAATTTCTACTGTTTCCGTTCATACCAGATTGATTCCTGAGATATTTATGCTTCAGAACCTGCACCCATAACTTCTCACTATTATTTAGACAATCCCATACCAACTTTCCCAGAAGCGCCATGTTAGCACAGGAAGTATCCCTAATACCCAATCCTCCTGCCTTTTTAGGAGTTATGGCGACCTCCCACCTGACCAGAGGCAGCCCTTTTCCAGTCGCTTGACCTTTCCACAAGAATTGTCTCATCAAGGAATCAATTTTATTACATGCATACTTCGGGAGAAGAGAAATTTGCATTTCATAAACTGGGATAGAGGCCACAACCGATTTAACAAGACAAAGCCTCCCTGCCTTATTCAGTAGGCGTCCTTTCCAACTGGAGAGCTTTCTCGAAATTTTTTCAATAATCTCCTGAGCCGTCTTCCTGGAAGCTCTGGCATGACCGATGTTAATTCCCAGGTATTTACCCAAATCATTGCAGAACCGGATGTTAGAGACCCCTGAGAGAACCTCTTTTCTCCTCTTTGACACCCTCTTGGAACACTGGGCCTTTGACTTATGAAGATTTACCTTTAAACCTGACGCTCTAGAAAACAAGTCCAAACAATGCATGACCTCTATTACTTGAGCTTTTGATGCCTTACAGAAAAGCAAAAGATCATCTGCAAACATCAAATGAGAGAGTCGTGGTCCATTCCTAGAAACCGCAACTGGGTTCCACAAACCTTGGGAAACTCTATGAGAGATAAAGCAGGCAAGCATTTCCATACAGAGTACAAATAGATAAGGAGACATAGGATCTCCTTGCCTCAACCCTCTCTTCGGATTGAAATTTTGGAGCCTGTTCCCATTCCACAAAACTGCCAACGAAGAGGAAGTCACACAATTCAATATAAGATTAATGGTAGCCTTTGGAAACCCAAACCGGACCAAAGTAGCTTCCAGAAAACGCCAGTCTACCCTGTCATAAGCTTTTTCCAAATCAATCTTGAATGCCATGGTCCCTTTTCGAGACTTGGTGTTCCTCATGAAGTGCATAATCTCTTGAGCAATGATAATATTCTCTGTGGTTCCTCTTCCTGGAATGAACCCTCCTTGCAAAGGACCAATGATCTCCGACAGGAAAGGTCTGAACCTGTTAACTAGAACCTTTGTGACAATTTTATAAATTACATTACATAAGCTAATAGGCCGAAACTCCCGTAAGGAAGAGGGAACTTCCACTTTAGGAATTAGAACAATGAGAGTATCGAAAATAGCCGCATTCAATGGCTCACCCTCAAAGGCTCGCTTGACCAGTCTACACACATCGTTGCTAAGAGAGTCCCAGAACTCTTTGTAGAAAATTGCTTGAAATCCATCTGGCCCTGGGGCTTTAAATGAACTCATAGTCATCACAGCTCTTTTAACCTCTTCAGACGTCACCGGTTCCACTAACTTTCGACAAGCCTCAGTACTAAGAGACGGGCAAGGAAAAGGCCCCATGGCGTCCAGGTCAATATCCTCCCTTGTAGAAAAGAGCTTTTGAAAGAAAGAATTTGCCGCCAGTTCTAGAGTCGTAGTCTCCGTGGTCCAAGACCCATCCTCCAAAAATAACCCATGAATTTTGTTCCTCTTTCTCCTGATAACTGTCTGCAGATGAAAAAATTTTGTATTTCTGTCTCCACATCTCACCCATTGTTCTCTAGATTTTTGATACCACAACAACTCTTCTTGAAGAAGGACAGCATTCAGTTCCTGATGCAAAACTTGCTCTTTGATCCTAAGCTGTTGATCCTCCCGACTTTCCAGAGTAATCTGAACGTCATTCAAAATCCTCTCCAACTCCCTTTTCTTAACAAAAATATTGCCAAAAACCTTTTTATTGAAGCTAGTTGCATCTTTTTGAACCTCCAACAAACATTTAACTACATCCGGAGCTCCTCTATTCCAAGCTGTATCAACAACATTCCTAAAAAGAGGATGAGTCATCCACGCAGCCTGGAATCTGAACGGACGATGGCCCTTGGTAGCCCTCTTTGCCATCTTGCACCTAGTGAATAATGGGCAATGATCAGAGTGAAGGCGCGCCAGCACCTCAGTATAAGCCTCTGGAAACATTAGTCGCCAGTCCTGGTTGATGACTGCTCTATCAAGCTTCTTGGCCACCTGCACCCCACCTTTCACCTTCCTGTACCAAGTGAATCTTCTCCCAATAGCCCCCATATCAAATAGCCCACAATCCTCCAATGTTTCCGCAAATTGTTCTGCTCTGGCAAGTCTAAATTGCCCCCCTCTAACTTCACTCTGCAACAAAACATCATTAAAGTCCCCTAACATAATCCAAGGTCCGTGGATCATATTAGCAATCCTTGTCAAGTCACCCCACAGTTCTTTACGCCGATGTATATGCGGATTAGCATACACCGCACTGCAGTAACTAGATGTATTGCCCATAGTGATTTCAAAACTGATACATTGATCAACTACATCCAATACTCTCACAGAAATATTTGAATTAGAACATAGAACCCAGATACCCCCACTATGACCATTAGCCTCAACAATACCAACACCCTGGTAACCTAGATTATTCCAAAAAGATTTCATCCTCTCGAAAGCAATATGGGTTTCAAACAGAATGAAAAAAGTAGGATGAAATTTATTCGCTAACTCCTTACTATGAACCCGGGCCAATTTATTAGAGGCACCTCTAATATTCCAAAATAGGAAGCTTAAATCTAAATAATCCATAAAACAATTTGTATTGTAAAAAGGACCAACCTCAGCTGAAGTCCCTAACGAGATGATGAAGATCCACCATCATATCCCCCTGAGCCTTGCTTGTCCTTGTCCGGTTGTTGCCCGGGTTGTCTGTGTCCCTCCACTGACAACCCTTCCAATTTGCCGATTTGCTGCTTGCTGGTGTCGCCAAGGCAGTCCAGAGTCGACGGCGAATTCTGCAAAGAAGAAGGGCGCAACCTCTTGTGTCCGTTTTTGATAATGGCAGTGAAAGTCGGCACCGCAACGGAGACAGATTTGCCCTTCACCCCTTTGCTGTTTGGAAGATGCCATGCGTGCCTTAGATCCGCTAACCGACCCGGTCTTCACCCCTGATTCGGCTCCTCTCATACGTAGCCCAAAGTCACGGTTCTGGTCCAATTTCTGATTTGAGCGCACCGGCATTTTATCTTTAGATGTTTGTTGGGCTTTGTTTGATTGGCTCAATTTTCCTCTCCTTTTGCCGCTGACTTTGGTCCAGCCAGTCTCATTTTCCAAATGCTGGGACCCCACTTCCTTCCCATGCAACGTATCATCTAATTCCTCCCCAATTTCTGCAACTATCACTGACTCTTTGGGATTGCATCCAAATTCAAAAATTTTCTCTTTTGAAGCTTCCTGTGGCTGCACCACCCGGGCCGCCGTCTCAGTCACTGATGTTTCCTTTCGATCCACCCTTTCCGAATCTATTGGGGTCATTCTGCAGTCAGTTGCTGGATGCCCGAAACAATTGCACTTGTCACAAATAAGGTGTAAGCATTCATACTCCACCTTATATTCAAACTCATCGACAATCACACTCCGGACCACCGGCAAACCAAGATTAATTTGCACGCAAGCCCGAGCAAATTTTCCCCTTTCCGCCAACTTAGTAGCCAGATCCACCTTGACTGGTCTTCCCACAGCAGAAGCGATTCTCATCATGGCTTTATCCTGATAGTACCATATGCTCAAACCAGAGATTCGAATCCAAACCATAGTCTCCCCGAAAGTGTCCTCACAAGGTTTAAAATCCGGTGTCCATGGCTTGACCGCAATATAGTGACCGAAGATCATCCATGGCCCCCCTAGTAAAACCTTCTCTCGATCGTCCATGCGATCAAATTTAACGAGGAAGTACCCAAAACCCACATCCAAGATTTCATATCCACCGGTGATCCTCCATACCCCTTTCAATTTGTGAAACATGGCCGTGTAACTAAGGTTTTTTCCAAGAACCTTAATCACAATTGCTTCCTTGTATGGTTCAGAAAGGATGTTCCTAGCCTCGGAGAAGCAAACTCTTGGAGGCATAGGATCTCCTTGTTTTCCAGTGACCACTGCCATGGAATCCTCATCTAGAGTTTCAGCCCGATTTATCCCTGTGGCTACCGTAGAACCAATAACCTTGTCACGGAACGAAATCTTGGAAGTCACCCTGGAACTAAGGAAATAAAACTATATATATATATATATATATATATAACGTTTTTAATAAAGACAATCTTAAACATTATATAAATAATTAATGACTCTTAGAATTTTCATAAATTTATAATGTATTTTTCATGTAATTAAATTTTTATTATTTTAAAAAATGTTTTTTATTTATATTTATAATTATGTATTTAAAATTATTTCATAATATTTATTAATTGCTTCTCATTTATTTGAATCCGCGGATCATAGTTGTAAGAACCGGACCGGACCGGTCGGTTCGACCGGAAAACCGGTGAACCGATAATCTAGCCGGTTCGATTAGAGCTTTGAACCAAAGAAGGATTCAAACCGGTCAAAACCGGGCGGTTCGACACAAACCGGCCGGTCTTATAGTGCTCCCAATATCCAAAAATGCATACAGGGAGTGTCAAACCCAGGTCTCTTTGGAAAGTTCCATCAAGGAACGCCACCAAGCTGAGGTATTCACTTGTAATTTTATATGCTAATTAATTTATATATTATATACAAACACAACTGGATTATTTCATATTTAGTTTTATATTCAATTTTTTTTAATTCTTTAGAATTTATAAAATTATTAAAATAAGTATCAAATATTTTAATATTTACATTTACATATTAAAATATTAGTAAAGATATTTATTTTAACTTTTTTAGAGTATTGAATTAGTAGGTTTTCGAAGATTTCGACTTAGGACTAATTAGTAAGGACATATAAATATCACCATTAAATTTCACATGATAAATTAATGGAGGGACATAATGTGTTCATCGTTTACTATCTTGAATGGCTAAATTGGTACTTTATTTTTTTTTCAATAGCTAATTAATCTGAAGTCGAAAATTTTAAAGATCTAATTGTCAATTTATTCAATTTTTTACTATTTTATATTTTTTATTTATGTACGACCGGTTCTATCGGTTCAACCAGTGATCCAACGGTTGAACCAGTGACCCAGTGATCCAGTAACCTGACCGGTTCGATCACCGGTTCGGTTCTGACAACTATGCCGCGGATAGTTATTCTAGTATTGACATAAAAACAGTCGAATATCAAGTACTTATATAAGTTTGGACTTTGCTACCAGAGATGTATCTACCACAACAGAATGAGGCAACCAAGTTTAGATGGCTATGGAAACAACATATACCACAAAAGCTATTTGACACAAATACAACCCACGTGAATAATACCTAAAATCCACATGAACAATACACCCACCTGAACAATGCCCAAATGTGTGGGATTACAAAATTTGCAGAATTTCAAGAACCAGGGACAAACAAATACTGTTATTTCTGCTTGCAAATCACGTGAGAACCTATGTTTCTCTTACTATATTTGAATCTGAAGCATCTAAGAGCTGAACAAACATGCATTCTGATGGACTCAAACTTCAGAAATCACTTCATAATCTGTCGACCCAGTCGAAAATACTATCTTGAGAGTAAAAATTCAGATTCTGCATCCAAAGTGAGAATCGTAGAGCTTGTTAGTAAATGTACAAACTCAAAATCAAAGATACAGGGAGCAGGGTAACTGGATGCTTACTGAAAGATCAAAATCTGGGGGAGTACCCAAGTCAAGGGTATCAAGAACGGAAGTTCCGTATGATAAACCATCATTCCCAAGCATATCGTTTGGAATCATTATCATGGTTTCCGTTCCAGAAATATCTAGTAGAGATGATGAATCGAATATTTCATTGCAGAACAAGATGTCATCCAAGCCATCAAAGTCGAAGTTTTCCACAGCCTGCGATTCACCTGCCAGCCATGCAGGGTCACCAGCATTGTTCTGATCCAGAACATCACATTGTGGGACACATTTCACATCCTAGTTCAAAAAGTTCAAATTTTATAAACTAAATGTGGACAAGTTTTAGATAAAACAAAGCGTAGAACTTGTTCCATCAGTCATACATAAATACATGTTGAAAGCCAAGTTAATCCTTAGATTATGTGCGAACTAGTTAGGGAGGAAATATATCAGATTTGACTTCTCTTTTCCATTTGATTTTTCTAGAAGATGATTTAACAGTTGTATTAATAATTATGAAATACAGCTACTACCTGAGTGAATGGAAGTTCAGTTTCGTCAATATTATCATCATTGTCAACAAAATTTCCAGCTCTAGGTGGATTTGGGGGATTTGGTTTCGGAGTTCTAGGACTGGTTCGGGATGCTATACAGTTGGAATCATCAGCCAATCGATTCTCATTTTTCTCATTCTGGTCAGAATCTTCGACCGCTGGATTCTCCTCATTTTTCTCAGTTTGCTTCTGAAAAATCTTTGAAACCACATATTCACCGTTCTTCTCCTCTTCATCAGTTCCTAAATGATATTGGTGCATCACCCAATTCGTTTTATCAGGTTTGGACCCTTTCTTAGGTCTTATATAAAGAACCATGATCTTCTTAAAGCCCTTATGCACTCCATCCTCCAATATAGCTTTTGTCTTACCAGTCTTATGCCACCGTACATGCTCTTCAGTCAAACATTGATGATGAATCTTTCGACGCTTCCGTTGACCAGTAGTATAGGCATTGGTTGTTCTATGAAAGAAATGGGCACTGCTCCCATCTTTCTTGACACCTGAAATAAAACAGTCATGATGATTAGAGACATAGCTCCAGAAAAGTGGGCCAATGTAGGTCCACAAGAAAAACTCAATATTCAGAACACATAAGGGATTATGAAATGATTATCATTCATAAAAGCAACATCATTAAGTTCGGCAAGCATAAACCTGTTGATCCCTAACCCTCAACATATAACAGTAAAAGCAACATGTAATGTATTTCAAACATGGCAATTAACATGATCTGAACATTGATTGGGTTTTGCTTTATAGTGCAAAACACAAGTCTGATAAGGTCAATGTGAAAGGATTCTTTTCTGTATCACATGTTTAATGTTTAAATTTTTGGAAGCAAAAGCATAGAGAAACCTCACCTGGAAGATTTTCTGGATGTGTATAGCAAATACCTTCTTCTTCTTCTATTGTTGGAATGAACTCATTAATAAACATATGCAGCTGAGCATTTCCAATGCCACATTTTCCTGCTAAATGTTCTAGGAGTTCTACATCAGAAGGATCAAACTTCACACCAACAGGAAAGCCAGGCCACTCAGTAGAAACCTATTTAAAAAAATAAATAGAAGAAGAAGAAGAAATATTCATAACTAAACATCTGCAATCATTCAAACCCATGCCAAAATTTTCTAGAATTCAATCCTGGTATGATGGTGAAGTTTGCAAACTCACACAAGCACAACATCAAATAAACGAAGGAATTGTATTAGCCAAAAGTTAAAGGGTTTTACTAAAGGGCACAACTTAAGATTAGTATTAGTAGAAAGTCTTAAATGTTTTATTTTAATAGATGCACAACATTTGCATTGAAAACTAAACTCTACACATTTTTCTATAATAACTTTCTTAATTCGTAACTTTAACATGTGCCCTTGTTAGCTAAATCCAAAGTTAAAAAGTAAAATATAGGGAAAAGAGAATGGATCATAACAAAACTGCAAATGATCATTGAAGGCTTTATTATATAAAAGCCAGTCCATTGCCTCTATGTTGACTCCGTGTTGAGTTGTGTGTGTCAATTTACCTAACAACTATAAAATGAGAATGAATATTATGCTGAATTTTAACGTACATCACGGTTATCAATACGGTAATGGCAGTTTGGACAATCACGATATGCCCCACAATCTTTGATTTGATCAGCTGGAGATAAATTAGTGCTTTTCACTTTCTTTGCAAATCCACCTATGTCAATAAGCCAGCTCCTGCCAAATAAAATAGCAAACATTCCTAAGTTCATCATACCATTGGAAGATAAAGAAGAGATTGTTAGCTGAAGAACTTTAAAAGCATAACTAGATTTAAATAAAAGTGTGAAAATTCAGCTTCTTTACATGATAAATACGAAAATGGAATAAATAATTAGGAATAACAATGGCGAATTTCTAGGTCAAATACAGTTAAAGAGAAGTAGAAATGAAGTCAAATGAAAAAAAGAAACAAAGTCACAGGGAATTCTGTACTGCACAGAATCCGGAGGCCAGAAGCCAGTAATGTCAATATGAGGTTTTCTAACGAAAGATGGGATAGGAAGAGTTTGAAGAGTAATGAGAAGGGCTTGTAGAGTGAAAGAGAGTCATATAATTATGATTCAATTACCTTTTACTCTTCAAACCTTTCACTTCTTTCCCTTCCCCTTCTAAACCTCAATTCACAAACACAGCTTAAAGATTCCATGACCACAAAAACACAGCATATTACAGATGTAATCAAAATTAGAAATGCATGGCAAGGAGTAAATTAGAAGGGCAAGATACCAGGAAACTCATTATTAATCATTTACAACATAGTGAGATTTTCACCATGAAATTCCCTTCAGAAAGCTTTTTCTTCACCAACAGCTTCAATCAGGGTAGAAAAAAGGACTCATACAAAGCCAAAGCACAAAATGTAACTTCTTGTGTAAGAACATAGTATACTGTGACTAACACTGTCATAATGTCATTTGAAATATTCCAATAAGGATTCATGTAATCATGTTCAGCAATCAGGACCACTTCAAGAAACACTTTGTTTACTTTAATTGGAACAAGAGAAAAAAGTAGCAGCAGCTATTTACCAAACTCAAGCATGTCAAACCCTACACTACAGACTACAGTTTGCTTTCCAAAAACTGAAGCACGTCCATGTCAATAACCCCAAAATAGGAAAATAAAATGCCACAAAATGTATCCAAACCACAATTAAGTTAAAATAAAAAATCAAAAATGATTTTTTAAGAAAAAAAATGAAAGCGTAACACACACACAAAAGTTACTAAGGAAGAAAACGTGTATCTCATTATGCAATGTGGCCATATCTGAATCTGATTCTAAAACCTCACCTAGCCATTGCAGAGAGGAAGAGGAAGAAGCTTGAGCTGAAGCAGAACTGTGGAGAGTATTGAGCTTCAGCATCGGTTTCCCATTTTCAATCGACAGAGAGACAAAGAAAGCGACAGTCGGTAGAGTGAGCGGGAAATTGTAGCCTGGGGTTTTTGTTGGTAATGGGAAGAGACTGTGCATTCGAACCTGTGCTTCGTCATTGCTGTTCTGTCGAAGAAGTGAGCCAAAGCAAAACCGAGCCTATTGGTTCGGATATCGAGTCAGAAAGAGAAAATCGAGTTTCGTAAAGACGCAAACCGTGTAAGGGCCAGAATTACAAGTTTAACCTTGCATCCTTGGTCGCCAAGCTAAAAAAGGGCAAATCAGTAAATATAAAGTAACGTTAAAGATTCTTGCATTGTTTACCCCAATCACTTTTCATATGGAGTACTTAATGGCAGGGTTAGGACGGTTAAAATTGGCCAAACATAGAAATTATGTCATTTGAGTAATAATTTATTGGCACTGTTTATTTATTTACACGGCAAATTTAAGGAAAAAAAATAAAATAAAGGCAAACTTATATCTAAAATTAACTTTATCTAAACTTTGGGTTAAACGGATTTTGGATTAAATGAATTGAGTTGAGTTAATTCAAAAAAAATAATAGGTTAGTCTAAAGATTAAACAGGCAATTTATTTAATTTATTTGCATTTAAAAAAATATTTTTAATTAATATTTTTTTATTCAATTCAAAAATTCGATCTATCAACTAACAAAATATTTATTTAAATTTTTTTCACTTAAAAATTATATTTTTTGAAAAAATATTTTTTTAAAAATAAATTAAAAGGTTAAACGAACTATTGAATTGACTATAAATAGTTTAGACTGAAAAATTATGACTCATAAATAAATAGACTTAGCGGACTAAACTTAAAATGGCTAGACTAATCCGTTTAACAACCCTACTCTATGAAGTACGGATACTTCGCTGAATTGTCGTATTTGTGTGTCGGACACATTTCGAACATGACACTCATCTGACACGCGTGTCTGCCGTATTCAATAGTGTCTTAATAAAAAATAAAAAAATTTTCATCAGACACGTTTGGACACACCTAATTACCATCATGTGTCAGTATGTCCAACTTTATTCTTAACATGTATATTGTTGTAATAAATTTAGAAATAATATATATTATTATTTATTAAAACAAAAAAATATTTTAAATACTTTATATAAATAAAATAAGATATTAAAAATTTAATTTATATTTTAATATCATTACTATTTTTCTAAAAAATACTTCAAATTTTATATATATACATATTTCTGTATCTTATAAAAATTTAAAATTCATGTATTTACGAATCTCATGTTGTGTACATCATAGACCCTACTTAATGACCAAAGGCTAAAAGCTTTTAAGTTGCATTACAAAATAAGGATTAAGTTCTTTTAGAGTAAAAAATTGATAAAATTGTTGTAAAACAACTAAATAAATAAGGATGAGGTAATATAAAATAAAATAAAGAAGTATAATTAGATAATTCTAGTAGTAGTATTTATCACAATTACTATCTCAATATAATAGAGATAGTTAATATGTTTACTAATATTATATATTGTGATGTATATAAGAGAGAAAGAAGTATTGCAACGTAAAAAAGAGGGAGAATTGTTTATTGCTGTGTATAGTGTTTCTCAGTTGCTTCTCTATTTATAGGCAAGGAAGTCTTACATTTTTCAACTTCATTAATTTGGTTTGCCTTGACAAGTTAAGTATTGAGAATAAAACCAGCTTCCCATATTAATGGGCATCCATCTTGACCATTTTAATCTTATCATCACAACACTCCCCCTTGGATGTCCATTCAGTATTATGCCTCGTTAAAATCTTACTAAAGAAAAACCCAATGGGAAAAAACCTTTAGTAAAGGAAAAATAGTACAATATTCTTTGATGGGGACTGCCTCATTAAAAATCTTGTCAAAAAAAATCCAATGAAAAAAAACCTGATCAAGGAAAAAAGAGTACAGTCTCCCCCTCTTGTCGACATCATTTAATGTCTCAAAATCGGCGCATCCAAATCTCATGTACTAATTTTTCAAAGGAGGATTTTGGGAGTGACTTTGTGAATAAATCTGCCAGATTGTCACTTGAACAGATCTGTTGGATATCACTTGTCCCTTGATTTTGAAGATCATGAGTGAAGAAGAATTTGGGAGAAATATACTTTGTTCTATCACCTTTAATGTATCCACATTTAAGTTGAGTAATGCATGTTGTATTATCTTCAAACAGGACAGTTGGAGCTATCTTATGATCAATCAATCCACATGATGACATAATATATTGAATCAAACTCATGAGCCAAAAATACTTGCGACTAGCTTCATGTATCGCGAGTATTTCAGCATGATTAGAGAAGGTTGCTGCTATCGTCTATTTCGTGGATCTCCATGATATAGCTGTACCACTATATGTGAACATATATCCTTTTTGAGATTTTCTTTTATGTGGATCAGACAAATATCCAGCATCTGCATAGCCAACTAATTGTGACTTGGATTCATATGGATAATACAATCTCATGTCAACCGTTCCTCGAAGATATCGAAAGATTTGTTTAATTCCATTCCAATGTCTTCTGGTTAGAGAAGAACTATACCTTACTAGTAAATTCACAGCAAATGATATATTGAGACGTGAATTATTAGCAAGATACATTAGTGCTCCAATGGCACTAAGATATGGTATTTCAGGACCAAGGATATCTTCATTTTCTTCCTTAGGATGGAATTAATCCTTTTCCACATTCAAAGATCTTACGATCATTGGGGTACTTAATGGATGTGACTTATCCATATAAAATCTCTTCAAGATCTTTTCTGTGTATGTTGTTTGATAAATAAAGATCCTATTTTTCATATGCTCGATCTGCAAGTCGAGACAAAATTTAGTCTTTCCAAGATCTTTCATGTCAAACTCTTCTTTTAGAGTTTTTATAATTGTTGGAATAATTTCTTCAGGAGTTCCAATGATATTTAAATCATCAACGTACACAGCAATTATAATGAATCCAGATACAGATTTCTTTACGAAAACACATGGGCAGATATCATCATTCTTAAATCCGTTTTTGGTCAGATACTCAGTAAGACGATTATACCACATTCGTCCAGATTGCTTTAGACCATATAAAGATCTTTACAATTTGACTAAGTATAATCCTTGCGAATATTCATTGGATGGTTTAGATATCTTCAGTCCTTCAGGAACTTTCATATAGATATCACGATCTAATGAGCCGTATAAGTAGGCTGTTACCACATCCATTAAATGCATATGTAGTTTATGATATGCGGATAAACTGACCAAATAACGCAATGTTAATGCATCCACTACAGGGGAATATGTTTTCTCATAATCTATACTGGGCCTTTGTGAAAAACCTTGTGCCACAAGTCGGGCTTTATAGCACACAACTTCATTTGTCTCATTTCGTTTTCTCACAAATATCCATCGGTATCCAACAGGTTTTACATCTTCAGGTGTACGGACTACAGGTCCAAAGACTTCACGTTTTGCAAGTGAGTCTAACTCAGCCTTCATGGCTTCTTTCCATTTTGGTCAATCATTCCTTTGTCGACATTCTTCGACTGATCTTGGCTTAAGATCCTTACTTTCATGCATGATAGTTAATGCCACATTATATGCAAATATTTCATTGACAATTGTCTTATTTCGATCCCATTTCTCTCCTGTAAAGACATAATTTATCGAGATATCGTCATTTTCACAACTTTCAGGTACCTGAACGTCTTCTGGCATTAAAACTATATCAGAATTTTGGACAACTGCAGGTGTCTTTACTATGTCTTTTTCAACAGGAATAGTATTTACCTCTTTTCTTTTTCAAGAATTTTTGCCTTTGGAACCGACAGGCCTGCCACGCTTCTGGCATGAGTTTGCTTCAGTGGCTACTTGTCCTACTGGGAAATCAATTCGAATTGGGGCATTTTTCGCTGGTATATAAGATTTGGTTATCCTCTTTGTATCGGAAAATGCATCAGGCAATTCATTTGCTATTCTTTGCAAATGTATAATCTTTTGAACTTCTAGTTCACATTGCCCTGATTGAGGATCTAAATGCATCAATGATGATGCATTTCAATTAAGTTCCTTTTAAGGAAGCTTATTCTCTCCCCTAATGTTGGAAATTTTGATTCATCAAAATGACAATCTATAAACCGGGCTTTAAATACATCTCCAGTTTGTATCTTAAGATACCTCACTATAGAGGGATAATCATATCCAATATATATCCCCAATTTTCTTTGGGGTCCCATTTTGGTGCGATTAGGTAGTGCAATGGGAACATATATTGCACACCCAAATATTCTTAAATGGGAAACATTTGGCTGCTGGCCAAAAGCTAATTGCATAGAAGAGAACTGATGGTAACTCGTTGGCCTCAAAAGAATAAGTGCTGCGGCATGTAAATAGCACGCCCCAAACCGAGGTTGGGAGATTTGTTCTCATAAGTAAGGGTCTAGCAATGAGGCGTTTAATAAGTGATTCTGCTAACTCATTTTGTGTGTGAACATAAGCTACTGGATGTTCAACACTTATTCTATTAGCCATACAATAAACATCAAATTCTTGGGAAGTAAATTCACCAGCATTATCAAGACAAATTACTTTGATTGAATTTTCTGGAAACTGTGCTTTTAATCAAATAATTTGAGCCAGTAATCTCGCAAATGCCAGGTTGCGAGAAGACAATAAGCACACATGTGACCATCTCGAAGATGCGTCTATTAGGACCATAAAATATCTAAAGATCTACATGGTGGATGAATAGGTCCACATATATCGCCTTGAATCCTTTCTAGGAATTCAGGGGACTCAAATCCAATCTTTATTGGTGATGGCCTTAAAATTAACTTCCCCTGAGAACATGCAGCACAACAGAATTCACTAAATTTAAGAATCTTCTGGTTCTTTAGTGAATGTCCATGGGAGTTTTCAATAATTCTCTGCATCATGGTTGTTCCTGGATGACCCAATCGGTCGTGCCAAGTTATGAATTCATTTGGGCTAGTAAACTACTGGTTTACAGTGGCATGTGATTCAATTGCACTAATCTTGACATAATATAACCCAGATGAAAGTGAGGGTAACTTTTCTAATATAACCTTTTTATTTAAATCATGAGTTGTGATACATAAGTACGCATGATTTTCCTCATTCATAGTTTCAATATGATATCTATTTCGGCGAATATCTTTGAAACTCAACAAGTTCCTCAGAGACTTGGTAGATAATAGTGCATTATTTATTACGAATTTTGTTCCTCCAGAAAACAAAATTATAGCTCTTCCGGAGCCTTCTATCACATTGCCTGAGCCAATAATAATATTAACATATTCTTCTTTTGGCACAAGATGAGTAAAATATATATCACTTTTAAGAATAGTGTGCAAACTTGCACTATCCGCAAGTCAAATATCTTCACAATATGCCCTTACTATTTTTCTTCAAAGGCAAATAATAATAATAATAATAATAATAATAATAATAAGAATAATAATAATAAAATGAGTAAAAGTACATGCACAGTAAAATTATTCACATGAATACTTAACAAACACACATATTAAATTATTTCATCATTGATCAAATAGCCAATATTTCCTTTAGGATCCTCAAAGAAATTAGATACATCATAATGAGTGGTGGAATTTTCATAATTTGAAACAAAATTTGTTTCCTTTCCTTTGTCATCCTTTTTCAAGGATGCTTGATAAAGATCAACTAGGTACCTTGAGATACGACAGATACGTTACTAATGGCCCTTTCCACCACAACGGAAGCATTTATCCTCAATTGATTTACTTTGCCCATTGTTTCTTTTTTTATCCCACTTCTGGTGAGATCCTTTCTTATGAACATAATTCATTTTCCTTCCATAAATTTTCTTGCTACTAAAATTTTGCCATTTACCTCTTCTGGGGTTATGATTTGCCGCATTTACTTCAGGAAATGGGGCGGCACCAGCTGGGCGCGTTTCATGATTTTTTAAGAGTAACTCATTGTTGCGCTCAGCAACAAGAAGGCAAGAAATTAGCTCAAAAAATATTTAAATCATTTTTCTCGATACTGCTGCTGCAGGAGCACATTCGAAACAGAAGGTCGAGAAAGTTTTCTATAACATATCGGGCTTGAGGAAGTATCACATGGTTGTACCTTTCTTCAAGGTCTTTCCACAGATTTGCAGGATCTTTTAATGTGAGATATTCATTTTTCAATTACACGTCAAGATGACGACAAAGAAAAATAATGATTTTGGCTTTATTCTTCTGGGATGTATTATTTTCAGCCTTAATGGTATCTCCAAGATCCATTGAATCAAGATCAAGTATCCATGATAAATAATTATGTCCAGATATATCAAGAGCATTAAATTCAAGATGAGAGAGCTTCGACACAATAAAAATTTGTTACCTGGAGTCTTCTAAAATTTGGTTAGAGTCTCGTGCTGATAACGTGTTGTAAAACAACTAAATAAATAAGGATGAAGTAATATAAAATAAAATAAAGAAGTATAATTAGATAATTCTAGTAGTAGTATTTATCACAATTACTATCTCAATATAATAGAGATAGTTAATATGTTTATATATATATATATATATATATAAAGAGAGAGAAAGAAGTATTGCAACCTAAAAGAGAGAGAGAATTGTTTATTGCTGTGTATAGTGTTCCTCAGTTGCTTCTCTATTTATAGACAAAAAAATTTTATATTTTTCAACTTCATTAATTTGGTTTGCCTTGAGAAGTTAAGTATTGAGAATAAAACCAGCCGCCCATATTAATGGGCATTCATCTTGACCATTTTAATTTTATCACAATAAAAATAATATTCTTTATCTTAGAGATCAATATGTCTAAACACATGATTTTTAGATATTGTATTCGAAATATAAAATATTATGTATATAGATAAATATGTTACAGATTACAAATTTTTATAAATATTATATTTAAATAATTTAAATAAAAAAATCCAGTTTATTGACAGATAATTTATTGTTAATTATAAAATTTACGCTTTTAATTAGTTTGTTAATTAACTAATTTATTGATTAATTTTTTTATTTTTATTTTTTTTTCTAAAATTTTAAAGATATCTTCGTCACAAACACTAGTTTGATGATACTAAAGTTCTAAATATGTCACCTTATTATTATAAGATGCTACGATAATACTTTAACACTTGTTCGCGAGTTACCTTAGATATTTGGGAGGTGAAAACTTAAATGCAGTTGATTTCATGTGAAGTTGATAGTTGAGAATTATTAGATGAAAATTTAGTCAAATAAGTCAAATCATCTAACCGCTCTTAGTGATCAACTTCACGTGAAGTCGACTACATTTGAGTTTCTACCTATTTGAGATCGTCAATTATGGATGCAAGATTTCTTCTGCCCTTCGGACTCTTGAAGTCTTGATGTGTGAATAGTAGGGGTGATCTACAAAGACATTCTCACGATTAAGTGTTTTTTTGTCGTTATTTTTTTTTAAAACAAATGAGCTCAACATATTAAAGTGGAGCAAGCAGAAATAAACAATTAAAACAGACAAGCAATTCCAAAAAGTAGCACAAAACAAAAATAAAACTCCGTGTCCTCTTCGGTTTCGTCGTTATTAAACTAATAAAAACATTTAATAATTTTTTTTAGTGTATTTGACAATTTTTTAATAGTAAAAAAAAATATTACAAAAATTAAAAAATATCTTTTGAGAAGTTACCATTTATATTTTTTTTTAATTTTTTTTAAAAAATATATTTTTTACATAATAAATGAGTAAAAAAAAAACTTTTATTTTATTTTATTTAAATATAATTAATAAATAAAAATATTTTTTACATAAAATATTTAAATATAAAATTTTTTTTATTTTTATAAAAAATCTTTTAAAAAAATATCATTTAAATTTTTTTTTTTTTTGAAAATGAGGTCCAAATAAGACCCAAGTCATTGGATACGTAAGAGATAGGGTTTGTAAAGGTTCAGATAGATCATACTTGGAGGAACTGATTTTATAAGTTCGTGATTTATCATATCTCCTAAGTGATTAGCATATCTCGAGGCTTTCAAATTCAAAAATCTATTAGATGCGCTGAAGTGGGTGATAGTAAGAGGCTATAGGCCTTGGGCATTCGTGGAGTTATTATGAACACTTTATCGGGTCATTATTAAGCGTTTAATGCTGTCGAATTCGAGTTTGTAGTAACGCACTATGTCAATATTATATTAGCAACAATTGATTAGAGTCGAAAAATATTCACAATTTATAAATTCAGAAACTAATTTTATTATTTTCAAGAATTACTGACTTTTTTTATAGTGTTGGAAAATTGAATATTACCTTAGTTATCTTTTATATATATATATATATTGTTATTTGCTTTGTTGAATTTCTCTACTCCTCGCTAGGTGTATAGTTGTTGAATTTATTTCATATATATACGAAAAGCTATTTTGTCATTGTCAAATCTAATCATTAAACACTAGATAGCCGTGGTTTCATCTCCGAGCTGGAGACCTCCCCGCATTCTACGCCGGCTACAGTCTCAGGTGGAGGCTTTCCTCCACGGTGGCATCTCGTCCAGTGTGGCTTCTTATCTTCAGGGGTGCATGTGCTCCTCTGTCATTCCGCCGTCAGCTATCCCTTTCACCTTCTCGCTCACGCAACCTGTCTTCGCTTTCACCGAATCGCTCACGCAACCTGCCTTCTTGATGGATTTGTTTGAACAGGTAATGATTACTTGGAACCTTAGGAGCTTTGCTTTCTTCTCCTAGCTTCGTTTCGTCTACCCTATGAAAGTCTGTGTACGAGCTCTGTTTTCTTGGGAGTTTGGTTCGTCGCCGTTCATCCAGGTTAGTGATTTTCCAATGGAGTCTCAAATTCAAGATCTCCGACCAATCAATCAGGCATCCAAACCTATTTTTCTCTTCATCCTTTTTCTTTCCTTCATTGTGTACATTCTTGTGATCAATTTTGGTATCTATTCCACGGTTAACCCAGATTTTATTGTCTAGGATTTGTGAAAGTCCTAATTGTGCAAATTGTGATAATTTTTCGTATCTATTCGACGGTTAAGCTAGATCTTATTGTCTAGGGTTTGTGAAATTCCTAATTTGTAAATTGTCTATCTGACTTGGTTTGTTTCTGGGTTCATGTTCTTGGTTACATTATTTGGAAGTTACTGTTAATTTTGAGTATGATCTATGAATCTGTTTCCTCTTCTTCATTTCGTTATTTAGATTTTGTTGGTATGATTATCATTTCTCCTTTTTCTACCCGTTGAATTGTTTGTTGCATGTGGTTTGTGTATTTCATCAATTTTTGGGATTTTATAATGATTATAAAGATTGTCTTCTTACTTACCTTTTCTTATATTTATGGATGATGGGTTTGGTTTTGTGAATCATTGTTTAGGTATGGGGTTTCTACCTAATCTACTTTCTCCATGGTGATGTGATTGACAGAGTTTTTTCAACAAAGTCAGTTTATAGACCCAGCTTCTCCTATTCAAGTTTTGCATTCCCAATTTCATTCTCTGCTATTCAAGTTTTTCATTCCAATTTCCATTCTCATTCACTAATCCCTTTGAATTGTTTGGGCTGAATGTAGCAATTTATAATTTTTTCTGCATTCAGAATCATGTTCTCTTATCTGACTTGGTTTGTTTATGGGTTCATGTTCTTGGTTATATTCTTTGGAAGTTTCTGTTACATTATTTAAAAACTGATGAATCTATTTTTAATTTTTTACTTTGTGTATATTCAACAAATTCATTGAGGTTTTATACTGTTTTCTGCATTCAGAATCATGTTCTATTATTTATGTTTGATGTCAAATTTTATGAAGCACTCAAATAATTATATTGAAAGCAGACCCATTCAATGCAATATTAACATTTCATGAATCTATTTTTATTTTTTTATTGTGTGTATATTCAACAAATCCATTAAGTTTATATAAAGTGAATTGGTGGTTGCATGTGGGTTATGTGAATCATTATGAGGGAATGGGTTTTGTACCTGATCTGTTCTATCAGTAGTGATGTGATTTATAGAAATTGATGTATAGCTTCCTGGTTGTTTATTTATATTTTGATTTCAGGTCAATTTCCTTATGTATTTTTTAATGTTTATATAAAAGAATTTTTTGTCTAACTAGGAATTCCTTCCTACAAAGAGAGATACGTGGAGTAGGTTATCTTCCCTTGAAGATGTCTTCTCCATAGATAATGATGTTCTGCCATACATTTTTCACTGAAAATGTGGGAATCCCTATCAAGGTATGTGCTTTCTATCTAATCTATTTGGTCAGTGGTGATGTGATTCATAGGAATTGATTCATAGCTTCTTGGTCATTAAATGAAAGATTTGGTTATTCAACTCAATTATATTCTCATTTTTTGTATTATTTATGTAAAAATTATTTTATATTTCAGCTCTTGAAAAGACATGGGGTCTTTGTTCTGAATTTAAGATGTCATTCAGAAAGGAAGTGGCTTTCTCACAATAACATGGCATCACTCCACTGTTTGTGTTACTAGAGAATTCTCTTCTATCCATAGTTTTTGATTGCGGATGGCGGCTCATGGCGGTAAGCCAAAAATCCGCCATAAAGTTATAGCGGATGGCGTTGCGAAAAATGGCGGAAATGGCGGATTACCTAAAATACACATATATGTACCAAAAAACATGCAGAAAAATTGCAAATATAATAAATTATAAAATCTATCTATATAAGCAACTTTCTATTCATAAAACATCTAATTAATATAGCAAATATAGTAGCAAATTTAGCAAATAAATATAACATCAAGTTCAATCATAACTCAAAAGTCATAAGCAAGCCATAAAATAGAAGACATAAAACATAAAAACTATAAACCATCTACATTCTAGCTCTCATCAAATTCATCCAAATTAACACGATTATTATCGTGTCCCTCTACCCCCTCATCATCCTCTGATTCAGTATCATTGAATTGAATCTCCTCTTCTTGTTCTTCTTCATTTTCAGAATTCTCTTCATCTTCAAATTCTGGTTCTTCTTCTTCTTCCACAATTACTGCTTTTCCTTTTCCTTTTTTTGAAGCCTTAGACCCACTTGGTCCACCCTTTGCACCACCTCTTGCAATTGCAGGTTCTTTTCTTTTTCTATTTTGTTGTCTTTTAGTATATGTCGTAGGCTCATGTCCTCCTATTGCTTCAAAAACAAGGTTCCAACTTAAAGTATTGTCATCTTGATGAACCAAATCAGCATCATCATCCATATTATCATCATCTCGAAAGGTGGCAGTCCCAATTTCTCCCACTAACCACTCATTACACTCATCAATGTCATTGAGTGCAATAGGGTCAACTTCATCTTTAAGGTTGTACCTCTCGATGAGTTGTTGGTTATACTTTATGAAGACCAAACTCTCCATCCTTTCATGATCAAGCCTATTTCTTTTCTTAGTATGAATATGCTCAAATATACTCCAATTGCGCTCACATCCAGAAGCACTACAAGTCAATCTCAAGATCTTGATAGCAAGGTCTCGCATATTTAGAGCTTCATGCCCATATGTCCGCCACCAAAATACTATAAAATTAAAATAAATTTGTCTAAGCCTTTAATCGAACTAAATTTATAAAGTTTTGTAAAATTTATAACAATCTTACCGGGTGAAAGATTTTTCCTCTGAGATTTTGCAAAGGATGATCCAAAAAGTCCATAGCCAGCCTTATATAGTGCTTGCTTCTCCAATATCTTCTCTTGCACAGCTATACTTGGCACTAATCTAGTGATGCACTCAAACCACCCCTTTGTAACTTATAAATCCAACTCAATGCGAGGATTATCATAAAACAACTCCGAATTCAGAAAATGACCAGCTGCATGCAACGGACGATGAAGTTGGCAATTCCATCTGTTGTCAACGATTTTAAAAACTTCAGAATATTTGCTCACATCATTAGAAAATATTTTCATGATGCATTCCTTTGCCTTCTCTATTACTTCATATATATAACCCATTGGTGGCTTCTTCTCTCCATCAACAAGTCGAAGCACCCCAACAAGAGGCCCCATGATCTTAAGAGTGTACTTGACATGATTCCAAAAGGAAGGCCTAATAACAATCTTTGTTGCCTCCCTCCCCTTTGCCTCCCTTGACAACTTATTCCTTACCCACTCATCCGAAGTGAACATTCTTCTTAGATTTCCTTTCTCCTTATAAAGCCTTTTCAAAGAGAGAAATGAAGTGGCAAATCGGGTGACTGCATGCCTCACCAATTCCTTGCCATTTGTGAATTGTCTCAACATCGATAAAGTGCTAGAGTGGCTATAAGTGAAGCTAACCAAAGAAATGGCACTTTTTATGGTTTTTTGGATTAATGGTAACTTCCCAATGTCTTCAAACATCAAATCCAAACAATGGGCAGCACACGGGGTCCAAAACAAATTCGGTCTTTTCTCCATCAGTAACTTACCGGCTAGAACATAGTTGCTCCCGTTGTCAGTTACAATTTGAACAACATTTTGCTCCCCAATTTCCTCAACAATACCATCAAGAAGCTCAAACATTTTTTCACCCGTCTTCCCATAATCAGAGGCATCAATAGACTTCAAAAATATTGTCCCAGCAGGAGAGTTTACAAGAAAATTGATAATGCTCCTTTGCCTTTTATCCGTCCAAGCATCTGACATAATAGAGCAACCATACTTTTTCCATTGTTCTTTAAGACCCTTCAATAATCCTTTGGTGTATTCCAACTCCTCATTAAGCAGCGGAACCCTTAGAGCATGATAACTGGGAGCAGGTAAATTAGGACCAAAGCTTCCAACAGCCCACAACATTTCTTGAAAACTCTTCAACTTTACTGGGTTCAATGGAATCCCCGCTTGGTAGAACCACCGTGCTATGTATCGATGAACTCTACGAACTGCTTCCTTATTCCATGCTTCCTTGATGTTCTGCTGCCTCAATTTATCTCTTTTATTTCTTGTAATGGCAGTTTCAGGTCTTCTAACAAACAAGTCCATTGGACCTCTCATGCTAGTTGCACCCCCTCTAGCACTACTTGCACCCCCTCTAGCTGCTGCCATTGGAGCTGGATTATGAGGTTCATCAATCCCTTGAGCATCTTCCTCCGACAATCCGAACCCCAAACTCTCTAAGTCAAGTTCCCTAGCATTGACACTCTGTTATTCGGTGCTTCCCAGGGAGGCATTTTGTCTTCCTCGACCTTTTTTCTGATGGTAATACTCCCATAATTCAGCAACAACATCTTTTGGAACCATTTTACATCCAGCAATGTTTCCAGGCTTGATCATTAAGTGCTCTTTTGCCCGTATGATGCCTTCTTTCATAATTTTTCCACAAAAAGTACATACGGTATCATTGGTATTTCCTTCTTCTACCGTATTAATATATTTCCAGCCTAGGTCAACTCTATTAGAACAGACAAGAGCAGCGGGAGCGGGATCAACAGGAGCAGCACCAACAATAAGACCAGCAGAGGCAGGGGTAGGGGCATTAGAATCAAGGGCTTGTCTAGAAGTGGACATAGTATACTGAATAGAAAAAAATGGAAGAAGAGAAGTTTAACACTGATTATTGATAAAGAAAGGGCAGCAGGGAAGAGAGAAAAGAAAAAAATAGGAGCAGAGAAGATAAAACACGTACGAACCAGCAGTGATGAACAGGTGATGAGCAATAGTGATGAGAGAACAGAGACGAGCGGCGCGTCAGGGGGCGCGACGGGCGGCTAGACGGATGGCAGCGTGGTGAAGAAATCTGGGTCGCAGGGATGAGAGAACAGAGACGAAGAGAGGGATTTTTTTTAAGAAGAGGAAAAGGAGGTAGTTTTTGAATGAGGGGCTGAAAATTAGGGTTAGTGGTTAGTGGGATCTGACTTAGGTTTATTAAATTACCCAAACCACCCTTAAATTTTTTTGAAAAACCTGAAAAAACCAGGCCATTTTCGCCATGCAGATTGCGTCCCGCCATGGCGCCACCGCAATTGCGGCGCCGAGTAAATGGCGGCAGGGTCAAAACCCGCCACGCCATACCGTTATGGCGCCGCCATAACCGCCATTTAAAAACACTGCTTCTATCTAATCTATTTGATGAGTGGTGATGTGATTGATAGGAATTGATTGATAGCTTCATAGTGATTTATTTGTATTTTGATGAAACCTTTTGTTGGTCAACTCAGTTGCATTTCAATCCTTTATTGGTTATGCAAAAATTGTTGTATATTTCACCTCTTGCAAAGAAGTAGAGCTGATTGTCATGAATTTGTTTCCTTCTTTGATAAAGGAATATGCTTGTGCCACTCCCATTCAAGTTTTGCATTCCCAATTCCATTCACTCCTGTTCAACTCTTGCATTCTGATTTCAGTTCTGATTCAATAATCCCATTGATGAATCTTTGTTTTTTTTAAGGTATGTTCAACAAATCCATTAAGTTTACCTAAAGTGAATTGCTAGTTGCATGTGGGTTGTGTGAATCATTATCAAGGAATGGGTTTTGTACCTAATCTATTCTATTTGTGATGATGTGATTGACAAAAATTGATGTAGAGTCCGTTGGTCATTTATTTATTTTTTAAGTTCAACTGAATTGCATTACATTTTTTTGTTGTTTGTGGAAAAATTATTTTATATTTCAGCCATTGGATGTACATACAGCTCTTTGCCCTGAACTTAAGAGGTTCATTGAGAAAAGAATGGCCTTGTGCCAGTAAAATGGCTTCATGGTATTGTTTGTCTAACTAGCACACCTCTTTATCCAAAGTAAAATCTATCTAGCAGCTAGTCTTTCCATGAAAATGTGTTCTCCACACATAATAAGGTTGTGCTATATATTCTTCATTAGAAATTTGGGAATCATTATCAAGGTATGAGGTTTCAATCTCATCCATTTCATGAATGTTGATGTGATTGACAGATTTTTATTGATGTTTGTCTATACTTTTTTTTCTCATTCATCTGCTGTTTCGAATGTATCCCTACCTAACACATTTACCAACTCTCATTGCCATGAGTAGAATCATTGTTTGGGATAGTTGATGACTGCCTTCCCTATGGTCCAATGACATGTAGGTGCACTGTAGTAGGTATGGTGTGATATCTCAATTTTTGGTCCCTATTTCTTAATTTCTTGGAAGTTTCACTTGTTTTTCCTATTTTTGTGTTGGTTCAGGTTTTGCTCCTATGATTAGTTGTCTCTATGCCATTGAATGGAGATGTATATGAATTGAGATTTTGTTTTCCCTCCATTTCCATCCTCAATTTGAATTAAAAAAGGTGAGCTTGTGTCCTGGATTTTTTCTATAAAAGGATGGTTGGTGAACCACAATCAATACAAAAACATTCTGCTGTGTTCTATTTCCTCCTAAGCTCTATCTATTTCAGAATTTTTCTGTTTACATTTTGATCTATTTCATCAACTCTATTTATCTCCTTTCTTTTTACTGCAATGCCTCCTCCATTTGATATGATTTCTAAGATGCATCCTCCTAGAGAGGCTTGGAGGCTGAAAGTTAGGGTTCTAAGACTTTGTGTTGTACCCTCTTTTGGTAACCATGAGGTTCCTAACTCAATGGAGATGATTCTCCTTGATGAGCATGTTAGCCCCTATTAGCTTCTCTTTTAAATATGATGTTAGTTGTTGTTTTTTAAGTTTTCAACTTTAAATTATGTGTTTCACTAATCTGATTTTGCTCTTTTGTTGGATTTCCAGTGTGGAAAAATTCAAGCTACAGTTAAGAAACCACTCCTTAATAGGTTTAGGGATCATATAGTTGAAGGTCAAGTTTTAGAATGGCATACTTTACTATTGTGTCAAATCATGGTAGTTATAGAGCAACTTCTCATGAATTCAAATTGGTTTTCCTTCACCGAATCACTGTTGTAGCTGTTGATGAAGATGTTATCCCTAAGACTTGTTTCAACATGTTTCCTTTTTTTGAGCTGCTGAACATGACCCAAGATTATGATTTTTTAGTTGGTGTGTATATCTTCTTTAGTTGGTAGCAATGTTGGGGATAAAGTTTTTATCACCAGAATGAATTTGATTTCCAGTGATACGGTTATACCGTTTAAATTCCAACGCCGTCAATTCCCAGTTTCTTTGTCGTTTGCGATGACAATCAACAAAAGCCAGGGTTAGACATTATCAACAGTCGGTTTGTTCTTGCGTCGTCCTGTGTTTTGTCATGGTCAACTTTATGTAGCTCTTTCCCGAGTTAGGAATAGAAATGGTCTTAAGATTTTACTTTGTGATGAAGGATTAGTTGATCCTACCAGGACTGAAAACGTTGTATTTAAGGAAGTTTTTGATAAGATATAATGTAGTTTTTTGTTATATTTTTCAATCTTATCTGTGTAATTTTTATTTTTGTTTTGGTCTACGTTTTCTTTAGAGAGGGACATCTTCTTTGGGGTATGTCTAGAATCGTCTCAACCATTTTGTGTGCACTAGATGCACCATTTTTTATGAACCATTAGATTCTATTAAATGAAAATTAAAGGATGTTATGAAAGAAGAGTATTCATACGCTTTATAAATATAGAATATATTAGTATATATATATACATTAACACCATTTTAATACATAATATTTTAAAAATGGCAAGTATAATCTTTTACTTTAAAATGAATATAAAAATATTTTTCATTTATTAAAATTAATTATTATACTATACTATTTTTAATAAAATAATGTAAGAAATTAAATTATTTTACATTATTAAATTATATTTCTCATGGCCACCGTCACTCTTCGAGGCCTCATTCTCGCTTCTCTGATTCTCTGATGACGTACCACAACTCTTGTCTGAGCCCCATGCACTTTCGCTCTGGCGGCCGGGGCTTCCAAAGCCCGCCACGTCGCTCTCCCAATAGGACCGTAGGTTTCAACCCAGTCGGCCCCGGCGACGGGTTTGGACCGATGAATGGTGACGGTTATGGAGAATACTGGTTCAACACTTACCAGGCTTCTCCTCTGTAGCTGTCTGGTCAAAAGCGATGATTTCAAAGAGTTTCGCTCGATGAGGTGCTATACTTTTCACTGTGATGTGGATCTTGGTTGCCCCTCTCCTATTTTAATTTTTATCCTTTTTTACATTTTTTCGGTTCTTTTGAGCATAAGCGGTCGTGCTGAAATATATATTTTTGTTATTTCTAAAATATATATTTAAGTAATATATATTATTAGTAGTAACTTTTTTATAATGTCATGTATCAATTTTCCTTGTCACATGTTTACATAATTTGTAAGAAATAAGAAAATATAAGTTAGAATATACTTTTCTAATTTAATTTTTAATAGTTGAACACGTAAAAATTTATTCAAAAATAATTTAATAGTTACCCGTTAAGAAAAAATATCATCAATCATAATTATTTTAAAATGATCATCCAGGTTTTATGTATCAATTTTTCTTGGTGCCTTCTGTTTTCTATTTTTTATTATTATTTTGGTTTTAATATTTAGACCAAATTCTAATTTGATGTCTAATATTTTAAATATTTTATTTTAGTTCAAAATAATTTTGGACGAGTTTAATATTATTTCACTCTAAAATTTGATACAAATTCTTTGTATTAGAAAAGATTTTGTATTAGAGTATTGACATTTAAAGTACTTAATTATGCACTAAAATGTTATGTATTTATTAGAGTCTATCAATGTTCTTCTTTTATATTAATCTTTGATTTCTATGTAATATAATCTAATGGTTTATATAAATATGGCATATTCTATAAGCACATAATTGTTGTGCTCATTTAAAAGATACACTCTTCTTTAGTGGATAAATTTGATGGTTCATATTTTCATATTTTATTTTGATTCCTTTTTTTGTTTAAAATGCCATTTTTTTAATACAGTTATTTTATCTAATATCAAAAAGTTACTTCACTATGTGGTTTTGAAAATATTAAATTTTATTAAAAAACTTGATTATTTACTTTTTTAAATCTAATATTATTTTTTCCAAAAAAAAAAAAAACAGAAAGAAACTGTATTGTTAATATATCAATAAAAATAAAATATGACCATTTTATTAATAAAAAACAATTATTTATCTTTTTATAGAAAAAACAGTTAGATGATACCAATACAAATTTGATTTTAATCTGTCATAAAATAATTTGATTTTAATCTGAATTAGACTCTATCCATACAATTTTATTTTATTTTTGTTATTTCTAACATATATATTTAAGTAATAAATATATTATTAGTAGTAACTTTTTTATAATGTCATATATCAATTTTCCTTGGCATCTCTTTATATAATTTGGTTAATTTATCCAGATCTCAATTGATTTTATTATTTTTTTCTTTTTACTTAAAACGTATCTCTTTTAACAGATGAACCAAATATTTGTTTTTTAAAAAAATTAATTCAGATTTTTTTTAATACATTGAATTTGTATACAATTAAAAAATCAAATATTTAAAAGTATGGATAATTTTTTTTACTATCAGTCTAACAACACTTTGTTGCAGGATTTTGTTTTTATTAATATAATCATCTCAGTCCAAGCATAAACGTAATTAAAGTGAAATAATCTGAGTTATTCTAATTTTTTTTTTTGTAAAATTCATCAGTTTCACTTGATTAGGGATCCCTAAACCACGTTACTGGCTCACCCCATCTCCTCTATCCCTAACCCAATCTCCATCGGACGCACCATGTCGCCACCCCCATCCTCAACTGAGGCTTCGGCTTCTATCCTCGGATTTGGCCACATGCACAGAAGCTATGGGTATCTCTGCGATTCCATTCAATCCCACCATGAGGGTGCTGTTCTGTTCGTCGCGTCTGTTCCTTCTCCCCAACGTTTCTCTGTCTCTCTGTCTCTATCATACCTCATTCTCCATCTCAATTTCTCCATTTTGGATAGCAGACGTTGCCACCACCGTTCAAGAGATATATGTGGGCTATCGTTCCATTCTCCTCCTTTTCAATCTCTTTCTCGATTCCTTCTCCAGTTTCATTTTTTGTGTGTTAATTGTTACTTTTTTCTGGATTCATCCTTTAATTTTGAATTGTTTGGTTTTTGATTTAATCATCGTGATTGTTACTTATTTTTGTAAATCAATGGTTCTGTCCTATGTTTGTGCTCTTGGTGTTTGTGTGAAATAATTTTCTTGTTGGGGGTTTTCTCATTATAAATTATATAATTTTCTTTGTGCTATTGGGCTGAAGTTAACTGTAATGGTAGGTATAGTTGACTGATAAAATTTTGTTTTTGCTTTATTGTGAATTGTCAAATCAACTATATGTGTTAGGTATTTGGTAATTTGGAAGAGGCCTCTTCCCATATTGTTTTTTCTCTTTTCCCATGAGTATTTGGTTACTTGTGATATCTTCCTAAATGATGTGTGTAGCCAGGGACGGATCTATTCTTACCGGTGTGGGGGCAAGCGCCCCACTACAATTTAAAATTTTATTGAGTAGTATATAATAATAATATTTATTTGTCCCCACTAAATTATTAAATTTGACCCCACAATAATTTTTTATTCAACTTTCGACGCTTAATAGTCAATTTGGGTACTTCATATTAGATGTCTATTATAATGATGAATTTTTAAATTTAAATAAGATTGTTGTTCTTTTTTAGAAATCGACTCGAAAGAATATTGTCTATCCATTTGTGTTTCTTCTTTTGAAATTAGCTTTAGTTTTTTATAACTACACTAATTGAATGAACTTTTTCAACAATGAATATCATCAAGAGCTAATTGTATGAAAGTTGAATTTTAAATGATTGTTCAACAACATATACAAAAAAAAGATATTTTGATTATATTGTCAAGGTTTCAAAATATAAAATATAAAAAATTAAATTTTAAATTATATGTTATTATTTAAATTACCATTTTAGTATTTTAATTTGTAATTAGATATTTTGAAACCTAATCATATTTTACAATAACAAAATATAATTATAACAATAATTATACTACGTATACATAAAATAATCACTTCTACAAAATAAATTTTAAAATACAAATTTTAAAATACAAAATACATATTAAAAATAAGTTAAATAATATATATATTTATACATAAATCTATAGTAGATAATTTGATACCTAATTTTTTATGTAAACTTAATATTTTTATTATAAAAATTATTTTCATGTTATATATATTTTGCCCCCACTATCAAAATTTTTTGGATCCGTCACTGTGTGTAGCCATATCAATCTATATATGCCTATTAGTCTATCTCTGTCCCATATGTGAAGCTTACATTGTAAGCTTTAGTGTTTGTTAAGTTCGGGAGTTTATAACTCCAACTCATCTGTTTATCTTCTCATCTTAGTTCTGAATTTTTCTCTCTATATTTTCTCCTTTTTGGTGTTCTTATCCTATATATGTTGGGAATGAATAACCGTGTTGATCTGGTGGAGAAAATCACTCTGTGGAGAGAATCATGGAAAGTGCATGTTAAAGTTGTAAAGTTGTGGTACCACAAGAATCCTGCTTTGGATCCTTTTCAAAATCTGTTGCATATGGTATTAATGGATGAGAAGGTCAATTTTATTTGATGTTAGCATTTCTTTAAGTTGTTGCAACTTTTTTTTTAAATATGCAGAAGGGAATTTTTTTAGTTGCAAAGTGATATGTTTTTGTTGTTTTATTTTTTTAATCAAATATTTTTGTGCTGTTTGGATACCTAAATAAGTTAATAAATTCAAAATATGAAGCATTTTTTTTCAACTGCAGTTACACAAGATCCAAGCAACTATTAGAGATCAGCTTACATCAAATTTTGCTGTGTCTCTAAATGAAGGGGATGTGTACTTGATGACCCATTTTACAGTTGTACCAAACACTGGTTTGAACAGAGTGACGAAACATCAGTTCAGACTTTTGTTCCAATGCAAGACCTCTGTTGTTTCTGTGGTATCTCTAAGGATACTACATTCGGGTTTGTGTTTTACATCAATAGATGAAATTGATCAAAGGACAAAGGACGACAATTTCCTCATTAGTTCGTACAAGTTTCTTGCTCTTCCCTGTTAGAATCATAGTATTATGTTTTAAAAAGTGTGGTTTCTGATTCAAATTTGTATATGTTTGAATCTAATTATTAGACTTTATTGGGATCATTACTGGTGTTCGAAAAGAAAGAGATGTAGCATCATATGGGAAGCTGATCAAAGCAGTTGTGCTAGAAGTTTTTAGTGATGGGTAATATCTCTCTGACTTCTTCCCATATCAGTACTTATCTTCTATTAATTCTATTTTTTTTTGTTCCAGTCTTTATGTTTATAACAATAAATATATAGTTAGATCCTTTTGATCTTTTGAAACTTATTTGTTCAGCAAAAAGTTACAATACAATGTGTTTGGAAATGCTTGTGATCTGTTAGAATATGATAACTTACAAAAATATCCAAGATATCCGCTGATTGTCCTCGAGTCTTTTAAAATCAAAGCAATTGAAGGTTAGTTTCAGGCATATTCATCGATTTTTTACTCTAATATTTACTTTTCTATTTTTTGAGCTTTTAATTTAAATATGGTTTGAGGTTAATAGAGTAGGATTCTTGCATGCAGGTGGGGTAATCCTGCAGAATGTGATAAATGTCTCTAGGTTATTCATTAATCCCGATATTCCTGAGTCTGTTGAGTTTCTAAGCAGCTGTTGTGATAAAAAAAAATTGTAAACCTACAACCTGCTATGCTTATTTTGTTGGTATTGATGTATATGTTTTGTATTATGAGGATTAGTTATTGTATCTTGTATGTAGATTTAGTGTAGCCAGTTATGGATTCTTAAGACTTGTGACCAATGTGCTTGGATGCTTGGTTTCTAAAGTTGATGGTCATTATTTCAATGGCAAAGAGATCAGTAATATTCAAAATCTTCATGCAGATAATGGGGTACTATTTTAGATTGGCAAACTCTCCATTTAATACTTAAACTTGAATTTATTAAACATGCGTGTCGGGTTTCGTGATCTGATTTGTTAATCATTATTGTACAGTATATCATTGTTTATAAAATTTTACAGGATGGTCATTACTTTGTTATTGGGACAATTAAGGAAGTTATGGATAAACCAGATTGGTGGTACTACTCATGTGTATGTGGTCATGCCGTTGTTGAGCATGAGGATCTCTACCTTTGTGATGCTTGTGGTTCATGTATTGAACATGTTATGGTCAAGTAAGGTTCATATGTAACTCTATTATGGAATAGATTAAGTATCAATCTTTTGGATTTTTTGTTTGTTCTTTGTTAGGCACAACTCTTTGTGTTGTTAAGCAGATTTCTTGGTTTTAGTTGTTATTCTTAGTTGTTAATTGTGTTAGATATGGTATTCGGGTAAAGATTCACCATGGTGGGTGTGATGTTTTGTTTGTTCTGCTTGATAATGCGGTAACAAAACTATTTGGATAAACCTGTTCTGAAGTATTTCTCAGGATAGAAGAAGAATTTCATGTTGATCCTAATCTGCTTGCAGTATGAACTCTTTCATAGCAAACCCATTTAATCTTTATTAAGTTTCTTTTGTGTTCAAGTTTCTTGATATTTTTATATTGATCTCCGAAGGTCCGTCGGTCATATTCTCCACATATGTTTGATGATGTTGTTGGAGAGAAGAAAGTTTTCAAGGTTGCAATTAATTCTGCAGTTGATCGAGATTACTCCGGGTACTTTAAAATTGTAAATATCTTTAGTCATAATTCGAAACCAGCTGCAACCAATAATTATATCAAAAGTATGATTCCTCACCCTATGTTAGAACATGTTCATGCAATTTTTTATTTTTTTTTCTGAATCTATGCGTCGGATACTTATTCTAATCAAATTATTCCAGGCAAGGCTTCACAGTCCCATTTTTCCACCAATCTATGACACCTATTTACAGTATGCAACTGGGGAAGATTATAAGACTCAAGTAGTGTGTGATAATTCTATTCAATCAGAAACAATTGAAGATATTATTACTGATCTTATTTCACCCAATCGCTGCTATTCTGATGCTGAGAACGTATATTTTTTCCTTATTTGCAATAAAATCTCTTAGATCATTCGTTTTTATTATTCTTGTTATATGATATGCTGAAAAGTTAGTAAATGATAGTTTTGTAAATTATTTGAAATTTGAAATGCTGTAATAATTTTTTCTTTGCTGGCAGGGTGGTTTCGTTTTTATTCTGGGAACTATATCATCTGTTTTGAAGAATCATAAGTGGTGGGTCTCAACTTGTTTATGTGGTTCTCTTGTGTCAGCTAATAAAAATATTTTATCATGTGATCTATGTCAGCTTCAATGCATTGATGCTGTCCCAAGGTGTTTTGTTCTTTAATTTTATTTTGTTTTGGCAACTAATTATTATTTCACTGTTTACTAAAATTTTCCTTGTTTTCTCATAGTTTTCAAGATTCTGCTTAAAGATTGTAGTGTCTCATACAAATGGCAACAATATATTTGTTCTTAAAGATCGTGAGGTCGTGCAAATAATAAAGACAAGATACTCGAGCTTTTTGGATAATCACCCAGAGTGGAATTAGGTTATCATCCAATTGTGGTTTTAATTAGTATATACATATAGATATAGTTGTTTGTATATTTTGACATTCCTAACGAAAAGATAAACTATTATTACACTATTTGTTAACTATTTTGTATTTTTTTTAGGGATCTTATTGCAAAGTTGTTCCATTGAAACTCATTTCAAGTCTTTTGCACAAAAAAGTTGTATTCATGGTTGATGCTAGGCCTGTGGGTTATGAGATGAATCGATCTGTGTATATTGTTCAACAAATTTGGGATGATGCCTCTGTTATTAATGTTTTTGAAGCTGCTGCTGTGATGAATGAGCATAAGGTCTGTTGTATAGTTTTTATAATTTGTTCAATTATTAGTATTTAAAAATATCAATAACTGAGAGGATTTCAATTTTGTTCAGATTCATGTTCTGGTTGATTCTATACGTGAAGTTGAAGATGCTTTCAGCCAATGTGAAAGTGATCATGAGCCTGTGGAGGGTCTGCATGCTTTTTAGTTTAATATGTTCAGATATTACTTTAAAATGTTATTTGATTTGTAATACTTAGTATGTTTTGAATTCTAATGTGGATATAACTATGATATTTATGTATTTAATGAAATTTCTTTTTAATTACAACAAAAGAAAATATGCGTTTATTTTATCAATTTCAAATGAATCGGTGGAATGATTAATTAATTATTAATCAGTACCCAAAAAAAAAAGAAAAAATCATAATCTGCCAAAAAGATATAGATCCTGGTTAATAGAATGGTTTTCATTGCCATTTTTAAATGTATTCAAGCAAAGGTTAAATTTAATTGTTACTAAAAATATATATGTTGTCTTCATTTAAAAATTTATAACATTTGAAATTGAAATTTAAATATGAAGTTAACCTTCATTGTTGCTGGTTTTATTTCCTTTTAATTACAATAATATTGAATTAATCTTATCCACTATAATAATGTTGGAATGTTCAGTTTTGGTTTATTTTGGTTTACTTACCTTGTTCGCTGCTGAATGGGTTGAAACATCAGAACTCATGTTCCTCGTAACTTTCTCCTTCTTTACCGAGACCTTAGCCCTACCTTTCTCTTTTCTCCTTTTGCTAGCTGTTGCCACTCTCGCCTTCCTGCCTTGATCTTCTCTGTGGGTGTTGTCATCCCGATTCTTCCGTCACCACCGTCAACCCAGTTTTCTTTATCCCATCCAATTCATGTTTCTGGATCCTTTCTTGGATTATCCTAGTTTTCTCTCTCTATGTACATTGTGCATCAAGGTTACCGACTTCGATCGACGTTTTTTTGTCTCGAACGACCTCTCAGAACAGTATTGGTATCATCATCGTATTTTTTATGATTTGTTTGCTTTTGTTTCAAATAGAATTCTAATTTACTAATTTTTATACTATAATCTGTTGGTAGATGAAGATGTATAAGAGATCAATTGAGAATACAGCTGGTTTTGGATCTAAAATTGCAACCCAGTTCTACTGAAAATGAAAATGGGGTCAGAAAATTTGCAAGAAAGTTAAGTTAAATAATTTTTCTTCTGATCTATTTGTGTATAAACTATGTTCAATTGTGATCGGTTTTTTCATTTTGCTCACCAACTTTTTGGGTGATTTCGTTTCTTTGTGAGTTTTTTCGGGTACTGAAGGAAACAAGGGATTCAAGTGGGAAGCATGCAAGGGACTATACCGTTTACACAGGGGCTCTTGGGACAGCATACTTCTTTCTCCTTTGTAGATTTTTTTTCCTGTTTGGTCTGAAGAAAATGGTGTCATTAAAATCTATGCTGATAAGAATCAAACTAGGATGTCAAGATTTCTTCAATTGAAATATCTCCAAAGCCTGTTGTTATTGGGAGCTCTACTATCTTTAAAAGCGAAGAATTTGAAAAAGGGATGCCCTTTTTTTGTGTTCATTTCTGTGTTAGGTTAAAAACAAAATTATCGAAGGGGAAAAAAGTGATTAGTTGAATTTGAATTAGTGTGGGTTGGTCTCAAATTTATCTTTTTTTTTTGTGTAGTTTTTACTTTGTTTTTCAGCTCTTTTGGAGTTTCAGCTGAGCTCTTCGGCATGATTCATAAAAGTTTCTAGCTTTTATTTTATTTTTATTTGGGTCAATCTAGATCATGTGTTCTATTTAACTACTCATATTGATGGGGAACAGTATAATTATATAGTCAAAGATAGCATGAATCAATAGGTATGGTTTGTTTATAGATAGATAGATACATGTATATAGATTCATAAATAGGTTGATATGACATAGCTATATATAGAGGTATGAGTATATGTAATTTAATTAGGTATGGACACATTAAATGTCATATGTCAATCAATCAATCAATCAATCTATCCAAGGACTTCAAGAGAAACGTATTTTACAAGCTTTGCCTTACAAGCTTGCTCATTTCTCTGCTATAAGTAGTGATGAGGTGATGGAGTATTGTGTTGATCTCTCAAAAGCTATCACTTGTTCCTTATTTGCCTTTCTTGTTTTGCATTCCCTTCCATTGAGATAAGACTCAGATCCAACACAGTTTTCTGTTGCCAAGATTTTTCTTTTTATTTTTTTCATCTACATTCTTTCATCTCTACTATTTATTATAAGATGAGTCTTACTATTGATGCTCTTGGGAAAATCTCTCCATGGAAGGAAGCTTGGAGTATTGAGGCTAAGATCTTGACCATTTGGGAAGATGCTAGGATTGTTAATGAAAATATGCAGAAACTCTTACATATGGTCTTGATGGATAAGCAGATGAATATGTGTGTGTGTGTGTTTGTGTGTGTGTATGTTCTATCAATAACTCACTTTTTAGTTAACTAAATTCTGTTTTTTAAAATTGTGTATGTGATAATTTTTAGCATGTAATATGTCATGGTATAATATTTATAAAGGCTGAGATGATTTTTTTCTTTTTTATTTTTCAGCACCACAAGATCCAAGCAACTGTTAAGGATGATTTGATCACAACTTTTATTCATAAGTTAAAAGAAGGAGATGTATTCATTATTTTCGACTTTAAAGTGATACCTAATGGTGGATTGGTTAGGGTTACAAGACACCGGTTTCGCATCCTTTTCAAGTGTAGTACCTTTGTTGTTGCAGCTTCAAGTACAGTCATACCTAACCCTAGTTTAAGTCTAACTTCTATGGACCAGATTCTTCAAAAGCGCATTGATTATGAGTACTTAATAGGTAAGTTTCACTTTTTCAAATATGAACCATTATAAAGGTGTTTTAAATTGAAATTAATAAGAATTCAAGGAAATGTCTCATGGTATTCTATCTGAGGGTTTAATCTTGTCTTCTATAATTTTACTAAACAGATTTTGTCGGGGTCCTTTGCGGATTGAAAAAGAGAAGGGATGTTGAGTGTAATGGAAATATATTGAAAGTTATGATCCTTGAAGTTTTTGTTGATGGGTATCGATTATCTTTCTATTTCTGATCCTTTTTTTAAATTACCTTATGCCTCTTTTTCTTGTTTTTTTACTGCTATTGAATTATTCTATTGTTGTCCATCCTTTCCTATAATCATTACCCAGAAAGAAAATCTCCTGCAATCTTGTTGGTGATTGTTCTGCTCATATAGACATGAATAGTTTGAAAAGGTATCAGAGACCACTTGCTGTAATTCTGCAATCTTTCAAGATCAAAGTCAATGGAGGTGAAGAGTTGTCCATGTTGGACATGTCTCAGTTTGATTTGTTTAAATATTTTTTTTCGAATGAATAGTTTCTTTATGAATTAATTTCTTCTTATTGTCTTTTGTGATTTGTAGATAAAGTCAGTCTCTAAAATGTGATCAATATTTCTCAGGTTTCCATCAATCCTGATATGCAAAAAACTATGAATTTTCTGAATCAGTTAGTTGTATTCAAATCTCCTTAACTTTTGTCTCTCTAAACTCAAAATTTGCGCCTTCCTCTCTCTCTCTCTCTCTCTCTCTCTCTCTCTCTCTCTCTCTCTCTCTCCCTCTATAACTGTCTTGTTGAAATTCTTTTATCCTAATATTAATTAATTTTTTTACATAGATACGGTATTGCAAGCCACCATTTCAGTAGACTCCGTAGTAATGATGTTGGGGATTTAGTATCTGTAATTGATGATGAATCTTTTGATTAGAAACTAATACGAACTATTGATAATCTTAAGGGAAACAATGAGGTGCGCACTATTAGTTTTTTAACATCTTTTAGTGCTATGTAGGAAATACCCGTGTTAATTGATTTTTGAATATTGTAGATATGCCTTACCTATTCAATTCATTAATTTTTTTTTAATAGGATGGACAATTCTTTGTGGTTGGAAAAATTAAGGAGATTGTTGAAGATCCAGAGTGGTGGGTCTTTTTTTGTGTTTACGGTCATCCTATTGTAGGTGATGATAATGTGTTCCATTGTCAGCTGTGGAGCAGAGAGGTCTAGCATTTTATGATCAGGTAAATCGAGCTTATGAGTTACAAATTTTCTTTCGTGTGTTCTAATTCAATAATATAAGTAGCCTTCATGTATCAGCCTCTTCTTAGACTCACAAATAGGTGAATCTCATATTTACTTTCTTTGTTATAGTTACAAGATTAAGATACTTGTTGAAGACAGGACTTCTTGTGGAATGTTTGTCTTGTTAGACAGTGCAGTCACTAAGCTATTAGGGAGAACCTGTTCTGATGTCTTTTTGTTGTTAGAAGATGAAATGGATGTATGGTTTATCCACTTAAATTTTATTGCTATATACTCTATGAATAACTATTTCTTATACTTCAATTTCGTCCGCTAATTAGTGATCACTTTTCAATATCTATGACAGAGAATTGAGCACCAGTACTATCCACAATTTTTTCATCAACTCATTGGAAAAGAAATTGTTTTCAAAGTTCAAGCAAAGAGGATTAGTACTCAGGGTTATTGCGGTACCTTTAAAGTCATTAATGTCATTAGTGATGCACGTTTTTTCAACAAACTTCACGCTGACCAGTGCATCAAGGTTGGTACTCTTTCTTTATGTTAGATATGAATTGGAGGAATCGTTTTTAGATATAGTTTGTTGATCCCCAGTTTCTAATTCTTTGGCTGTTGTTTTGAATGGTATCCTTTACATGCCAACATGATTTTGCCTCATACTTTAAAAAGTTAGTTGTGTTTTATAATTCATGTTTTCCTTCCAAATTTTAAGGATGTTAGTTCTGATTTGGCCTTTAGCCCAATATTTGAAGACTTCTCTCAGTATGGATAGCTTGGAAGTTATACCAACCAAGTCATCTTTGGTGTTCCAATACAAGTGCATACCATTAAAGAGATGCTTGCTGACATTCTTTGTGCTAAAATATATTCTTCTGCATAAAAAAATGTTAGTATTTATGTTTATGTTTTCAGCCATCTGAACTGTATTTCAACATGTGTAGTATGATAAAACATGTTTCATAATATACGAATTACTGTTTTTCTATAGGATCAGATTTGTTTTTTGATCGGTGAGATTATTGATGTGCTGAAACATCAGAAATGGTGGTACTGCTGCTGTTTGTGTAATGCACCCGTTTGTCATGTTGGGAATGTATTTTATTGTTATCTGTGTAGAGTTGAGTGTGTTGATGCCATACGAAGGTATCTATCTTATCTCTCAGAGTTGTTGGTACCAGTTTTATTTTTCCTTTTATTTCATCTTCTGCACATGTTTCTTAGTGTATATCTTTCTTTTGTTTACATTATGTAGGTATCGCATCAAAATTATTGTTTTCCATTCAAATGGCAGCAATATTTTCATACTTGAGGATGATGAGGTGATACAAATACTCAAAAAGAGTTGTTCAAACTTTTTGATAGACGAAAGAAATTCCTCCTAAGTAATCATTTTGGTTTTAATTTCATTTAATTGTCCTTCTTTTCAGTTTAGTATTTATGGTTCAGGTATGTGAATTTTGCTAATCTACCTTTTCTTTTTTTTTCTTAGTCAACGGATGATTACACTATTCCGAATAGCATGATTTCTCAGTTGATGAACAAGAAAATTGTCTTCATAGTGGATCCTAGACCTGTTGAATATGAATTGAATATATCTATTCACGTTGTTCGTGCAATATGTGATGATATTGATATTGTGAAGTTTTTGGAGGACTCCACCCGTGATAATCAACAACAGGTGATAATATTATTATGTAAATATGATGTTGAGTTAGTCCACTTTGTTTCTGATCGAGTCAACCTGAATTGGCTATATTGTTTTGTGTTTTTCATGTGTCATGTGTTAAGAGTTACTGATGTTATTCCTCTGTTGTTCGATTTAGAAATTTGATCTGGATCCCTTTGTTCCTCATTTTTTTTTCGAATTTAAGAATCCAGTTGAGTTTCATTCCAATGCAAGCATTCAATGTTCATCGAGCTCAAGTCCTCTAGTGGGTCAGGTTTCACCGATTTCTGTTCTCAACTGGAATTGTTGGGTATTTCTTGACCTAATGCACTTTGATTCTTTATCTCTTAGTAAACTATGTGAACAGTAATACATATATGCATACATATGTATCATTTAAATTTTTTTCTTTATTTGTTTAATATTTGTTTTATTAGTCTTCAAAGTTTGATCATACCTGATTTTTTTCTCATCTCATTTTTTTTGGCTTCTGTATTCGTTGTTCTTATATGTTGCTGTGTTCTCTATAGACGGTTAACCATGATTTTCATGCAAGAATTTCGTCCTCACAAGGTTCCAATTTATTTGGGAATCATCAGCCTCTCACTATTAGGGAAGAGCTTCGGAGTGCCTTTGGTCAATGTGAAAATACTGTTGAGCCTGTTGAAAGGATGGATAAGTGTAGTGGCTAATCATCAGTTTCATTACAATATATATAGATATCTATAATATAATTCCAAGTCTGTAAAGAATTGTCAGTACTTTGGTTAGTTCTGTTAAGTAGTTGGAAAATTGGTAAAGTATGTTGTGAATAGATCTATTTTGATATGTAATGTGAACTGATTCCCAGAGTTGTGATGTTTATGAAACTTATTGTTCTCTTTCGTATACTTAAATTTCTCTGTGTGAGTATGTTTCTCTGTGTTTTTGAATAAAGCATGATTATTATATATAGACATGTGCTTTGTTTGGTGTGTGTATATATATATATATATATATATATTGTTTTCTTACAAGTTATTAAAATGTATGCAATAATTTAAATAATGAACCCCAAAATCATTAAAAAAAATGTACTTTTTTCAAGCGTGTTATAATTTGTCTTTATTTTTTGGGATAAGTACGATTTTGGTCCCTAACGTTGAGGGCCAGAATCGAAATCGTCCCTCTTGTAATTTTCGAATTAAAATCGTCATTAAAGTTTTTTTCGTATTAAAATCGTCTTTTTTATTTTTTTTGAACAAAAATACCCTCACCACTACCAACATAATTACTTCCTCCACCACCACCACCACCAACACCACAACCTCCACCAACACCAACATACACCACCACCAGCACCACCAATACCACCACCAACGCCGCCGCCGTCCCCCTCTCCCTCCCCGCCTCCCCTTCCCAGCACCCCCACCCCCACCCCGCGTCACCCCCCCTCCCTGTTTTCCCTTCCCCTCCCACCCCGCGGTCACCCCCCCTCTCTGTCTCCCCTTCCCAGCACCGCCACCCCCCTCCCCGTCTTCCCTTCCCAGCACCCCCACCCCCACCCCGTGTCACCCCCTCCCCGTTTTCCCTTCCCCCCACCCCGCGGTCACCCCCCTCTCCGTCTCCCCTTCCCAGCACCCCCCCACTCCCACCCCGTGTCACCCCTCCCCGTCTTCCCTTCCCAGCACCCCCACCCCCACCCCGCGTCACCCCCCCTCCCCGCCTCCCCTTCCCCCCACCCCAAACAGAAACAGAGAAACAGAAACTCAAGTAACAAATTAACAAATTCAAAACAGAGAAACACAAAGCCAAATCAGAAATTCAAAGCACAAAGAAGAGATCTGGACAGAAGAGAGGCAGCGGCGGGACGGCGAGACTGCGGCGGCGGGACGGCGGCTTACCTTCCCCCTTCATCGTCATCATCATCAGAGTTCTGGAGGAGGCGGCGGCGGCGACCACGGAGGCTCCCTGGCGCCGTCCCCCTTCCCCCTTCCCCTCTTCTCTTCCCCTCCCCTCCCCTCCCCCTTCGTATACCATTTTCTTCTTCCACCCCCAACGCGTTTTTACGCGTTTTCTTTTTTATTTTATTTTATAATTTTTATTATTAAAATAGGAATAGGGGTAGTTTAGGAATAAAACAAAAAATTTTATTAAAAAGGACGATTTTAATACGAAAAAAAATTTTAATGACGATTTTAATTCGAAAATTACAAGAGGGACGATTTCGATTCTGGCCCTCAACGTTAGGGACCAAAATCGTACTTATCCTTTATTTTTTCTTCCCTTTTTTATATAAAGAAAGTTATTTTTCACTGTTAATAGGATATAAATTCAAACATTTTAAATAATTATCACTCTTACATACATTATTTGAATGAGTTTTAAAAAAGAAATTTTTTTTTGAAAACAAGGTATATAGGTTCAGCCCAGATATTTTGATAACAAACAAAATTTTCTAAAAATAGTAAAAAATAAATTTATTTGAATCAATATTAAATAAAATAAGTTTCAATTTTTTTTTCTTGCTAATATTATAGTAGATTTAGAATTATAGTTTGTTTTGGGCAATCTTTCAGATCTTTGAATTTCAATTTTAATACTTTATATGAAACTAGCTGTGCCTTCTTTTTAATTCTGAATACTTTTTTGTTTGTCTTTTCTAGTGCTACATTTTGGTCTTGATCCCTTGAATTTTCACTATAGTACTTAAGGAAATTAGAAACTGCTTTGACAATAAATTCTGGACATATTTGCTTTGAAATATAGTATTTTTCTTTCGATTGTCTGCAAAAGTATTCATTGGTCTCACTTTGGACTTATGTCAATCATAGGCTCATATGGATCTATTCTGCGGTACAAGAGCATTGAACGTTTGAAGCCTATTGAAAAACATTCACTTCTCGGTGCCAGTGGGGAAATAAGTGATTTTCGGGAGATTCTACGCTAACTTGATGAACTTATGTGAGCATTTTTCCCCCAAAGCAAAAATTGTTACGGAGTATGCACTGGAATTTCAAATTAGGGAAAAATAGAAGGTCTTCTTGATTAAATGATTTAGGTCTCTCTTCGCCACTTTCAAACCCTAACGCTTTGGCTCATCCACACTCTTGCGGGGATCACTCTCGAGCTTCAATAGAGCCACCTCAATGTCACTGTAAGTTCACGCGCTTTCTCTCTCTGCCTCAAAACCCTAGCCTTTCTCTCTCTCTAGGAACCTTTTATTATCCCCCTTCTTTTATGGCTCAATTTTTTTTTTTGCAAATCTATGGTTGATTCTGTCGCATTCTGCGTTGGGCGTGATTTTGGCAGCTCGTGCAGTCGTTTTTGTGTGTGGTGTGGTGAATTTGAATGCTGATTTTGGCAGCTCGTGCAGTCGTTTTGGGGTAAATTTGAGATTTTGGAGTGATTTTTGGTTTCGGGATGAGATTAGTTGAGGGGTAAGTTGGGGAAAGGGGGTAGTAATTGAGAGATTTTTGTCTGTTCTGCTTCCTCTCATTTTGGTTAGAAGTGGGATATTTTTTAAGAGTTAAGTGAAATTGTGCATAAGATTACATTCTTGGGTTTGGTTGTGGTTTCCTTTTCTCTGTCTCTTAGTTTTTGATTAGGTGTCTCTTAGGTATAATTGTATGCTTCTTGGGTTTCTGATGTACATGGAGGAGAGTTTGAATTATTGGCATCCCGATTGAAGTTAAGCTTCAGCACTTTCATATAGCTATAACTTCGATATGTACTGTAAAGAAAATGAAGGAGAAAGCTTTTTTAATGCAGATATTTTAAAGTAAGTAGATTATAAGGTTATGTGTAATGAGTGGGTTTTTTCTTCCCTTTAAATTTGATTTCCCGTGGATATGGATTCCTTGTGAGTTATTAATCTAGAAGAAATGAATCCGAGTGATGGATTTTAGTGCAGAACCTCAAAATGAAGTGTATGGATATCTCTAGAACTTATTGGGACAATTTTGAGACACTGAATGCTTAGAAGTTCGTGGATGAATGCAATCTTTGGGGTGGTTACTGGTTATGTATTTGCAACAAATGGTGGGTTTTGATTATTATGTATTTACAATCTTTGATTTTTTTGGTTCTGATTGTTAGTTAATTATGTGTTTTGAGAATCAATTTTATGCTTATTAGTTTATAGGAATTCATCATTAACATTAATTAAAACTATGTTAGTATATTTTCTAAGTTCTTCTTCTGATTTGATACATGATAAATAGATCACTCCCAATTTGGATTGCAGAATAGTTCAAGTACTGCTACAGGATGGGAACGAACGAATGGCACATCGAAAGAAGATCTAGCTTTGAAACTAAGTCGACTTCCATCGACGTTTTCTGTCCCAAACGACCTCTCAGAACAATATTGGTATCATCATTGTGTTTTCTATGATTTGTTTTATTTTGTTTCAAATAAATGCTAATTTACTAATTTTTATACTGTAATCTCTTGGTAGATGAAGATGTATAAGAGACCAATTGAGAATGTTGCTGGTTTTGGATCTGAAAAAGCATGTAGGAAGGTGTTTGGCCTCTGTGATATTAAACATCATAGGTCAACTGGTTTACTCATGCACCAAGAATCATAAGGCTGAATGGCGATGCATGCCTATAGAGAAGATCCAAACAGGTATACTGCTGAGCATTAGAGAAGATCTTTTCTTTGCTGCTTTTTCAATTTCATTGAAGTTTGATCTACTTTTCTATTCAATATATTTCACATTAACTTGTGAAAATTTTAATGTCAATTAAATATCGATGTTATGCCATCTATAATTTTTTTTTTTAATTCTTTCTTAGATATTTTTCATGTTGTAATTTAATTTTATTGGCTTTTCATTTATATGTAGGCCACATTTCATAATTTTTCGTAATCTCTAAAATATGTTGTATAGTAGTTTTCTAAAGTGGTTTCTTGAGTATTTTTCATAAATATACTTTTAATTTGTTGCCTTTTATTTTTTTTTTTGGTATACTTAGTTAGTTGGTTTCTTGGTTAAAAGTCTCAATCTTAACCTCTAATGATATCATTATGTGCTAATAAGAGGTTTTTAGCAACCCAAGAATATTGGCCCAATGCAAAAGAACGGATTTTCAGATTTCTCCTTTTCAATAACCAGGTAACCAAATATATTCTGGAATATTATATCATGCATGTTAACCGATTAAAGAGGTGGGTTAAATCTTTAACTTCGAATGCTTTGTTTTTAATTTATATTCAGTTAGTGGTCTTTTCTACTTTCCTCCTTTTGATAGTTTCTTTTGCCTGTTAGTTAACTTTGATTAGCTAACTCTGACTTCTTGATCTTTCTAATCTGAAATGAGTCTAGACTACAACAACTCTAAAAATATTAATTTTGATAAATTATCAATGTACATTCAAAATAAATAAAGATAATATTTACTAATCATACATATAATGATAGTGAATTTGAAAATCCAACATTTATTAATACGTGAAAACATGATTGGATGTTTATGTAGGTGTTTTGGTTTCAGAATCCATCAAGATAACAGCAATTTCTTTTTCATTATTTCTTTCAAAACTTCAGTATTTTTTCCTCGACATTCAAAAAGACCTGATATGTGTTTCTTACTTAGTTACCTATTTTTGTGATGCTCATTATAATGTCAGTTCATTTAGGTGATTATTGTTCTCTTTTGTTGCTCAGTTGGTAATAATGGTAGATTTAAATGTATATATACCTCTCTTTGCTAAATGATTATGTAATATTATGTGATCCATTTTTAGCATGCTTTGTTAGACATGAATTAACTTTAGGGAAAAAATTGAATATAGGGTGAGAGAGCTCTTCCCCCAACTTTTGTTTCAACTCATGGCGAAGAATTAGGGACAATGTTCTATGTCATTGATGAGCTAGATAATTGTTTAGTGCTGGAAGTGAGAAGAAACAATGGTCAGTTGCTTATAACTGACACCTCATTTGAACAGATTAGATCTTTCTATTTTATCAATAGAGGGGCATCTGTTCAATTTAGATATGTTGGTTTCGGAATTTTTTTTATTTCATCGTGGAATCACAAGAACCAGCCCATCCAAATTCGCCTTGATCCTGACTCATATGTGCCTGAGCTAATGGACCCAGAGACACTTGATAACGTATCAAGAGTGTTCCACATAAAGTATACTAGGATTGATGAGGGCCCATCACCTGATGTGATGGTTCTATCTGGGTCTGAACCATCTGATGATGAGTTTTCATCATATGGTGATGAAAACAATGCTGAAGATGGGACATTGGAAGGGGATAATCCGCATAATCCCATAGATTTGTGTGGTGCAAGCACTTTATCAATGGAGGTCAACGAACAAAGTAATGAGACAAACGAATTTATCTGACCATGGGTAATGCTAAATGTAATTTTTTTTGCTTGTGTTTTCGATTTTAATATCATGTTATAGATCGGTATTTTTTAATGTGGTGACTAACATGTGTAAAATATCCTGAATCAGATACACTCCAGATGTTTATTATCAAAAGACCATCACAAATTCGGATCTGGGTCAATCTAGACTGGTAAGTTGATCTTAAAAGAGTGATTTCTTTATTTTTTTTCTTCCAAACTTATTAAATATTCTTCCTAAATCTGTTATTCATTGGGTATGAAAATACTATGTTTATCTTAACTATGAATTATTCATTGCAGTATCTGTCTTCGAAATTTCTTCATATCTCAAACTATCAAGAGATGGTTCGATTTGGATGATCACTGGTCCACATTCCAATGTAGAGAAGAATGTGTTCTTTTTCCACTTACTCAAGAGTAGAGGAAGAGATGGAGAATGGAAGTTTAGGGTCGGGTGGAATGAATGTTGTAGAGTATACAATTTAAAGGATGGGGACAACATTACCTTGAAACTCGACTCGCTACCTAACCGCCAGATAGAGTTGTCGATTCAACGATGTTAGGCCTCCTATGTATAACTCTGTTTGATAGATATTTTGAAGTATATGTTAAACTGTTTTCGACATATTTTGTTTTTTGATTAATGAACAAATTTATATATGTTATAAATATTTTCTTTTGCTGTCAATAGATATCTTGACAATCTATGTTTTTAAGATTATCCATAAACTACATCTCTCTTGGACTCTTTTTATCTTTTTTTTAGTGTCTAATAATTTTTAATATATTTTATTATCTTAGAAAACATGTTATACTATTTATTGACATATTGAATAATTGTTGTATTCTATTGTGATATTTTAATGTAGTGATAATTTTATTATTATCCAAATTTAATACAACATATGTGTCTTTATAGAATATATTTTAGTTATATTCTTAGTATTTTCCTTTTAAAAACCTTTAAATTACATGAACTTCGTGCAATGCACGGGTTATCACGCTAGTGTAACAAGAATATATGTAATATATATAGTTTAATCTTCATAGTTAACCCCAATTGAAATTATGACAAATTTATAAATTAATATTTTAGCCAAAATTTAACGGTAGTCAATGAATTCTTTTTTTTTAATTTCATTTGCAAATTTTAGCCATAATTTTAACTGTGCTAATTACTATTATATTGTGTCTAGCTAAAAGCCTCCACAATTTTAAAAATCGTTGCTAAAAAAATAACCGTCACAAACTATAAAACTAACGATCCGATTAATCGTAGTCCTATATTAGTGGCTAATTTATGTTAGTCACGATTTTATAAAATTTTAACAATATATAACTAAATGCCAATTTTACTGGCTTTGTAGAATACATTATGAAATTTGCTTGTCTATCTACAGATGAATGTATGATCAATTCTTTGATTTTTGTTCATGGATAATGCGTGAAAATAAACGAAGTCTTGAAAAGCCCGAATGTATACCAAAATGTTGCGTCCTATTTACATGAAAGAACGCAGTCACACATCTATGGAGCATGCAGGAATTATGTCTCGTAAAAAGGTATTTAATAAAAAGAATGGAATAAAAACGTGACTTCTAGTTCTATGTAATATTGTAATTTTCGAAGCTACTTTTCTTTTGCACAGTCATCCCCTATGTCCCTAACTACCTGTCGTGTTCCGTGGAATAATTCCCATTGCCTGAAAATAATCTCTCTCTGCATTAGCCATACGATCTTGAAACAATGTCCATTCTTTATGACACCTTTCTCTCACCTGATGCAAAATAATAATAATAATAATAAAGATTTAATTAGTGACACGAGTTAACTTTATTAATACGTTTATTATGAATTTTGCTAACGTGTATTTTAAAGATATATGTTAAACATATTATAAAAGAAAACATTTTATAAAAATTAATTTTTTTATGTTTTTAATATATTAAATATATCAAAATCATTAAAAAAGTTTTGTTATTATATTTTTAAAATGTGGCCTAAGAACACAAATTAGTTAAATTCAAAAACATTTTAATCTTACATGTTAGCAATACCCCCAATAATAAAAACCGATAACTCAATAAATATTCTCTCTTAATGCATATCTATAAAGATGTAGCATGAATGCCAAGATGTTTCAAATTTCGATGCATATAAGTTTAAACATTTGCATAAATAAAATTTTGTCCATTCATATAAGACATATATGAATGTAAAACAATAAAGAAAAGAAAAATAAAATTTTGTCCATTCATATAAGTTTAAACATCTGCATAAATAAAAAAAAATGGAAAAAGTTTTACAAACACAGACGTATATGAATGATCATAATCCAATTGTGGTAGGAAGACATGCATACATACCCCTTCCCATGGTGCTCTACCATCTTCTGCGTGCCCCTATTGAAGAAAACAAAGAAAGGACCACTTAATCCATGTAAAAGCAAGTGTTGTGATTTGGAAGAAACATTTTAAAGCTTCATTCACCTGGTTCCCTAGAGATGGAACACTTTGATGGACAATCCACTGAGTATCAACAACTCCAATATTCTCATGAGGAATCTGCAACCAAGCACAACAATACTTAATTTTCACCCAAAAATTCATATCAAACAAACACAAACTAGCTTGCTAGCAATAATAACCTTAACGCATCGTCTTAGAGCAAAATCAAGGCCCCATCCATGAATTAGATCATTCTGCGGCACATAATACACGGAGAATAATAGATAATAAGTACTAGTACTACCACTGTTAAAAGCGTAATTATCATTATTTGATATAATTTTATAGTGATAGTAAGTAAGTAATATAATCTATGCTTATATAGATACAAAACTTAGACATAAACCTGTATCATATGCCATACACAACGCCATGCATCTGAAGAAAAGACAGGAGCCATAATCTCCACAAATCTGATAAGCATTTAAAGAATCAAAAGAAAGAATGAGGATATATATATATATATATATATATATATATATATGCAAGATGGAGAATGGAAGAGAAGAAAAGTTGCGTATTGGCTTTGCTTACCCAGCACAAGGTGGCAAATGTGGATCACTACATTGCCACCACCCGCCATCATCAACCATCCTACACCATAGTTTCAGGGGAGAAAGAATAATTAATAGTTTAGCATCACGCTTAATGAACCAAAGGTAAAGAAATATGGTTTTCACAAAGTAGTATAACTGATTTATTTAACTCACATGTAGGCAACTTCATTGCCTTTGTTATTGAGGATGATAAAGAAGACAGAGGAAACATATCTAATATAAAAAAAGGTTTTCCACTTACTTGTGGACTTCACCTTCATCCTTTTTCTTTGTCATCTGCCATGTAAAACTACTAATTGGATCTAGACCGGGCTGTGATATCTCCAAGTTATGTTTCTTAACCATTTTTAAGTACCTGGAACAATAATGAAACTCAAATTTACGAAATTGTCACTAATACCTATAGTAACATACAAGATGAGTTTCTTGAGACTTACTCCTCTGCATCAAAATGTTCCAAACCTAAGTCCTCATCCCAAATAAAGATATATTCATAAGGAGCCACGATGTGAGGATGCAAAAAACGTTTTGCGTACCACCTTGAAACAAATTTTAAGGTTGTTCATATAAAAAATGAGTTTATAAGAGGTAAAGATCCATAATGCATCCTTTACCAACCATTTAGTTTGCTTGATTGCAGAGATATGGACAGCTCTCTTTGCCCATTCAAATTCATCCCACTCACTAGCCCGCCCATCATAGTGAAACAATACAATTGTGAAGTTTGAAGAGAACTGTGATAATCAAAGAGAGGCACCAAAAGCAATGGTTAGTGGATGAGCACAGATTACAATACATATTGATGATGGAAGGGAGAAACTGAAATTACCTTTTGCACTGCAGCATTAATGTTGTATCTTTGATTATATCCAACAGTGAAGGTTACAAGATACTTTGGCTTGACAATTAGGTCCTGCAAGTGCCACCTCCATCAAAAAGAGAGTCAGATAGGCGAAGATAAAACTGTCAATAGCTCATATTGTCATATATATGAGTGTGAAGCATTTTCCTTTTGTTTTTCACAAAATGTGCATATAAGTATACACACCTCACTGGGTTGGCCCCATAATCGACGAAGAAAGAAATCTGACTGAGGTTTGATTATACCAGGAGGAAGCCTTTCAGCTCCTCGAGGATTTGTAGCTACCCAGATCTGCATCAGAGTCAAAATTATTTACCTTATCAGTGCAATGCTGGTGCCTATAGTTTCCAACATAAGTGTACCATCATCAGTAGAACCATACCTTTGTATCACTTATGTTGTGATGCGCATGCAACATGCTTTTGTTTCCCTTCAATGAAGCCCATGCATCCCAGATTGATTTGGTTGGAAATCCCGTGTACTTATCATTAACATATGTAAGATCAAGGCATGGAAAGAGAGTACATAGATGACAAAAATCATCTAATAAAATTTAGAACTTATGTGCAAAATTCATTACATTAATTTAATAATATAGTTTGTGTATATAGATATAGAGAGAGAGTGAGAGAGAGAGACAGAGTGGGAGTCACCTTAACTAATGATACAGTTGGAAAAGATACTCCTAGAGAAAATCCAAAAACAATTCCAACTAAAGCTGCTAAAGTAAGCCTCATTGTCTCGTTAATATTTCCACTACCACCAAAAAAAAAAGCAAAAGAAAACATCATACATATATATATATATAATGCAAGGTACTATTCCAATCATGTTTAATTTCTCCTCCCTCTTTCTTTTTTACCCTTTCAAGGAAAAAAATCCATTACATATATAAGCATATCATATCACGTTAATACAGAATTTACACCCAAAAAATATAATGCAGACAGTATAACCTGAACTCGTGACATTAAAGTTACACAGACAATTCAAATTGTTAAGACAGAAAAAAAATTACAAAGAATATTCATTCCATGTGAAAAATAATGGAAGTCTTACCTTCTCATGGGAGTTCCCATATTATCATTCACTGTCTTCTATGGCATCTACCATTAAGTATCTCTCATTTTGGGGTTGAATCTGTATATGGTGTCTTATATACCCTTGAAATTAAAATACATGTCAAAAACATGAGAAACCCAACTTGATTATCACTCATGACATCCATAGCCATATGATATCTATAACACAGTGAAGCTGCTGATGAATTTGCAGCATTAATCCCTCACCTGAATCTACTAAGCTAGAACATTTATAGTGCTCCAAAATTATTAAAACGACAAAAAATTCTCAATTACTAGTAGCTCTTCACGGTAGCAAGGGCAGATTAAACATTGAATAGCTAAATATTCAGAATACTAATACATTTGTTATTATAAAGTGTAGTACTGTTATGATGAGTATTCTATTACTGTGTGTAAAAGAAAATTGTGCAAACATTATTGTTCATACATAAATAGCATGTGCATGGGAAAAAAAACCCTCTTTCGTTCTTAGACTTGGCTGAAGAATTTAAAAGTGCAAAACACGGTACACGAGTAGGGTAAGCGAATATATATGCATGACTTTGATCACAGATATCAAAAGAAACCATACACTAGTCACATTGCTTGAATTGAAAAAAAATTAAAAAAATAAATTAAAATAAAATTGTTGCATAGATCATAAACGTGATGACAGAAAAGAAATTATGATCATATTACGAATATATAAAAAAGAAACACACACACACAAACATAAGCGAAATGCAACATACCGCAAGGGATTCTTGCACGTAATTTGGTGTTGTCACGAAAGCTACGTGGAGAGAGAATTAAGAAAAGGATAAAATAAAGAAGGAGTATTCTAAATGGTTAATTAACAATGCAATTAGGATTATATGGTGATTTGAGGGGTTGCAGGTGATTGGGATTGGTTGGAGACGCAAAAATGCTTGCTTTCATTGTTTTTGTTTCTCACAGTGGACAGTGTCGGCGTGCATGAACGAATGCTTAGTCGATGAGGCCGAAGATAGAAAATAATGTAACGTGAGAAGTGTGTGTGCGCGCTTTTATCAGTTTATGGATCAAATGGAACGTACTGTGTTGTGGAGTTGAACCCTTTTTAGGGTGGGCCAACACTACAACAATAGGCCCCGCCTAACTCAATTGAAATTCACAATATTAATTATTATCTCATCATATGGATATGGCTTTGTTCGCCTTTCAAATTATGGGATAGGAAAAATTTGGCCCCTAACACTGCCACAATGGTCCCCAATCTTTTAATTACTTTCTTATAAAATTAAAAAAAATAGTCTTTAATTTTTCTTAAAAATAATATATTTAAGAGATTAAATTGTCTCAAATTCTAAAAGATAAAATATTAAGTTATAACTCAAATGATACAGTCTCATTTTTTCATTAACTAAATTGACAGTTCTTACAAAATAAGTTATAAAATAGTGTTAATAGACATTAAACTAGTACCTCATGGAATAAGAGTGATAAGTTTACCGTCCTTCTCTCTCTCAAATGCAAATTTGATTAAATTATATTTATAAATTAAAAAAATTATTAATTACAATATATTTTTTCATCCATTTTTATAATCTCTAAATCTCCGTACAATAAAAACTTGAAGTGCAAAAGTTTAATTAGATACAAAACTATAAAAACAAAACTAAAAAGAAAAACTTATGAAAAAAAGAAAAAAATAGAAATTTATATAATTATATGATTATTTAACTATGATCAGATAAAAAACTAGTGATTTAATGGTGAAACTAATGACCAATTATATAATTTCGCTCTTTCTTTTTTGCTTTTTCCTTTACTTATAGGTAGAGAGAAGTTATTATATACATTATATAACTATAAACACTATAGAAAAATCACTCAAAATCATCGGATTTTACATAATATTCGACTGAAATAATTATTAAGTTGGTATGTGCTTTGAGTCTCGTAGTCTTAAAAGGATTTAAAGACATAATATCTAAGATTTTAGGTTAGTGTATGATCAAATTTAAATCAACATTTAATTTGGAACACTTAAAAAAATATCTATTTGTACACTTATTCAAATAGTAATAAAAACTCTCAAATTTTATTAATGAAAGGTACGAGACTCCACATTTGAGAGTTTGAGACTAGAAAAAATAGGAATCATACTTCAGAGAGTGAGAAAATGATTTTATTGCCAAAGAATCAATTACATGAGTGTATATAGTTGGATTTGGTTTACTTGTTGTACTAGTCACAATACTAACTATTATTAGTTACAACTGATATCTATTCTTATTAACAACAATTAGTTTTTAACTAATTCTCTTTCATCCTCCCTCAAACTCAGGCTGCTAAAACTTTTTAATCTGCGTTTGTCTCTAAATTCCAAAAACTTATTCGAAGAAATAGCTTTGGACCTTTGGTCATAATATCTACAACTTGCAAATCACCTGGAATATGTTCCACTCAAAGAGTCCCCTTGGCAACATGGTCTCTAAGAAAATAGAGATCCATTTCAAAGTATTTTGAATGAGAATGCTGAACTGGATTGGCTGCCAGGAGTATTGCTTCTTGATTGTCTTAGTGAATCACTAGTACTAGTAGACTTATGTTGATTTCAAGCAAAAGCTTCTTGATTGTCAATAGTTCAGTGGCAAGGCTAAAAACTCCTTTGTATTTAGCTTCGGTGCTAGAGCGAAAGATCGAAGTTTACTTTTTTGATGACCAAGAAATGAGACTCGGACCCATATAGATACAGAAACCTGCCGTGAATTCTTTGTCTTCCATATTAGACACACAGTCCGAGTCGGTATACCCTAAAATGATAAAATCTGAGGCCTTTTGGAGATGTAGTCCTAAGGTACTAGTGCTCTATAAATACCGTAGAATGCGTTTGACAGCTCTCCAATAAACTTCAGTTAGCGCTTGCATAAATTGACACACTTTAATTTGTTAATTGCAAATGCCAATTCAGACTGAGTAATAGTGATATATTACAGACTGCGAACGATGAATCTATAGAGGCTAGGATTCTCAAAAGATGCACCATTGGTGGAGGTTAATCTAAGATTTAATGTCATAGGTGTTGGTAATGTCTTACAATCTTCTCAACCAGCTTTCTTTATCACATCAAGAATATACTTAGATTGTGTGAGTAAGAGAGCATCAAGGTTTGGCCTCCCTTCAATCCATAAGAAATAATGAAGATCCCCTAAATCTTTGAGTGAAAAGCAAGCATTTAAGCTTTTAACCAAGTCTGAAATTGTAGCAGCTGAGCTATCCGTTACGATAATGTCATCCACATAGACAAGCAAGAAAATTGTGGAGTTACCTTTGGTTCTGTGAAAAAAGAGAAACATCTGATTTGGTAGCTGTAAAACCAAGGCTGATAAGAGAGCTAGTGAGCTTAGTGAACCATGCTCTGGGTGCTTGCTTCAACCCATACAGGGATCAAGTTAGTTTGCACACCATTTTATCATTTCCAGCTTTATATCCAAATCAAGTTAGTTTTCACACCATTTTATCATTTCCAGCTTCATATCCAAATAGCTGCTTCATGTAAACTTCTTTCTGCAACTCCCCATTCAAAAATACATTATTAACATCAATTTGCTTGATTAGCCAACCCTTTGACAAGGCGAAAGTCAACAAAATTCTAATTGTTATTAGATGAATCATAGGACTGAATGTCTCTTTGAAGTCAAAATCAGGCCTTTGGTGACAGCCAAGAGCAACGAGCCTTGCTTTGTACTTGTTAATAAAGCCATCCGGGTGATCTTTCATTTTAAACACCCACTTATTTCTGATTGCTCGACGGTTTGGAGGAAGCTCAACAATGTTCCAAGTGTTATTTCTCATCAATGCTGCATATTCTTCATTCATGACTTATTTCCAATGAGGAATGATCAGTGCTTCCTTTGGTAACTTTGGTTTAAGAGGTTATATGATGCAAGTGAAGGTGTTGGGTTTGCTGTTCCCAATCTTTGACCTTGGTCGCATTGGGTGTGTGTTGGTTGTGGGATGAAAAATTAAAGGAAAAGAGGTAGTAATTGGATCAGGGTTGATTGTGGATGAATCTAATGTTGGAGTTTCATGGGTTTGTGGCTGGTCTACAATGGTTGTTGCTGGTTTGGATAGTAGTGTAGGTGTAGGTGGATGGAGTTATGTAGTTGGTGTAAGAATTGGGGGTAAGGGCTGTATTAATAGAATTGAAGGCACTGAATGATGTTGTATTGGAACTGCCGGAGTGAAGCCATAACTCTTGTCTTTGAAGGAAAATACTCTTTCTTTAAACACAACATTTCTCGTGATGATGATCTTGCCTGACTTGGTGAGGCACTTGAATCCCTTATAATGTGGGGATGGTCCTAGGTAAACATAGGCCTCTGATCGGAATTCTAACTTGTCTTTGTTGTACGGCCTCGTGTGAGGGAAGCATAGGCAACCGAATACCTTAAGCATTGATTAAGATAGAGCTTTTCCAAACAGTCTCTGGGATGGTGAGTCAAAATTCAGAACTGAAGTGGGGAGTAAATTAATAAGCTGAGCAGCTGTCACAAATGCCTCTCCCCAAAATTTCTTGGGAAGACCAGCTTCAGCCAAAAGTGTCAACCCTATTGTGGTAATATGCTTATGTTTGCGCTCTGATGTGTTGTTCTGTAAGAACTCGGTTTTCGGTAAACAGATTTTCTGGCCATTTTAAAATTTATTTCGCAAAATTATAAACCACAGCCTAATAAGAAATAGTGAGGCTGGCCCAATAGTAAAAAAAAAACAAAATTAAAGAAAAAATAATAAATTAAATAGAAAAAGAACATTAATAAGGTCAAAATTGATTTTATGAGGGTAATTAATCCCTCTAAGTCAAGTTTGACTAGTAAATAATAAATATTAGTTTACCATTAGTTTATTTTCCTCACTAGAGACTTTTTGAGCCGGAAATTCACTTTTAGTGACGGTTTTGCGTGCGCCAAGAAAAATTCTTGTAACCAAAAACTTCGAAACCAGTGGCAAAAATAATTTCTACCTTAGTAATTGTGTCCCATGATTAATATTAGCCATCTATTCATGATTTATTTCTTTAAAAATAAATCTTAGCCATTAACTATTTTACCACACGGTAAAATTTACTCCAAACCGAATTTCTGACTAGTATTCCGCAAACGACTCTTAGAGGTCCAAAAAAATCTTCTTACTTGCCACCCAAGTAACTTGTCTCTCCTTCTCAGCCTCTGAACTGAGACTATCTCAGCCTTTCATCCCTCTCTGTTATATTTTTAACCTTGAGTAACTAACTGTGGTTAACTGTGGATAAGCTCGACACGCAAGTGCAGACCAAGCTTCCTCGTTTTCACGCCCCTTATTCATTGAAGCCCAGCCCTTGACTACGAAAATTTCAGCCACTTTTATCATCATAAATTTAGCAAGACTTTGATTTTTTATTTAAGGAAGCATTGACCACAAAATTCACAAAATACTTTACACATTTTTAGACTCTTTTGACCGAATTCTTGAGAGAGAAAGAGAGAAAATTCTTGCACCTATTATCTGCGCCCCAGCCCATATTTCAACTCTCATTCCATTTTTCTTAATGTGTTCTTTAAGGACTCAAACCATACAAGCACAAACTCTTGCCCGTTTTCCCTAATCCTTGCGTTTATATCAAAATTTCAGCTAGGTAAACTCTTGTTCTTTCTCCTTTTCTTTTCTTTTTTAAAAATGGTAGCCATGATGAATTCTTACTCTCCTCCATGTACAGAGAACTCCTCTAAAAGCACTCATGGAGCACACCTAAGGAGTTAGAGAGATTCGAGCTCAAAGTGATTAAATTTCGACGTTTTTGCGACACTTTCGGCCAAAATAAAATTGCACCATCACCAGCTGTGCTTCTGCCACTGTGTGCATATTTTCTAGTATGTGAAAGGTTTAATAACTGAATTACATAAGAGATGCAAATTGGCGAGATCTTCTTTAAATTTCTAGCCTTGGGACTAGCGAGCAGTAGTAGCATTACCGAAGGGTTAGAGCGACTTTTTTTACTTCCACATAGCACTTCCGTATTTCTTCAGCTGCCAAGGATCACCACCAGTAGTTATAATAGTAGCAGTGGTGGTAGTAGTCTTTGCCATCACTTTGTATAGACTTTTAGAGGGTTAGGTGCTTTTGTAAATACCTATATAAAGAAGTTAGAACGGGTCCCAGACTAGAGTGACTCTTGTGAGTCGAGGCCTATTAGTATAAATATGGAGTCTGTAAATATTTTCATGAATAAGAAACGACGTAACACGATGTGAATTATGATGTACTAAATGAGCCTTCGGGCATATATGTATGATATTACTATATTTTCTGTATTTTCTATGTTTCATGTATATATTATCTATTTATCTAATACCTATTTCGTTATATCTATATATCTGACACGCGATCTCGACTAGTGCTATAGGCTCATATGTATATATTTAATATAAGGTCTAGAGTCTTTAAGAAAAGCCCTGAAGTAGCGCCTGGTGGCTAGCATCAGTCATGACATGTTGGAAGTTGGGTCGTTACAAATTGTATCAAAGCAGGTCGTCCTTGGTAGAGCCTGGGGATGGACTGACCATGCTTCACCACATGCTCTGCTTGTGTATTTTCATGCTACTAGGGTACCTCTAATGATACATTTTGCATGATGGTCTGAGAGCATTCATTTAGGAAATGTTAGCACTTAAATTAGATATGTTAAGACAGATCACCTTAACGTTGATCGTTTGGTGTTAACAGGACCTCAATGTCTGCAAACAAGTGTAGCCCCCGTCAATTAAGTCCAAGTTTCGAGTTGGCATTTGACTCGGTCGCCTTGTTAGAATCTATGAATGCAATGGCTGCAGTTGTGCGCGATTCCGTCGCTGCAACCAATAGAGCGGTGGAAAGAGTGGAAGACAGCAGAGAACGGTAATGGGAACGGCCATGAAAATGGAAATGTATTGGAAAATAGCGTACCCGAGGGGGATAGGCCAATGACTTTGGCATCTTTTCTTAAAGTTAATCCTCCCAATTTCTTTGGAACCACCAACCTGACTGGGACAGATGATTGGTTTCCTACCATAGAACAGGCTCTGTAGGTGTAACATGTCCCTGAAGGAGAATAATGGAATTTGCCACTTACATGCTGAAAGGGGATGCACAACATTGATGGCAGGGAGTAAGCCAGTTGTTGGGACAAGGAGGCATTGAGATCACTTGGGCTGACTCCGCACTGAGTTCTACAAGAAGTATTTCCCTCCGTCCACTAGCACTGCCAAGGAGTTGGAATTGCTTCATTTGAGACAGGAAAGCATGATGGTGGCTGAGTACTCCTAGATATTCGAGGACGTGTGCCTATTTTCGAAATTGTGCCATGGAAATCTTGCAGAATATGAGGAGTGAAAATGTATTAAGTATGAGAGAGATCTCAGGGAGGAGCTATTAGCCTTAGTGGGTCAAATGGAGATAAGGAACTTTGCTGAATTAGTCAATAAGAGTCAACTGGTAGAGGAATGTTCAAAGAAGTTGGCAGTTGCAGGAGCAAATCATCGAGAGGCTGCACAACAAAGTTTCGATCGGAGACTAGCCCCTCGGGATAGAGATTTCAAATCTAAATGGTAGCAACAGCACTGGAACCGAGCTGGAGGCGACCTTCCCATTCGTTTCAATAGTAGTAATAATAATCATGACCTAGGATGGGTACAGGGAGAACAACCTCAGCAAATTCAGGATGGCCTCATATGCCCAAAGTGTGGGAAAAGTCATGGCGGTAGGCCTTGCTAGTTTGGTACAAATATATGTTACTACTGCAATAAGGAGTGACATCTAGTAAGGGACTGCCGCAAGAGGATTACAGATAGGGCCTCTAGACCCCATCAACAGGGCAGAATTTTACCGTGACTAATAACAAGTGCCACTAGACCCAGGCACTTCTCTTGAGGTGAATGTTACGCTAATTAAGAACCTTAAACATAACATAAGACATGGATGTTCGTATAATTCCTTGTGCATAGCTGAAATTTTTAGGGCAAAATTTTCTTTAAGAAGGGTAGAATGTAAGAACCCGGTTTTCGGTAAACATATTTTTTGGCTATTTTAAAATTTATTTCACGAAATTCTAAACTACAACCCAATAAGAAATAGTGAGGCTGGCCCAATGGTAAAAAAACAAAATTAAAGAAAAAATAAAAAAATTAAATATAAAAAGAACACTAATAAGGTCAAAATTGAATTTATGAGGGTAATTAATCCCCCCTAAGTCAAATTTGACTAGTAAATAATAAATATTAGTTTACCATTAGTTTATTTTTCTCACTAGAGACTTTTTGAGCCGAAAATTCACTTTTTAGTGACGGTTTTACGTGCGCCGAGAAAAACTCTTGTAACCGAAAACTTCAAAACCAGTGGCAAAAATAATTTCTACCTTGGTAATTGTGTCCCAAGATTAATATGAGCCATCCATTTATGATTTATTTCTTTAAGAATAAATCTTAGCCATTAATTATTTTACCACACGGTAAAATTTACTCCAAACCGAATTTCTAACTAGTATTCCGCAAACGACTCCTAGAGGTCCAAAATCTTCTTACTTTCCACCCAAGTAACTTGTCTCTCCTTCTTAGCCTCTGGACCGAGACTATCTCAGTCTTTCATCCCTCTCTGCTGTGTTTTTAACCTCGAGTAACTAACTACGGTTAACTGTGGATAAGCTCGACACACAAGTGCTGACCAAGCTTCCCCGTTTTCACGCCCCTTATTCATTGAAGCCCAGTCCTTGATCACAAAAATTTCAGCCACTTTTACCATCATAAATTCAGCAAGATTTTGATTTTTTTTTTAAAGAAGTATTGACCACAAAATTCACAAAATACTTTACACATTTTTACACTCTTTTGACTGAATTCTTGAGAGAGAAATAGAGAAAATTCTTTCACCTATTCTCTACGCCCCAGCCTATATTTCAACTCTTCTTCCATTTTTCTTTATGTGTTCTTCAAGAACTCAAATCATACAAGCACAAACTCTTGCCCGTTTTCGCTAATCCTTGCGTTTATATCGAAATTTCGGCTAGGTAAACTCTTGTTTTTTTCTCCTTTTCTTTTCTTTTTTAAAAATAGTAGCCATGATGAATTCTTCTCCTCCATGTATAGAGAACTTCTCTCGAAGTACTCATGGAGCACGCCTAAGGAGTTAGAGAGATTCGAGCTCAAAGTGATTAATTTCGACATTTTTGCGATACTTTCGGCCAAAACGAAACTGCACCATCACCAGCTATGCTTCTGCCATTGTGTGCATGTTTTCTAGTGTGTAAAAGGTTTAATAACTGAATTACATAAGAGATGCAAAATGGTGAGATCTTCTTTGATTTTCCAGCCTTGGGACTAGCGAGCAGCAGTAGCATTACCGGAGGGTCAGAGCGACTTCTTTTACTTCCACACAGCACTTTCATGTTTTTTCAGCTGCCAAGAATCACCAGCAATAGTTATAATAGTAGCAGTAGTGGTAGTAGTCTTTTCCCTCACTTTGTATAGACTTTTAAAGGGCTAGGTGCTTTTGTAAATACCTATATAAACAAGTTAGAACGGGACCTAGACTAGAGTGACTCTTGTGAGTCGAGGCCTATTAGTATAAATATGGAGTTTGTAAATATTTTCATGAATAAGCAACGACGTAACACGATGTGAATTCTGATGTACTAAATGAGCCTTCGAGCATATATGTATGATATTACTATGTTCTCTGTATTTTCTATGCTTCATGTATATATTATCTATTTATCTAATACCTATTTCACTATATCTATATATCTGACACGCGATCTCGACTAGTGCTACAGGCTCATATGTATGTATTTAATATAAGGTCTAGAGTCTTTAAGAAAAGCCGTGAAGTAGCGCTTGGTGGCTAGCATTAGTCATGACATGTTGGAAGTTGGGTTGTTACACGTTTTGCTGATGAATATACGGGCAAGAAAACTTGTGCTGAATGCCTTTACAACTCAAATATTTTGTTAAAGCAACATATTCTTGTGCATTGTCTGATTGAATTGCTTTAATTTTAACACCTAATTGGATCTCAACAATTTTCTTAAAATGCATAAAAATAGTGTGCACTTGTGATTTGTGATGCAATAACTAAATCTAGGTAAATCTAGTGTAAGCATCAATGAAATGTAAGTAGTAGCGAGCATCATTTATTGTTGGTACAGGGGCTAGGTCCCAAATATCAGTGTATACAAGCTCTAATGAACTAGTGAACTTGGTTATTGAATCAGGGAATGGAAGCTGTTTTGATTTACCTAAACAACAAGAACTGCAAATAGAATTTGGGTGTTTGAAAGAAATGTTACAGGATTTCAAGATTTTAGATAAAATATTTATGGAAGGATGCTCTATCTCAAGTGCCAAAGCTTGAATGTAGCATTATCCTGAACAATAGTGATATGTGCAGTGGGTGAGATTCGATTTTTATTAGAACCAAAATAGTAAAGTACACGATTAACTAATCCTCGGAGAAGAGTCTCCTTAAAATCCTAGCATTTTACATAAAAGCCATCATCATGAAATTCTATCCATACTCTATTGTCAGTCACAAATTTATATACACTAATAAATTCTTTGTCAAATCAGGCACATGCATCAGTTTATGTAGTTTAAAAGTATGCGAAGAAGAAAATGGTTTGAACAAAGAGTTATCAATATTAGAGATTACCAGAGCATTACCATTTCCAACTTGCACTTGTTCATTTCCTCTATAAGGTGTATATTCTGGCAATTGAGATGCCTCTGGCATCATATGATGCATAGCATTGTAACATTTACAGTTTCATCTAATTGTACACCTATTGAAATCAATGCATCCATAGTTTTCTTTATATCTAACAAGTAATCAGCTATAGATTCCTCTTTCTTTATGCAATTCAGCTTGTTTCTTAATTGATTTTCTTTAGCTCTAGTTTGTGAAGCAAGGAATGTCTCTGACCTTTTCCACACTTGACACACAAAAGTACAACCAATCATTCTTGAAGTGATCGATGCACTCATCGAAGCTAGGAGCCAAGACTTGAGCAACACATCCTGCCATTTTCAGATCTTGTATTCTACAGAGGGGTTTCTATTTCTTCGATCTTCTTCAGAGTTGAACATGATTGGTATATTGACTCCAAAAATGTGATCTATCAGCTCGTAACCTTCAATCGTCGATTTCGCCTGGTCTTTCCATGGCAGATAGTTGTTGTCATCAAGCTTGAGTCTGATCGAGGTGGAGAATGCGTGAACCACTGCTGAATTTTATGGATTCGCCATTTTCAGAACCCTAAAGCTCTCATGCCCTAAAAGGTATCAGACTCCATACTTGAGAGCTTGAGACTAGAAAGAATAGAGATCAGAATTTAGAGAGTGAGATAATGATTTTATTGCCAGAGTTAATTACATAAGTGTATATATATAGTTGGATCTCGTTTGCCTGTTATACCAATCATAACACTAACTACTATTCGTTACAACTGACATCCGTCCTTACTAACAACAATTAATTTCTAACTAATTTCCTTTCAATTAAGGGCTAGACATAGGCTTTTTGAGTTGATCTAATATACTTGTATGTATAAATCTTCTAGATCTTGCCTCTCTTAACTTTCAAATTTTCATCTAGGCTTTATTTAGAAGTTATTTTAAAATGGTTCTCAAGATTTTTCTATAACTTATAAGTGTTTTTACAATTGATAAGAGTTCTACTAAAATATCATAAATTGTTTTATATAATTTGTTAACCTCACAAATAGTTTTAAAATATCTTTACCAAAATTTTTTGAACATTTTCTCACATATTTCATTTTCTATTAAATTCTTAAATTTAATAAACTTTTAAAGTTGATTTATTTGGAAAAGAGTCAGCACAATTTTATTCTCTCTCCATCTATTTTTCTTTCTCTTCACTTCACCATCAGTTTTTTTTAGTTAAAGAATCAATTCTTATAGTTGAAAAGTATTTATTTTTAATAAATTAGTTCAACAATCAATTTTTTTAAAACAATCCATTATTTTCCTTTTTTTTGGCATTCTCCGTATTTTTTATTAAAATGTTTAGATTAGTGCTTTTTAAAACCTTTGTTTATGAATCAATTTTACATGTTATAAAAACCCATATTTTCAAAAAATTTTAATGCATGTATGAAAGAGATATTTAGGGCTTGTTTGGGTGAGCTTTTAAGAAAAGATCTTTTTTCGAGTTATTTTTTTTTAAAAGATCTTATATAGAAGTAAAAGTAATTTTATGTTTGGATATCTCATGTAAAAAGGTCTTTTTATCTATCAATTATGTTTGGGTATAATAATATAAAAGTACTTTTTTTGTTTATTTATTACATGAAAAACATCTTTTTTTTTTAAGGAAAAAAGATCTTTTAAAAAAAGATGTAAATTACAGCTTCTCAAAAAAGATCTTTTTTTTATTTTACTAGTACTTTTACTTTTACTATTAAAAATTTGTCAAACACATTAAAAAATAAAAAAAAAAATTTCATTGAAAAAAAATATTTTTTTTAACAAAATAATGGCGCCCAAACATGCACTTAACTTATGATTCTTAAAAAGAATTGTTTGAGTCCTATATGCTAAGCACTTCATAACTTGAATTTGGCTTTTTTGTTTTGTTTTTTTTTTTTGTTATTTTTGTTGTTGCATGATACTTAAACTCTAATATTTATCAAAATACACATAGACACATGCATGTATGTGCACGCAGGCCACAACACACATATAAAAAGAAAGGAGAGAAGAAAAAGACATAATGAATTAGAGACATAGAAAAAAGAGGAGAAAAACAATTAAAAGCAAAAGAAGAAGGAAAAAGGACAAAAAAAAAATAAAAGAAGACGTTGAAGAAGAATTAGGAGTGAAACAAATAAAAAAAGATGAAAATATATAGAATGAGAATAGATTCTCTTAATTTTTTCTTTTAGTTAAGTATGTCAAGTGTAATTTTTATTATTCAACACTTTTTATATATATATATTTTTTAATTTCACTTAATGAATGTACGATGAGAAATTATATTTTACAACTTCACTTGAAAAAAGTTTTTTGAAAAGAGTCATTTGCTATGCAAAATACTCAAAACTGAGGAAATATATGTAAGAAATGAAAAAAAAATAGATCTGTTTGATTGGACATATATAACTACAAAAGATAAAAGACATATTTTATGTTTACATAAAATATTAAATAGTATTAATGGTTGGATTTGAATAGATTATTATAATTAATTAATTAATATTAATGAATTAGGTAAAATAAATTAGGAAAATTAATCTCAATTTCTAGTAAACAATTTTATCATTTTATTATTAATTTTATCTTATGATGTACGGACTTACACAGCACGACACATGACACATAAACACGCGAATTTAAAATTCTTATAAGATCCAGGGACACGTCGTATATATAAAATATAAAAATTTTTTAAATAAATTATAATGATATTTTGATATTTTATTGATATTAAAATATAAATAATTTTTAATGTCTTTTTTAATTATATAAAATATTTAAAATATTTTTAATAATTAATAATATATATTATTTCTAACTCATTTTAAGAATACATGTTAAGAATAAGGTTTAACACGTTAATACGTGATGGTATTTAGGTGTGTCCAAACGTGTTTGAAAATTTTATTTTTTATTTTTTATTAAGATACGGTTGAATACAGAAAACACACATACATGTCAAACAAATATCGATGAATGTCGTGTCCAAAAATGTCACAAACACCGACAAATAAAAAAATGCCCATATTTCATAGATTTTATCATAAACTTCCAAGCAACGTTCAATTAAAAAATATATATTTTTTACTATTTTTATCCATTTGAAGCAAGCTTTTAAAATGACTAAAAATTTACAAAGAAAGGTTAAACTATGCTTTTTATTTAAAAATAAATAAATATAATCTCAAAAACTATATCAAGGTTTTGGATTTGTAAGTAATAAAAAAAATAAAATTTAACTTTATATCTATAAAAAATAAAATAAATAAAATTATCTAATTTTTAAAAAATTATTTAAAATTATTAAATTATTATATTTTTAACCTAATCGAATTCTGAATTTTTAATTCACAGCTTTTCACCATTACCACACCCACTAGAAGCCACCAACAGCCCCCCCCCCCCCCCCCCCAAATCTATCCTACCTTACCCCTTCATGTCATCACCTGAGATCAAGAAGAACGAGCGAAAATGGGTTATTTCATGTCGAAGAAGTAGAAGAAGATGATGATTGTTGCGCATCGCCACCATCAGAAGATGCAACAGCTCCATTTTTTGTTCAATGTTTCTAATTTAAATAATTCATCGAAATTCTTTTTTCCTCCACCTTAAAGCGCACCGTCTTTATAATAAATTTTTTAGTTTTTTCAACTTAACTTCACTGTAAATCAAAGTACAAAGTACAAAATTTTGTGTATGAGATAGGCTACAGAATTTGAGATCTATTATACGATAATATCTATTCATAAATAAGGACTCTTAGTGTGTGTGATTAAGTTTAAAATCTATATTAGAATTATTAAATTATGTTCTTCGAGATAAGTAGAGATTCTCTTTAAGGTAAAAAGATGACGCACTTAAAAATATTCGTGTAACATTTCGCTAGTTCTTTTAAGATTTCTTGAAATCATACGGAAATATTAATACAGAAAGATTAGAGAAAATTAAGATGAAAAGAATGAATATTCCTATTATATTTATCTAACTGTATGTTAAAAGAGAAGTGCTACTACACATACAAGTCATTTTAGTTTACAAGTCATACAAGTTGGGCCAAACCTAATAAAAAGAACGTTCATCCATACGAGCGTGTCAACACGTGCGCTACTTAATAGTTTTCATAGCGCGCTTCTTCTTCTTCTTCTTCTTCTTCTTCTTCTTCTTCTTCTTCTTCTTCTTCTTCTTCTTCTTCTTCTTCTTCTTCTTCTTCTTCTTCTTCTTCTTCTTCTTCTTCTTCTCCTTCTTCTTTGCGTTTCTCCTCTTTTTTTCTTCATGTGTTTCATCTTCATTGTCGTTTTTACTATTGTTGTTATTTTTTTTTGAACAAGTGAACTCAACACAATAAAGTGGAGCGACAAAGTCACAAACAAAGTCTCAAACATAAAAAACAACCAATCAAAACCTGAAAATAATCCCTAGTGTTATCTCCGGCAATGCCATCTTCTTCTCCTTCTTCTTTGTGTTTCTCCTCTTTTTTTCTTCATGTGTTTCATCTTCATTGTCGTTTTTACTATTGTTGTTATTTTTTTTTGAACAAGTGAACTCAACACAATAAAGTGGAGCGACAAAGTCACAAACAAAGTCTCAAACATAAAAAACAACCAATCAAAACCTGAAAATAATCCCTAGTGTTATCTCCGGCAATGCCATCAACAACCAAAAGGATCCAAACTACACCATTCTCTGTAGCTGGTCAAAGATCTGAGAGACACCTCTTCCACTCCGGTTTCCTTGTTATTAAAGATCCGCCTATTCCTCTCTAGTCATACATTCCAAATAACTCTCGGTCCACCTTTTAATCGAATTTCCGGAAATTTCTCAAACCATTTTACGTTCAATAGAACTCTATCAATACGACTGTAGGAGCGGCCTCTGAACCAAGTAAATTTTCGATCATTCAACAGTAGGTCCACTAACTGCATATCTTGAACTCAATCCTTGAACTCTTCTGCCGATGCTGTAACCTGTCCTGACTTTTCTTCTTTTCAATCTGTATAACCTCATTAAAGTCTCTCATATATCATATAACATATCAGACCTCGACCTAACCCAACTACAAAACTCAGTTCCTCTCATACAGCCAGTTTCTCCGATTTAGTATGAGCACCATATACTAAATAGAACGTATAATTGAACTCATTTTTTAACAGTACTCCTTTAACACATAATCATCTTTCCTCTTTGTAACTATTATTTATTTTAAATTGCATGTCATCCCACATTGATAACAGACCCCCGAATGTGCCTGCCGACTTTACAAACTCCCACCCTACAGCATCGCTCCCCCAAATACGCACTACATCAAACTTAGTCACAACTTGCATCTTAGTTTCAACCAACCCTAACATATTCACTTTTGCTTCTTTTTTAGTTCTTTCACCATACTCAATTTTCCAACACCCCCTAACCCCTTAACAATTCAAGAACTAAAACTCATTTTAAAACTCTTTTACACACCTTTTTGAGATTTTTTGGTCTGCATCTTCGTGCCTTTTCTTTCTGCTTTGCTAATCTCCTCTTCTGTGCTAAAGCCTCATTCTGTTCTCGAAGAATTGCCATGATATCATCTTCATCGTTGTACTGCACGGCTTCTGATTCAACAGCCAGCTCCCACGTCTTCCTATTTTTCAGCATCTGCTCCTCTCGTTCTAAATCCTTACCATCATTGTTCCCTGGATTTTCAACACTAATGTCCCTGACACTCCCAGCCCCGATACTGCCTTTATCAACCCCTGCACCGTTCAAAGTTAAACCGTCTACAGGTGCGTCATCTCCACCTATAACAGGACTAACTTTCGGACTAGCACCATTTTTTCGAGGCACTAGACAATGTACCGCCGCTTCCATGTCAACATCACCGTCCATGAAAGAACGTAACCCCGCCATCGCCGGCGTTGAGTGATACCCTGACGAAGACACAATCTCCAATAGGGGGCGTACCTCCGGTTGAAGATTACAGGCAGCATACACCGCTACAGGCCCGACGGCACCGTCTCCTCCACTAGTCCGTCGCTCCTTGCTAGCTACGAGCTTTCCCAAGCTTCGTTGATCTGTTGTGGCATCACACCCTGAGATCTCCCCTTCAACTTGATAATGAACCGCCGCGCATAACCAGGACTTGGAGCAACTTCGACCTAGTCAACCCTCGCCCGACTCGGATTCACCAGCCCACCTCCTATAGCTGCATCAGCATGAATGTTAGCATGATCTGGGCTTTCAACTAAGAAAAAAAAGTCCAAGCTCTCTCCTTTGGCACACCTGTTACAATAAACTTTTTTGGGTCTACTAAGAAGCCTGCTTTGGGTTTCTGTTAATCCTTATTCTTTAACCCATCATTATTATAATCATAGCTAATTATTTTTTCTGATTCAGCATCATTAATCATCAAATCATTATATCCCATAAAATCCTCACTACCCTCTAAAACAGGATCATCTGTTTCCCTTGCTGTACGAATTTGAATTAAATTACAATTACTCCATTCATTCAAAATATCCTCTAAAATTACTACTCTACCCTTATCTGTTTCTTCCTCCCTTGGCACCGCCATCACCAACTCAGCCACCGGATCTCTACTTTCCACTTGTACCATAGCGCTTGAACTGCTAGCAACCATCTCGCAAGCTTTTGGGAGATAAGGATTACCTACCTCTTCATTCTTGCACTCCACTCCATAACTCTCATGACCAACCTCTTTAACCAGGACATCGAATCCGCTAGTACCAATTGTGACGTGAATCCACTCGTTGATGATGTCCATGATACAAGTATCTATTTGCACCCGTTCCACACTGAATGAGAGGCATGATTCCATGGCTTTGTCACATCTAATAACTTCTCCCTATTGGCTTCCTATTATTCTGAACGTCTCCGTTGACCATGTACGCAGAGGAACACCAAAGCACTCTAACCATACCCTTCGAGTTTCACTGCGCTTCTCCTCATCCCATCTCCATACGCTGTAAAAATTTGTAGTAGGTTGTTCATTTTGAACGTGTAAGCTTTTTCTGCACTCAAGACACTATCAAAAGTCATGAGTGCCTTGTACGCTCCTAGTTCTTGTACTTGCACAACTTGAGAAAAATTCTTCCCAGTCATATACTTCAAAGAAGAAAAGTCTATAGCCTTTGTCGTCCCGCCTATTAGACTCCTCTGTAACCAGTCCAAATTCTCTTTTGCCACCAGAATTTTCATCTTCTTCGTTCACCCATTGCCATGTGGATTCTCTTTTTTTCCTTCCTTCCTCGTCTCTTCCACATTCTTCCTCGGGACTCTTGTACTTTCCTCATGTTGAGTTTGAATCTTGACACTATTTTGGACGACACCCGCCTCATGAATTATCTTTCTATTCTCCCCTTCATTCGTGCGTCGATACCTAACTTCTCCGACTGAAATAACCTTCCTTCGTAACCTCGTTCTATTCATCTCCGCAATAGCCTTCAACGCTCCACCCTTTGTTGTATACCGGATGAACGCAAACACGTGAGTATTACCATTTTTTATTTTCGTGAGAGATAGATATCATTTATACGTCCAGTCCAGTTGAACAAGTGGTACAACTTCCTTTTTGATATATCTACAGGAAGATAATCTACAAAAATAGAGAACGATTCATTTTTCAAATGACAGTACTCTTCTCGATTCTAAACCCTCATATCTCTACTAAATTGCTAATTCTACCCCTCCCGGTGTTTCCCACCCATTCTGGCCCTCTCCCCTCTCGCTCTCTCGTTCTCTAGTTTTGTTAATAAGCATTCTAAGGAAATTACTATTGTTGTTATTGCTGCATTTTTCTCCTTATTCTCTTTCTATTGATTTTGCAACATTATGTATTGGTTTTTTGTTTGATTTTTTCCTCCCAAGAAGAATGATGAGAATATGAAATAAGAAGATGAAGAATAAGAAGCAGCAGAAGATGAGAAGGAGAAAGAAGAAGAGTTTTAAATTATGCAGAAGAATAAAAATACATCCAAATATCTTCGTATTACACTCAAATATCTTCGTGTTACACCCAAATTTGCTGCAAATACAAAAAAATATTTCTTCTAATACTGCACTTTTTTTTCCTTATTTCTTTCTTTCTTTTAGTTAAATGACTGTAAGTTCATCCTCTTCCAAGTAATATTATATCATTATGTGTTTCTTCTTCCTCTTTGTTTGATTTTTTTGTTTTTTATTTTATTTAAGAGAGTAAAACAAGAAGAAACTTAAGAAGGTAAACAAAAAGAAAAAGACGAATAAGAAAAAAAAGAAAAAGATGGTGATGATGAAAAAAAAGAAGAAGAAGCAACAGAAGATGAGGAGGAGGAAGAGGAAGAGTTTTAAATCATGCAAAACTTATCAGAATAAAAATACACCCAAAATTCTTAAAATACACCCAAATATTTTTGTGTTACACCCAAATATCTTCGTATTACACCCAAATTTGCTGCAAATATAGAAAAATATTTCCTCTAATGCTGCATTTTTTCTTCTTATTTTTTTTATTTCTTTCTTTCTTTTTAGTTAAATGAATGTAAGTCCATCCTATTCCAAGTGATTTTGCAGCATTACGTATTTCTTCTTCTTCTTTGTTTGATTTCTTCTTCTTCTTTGTTTGATTTTTTGTTTGTATTTTTGTTAAGAGAGTAAAACAAGAATAAACTTGAGAAGGTAAAACAAAAAGAAAAATATGAATAAAAAAAAAGCAGGAGGAAAAGGAAGAATTTTGAATTATGCATAACTTATCAGAATAAAAATATACCCAAATATTTTCGTGTTATACCCAAATTTGCTGTAAATACAGAAAAATATTTTTTCTAATGTTACATTTTTTCTTCTGAATTGAATCATATCTCAGCCATTTGATTGGATTCAAAACAAAAATCAATTTTGTTCTGATTCAATTGATAATCTGAACATGAATTATTCATTATCTTTAACAACGAGATAATTGATGATGGAGGAGAAAGAGAAAAAGAAAGGAGAAGAAGAAATTCCAATAAAAAAAAAAGAGGAAGAGGAGGAAGAGGAAGAGGTAGTATTGATGACAACGATAATGAAGAATAAAAATAAAGAAGAAGAAGAACGTGCAATAACGATATGGAGCGCATGAATATAAATAGAGTTGAAAAAATTTGTATGAAAAAAACGTTTATATGTGAAGATTAATTCATGTTGAATATCAATTAATAATTATATATATATTTTTGAATAGTTTAATTAAAGTATCAATAAAGATGTGCAAACGGGAATACGGGATGGACTCGAGCAGTCAAGTTAGATAGGTAACCGGCTATTATTGGTTAAGTTTTCTTGTAAGTAGTTAAAGTGTTAAACACAAAAGATAAAAATGCAAAAAAATGCCTAAATTGCAAGCAAATTTTACAAAAATAAAATAAAACAAAACGATGAGTAATATTAAAAAAAAATATTTTTTAATTAATATTGTTTATTTTTTAAATTATTTTATTTATTTTAATCTTTTTAATTTTAATTTTAAATAATAAGCTTAAATCTTAAATTTAGCTGTTAGTTACCTTTTTTGTTAAATAAAAAGTTATTTATACATTATTAATTATTATATATTTGTGTATGATTATGTGTAGTTTAAGTGTTTAATGGTTGTCAATGAATAATAGCTCAAATGATATATAGTCTTTTGATACTCAATTAAGAAATTGCGGGTTCGAGTTTTGTATGTTTGGTAAAAAAAAAAAAAAAGTGTTTAACGGTTTTTAACGTGTTTTTCTGCATCTGAAGACTGATTTTCTAAATTGATACGTGTGTATTTCAAGTTGCAATGCCTCTGTTCGACGATCTTCGTTGAATCGTTTCTGGTTTGGTTGGAAATTTTAATTGTCACAGCTCTCCACACTTCACCTGATTCGATCCGTCATCATCTCCATCCTCATATTCGATCTTCTACTCCATTTTTCTTGTAAGACGACGATGATTCGTTCGAACCCTAAGCCCCTTTTGCACCTCCTTTTGTTGCCCTTCTTTCTTCACCGTCACTCTTCTCTCTTCAACGTCGCTGTTGCTCAGTAATCTCTCTCCACCTGCTGCAACCTCTGAGCTCGTCGCCGATCTGCTCTCTTCTATTCTTCTGTGCCTCTCTCCGCCGCTGCTCTGTTTTTGCTGCAAATCTGCTCTGGCCGCCGATTAGATATCGCGGCAGCTCTGCTCTTGCCGTTGCTGCTGTGCTCTCTGTCGCCGCCGGTCAATTCTCTCAATCTGTCTGCTCGCTTGTAGATTTCTGTGCCTACGCCGCTGCTCTGTTTTCGCTGCAAATCTTCTCTCACAGCCGTTCAGATCGCTGTCTCTGCTGTTCTTTCTGCTTGCGCAATCTCCGTCGCTTCCTCGTACTCGCTCGCCGCCGGTCAGATCTCTCCTCCGATCTGCTCTCTGCTAGTCCTTTTCTAGTCTTCTGTGCCTCTCTCGAGATATTGTTTTTCTGATTACTTGATCATGAATTATTGAATATTGATGAGTTATGTGCTAACATATATGGATTAGTTCAATTTTTAAATTTCTTTGTTCATCAGGCTATTTTATTAGATTAGTTTTGGTTTTGCTCTTTATGAGATGAAAATTCAGTGTGTCATTAAACCTGATTAAATTTAGCAGGAGCTCTTTACTCTTTGTGCTTAGTTCTGCCCAAATAGAGCCTTAATTTGCTTGCGTGTGAATTAACATTCCGGAGGCTTAATTTGCTTCTATTTTGCTTGTCATTTTCGGTTAATTAAAGACAAATGGAAGGAGGAAGGCCTTAATTTGGTTCTGTTGTGCTTGTCATGTGCGCTGTATAATAGGATTTGCTGCATCTTGATAGGCCATTTCCCCTGAAATTGCTTGCTTTCGTTCTGCTGTAAAAATAATCGGAACTCTCGTCATTTGAAGAAATTTCAATCTACATAAACATAATTAGTAAGAGCAATATGGACGGATCAGTTTGGTACTTGATTTGCTATTGTTTTGTGATTTTCTGTTTCTATTGCTGAGTGATGTGGTGTTACTGATTCGGTCATGTGATCCTGAATTCAACTGTCATTTCTCATTTTTGCTTCCGAACCTTGATTTGCAATTGTTGCATCTGATTCTAATACCAAATTTCTTACTTGACTTTCTAGCAATGATACAACAGAAAACTATTTGAATTTCTCACACACTTCCAATAAAGATTACACAATATGAACTCTTGAAACAATAATTTCTCTTTTTGAGCTTGAAGGACTTCCTTTTATAGGAATTTGCATACTTGAAAAAATGTTATACCCTTGTTATCGGTAATGTTAGTGGCTGAGAAAGAATGTTATACCTTTATTGCACTCTCCTTCCCTTCAAGCAGGCTATAATGAAAGGAATTGAAATAATTAGTATATTTGGAAGAGAAAATTATGAGTGTTGCTCAACTCCCTTTATATAGCCCAATACTTATCCTTTATTTGCTATTGTTATGGGACATGGTCTTGTTGAATGGATGTAGGTGAGTGGTGAGAACATTTCAACTATGGCTGTAGATATATTGGCTTTGATTTTCAACCACAGTAGCCAGTGGTCAATGACACATGCCATGACAATAGTAAACTGTAAAAACATGGCAAGGTTTTTTGGAGAGATTGGTGGCTGTAGGAGGGAAACTCATGTAGGTGTTTCTAAACCAAGCATGCCCAAAGTTGTTGAAAACATACCACATCAGCCAAATTTCCGCACCTATGGTTGTTCTTCTAAGGAGAAGGAAGATTTCCACTTTTCTATTGCCACATCAGAACTACTTATAATATAAAAAATTTAAAAAATAATCAAATAAAAAACAAAGGTCTCTTGAGCCTCAACTCCTTCCCCTCTTCCTCTTTCTTCCCTATCCATGGCACATCTAACTCATCCATGAGGCTACTAATTTCCTTAGTTGATTCTGCTATATTATTTCTTTGTATTTTTTGTTTTGTTTTATTTTGTTTTTCTTTCCAATCAGAATGATGTCGTCTTCAGACATTACTGGAATCTTGGATAACTCAAAGGAGCTTGATCGGTTAAGGAAAGAGCAGGAGGATATTCTGCTTGAGATCAACAGGCTCCACAAGAAGCTTCAAACAGGTCAGTCAGTCATTTTCTTTCTGTTTCTTTAGGTGATGTGTCTTGATCCATTCTGCGATTCAATAAATGTCGAAATCAGTCATTGCTTCTTTTTGCAATTCTAGTAATTGCAAATTTTATTTCTAAATAAAATTTCCACTTTAAGGCATAAGCTTAAATGTCAGGTGTGCTTGCCTTTCTATATATATATATATATATATATATATCATTAATTTTTTGAATGTTTTAATTTTTGAACCCCTTTACTGGTGGCTCAGTCAACAATGATTCTTGGATGCAAATGTGTGTTTTGATATTGATACTGTGATACTAATATAGAGAGACATTCAGATATTGGGAGTGATCATTTCTGCTGAGAAATTGTAGTTAAATATGGTATAAATTTTAAATTAAAAATTAATCATTAGTTTTCGGGTACAATTGTTGATAGTTTCTTCTAATTTTGATGCAGCTCCTGAAGTAGTTGAGAAGCCTGGGGATAATTCATTAGCCAGGCTTAAAATTTTGTATACTCAAGCAAAAGATCTTTCAGATAGTGAAGCACAGTATGTTTATTGTATATGGCTCTGAAGCATTTTATGTAAATGGCATTTTCTTTTCTGTTCACTGATTCATTGTAATCACGAGTATGTATTTTCTAAAACTGGATTGACTCAACTATACTGAGCAGTTCCAGCTTAAACATTTCCATGCCATAATTGATTGTTTCAAATGCATCTTTTTCTTTTTCAAATTAATTTATTGTTGTTGATTGTTGATTTGGTTTTTGGTTTCAGAATTTCCTCTTTACTGATAAACCAACTTGATACACTACTGCCTTCAGGACAAGGTCAACCGCGAAGAAGAATAGGTGTGTCTCAAGTTATTGACACATCAATTTTTTTATTGAAAATGTTGCTTATGTTGTCTTCTTTTTGGTATTTTTAACATATAAAATGTTTGTCCGTTGATTTAAGCTTATAGTCTTATACATTATAATTCATCCATAATTAGAAATAGATGCTTCAATATATATATATATAGGCACAGGGTAAATGAATGATTGGCCAATATTATAGAACCATGGCAAGTATCTAAAGCATTAGACCATAGCTTTTCCATGGAAAGGAAAGTATGAAAAAATAAAATGAGAAGAGTGATAATATGTCTTTCAATCAACCAATCTTTGTGGCTTATTATATGTCAAATTTCCCTAGATTTGTTCAAAGAAGTTGCAGATTCTGATTGTATAGGATTTTCTTTTTTCTTTTGTTTCCTTTTTCTTTTCCAGGGAAAGGTAAAAGTCGACTGCTTTGGATACTCATCAATATAGTTGACGTCTCTGCTGCCATTTTCATGAATCTCATATAGTCAAAGCTACAAGAAGGGAGGAAAGGGGCAGGGAGGGAATGTTAACCTGTAACTTTAAATAAAAAGTTGAAGATAGTGTGTTAACTGATCCAATTTTTAATCTATTCCTTTTCTAAATATATGGTGGACGGAGAATGGTTTGGAAAGCTACGTAGGGTTCATCTACAGTGATCAATGATTTAGCATTGCTGCTTAGACAACTTTTAACTCATTAAGCAGAATGCTTTTGCATCCTCTTGTTAACCCTGGATAATTCATGATGATGTATTGCTTCCCCAACATTGTGCTAATGGCATTCAGTTATAGTATGGAGCTTTGCAAGCATGAGAATCAAAATTTGTTAAGATGTAAAAGGGTTCATGAAATACTTCAGTTGATGTTATATATTTTTTTTGCACCTATTTTTGTCTTTAATTACAAACATAAATTGCATTATTATGACTTAAGTTTCAATGAGATGTCATTTCTTTTTTAAAATTTTTGTGCTTACCGTTACTATGTTACAGAAGGTAATGAGCAGAAAAGGAAACGAGTGAAGACCGAGTCAGATATTTCTAGGATGAGCAATCTTAAGGGTGAGCAGGTATGAAGAATTTCCACGGAGTTTAACTGATATAAATCATTGAACATCAATTTCTGTTTTATTTGTTGATAAAATTTATTTTTCTAGTATGATTCATCTGAATGTTGTGCTTCACTAGGTTAATTTGTTCTTGCTTCTCACTTCTTAGGTAGCAGCTAGGGTCACACCACGTAATGCTGATAAGGATGAATGGTTTGTTGTTAAAGTGATCCATTTTGATAAGGAATCAAAAGAGTAAGTGTACATTCTTTACCTAAGTTGTCAAGTATTATGTTCAAGCTATAAAAAATCAATTTACATTCAGCTTGCATAATATTAAAATTTGAAAATATATTGCCAGATGGCTTTGATATGATATGCTATATAGTTTAGGATACTATATATCATGAATTAAGCTCTAACAAATGCATATTGAGCTTATTCTAGCCAGTGAAAGAATATTGTTTAATGACAAATTGAGTTATTACAGATTATTAGATTTATAATTTTATATGCTTAGCATAGTTCTACTACCAAATGAACGTATAAACAAGGTTCCTTGTATTTTTATTGTGTTTATTCCTATCTCTGAGTTTTTGTTATAGTAGATAAATTCGTTGATCCTACAATAAATTATGGCATATTGTTTCCCCAGGAGGATAATGTACTATATCTTGTCAAAAAATCTCCCAACTTTCTGAGTATCTGCCAAGGAGTAACTAATATTAAGGTGTTATGTAGCACAACCCTGTTAATACCGGGCTTGGTGATTCTGTTATTTTATTCTCTGATATGCTTGCTGAGCCCCTAATTTGCCTAGATTCAGCCTTTGATTACAGTACAAAGGTCAATCATGAGCTTGATGTTAACTTGAGTCTGCTTGGCTGTACTTAATTGAATGAGTTGTTATTTGACCATCTTTAAGTTGTTGGAAGACGTTACATTTCTCGGTGTTAGTTGCTATTTCTTGTGTCTGTCTGGTTTCAAATTGTTGATGCAGAGAATAGTACCAGTGGGACATTCAATCTTTTTGTAATTGCCCTTATCACCATCATTTTGTTGTTTGCTGAATCTTTCGCAACATGATTTTACAGAGTTGAAGTTCTAGATGAAGAACCTGGTGATGATGAAGAGGGAAGCGGCCAAAGGTAACCTAAGAGAAACTGTTTTGTTTTGTTTTGTTTTTAAATCGTGTGAATACCATATTTTTGTCTTAACATATCTAATAACTAATATAGTATATATTTGCATCAATAAGGACTAGATTGCATAAGAAAATAAAAAATATTCTGCACCAATTAGAAAAAGATTGCATTAAAATATAAATATAGAAAAAAAATTCTGTACTTTTTTGTACTTTTTTTGCTCTCTTTTTCCAATGCCCACCGTGATCCCTTCTCTTATTTCTTTTGTGATTTAGGTCCTTATTTGCTTTTCTTTTCATCTTATTTTGTTTTCAAAAAGTATACAGAAAAATTCCGAAGTTTAAACCTTTTAATAAAATCCATCAACATATGATTTTTCCAATTTTTAGAAGAAATACATTGGTTTTGATAGTGTTCTGATAGTGTCCTGTTTGTGTTGCTTTTAACCTTAACATGGGTTCTTTTCTGCTCCATTCAGACAATACAAGCTTCCCATGGGGAATATAATTCCTTTCCCAAAGAGCAATGATCCTTCAGGTGCTCCGGATTTTCCGCCAGGCTCACATGTTTTGGCGGTCTATCCTGGAACTACTGCACTTTACAAAGCAACAGTTGTACATGGCCATCGCAAGGTAATGGTTTCTTTGTTTCCATGTCAAAGGGATTATTTCTTGTTTTTTCATCTAACTTACAGTGAGTTGTAGTGTCTATAATTCCTTCCTAGATAGATAGAATTCTGTTGATGCTGACATGCTACTGAGTACTAACCAGCAATATTGTGCATGTTCTGGGGCAATCTTTTTCATTTCACACTTGTGCAGAGGAAGACAGACGAGTAAGTATAGACTTTATGGAATATGTAATTCTTTAGTTCTAATAGTAAATATAAATTTTGGTAGGAAATCATTTGGCACTATATCTTGGCAAGCATTCATATTTATTATCCCCTTTGGTGGGGTCGGTAACTATAAACAATGGACATGCATCTGAGAGTTCATTTTGTGTGTAAAATAAGATAGGAAAAAGACAAGAATAAGAAGAAAACAGCATTTGATAGCATGAGGCTGGTTCAAATTTCAACACCATATATATATATATATGTTTTTTTTTTTCTTTTTTTTTCCTTGACAAGAATACTATATGTTTAGTCTTTGGTATTTTACTGCATAATATAATGTTATCGAAGTTGTATTTGTTCTAATTATTTAAGTATAAGTTCATACCAAATTTATTATTTTATTATTTTTATTTCCAATTATAATTGATATAAGATTTTACTAATTTTTCTTCTGTACTCTTATAATTTATATTATTGATTATTTTACACTTTTATAAATTACCAAAATTGAAAGAGTACAATACTTTCTAAGTTATTCTTAATCTTACATGTACTCATCATCTTCACCTTTTATGTAAAATGAAAAGAAAGAAAATGTGCTAAATTAATTAGACAGTTATTAGCATTGAAAATTTGAAATATGATTTGTTGACTTCAAGTTTGCAATGATCTATTAATATTGAAATAGTACAATATTTAGTATTGAAATATTATTGATTTGTTGAAGTATTCACTCCTCAACTGCACTGTTGACTATTGTGTTGTCACTGTGTTATGGTTGTTAACTTCTGACGTGTTTGGCAGCTATGTGTTGGAATTTGATGATGATGAAGAAGATGGGTCTTTGCCTCAAAGGACGGTTCCCTTCCACAAGGTGGTTGCTCTGCCAGAGGGTCATCGCCAATGAATTTAAGCAATTTAGGGTTGGTTTGTGAGTTGGGTTAAAAAGGGAGAAAATGAAAGGTTTGTAATGTAAATTTTAGACTAAATGCTCCGAACTCCAAAGCCAAACTTATGAACAACCCTTATAGTTTGTGTATAAAGTAGGAATGGCGTTGTTGCTTTACGTGCTGGTTGTGTAATATGATTTGTTATATTCTCATTTTTGTGTAATGATCACTGACTAATATACGTTTGGATGGGAAAAAGGTTTGGATGGGAAAAAGATTTTCTTAAGCGAGGAGATTGTAAAGTGATAAAATGAGTAATTTAATTAATTACTATTGAATTTGTAAATTTTATTATATGAGTTTTATTATTTTAATTTCAGAGTGGTAATATATTTAATTTTTTTACTTTACCAACTTCACTTCAGCAGAATTTGATCGAGAAGAATGAATTGTATTTTATTTGTGCTGCTATTGCAATGAAAATATCCAAAATATAGTTGGTGAAAGCTTTATAATCTTTAATGAAGTAGCTTTTCTAAAGATTTTTAAATTTTGGATAATAGTCAAAGCAGTTTGCACATGTCAATTTAATCTTGAGTAATACTATAGGGTTATTAAAATTTAGGATTAAGTACTTTTTTCGTCCTAAGGTCTCGGGCGAAAATTAAATTTATACCCGATCTTTTTTTATTATTAAAATCATCCCTAACGTTAAAAATGTTTTAAAATCATTCTTTCCTCTATTAAACAAAATTTTCTGACACATTTGCCCTTTTTATTGTTATTGGTAGTTGAAGCATTTAATGACTAAAATAATTTTTTTTTTCTATAACTGATTGGAGAGGGTGGGATTAAATCAAAATCTCACCCCAAACCAACGTAATCGAGCGACTGCTAGGGTTCGCGAAGCTGGGTGGAGCCATGGCTGCCGAGAGCTCATGATCGTCTCGTAGTCGGTCGTCTGCGCAGAAGAGGGAACTTCTCTGTGGACATGGTGAGAGACCCGTGCTAAGAATTTCGAAAACGAACCTGGGCGACGATTTTGAGGCTGTGTCTACTATGAGGTTCGTTTTTTAAATTTTTGTTCGTGATTGATGGCAATGTTTTCTTTTTTTGGGTACTGACTCTGGTGGGATGCTGTAGATTAAAGAAGAGTGTGAGTTCTTCCGATGGACAAACCCAGAAGCAGAGAGTGAAGATCCGTAGGTTGCAAGGATGAAGAGGAAAGTTGCGGCCCTGAAAGCAAAAGTGAGGGACATTGAGTGGAAGTTCAAGGTTGCTGCAGTGTTGGGCACGATTGGATGGGTTGGTTTAGTTTTGTTCTGGTTGAATCAGAAGCAGGGGTTACCTTGTGTAATGCCACTGAAATATGCCTGTTGGACCTCTTCCTACCTCTAGTTGCAGATTGCATAGCAGGTTGTGATGAGCACCTCTAAATGTGTCCCCTCCTAGACAAGTGGGACTGGCTGCTGTCCTCAGCTTCATCAGATCCTTTCTTCCTCTTCTTGACTGGTCTGTGGCTAGGCTTTCGATAGGGAGGCGGCATCACATCATCAAAGTCCGTCTTTTTCCACAAATCTGGACCATTTAGAGGGTTGATCACCGAATTATAGCATTTGACATAGGCAGACTTCTTGTAACAGTCATCCCCCTTCTTGTTTGCACTGCATACACTGTTACAGTGTCTTTGAATTCCTCTCTTGAAGCATATACAGTTCCAACCTCCCATTTACAACTCGTCATGTCTTTAACATCTTTGTGAATCGGATACCAAGTAGCTTCATCATTATCATCATCTTGTCTATCCTCCTTATCTGAACCACCACCAACTTCATAATCCAAATCCACTTCCTCACTATTGAAGCCTTCCTCATCACTGAAATCACCGTTCACAACCCCTTTGCCTTTATCAACTCGATCACCATCCGTAGCACCTCTAAGTTCCTCAAACCCACTCTCATCATCGTACTCCTCTTCACTATCTGTAAACTGAACATCATCTGCACTGTCAACCTCAAGATTAGACGGAATAAACTCCTCATCATCGCTATCATCGTCACTGTTTGATTCAACCCGTGCATTTTCAGCCTCTACATCCGGGTACAATTTATCTCCTTCATTAACCTGCTCCGCATTGTCCCTTTCCACCTGTTGATCCTGTTCACCCTCAAAGATCACAAACTGATTCCTAGTATTTTCCTCTGTTTGGCCCTGTTCACCCTGTCCGCCAACATCAATATACCCTACTTCAGGAAAACCTTCAGCATCCTCAACCTTATGCACCACAAAAAGCTCAACATGACTCTTCAACTCCACTATTCTACACATCTCAAGTACATCTCTGTCACCTGCAAATAACTTCAGATCCTTCTCTAACCACTCAAAACTTGGATCCTTATACCACAAAGTTGAAATGTTTTTCTTTGTGTACCCAAACTGTCTCACCTCAGCATATGCCTCAAATACAGACCATCAATCACTCTCAACATCTTCGATCAATGTCTTCTCTCCCCGTATATACTTCAATGTCCCATTGTTATATCCAAATCTTCCCCATGGTAGACATTCTGGTTAAAGGTTCCCATACCTTAAAACGAAAAAATAAAAAACCATAAATCAAACCCTACCAGTTTTTGGAAACTACCGAAACTAATGGTGCATACATACTTGATTCGAGATTACTACAGTGAAACGACCTCCTCCCACACTCTTGCCAACGCAATCCAAATACAATAACGCTACTCCTCTGGTGACGACGAATCTCTATTAGGGCATCATTGAAGGTGAAAGATCAGTTTTCAAGTGTGCAACGTAAATCAGACATTGAAGCCCTTTCGTGAGAAGAAAATGAAGTGTTAAAGGCTTCAGGGGCAAAGGTGTCCAAAAATTTTGTTTAATGGAGGGAAGGATGATTTTAAAGCATTTATGAGTGTTGGAGATGATTTTAATAACAAAAAAAGTCGGGGACGAATTTGATTTTCGCCCCAGAACTTAGAGACGAAAATAGTACTTAATCCTAAAATAAATTATTTTAGTTATCAGTTACTTATTAATGTTTAAAACAATAGGATAAAATATGTTGTTAGATTATTGGAATAAATATACTAGACTAGAAAAATTAAGTTAATAATTAAAAATAATAAATTTTGATTGCTCTCTAACATTTTTCTTTAATCTTCAAAGATTGAGTGTCTCAAATTGATTCTTGAATAGAAAATTAGATGAATTTTTTATTAATTAAATGATGATATATAATATAATTATTTTGTAACAGATTATTATGGAAAGATTAATTTGACTTATTATTATATTTTATTTTTAGGTATTAATTTCATAATTTGAGATATTTAATATTTTAAAAGCTAAATTAATGAACTTGTGATCTTTTAGACATTATTTTGACTATTAGCCCTTTTAAATTTCTATTTTACGTTGCATGAGTTTTTAATTTCTAACACCAGAGAGGCGAAGAAATTTTAAACAGACCGCACCATAATCAGAACAAATACAGTAACATGGAAAAGTTTGTACCTGTAAAAAAAAGCATGAAGATAAATTATATCTCATGTTATTATTCAGGTATACTTAAGTGAAAAAGACCCCACCTACCCTAACAGAGATGGATTTATTAATAATTTAATATAGCTGTGTGGGGCTGTGGGCAATGTCTCCATTAAAATTTTGTAAAAATATTAGAAAGTACATATATATAGTTGTATACTAGTATATATATGCCCATATTATGAAATTTACAGCATCCATGCCTATAACTAACACTAAAACACATGGTAATAGTATTATCTCTACAAATACATGCTACACTCCTACAAGCGTGACCCATAAAGCTTTTCACATGCATATTACACATTTCACGTGTTGGATTTTTGGGTTCCCTTCCTATGTAGAGAAAAAGTTCAAATACTAGTATCCAAATTCATGAATAGTTGAAGTGGCTGAGGTGAGTTAGGGTTGAAAGAGAGAGAGGTCATTTTGAAAGGAGAACACCAAACACTAGAGAGAAAAGAAGAGAGAAAGTTATTTTCGCACATACACAAAGCTGTCTCTGTAAATTGGTCGCTGCAGATTCATTAACCGTTGGATCGAGCTTAAATTTGAACAGTGTATTCTACACATCTGGTTCTTTGATTTCACTGTTCAGATCTTCGATTCAATGTCTAGATGGAGATATTTGGCCACGCACAGTAGCTATGTTTTTGTGGTATTTTCATCTTCTTGTTCTTGTTTTGTAAGTTTTGAAGCTTGAGTTGTTTGGCTTTTTGTATGCACGTTTTGTGCAGTAATTTGTGACTCTCTTGTACCCTATTTTTCATCATAGTGAAGCAATATCCTGGTCTTGGTAACTCGTGATTTTCACTTCTCTCATTGAGGAGGTTTTTCACGTTAAAAATCTTGGTGTGTTAGCTTGTTTCTAATTTCTGGTTTATATGATTTTTCCGCTGCTATTGGGTATTATTGTGCTGGTGTTAATACTTGTTGTGAGTGGATATTGTTGCTCCTCTAATTCTTGCAAGTAGAAAATTGTGTGTTTTATTCTTATTAATTGGTATCAGAGCTCAGTTTTGGGTATTTGGTTATAACTTGCTTGAAAGATGGAAGCAAATAATTCTACTAGGATGATAAGTTTGAATGGCACTAATTACTATCTATGGAAAGGCAAAATGAAAGATTTTTTGTTTGTCAAAAATCTACATTTACCCGTATTTTCTACACAAAAACCAGAATCTAAAACAGATGAAGAATGGGAGTTTGAACACCAACAAGTTTGTGGTTTTATTAGGCAATGGGTGGATAATAATGTTTACAATCACATTGCTAATGAGACTCGTGCTAGGGCTTTGTGGAATCAAATTGAATCCTTGTATGCTTCCAAGTCTGGCAATAATAAATTGTACTTGTTGAATATGTTGATGAATTTGAGTTACAAGGATGGGTCACAAGTATTAGATCACTTGAATGCATTTCAAGGGGTTCTGGATTAGTTGTCAAGCATGGGAATCAAGTTTGAAGATGAGATTCAAGGATTGTGGTTGCTAAATACTCTACCAGATTCTTGAGAGACATTTCGTATCTCTCTTACTAATTCTGCTCCGAATGGTAAAGTGAGCATGCAACTTGTTAAAGGTGGCATTTTAAATGAAGAGATGAGAAGGAGGACACAGAATTCTTCGTCACACTCTGAAATGTTAGTCACTGAAACCAGGGGAAGAAATCAGAATAGAGTTCAAAAGGGTAGAGGTAAAAGCAGGAGCAAATCCAAGGGAAGATACAAGAATGTTGAGTGTCACTACTGTCACAAAATGGGTCACGTTAAAAAATATTGCTATCTTTGGAAAAAGGAAAACAAAGGTAAGCAAGAAAAGAAGGATGATAGTGGTAATGATCGTGTATTTTCTATTTCATATGATCTTCTTACTGTTGATATTGCTGATTATGAGTAAAAGGTCAATCTTATTTCTCATGATGAGTTCAGCTGGGTAATTGATAGTGGCGCCTCAATACATGTTACACCGAAGAAGGAGTTCTTCACTTCTTATACTCCAGGTAATTTTGGAGTGCTTAAGATGGGTAATGATGGCTTGGCCAAGGTTATTGGTGTAGGAGATGTTTGTCTTGAGACTAATATGGGAATGAAGCTGCTACTCAAAGATGTTAGACACGCTCCAGATGTTCGCTTGAATTTGGTTTCAGTTAAAAGGCTTAATAATGAAGGCTTTGTAAACACTTTCGGCTTTGGACAATGGAAGCTTACTAAAGGTAACTTAGTGGTGGCTCGGGAAAAAGGTACTTCAAGTTTTTATATGATGCATGCCATGATTGCAAAAGGTAGTGTGAATGCGATTGAAAGTAAAGAAGTTTGTAGCTTGTGGCACAGACGACTTGGTCATATTAGTGAAAAAGGACTTAATTATTTGGCTCGAAAAGATGCTCTTTCAAGTTTGAAGAATGCAGAGTTGGAGAAATGTTCTCATTGCATGGCTGGCAAACAAAGAAGATTATCCTTCAAGAAGCATCAACCGTCAAGAAAATCAGACTTCTTGAAATTGGTGCACTCCGATATTTGTGGTCCTTTGAAGGTACGGTCTTTTAGCAGAGCTATTTACTTTATTACTTTATTGATGATCATTCAAGAAACCTTTGGACTTATGCTTTGAAAACAAAGAATCAAGCTTTGGAAAAGTTCAAACAATTCCAAGCTTCGGTTGAGAGGCAAACAGGTAAAAAGCTTAAATGTATTCGCACTGATAATGGTGGTGAGTATTGTGGACCATTTGATGTGTATTGCAAGCAGCAAGGCATTAGGCATGAAAAGACACCTCCTAAAACACCTCAGTTGAATGGTTTGGCAGAAAGGATGAATAGAATGTTGATTGAAAGAGTTAGGTGTATGCTTACTGAAGCTAAGCTACCTAAATTCTTTTGGGGTGAAGTGCTACTTACAGCGGCTCATATGATTAATCTGAGTCCTACAATTGCTTTGGACAATGATGTTCCGAATCATGTTTGGTCGGCAAAGATGTCTTGTATGGTCACTTGAGAGTCTTTGGATGCAAAGCATTTGTTCATGTTCCAAAGGATGAGAGGCCCAAGTTGGATGTGAAGACAAGGCAGTGCATTTTTATTGGATATAGTCAAGATGAGTTTGGTTACAGGCTTTATGATCTAGTTGAAAAGAAGCTTGTAAGAAGCCGTGATGTAGAGTTTATTGAAGACCAGACCATTGAGGACATTGATAAGGCAAAGAAGAGTCAATCACAAGAGAGCAGTGACGTGACTGATGTAGATCCAATTCAGCCTTCTTCTTTGTCAGAACTAGCAGAGAATCAAGATCAGGAGCATATGCAGCAAAATGAGCCTTTGGTTCTTGATGACCAGGAGATGGGAGATCCAATTGATGGTCCAGTTGATGATGATGCTGATAATCAACCTGAGCTACCTGAAGATCCACCAGGTTTCTATCCTAGGAGGTCTACTAGAGAGCGACGACCTTCAACGAGGTATCCTTCTAGTGAGTATGTAAGTATGTAACATTTACTGATGGATATGTGACCTTGACTGATGGGGGAAAACCTGAATGTTATGCGGAAGCTATGGAAGGTGACGACAATAAGAAATGGTTTGATGCAATGCAGGATGAAATGAAAATCTTGTATGATAATCAAACATTTGAGCTTGTGAAGTTGCCAAAAGAAAAGAAAGCTTTGCAAAACAGATGTGTTTATAGGTTGAAGCATGAAGAAAATTCTCAGTGTCCAAGGTACAAGGTTAGATTGGTAGTCAAGGGCTACAGGCATAAAAAGGGAGTTGACTATAATGAAATCTTTTCACCGATTGTGAGAAGATCTTCTATTAGGATTGTTTTGAGTTTGGCTGCAAGTCTTGATTTAGAAATAGAGCAGATGGATGTGAAAACTGCTTTCCTTCATGGTGATCTTAAGGATGAAATTTACATGGAACAACCTGAAGGCTTCATGGTAAAAGGCAAAGAGGATCATGTTTGCAAACTGAAGAAGAGCTTGTATGGCTTGAAGCAAGCTCCAAGACAATGGTACAAAAAGTTCGAGTCTGTTATGACAGAACAAGGCTACAAGAAGACTACTTCTGATCATTGTGTATTTGTTAAACATTTTGTTAGTAATGATTTTATTATCCTTTTGATATATGTTGATGACATGCTTATTGTTGGTCAGAATGCTTCTAGGATTGATATGTTGAAGAAGCAACTTGCAATGTCATTTGCAATGAAGGACCTTGGGCCGGCAAAGGAGATTCTTAGTATAAGAATCGAGCGTGATAGAAAGGAGAAGAAACTTTGGTTGTCACAGGAGAAATACATAGAGGCCGAGTTTATTGCCATTATCGAAGCGTGCAATGAGATGTTTTGGATGAAGAAATTCTTGAAAGAACTCGGGTTTAATCAAGGGAGGTATGTGTTGTTTTGTGATAGTCAAAGTGCTATACATCTTGGTAAAAACTCTACTTTTCATTCTCGATCCAAACATATTGATGTGAGGTATCATTGGATACGTGATGTTTTGGATGCTGAGTTGTTAAAACTTAAAAAGGTTCATACTGATGAGAATGGTTTTGATATGATGACCAAGGCATTACTAAGATGGAAGTTTGAAGTTTGTTGCTTAATCGTCGGATTGGCGGTTACCTCCATATAGTCGTGAGGAGGAGATTTGTTGGGTTTTTGGGCTCCCTTCCTATGTGGAGAAAAAATCCAAATGCTAGTATCCAAGCCCATGAATAGTTGAAGTGGCTGAGGTGAGTTAGGGTTGAGAGGGAGAGGTCATTTTGAAAAGAGAACACCAAACACTAGAGAGAAAAGAAGAGAGAAAGTTATTTTCGAACATACACAAAGCTGTCTCTATAAATTAGTAGTTGCAGATTCGTTAACCGTTGGATCAAGCTCAAATTTGGACAGTGTGTTTTATACATTTGGTTCTTTGATTTCACCGTTAGGATCTTTGATTCAATGTCTGTAGCTGGAGATATTTGGCCACGCACAGTAGCTCTGTTTTTGTGGTATTTTCATCTTCTTGTTCTTGTTTTGTAAGCTTTGAAGCTTGGGTTGTTTGGCTTGTTGTAAGCACGTTTTGTGCAGTAATTTGTGACTCTCTTGTACCCTATTTTTCATCATAGTGAAGCTATATCCTGGTCTTGGTGACTCGTGGTTTTTACTTCTCTCATTGAGGTTTTCCACGTTAAAAATATTGGTGTGTTAGCTTGTTTCTAATTTCTAGTTTATGTGATTTTTCCGCTGCTATTGGGTATTATTGTGCTGGTGTTAATACTTGTTGTCAGTGGATATTGTTGCTCCTCTAATTCTTGCAAGTAGGAAATTGTGTGTTTTATTCCTATTATCATGAGAAAATGAATGAATAATGTAGTGTAAAAATGAATTCTGATGTGAAGAAGAGAAAAAAAAAATGAAGAATTAACTGAAATGAAATTTTATTGAATAGTACAAAATACTTAGTGGGTTTAAGGTCTCATGTTGATACCAATGGCATAGCAAGAGGCAAGTTGTAACACAATGACATAATAAAATTGTAGGCTTATCTCCCTGTATAGGTATAGCTAGGGAAATCTTATTACATCAACAAAAGTGAAACACAAAAGGAATAATATAGCGAAATTTGAATGAATCTCAAATGGTAGGAGGGGCTAGAGCACTGACAAGAAACGCCTCGTCGACAGTTTCATCATGGCAGCACTGGAAAGTGGTGAGCATGTGCATGTAGCGGCGGCACTCAGGGCAGCGGAGCTTCTCCGGGATCCTCCCCATTGCGTGGGAGAATTCAAACCTACAACAAGGGTTATCGACTGCATGGAGCTTCCCATAGTGATCGCGAAAACCTGGCTCAAAGCCATCCCTCTCAGCATGCACCCTCCAAATGTCCTCATACTCCATCAGAGTCTGCAATCCTGTGTTGGCATGTCCATTGACTATGATGCGAGATCCTCTTGCGAGAACAATCCAGCCGCCCATCTTGTCATAGCTGAGAAGCCTCTTCACTTCCTGCATCACCAGGTCAGAGTCGTCGTCCGCTTGCTTCAGCTGGATCTTGGAGAACAGCATGCTCTCCAGGCGAGTCCAGAAGAACCATATCATGCTGTGTTCTTGCCAGCTATGACTTGGCAGCTTCTCACGACTTATGGTGTCTAGAACTTTCTGCACTTGATCGCTTTTGTTGCTCTTCCCCACATATACCATCTCTAAGTTTATTTGTGATGCCACCGCAACCCTGCGAGCTTCCCTCACGAATTTTCTAACCCAATCAGGGTCATTCCCTCCATATAAGAAGATGAATTTATCATCCTTGATCTGTCCAAATATCAAAATTAATCATGATTATAAAAAACCAACAAGTCAAGAAAGGCTTTTAATTATGTTATGCTCACCCAGTTCAATATTTCAGAGTCAATGCCATCCACAAGCAGTTCAAGTCTCCAGGTCTCTTCCTTCCACAGAGCTTCTTCTCTAGCGCTTGTGAATGGAAATGCAGCACTTCCCCAAATCCACATCATGTGAATAGCATTAGGACAAGCAACCCTCCCTTGAGGATCAAGAACCACAAGAATTGGCTTATTCTTGTACTTCCATTCCCTCTGGATGAACCAGATCACCGGCTTGCTTATCACCGAAGGATGATAAACAGAGAACCATGGCATGGTTAATTGCAGCTCCTCAAACTGCCTTTGCTTTCTCTGTGTTGATTCACCTTCATTCAGGTCCAGAATTGGGATCCATACAAGCTCATATCTATTTTCATATCTATTATCAAGCCTTGATGATGTGTGTGCCCTTGATTCATTATAGATTTGTTCAAGGATCAGAAGCTCATCATGGGAGAACTCCAACCCTGAAATCAGAAGTAACACATTCTTCCTTCTCAGTGGTTCCAGGCTAACCTGTTTGGTTTCAATTAAATTACACCAATATTAGCTTCACCAACTTGTCAAAATACTAGTGCATCATCATATATGCAATTACAATGTTGGAAAAAATGTAACCCTTTTCTTGGTTGCACCATCATATAGAGGTAGAGTATCGTCCTTCGCAGAAATCAAAGCCTTGAGAACCTTCATGTTGTCAATGTGGGGTGTCGTGAATAATTCGCGCAACATTTCATAAGCTTCAGAGTCCATTCTTTTCTCTGCATTCAATGTTAAACTTAAAATTAGCAGTCATGATCCAAAGAATTTCACTAAATGTATCCAATTGAAACTAAATTAATTAGACCAATCTGTCTGCAGCAGCTATCCAGATTCTTCCTTAGATGTTCAAGTATGTTCTTAAGCTTGTGAGCCAATGTAGATAGCTCCCATGACTCGGTAGTTGATGGCATGAACCTGGAACAATGTTTACTTAAAATGATGAAACAAACACAAAATAAAAGAAATGGAGAACTGAAAGGGAAAACATACTCAAATCCAAGTGTATCTAGGCTTGCAAGCAGAGTTGCGCAGGCGATGATACCCCTGACGCTCCAATAGGTGGCAATGGGGATATGGTTAGAGGCAATGTTGTATGCTGTTGTGTCTTGAGCAATGTAGTGTCTTGGCAGACCATTGAACTTAATGACACACCTTGCCGCCTCCAATATGACCTTAACTAGTTCATTCAGGGCTTCAAACCGGGGTCGCAGCATGCTTACATGCTCCATGTCCTTGATGTTTAGAACTTTCTTCAGATTGGCCATGGATCTTGCAAGCTGGTTTGTTAATTGCATGTCTGCAAGAAGCCAGAATCTACCATATTTCAGAGCAAAAGCAGCCAAAGACAGCACCAACTTCACATCCCACTCATATGTTTGAAGCATATCAAATATTACAAGTGCTCTAGAGTGTGCATCTACACCCGCAAGAGACTTGTACGAAATCTGAAATTTTATTGTACCTTTCATATTGTTAAAATAATGATATATCCTAAAAATTTCAAGCAATGTTATCAAGTGTCAAATTTAATACAAGATCATTGTTTTTGTATAGATTGTCTAGGTTATTCTTGAATCACCTCAGAATCAATTCGATTAATCTCCTCCAGCAAGTTGGTGTAGCCAGGTTGATCGATCACATCTTCGATCTGGTCAACATGCGCAAGCGCACCCTGAAAGAAAGCAGAGTCACTTAGAAGATAGATAAACAAGAAAAAACAATAGAATTGCATGTTCGCAGATGCAACATTTTCTTCGCAATTTCATAAGCAACTAAGGTTTCAAACTATTATTAGAATTAGTATCATACCGTGGAAACACCTTCAGTACTCAAGGTGGAACGTTTAAGAATATCCTCAACAATATGGAGAAGTGGCTTGGCATCATATTCTAGACCATCAGGTTTATGCTCAGCCACTATTTTCTTCACCAGAATGCTGTCATCAGACAATGCCGTCCCCGGCATGGGCCTTTTGCCTCTCAGCTGTTGTTTCATAGCAGCCAATTTGCCAATGTTATCCATCTTGTGCTATAGAAAAACAAAGACGCTAGATAGGAGGCAGAGAACAAAAAACAAGGCTTCTGGTTTTAGCTGCCATGTTGATAGGCCAATATATAATACCCAGAAAGGAATAAAGCAAACATGAATCCACTTCTTTTCTTTCACCATAGTTTAAGGTGTTGGAACGTTAAGAAGAAGAAAGACTTTAGCTTCTTCAGTCTTGTGTCCTTACGCTTCACTCACTTTAGTATGTACCAAGTTAATGACACATGCAGTGGCAATACTACACTTTAGTAGCATACAGTAGCTTTTACAAATGGACCAATGGTCTCAAAGGACAATATCTACAGCTATGGGAAAACCAATGGCTAAATCCTGTGGTGTTACTTGAGATTTGCGGTATGCACCAATTTGGTTTTGAAGTTCCAATTGTACTATTATCATAGTTGAGATTGAGCTCCGGATACTAATAGTCCTTTTCTTTCAATAATGACTCGGCAACTAGAGTGATGAGCCGGAAGTCTGGCACTATCTGTGAAAAAATAATAAAGCTTATTTTAGAAAATATATAAATAAATAATAACTAAATAAAATAAAAGGTAATAAACAATCTTAGTTTATAACCTTAGAATTTTAATAATTGAAAAATAGAAGAATTATATACCTCTATTTAACGGATGGTTCATATTGAAGAGACTCACCTATAAATTGAGTTTTTCTTTAATTCATTTCAATCAAGTCATCCAGATAGAATAACATAATATTTCTTTGAGTAGTTTACTTCTATATATATAGAGAGAAGTGTGTTCTCCTTTTGTCAAGAGAGAGTATTATTGTAGTCTCCTTGTGATAGAGAGAAGTTGTAATTCTCAAAGAAAGTTATTCAATTGTTTCCATATTTTATACAAATTTCTAATTTTTCATCTCTATATTTTGCTGTGTCATTTGTCTGGTACCTAACAGTGGTATCAGAGCCTAAGGTTGCTGATTAATTTTTTTTTTCCGCTGCGAGTTACCATCTAAAAAAATTGGCAGCAAAGTATTAAATTCCAAAATTCAGTGGGAGTAATTTTTTCATATGGAAATTGAAAATAAAAGCCATTATGAGAAAAGACAATTGCGTGACAGCAATTGAAAGTAGACCCACTGGAATTACAGATAAAAAATGGAAGGAGATGGACAACAATGCTGTTGCAAACTTACACTTGGCACTAGCTGATTCAGTTTTATCAAGTGTAGCAGAGAAAAAGACAGCAAAGAAAATTTGGGATGCTCTCACCAAATTATATGAAGTCAAGTCACTTCACAACAAGATATTCTTGAAGAGAAGACTTTATACTCTTCGAATGAGTGAATCCACATCGGCAACGGATCACATCAACAATCTAAATACGCTATTTTCCCAACTCTCATCGTTGGAATATGCCATAGCGGAAAACGAACGTGCAGAGCTATTACTTCAAAGTCTACCAGATTTATATGATCAGCTTATCATTAACTTAACTAATAATGTTTTGACTGATTATCTTTCTTTTGATGACATGGCTGCTGCGGTTCTTGAAGAAGAATCTAGGCGCAAGAATAAGGAAGATAGATTAGAAAGCTCAAAACAAGTAGAGGCTTTGTTGATGACAAGAGGGAGATCAATGGAGCGTGGGAGTCAAAGTAGACCAAAGTCACAAAGTAAGAAACAGGTCAAATGCTACAATTGTGGAAAGAGAGGACACTTCAAGAAAGATTGTTGGAATAAGAAGAGCATAGAGAAGATTCCAGAAGGATCAAGTTCTCAAAGATGTGTTGCGAGCACCTCTGATGATGAAGAAATCCTGTATGGCGAAGCAACAATTGGTTCTAAAGGTAGCAAACAGCTCACTGATGTTTGGATTGTTGATTCAGGAGCAACATGGCACATGACTCCTCATCGTGATTGGTTTTGTACATATGAACCTGTCTCGAAAGGATCGGTGTTTATGAGAAACGATCATGCCTTAGAAATTGTTGGAATGTGTACTGTCAAAATAAAAATGTTTGATGGTTCTATTCGTTCACTTCAAGGGGTAAGACACGTGAAAGGCTTGAAGAAAAATTTTTTGTCGATTGGGCAATTGAATGAACTTGGCTGCAAGACCCATATTGAAGGTAGGATCTTGAAAGTTGTTAAAGGAGCTCTTGCGGTAATAAAAACAGAAAAGATTGCAGCAAATCTATACATGCTTGTGGGAGATACTTTGCAAGAGGCAGAGGCATCAGTTGCTTCAACAAGCCAAGAAGAAATGACGATGATATGGCATTGCAAACTAGGCCACATGTCAGAACGAGGCTTGAATATTCTTGTAGAACGTAATCTCATTCCCGGGCTCAAATCGGTAAACTTACCGTTTTGTAAGCACTGCGTTACAAGCAAACAACATAGATTGACGTTTGGTAGATCAACTGCTCGGAGCAAGCACATATTGGAGTTGATTCATTCTGATGAGTGGGAATCGCCGAAGATGTCCCTAGGAGGAGCAAAATATCTTGTATAATTTATTGATGATTACTCTAGGAGGCTATGGGTGTACCCGATCAAGAAGAAGTCAGACGTGTTTGCGATGTTCAAAGAGTTCAAAGCAAAGTTAGAACTTGAATCTGGAAAGAAGATCAAGTGTTTAAGGACAGATAATGGAGAAGAATATGTCGATGGTGATTTTCTAACATTTTGCAAGCAAGCAGGTATTCAATGGCAATTCACAGTTGCATACACGCCTCAGCAAAATGGTGTAGCAGAGCGAATGAATAGGACTTTCCTAGAAAGAGCACGAGCTATGTTACAAACTGTAGGTTTAGCTAAGTCTTTTTAGGCAGAAGCTGTTAAACCGCCTGTTATGTGATAAATCGGTCACCATCAACTGCAATTGGGTTAAAGACACCAATGGAGATGTGACAAGGTAAGCCACCTAATTATTCTTCTTTACATATATTTGGTTGTCCTGTGTACGTAATGTACAATTCCCAGGAAAGAACAAAGCTGGACCCAAAGTCTAGAAAATGTATATTCTTGAGTTATGCTGACGGAGTTAAGGGGTATCGCCTGTGGGATCCCACTGCCCGCAAGGTAGTTGTCAGTAGAGATATGATATTTGCAGAAGATGAATTGTAAAAGGAACAAGAAAATGACAGCACTGTTAAAGAGATAACCACTATTCAAATAGATAAAAAATGCAGAGAAGGTGATATTTCTGAAGCAGAACCACAACACGAAGAACAAGAAGCAGAGGCCAATGACATAGAAGTTCGTCGATCCACTCGACAAAGAAGAATACCATCATGGCACTCAAATTATGTTTTGACAAACCATGATGCATATTGTCTTTTGACAGAAGATGGAGAACCAACAACTTTTATGGAGGCTATGCGCAATCCAGACGCTTCTATGTGGATCACAGCAATGCAAGAAGAAATTGAGGCATTACATAGAAACCATACCTGGAAACTTGTTGAACTTCCAGCAGGTCGGAAAGCCATTGGTAACAAATGAGTTTACAAGATCAAACGAGATAGTAATGATCAGGTAGAACGATATCGTGCAAGATTGGTTGTCAAGGGATATGCTTAGAAAGAAGGTGTTGACTTCAATGAAATATTTTCTCCAGTGGTGAGACTAACTACTATTAAAGTAGTTTTGGCTATGTGTGCTGCATTTGATTTACATCTAGAGCAATTAGATGTAAAGACTGCTTTTCTTTATGGAGAACTTGAAGAAGAGATATATATGCTCCAACCAGAAGGTTTTGAAGAACAAGGAAAAGAAAGCTTGGTTTGCAGGTTAACTAAATCTCTGTACGGTCTAAAGCAGGCGCCAAGGTGTTGGTACAAGAGATTTGATTCTTTCATTATTAGCCTTGGATACAACAGACTTAGTTCAGATCATTGTACTTATTACAAGAGGTCTGGTGATAATGATTTCATCATTCTGCTGTTGTATGTGGATGACATGTTGGTGGTAGGTCCCAACAAAGATCAAATCCAAGAATTGAAGGCACAGTTGGCTAGGGAGTTTGATATGAAAGACTTGGGACCAGCAAACAAGATTTTAGGGATGCAATTCACCGAGACAAAAAGGATAGGAAGATTTGGCTATCGCAAAAAAATTATTTGAAGAAGATCTTGCAACGCTTCAACATGCAAGAATGTAAGCCAATTTCAACCCCACTTCCTATGAATTTTAAATTATCCTCAAGTATGTGCCCTAGTAGTGAAGCAGAGAGGATGGAAATGTCTCGAGTACCGTATGCATCAGCGGTGGGAAGCCTTATGTATGCCATGATCTGTACAAGGCCAGATATTGCTCAAGCAGTTGCGGTGGTAAGTCGATTTATGGCAGATCCGAGTAAAGAGCATTGGAATGTTATTAAGAGGATCTTGAGATACATCAAAGGGACCTCGAATGTTGCATTATATTTTGGAGGATCGGAATTCATTGTCAATGGATATGTCGACTCAGATTTTGCAAGTGATCTTGATAAACGAAAATCTACTACAGGATATGTGTTCATGCTTGCAGGAGGAGCTGTGAGCTGGCTATCTAAATTACAAACTGTTGTAGCTTTATCTACTACAGAAGCTGAATATATGGCAGCTACACAAGCATGCAAGGAAGCTATTTGGATCCAAAGGTTGATAGAAGAACTCAGGCACAAACAACAGAAGATTTCTGTGTATTGTGACAGTCAGAGTGCCTTGCACATTGCAAGGAATCCTACCTTTCATTCAAGAACAAAACACATTGGAGTACAATATCACTTTATTCGGGAAGTAGTAGAAGAAGGAAGTGTTGATATGCAGAAGATTCACACGAAAGATAACCTAGCAGATGCCATGACAAAACCAATCAACACAGAAAAGTTTGAATGGTGTAGATCCTCATACGACCTATAGAATACATGAGCAACATGAATTTTAAAAATTTATCAAAATTAGCTTTAAGTGGGAGATTGTGAAAAAATAGTAAAGCTAATTTTAGAAAATATATAAATAAATAATAACTAAATAAAATGAAAGGTAATAAACAATCTTAGTTTATAACCTTAGAATTTTAATGGTTGAAAAAGAGAAGAATTATATACCTCTAATTAACGGATGGTTCATATTGAAGAGACTCGCCTATAAATTGAGTTTTTCTTTAATTCATTTCAATCAAATCATCCAGATAGAATAACATAATATTTCTTTGAGTAGTTTTCTTCTATATATAGAGAGAGAAATGTGTTCTTCTTTTGTCAAGAGAGAGTGTTATTGTAGTCTCCTTGTGATAGAGAGAAGTTGTAATTCTCAAATAAAATTATTCAATTGTTTCCATATTTTATACAAATTTCTAATTTTTCATCTTTATATTTTGCTGTGTCATTTGTCTGGTACCTAACACTACCTTGTTTCATTGAACAATAGTAGAATGATGTCATTTGTTTTGATTGGACGATAAAAGCAAATGACTAGTTTTCAACCCCTTTACTGGTGGCTCAGTCAACAATGATTCTTGGATGCAAATGTGTGTTTTGATATTGATATTGTGATACTAATATAGAGAGACATTCAGATATTGGGAGCGATCATTTCTGCTGAGAAATTGTAGTTAAATATGATATAAATTTTAAATTAAAAATTAATCATTAGTTTTCGGGTACAATTGTTGATAGTTTCTTCTAATTTTGATGCAGCTCCTGAAGTAGTTGAGAAGCCTGGGGATAATTCATTAGCCAGGCTTAAAATTTTGTATACTCAAGCAAAAGATCTTTCAGATAGTGAAGCACAGTATGTTTATTGTATATGGCTCTGAAGCATTTTATGTAAATGGCATTTTCTTTTCTGTTCACTGATTCATTGTAATCACGAGTATGTATTTTCTAAAACTGGATTGACTCAACTATACTGAGCAGTTCCAGCTTAAACATTTCCATGCCATAATTGATTGTTTCAAATGCATCTTTTTCTTTTTCAAATTAATTTATTGTTGTTGATTGTTGATTTGGTTTTTGGTTTCAGAATTTCCTCTTTACTGATAAACCAACTTGATACACTACTGCCTTCAGGACAAGGTCAACCGCGAAGAAGAATAGGTGTGTCTCAAGTTATTGACACATCAATTTTTTTATTGAAAATGTTGCTTATGTTGTCTTCTTTTTGGTATTTTTGACATATAAAATGTCACGGCCCAAAATGAGCTATGACTGTCGCTCAGGAAAATAATCCTATAGCAAGCCTTATATACTCAAATATAAATTGAATAAGAAAGTTACAAATATTTTACAAGTTCTAAAATAAATAGTTATACATTTTTAACAAAAATTAAAATAATTAAGAATGGTTGGACCCTGCCTGTGTTATATGGAGCATATATACATCTAAGAACTCGTCAACGAATAAGTACTCATTGCAGATTGTTATATCTTGAATAGAGAGTCTCACATAGACAAGTAATTGTTTCTGAAAAATGTTTTTAGAAAAAAAACGGGGTGAGTTTTGCAACTCAGTGACTAGACAATACATCTATAATCGACATGAGACCATATAAACATCATATTAAAATAATTTTAATTAGAAAATAATAATTGATAATAATAAGTTAATCAATAAGGGAGTTCTCATACAGAAATCAAATCAAAAGTCCACACTTGGGCGGCTTCACCTCAATGAGTAGCCCTTTCCTCTCGTGTGTCCTAACAGAATAACAGATCTAACGTGTGGCCTACACGTTAGGCTAGCAACACCCCTGCTAGCTGGGGTCTGAGTTAGATGCATCTAAGTTAACGTCATAACCGCCGTTAACTACGGTTTTCTAATACGAGCCTTCCAAACCAATTCAAAACATATAATTTCAAATACAACAAATCTTTGATCTTTCCAATATATAAGGTATCGAATCAAATCAAATCATATTATACTTTCTCATCAGAATCCTTTCCAATCATACTTTTTTTTAATCAAAACACATTTCAAATATATTTCACAATCTTTAAACTAAGTGAATACCAACAAATACTTCAATGCTTCAAAAACAGATATTCAAGTAAACGCAAACATTTTAGAATAATGCAAAACTTTATCAAAAATATATATGGTCTCAAAAACAGATATTCAAATAAGATCAAACAATTTAAAATAATGCAAGACTTCATCAAAAATATATATGGTCTCATGTATAGTTCCGAAAGTATAAACTTCATAAAAAATGAATTATTTAATTTTAATAAATCAATTATTCTAATCAATTTAAAACCGTTCTAGACAAATATAGTGAGTATAATTCAAAGATCATAATAGATATATGCTATGAAGCACGGATTCTCCTATGGTGCCGGCGTATCCGTGTCGGACACGAATCCGACACCGACACTCGACGGATACTTCAAACGAGCGTATCGGTGACGTGTCTTCTTGCGATACAGAATTTTGGTGAAGCTGTCATGAATCCGAACGAGTACGACCCGATTTTGTGGTTTTATGGCTCAATTAACCGATTTTTTTTTTATTTTAAAATATTTTAAAATAAAAACAAATCAAAATTTAAATTTAAAAATAAAATAATTAATAGAAGCAGAGTTGATGACAATAGTCCAGATCTGAGTGAGGTTTCATATTTATCTTTAGATGAACCAAACATAGAAGTTGTGGTATTTGCGGATGATGGACTTGGAGGAGAAGAAATTGATACATTTTCTATTAGCAAGATGGTAAGAGTAGTTTAAAATTTTTTATTTTTTTAATAATTGCATAATTTTTAGACTTTTTTATGCAACTATATTTCCTCTTATATTTATAATATGATATTTTATTAATTTAATATATTATTTAAATTTTAATTTACAACGTATCCTAAACGTGTCATATCCAATATTTTATAAAAAGAACGTGTCGACGTATCCGTGTCGTGTCGTGTCTGTATCGCGTGTCGTATCGGTGCTTCCTAGGATATATGTCAAAATAATTATAGATGCACAGTCAAACAATTATAAATGTAAAGCCTACTCACAACTTGGTTCCGACCGAAGATACCGAATCGGGAGTGTCAAAATTGGAGGATTGACGTAGAATGGAATGAATGAGCGCAGAATTTGGATTAGGGCAACGACAAGGTGGAGCTGCGATAGTTTGGGTTATTGTCAGGAACGGTTCAGCTCCAGCGGCACCAACAGCTCCATTAGCAACCAAGGTTCACTCGAACGGCAACCGGTGACGAAACATCCCTCTATTCACGATGGCTCCTCTCGCACGTTCTGTTTCTCTCTCTTCGAGCTCTCTCTTCTCTCTCAACAATGGCGACGACGACTTGGCAAGGCGGCAGTTGAAGCTCAACAGTGACGGAGACAAGGCGCAGCGGCTGTCCTTTCTCGTCTCGTCTCTCGTGCTCGTCCCCTCTCTCGGACGCATCTCTCGGTTCTGGCCTCTGATGGCGACGCGACGGCAGCGAGCTGGACGCAGCTGGCGGTGACGTGACGGGACACGAATGGCGAGCTCCAAGCCGGCAGTGACAAGGCATGGCTCTCTCTCTCTCTCTCTCTCCTCGCGTGGTGGCTTGGTGTGGACAGCTCCCTTCTTCCTCCCTTCACTTCTTGCGATCTCCCCTATTCTCTCTTTCCCTTTTCTTTCTTTCTTTTTCCGTGGAGTCTAGGTGTGTGTGTTGTGGGGAAGAGAGTGTGAGGCGAGTGAGAGTGTGTGCGGCGGTGGGAGGTGAGTGAGAGAGTGTGGCTAGGGTTAGAGAAAGAAGAAAATAAAAATCTAGGAGTGGGTCCCACCGGCTTATCTATTTATTTATTTTTTTCTGGCTATTACATAAAATGTTTGTCCGTTGATTTAAGCTTATAGTCTTATACATTATAATTCATCCATAATTAGAAATAGATGCTTCAATATATATATATATATATATAGGCACAGGGTAAATGAATGATTGGCCAATATTATAGAACCATGGCAAGTATCTAAAGCATTAGACCATAGCTTTTCCATGGAAAGGAAAGTATGAAAAAATAAAATGAGAAGAGTGATAATATGTCTTTCAATCAACCAATCTTTGTGGCTTATTATATGTCAAATTTCCCTAGATTTGTTCAAAGAAGTTGCAGATTCTGATTGTATAGGATTTTCTTTTTTCTTTTGTTTCCTTTTTCTTTTCCAGGGAAAGGTAAAAGTCGACTGCTTTGGATACTCATCAATATAGTTGACGTCTCTGCTGCCATTTTCATGAATCTCATATAGTCAAAGCTACAAGAAGGGAGGAAAGGGGCAGGGAGGGAATGTTAACCTGTAACTTTAAATAAAAAGTTGAAGATAGTGTGTTAACTGATCCAATTTTTAATCTATTCCTTTTCTAAATATATGGTGGACGGAGAATGGTTTGGAAAGCTACGTAGGGTTCATCTACAGTGATCAATGATTTAGCATTGCTGCTTAGACAACTTTTAACTCATTAAGCAGAATGCTTTTGCATCCTCTTGTTAACCCTGGATAATTCATGATGATGTATTGCTTCCCCAACATTGTGCTAATGGCATTCAGTTATAGTATGGAGCTTTGCAAGCATGAGAATCAAAATTTGTTAAGATGTAAAAGGGTTCATGAAATACTTCAGTTGATGTTATATATTTTTTTTGCACCTATTTTTGTCTTTAATTACAAACATAAATTGCATTATTATGACTTAAGTTTCAATGAGATGTCATTTCTTTTTTAAAATTTTTGTGCTTACCGTTACTATGTTACAGAAGGTAATGAGCAGAAAAGGAAACGAGTGAAGACCGAGTCAGATATTTCTAGGATGAGCAATCTTAAGGGTGAGCAGGTATGAAGAATTTCCACGGAGTTTAACTGATATAAATCATTGAACATCAATTTCTGTTTTATTTGTTGATAAAATTTATTTTTCTAGTATGATTCATCTGAATGTTGTGTTTCACTAGGTTAATTTGTTCTTGATTCTCACTTCTTAGGTAGCAGCTAGGGTCACACCACGTAATGCTGATAAGGATGAATGGTTTGTTGTTAAAGTGATCCATTTTGATAAGGAATCAAAAGAGTAAGTGTACATTCTTTACCTTAGTTGTCAAGTATTATGTTCAAGCTATAAAAAATCAATTTACATTCAGCTTGCATAATATTAAAATTTGAAAATATATTGCCAGATGGCTTTGATATGATATGCTATATAGTTTAGGATACTATATATCATGAATTAAGCTCTAACAAATGCATATTGAGCTTATTCTAGCCAGTGAAAGAATATTGTTTAATGACAAATTAGGTTATTACAGATTATTAGATTTATAATTTTATATGCTTAGCATAGTTCTACTACCAAATGAACGTATAAACAAGGTTCCTTGTATTTTTATTGTGTTTATTCCTATCTCTGAGTTTTTGTTATAGTAGATAAATTCGTTGATCCTACAATAAATTATGGCATATTGTTTCCCCAGGAGGATAATGTACTATATCTTGTCAAAAAATCTCCCAACTTTCTGAGTATCTGCCAAGGAGTAACTAATATTAAGGTGTTATGTAGTACAACCCTGTTAATATCGGGCTTGGTGATTCTGTTATTTTATTCTCTGATATGCTTGCTGAGCCCCTAATTTGCCTAGATTCAGCCTTTGATTACAGTACAAAGGTCAATCATGAGCTTGATGTTAACTTGAGTCTGCTTGGCTGTACTTAATTGAATGAGTTGTTATTTGACCATCTTTAAGTTGTTGGAAGACGTTACATTTCTCGGTGTTAGTTGCTATTTCTTGTGTCTATCTGGTTTCAAATTGTTGATGCAGAGAATAGTACCAGTGGGACATTCAATCTTTTTGTAATTGCCCTTATCACCATCATTTTGTTGTTTGCTGAATCTTTCGCAACATGATTTTACAGAGTTGAAGTTCTAGATGAAGAACCTGGTGATGATGAAGAGGGAAGCGGCCAAAGGTAACCTAAGAGAAACTGTTTTGTTTTGTTTTTAAATCGTGTGAATACCATATTTTTGTCTTAACATATCTAATAACTAATATAGTATATATTTGCATCAATAAGGACTAGATTGCATAAGAAAATAAAAAATATTCTGCACCAATTAGAAAAAGATTGCATTAAAATATAAATATAGAAAAAAAATTCTGCAGCAATTTTCATTTTTTTTCTTGAGGCACGATGCCTCTTTCTTTTTTCAGTCTTTTGTACTTTTTTTTGCTCTCTTTTTCCAATGCCCACCGTGATCCCTTCTCTTATTTCTTTTGTGATTTAGGTCCTTATTTGCTTTTCTTTTCATCATATTTTGTTTTCAAAAAGTATACAGAAAAATTCCGAAGTTTAAACCTTTTAATAAAATCCATCAACATATGATTTTTCCAATTTTTAAAAGAAATACATTGGTTTTGATAGTGTTCTGATAGTGTCCTGTTTGTGTTGCTTTTAACCTTAACATGGGTTCTTTTCTGCTCCATTCAGACAATACAAGCTTCCCATGGGAAATATAATTCCTTTCCCAAAGAGCAATGATCCTTCAGGTGCTTCGGATTTTCCGCCAGGCTCACATGTTTTGGCGGTCTATCCAGGAACTACTGCACTTTACAAAGCAACAGTTGTACATGGCCATCGCAAGGTAATGGTTTCTTTGTTTCCATGTCAAAGGGATTATTTCTTGTTTTTTTGTCTAACTTCCAGTGAGTTGTAGTGTTTATAATTCCTTTTTAGATAGAATTCTGTTGATGCTGACATGCTACTGAGTACTAACCAGCAATATTGTGCATGTTCTGGGGCAATCTTTTTCATTTCACACTTGTGCAGAGGAAGACAGACGAGTAAGTATAGACTTTATGGAATATGTAATTCTTTAGTTCTAAATAGTAAATATAAATTTTGGTAGGAAATCATTTGGCACTATATCTTGGCAAGCATTCATATTTATTATCCCCCTTTGGTGGGGTCGGTAACTATAAACAATGGACATGCATCTGAGAGTTCATTTTGTGTGTAAAATAAGATAGGAAAAAGACAAGAATAAGAAGAAAACAGCATTTGATAGCATGAGGCTGGTTCAAATTTCAACACCATATATATATATTTTTTCTTTTTTTTTTTCCCTTGACAAGAATACTATATGTTTAGTCTTTGGTATTTTACTGCATAATATAATATTATCGAAGTTGTATTTGTTCTAATTATTTAAGTATAAGTTCATACCAAATTTATTATTTTATTATTTTTATTTCCAATTATAATTGATATAAGATTTTATTAATTTTTCTTCTGTACTCTTATAATTTATATTATTGATTATTTTACACTTTTATAAATTACCAAAATTGAAAGAGTACAATACTTTCTAAGTTATTCTTAATCTTACACGTACTCATCATCTTCACCTTTTATGTAAAATGAAAAGAAAGAAAATGTGCTAAATTAATTAGACATAGTTATTAGCATTGAAAATTTGAAATATGATTTGTTGACTTCAAGTTTGCAATGATCTATTAATATTGAAATAGTACAATATTTAGTATTGAAATATTATTGATTTGTTGAAGTATTCACTCCTCAACTGCACTATTGACTATTGTGTTGTCACTGTGTTATGGTTGTTAACTTCTGACGTGTTTGGCAGCTATGTGTTGGAATTTGATGATGATGAAGAAGATGGGTCTTTGCCTGAAAGGACGGTTCCCTTCCACAAGGTGGTTGCTCTGCCAGAGGGTCATCGCCAATGAATTTAAGCAATTTAGGGTTGGTTTGTGAGTTGGGTTAAAAAGGGAGAAAATGAAAGGTTTGTAATGTAAATTTTAGACTAAATGCTCCGAACTCCAAACCCAAACTTATGAACAACCCTTATAGTTTGTGTATAAAGTAGGAATGGCGTTGTTGCTTTACGTGCTGGTTGTGTAATATGATTTGTTATGTTCTCATTTTTGTGTAATGATCACTTACTAATATACTTTGAATGGGAAAAAGATTTTTTTAAGTGAGGAGATTGTAAAGTGATAAAATGAGTAATTTAATTAATTACTATTGAATTTGTAAATTTTATTATATGAGTTTTATTATTTTAATTTGAGAGTGATAATATATTTAATTTTTTTATTTTACCAACTTCACTTCAGCAGAATTTGTTCGAGAAGAATGAATTGTATTTTATTTGTGCTGCTATTGCAATGAAAATATCTAAAATATAGTTGGTGAAAGCTTTATAATCTTTAATGAAGTAGCTTTTCTAAAGATTTTAAATTTTAGATAATAGTCAATGCAGTTTGCACATGTCAATTTAATTTTGAGTAATACTAGAGGGTTATTAGGGTTAATTACTTTTTTCGTCCCTAAGGTCTGGAGCGAAAATCAAATTCGTCTCCAACCTTTTTTTGTTATTAAAATCATTCTCAACGCTCAAAAACGTTTTAAAATCATCCTTCCTTCCATTAAACAAAATTTTCGAACACATTTGCCCTTTTCATTGTTACTGGTAGTTGAAGCATTTAATGACTAAAAAAAAATTGTTTTTTCTATAACTGGTTAGAGAGGGTGGGATTAAATCAAAATCTCACCCCCAACCAACGTAATCGAGCGGCTGCTAGGGTTCGCGAAGCTGGGTGGAGCCATGGTTGCCGAGAGCTCACGGTCATCTGCGCAGAAGATGGAGCTTCTCTGTGGACATGGTGAGAGACCGTGCTAAGAATTTCGGGAACGAAGAACAACCATGGGCGAGGATTTCAAGGCTGTGTCTGCTATGAGGTTCGTTTTTTAAATTTTTGTTCGTGATTGATGGCAATGTTTTCTTTTTTCTGGGTACTGACTCTGGTGGGATGCTGTAGATTAAAGAAGAGTGTGAGTTCTTCCGATGGACAGACCCAGAAGCAGAGAGTGAAGATCCGCAGGTTGCAAGGATGAAGAGGAAAGTTGCAGCCCTGAAAGTAAAAGTGAGGGACATTGAGTGGAAGTTCAAGGTTGCTGCAGTGTTGGGCACGGTTGGATGGGTTGGTTTAGTTTTGTTCTGGTTGAATCAGAAGCAGGGGCTACCTTGTGTAATGCCACTGAAATATGCCTGTTGGATCTCTTTTTACCTCTAGTTGCAGATTGCATAGCAGGTTGTGATGAGTACCTCTGAATCTGTCTCCTCCTAGACAAGTGGGACTGGCTGCTGTCCTCAACTTTATTTGGTCCTCTCTTCCTCTTCTTGACTGGTCTGTGGCTAGGCTTTCGATAGGGAGGTGGCATCACATCATCAAAGTTCGTCTTCTCCTACAAATCTGGGCCATTTATAGGGTTGATCACCAAATCATAGCATTTGACATAGACAGGCTTCTTGTAGCAATCATCCCCCTTCTTGTTTGCATTGCATATGTTGTTACAGTGTCTTTGAATTCCTCTCTTGAAGCATATATAGTTCCAACCTCCCATTTATAACTTGTCATGTCTTTAATATCTTTGTGAATCAGATACCGAGTAGCTTCATCGTTATCATTATCCTGTCTGTCCTCCTTATCTGAACCACCACCAACTTCATAATCCAAATCCACTTCATCACTATTGAAGCCTTCCTCATCACTGAAATCACCGTTCACAACTCCTTTGCCTTTATCAACCCGATCACTATCCGTAGCACCTCTAAGTTCCTCAAACCCACTCTCATCATCGTACTCCTCTTCACTATCTGTAAACTGAATATCATCTGCACTGTCAATCTCAAGATCAGACGGAATAAACTCCGTATCATCGCTATCATCGTCACTGTTCGATTCAACCCGTGCATTTTCAGCCTCTACATCCGGGTACAATTTATCTCCTTCATTAACCTGTTCCGCATTGTCCCTTTCCACCTGTTGACCCTGTTCACTCTCAAAAACCACCAATTGTTTCCTAGTATTTTTTCTGTTTGGCCCTGTTCACCCTATCCTCCGATATCAATATACCCTACTTCAGGAAAACCTTCAACATCCTCAACCTTATACACCACAAAAAGCTCAACATGACTCCTTAACTCCATTATTCTACACATCTCAAGTGCATCTCTGTCACCCGCAAATAACTTTAGATCCTTCTCTAACCACTCAGAACTTGGATCCTTATACCACAAAGCTGAAATGTTTTTCTTTGTGTGCCCAAACTGTCTCACCTCAGCATATGCCTCAAATACAGACCAGCAATCACTCTCAACATCTTCGATCAATGTCTTTTCTCCCCCTATATACTTCAATGTTCCATTGTCATATCCAAATCGCCCCCATGGTAGACACTCAGGTTAAAGGTTCCCATCCCTTAAAACAAAAAAAAAAAACAAAAAACCATAAATCAAACCCTACCAGTTTTTGAAAACTACCGAAACCAATGGTGCATACATACCTGATTCGAGATGACTACAGCGGAACGACCTCCTCCCACACTCTTGCCAATGCAATCCAAATGCAATAACGTTACTCCTTAGGTGACGACGAACCTCTGTTAGGGTATCATTGAAGGTGAAAGATCAGTTTCTAAGTGTACAACGTAAATCAGACACTGAAGCCCTTTTGCGGGAAGAAAACGAAGCGTTAAAGGCTTCAGGGGCAAAGGTGTCCGAAAATTTTGTTTAATGGAGGGAATGATGATTTTAAAGCATTTTTTAGCATTGGGAATGATTTTAATAACAAAAAAGGTCGGGGACGAATTTGATTTTTGCCCCAGACCTTAAGGACGAAAAAAGTACTTAACCCTAAAATTTATTATTTTTAGTTATCAGTTACTTATTAATGTTTAAAACAATAGGATAAAATATGTTGTTAGATTATTGGAATAAATATACTAGACTAAAAAAATTAAGTTAATAACTAAAAATAATAAATTTTGATGGTTCTCTAATATTTTTCTTTAATCTTTGAAAGATTGAGTGTCTCAAATTGATTCTTGAATAAAAAATTAGATGGATTTTTTATTAATTAAATGATGATATATAATATAATTATTTTGTAACATATTATTATGGAAAGATTAATTTGACTTATGATGGTTTTCAGTGGCTAAGAGAAGGGGGGGTTGAATCTTAGCCCCCTTTTTTTGCTCAGTAACACTTGCTGGTCCTTAGGAGACTCTCGTCCCTAGCCACGAGACTTTTCTTTTTGTCTCGTCACTTGGCACGAGACTTTTATTTTTGTCTCGTCACTTGACACGAGATATTTTCGGTTTTAGCTCCTGTGCAGTAGAAACAGAAATAGAGTAGAGATGAGAGAAAATTGCACCCTGATATATCCTGGTTCAGCTGCTAAGTGCAGTGCAGCCTACATCCAGTCTCCATCACAACCATGATGGAATTTCACTATAATCTTCTTGATTACAATCTGTAAAGTGCTAACCCAACTTACAAGGGGATTCCCACAGAATCATGAAACACAACATAGATGAACAAAGGAACTCTAAGGACATCTATGGCTTTTTCTTTTGATTTTGCACTCTTTGCCTTTTTCCGCTCTATGGCTTTTTTATACAAACCTCACTGTTTGCCTTTTTCCATGAGACTTAAGACATGACAAAATTAAATAGAAAAATACTAAACAAAATACATTGAAGGAGAAGAGAAAACTGTTAGCTCAGGTAGCTCTGAGAACACTGTGCCTTGCACTCTCAAACTTTCTCCTTGCTCCAAATAGTGGCTGTTCTCTCTTTTTATAGAAGAGGGAAGCCTCCACTTTTGAAGCCAAAAACCAAGCCAACTTCTTCTTCTCCAAGTAACAAAACCGGTTCGGCCAGAGAGAGAGAAGAGATAATCCATGCAAAACCCAACATGCAATTATCTCTAGTCCTTCCTTGGTCATCACTCTTCATCAATCCGAGCGCTCCATCCTTGGCTTGCTCTCCAAGATGGATTTCTGGCCCTTGATGCTTCATGATGATGATGGCTTCTTCTGCTCCACTTTTGCTTCCTCTCTCATGTAGCCACCCTAGCTACCTTCTGTGATGAGTGAACCCAAAAGCAGTGACAAGCCATCTCCTCCAAGATCTTCTCTTTGCTGGCCGAATCTCCTTCAACCATTTTTGGTATGGAGAAGCCAAGATCTCATCACAGAATCTTACTACAAGTGATAAGAATCTCAGCCACTACATTTTTTATGTTTTCTTGCCATCATTGTGATGGTCTTTTGGCGTGCCTTTTCTTCTTTTCAATAGCTCAATGTAGCTTCCATGGTTTGCTGGGTATTGTCCGAAAAGAGAAGAAAGAAAGAATGAATGAAAGAGAAGAAACAAATGAAAGAGAAGTAATTAAATGAAGTTAAACAATTAAGTAGAAAAAGTTGCTTTTACTTCCCTTGCTTGAGTGGCGTGCTGCACAAAGTAAATCAATCATGTCACTCATAATCTCTCTCATAGTTCTCATGCAATTAATGAAAATTGAGTGAATTTGAAATCCATCATGTGACAAGCTTTGAGATCCGTTAGAAGACATAAGGCAAATGATAATATTTGCTTTCCTGATGAATTATTTTCGGATCAAGCATGAGAAACAATTTTGGGCTTGGAGCATTGAAAATCATTCTAGCCCAAGTAACATAACAATCAATTCAGCCTTATAACATAAGAAACATTAATCAAGGCTGAGTGTAATTTTGATTTGGGCTTGCACCAGAATTCTTTTTATTTTCGGCCCAATTAAACAAAATATGGTTTCAGCCACTATGATCACAATAATTTGGCATCAAGGCTGAATGAGAATTATTCCAATGGGCTTGCTTAAATATTATTTTGTTCGGCCGATAAAGAATTCTGCACAGCAAAAATTATTATAATTAACATAATTTAATCACAAATAATTTAATAATTTTGCTGTTAATAATGTTTGATTATCATCAATTTAAATTAGAGTTTTCCAAACTCATCAACTTATTTTTATATTTTATTTTATTTTTTAGGTATTAATTTCATAATTTGAGATATTTAATATTTTAAAAGCTAAATTAATGAACTTGTGATCTTTTAGACATTATTTTGACTATTAGCCCTTTTAAATTTCTATTTTACGTTGCATGAGTTTTTAATTTCTAACACCAGAGAGGCGAAGAAATTTTAAACAGACCGCACCATAATCAGAACAAATACAGTAACATGAAAAAGTTTGTACCTGTAAAAAAAAGCATGAAGATAAATTATATCTCATGTTATTATTCAGGTATACTTAAGTGAAAAAGACCCCACCTACCCTAACAGAGATGGATTTATTAATAATTTAATATAGCTGTGTGGGGCTGTGGGCAATTGTCTCCATTAAAATTTTGTAAAAATATTAGAAAGTACATATATATAGTTGTATACTAGTATATATATGCCCATATTATGAAATTTACAGCATCCATGCCTATAACTAACACTAAAACACATGGTAATAGTATTATCTCTACAAATACATGCTACACTCCTACAAGCGTGACCCATAAAGCTTTTCACATGCATATTACACATTCCACGTGTTGGATTTTTGGGTTCCCTTCCTATGTGGAGAAAAAGTTCAAATACTAGTATCCAAATTCATGAATAGTTGAAGTGGCTGAGGTGAGTTAGGGTTGAAAGAGAGAGAGGTCATTTTGAAAGGAGAACACCAAATACTAGAGAGAAAAGAAGAGAGAAAGTTATTTTCGCACATACACAAAGCTGTCTCTGTAAATTGGTCGCTGCAGATTCGTTAACCGTTGGATCGAGCTCAAATTTGAACAGTGTGTTCTACATATCTGGTTCTTTGATTTCACCATTCAGATCTTTGATTCAATGTCTAGCTGGAGATATTTGGCCACACACAGTAGCTCTGTTTTTGTGGTATTTTCATCTTCTTGTTCTTGTTTTGTAAGTTTTGAAGCTTGGGTTGTTTGGCATTTTGTATGCACGTTTTGTGCAGCAATTTGTGACTCTCTTGTACCCTATTTTTCATCATAGTGAAGCAATATCCTGGCCTTGGTAACTCGTGGTTTTTACTTCTCTCATTGAGGAGGTTTTTCACATTAAAAATCTTGGTGTGTTAGCTTGTTTCTAATTTCTGGTTTATATGATTTTCCGCTGCTATTGGGTATTATTGTGCTGGTGTTAATACTTGTTGTGAGTGGATATTGTTGCTCCTCTAATTCTTGCAAGTAGAAAATTGTGTGTTTTATTCTTATTAATTGGTATCAGAGCTCAGTTTTGGGTATTTGGTTATAACTTGCTTGAAAGATGGAAGCAAATAATTCTACTAGGATGATAAGTTTGAATGGCACTAATTACTATCTATGGAAAGGCAAAATGAAAGATTTTTTGTTTGTCAAAAATCTACATTTACCCGTATTTTCTACACAAAAACCAGAATCTAAAACAGATGAAGAATGGGAGTTTGAACACCAACAAGTTTGTGGTTTTATTAGGCAATGGGTGGATAATAATGTTTACAATCACATTGCTAATGAGACTCGTGCTAGGGCTTTGTGGAATCAAATTGAATCCTTGTATGCTTCCAAGTCTGGCAATAATAAATTGTACTTGTTGAATATGTTGATGAATTTGAGTTACAAGGATGGGTCACAAGTATTAGATCACTTGAATGCATTTCAAGGGGTTCTGGATTAGTTGTCAAGCATGGGAATCAAGTTTGAAGATGAGATTCAAGGATTGTGGTTGCTAAATACTCTACCAGATTCTTGAGAGACATTTCGTATCTCTCTTACTAATTCTGCTCCGAATGGTAAAGTGAGCATGCAACTTGTTAAAGGTGGCATTTTAAATGAAGAGATGAGAAGGAGGACACAGAATTCTTCGTCACACTCTGAAATGTTAGTCACTGCAACCAGGAGAAGAAATCAGAATAGAGTTCAAAAGGATAGAGGTAAAAGCAGGAGCAAATCCAAGGGAAGATACAAGAATGTTGAGTGTCACTACTGTCACAAAATGGGTCACGTTAAAAAATATTGCTATCTTTGGAAAAAGGAAAACAAAGATAAGCAAGAAAAGAAGGATGATAGTGGTAATGATCGTGTATTTTCTATTTCAGATGATCTTCTTACTGTTGATATTGCTGATTATGAGTACAAGGTCAATCTTGTTTCTGATGATGAGTTCAGCTGGGTAATTGATAGTGGCGCCTCAATACATGTTACACCGAAGAAGGAGTTCTTCACTTCTTATACTCCAGGTAATTTTGGAGTGCTTAAGATGGGTAATGATGGCTTGGCCAAGGTTATTGGTGTAGGAGATGTTTGTCTTGAGACTAATATGGGAATGAAGCTGCTACTCAAAGATGTTAGATACGCTCCAGATGTTCGCTTGAATTTGGTTTCAGTTAAAAGGCTTGATAATGAAGGCTTTGTAAACACTTTCGGCTTTGGACAATGGAAGCTTACTAAAGGTAACTTAGTGGTGGCTCGGGAAAAAGGTACTTCAAGTTTTTATGTGATGCATGTCATGATTGCAAAAGGTAGTGTGAATGAGATTGAAAGTAAAGAAGTTTGTAGCTTGTGGCACAGACGCCTTGGTCATATTAGTGAAAAAGGACTTAATTATTTAGCTCGAAAAGATGCTCTTTCAAGTTTGAAGAATGCAGAGTTGGAGAAACGTTCTCATTGCATGCTGGCAAACAAAGAAGATTATCCTTCAAGAAGCATCAACCTTCAAAAAAATCAGACTTCTTGAAATTGGTGCACTCCGATATTTGTGGTCCTTTGAAGGTACGGTCTTTTAGCAGAGCTATTTACTTTATTACTTTATTGATGATTATTCAAGAAACCTTTGGACTTATGCTTTGAAAACAAAGAATCAAGCTTTGGAAAAGTTCAAACAATTCCAAGTTTCGGTTGAGAGGCAAACAGGTAAAAAGCTTAAATGTATTCGCACTGATAATGGTGGTGAGTATTGTGGACCATTTGATGTGTATTGCAAGCAGCAAGGCATTAGGCATGAAAAGACACCTCCTAAAACACCTCAGTTGAATGGTTTGGCAGAAAGGATGAATAGAACGTTGATTGAAAGAGTTAGGTGTATGCTTACTGAAGCTAAGCTACCTAAAGTCTTTTGGGGTGAAGTGCTACTTACAGCGGCTCATATGATTAATCTGAGTCCTACAATTGCTTTGGAAAATGATGTTCCGAATCATGTTTGGTCGGCAAAGATGTCTCGTATGGTCACTTGAGAGTCTTTGGATGCAAAGCATTTGTTCATGTTCCAAAGGACGAGAGGTCCAAGTTGGATGTGAAGACAAGGCAGTGCATTTTTATTGGATATAGTCAAGATGAGTTTGGTTACAAGCTTTATGATCTAGTTGAAAAGAAGCTTGTAAGAAGCCGTGATGTAGAGTTTATTGAAGACCAGACCATTGAGGACATTGATAAGGCAAAGAAGAGTCAATCACAAGAGAGCAGTGACGTGACTGATGTAGATCCAATTCAACCTTCTTCTTTGTCAGAACTAGCAGAGAATCAAGATCAGGAGCATATGCAGCAAAATGAGCCTTTGGTTCTTGATGACCAGGAGATGGGAGATCCAATTGATGGTCCAGTTGATGATGATGCTGATAATCAACCTGAGCTACCTGAAGATCCACCAGGTTTCTATCCTAGGAGGTCTACTAGAGAGCGACGACCTTCAACGAGGTATCCTTCTAGTGAGTATGTAAGTATGTAACATTTACTGATGGATATGTGACCTTGACTGATGGGGGAGAACCTGAATGTTATGCGGAAGCTATGGAAGGTGACGACAATAAGAAATGGTTTGATGCAATGTAGGATGAAATGAAAATCTTGTATGATAATCAAACATTTGAGCTTGTGAAGTTGCCAAAAGAAAAGAAAGCTTTGCAAAACAGATGTGTTTATAGGTTGAAGCATGAAGAAAATTCTCAGTGTCCAAGGTACAAGGTTAGATTGGTAGTTAAGGGCTACAGGCATAAAAAGGGAGTTGACTATAATGAAATCTTTTCACCGGTTGTGAGAAGATCTTCTATTAAGACTGTTTTGAGTTTGGCTGCAAGTCTTGATTTAGAAATAGAGCAGATGGATGTGAAAACTGCTTTCCTTCATGGTGATCTTAAAGATGAAATTTACATGGAACAACCTGAAGGCTTCATGGTAAACGGCAAAGAGGATCATGTTTGCAAACTGAAGAAGAGCTTGTATGGCTTGAAGCAAGCTCCAAGACAATGGTACAAAAAGTTCGAGTCTGTTATGACAGAACAAGGCTACAAGAAGACTACTTCTGATCATTGTGTATTTGTTAAACATTTTGTTAGTAATGATTTTATTATCCTTTTGATATATGTTGATGACATGCTTATTGTTGGTCAGAATGCTTCTAGGATTGATATGTTGAAGAAGCAACTTGCAATGTCATTTGCAATGAAGGACCTTGGGCCGGCAAAGGAGATTCTTAGTATAAGAATCGAGCGTGATAGAAAGGAGAAGAAACTTTGGTTGTCACAGGAGAAATACATAGAGGCCGAGTTTATTGCCATTATCGAAGCGTGCAATGAGATGTTTTGGATGAAGAAATTCTTGAAAGAACTCGGGTTTAATCAAGGGAGGTATGTGTTGTTTTGTGATAGTCAAAGTGCTATACATCTTGGTAAAAACTCTACTTTTCATTCTCGATCCAAACATATTGATGTGAGGTATCATTGGATACGTGATGTTTTGGATGCTGAGTTGTTAAAACTTAAAAAGGTTCATACTGATGAGAATGGTTTTGATATGATGACCAAGGCATTACTAAGATGGAAGTTTGAAGTTTGTTGCTTAATCGTCGGATTGGCGGTTACCTCCATATAGTCGTGAGGAGGAGATTTGTTGGGTTTTTGGGCTCCCTTCCTATGTGGAGAAAAAATCCAAATGCTAGTATCCAAGCCCATGAATAGTTGAAGTGGCTGAGGTGAGTTAGGGTTGAGAGGGAGAGGTCATTTTGAAAAGAGAACACCAAACACTAGAGAGAAAAGAAGAGAGAAAGTTATTTTCGAACATACACAAAGCTGTCTCTATAAATTAGTAGTTGCAGATTCGTTAACCGTTGGATCAAGCTCAAATTTGGACAGTGTGTTTTATACATTTGGTTCTTTGATTTCACCGTTAGGATCTTTGATTCAATGTCTGTAGCTGGAGATATTTGGCCACGCACAGTAGCTCTGTTTTTGTGGTATTTTCATCTTCTTGTTCTTGTTTTGTAAGCTTTGAAGCTTGGGTTGTTTGGCTTGTTGTAAGCACGTTTTGTGCAGTAATTTGTGACTCTCTTGTACCCTATTTTTCATCATAGTGAAGCTATATCCTGGTCTTGGTGACTCGTGGTTTTTACTTCTCTCATTGAGGTTTTCCACGTTAAAAATATTGGTGTGTTAGCTTGTTTCTAATTTCTAGTTTATGTGATTTTTCCGCTGCTATTGGGTATTATTGTGCTGGTGTTAATACTTGTTGTCAGTGGATATTGTTGCTCCTCTAATTCTTGCAAGTAGGAAATTGTGTGTTTTATTCCTATTATCATGAGAAAATGAATGAATAATGTAGTGTAAAAATGAATTCTGATGTGAAGAAGAGAAAAAAAAATGAAGAATTAACTGAAATGAAATTTTATTGAATAGTACAAAATACTTAGTGGGTTTAAGGTCTCATGTTGATACCAATGGCATAGCAAGAGGCAAGTTGTAACACAATGACATAATAAAATTGTAGGCTTATCTCCCTGTATAGGTATAGCTAGGGAAATCTTATTACATCAACAAAAGTGAAACACAAAAGGAATAATATAGCGAAATTTGAATGAATCTCAAATGGTAGGAGGGGCTAGAGCACTGACAAGAAACGCCTCGTCGACAGTTTCATCATGGCAGCACTGGAAAGTGGTGAGCATGTGCATGTAGCGGCGGCACTCAGGGCAGCGGAGCTTCTCCGGGATCCTCCCCATTGCGTGGGAGAATTCAAACCTACAACAAGGGTTATCGACTGCATGGAGCTTCCCATAGTGATCGCGAAAACCTGGCTCAAAGCCATCCCTCTCAGCATGCACCCTCCAAATGTCCTCATACTCCATCAGAGTCTGCAATCCTGTGTTGGCATGTCCATTGACTATGATGCGAGATCCTCTTGCGAGAACAATCCAGCCGCCCATCTTGTCATAGCTGAGAAGCCTCTTCACTTCCTGCATCACCAGGTCAGAGTCGTCGTCCGCTTGCTTCAGCTGGATCTTGGAGAACAGCATGCTCTCCAGGCGAGTCCAGAAGAACCATATCATGCTGTGTTCTTGCCAGCTATGACTTGGCAGCTTCTCACGACTTATGGTGTCTAGAACTTTCTGCACTTGATCGCTTTTGTTGCTCTTCCCCACATATACCATCTCTAAGTTTATTTGTGATGCCACCGCAACCCTGCGAGCTTCCCTCACGAATTTTCTAACCCAATCAGGGTCATTCCCTCCATATAAGAAGATGAATTTATCATCCTTGATCTGTCCAAATATCAAAATTAATCATGATTATAAAAAACCAACAAGTCAAGAAAGGCTTTTAATTATGTTATGCTCACCCAGTTCAATATTTCAGAGTCAATGCCATCCACAAGCAGTTCAAGTCTCCAGGTCTCTTCCTTCCACAGAGCTTCTTCTCTAGCGCTTGTGAATGGAAATGCAGCACTTCCCCAAATCCACATCATGTGAATAGCATTAGGACAAGCAACCCTCCCTTGAGGATCAAGAACCACAAGAATTGGCTTATTCTTGTACTTCCATTCCCTCTGGATGAACCAGATCACCGGCTTGCTTATCACCGAAGGATGATAAACAGAGAACCATGGCATGGTTAATTGCAGCTCCTCAAACTGCCTTTGCTTTCTCTGTGTTGATTCACCTTCATTCAGGTCCAGAATTGGGATCCATACAAGCTCATATCTATTTTCATATCTATTATCAAGCCTTGATGATGTGTGTGCCCTTGATTCATTATAGATTTGTTCAAGGATCAGAAGCTCATCATGGGAGAACTCCAACCCTGAAATCAGAAGTAACACATTCTTCCTTCTCAGTGGTTCCAGGCTAACCTGTTTGGTTTCAATTAAATTACACCAATATTAGCTTCACCAACTTGTCAAAATACTAGTGCATCATCATATATGCAATTACAATGTTGGAAAAAATGTAACCCTTTTCTTGGTTGCACCATCATATAGAGGTAGAGTATCGTCCTTCGCAGAAATCAAAGCCTTGAGAACCTTCATGTTGTCAATGTGGGGTGTCGTGAATAATTCGCGCAACATTTCATAAGCTTCAGAGTCCATTCTTTTCTCTGCATTCAATGTTAAACTTAAAATTAGCAGTCATGATCCAAAGAATTTCACTAAATGTATCCAATTGAAACTAAATTAATTAGACCAATCTGTCTGTAGCAGCTATCCAGATTCTTCCTTAGATGTTCAAGTATGTTCTTAAGCTTGTGAGCCAATGTAGATAGCTCCCATGACTCGGTAGTTGATTGCATGAACCTGGAACAATGTTTACTTAAAATGATGAAACAAATACAAAATAAAAGAAATGGAGAAGTGAAAGGGAAAACATACTCAAATCCAAGTGTAGTTAGGCTTGTAATCTGAGTTGCGCAGGCGACGATACCCCTGACGCTCCAATAGGTGGCAATGGGGATATGGTTAGAGGCAATGTTGTATGCTGTTGTGTCTTGAGCAATGTAGTGTCTTGGCAGACCATTGAACTCAATGACACACCTTGCCACCTCCAATATGACCTTAACTAGTTCATTCAGGGCTTCGAACCGGGGTCGCAGCATGCTTACATGCTCCATGATGTTTGGAACTTGCTTCAGAATGGCCATGGATCTTGCAAGCTGGTTTGTTAAATGCATGTGTGCAAGAAGCCAGAATTCACCATATGTCAGAGCAAAAGCAGCCAGAGAGAGCACCAACTTCACATCCCACTCATATGTTTGAAGCATATCAAATATTGCAAGTGCTGTAGAGTGTGCATCTACACCCGCAAGAGACTTGTACGAAATCTGAAATTTTATTGTACGTTTCATATTGTTAAAATAATGATATATCCTAAAAATTTCAAGCAATGTTATCAAGTCTCAAATTTAATACAAGATCATTGTTTTTGTATAGATTGTCTAGGTTATTCTTGAATCACCTCACAAGCAATTCGATCAATCTTGAAAGAAAGTGCCTCCAGCATGTTGGTGTAGCCAGGGTGATGGGTCACATCTTCGACCTGGTCAACATGCGCAAGCGCACCCTGAAAGAAAGCAGAGTCACTTAGAAGATACATAAACAAGAAAAAACAATAGAATTGCATGTTTGCAGATGCAACATTTTCTTGGCAATTTCATAAGCAACTAAGGTTTCAAACTATTATTAGAATTAGTATCATACCGAGGAAACACCTTCAGTGCTCAAGGTGGCACGTCTAAGAATATCCTCAACAATATGGAGAAGTGGCTTGGCATCATATTCTAGACCATCAGGTTTATGCTCAGCCACTATTTTCTTCACCAGAATGCTGTCATCAGACAATGCCGTCGCCGGCATGGGCCTTTCGCCTCTCAGCTGTTGTTTCATAGCAGCCAATTTGCCAATGTTATCCATCTTGTGCTATAGAAAAACAAAGACGCTAGATAGGAGGCAGAGAACAAAATACAAGGCTTGTGGTTTTAGCTGCCATGTTGATAGGCCAATATATAATACCCAGAAAGGAATAAAGCAAACATGAATCCACTTCTTTTCTTTCACCATAGTTTAAGGTGTTGGAACGTTAAGAAGAAGAAAGACTTTAGCTTCTTCACTCTTGTGTCCTTACGCTTCACTCACTTTAGTACGTACCAAGTTAATGACATATGCAGTGCAATACTACACTTTAGTAGCATACAGTAGCTTTTACAAATGGACCAATGGTCTCAAAGGACAATATCTACAGCTATGGGAAAACCAATGGCTAAATCCCGTGGTGTTACTTGAGATTTACGGTATGCACCAATTTGGTTTTAAGGTTCCAATTGTACTATTATCATAGTTGAGATTAAGCTCCGGATACTAATAGTCTCTTTTTTTTAATAATGACTCAGCAACTAGAGTGATGAGCTGAAAGTTTGACACTACCTTGTTTTACTGAACAATAGCAGAATGATGTCATTTGTTTTGATTGGACGATAAAAGCAAATGACTAGTTTTGTCATTGTCCAATATGACAAGAGAATGCCAACTTATCGCTCTGTTTGCTGAGTCATTATAGTTTTTTTAGCTCAATTTCAAGAATAACAATAGTGCAACTAGAATTTCAGGAATCAAATCGATACACAACGTAAATCTCAAAGACCGCTTTAAGAATTTAGTGGAAAAACAATGTTGGCTTTGATTGAGGATCAGTGTTTACCAAATAAGGCGCAACAATATTCTATTCTTGGTGGCAAGCAGGGAAAGTATCGAACGCTGTTGGCATGAAATGCTTCTTTTGCTTTGGAATTCTTTTATTTGCTTGCAACATCGGTCGAGAATATCTAATTCCTTCAATCAAAAGTTATAAACGACAACTGAAAGATTTGATTCCTTTTACTTTTTCAAGTATAACACAATTCATCAGGCCACGAGACTCACACTCATCATCGTTACAGTTTTATGTTCATTCACTAGTCACTAGAGTTTGATTTCACTGCAACGAAGACATGTTATTATTCTACTCTAAACACTTTGAATATTCCACTATAAAAAAAAAATAGATTCTTTTAGAAATCGCTCGCTTATAATTAAAGAGAAATGATATGAGCGAGAATTTATTGTATTTCGTTATCATTTAACCATTAATTTAATTTTTTAGTCTAATTCCTTTAGTCTAATAATCTAATAACATACTTTATCTCATATTTTAAAATATTGATAGTTAAATGATAACAAAAAATAATAAAATTATGTTGATTTCCTAACATTTTTCATAATTAAAATATAAAATAATACATATAAATATATACAAATATATAATCATTATTTTTTTTTAAAAATATTGATAAACAAAAAAAAAAGAATTAAAATTGAATAAAAAAATAAAATATAAATTAAAATTAAAATTAAATAAAAAAATTACTAATGAACATTTTTTAATCTAATTTTTTAATGCAATAAAAAAGAGATCCACTCAACTTAATTTGTTTACCATTGTTTAGGAATTAAATTGATGGAAATTACTTAATTTTTTATTCAATTTTTTAATGCAATAAAAGTGAGACTCACTCAACCTCATTTGTTCATACTATATACTATAGTTTCATCACGAAACTAAAAATAATTTTTTTTTCACCTCTAATATTTTATAATCACTACAACTATTTACAAGGTATTTATAATCTCATATTAAGTTAGAATAAAAAAGATTTTGGACCCACTAATATAAAACTCAATCTACTAACTAAATAAATGAAATCAAAATAAATAAAATTAAATTAAACATTCTAATTATTAAATAATATTGAACTCTTCATATTATACACATTTGAAGTATATATCATTTATTCTCACATCTATACCCATAAAATTAAAGTTATTCTATTTTTGAGATAGACTAAGGCTTGGTTTAATAAAAAAAATTTTGAAGAGGTATTTGTCAAAAGCATAAATTTCTTATTTCGTATTTGGTAAATAAAAAAGAACATGAGTTTGTTTTTGTAGCTTTTAAAAACACTTAAGATAAAACTTTTTAGAATTAATTTGTACTTATCAAAATTAAAAAATCTAATATAATTTTATATATTAATTAATTTTTTAAATTTATCTCTTACATTTATATCTATTATAGTATTTTTAAATTTAAAAAATTATTTTACTAAACATAATTATTGTTATTTGTACTTATTAAAAATTATTCTTAATTTAATTTACTAAACATAAATATTATAATTTTAAAAAATAATTTTATTTTTTTTAAAACATACAAATTTTACCAAATCAAGTTTAAATAGGATACTAAAGCACAAAAAAGCTTATGAACATAAACATCGAAAGTGACAAAAAATATCACTATAGCACAACATATAAATTTATTTGGATTTACATTGTTATTATTAGGTCATTTCTATTCATCAACACCCTCTGTCACATTGAGCAGCCATTACAAATTACAATAATCATTCTATGGGTTTAAAATTTCTATATGCAATCACGGCATAAAAGGGGTCTAACCCTGACATGAATCCAAAAAGTCCCATAATCCAATCAATTGGAGAAGAATTAGTAGTAGCTGGTAACTTCCGAACCACCTCAGGCTCTGTGAAACCTTCAACACATTGGAAGTATTGAACCACAAGTTGTACCCTACTATAGCCAGTGCCATCTCTCCAAGCACTAATGGCTTTCTCATAAAACATTCTGTTGCTGAAACTCACCATGAACACGCCCCCTGGCTTTAGTACCCGGAATACCTCTGCAAATACCTGTAATAAACAACATACATAGGAGATAGTCCATGCTATCCTTTTTATCTTTAAATATTATAAATTGCTAATAATTGCAATGATTAATAGACCAAAGTAGTTATCATCTTGATAAATTCTACATTTTTCAATATTGCACATATATTAAATTATTATAAAACTGAATATGAAGGCAATTTTCTTTTATATCTTTGTGTCACCATTTTTTTTATTTTGTTCCATGATAATATCTAAACGAGAAATGATAAAAGACTAGTAGAATTTATTTTTATTAGTAATTAGTCAGTAATATTTAAAATTATTATATTATTAAATTATTAGATTAAAAAATTAGATTAATAATTAAAACTGCTGACAAAAAATAATTAATTATATTATAACAATACAACCATTTAAAATTTTCAAAACCAATTTGTTCAAAGGCTCAACAACATGAAATTTCTTTGAGGCTTCATATCAATAGGGTGGTTTCTTGAATCACAAAGAAGAACTAAATTTTGTTTAATTTTAATATACTGTCAATGAAAAATAATTTTATACGGACATCTAATCACATAATATCACATTAACAAAAATATCTTATATTATCGTGTATCAAAATTATATATATAATTAATTAGAAACCCGAAACAATGATGGAATATCAAACCTTCTCTGGCTGTTGTAGATATTGGACACTAACTGTGCACAACACTGCGTCAAAACTGCAATTCGTAAACCCAAACTCTTGTTCCTCGTTTAGATCCTTGACAACAAAGTAATCCAGCCTTGGATTTTTGGCAAGTTCTTGTGCATTCAATCCATGACCCACCACTCTTTTGTAGTTGACATCATGGGGCAAGTGGCTGATCCAAGAGCTCATGAGATCAAGAATCTCTGTCTCAGGCTTCAACCTCTCTCTGTAGAGATTGGTGAGTGTGGAAATGAAGGCATCATCGACGTGTTTCACAAGGCGTGGGTATGCATAGAACTCTCTATCTGAGTATGGATTGAGTTTCGTTCTACCCTCTTGGGTCAGAACAAGGCGTTTGATTTTGCCTGTTGAGCTTGGCTCATTGCTCAATGTGCTTACGATTTTTGTTGAAATGTTGTTGGTTTTGATAAGAGGTGATGAGATAGGTTGTATGCTACTGGTGCGCATTGTTGAAGCCATGATTTTTTGTGTAGGTCATGAAAAGTGGGTATGAACTTGAATCAATCAAAATCGAACAGTAACTCTTTTTATGGTTAACTACACGTATACGTGTTTTTGTTTTTTGTTTATTATTTTATCTGGAATATATCATACAATATATTATTGTGGATAACTGTTCCACGGTTGGGAGAGCATTTAGAGTCTAGTGAGATTCAAAAGGGATCGGATTTCCTCTTCTTCTTTTTTTTTTGGGTATGAATAATTTCCTTCTCTTCTTTATTTGGGTGGAAGTTTCTACACAATTTATCATTTATTTATTATGAGGGGATCAAAATTTATTGATTTTGTGATCACTTTTAGCTATTAATCTAATTCTTTTATTTTACTAATTAAATAATATATTTTAATTTATATTTTTTAAACATTAATAATTAATTGATGAATAAAAATAATAAATTTTGATAGTTCTCTAATATTCTTCTTATTATAATTTAGGGTTAAGTGTATGTTTGGGCGCCATTATTTTATTAAAAAAGATCTTTTTTCAATGAAAAAATATCTTTTTTTTATTTTTTAACGTGTTTGGCAAATTTCTAGTAGTAAAAGTAAAAGCACTAGTAAAATCAAAAAAAGATCTTTTTTTGAGAAGCTGTAATTTACATCTTTTTTTAAAAGATATTTTTTCCTTAAAAAAAGATGTTTTTTCATGTAATAAATAAACAAAAAAATACTTTTATATTGTTATACCCAAACATAATTGATTGATAAAAAGACCTTTTTACATGAGATATCCAAACATAAAATTACTTTTACTTCTCTATAAGATCTTTTAAAAAAAAATAACTCGAAAAAAGATCTTTTCTTAGAAGCTCACCCAAACAAGCCCTAAGTACTGAAATCGTCCCTAAGGTAAGGGGTGAAAATTAAAATTGTCTCTGACCTTTTTTTGTTATTAAAATCATCCCCAACGTTACAAAACGTTATAAAATCGTCCTTTTGTCCATAAATAAAATTTTTTGGACAATTTTGTCCTTAAACAAAAATTAAAAAGCCTCTCCACCTTCACCACTACCCTCTACATTATCATCACCATCACCATCACCATCGCTACACCATAACCACCAACAATCCAGCAACACCAACAGCAACAATAAAAAATAAATCAACAAAAATTTTAAATTAAACAATTCAGCAATCATCAACTATAATTTCAGATCCAAAATTAGCAACAACATAAATTAAAAAATTTTAAAAAGAACTCAAATGTTCTTCCAAAAAAAAAGAAGAAGAAGAAGAAGAAGAGAGAAAGAGAACAGCGCGAAGAAACTGGGAACAAGAATTCAAAAAATAGAAGCAACGGATTAATTTTGAGTTAACCAACATGATCTCACTAACGAAGCTATTATCCACTGCCACAAAAAATAGCCTTGAGCTTCTTCACTTCAGAAAGATCAAGTAACGTAGTCTTGGTGATCAAATCAGAATTCAAGTTGCTACCAAACAACGCAACATCAAGAACAGACATCATTACCATTCATATATAACAGAAGTCTCATCATTCTCCTCTTCACCTTCCTCACCCCACCACCACCCCCCACTATCATCATTAACACCAGAACCCACCACCACCCCCACCTTAGAAAATCATAACTCAGAATAATCAACAAATTCACTTTGAACAATAATCAACAAATTCAGCAACAACAATATTCTAAATTTAAGCCAAATCACAAAAAATTAAATTATAGATATTCCATAACAAATTTCACTAAAAATTCAGAAATTCTACAACAAAAATCCAGTTCAAAGAAGAAGAAGAGGGCGGTGAGGGCGAGAAGGAGGAACAGTGGCGGATCACAGGCGGCAGGACGGCGGTGTGGCGGTGCGACGGGGCGGCGGTATAGCAGTGCGACGGTGCGGCTTTTCCTTCCCTCCCCCTCCCCCTCCCCCCCACCTCCCCTCAACGGCGGCCCTGGCGGTGGTGACGCTCCCCTCGGTGGCTCACTCCCTCTCTCGTGTTGTCTCTCTTCTCGGCTCAACTCTGATTCGCGACGACACTCTCTCTCCCTCTTCCCTTTGATGGCGACGATGACAAGCAAGGCAGCTGGGCATGGCGGCGGCGGCGCTGGACACGGCCTCCCTCTCTTCTCTTCTCAGTTCTCCGTCACTCTCTCCCTCAAGCCCTCACCGTTTCTTTCTTTCTTTCTTTTTGTTTCCTGAAGTCGTTTCTCTCTATATTTTTTCTTTTTTTTATTTATTTTATTTTATAATTATATTTATTTTATTTTATAATTTTTTAATGAGGAATAGTTTGGTAATAAAAAAAAATAAAATTGGTAAAAAGAATTATTTTAAAGTGTTTTTGAACATTCAGGATGATTTTAATAAGAAAAAAAAAAGATTAGGAACGATTTTAATTTTCACCCCTTACCTTAGGGACGATTTCAGTACTTAACCCTATAATTTAAGGTTTAACAAACATATTTGATGAGGATACAAGTATGTTAAGGTTATTATCAATAAAAAATATATTTTTTAATAAAAAATTTTAGTTGATAATTTTTAATATATACTCTTAGGACAAATAATGGCGCATATTAATGTTATTATTAGTAAATTTTTATTTTTTTAATAAATATATTAAAAATTTATATTTTTATAAAAAAATTAATTAATAAATTTAACATATCTGCCTTAATTTAAACAAATATTAGTTAAACTATATTTTTTTATGTTGACAAAATATGCTTCAAATAAAAAAAAAAGAGTTAAACCTTGGTGAACGATTCGGTAGTCTTCAGGTCTTGTTTTCCCAATATTAGTGAGATGTTTTAATGTTACATTTAGATCCCAAACACACTTTTTATATTTAGCAAATGCAACAATGTTATCTAATAATGTAAAATTAGTGCTACCTTGGATTTATTATGTGTATCCAAATGCAACAATTTATGATATTATCTAACAATGCAAAGTTCAAATGGTTACCGTTTATTATATGGGAATTGGATCAAATAGAAGAATTCAGTAAAATAAGGAAGTGAGAGTGAAAGAAGTATGGTTTTAGAGTTATTTTTGTGATTTTTTTTTTTTTTTTGTAGAGTTCTAACGACTTTTAGATAGGGTAGACTGCATCAGTATAGATACTTAACCCCTTGAAAAATGCTGATCGTAATCTTCAATTGCTTGCCATTATTTGTTGGAACTACTGGAAAGTTCGCAATTAGTTAATTTTTGAAGGTTCTACTTCAATGACGTCTGCCATTCTAGCAAGTTCTGTCAAGTTATTCCGTGAAATTCAAAGAACTTTCAGTTTAGATCGTCATCTCCATGTGACAATCTCTTAGTTTCATTCGATTTGATTTATCATTCTTTCTTCTTTAAAATTTTCTTCGTTTTTCGACCATGCACCGGTGGATGAATACCTTCAGTGTATTGTTTTGGAAAATTCTCACTTTTTATTTACGGTCCTGTTTTTGGACATCTTTATATTTTATTTTTCAATAATTAATGAAATATAACCTACTATCTTTGGAAAAAAAAGGAAGTAAAAGTCTAAATTAAGATGATAAAATTTATATATAAAAGATATTTTGACATAAAATTTGAATCTTCTAAATTTTAAATTTTTACTTAAGAGAATAAATTAACAATATAAAATTTAGTCATTTTTTAAAAATAATTTCTGAAGATCATAGATAATTATTTCTTTACAAAATAAAAAATTAATCTTATATTTTAGGCTGATTACCACTTGGATGGTAATGACTAAAATAATAGAAAAAACGTCTGATTTATTCTCTAAATCGGGTTAGATATGGATTCTAAAAGTGTCTGACTCATGCGAATTAGGCCACATGAATTGGATTGGGTATCATTGGGCCGACTTTACTTGGTCCAATTTCGAACGTAGCTTGTCTACCTAAAAAAATTGTAAACTGAGCTTATATTTTATAGGTCTAAATATGAACAATAAAAATTATGAATTTAATGGTAATTATTTTTTATTTTATTACTTTATAATTTTTTATTTTAAAAGGTTTTTTACTGAAGAATCTAAATCTATGAGTGATGTTATTTTCCTTTTGATTCTTTTGGCAAGAGCAAAGAAAGATTCTATTTTCTTGGTTTAAATTAGAAGCGAGAGTTAAACTCGTAAATTTTTAAATAAGTATAAAAAATTTATACCGTTTAAATTATAGTTTATTGACAAAAAAAAAGATTTTATAGTACGATCATAAATTTATGATGGCACTTATGAATAGAATCTTTGACTAAGGTGAGACTCAATAATGGCCAATACCTCAAACACAATAATGACACAATAAAGTAGGAAAAGTATAGAATACCGAAAGTTGTATCTGCCAGCTATTACCAACACTAATTAAAATTAATTAAATATAATTTGTTATGTCAATTAGGGATTTAGTGGATACAGTACAATGCATTTTGAAATAGCAAAGAGTGGTAACGTACTAACGTAACATGAGACTTTCACGCCAATTACGAACACAACATGGCACATTGTCACGCAAACCTAATACTCATTCTTCTCGCTGGTTGCGTCTCCGTCGGGTTGCTTTTCATCTCACCGGGACGCTGCCATTTGTTCCATCGACGGTGACTGCGCCTTCACCCAGAGGCCACTTCTTCTTCGTGGAACTTTTCAAGTCACTGAGACACCGACATTACCCTTCAACGGTGACTACGCCTTCACCCGGATCCATTGAAGTAACTATATCCGGTAGGTATATGTGTCTCCATTGAAGTCAAGTGGACCAACCACCATTTTCGTGGAAGAGACACATCTGTGGTTAACAAGCCACATCCAATCAGAAGACACATCCGTGAAAAGGAAAACCTGCCTGTTACCATCACATGACTATGATAGCCACCTCCAGTGTAAGACACATCCATGCTGAGACAACTCCAAAGATGTCACGATGAAATTAGACAGGAACATGGAAGACACATATGCGATTACATGCAAACACGAAAAAGACACATTCTTATAAGACACATGTGGCAGAAGACACATCCATATAGACTAGACACATCCGAGAACTAGCAATTAGCGAAAACCTTGAAGACCCACTTACCTGTTGTTGTTGCACTGGTGTCTGAGGGAAGAGACACTACAAGGGGGCTCGAACTCGAGACAGGGATCGACGCTGGGAGGGCGATGCAGCGGCAAACGAGTTGCGAGGATGCTAATGTCTCCACGAGGCCGGAAGTGTCCAGCCGCAGCGTATCTTCTGGCGGAGCTACTAGAGGGCGTCGCGATGAAGGTTTCACGTGTGGATGCGTCTCTACGACGGCAACATGTAGCCGCGCCAGGTGTCACTTTGGCGGATGTGGGACCGTACTTGTTAGTGGCGGCAACTGGTTTCTCGGAGGCGTTGACGCAGCCGACGAATGCAACCGGCGAAGACAGCAACCCGGAGTGCTATGCGACGATGCAAGTGGAGATGGAGAGTAGGGGGTGTGTCTCAACGGTAAGAACAAGTGAAAAAGGGTTAACTAGGTTACAGCGGTAACCAAGTGGTATTAGAATTAATTGGGTTAATTTAGAATTTGTTTTTTTTTTTAATAAGTGGGCTTTGTGAAGCAGCCCAATAACCTTTAGCAGATATTAGCAGATTTTATCTTGATAACGTAGCATTAATTTTTTAGGTTGAATAAAGTATATTAGTGTATTACTATTATTTTTTTATTTACTAAATATGTATAAAATGATAAACATAAAATTAATTGAAATAATAAATTATTTAAATAATAAATTTTGAGTTTAAGTTTTAAAAATAACGAAAAAATTTATTTTATAAATTATATATAATAAAAAATATTGTTTTAAAAAAAGAAAGTTAGCATTAACTATTTCTATATTCTCATTAAATACCCTATAAATATAGATGTAGCAGTAGATTTAAAGAAGAGCAGCAGCTTATGTCAACAATGATTAATTAAGTTCGCTGCATCCAGGTAACACTTTTTAATTTTCAGGTCCGGTCAACAAAATTTTGCATCCTACTATCCTACTAATTATTTAAAGTAATTCTAATACTTACACCACACTTTTAATATATTAAATACATTAAAAATTGAAAATTATTATTTTTATTTATTTAATAAATACATTTTTCTTCTTAAAATAACTATTTTTTAGGTTCACTAAAATTAAATACTAGTTTAAAAAAATATATATAATAATACTAATTTTTATGTTTCTATCATTTGTTTATTGTTTTTCATGTCTATTTTGTGCTTGTTTGGACGCCATTATTTTGTTAAAAAAAGATCTTTTTTTAACGAAAAAAGATCTTTTTTTATTTTTTAGCGTGTTTGGCAAATTTCTAGTAGTAAAAGTAAAAAGCACTAGAAAAAAAAACATCTTTTTTGAGAAGCTGTAATTTACATCTTTTTTTAAAGGATCTTTTTTCTTTAGAAAAAAGATGTTTTTCATATAATAAATAAACAAAAAGTACTTTTATATTGTTATACCCAAACATAATTGATAAATAAAAAGATCTTTTTGCATGAAATATCCAAACATAAAATTACTTTTATTTCTCCATAAAATTTAAAAAAAAAAAAATAACTCCAGAAAAGATTTTTTTTTAAAAACTCATTCAAACAAGCCCTTTATCTATTTTTAAAATGAAAAGACTAAATTATTTAATTAGTGAGCAACTTTTGGTAGGGAAAAAAAAAATCCAGAAGCAGTTGGTAAATGAATTTAGAAAGTAAAGGAATTTTCCATGAACAAAAACCCAACCTAGTATGGAGGCTTAATTATACCTAGTATGATTGTTATTATTATTATATTTGGAAAGGGGAAGAAGGAGCACACAAAACAAAACTTTCTCAGCAAAAAGCTTAGCTTGTGCATTAAAAAGCAATGAAATTTAAGATCATATATATATTACAGGCCCTATGCTCTGCAGTTACAGTTGCACATTAATTGTATGAAATATGAAACCTTAGCATAAGAAAGAAATAATATAAAATTAAAAAGACTTAGCAACTTTATTATTAGAGAGAGTGGAGAACTCCTTTTCAAGATACTTCAAAGATGCAGGATTGACTTGCATGAACAAGTAGTTGCCAGCAAAGAGATCACCCAAATGAACTTGCCCATCCTTGAACCTTTTCAGAACCTTAGCATATGAAACTTTCATGGCAGAGACAACCCTTGCTTTCTTCCTCCATAGTCTTCTCAAGCTTGGAACTTTCACCCTAAACCTTCTTCTAAAATGTCTCCTTCTGAATCTGAACCAGGTGCTCCTTGCTGGCCGCAGATTCACTCTCTCTCTTTCCTCCTCAACTAAACCAGCTTCAGGTTTCAGCCTTTTGTAACGGAATTTGCTCGTAGAAACCATTTGGATGGAAGACATGCTAGGCTTCACTTTATTTTATTTTATTTTATTTTATTTTTTCAATCGGAACTTGTTGAGATTGAGAGAATATATTGTTTTCTGAGTGGTTGGCTTTCTAACAATGTAATTAAAAGGTGACAGGACAGGGGGAAAGGGAAGGGTCGATGGCTTCTATTTTCGAAAGAAAAGGGTTTAGATGAATTGAGATTGTACAAGTTGTTGGAGTGAAATAAATGAAGGAGTGAAAGTTGTTGAGGGTATTCATATTTTTCCTTTTCGTTAAGTAATGAATTTTCCCACTTCCAAATTTGTTCATGTTTGTACTTATCCAATGAATCTATACCAAGCTTTCAATCAAGCACTACCGCTGCTATTGAGAGAATTTTGTTTGAGTAGTCATTGAATTAAATTAAGGTTTTTAATTTTTATTAATAGTGTCTTAAAGTTAGTGTTTTTTTTTTTTTTTTTGGTGACTTTAAAGTTAGTGTTTAAGATTACTACTAAGTACTAATATAAATTTTTTATTTTTTAAATAAATACATTATAAGTATATCAAAATTCTAATTATTTAGTATTTTCAAGAAAACTTTTTCATTTTGAACAATTTTTAACTAATTTCTTTAAAATATTTGTTAGCAATTAAATTAATTATAGAGAAATTTCTTGTGTGGTCGTATAACAAATTTAATAAATTATTTTAGTATATTTATTTCAATTCACTCAAATTTACATTTTTTATTTCAATTAAAAAGGAAGCGAAGAAGATGACTAAATTGAGAATAATAATAATAATAATAATAATAATAATAATAATAATAATAATAATAATAATAATAAAGGCAAAAGAGGGTGCGCAATTTTGGGGTTCACTTTTACATACAGCAGCACTGATTTAATTAGATTCACATGATTACTTACTTCATTTCAATTTTATTTTCCAATTCATATGGTCAATTGTAATTTTCATTATTAATTTATTAATGTCTAAAGAAAAACTTAAATAGTTTTTAAAACTTGATAACTTTTACACGTGTGAGACTACTCTAATATCTTAAGATAGCTTTTAGACCAGTTTGGCCTATTTAATTTTTATATGACATCCCGACTAAGACTTGTTACTAGACCATCCTACACAAGATGCTGGAAGTCTTTGTCCAGTTGTGGGCACAAGGAGCTGTACAAGTCCCACCTCGTTGAGAATTGAATCTCATGGAATAGTTTGCTTAGCTTCTTATTATACTCACCATATAATTTGTTTTATGATGGTCCAACTTAGGAATTTATGTTAAGAGGTTAGCCTTTAGGTTGTTAACTAAAATTAGATTGGGGAAATAAATTCCCAAAAAGGCAAACTAAAAACCATAGTACGAATTACGATCATAGGCAACTCTTGCTTCTCGTTTAAGATTAGCAATTTAGCAGTGTAAGTTTTACGATACGTGGAGTAATAAAAGTGGATGGCAAGCAAGTTTTCTGTGACTTGCATGTTGCAATTTTTAATAACATGCTAGAAGATGACAAAATTAATAGCCACACGAAAGATCATCAATAAAGTGATTCTGTTGGCTTTTACATATTGTTAGGCTTTGATGTAATCGCCACCAAACTATGGTTCTTTCATCTGCGGTGTTTGGTTATTGTTCAATCAACTGGTCAAACGTGGAAACAAGATAAAACCAACAACATTGAACAATGCCATTATTATACACAAAAAACAAGTATCACGTTTGTGAGAAATCAATGTCATAGTTTATAAAATTACCGAATATCATAAACTTAAATATCAAGGTAAGTATACTTTAAGAATATTGCGTGTAACACGACAATCTGTAATTCACCATAATAATTCAGACACCATTTGCTGTAACAAGACCAGAGAGAATCACCTTGCCCCTACATATAGTACAATCTTGATGAATGTACAAAATAGGGTGCCTTCAATGAGGTTTGAAAATTTAAAGACTTTAAAGCATACTACCCAAACTAGTCACTACTAAACTTCTAGTAGCTTAACAAAAATTCTCTCATATATTTGTACAAATTTTATAAAATAATCAAAATTTCAGAACATTATAAATTTTCAATTTTTTTCCCTTCGAAGATTTACGAAAACAAGTTGTAAGCTTATTTGTTTGAAAATCAAACAAAATCACCCTTCATCTCATCAGAGATTATAGCTACAATAGTGTAATAGAAAAGGCTAATTAACTTAAAATAAAACGTAAGGTTTATTAACTAGGAGTATATTAAGAATTCAGCCTCCTCAAAATAGTTGCAGCTGATATAACTGATTTAAAGGAATAACATAACAAGAATGGCAATCTCATAATACAAATGCTTGCTTACTTGAAATCAAAATCATAAACTTCAGAAAATGCCACACGCATCTGCTGAAGTAAATATCTTGATACGAGATGGTTTTGGCTGTTTAAGTTCTAACTTGCTCTAGTTTCTCTCCAACTAAACTAAACTTACCAAAATATATTATGTTTCATGGCTTTTCTTACTCTTCTTCTTTCTTGAAGCAAAGCTGCTTGGTCCAACTTCTATGGACATTCTTTTTGTCCTACAGGTAGGGAAGCAGATCAGAAATCAACAATATACTTGGGACAAGATGAAAAGTTGGAACTATTGTTTGTTACTGACTTGTCCTAAACACCGGAAATTATCTTATTTTGTTTAAATTCATAGGGAAGCAAAATACCTTGATGATAACTCTTCTGACTCTCTGCATCCCTCATCATCAGGAAAACCATCTATTAAAAAATTCATCAACGCAGTTAGTAACTTAAGAGATGCCAACACTCGTTATAATTTATAGTAAGGAATGATTAATACAATAACAATTAACTGAGTGTTGGGTATGCCTCTATCCTTAGATCAGTTTTTGCTGACTAGGTTTGTTTGTTTTGGGAGCAGTAGAGAGGTGAATTTGTGGCATTGTGAATTATACACCATGACTGGAATAATTGGTTCAAGAGCAATGTATGCACCCTTAACGATAACATTTTCAGGTCAAGAGGTTTAATGGGCTACAATTAGATGCTAAACCTCTATCTCCTATAAAGGCCATGAGAGATTGGAATGCTATTCCTCTTTAGCAGGGAAAAAAGATGTTATGATTTAGTATCATCCTTCTAGTTTTGTCATGATAATAATAATTGCTAACAGTAGATAATGTTTAACTAACACTTACCCTAAGGGCACTTCTTAAATTGTCTAATGTAGAAAGTTCCTGAAAATCTAAAATGCTATATTTTGCAATGCATATGTTTTATAAAAAGCTTTAGAAATTCTACTATGAAAATCCTTAACAAGTGTCCCAACAGGACCTTGTAATGTCTTGCAACAAATCGTCAATGTTTCTAATCAAGATTTTCATGCAATTTCTACTTTCTTCTTTTATGCATTTTGGGTGTGCTCTTGACCAAAGTGAATTATTTATCATTATCAATATGAGTAGTAATTCAACATCAGGCCTCAAACTGAATAACAAGGTTGAAGTTCTTTTGTTACTAAATATCATTTGACCGGTACACGTACCAGTTATATCTCTTTCTCCCTCTTCAATTTCCTGCTCCAACTCTGAATCTGTGCCCCATCGATCTCCACCATCGTCATTGTCCCAACGTTCACCAACAGGAGGCATCCAGAAATCTTCCTCTTCGCAGGAGCTGCCCTCATTAGAAGGATCCCTAACTTCAGATATAATCTCTTCAACCCCCTTCTCCTTACTCTTCTCCTTCTTTTTCTTCTTCTTATTCTTCTTATCTTTTTTTCCCCTATCTGCACTTTGGGGCTCCTCCGAGCATTCCACGCCTTCCATTCCATGACCTGCCAACTTCTGCTCTTCCTCTTGTTCTGTTTACATATAAGCTAATAATGCATCAGTTAACGTAGCATATTATAAAACTAATATGCATTCCCAAATCATATATTCCGCAAACACTAGCACAAACACTAGATCTCACTCCATATCATCCAAACCAAAAACCGAGTGAGACAAAAGACACAACAACTAACCCAACTTATTGAGGAACCTCTTCCCAGTCATATGCTTCCAGATATGTTTCTCTGACTTATTCACCTTGTCTCCAGTTAGCTTACATATCACCTTTGAACTGGAACAAAAAAGGCAAAAGCTATGCTATTATGTTATCACTTACCGTTAAATTGTCAACAATCAACAGACTCAAACAGATACCACAATATAAAATATGAACATTTATCACAATTTTTTTTTTAGTTACACAATCATAGGCAAGAGAAACCCCAAATTCCATAGTAAATTATGCCTTACATATTCAGTTCATGTTTTATTGATTTATTTGTTTATCAAAAATACTATATGCACACCAAAAATAAGTCAGTATGTATTTGTGTATAAATATATGTATTGTTTAATTTATTTTCAATTTGTATTTCATATTTCAACATATAATCTGTAAGTGTGGTCGATTTAGCGGGTAATATTTGGTGTAGACATAGCATTATTGTTTATTTATTGTGTTGATCGAAAAAAGTAGGAAAGATAAGGGGTTAATTACCGGCAAAGAGGGTCTTGATTGAACATATTGAGAGGTGGTTTATGATTGGACAATGCAAAATCGATGAGACCCAAACGGCACTTTTTGCTGCGAGAGTAAAAGTCTATGTCCTTGGAGAGGACCTCGTGACCAGTCTCTACGCACTTGAAACGGCCATTTCCCAGCTCGCTGAAGCTCGGGGACCCGAGAAGGTTCGCCCCTTCCTCTTTCCCACTCTCTTCAGCTGTCGCCATATCCCTCTTTCCGAGCTTCTAGGTAAACAATACAACAATCAGAAATTGGTAATTAATTTGCGCCTAAAGAACTAACGAAATTAAACAACAACAGCAGCAACAATAATGTAATTAAACAGTACCGGGAGGAGAGACAATGAACTTGCGGACGGCGGTGAAGCTCCACGACAGATGGCGAAGCTTGAGGAACGGCGGCGATTGCTGTAGGAACAGGGAGGGTTTGTTAAGACCAAGACTAGGGCCACGGCGAAGTATCAAAATTGAAGATTGCTTAAAAAAAAAAAAAAGATATTATATAAAAAAAAGGCTTTTGCTAGTGTGTAGATTGGCAGAATATTCTACATGTATAGAAGTCCACTTGTCAAATGGAAGATTGTGCACGTAAGGCTAGGGGTAGAAGATGTCGAGCAAAGAGACCCACACCTGCATTGGGGTTTGTGCTTGCAGGAGACAAAGTCTGTGTTTTTGCAGTCAGTTTGGCTAGATTAAAGTTGGTGTTTATCTGATAATTAAAAAGTGATTATATTAATTATTACCTAGATTCATGGTTGGGCTTTTTGGGTTTATGATTGTGGACGTGGGCTATTTAATAATGCAATTTTTGGATGAGGTATTTTCGTTTTATATAGCCCAAATACAAAGAGGACTTTTGTAGTTGATTTAAAGTAGCTAACATTGAAATAGTTTTTTTTTTGTTGTAAATTGTGATGACTGAGGAATGATGGTCACATAAGGCAAAAAAAAATTTGGAATGGGATAAAAAATGAACTAACATGACATACCTTGTCCAAAAAAAAAAAAAAAAAAGAATAGAAACATTTGCATAAATATTGTTTATACTTAAAATTATTACTGTTAGAGAAATGGAAAGAAAATAAGTGTTTGTAATGTAATTATCAACAAATTGAAATTAATAATTAGTATTAAGAGGATATTTTAGAGAAATATGTGATGGAGTAAAGATAAAGAAGCTAGATGATTCATTATTAAGTGATAAATTATAGATTTGTTTTGAAATATTGGTCAAAAGCATTTATGCGAATGATTTGGAAAATAATTTTGTGAGAAGCATATAAAGATTCTACTTTAATATATTGAAACTGAGTTTTCTCCCCAGTTAATAAAAGTAAGTTGTCGATTTCTTATGAATCTATTTTTTCGCCAAATTGAATATACTATTTTCTCCTTTAAGTTTATTTTATAAAAATATCTTTGTTACAATGAGCTTATAATTAACATTTTAGTAGTAATGCATAATTATACTAATTTAAGAAAATATCTTTATCATAGTTATATAAAATCAATGTTTAATACATTATTTAACTAATTATCAATTATGAATCGAAAATACTTTTAATCATTTTAATAATAATAATAATAATAATAATAATAATAATAATAATAATAATAATAATAATAATAATATGATATGATAAATATATGATAATGGCACCGGTTATTAATAGCCAATTTATATTTCTGTAAATAAATTTATTTTAAAAAATATGTTTATTATAATTATATTATAATTTTATAATTAGTATTTAATAGCTAATGCATATTTATTTTAATTTTATAAAATATCTTTATTATAATTATATAAAATCAATATTTAATATGGTGCGGTGGTATGGGATCCTTGGCTCATTGTTGCTAAGATTGTGTGTCTGCAATGCTTGTACTATATAACTCTGGGAATCTTGTTGTCCTTGCTTGTTGGAACTCGCGTGTCTTGGCTGAGCCTGGTATATTTCTTTGACTATGCTACCATCACTACCTCCACGGTTACTGGTTGGTGTGTTATTGCTACGATTCTAATCAGCTCAAGCACTAATGGCTTTTTGTAAATAAATTATTTAATCACAGCAGAAGATATATGTAAGAAGGTCTTTCGGAGCGAGGAACGTGCTTATGATTTCTTCGCAAAACTTGGAAAATTTCTTGGGTTTGGGTTCGAAAGGGTGACTACGGGAAAGATAAGGAGGGGAATTTGATAAGGCGGAGATTCTTTTGCAACAAGGCCGGTTTAAGGGACCAGAAGCATTACAACCGGGTGGATAGAAAAAGATCACATTGTCCAGAAACGCGAACGAATTGCAAGGCAATGCTGTCAGTATATCTTGATAGGGTATCTTGCACCTGGAAGGTTAGGAAGGTGAACCTGGAACATAATCACCCACTGACGCCCAGGATAATAGTACATATGATTCCAGGATTTCGCCGTATGTCAGATTCTGCCAAGGCACACATAGATGGGATACAGCGGTACGGCTTACCAACCTCAAAGATACTGGGGTACATGGCAGGAATTTCTGGGGGGGTATTCTCTCCTTGGATTCACCAAAAAGGATGCTTACAATTACATCGAGAAGAGCAAACGCGACAAGATTACGGACGGTGACACTAATGCGGCCGTCATATACCTTGAGGGAAAGGCCACAGCCGATCCGATGTCGATGGCAAGGTACAACCTCACCGATGATGGTATGTTGGCGAACCTCTTCTGGGTTGACGGAGCGAGTCAAGTTGATTACCAATATTTTGGTGACGTCCTTGCTTTTGACTCAACCTACAAGAAAAACAAATATAAGAGGTCGTTAGTCATATTCTCTGGCACGAATAACCATAAACAAACAACAATCTTTGGCTTTGGTCTTGTTTTGGATGAGCGCATACCTTCTTACATGTGGATGCTTGAGAGCCTGGTTGAAGTAATGTGTGGCAAGACACCGTCTGTAGTTGTTACAGACGGAGATGATGCAATGATTGCAGCTGTGCGGAAAGTTTTCCCACGAGCAACTCATAGGCTGTGTGCGTGGCATCTACAAAGAAATGTAACCTCGAACTCAAACGAAGAAATGTTTCAAAATGTGTTTGCAAAGTGGTTATATGCTGACATGGAAATTGCTGACTTTGAGGCTGAGTGGACTCAGGCAGTGATAGACTTTGAATTGAGTGACAAGTTATGGGCTTCCCAGATGTACGAGAAGCGGGAGATGTGGGCCAACGCATATCTGCGGAACAAGTTTTGTGATGGCTTTCGGATGACATCTAGGTGCGAGGGAATCAACGCTAATGTAAAAAAATTCCTCACTTATAGGCACAACATTCTAGAACTTGTTCAGAATCTCGAGTTGCTTGTTCGGGAGTACCGAAACAACGAGCTTTCTGCACAGTTTAATACATTATATAGCATGCCGGTCATCATAAGTTGCTTGGATTCCATTGAAAGATCTGCTGTGAAAGTGTATACCCGAGCTGTATTCAACGAGGTTAAAAAAGAGATGGATCGGGTGGGCACTGTCAACTTTGTTAGTCGAACGAGGGTCTCCACAACAATTTTGTATATCATAGAAGACTATGGTAACCCGGGAAGACGAGTTATGATGCTATTCGAGAATAATGTGGTTAAGTTAGAATGCCGTTGTCGGTTCTAGGAACGAGTGGGGTACCCTTGTAGGCACATATTTTTCGTTATGAAGCACGAGTATTTGTATGCTATTCCCGATCGCTTGATAATTAAAAGATGGAGACAAGATGCCAAGGACATCGGACAGTACGTTGATGACATCGAAGAGGAATCCGAGAGGGGCTTTTTGCTGAGGCATGGTGCCCTTCATGCAGCTTCTCAATGGATGCTTTTCGTCAGTGCCAAGAAACAAGAGTTGTTTAGAGTTTCATTGAATGGGATTAGAAACGTTTGCAGGGACCTGGAAAATGGAAATGCTAAAGCTGTAGATGGTGCTTCGAAGAGGGTTGATGTCGGCATTAGGGACCCTGTGGTTGTTAGAACGAAAGGAGCACCGTCTTCGAAGAAATTAAAGTCAAAGAAAAGAAGGTGTACTACTTGTAGAAAAACAGGGCACACTAAGCGGAGGTGTACAGTTAGCATGAGGTCCTTTAATGAAACAGATGCCACTAAAGGTGCTGATATATCCAACACAGACCGTGCGGAGATATTCTTCCTACATAATCACTTGATAAGGATTACTATTTTTATTTTGTCAAAAAAAATTTAAAATTGTATCTAAGTTTTCCACTAATGAATTGTGCACCCATGACGAGTTTATTGTGTATTTACTGATCCATATTAAGTTAAGAATGTCGAGGCGGAGTGCAAGAAAGAAGTAACATGAGCAGGTGTTGATGTTGATGTGTTGGAGGAACATCAGAGTGGTGACCAAAAATGCAACGGTGATCAGAGAGTTTGCACAGCTCAAAGCCAAAACATGCACTCATTAGGCGATCAAAATGAACCTGACTGGAAAACAAAAGTGCTTAAATCTTGCCTAGCTGATACGTGTTGTGTGTTTAGTTGGAATCCTTATTGGTATTATCGTGACAATGTTTCTCTTCCTAGGTCATGGATATTTTGAGGAAGCTGAATCCAAGAACGGAAGCCAAGTCTTGATGCGTGGGGGAAGGATGTGATTGCTTTTTTCTGTTTTTTTGGACGGAGTGTGATTGCTATATGAACTGTTAAATTTTTTTTTCTACATATGAGAAATCTATGTATCTAAAATCTCAGTTTGACACATGTTCTCTAAAAGTGGGATACATGCAGCAGGTCTTTGATTTTCTCTAGCTACTACAAACATGTCAGAATTTGTTCCCTAAAATAATTAAGTATAATGTCATTATTTAACATCTAATTTAATTTGTAGGTTTTTTTTTGTCGAAATGGATTATTGGGTCAAAAACTATCGATTGGCACTTGGCGACAATATATCCGGGTCATGAGAAAATAAAATAATAATAATAATTAATAATAACAATGATAACAATAATAGTAATTCTTTCAAAAAGTTCTTTTTCCCTTTGTAGTTGCATTTTATTTTAAAAGTAATTGGATTTTATCTCGTGTAGTATTTAAATCCTGTGCTATTAAATTCATATAATAATATAATATAAAAATGAACCACAAAATTTTATTATTGTAAATTAAAAAGAATTATTTATTCTATTAATAATACTGATATAACTATCCACCGAATATAATTAATAATAAAATTTAAGATTAGTCAAGATACTACATGTGTTACACTAAAATTAAAAAAAAATATATATATATATATATAAATTGTAGACAACACTTATCTAATTTTGTTTTTAAACTCTCCCATAACTTAATAATAATAATAATAATAATAATAATAATAATAATATTAATTATTATTATTATTATTATTATTATTATTATTATTATTATCTCATAGTCCAAAATATATTGTTATTAATAGAGTGATTTTTGAGATCCAATCAGTGCATCTCAATCCAAAAAGTCCACAAATTAAATCGGAAGTTAAATAATAGAATTATAATTAATTACTTCAGCTAAAAGGGAAATAAATACTGACTACGCAGTGAAAATCAGAACCTGCTACATATATTTCACCTATTTCAAAACGGACGTCAAACTCAGAGTTTTAACACATAAGTTCGTCACCTATAGAAAAAATTTGAATTCCTCACTGTAGCATTACCCTTTTTTGAGAGGCCAAAATAAAAGAGGTATTGTCGTTGGAAGTCATATGCAAATTTGCTTCATTAAATGTGGAGATCAAAATTGCAAAATCTGATGGCCTCATCCCTCTTATCGTTTACGTCGATAAGTTGACACAAACGAATGGTGATTTCTTTCTTTAATTATCTTAAAAACGAGATCACGCAGATGTTGATATGATATATAATAACGTAATATAAAGTCTTAGCATAAAATGCTTAATACGTGATAAAGTCTTGCATGTCTTGTCAGAGTTGTGCATGCCAAAAAGTGTGAACTACGATCTATAATGCTTGCAATAATGCGAGTCAGAAAACAACCAAAATGGCGTGTGCCAAGGACAGTTGTTTTCGGGTCACATTACTAAAGCCTAGGATAACATGTCATCCACGACGTCCATTTCAAGTACATACATCTTCACAAAATATTATAACTAAGTGCTCCTCAGAAGATGCCTATATGGTTGGGCTTTGACTACTGACGCTAATCACTGGTGATGCCTTTAAGGATTTTTTTTTGTTGCCATCTGGGGCTTTCGGGCAGAACCCCTCACTGCATTATCCCCGTATTCAACCGCTCTTTGACAAATTTTGGACCTTATTGGGTTGGCCCTTGACATGACCAAATCCACCGCCAACTGCATTCGGTGGGTGTCATTTACAATCTGCGAAGAATATTCAGTTCGTTAACAGAGTTGAAGGAGTCCCTATATAAGTAATGTAAAGGGTATCATAATTTTAGAATGGCCTGGTACCTCGAGATCATACGAAGTCCACAATTCAGACATATGCATCCATTGCGTAACCCAGACCTCGCAATCTAGTCTGATCAAGGATAGTACGATCAAAAGCAACAAAATCAGGATCTAAATTTCGTGTAAAACTGTGAATTTTATAAGATGCAAAGGATATGGTGTGCTCACGATTTTGGTCGCTGTTGGCTGGTCATGGGCTCTCGGACCTCAAACTCTGACCTTTCTAGACATTTGCTCTCCTTCTTCCTATAAAATTTCCTATCCTTGAGTAGCCTAAGCAGGAAAAATGCCTGCTTGAAAATTTGTGATGCACAAACACAACGCTGATAAGCACGGTATGGATAACTAATTGGTTATGCTTGATGCAAAAAAAAAAAAAATTTATTACGTCTTTAAGCACCCAAAAAATGGAAACAGTGTTCGGAATTAAATTTTTACCCATAGATATTTCATGATGTATCCCTAAGCCTTGAAAATATTATTCATTATTTCAAACAAAGCAGAGTACTGAATTCTAAGTAACAGTTAAAATATATTCTAGTCTTCTAACAAAAAGTTTTATAATTTATTATTTGTGTAACTCACGCTAATATTATACTTTATATTCATATCTTGAATCAATTTCAATGATATATATATATATATATATGTTAGACCGCTTCCAATTTTGCAAATAACTATGGTTACATATAATATGAAGAGTACGTAACTTTAATTTAATATGGTTAAACATAAAATGTTGAAGTCAATGGACAAATCATTAATTAAATTTACACCACACATATGTTTGATAAATTTAAACAACACTATGTGAAAAAATCATGATGGCAACTACATACCACGTACTCCATTTGCTCCATTCTGCCTTCTCACGCGTCAATGTCTTTAGCAGAGTCCAGATATATGAAAGCTTTTTCGCGCAAATTCACAACCATAAGGTACCAGTGTTGATCCTTGTTTAAGGGAATGTAAATCTGGGATGAAAGAAAAGGACGTTTTCAGAAAGTAAGTCATGAGTTGCTGACGTTAGGATTTTTGCCAGTAAAGAATTTCATAAAAACAGTCGCGTTGTAGATATAGTCTCTAAACCAACAAAAATCCCTTTGTACAAACGTTTTGGTTGTCACAAGTAACAAACCCCTTTGAAATTGATAACCGAGTATTCAAACCTCGGGTCGTCTTCTCAAGGAATTGCAGGGAAGTATGTTCTTATTATTGGTTATGAAGATTGTAAATTGGGGGTTTTGGAAGTAAGGTGGGAATATGTTATATGACAAGTAAAATAAAATAATAATAATAAAATCTCTTGGAAAGGTATAAGAAATTGGAAGTCCAGACTTAGTTATCCTTATCAATAATAATGAAAGTTGAATCTTAATTCTACTTAGTTGACATTTACTAAAGCAAAGGAAAGTCAATGGACAAATTGGTTTGATCTTCGAATCCTATTTATTTCCTAAGAAAAGATTGGGATTATTGAAATTCAACTCAATTGGCAAGATAACAATTATCAAATATGCTGTTGAATTGGATAACTCCTGAGTTACTGATTTCTTAACCAAAACCAAAAGGGGAAAAGTAAATCTACTGGAATAAAAATGCCTTCAGATGGGAAGCAATAATCATGTAAATAAAAGAAAGCAATATTAAACTGAAATACCTCAAATTGCATTAACAAAAGAACTTAAATCTGACATAGACATTCATAAATTAAATTGAAAAAATAAATAAAAGAACATTGAACCTCGATTGAGAGTCACTCCTAAAACTAAGAGAAATCCTAAATCCTAATCCTAAGAGAGAGGAGAGAACCTCTCTCTCTAAAAACTACATCTACTCCTAAAATTGTGAATTGTGAAAGCTTGTCTATGAATGGATGTAATCCCCCACTTTATAGCCTTTAATCTGTGTTTTCTGGACTGCGAACTAGGTCGAAAATAGCCCGAAAATTGCTGGAGAAGAATTCAAACACGCTGATTTTCGTCACTGCGACACGGCCGCATGGAGCACGAGGTCGCGTCGCCTAGCATCAGAGCAACTATGGCATATTATATATCAAATCGAAGCCCCAGACGTTAGCTTTCCAACACAACTAGAACCGCGTCGTTTGGACCTCTGTAGCTAAAGTTATAGTCGTTTGAGTGCGAAGAGGTCAGACTGGACAGCTTAGCAATTTCTCCAACTTCTTGTATTCCTTCCACTTTTGCATGCTTCCTTTCCATCCTCTGAGCCATTCCTGCCCTATAATCTCTGAAAGCACTTAACACACATATCAAGGCATCTAATTATAATAAGAGAGGATTAATAATAAGCAATTATAAGATCAAAGAAACATGTTTTCAATTAAGGCACATAATTAGGAAGGCAAATGTAAAACCATGCAAATAGTATGAATAAGTGGGTAAAGAGTAGATAAAAATTACTCAATTGAGCACAAGATAAACCATAAAATAGTGGTTTATCAACCTCCCCACACTTAAACATTAGCATGTCCTCATGCTAAGCTCAAGAGAAGCTAAAAAGATGAAGAGGAATGGTAGAATGTATGAAATGCAACCTATCTATATGAATGCAACTACATGCAAAATGTTTCTACCTACTTGGTTAAAAATAAATAAATTCTCCAAGACAAATATAAATCAGATTCCACTAATTCAAATCATACAAAATAAGGTACAAGTAAACTTGTAAGAAGATAGCTCATGAAAGCAGGGAACATAGAATTTAGCACTGAACCCTTACTGGTAGTGTATATCACTCTAACTCTCAAGTGTCTAGGGTCAATTACTCTATTCTTCCCTAGTCATGCTTTCTAAACCTTGTTCTTCATCTAACCAATCAACAAATACTTAGTATACTAATGCAAACATCATGAGGTCTTTTCAAGGTTGTAATGGGGCTGAGGTAAAGGTAAGGATATATGTATGACCAAGTGAGCTATAATATGAATCTTTAATTAACCTAAGCTCTCGCCTAATATACATATACTCTATATACTTTTAAATTCATGCCTAGCTACCCATAATTCCCACTTTTGTATAATTCCCATACTCATGTACCAAATTTTCTTTAATTTTTATCACATGTGCATTGATCTTTTATTAAACTTAATATTGGGGTAATTTTGTCCTCTTATTTATATATATATTTCTTTTTCTCGTTTTTTTTTTTGAATCATAAAAGCAAACATAACTTATCAATGCACATAGATTTTCCATTATTTTTCTATTTTGGTTTTTCATGAGTAGGTTCCCAAATTCCTAATATTCAAATAAATTAGAAACATGATACATTCCCTTATTAACCCATGTTCCCACAGTTTCCCCACACTTAATTGTTACACAATCCCTATCTTAAGCTAACCAAAGATTCAATTGGGATATTTAATTATTTTTCTGCTTAAGGCTAGTGATGTAGTTATAGAACAGAATAAATGGGGATAAAAAGGCTCAAGGTGGCTAACAAGGGTGATGTAAAAGGTAGGCTTATTTGGGATAAGTGAGCTAATAACAAGTAATGACCTCAATCATATGCAAGCATGTAAATATACTAAATAATGGACATATAGATTGGAACAAAATATAGATTACAATCATAGAGAAGGAAACACACAAGAATAAAATATTTATGGTTAAATAATGTAACCATATAAATAAGCTCAAATCTCACAGGTTGTGTGTTCTTTGGCTCAAAAACCATGTTCCACATACAACTTCAAACAAGTTTTAACATAAAAGTTTTTTTTTTCAATTTAAATTAGTGAAATTTTTCAAAGATAGGGTCTTAAAAGAATTTTATTACTTTAACCAAGTAGTAACTAAATGCATAAAATCAAACAAATATGCAAATGCAATAACTAATTTAACAAAGAAAATTTAAACATTGGTGTTGAAACAAAAAGGTACTAACCCATGGAGATCGGTATCGATCTCCCCACACTTAAAGATTGCACCGTCCTCGGTGCATGCTAAGATGTGCAAGTGGACGGGTGGCTTCAACTGATGCTTTTCTCTATAGATTGTGCAGATTGACTTGCCTGTCTCCCCATGTAAACGTCTTCCGGTTCCCTTCTGGGTGGCCATCCTGAAAGAAAAAGGGAAGAAAAGTAACCCAGAAATAGAGATAAGAAAATAAAAGAAGTATGGGTGGGTTAATGCCAATTGATAAGGGTCTCAATTACATGGTAGCTACAACATGTAAGTGAAAAAACAATAGAAGCCATGGCATGCCAGTGGTGCAGAATATGCAGCAAAGGGGAGGTGTGTGGGTAATGAAAATATAAGTTCATGTCAATGCAAGTGAATGTGCAAGTATCATAAAAAAAAAATTAGCATTGATTTAAATAATGTTACCCAATCAGAATAAAACAAGTCATAAACACAAAGATAATACCAGAAAAGATGTAACAGTTGAATAAGAACATTTGAACACCAATGGTAAAATAATAAATTTAGAAAAAATAAAAATATGCAATGAATGAAAGTATGCAAATAAATTAAATAAAATAAAAGATAAGAAGAATGAGAAGGAAAAGAAATAAAGTAAGAAAGAAGAAAGAAAGAAGAAACGATAGAAGAAATTAGGATTAGAGAAGAAAAGATAAGAAAATTGGCACTAATCTGGATAGGTTGTGTGACGCTGGCGACGCGGTCGCGTGGGTGACGCGGTCGCATGGTGCGCAATAAGGTTAGGCGACGCGGACGCGTGGGGCACGCGATCGCGTGATTTGATTTGTGCTAGTGGCGCGAGTGCAGCCTCGCGGTCGCACAACTCTCTGTTCGAAACTTGGTATTGCCAAAATTCAGGGTGACGCGGTCGCGTGGTCGACGCGATCGCGTGAGTGGCCATCATGGGGATATGATGCGGACGCGTGGGGCACGCGTTCGCGTGGGGCACGCGTTCGCGTGGGAGGGCTTGGGCTTCCAGCACGAGTCCAGCCCGACTCCAGCTCAACTTACTGACATATACCCTTGCTTACGTCGATTTACATGGCACGCGGCCGCGTGGGTGACGCGGTCGCGTGGGAGGTCAAAGTTCCCACATGACGCGGTCGCGTGGGGTCAAATTATGCTAAAGGCGCACCTCCAGCCACGCTTTCGCGTGACTCTCTGTTCAATTCTTTTCTCCCCAACGCACTAGTGACGCGGACGCGTCAGCGACGCTGCCGCGTCGCGTGCGTATTTTTTTTTTTAATCTGAAAAAAATGCAGAATGCAGTGTTAATATGAATGTGATGCAAAAACTCTAGGTTCAATATAATGAAATAAAATAAAACTCGAAAACAAATAAAACTAAAAAAATGAAAAAGGAACGATCATACCATGGTGGGTTGTCTCCCACCTAGCACTTTTAGTTAAAGTTCTTAAGTTGGACATTTGGTGAGCTCCCTGTTATGGTGGCTTGTGTTTGTACTGATCCAAGAATCCCCACCAATGTTTGTACTTCCAATAACCTCCGGGGTCCCAAACTAAGCATGTAAAGCCCTTAAGAAGCTTCAAACAGATTCTTAGGCTCCCGGGGTAACAAGTGTCAGAGCAGATTCCAGGATTCCAAATCTTGCTTTTACACCCATCTTTGTCGGGATCTGTATTTTTCCAACTGGGTGATAAGTAATCTGAATTCTCACTGCAGCTATCAAACAGCTTCCTAGACCCATTCAGTTGAGCTTTACACCAACCTTTGCGTTTAAACTTAAAGCTTCCAACCATGATGAACCTTGCAGGACAATTCTTACCACTGGCCATCTTCCTCTTACTCTTAATGTTACAAAGAGCTCTAAGTTGACCATCCGTCTCCAGTAGCCCATATTCAAGTGGAATTAGAAAGCTAAGGGATATGAATTTTACCCACTTGAATGTTGTGAAGGATGATGGCAACTTAGGGGGAGGTATTTTTAATGAAATTGCAAGCTCCACTCCCTTGTGCTCTTCTCTGATAATTACCACCTCTTTGCAAGCTTCTTCAATTTCAACCTCTTCCTCTTGGTAGCTTTCTTCCAATTCAATCTTCCCTTCATTGCTTTCCAAGGGCATGGGAGGTTGTGCTTCTTCTTCTTGAATCTCCATCTCTTGATCAACCTCTTCCAAATCTTTAACTGTGATATGCCTTGGAGGTTGTACACCCTCCTTAGCATCAATTTCAAATGTCTTGGAAGGGGGTTCTATGACTGGACTTTCCCATGGAGGTTCTGCATCTCCTAAGTCTTCAACCAATTCTTCTTCTTTGATAATTACAGCTTCCTCCATTTGTTCCAGTACAAAGTCATGTTCCGTACTGTCCACCGGAGTTTCTAATGTCTCCTTCATGCTACGTTCGTCATTAGATTGTCCACATGAAGTCATGGGGGTTCCTTGAGTGTCCGAACGTCGGGAAGCTAATTGATTTATCGCTTGCTCCAATTGACAAATGGTTGCCTGAAATCAATCCACTGTTTCCTTGAAACGATCCTTTGTCTCTTAATGCACTCAGTTTTCATAAATAGGATCATAGTGCTCTTGGATTGATGGATATAGAGATGGTAAATATTGAAGTGGTGGTTCTTGTGAGTAATTGGGTTGGAATTGGGGTGGTTCTATATATGGTTCATATGGCTCATAAGGTGGTTGATATGGTGGTTGAGGGTTAGGGTCATATGGAGGTGAATGGCGGAAAAGGGCTTGTGAGTTTGGTGGTCTAAAGTCATGTTGAGGAGAGGGTTCATAGGCGTATGGTGGTGGTTGTTGATAATCAAAAGAGCGCTCACCATAGCCATTGCCTTGATATGCATCACAGAATGGTTGTTGACAGTCCATTGGAGGTGGTTGTTGCCATGAGGGTTGATCAAATCCTTGTGGCTTCTCCCATCTTTGATTGTTCCAACCTTGATGCCTGTTCTCATTGTAATTTCTTCTTCCTGCAACATAATTGTAACCAGACTCATAGCGATGGGGGTGAGAACTCATGATAGTAAATAAAAATTAAAAACAAAAATAAAAAAAAATTTAAATTAAAAGGTTATTTAAATTTTGAATTTGAAAATTAAATTTTGAAAATTTGATTTTTGAATTTTAAATTTTTTGAAATTTGAAAATTGAAAATTTTTAAATTTGAATTTTGAAATTTGATTTTTGAAATAAGATAAGATAAAATAAAAATTTTAAAATAAAAACCAATAACCTCTTAACTTAAGAAAAAGCAAAAATAAAATATTTACAATAACCAATAATAAGGCACACGTTTGCAATTCCCCGGCAACGGCGCCATTTTGACGTTAGGATTTTTGCCAGTAAAGAATTTCATAAAAACAGTCACGTTGTAGATATAGTCTCTAAACCAACAAAAATCTCTTCATACAAACGTTTTGGTTGTCACAAGTAACAAACCCCTTTGAAATTGATAACCGAGTATTCAAACCTCGGGTCGTCTTCTCAAGGAATTGCAGGGAAGTATGTTCTTATTATTGGTTATGAAGATTGTAAATTGGGGGTTTTGGAAGTAAGGTGGGAATATGTTATATGACAAGTAAAATAAAATAATAATAATAAAATCTCTTGGCAAGGTATAAGAAATTGGAAGTCCAGACTTAGTTATCCTTATCAATAATAATGAAAGTTAAATCTTAATTCTACTTAGTTGACCTTTACTAAAGCAAAGGAAAGTCAAGGGACAAATTGGTTTGATCTTCGAATCCTATTTATTTCCTAAGTAAAGATTGGGATTATTGAAGTTCAACTCAATTGGCAAGATAACAATTATCAATTATACTGTTGAATTGGATAACTCCTGAGTTACTGATTTCTTAACCAAAACCAAAAGGGGAAAAGTAAATCTACTGGAATAAAAATGCCTTCAGATGGGAAGCAATAATCATGTAAATAAAAGAAAGCAATATTAAACTGAAATACCTCAAATTGCATTAACAAAAGAACTTAAATCTGACATAGACATTCATAAATTAAATTGGAAAAATAAATAAAAGAACATTGAACCTGGATTGAGAGTCACTCCTAAAACTAAGAGAAATCCTAAATCCTAATCCTAAGAGAGAGGAGAGAACCTCTCTCTCTAAAAACTACATCTAGTCCTAAAATTATGAATTGTGAAAGCTTCTCTATGAATGGATGTAATCCCCCACTTTATAGCCTCTAATCTGTGTTTTCTGGGCCGCGAGCTGGGTCGAAAACAGCCCGGAAATCGCTGGAGAAGAATTCAAACACGCTGATTTCCGTCACTGCGACGCGGCCGCATGGAGCACGCAGTCGCGTCGCCTAGCGTCAGAGCAACTATGGCATATTATATATCAAATCGAAGCCCCGGACGTTTGCTTTCCAACGCAACTAGAACCGCGTCGTTTGGACCTCTTTAGCTAAAGTTATAGCCGTTTGAGTGCGAAGAGGTCAGACTGGACAGCTTAGCAATTTCTCCAACTTCTTGTATTCCTTCCACTTTTGCATGCTTCCTTTCCATCCTCTGAGCCATTCCTGCCCTATAATCTCTGAAAGCACTTAACACACATATCAAGGCATCTAATAGTAATAAGAGATGATTAATAATAAGCAATTATAATATCAAAGAAACATGTTTTCAATTAAGGCACATAATTGGGAAGGCAAATGTAAAACCATGCAAATAGTATGAATAAGTGGGTAAAGAGTAGATAAAAACCACTCAATTGAGCACAAGATAAACTATAAAATAGTGGTTTATCAGTTGCCCCTTTTTTCTTAAAATGAACTACGTTAAATGTTTAACCTTTGGCGTGTCGTCAACATATTTCATGTATTTGTGACGAATAAAGGCCAAAGTTTCCTTGCAATAAGTGGAAGGATTCAAAGCTATTTGCTACATCAATAGAATAAGGATTATGCCTGACCTTATGTCACATGTACGCTAAGGAAGTGTTTATCATTTAATGGGTTCCAACAGACACTTACATCAAACGTGGTCGGAAGCCACCATACGGAGTCATGACGCTCGTCATTAAGTATGGTTGCTACGAGGTTTATAACCTAAGCGTGTATTAAAAAAAATGACTGAAGTCGAATACCAATTGCTGGTCAAAATAACACTTATGAAGCCTTTAAAAAACCGATGAATGCTCATTACAAATAGCATGTTATAAGTCACCACTTACATCGTCCACAACTTCCTGACGGGGACGCAACGACCAGAATGCATGTCTAGCTCCGTGGCAGTGTTCCCCAGAATACAATATCTCGCTGAAGAAAAAATTGAAAACAATGTTAGGAGCATCTCCACAATCGTGAAATGATGCACACGGCTAGAAACATGCGTGTGCACCATGTTTTACGACTTAATGTTGAGGATGTACCCCTGTTCTAGGTCTCTGGCGAAAATGTAGGCTGCCACGGCTAGTTCCGTTGCGATAAATTTTATCCCCTTCGGTGGTCTGAAATCTACATCCAAGAACTATTGACATAGCAAACTACAGTGTAAGACATCAAGTATCGCCAACTATACAGAAAATCGAAAGCATATACAAATACCTTAGGCATATCTTCCGATGATAACAACCCATCCTTCTTAATCTCAAACAGCAACGGTGTAACATCCCCCAGATTCTCCCCTAGCACTTCTCTCCCATGCTCGTCGTCGCTGCTGTCAAAGTCTAGCTTTCTCTGCATAGCAAAGTAGAAAACCTCATTTCATTCCCAAGTGAAACGGAGGATTGCACAATATGGATAAATACATGAAGGAGAAAATACCTTCAGTGGATGATCTGAGTCAGTGACCCGTCTCGACCCCAACTTGTAGTCATACCTTTGTTTGCAATGACAGCCTCTTTCTTTCCAGGCCAGTCTGCCTTGCACGGTTCAATCCCAGCTTGAGGATACTGCTTCCTGCGCCGGTCCGCATATTCTTCCCATAAAATCTCTAGTATCTTTCCGTGGCTCGTGATGCAGTCGGAGAGCGTTTTCAATGTACGGGCCTGGGAAGCTTGCAATGCTTGTGTGGTGCTAACATTTTCCATGAGATGCTGTTCAAAAACACCACCATACCAGTCAGTATGGTATGAAACAGAAAACAACATAACACAATCTTACCGTGGCCAAAATGGATAAGTACAACTGACCCGGCGAAATTTATTGAAAACAAAAACCAACGGAGTCTTCTGTCATCAGTTTTGGAATGTCACTGAAACAAACATATCTTAGATTTTAGCCCGACAATGAACCAACGATGCAAGGGGGTGTTGAGGAAAAAAAGTTTCCATACCCTATACCGTCGGCGCAAGAGTCTGCTGCAGTGGGGTGATTTGCATCCTCCTTCTTCTCTGATTCCCTTAAACCTTCCATTATGTTGACTTGCACTACCAGAGTTATCTTTTGTCACAAACTGAAGGTAGTTTATACATGCAAGGACGAGGTTTGATAGAATACTTAACCCAAGTCGCGTACAAATAGTCGGGCTGGTCTCAGTTGGAAGGCCCAAATAAAGAATTGGCCCATTCACCCGTCCACACCATGTTTTACGAAGCCTTATTTTAATAGAGTACAAAAGGTTCGAAGCACAAATTTGGCTGAATGCTTTTGCCTGGGAGATTAATACCACTCCCAACGCATTATCACTCGCTAAACCCAATGACCCGTAACTTGCCTTGCAGGTGCCGCTCATGCTTGACGGGGTAAGCATACTTGAGATGACAATTACAACGTGACTATAACAATCTCAATCACATTTTCTTCTAATTTACAGAACAATTGATGCCCCACCCCTCAGTATGAATTTTTTTGTTATTACGAAATCATGATACGTTTTTCCTTTTAATTTTGTGAATATTACCCCAATTTGTTTTAACATGAGCATTTAGTAATTTACCCTAAACCATATGATAGTTGTATATAATTTACTTTAGGCATAATAAATTGTTTTGGATTTTTAACCTTTATCTATGCTTAATCATATCTTAAGTATACCAATATTCGTTTCTATACATGGTTTATGTACATATAGTGTAAGAATAAAATATTTTGGAGTCATGAATATTCAATATAGACATGCTTAGTCATAGTAGAGTCTATACTAAAATTTAGGACTAAACCTCCCTTATAGAGCGTTAACATATTCATCCTACAGAAACCGAAAGAATAAAATATATAATGTAAAATGGCATACCACATGCACAACTAATCGAAATTAAGTACACTTGTGGGATTAACTGACGTCATCGTTCGTTCTTGTTAAAGCATAAAAACTTAATTATCATAAATAACACAGAGAAGCCCATGCACTAACTATACTAATGTACCACGAAGCCAACTTTCACGAACCCAAACAAACTTGTTAATACTACATAAAACACATTTTCATGCGCTCCCACACTAAAAATACCTTCCACGCAAAGATGATACCACTACAGATTCAACATGTAACTTGCTTATGAAGACCCAAACCCCTATAATAAGAAATCACTAACCACTAGCCGTCGAAAATTTCTTGAAACCTTGAGAGTTGGCTTACCAGTTCCGCATTCTCCTCCTCCAACACACGAACACGCTCCCTCAAGCCAACTACCGTCTCAGCCCTAGAAGATTCATGCGGATCTTGCATGCAGACCATGACTCTATAGTTGTAATCATGTATCTTATACCCAGTTGCGCCTAACACCGGTTCCAACATCAGGAACGCCACTTCTTGCCTGTCACTTCTCTCATCTGCATATGCAGGACCATACACCACAAGGTCTAACCCTCTTCCATTTTCTGGGAGCACTACCGTATAGCGGAACATTAATCCCCCACCCTTGGAATCGGGTGGTTGTGGGACATATATAGGACTACCGATATGTAAAAGCGCGCAAATCCTTAGCAGCATCAGTTCCATATCCTCCACGTGGATGAACGTACTACCATTCGTCCCCATGTTGGATTGGCCACCTACATCCAAAATAATGGAGATAAATACCTACCAAATAAAAAGCGCGGAAAAAATGGACTTAATCCATGAAAAGTTATGAAAACCAAAACTGCCACATCAGTCGCCCGCACCATCGAACTTCTCAGTTGATGCAATGGTAACCCCACGAAGCAAACGGGTCAAATCCATGTCATACACAGTCCGTGTTTTTCCATGCGATGGAAGGTCGTCATGAAGCATGATTCCCCCGCCCGTAGCCAAGATTGTGCCTCCTCGAACACCCGGAAGCCCTTGTACTCGTTGTTTCTAAAACCAACCACTTGTTGCTCACACTCCTTCCAAGTGGTGTATATCCCGGGGGATTTGCCCTTCCTCACGGCGTAATAAGGGTATCGTCCACTCTGCATTCCCTAACTACCACTTTAGAAAAAATTTACAACGTTTAGATGGTGGTGGGAGATTTGTGCGATTCTGAAAACAACGACCCTCCTCGATATATAGTCCAACCCCCTCACATGAACCCACTTCCCTCCCATAGTCACGTTGTCTTTTACTGGTCTCGTCTTAACTACAACAATTCTCCGTCAAAAATGTTGCATGCATTTATTTATTTCTTTATCCAAAAAAGCCTAAACAAGTAAGCATACTGACAAAATTCCTATAATTAAAACCCTAAACCCCTACTATGCCAACGCATTTCTGTAATATATTAACTGGCAGGGGATCGGATATACCAAAGATCACTTAATATTATCTACGAAAAATAAAATTATTTAACTATGATAGAAAGGCCTCTAATTTCGTTACTTACATTAAAAGTGATGTTTAGCGAAATATATTCTTTAATTATACTAGAAAGTGTGTTTCGTCAAAAATATTGGGCAAAAAAATTTTGATATGGAAGCAAAATAAGTGATATACTTTAACATGATAATTTTTGGTGTTTTTTAAAATTGTGGGAGTACACAAATCGGATCCTCCGATTTGTGTTGAAAAAGTTGAAAAAAATTCAGAGTACACAAATCGGAGGGTCCGATTTGTGTTAAAAAATTGAAAAAACTCAGAGTACACAACTCGGACCATGCGAGTTCTTTGGTCATGAAATTTTGCTTCACAAATCGCATGGTCCGATTTGCAGCTGTTGGAATTTGAAATCTGAAACATGAAATTCGGACCCTCCGTTTTGTTTGTTCTGGGTAATTTTTTTTTTACATTCTGATGGACACAACTCGCAGGGTCCGAGTTCTGCTTCCTCTGATCCCACAACGAGGTGAAGCACCCCTCCTTCCCATACGCGAGTTCAACACTTCCTCTGATTCCATATTCAAATTAAAAACTCAAAATATTCTTTACGGGATTTACCAATTCGTATAGAGCATATTTAATAATTCTTAACTTATTAATCGGACCCACAGTAATTATTAATCTCATTGTGTAATTAAAATTATTTTTAAAAGGATATTACATTCTTTTCGTTTTTTCAAAACGAATACCTGAAAACTACGACGCCATGCCCTACAAAACACCATTCAAAATTAAAGTTCTTCAACCCATTATTATTACTACCACGTGATATTACCTTAACATCAACTGAGATTTTCTCAGCCAGAGATAATATCAGCTACTATCACCTACTATATCTCTTTGTATAGTCACATCAATCGTGGAAGGCTACACTGATGGATGACAGATTCTCATTGATATACTCTTCATCTCATTGGATAAATTATTTGCTCAATGAAACAACATCAACAAATTGAACCTAGTCACATAATTTAGTTAGGGTAACCAAACTAGGATTTGAATTCTTTTTTGAAATTGTTTACTATATATATAAATGACCATAACTAAAATATCTTCGTAGGCATGGTAAAAAATAACACAGTTTCATAAGCTACGAACCTTTGGAATATATATAAATTTAACATATACTAATTAAATGAAATATTGTTGAATACAAGTATTTTTCCTAAACTCGGTAAATGGGACAGGCCTTGCAATGTCTCGGTAATAGCATCAACAAAAAACAAGTATTTTATTTATTTATTTTAATAGTAAAAAAAATTATATTATGCGATTTTTATAATTCAATACACTCATGTAGTCAATGTTTAAAGTCAAAGTTTGTGTTTTTGTGCTTCACAAGATAAATAAATTATAATATCCTAAGAACAAAGATAAAAAAAGGGCAAGAAAATGTTGACAATTTTTGTTAAAATTGATTTTGATAAAATAAATATTATTTGGATAATATTAATTAAAATTACTTATAGATAACTAATTAATTAATTATTAAAAAAATATAATATTAAATTATAATATTAATTTTTTACATATAGTTTAATTTTTTTAGTATTTTGTTATAGTATTTTATTTTAGTATATTATAATTTTCTACTATTATAATAAAAATTAATATTTATTTATGAACTTAAAAATAACATATAAAAATTGATAATTTTTTAAGTATACCTTGTAGTAAAAATTAATATTTATTTACTAACTTAAAAATAATATATATTAACATATTTTGGTACTCCTTTTATGTATTCTTAATATTGTTACTTTTACTATTCTTTTTAAGTATTCTTAATAATTTTATGTTTATTATTAGTTTAGGTTCTAAATTTTTACTAGTTATATTATTATTATTATTATTATTATTATTATTATTATTATTATTATTATTATTATTATTATTATTTATAATCAATATTTTATTTAATTTGGCAATTCTAATAAGAACAATAATATATATATTAAAAAATTAGAATAGCAAATAGTGCACAAAAATTATAATAATTATTTTAATACTTTCAGTATTATTTATTCAAAGAAAGTTATGGAAAAAATCTATAATGACTAGCAACAAACCTAAGGCAGAAGTTATAATTGCTTGCTTCGAGTGATCGGACTTTCGGGATGCAATATTCCTTCCGAATTCATAAAAAAAAATTGCCAACTATATCAAAGAACAACGTTTAAAGCACTTAAACACACTTTTATCCTCTTCAACATGTTTCACAAACACACCCTATATCGATCATTATATTTAATCTTAGTTTATTTTATATAACTATAAAAATGAATTGATAAATTAGTTTCTCAACTTTTATCTTAATTAATTCTTTAACCGCATGTGTTTTCGTAAAACATTATGTTACTCTTAACATTATTAACATGAAAAAGACGTCATTACACACTTAAAAGTAGTGTAGAGATCTAATCAAGATAAAAAAAAAATTACAACGAACTAATTGAAAATTTGGAGATTCAGTAAAGATATTAAACTTAAACATTTTTTTAACAAAATCAAAATATGTAGAATTAATTTACCGAAATTATTAAATATTATTTAAATTATAATTTATTTATCATCATTATTGGTAAATTAACAGCTACTATACCCGCTATTAATTTTTATTATTATTATTATTTTTATTACTATTATTATTCAGTAATTAAAATAGAAGATAAAGAATTATATAGTCAAGGATGTGTGAGGATTATAGCATGAATTATTGTGATACAAAAACAAACAAATAGGTAAGTTACAATCTTATAACAACAACCAACTGAAACATAATAAGTTTGGATATTTAGAATTTGTGCAAATTCAGTCTATCCTATTGTTAAATAAGTTTCATCATCCGCTATTCACGCAACACGGCAAGATATAGAATTACTACACCGAGAAACTAAACTGGCCCTTATACCCCCAATGGCATTACATTAATGCAAAAGAAAGTTGCTAATTTCTGAAAAAAATTACAATGTCTTATAAAATTATTTTAATAACGAAAAACTTAAGATAAGAAAATTTAAAGATATTACCAATCATTGAAATTTCATATCCGAGTTTGACACGAATTTAGAAAAACAGAACTTAAATTGAGGGACTTCAATCTCATTATATAATCCACTTCGAATATCTCCGAGTAGACGTAGAAACCATGGAGGGGATGGAACTTGAACTTGGCCAACAAAGCTCCGTGGATACAAATCCTCAATTAAAAATCTAGAACCTCCCAACGAAACTAATTTTACCCACATTTCATTTGGTTGGTCACGATATGTGAGTAGATCCAACCATCATTCGGTAAAATAGAGTTTGCTGTCTCTTTTTTGGATGCTTACATCGTTAGAACCCAAGTCAGTGAACCCTCCTCGATGAGATATTTTATAGATGTGATGCATTATAAACGATGCGGCAAGAGACAATCGTAATGGAACATTAGACGAAAAGAATAAGTTAGAGTAAAAACAATCATTAAATAATACATTAAATATTGATTTTATATAATTATAATAAATATATTTTCTAAAATTAAAATAAATATGCATTAGCTATTAAATACTAATTATAAAATTATAATATAATTAAAATAAACATATTTTTTAAAAATAAATTTATTTACAGAAATATAAATTGGCTATTAATAACTGGTGCCATTGTCATATATTTATCATATCATATTATTATTATTATTATTATTAAAAGTATTTTCGATTCATAATTGATAATTAGTTAAATAATGTATTAAACATTGATTTTATATAACTATGATAAAGATATTTTCTTAAATTAGTATAATTATGTATTACTACTAAAATGTTAATTATAAGCTCATTGTAACAAAGATATTTTTATAAAATAAATTTAAAGGAGAAGATAGTATATTCAATTTGGCGAAAAAATAGATTCATTAGAAATTGACAACTCACTTCCATTAACTGGAGAGAAAATTCAGTTTCAATATATTAAAGTAGAATCTTTTCATGCTTCTCACAAAATTATTTTCCAAATTATTCGCATAAATACTCTTGACCAATATTTCAAAACAAATCTATAATTTATCACTTAATAATGAATTATCTAGCTTCTTTATCTGTACTGCATAACATATTTCTCTAAAATATCCTCTTAATACTAATTATTAATTTCAATTTATTGATAATTACATTACAAACACTTATTTTCTTTCAATTTCTCTAACAGTAATAATTTTAAGTATAAACAATATTTATGCAAATGTTTCTATTCTTTTTTTTTTTTTTTTTTGGACAAGGTATCTCATGCTAGTTCATTTTTTATCTCATTCCAAATTCTTTTTTGGCCTTATGTGACCATCATTCCCCAGTCATCACAATTTACAACAAAAAAAAACTATTTCAATGTTAGCTACTTTAAATCAACTACAAAAGCCCTCTTTGTATTTGGGCTATATAAAACGAAAATACCTCATCCAAAAATTGTATTATTAAATAGCCCCACGTCCACAATCATAAACCCAAAAAGCCCAATCATGAATCTAGGTAATAATTAATATGATTACTTTTTAATTATCAGATAAACACCAACTTTAATCTAGCCAAACTGATTGCAAAAACACAAACTTTGTCTCTTGTAAGCACAAACCCCAATGCAAGTGTGGGTTCCTTTTGCTCGACATCTTCTGTCCCTAGTCTTACGTGCACAATCTTCTATTTGACAAGTGGACTTCTATACATGTAAAATATTCTGTCAATCTACACACTAGCAAAAGCCCTCTAATAAAATCTCTCAACAAATTATTCCTTGATTTTTAGAATATTATATCAATTAATTTTTGATAAAATAAAATAATCAATTAGTCTTTAGATTTTTTAAAAAATAGACAAATTAATCCCTAATTTTCATAAAACTTAATATGATTGGTGAGATTAAATTGTCTAAGGTTTTAAAGTTAGAAATTAATTTATCTAATATTCTAAAGAATAAAAAATCAGTAATTTACCCTTTTATTGGGGGGGGGGGGGTGTGTGTGTTTTTTTTCCTGAATAATTACTCCATTGACAATAATATATATATATATATATATATATATATATATATATATATATATATAAAATATTTGACAATAAAAATATTTAAAAAAATAAATTAAGTAATAAAAATTTACGAATTTTAAGAAACATGACTCTAAATAACACTTTGAAGTTATTACACTTTTAGAATCAAGAAAGAGCTATACAATTGTTTATTTACATTTGTGATATATTAAAAAAAAAAAAAACCAATGCTCTTTAAAAAGAGTACTTGATTACAATTAAAAATCTATGAACTAATATTATTTATCTCTCGAATTTGTACAGAATAATTTTTTAAATATGTAAAAATCAATAGAATTCCTTATGATGATTCTTATTGATTGTGTTATATGGTTCAATTGTCTCAATTATAACTTATAAGCTTCTCAAATCTTATATTGTTTGCAAAATTATATTATTATTATTATTATTATTATTATTATTATTATTATTATTATTATTATTATTATTATTATTATTATTATTATTATGGGTTATATTATATGATAATATATTTTAGTATTTGATTACCAAAACAAATCTAAATTCTAATCCAATTAGAGCGTGGAATCTAGATTAATAAACAACAAATATTATTTATAAACTAAAATTAGTTATTATATATTTATATATATTATTTAATTTATTTTTAATATATATTATATTAATAACTAATTTTAAAGGATGATTTTAATATACATTTAATATGCTTGTTTATAATTATAAAAACTATAGTGCTTTATCTTTTTTTAGCTTTCATTTGTTGTTTTTTTTTTTCTTTCTTTCTTCGGCACATAAACTCATTGTTATTAGGTGGATTTTTTAGTGTCTACAATTTTTTTTTTAATTTATCTAAAAATAGAGATAGAATAAAGTGAAATTTATCTCTTAAATTTTGAGTTTTATGAATAAATGTTAGGCATTATTATTATAATTAAATGCATGTTTCAAGATATCTTCCTTTTTTATTTTTCTTATGCTAATTATATTCTCTATTTCGTTTATTATTTTTTCTATAGAAATTTAATTTTCAATGATTTTATAAGCAACACTTCATGTATTTAATTTGACAAAAACACTATATGTTTATTGTCAAGTTGACATAAAATTAGAGTTCTTTAAGTTAAAACACTTATTTAATGCTAATTGAATGTGCAAAAGTATTAGAGTCTTAATGATAGTTAAATACTAATCAAATTAACCTATAGATAACATAAAAATGATCCCAAATTTGAAAGATTTTTTTTTATTCAAATATTAATGTTGTTGTTGTTATTGTTATTGTTGTTGTTAAAAGATTAAGTTACAATAGAAGATGTTGTTATTATTTTTAACGACCCAATACGGATTGATGACCAAATTTTTAATTCAATCAACTAAGTCAAACTGAATTTACCAATTTAACTAACAAAATCAAACTGGATCTAATAATTATGCTAAAAATAACTTTTACTAATTTTTTTTTACCTAAGAACTTAATTTCATTAAACAAAAAAATGAGGGTCAATCTTGGTTTTTTGAAAATGTAATTTTTTTTTGCTTTTTGATAAACAGAAAAAAATTATTGCACATTAAGGGGTAAGCTTTAACTTATATTGTTTAAGATTTAAGAGTATAAGATTTGGGTTTAAGTTTAGGGTTATAATTATTATTATTTTTGTGGAGGTTGGTAGTTATATAGCTCGTTTGTCGATAAGTTTCTGCAAGCTTTTCATCGAGATGAATTATACGTCGGTAATAAAAGAATAAGGGAGTGGATATCTGTAAAAAGCACTCCGATGTTCAAGTCAATAAGTGAATAATAGGCTTTCCAATAAAAATAAATTTTTAAAAATATTTTTGTATTTTGCGAATATATCCGATCTGACCCAATCCGCAAATGTACGGATCAGATCGAATCCAAACTTAAAAAATGCGGATATTGGATCCGATGATTTTAGTGTAGATCGGATCGAAATTTTGGCTATATCCGATCTTATCCAATCTGCGTTCATCCCGTTGAATTTTCGAGTAATTTTACCATTAATAGAAAGTAATAACGCATTTGAGCATTGTGATATCTGCTTTAATGATCATTATTGATAACCAATTTATAACATTTTTGGCCGAATTATAACGATTTATAACGATCATATCAATTATAATTTTATAAAGTTTACGTTTTAAAGTGTTAGATTTAGAGTTTATGATGTTTTATTATTTATTTATTTATTTGTTTTTTTTTTTTTTGTGTTTACTTTTAACAACAAGTTAAATTTACATAGCACTACACTATTTTTTTTAAAGTGTATTAACATTTGTCTGTACTGATATACTAATATTTGATGCATTGACTCTAAATTTATTTTATTTATATTGGATATAATAATATACACAAAAAATAAGATACTAAATTAGTGTGTTTATGAATTAAGAAATAATTAAATATTATGTTTGATTAAAAAAAATAATTTATTGCGGATAGAGTTAGATAGAGAACTTTAAGATATAAGTACGATTAGAATTCAAAGATTCTTAACTCGCAAATCTAATAGAATTGAATTTTAAAAATAATTTAAACACGTGGATAGAATTAGGATAGAATCTAAATTCTACTCTATTATTATCCAATACATTGCTAATCGAAAAGTCATTATTTAAGGTTTAATTTAGAATTGTAATTATTGCTAGTTATTTTTAGGAATTTATGGTACTATTAACTAATTATGTAGATATTTATTTATGAAAATCTATTTTATTATATAAAAATTGAATTTCTACACTTAATGATGGAGTTGTCATGGCATGCTTCTGAGAATATTTTTTGATTTATTTCTTTTAATTCTGTAAAGCAAATCAATTATAACTAATTAATAATATCAATTAATTAATTTGATTAGACATTCAAATCTTACAATTAATTATATTAATTAATTAATTTAGTTAATTATATTAATTATTTGATTTGATTTGATTAGAATAAATATCAAATTATTTTAGTAAATAATAAATATGATAACGAAATACATAAATTAATTTAATTAGTTTATTTTTTTCAATGTCATCTATTTATACGAAATCATAATGTGTTTTTTACTCATTCTTTTTCTTTTCTCTCGTTCTTTCTCTCTCTTATGTTTAAGGGTTTTGAATTTATTTAATTTTTACTTCTTTTAATTGTTCTCTTTATTTTATTTTTAATTTTTTTATTTTATTTTTACTCCTCATATATAAATTAATTATAATTCATCACATGCATGTTCTTTTTGAATTTAAGTGACTTTTTTAGGTTAAATTTTACCATTTATGCTCTATATTGTTTAGTGTGTTTGTTTTTAATTTTTTAGTTATCTGTAAATATATTTATAAAAATATAATTTTATTTTGTCCAGTATTTACTACCGCATTTAGTAGATAAATAATAAAATTTTTATTTATTGTTATATTGATTGAGTTTGAAGATTTTATTTCTACTTTTATACATTTGTTTATATTGTATGATTTGTATTTATGTTAGTGACATCACGACAGTTCATACATTTTAATATTCGTGTAAGAAAATATTTTGAATTTTTTTCACTAACTAGAATTAATTTTAAAATAAAAAATTATTTTGTACATTATGTTATTAAATAGTGTAGTTATTCATTTTTTTAATGGCAATTATTATCAAATAAAATGATATAAAAATAGAGAAAAAATATATTCCAATCTAAGAATAATAATTTATTTTTCAATAGAATAAATTATATATTGAATAACAAAAGTTATTATAGTTTCTTTTTACACAAATTAATATACTCAACTACGGTGTTTTGGTAATATTGCCAAAAAATATTAATCAATCTAATAGCTTTTGTAATGACATAAGTTTATAAGTTTAGAAGCTTGAAAATCATGTAATAAAAGATAAAATTTTAACCGATAATAACGTTGATTATATTGTTTGACTTCCTGAATAAATATGATACCAATAAATAAAACTGTCACAGTTAAATTTTAACAAAGGCAAATCTTCATAAGTATTGCTATCATCAATTAGAATTGTTCTACTTTCAAGACAAATACTATTTTCTTTCACTATATTTTCCAACTCAGCAGGTCAAGAACTAATCATCCACGGATTGAAACTCCATTTATTAAGGGTCTGCCGCTAGCTAGGAGCGGAAACAGGCCAGGCCTGTCATGTAGTTGATTGGCCTGAGCCTGGTCTGCAGCCTGCTATAGGCTTTTTTCAAAGTACTAAGTCTGGCCTGGCCTGAAGCCTGTTAAAAGGCCTGCTAATTTTTTTTTTTACAAAAATAAAAATATTATTTAAAAAAAATATTTTTTAATAAATATATTTATATATAAAATGTCATATTTAATATTTATAAGAATTTTTAAATTTTAAAGTATTTAAAATATATAAAATTATTTATAATTAAATATAGTAAATTTAAAATATCTCATTATTTTATTAATAATAAAAAAATTATTTATATATATAATTATATATTAAAAGGCCCAAACAGGCTTGACAGGCCATGCCAGACTAATTAGTGAGCCTGGGCCTGGCCTATTAACATAATAAGGCTTTTATAACAGCCTGAGCCTGTGCCTATTTTATAACAGGCCAGGACAGGCCAGGCCAAACACAGGCCAGGCTTACAGGCCCCTGGCAGGCCGCCTGGCATTTTTCCACCCCTACCGCTAGCCAATGAGTTGTTACATACACAAGGCGGGATTCGAAACTCTAATACTTAATTAGGTAGATGAGTGAGATGATCACTCAATCAATCCAAATCAGTTAAAACAAATACTAATTATTTTTAATATTAAAAATAATTAAACTTTGATTTTAATTATAATTTTGTAAAATATTTATAATAATACTTATTATATATATTTTTTATTTAATCTCTTTTAATAAAAAAATTATATATTTTTATTAATTATCTCGTACAATGTACGGGAATATACACTAGTGTATTTAAAAAAACGTAATCTTTGTTAAAAATATTTTTTTTTGATAAACCTCCATTAGAAATTTATATTACTATAAAATTGTTATTAGGCAAAAAAAAAAATCTTAAACAAAACTCTTAAAACTCTCGAATAAAAAATAAATAAGATTATTAAATTTTTATATATGATCACTCAACTCAAATGTACTTTTAGCCGAGCCCGCCTTTCTACAGCCATGGTCACAAGCTGATTGCTACAAGAGAGAAAATAAAAACACGTGTCTATCGATAAACATTTCAGAGAGAATCTCTGTACCTTACATCTTTACCGTAGTGTGACCCATTTATGCTACTTGATACTTATATCTATTACTTATGGATGCAACTATGCAAGAATGCAGATGAGCTTAGCTATTATTTTTACCTACAGATTTACTAGAATGGCATTTTACTACTAGTATATATTGCATACGTTGTGTTGCAAACGTGAATGTATAACTTGCGTAAATGATTATATACTTGATGTAATGTCGCCTTGTTCCTTTTATTCTTTGTTTTGCTTTTCAAGATTACGCACTCGTTAGGAAAACGTTTTAAAAAGTTTTTAAATTAACCTAACCTCGCTAAAAAGCTTATATGACTATCAAATCAGCTAAATAGACATATACATTAGGAGTTTAGTTCTTTAAGTCATTTGATATTTGGTTGAGTAGAGACTTAACATCCAATTTTCAAAAAATCTAATTTTAATTAAAGAATAAAATCCCATCCCAATTCCTATTAATTTGTTAAAATGATAACTTGCCTTCTAATAATGTAAATAAACATTGGAAACACTTTCATTCCTGGAATACGCATGTTTTGAAATTTTTTCTTAAATACGCATGCTCATATCAAGACTGTCGGCCACGAAATGGAGATGCCTACCATCTCACAACTGGCGCCCGCGAAATGGAGGGGACAGGTGCAGGGTCCAATTCAACTCTGGCGCACACGAAATGGAGGGATAGCCATTTAGTGGCTGCCATCCACGAAATGGGGAAACCTGGGGCGGCGGTCACGAATTGGATGAAAATCACGTGTACCGCCCACGAATTGAGACCAGAATTTGGCTATATAAAGGCTCGTAGATGACCCGAAAGAAGCCATTATCTTCACTCTCCTCTCACTCTCGAAAGTTGCTCTCAATCTCTTCACCCTCTTTCTTTCTTAAAGAATTTCTGGTGTTAAGATTTGTTTGCTATTTCTATGGCTTCGGAGAACGTTTACGTGATTATATACCCAAACGGTGAAATCTCTCATACAGCAGAAGGTATTACATTCGTTTACGATGATCCACTGTGGATAATGATTCCGCCACAGACATCGTTGCAAGAGTTGAAGAATCTGATTCTGATGCATACCGGAATGGTTGGAAAAAAAGAAATCAGGAAGCTGACTTACAGGATGCCGGTTGTAGTGACCAACTCGTTTTCCTATCAAAAAATGCAAATAAAATCCGATCAGCATGTGTCGATGATGTTTTCTTATCATCGCAGCATAGGAAGCATCTATTCGTTGGAGCTTTGTCTGAATCTTCAAGATATTGGTGGAAGCTCATCCAGTTTGAATAATGTGGAGGGTGTGAGAAATCGTGGGGTGGCTGATTTTGTTCCGACTCGGGATACTAGTAGGGCCCCAAGTCCAAGCTTCAACGCGTTCGTTCCGCGGGAACAGAGTGTAGGTATTCGTGGAGTACGCCCCGCCCCTTCTACACATGTTGGGGTCGATATGGTTCTTGATGCTGCTATTGCAGATACGTCTGACGAGGATGACATTGAAGATTTCAGTGATGGTGAGGCAGAAGCCGTTCTGGAGACGCAGCCTCTGCATGGCGATGCTGTTCCGGCAACACGGGTCGAACCGGAAGGTGGTGGTGTATCCTCATCCACACCAGCACACTACCTGTCCCTAAATCTTGGAGCAATGCATTCCAGTAACGCAAAGGACGGACCGAGCAGCTACCCTTTGTCAGGAGAGATGGAGCTCGAGATTGGGTTGAAATTTCCTAATCGGGAAACAGCGACGCTAGCAGTAAAAAACTACAACATCCGTAGGAGTGCAGAATATAAGGTGGTAGAGTCAGACCAAAGTAGGTATGTATGTCGATGCAAGCAGTTCGGGGATCAATGTCGCTGGATGGTACGGGTTGCGAAGACAAGGTCCTCTAGATTTTGGGAAATCCGAAAGTACGAAGGGTCTCACAGTTGCTTGGCAAGTTCAATGTCTCAAGACCACGCTCAACTGGATAGCAATGTCATCTGTCAGCACATATTCCCCATGGTGCATGCTGATGCGACAATATGTGTAAAGGTATTGCAAGGATCGGTAGAGTCAGCGTACGGTTACAAGGTGTCATACAAGAAGGTTTGGCACGCGAAGCAAAAGGCAATCGCAAGGATCTATGGTGACATTCGGGGCCCAGAACGGTAATCTGTAGTATATCCACAACATGAGCAACGTGTGACACCCGGCCATACCCTCAACACTGTAATCTGTTGCTAGGCACATAGCACGATATAACCAACAGAGGACGGCACTACCCCAACTGTAGGTACCTATGGCATCATACTCAGCCAATAAAGGCAGATATCGAACATGGACTATGTTGTTGGCCTTGTCTGGAAGAAGCACGCCTCCCAACAGGTAAAGTATGTAATATCGTGCATACTGCATGAGGCCATTATCATCTAAGTCAAGCGGCATCTGTTGAAGACGAGTTCTGAGCCACTTCAACTTGATGTTGTACTTCGTTGTCCCTACGTGGCCGGCGGGAACCTCACCTAGAAGTTCATGACACCATTCCCAAATATCTCTTTGGTGAAACTTACTCCATGACCTTAACGTACCGCTAACAGGCTGACCATCAACAGGTAGACCTAACTGCATGGCTACATCTTCCAGGGTTATGGTACACTCACCCCAAGGGAGATGAAAAGTATGAGTCTCTGGTCGCCATCGTTCGACAAAGGCACTAATAAGTGGATTGTCGTACTCGAAGCGCTTGATCAGCGAGGCATGATAAAATCCGGTGCGTCTCAGATAAGGCTCAAGCCTCTCCCGCCTAATTTCCATGGTTGGATCCTCAGCCTCTAACATGAAAACATCAACCAGCGTGCCATGAGGAGTAAGAACACGTGTGGGCTACAACATAAGAAGCCAAGAAAGACAACAGTTACGAATACTATATAAAATTTTTAAATATTGAAGAAATTAGTTATAACAATCCCTAACAACATCAATCCGATTAATGACGTAAACTAACCTTATGGAATAAATGTGCCGCTATGTGAAGTTCGTCCAACCGGTTCAAGTTCTCCTCCACGTTCACCCCTCCCCCACTCATATTTAGTTAATTTTTTTTTAAAACTCACCACCACAAACTCACCCCCTATCAGCTTTCATTTACCACTCTCACAACTTTATTTTTCTACCCCTATTCTAATTTCACCGTGCATGAAGGCTCTCCCCACCCCCCTTTTATAACATTCTTGGCTCCATTTGCAATACACCCCCTGCCACCCAACACGCCAATGCATGTGAGCTTCCTGCTGCTGCCGCTTTGACCACCCAACTCGTGCCCACCAGAAACAAAGATCCCAATTCGTGGTCGCCGCCAACTAAATGGCCCATTTCGTGGCCGGTGAGCTAGAGATGCTCCATTTCGTGTGCGCCGTCCAAAAAGTGCCTCATCTCCTTGGTGGCAGCCACGAATTCGCAGACCCTGCACCTGTCCCCTCCATTTCGCGGGCACCGGTTGTGAGATGGTAGGCATCTCCATTTCGTGGCCGAAGGTCTTGATATGAGCATGCGTATTTAAGAAAAAATTTCAAAGCATGCATATTTCAGGAATTAAAGTGTTTCCAATGTTTATTTATATAAAAAAGCCATAATTTATTATGTCTTTATTATCTTTTAACAGAACAATTTCGCATAATCCATTAGTTATTTATGTGTCAAATAATAATTTAATAGAGACAGATTATCTTCTATTGCCAGCAAAATAAATGTATTTTGAAATAGATAAATTCCTATCTATTTATTTGGCCAAATTATTTGTTTTATGCTTGTGGTCAATTTTGATTAATTTTATTTTTGGTCACATGAGTTTAAATAATTATTGATTACATTTTTCATGTTTTATTCTATTAATTACAAATACATTTTATGTGCATGTGACTTTTGAAAATAAAATTTTAGTGGAGGGTTCTGTTGCGAATAATAATAGTAATGACAATGATGAGGTCCAAAATAAACAAGAGGATAAGCCTAATGAAGTTATTATAGCAGAATAATCCAAGTAACAAAAAGGTGAGGAAACTATCCATATAAATGAAAAATTACGAGAATAAAGTTCTGAAAATCGGATCAGATTGGTCGGTTCGATTGGTTAAGTAAGAATCGATCTTCTGTGTGGTCCGATTGATACCCAAAATTATTTTGCAAAAAATCGGTTAAAAAATTGGTACAATCGATGATTAACCGTTGAACTGAATGAGTCGGCCCGATTTCTTGAAGGTCTGATTTGCTACTTCCTCTTAAAATAATGGCGTTTTAAGGGGAATAAAAGAAAAATTAAAACAACAGCTGCAGAACCCATTTCCCTCCCCCTTCATTCTCTCACAAGTCACAAGTCTCCCCCCAAATTTCAGCGAGAAAAATCCCTATCAGAGCAAATAACCCATTTCTCCTCGCTGTGGAATTTCTATTCGGACACATCATCATTGCTCGCGTCGCCCACCTCACCGTCGCTCGCATCGCTCATCTTGTCGGCTCGCCTCTTTGGTCTTCGGCCTCTGCTCACCTCGTCGTTGCTCACCTCTAGGGTAAGAACTCCTCGGCTGCTCCCTCACCCGCGTCCCTCTTCTTGCTACTGCACGGCTCATCTACTTTGTCTCTGTCATTGGCTTGCTGCCAAAATCGCCTTTCTGCTCGCCTCTCCATTTCTCCGTCGCGAGTGATGAGGAACTGAGAATGGTGATTTGAGAACTCGGAATGGTGATTTGGAATTTGGATTTAATTGATTGTGCCATTGTTATAAGAAACTGAGAATGATGATAACTCCACAATTTTCTCAGTCTCAATAATAATACATTACTTTTTCTGTTCTTGTTTCTAGGGCCTTGCTTATATTGCAAAAAAATATATCATTTATATTGCAGATACTGAAAACCATGCTTTGAGGTATGTGATAGATTCAAAATAGTAATAGTCTGATGGTAATCTTCATGATCTATGTTACAACAATTGTTGGTGTTAAAATGGTGAATTTAGTCATAGAACTATATGTCATATATTAATAATATACACATGGTTTTATTTTCAAAAGATTCCTGAACTTTAGTAACCCCAAAAAAATTACAATTTTGTTGAATGCTTAATTAGAAGTCTTTGTTAAAATTTGTTATGATTTTGCTTTTTTGCATTTTTGTAAAAGTTGGTGTTTTTCATTGTTAATTATTTAATTATTAGAAATTATTGTTAAATTTTTTATTCTAAATTTTTGTTGCTAATGTGATGAATATTGTTGCTGATTACTTAATTATAACTTATAAGTTATTTAAAAATTTTTATTTTGTGAATATTTAAAGATAAAATATGTATAAGTTATATATGAAATTACAAAATTTTGAATTTTATTAGTTGAGAAATAATTGAATTTGAATATTTGAAATTGTATACTGAATTTTTAATAATTTTATTGTATATTTAATTAAATCGGTTAAACCACAGTTCGACTACGGTTGAACTATTGAACCATTGAATCAGTCATTTAACCGGTTTAATGGCCAGTTTGGTTCTTGTAACCTTGAAGAGAAGTAAATAGGAGTGTGTCCTTGGGAATTATAGTGTAAGAAAAGGGGATAGGCATTATGTTGCTATTTGATAGTGTGGACCTCCCTTGAGCTTAGGGTGGTATTGGTATACTGTTTCATTAATTCTTGCTTTATATATCAATTGAGTACTTCATTTGTCAATAGAGTACATTTATATTACTTTGCCATATTGCTACTGTGATTGATGTGAATTGCCATTAATGTTTGTAGTGCCTATTAATTAGTGCTTTCATTGAGAGCAAGCGTTGCCATGGCCGACGGAGGAACTCACCTTATCCAACAAACAGGAGGTAACCACTCTTAGCTGCGGGTGGGTGGAGGCAAATGAGAGGATCACCGATACGAAAATTCAACTCACAAACATGGACTCCTTACTGAGATCTATCAAGAAATTGCTACGTGAAAACTTGAAGCTAAAAATGAAGGTCGCTGATTATGGCTCCACTGGTGATGATGTCGCAGATCACGGTTCCAGTGCGGGATTAGTAAGCATGGGAACTGAGTAGCCATGGCCTCGACTAAGGGTGAAAGTCGCTGATCTTTCCTATTCGACGGTGAAGGAGTGGAAGATTGGGTCTTCCGCGCTTGTCAATACTTGGAAACGTTCGAGATACCCGTAGAACAGAGAATTCGGGTGTTATCATTTTATTTAGTAGGAGCGGCATATGCATGATATCGATGGGGCATTAACAACAATATCATCTACACCTGGGACACATTTCTGGAAGCGCTAGTAGTTAGATTTGGGAAGAATATCTTCTATGACCGTTGCACCACCATTAAAGAATTGAAGCAGAGTGGATCAGAAGAGGAGTACCAAAACCAATTTGAAGAGTTGACCAACAAGGTCAATGGGTTGAACGAAGAGTGGATCATCTCCCTCTTTGTTGTTAGGCTTCAAGACCAGCTCAAATGTGAATTGCTCCTAGCCCAACCCACATCTTATGTCCAGGCTGTTTCCATCGCTAAACTCCATGAGCAGAAGAATGCAACAATGTTGGGCTTATCTTAGAATGGTAGCAATAAGGCCCTGATAAATCCATATTTTATGATTCATCTTGTGCTCAATTAAGTATTTTTATCAATTCTTCACCCATTTATTCATGTAAATTACATGGTTTTACAATTTCTTCCTTATTTTATGATATATGTGAAAACATGTTTCCTATGCTTTAAAAATATTTAATTTAATTATTCTTTATTACCATTCGATGTCATGATTTGTGTGTTAAGTATTTTCAGGCTTCATAGGGCAAGAATGGTTTAAAGGACAGAAAGGAAACCTACAAAAATGGAAGAAAAGCACAAAAATAGAGTTTTGAAGAAAAGGGCAGCGACGCGCACGCGTGGACGACGCGGACGCGTGCCTAGCGCGAAATAGCAGCGACGCGTACGCGTGGACGACGCGGACGCGTGCCTAGAACAGAACATAAATGACGCGAACGCGTGACTGACGCGTATGCGTGACAAAGAAAAATCCAAACCACGCGAACACGTGACCCACGCGCACGCGTGACGGACGCCACGTGCAGAAAATTGCAAAAGTCGCCCCTAGTGATTTCTGGGCCCTTTTTTAGCCCAAATCCAAGCCAGAAACACAGAATATAAGCCAGAGAATGGGAGAATCAAAAAGAGGGAGAGAAACAACTTTCAAATACACAATTTTAGGTTCTTAGATGTAGCTTTTAGAGAGAGAGGCTCTCTCCTCTCTCTTAGGATTTAGGATTTCTATTAGGATTAGGATTTAGGATTTCTATTATGGGCTACTTCTCTTCAATCACAGGTTCAATGTTCCTTTAATTTATTTTCTACTTTTATTTATTCTATTACTTTAATTGTTATTTATCTTTCCAAATTGGCTTATGAACCTTCTCATGTTAGATTTGAATATTCTATTTAATATAATTCGAGGTATTTTAGCTTTATGATTGTTTTATTCTATTTATGATGCTTTCAATTTAATTTAGATTTTTCTCCCTTTGGCTTTGGTTAAGTAATTGGTAACACTTGAGTTGTCAAACTCAGCAGTTGATTGAGATTTGGGAATTGCTGATTAATTTGGATCGCTCTAAAGCTAGTCTTTCCACGGGAGTTGACTAGGACTTGAGGGTCAAATTAATTAGTCCACTTGACTTTTCTTTATTTAGTAAGGGTTAACTAAGTGGGAGCAAAATCCAATTCTCATCACACTTGATAAGGATAACTAGGATAGGATTTTTAGTTCTCATACCTTGCCAAGAGATTCTCTTAATTATTAATTTATTTTTCTTGTCCTTTAAATTACTTATTCCTTATTTCAAAAACTCAAAAATACACTTTTTTCCATAACTAATAATAAATCATACTTCCCTGCAATTCCTTGAGAAGACGACCCGAGGTTTAAATACTTCGGTTATCAAATTTTATTGGGTTTTGTTACTTGTGATAACCAAACTTTTGTACGAAAGGATTCTCTGTTAGTTCAGAAACTATACTTGCAACGCGATTATATTTTTCATAAAATTTCTTTACCGGCAGAAAACCCGTTCATCAAAATGGCGCCGTTGTCGGAAAATTGCAATTGTGTGCCTTATTATTGGTTATTGTAAATATTTTATTTTGCTTGTTTATTTATTTTTATTTTTGTTTTTAATTTTTATTAGCTACTATGAGTTCTCACCCCCGTCGTTTTGAGTTTGGTTCTAATATTGTTGAAAGGAATGGGAGCTATAACAGAAACATGCATCAAGGTCAAAACAATCAAAGATGGAAGGAGCCACGAGGATCTGATCAATCCTTTCAGCAACAACACCTTCCAAGATACCATGGACAACGACCATTCTACAATGCATGCCAAGACAATAGATACGGTGGACCTTATCGTGACAACCAACCCCCACCAGTATGCCATGGTCAAGAGCCATTCCGAGGTGCGTACCAAGATGATAGATATGGTGGACCCCCTTGTAGTTACCAACAAGCCCCATCATACGCCTATAACCCACCTCCTTAACATAGCTATGAACCACCACACTCACAAGCCACCTACCAACACTCACCTCCATATGCCCCTAACCCTTACCTACCCCAATTCTAATCCAATTACTCCCAAGAATCACCACTTCCATATGCACCATGTCCATATCCATCAACCTGAGAATCACAGGAACGTCTCAAAGAAACAGTGGATAAATTTTATGCAACCCTTCACCAATTGGATCAAGCGATAAATCGATTAGCTTCCCGACGTTCGGACACTCAAGGAACCCCCATGGCTTCATGTGGGCAATCTAATGAAGAACGTAGCATGAAGGAAATACTAGAAACTCCAGTGGACAGTATGGAGCATGAATTTGTACTGGAAAAAGTAGAGGAAGCCGTAATTGTCGAAGAAGAAGAATTGGTTGAAGACTTAGGAGACGCTGAACCTCCATGGGAACTAAGAATTGTGAAAAATTCCGCCAAGCAGTTTGCAATCGATGCTGAGGATAGTGCACAACCCCCGAAGCATGTATCTTATGAAGAAATGAACGGAACAGATCAAGAAGTAAGTTTTCTTGGTACTGATAACTATGAATCAAGTTCTCCTAGTAATGAACTTGCATCCGCAAGTGAATTCTCTGAGATTGAAGAATCTTCCCCAAGTGAATACGAAGATGATGCGGAGGTAGACTTTCTCAACCTCCAATTTATGACTTGAGTGATGAGGAAGATATCGAAGACTTTGATCCAGACGTGGTTGCAGTTGAAGAAGTTTACAAAGAAGTGGAGGAATTCACAAAAGAATACAAGGGAGTAGAGCTTGCAAAACCACTGGAAACACCTATCCCAATGCCATTACCACCCAATACAAACTTCAAGTGGGTAAAATCCTTAGCCTTTATCTTTACTTTTCCACTTGAATATGGTTTACTTGAAACAGATGGCCAGCTTAGAGCTCTTTGCGGCTTTAAGAGTAAGAAGGAAATGGCTCACACTCAGAGCTGGCATGCAAGATTCAATAAAGCTCCACGCTTCAATTTGAGGTACAAGGATTGGTTTCGAGTTCGATTGAATGGGTCTCGGAGGACATTCGATCATCTTAGTAAGAATTCAAACTCCGTCCTACCCGACTGGAAAAATGTAGATCAAGACAAAGATGGGTACAGAAGCAAGGTTTGTGACCCTGGAATTTATCCTGACAATCAATACCCCTAGAGCCTAAAAACCTGCTTTTAATTGCTCAAAGGCTTTACTTGCCTTGTTTGGGACCCCGGAGGATATTGGAATTGCAAACGTTGGTGGAGATTTTTAGATGAGTTTAAGCATAAGCCACCATGACAAGGAGCTCAACGAATGTCCAACTTAAGGACTTTAACTAAAAATGCTAGGTGGGAGACAACCTACCATGGTATGGTCGTTCCTTTTTCAATTTTAATTTTATTTCGTTTTGTTTGTTTTTAAGTTTTATTTTATTCTATTTTATTGAACCTGGAATTATTCATAACATCCATATCAGCACTGTATCTGGCATATTGCATAAAAAAAACGGCCCACACGTGCGCATGGGCCACGTGTGGGCGTCAATTCTAAATCGACGTAACAATCCAATGCCCAGAAAGTTGGGCTGGAATCGTGCGGCTAGTATGTGTTAGGCATAATATGGGCCACGCGGTCACGTCAGTGACGCGAACGCATCACTTTCACTTCACACACACCACGCGAAAGTGTGGGCGACGCATACGCGTCGCATGAATATTATTGCCCCCTAAATGGAAACAGAGAGTTGCGCCAAAACGACGCTACAATTCTGAGCGACGCGTATGCGTGCTTCACACGTATGCGTCACTTTCATTTTCCCTCAATCACGCGATCGCGTGCTCCACGCGTTCGCGTGGATTTAAATACACTAACCCCCTTCGACGCGGAACCCTAACCATTTCGCGTCCCCAAACCCCCAACCTCTCAGCGCCCCTCTTCTCCCTCCTTTGCAACCACCACCGCCACCAACCCACCCAGCACCGCCTCGCCGCACGCTCACCACCGCGCCGCACCGAACCCCCCTCCTCCCTTCTCCTCTTCTCCCATTCTTCTTCCACACATCTCCCTTTACTGCCCATCCGCCCCATCACCGCCCTTGTTGTTGCGCTGCCTCGCCGAGCTGCCACCACCGTCGCCGCACCCCCACCGGACACCACGCTCCCAACCCTCCCCTCCTCGCCCCTTCTTCTCCTTCCCTCCCCCATTACCCCCTTTCAACCCCAAACACCAAACCGCCACCCTGCCTCCACCGAACCGCCGCCGTGACCGCCTCCCAGCACCGCCGCATCACCACCACTACCATCTCTCTGACTCCAAATTCTATACCTCCGCCCACCAGGTTACACCGAACACCGATTCCTGTCCCAAGTTAGTTAGTCAGTTGCATATTTTTCAAATTCTGTTCAAATTAGGATAGTTAGAGATGCATGTTCATAGTGGATTTTAGGTGGTTAGGTAGCTAGGATGTGGTTAGTGGATTTAGGCCTGATAACTGCGCCGTTCTTGTTACTTGTTTTATCTGTTTCGCAATTTCGAACTTGCTGTGATGGTAATGCTGTTCATATGCTATTCTTTACCATTCTTTAATGCAAATTGAGTTTGTTTATTCTGAATTCTTGTGAATTACTATTTGTTACTCTTTTCTGCACTACCTTATTATTATATGAAATATTTCTGCTACTGTCTATTACCCGGAATTGTCCAATTTTTAGCCGAAATGCTGCCCAATTTTATTTCAGCAAATTGTTTCACTCAACTCCCATTCATAAATTAGTTTTGGAAATTTCAAGTTTTGCACTAATTGGTTTCAACCAAGCCAATTCATGAATGCATAGGATGTCTGACCCTAAAAGCAAAGGAAAGGGCAAGGCAACCACAGGCAAAAGGAAAAGAGGAGAATCCTCTACCTCTATATTGGATATCCTCCATAATGATTCCTGGCGGGAGAAGAATTTTACCTCACAGGAAAAGGCTGATTAATTGATGCCTGCCACTGACCCAGTAAAATTTGCCAACAAATACTGTGAGCTGAAATACTCGGTCTTTGCAACTTCCAGGAACCTATACCTGGAAAAGACCCTAAAAATTCCAGAAGAACTCAAACAATACACCTCAGAACAAATTAAACAGAGAGGCTGGTTCTTCTTGGAGAGGAACTTGACTGAAGTCAACTCATCCTGGGTCAGAGAATTCTACTGCAACTACATCAAAACGTCCCTGGATGCAGTGCAACTCAGAGGAAAGCAGATTTTGGTTACTGAGGAAGCAATAGAAGAAATCCTCAACCTCCAGCCTAAATCAGATCAACCAAATGGTTACCAAAAGGCTGAAGAGGATATGAGATTCATGAGATTTGACTGGGACGCAGTAAAGCGGACAATAGCTCTTGATCCTACTGTCCCATGGGTCATGAGCAAGTCCACAGTGGCCCCAAAGGGAATTAAGCTTATCTATCTGAATGATGAGGCTCGGCTTTAGCAGCAGATTCTAAGTAACTACGTGATGTCGAGCACTCATGAGATAGAGGTGCTAGCAGCCATGATTACCCTCATTTGGTGTGTGATGGAGGGCAAGGACCTATATCTTCCCCGCCTCATCCGGTATTACATGGCAGGGTCCATATTAGAGGCACTCTGCCCTTTCCCTACTTGATTACTCAGCTAGGCCGCCGAGCTGAGGTGCCATGGGAGATTGCTGATGAAAAGCCAACCGCCGCAGACTGCAAGAAGATTATCCCTCACAGCAGTAAGTTCCAGACTTTGGGCTACTGACCTCCATTTTTCACTGCCTCCGCTAAGGCAGCCACATCTTCTGCTGTCCCTTCAGCACCTACTGCCCCAGCCGCCACCACTGCACCCTCACCTGCTTCCGAGCCCATTTATCACCTCGTGCACCAACTCTTCGCACGCCTGGATTGTATGGAGTGTCGCAACAAGCGACGCTATGAGCACTTAAAGTTGATGATCCGATCCGACAGTGACATCCCCTCCGAGCCTGACATACCATCGGAGCCATCTGATGCGGAGGCAAACGATCATGAGGAGGAGGCACGTGCAAAGGCTGAGTAGGCAGGAGCTGAGCAGGCTACACCACGTCATGAGAAGCCCCATCAAATACAGCCAGCAGATCCAGAGGTCCCTCTACAGACAGAGCCTCCGCTTCAGCAGGCAGATCCTCCGACACTCATAGAGACTGCAGACCCTCAGGCCACCACCGAGACACCAGCAGCACATCTTTCCGGAGATGACATTTCTTCACACCCAACTTGATTGAGCATCGAGGACGATGCTATTATTTAAGTGTGGGGAGGTCGCCATCTCCGGCGAACTTTATTTTTGGTGAACCACCTTCGAACTCTTTTTATCCTATTTTGTTTATTTTCTGTATTTTTATTTTATTTTATCTTATTTATCTTTCAGCACTCGCTCATTTTCCTTTTACTGTATTACTGTCTACTTTATTATATTTTACACTTTGGTTTGTATATATCTTAGATATTTAGTTTAGTTTTCACCCTTAGCTTATTAAGTTGTGATATAGAAAATATGGATTAATTAGCTTAAGTTTACCCTTTTAGCATATGATAATTTGGTTTAATTGAAAATAAAAGAGTAAATTAGAAACTTTAGAATAACAGAATCACAACAATCCACACACCTTATATATATATAGCAATACATGTTGGTAAATTAACAACATTTTTCAAGGAAATACTTATTTTTATAAAAGCCATTCTAAGATTCACATTGAGTTGAATGGAAACTCTTGATTTCTACTTGCATGACATACATAACTGATATATGATTTTTGATCCAAAGAACACACAACCCGTGAGTTTTTGAGCTTAATTGTGTGGTTATATTTAACCATAAATTTCATTCCTGTGTGTTTCGCACTTCTTTTCTATGCTTGCAATCTTTACTTTGTTTCAATCTATATGTCTAATATAGAATGTATTTACATGCTTACATGTGATTGAGGCCATTATTTGTCTTTGCTCACTTATCCCAAATAAGCCTACCCTTTTATGTCACCCTTGTTAGCCCCCTTGAGCCTTTTAATCCTCTTTTGTTCTATAATTACATCACTAGCCTTAAGCAGAAAAATAAAATTAAAAATCCTAAATTGAATCTTTGGTTAGCTTAAGATAGAGATTGTGTATCCATTAAGTGTGGAAAAACGTGGGAACATGGGTTGATAGGGAAGGATTAAATTAATAAAATAATCAGAAATTTGGGAGCATGCTCATGTGAAACCGAAATAATTAAAAGTACCATGTGCATTAAAAAAACCCTTTTAAATTAAATAAATGAATAAGGGGATAAAATCACCCAAATAATAAGTTTAGTAAAGGAATCAATGCACATGGAGGTAAAATCAAAATAAACTTGGTGCATGAGTATGTGACACAAAAGTGGAAAAATTATGGGAAGACTAGGATAATCTTTAAATTATATAGAGTATGTATATGTTAGGTGAGATCTTAAACTAATCAAGGATTCAATTTATAGCTCACTTAGCCTCATATATATCCTCACCTTTACCTTGGCCCCATTACAACCTTGAAAAAGACCTCATGATGTTTGTATACATACATTATATATTTGTTGATTGGTTAGATAAAGAACAAAGTTTTAGAAAGCATGAATAGAAAAGAATAGAGTGATCAACCCCAAACACTGAGCGACTAGAGAGTAAACACAAATCCAGTAAGGATTCAGTAGCTCATTAAAGAATTGAAGCAGAGTGGATCAGAGGAGGAGTACCAAAACCAATTTGAAGAGTTGACCAACAAGGTCAATGGGTTGAACGAAGAGTGGATCATCTCCCTCTTTGTTGTTAGGCTTCAAGACCAGCTCAAATGTGAATTGCTCCTAGCCCAACCCACATCTTATATCCAGGCTGTTTCCATCGCTAAACTCCATGAGCAGAAGAATGCAACAATGTTGGGCTTATCTTAGAATGGTAGCAATAAGGCCCTGATAAACCCCATATTTTATGATTCATCTTGTGCTCAATTAAGTGTTTTTATCAATTCTTCATCCACTTATTCATGTAAATTGTATGGTTTTACAATTCCTTCCTTATTTTATGATATATGTGAAAACATGTTTCCTATACTTTAAAAATATTTAATTTAATTATCCTTTATTGCCATTCGATGTCGTGATTTGTGTGTTAAGTATTTTTAGGCTTCATAGGGCAAGAATGGCTTAAAGGACAGAAAAGAAACATACAAAAATGGAAGAAAAGCACAAAAATGGAGTTTTGAAGAAAAGGGCAGCGACGCGCATGCGTGGACGACGCGGACGCGTGTCTAGCGCGAAATAGCAGCGACGCGTACGTGTGGACGACGCGGACGCGTGCCTAGAACAGAACACAAATGACGCGAACGCGTGACTGATGCGTATGCGTGACAAAGAAAACTCCAAACCACGCGAACGCGTGACCCACGCGCACGCGTGACGGACGCCACGTGCAGAAAATTGCAGAAGTCGCCCCCAGTGATTTCTGGGCCCTTTTTCGGCCCAAATCCAAGCCAGAAACACAGAATATAAGCCAGAGAATGGGGGAATAAAAAAGAGGGAGAGAAAACTTTCAAATACATAATTTTAGGTTCTTAGATGTAGCTTTTAGAGAGAGAGGCTCTCTCCTCTCTCTTAGGATTTAGGATTTCTATTAGGATTAGGATTTAGGATTTCTATTATGATTAGGCTACTTCTCTTCAATCACAGGTTCAATGTTCCTTTAATTTATTTTCTACTTTTATTTATTCTATTACTTTAATTGTTATTTATCTTTCCAAATTGGCTTATGAACCTTCTCATGTTAGATTTGAATATTCTATTTAATATAATTCGAGGTATTTCGGATTTATGATTATTTTATTCTATTTATGATGCTTTTAATTTAATTTAGATTTTTCTCCTTTTGGCTTTGGTTAAGTAATTGGTAACACTTGAGTTGTCAAACTCAGCAGTTGATTGAGATTTGGGAATTGCTGATTAATTTGGATCGCTCTAAAGCTAGTCTTTCTACGGGAGTTGACTAAGACTTGAGGGTCAAATTAATTAGTCCACTTGACTTTCCTTTATTTAGTAAGGGTTAACTAAGTGGGAGCAAAATCCAATTCTCATCACACCTGATAAGGATAACTAGGATAGGATTTCCAGTTCTTATACCTTGCCAAGAGATTCTCCTAATTATTAATTTATTTTTCTTGTCCTTTAAATTACTTATTCCTTATTTCAAAAACCCAAAAATACACTTTTTTCCATAACCAATAATAAATCATACTTCCCTGCAATTCCTTGAGAAGACGACCCGAGGTTTAAATACTTCGGTTATCAAATTTTATTGGGTTTTGTTACTTGTGACAACCAAAATTTTGTACGAAAGGATTCTCTGTTAGTTAGAAACTATACTTGCAACGCGATTATATTTTTCATAAAATTTCTTTACCGACAGAAAACCCGTTCGTCAGGCCCCAGCCCAGAACCCGCCCTGGTTTGTTCCCAACAGAATCCTGAACCCAATCGGCCCTAGCCCCAAGAGTTCTCACCCAGTTACTACCCCTGTCATGAGCTCCATAGTATCTGTTAACACACCCTCTTCTTTCCCAACACCAAAAACAACCCCACTGGCATTTAAGAAACTGACCAACATTGATATTCGAGCACGAAAGGAGAAGGTCTTGTGTTATTATTGTGATGAACGTTATAGCCAGGGGCATCGCTATAAGGCTTCTTATAAGCTCCTTGTAGGTGAAGAGGAACTCCAAGAGCTCTTACATGGCACTGCTGGAACACCTGAAGAGGAGAATGACTCTGATTTGGAGGATGTGGGTCACGAAGAGGAGGAAAAACCTCCAGGAATCAGTCTTAACGCCCTTGCCAGGGAGTTCCACCCTGAGACATTGCGTGTGAAAGGGTCACACGCCAATCGCCCCCTGCTGATTTTTATTAATGGCGGCAGCACCCACAACTTTATCAAAGGGTCAATTTCCAGGAAGCTCAATTTGCCTATCACCAACACATCGACACTTCAGGTAATGGTGGGCAATGGTGATTCCATAAATTATGCTACTAAATGCGAAGATTTTTCACTATTGGTACAAGGGTATAACTTCTTTGTGGACACTTATGTACTGGACCTCAAAGGCGCAGATGTGGTCCTAGGAGTGCATTGGATGATGTGGCTAAGTACTATCCACATTAATTATATAGAATTGTTCATGAAGTTCAAGGTACTAGGGAGATGGGTCACATTTAAAGATGAACACTTATTACAAGAGGCAAAATTGAATTTCAGAGGATTGAAGAAACTCCATAGCAATCAGCATATTTCTTCTTTGTTTCAATTGGAGGTCAGGGGTTTATCACCAACATCAATTCCACCAGTGATTGGTAAAGATGTTCAAGGGATTCTAGAGAAATTTTTTGAGGTGTTTGAAGATTCCACACAACTCCCACCACAACGAGCTATTGATCATCCAATCCATCTTTTCCCAGGTGCAACCCCGGTGAACATTAGACCTTAAAAATATCCACATTTTCAAAAGGAAGAACTGGAGCGGCTATTGATTGAGATGTTAGAAACCGGTGTGATACGTGACAGTCAGAGTGCTTTTTCAAGCCTGGTTCTGCTTGTGAAGAAGAATGATGGGGTTGGCATTTCTACGTTAATTACAGAGCCCTGAATGCAATCATTGTGAAGGATAAATTTCCAATTCCAACCATAGATGAGATACTTGATGAGTTACATGGGGCCTAATTATTTCTCAAGATTGACCTGAGGAGCGGCTATCATCAGATTAGAATGCGGGAGAAGGACATAGACAAGACGACATTCATGAGTCATATGGGCCACTAAGATTTTGTGGTCATGCCATTTGGCCTCACTAATATGCAATCCATGTCCCAAGAAACCATGAACCGAGTTTTCCAACACTACCTGAGACTGTTTATAGCTATTTTTTTATGATATACTGGTGTATAGCCAGACCCGTGAAAAGTACTTGAGGCATTTGGCTCAAACTTTACAAGTTTTGTGGGAGAAACATTTCATTGCCAAACAAACAAAATGTGCATTCTTACAACAATAGATTGAGTACTTGGGACATGTAATTTATAGGGAAGGAGTGAAGGAAGATCCTACAAAGATTGATGCAATCTTAGCTTGGCTTGTTCCTATCATAGTGAAGCAATTAAGGGGCTTCTCTCAGGTTGACTAGATACTACAAAAAATTCGTTGCCAATTATGCTCAATTTGTCTTCCCTTTGACTGAGTTATTGAAGAAGAACGCCTTCTAATGGACCATATCCATTGATCAGGCTTTTCACCATTTGAAGCAACTGATGGTTAACACCCCTATTCTGGCACTCCCTAGCTTCTCCCAAACCTTCATGGTAGAAACTATTGCTTCTAGCATTGGTGTTGGGACGATTCTGTCTTAAGGTGGTCATCACATTGCCTACTTCAGCAAGAAATTAGGGGTGCATTTAGCACAAGCATCCGCTTATGTGTAGGAACTCTATGCCGTCACTTAAGCAATTACAAAATGGCAGCACAATTTGCTAGGTAAGAGGTTCCTCATTAAGACTGACCGTCAAGTGTTAAGGGAGCTCGTGAGTCAAGTCATCCTCACCTCCGAGCAACACCATTATCTCTCAAAGTTACTAGGGTATGACTTTGAGATTGAATATCGTCCTGGCACGTTCAACAAGGCAGCCGATGCCCTATCCCGCCAAGAAGAGGAAGCCAATTGTCCACGATTCCAAGCATTCACAGCGGCGCAATCTTAACTCATTTCTGAATTATTGAGAGCCAATAGTGAGATGGAGGAGATGTTGCAACTTCAAGAATGCTTGAGGAATGGCGACTTGCCTTCCGATTATGTGTTTAAGGATGGTTTATTGCTGTATAAAGGGTGAATTTGGGTGCCAAATTTTGCTGATTTGCATACTACTCTCTTAACCCCGTTTTATTTTGTGCTAACAGTGGGCGTTTTGAAAACTTACAAGGGGCTGAGTGAACTGTTCTTTTGGCCTGAGATGCGCCAAGATGTTGTTTGCTTCATCGATCGTTGTGTTGAATGTCAATGCACGAAGTATATCGCTACCAAACCACAAGGTCTTCTTCAACCCCTTCCTATTCCGGCAAAACCATGGGATGACATCAGTTTGGATTTCATCACTAAGCTTCAAAACTTTAATGGCTTTACTACTATACTTGTTGTCGTGGATAGATTCAGCAAGACTGCCCGGGTTCCTCCGTTAAAGACAGGTTTCTCAGCCAAACTAGTTGCTCAGAAGTTCATTAATTCAGTGGTAAGATATCATGGGTTTCCTACCATTATTGTTTCCGATAGAGACTCTTTCTTCTTAAGTCGCTTCTGGAGGGAATTGTTTGTGAATTGTGGTACTAAGCTACTCTATAGTACAGCGTACCATCCGCAGACCGATGGTCAGATGGAGGTTGTAAACCGAACGCTGGAATAATACCTGCGTGTGTTCACCCATGCCCACCCTGTAAAATGGTCAGTTTATCTCAATTGGGCTAAGTTTTGTTATAACAACTTGTTCCACACCACAATTGAGATGTCTCCACATGAAGCATTATATGGGTTTCCAACCCGAACCATTCCGGGGTATGTGCATCACTCATCTTCAGTTCATGATGTAAATGACTTGCTGCGAGTGCGGGAGTCTCTTGATATGGAACTGAAGTTTCGCCTCCAACAATCACAGAACCAAATGAAATTCCTGGCTTATAGTCATCGTCGAGAGAAATTATTCAATATTGGTGACTGGGTTCTGTTGAAGTTGCAGCCATATAGGCAAAGCTCAATGGTAGCTTGGGGTAACTTAAAGCTTGCTAAGCGGTTTTATGGGCCGTTTAAGGTGCTGTAGCGAGTAGGGGATGTTGCGTACAAGTTGGAACTTCCAACTGGCAGTGCTATACATTCAATTTTCCATGTCTCATTGCTAAAGGAATTTAAGGGGGACCCGACTATGATTGGGATTGCCACAGACCTTTCCCTCTCTCTACCTTTTAAACCACTTCTGGCTGCGATCATTGATAGTAGCATGTGCTACTTGACGATGGTTCTCAAACTGTCCAAGTATTATTAGAGTGGCCAGGTGTACCAAGAGAAGAAGTAACTTGGGTCAATTGGTCTGAGTTGGTGAAGATGTATCCCACTGAGGACCTTAAGGACAAGATCATTGTCATGGGGGAGAGTAATTGATACGAATAATAATAATAATAATAATGCCAATGCTGAGGCCCAAAAGAAACAAGAGGATGGGCCTAATGAAGTCATTATGTAGCATAACCTAAGTAACAAAAGGGTGAGGAAACCACCTATATGGATGAAAGACTACGAGAAGTTAATAAGACTGTGTCATAGGGAATTATTAGCTTGTGTTGAGGTTAGAGTTAGTTACAACAGATTGGAAAATGGGTTGTGATATAAAAAGGGAATTATAATGTAAGAAAAGGGAATAGGTATTATATTGCTATTGGATAGTGCAGACCTCCCTTGAGCTTAGGGTGGTATTGGTATATTGTTTCATTGATTCTTGCTTTATATATCAATTCAGTACTTCTTTTGTCAATAGAGTACACTTATATTACTTTGCCATATTACTACTGTGATTGTTGTAAATTGCTATTAACGTTTGTAGTGCCTATTAGATTCACCACGCCTAAGTACATGATCTTATAAATAGGAGTGCAAGATACAAAAGAGAGGAGTGGTTTTAGCAACGCATAAGCACTCATCAAATCCCTTTCTCCTTCCTTTTTATGGCTTGATCATTGATGCATGCTTGCTAGATTTTCCAAACTATATTGTTGATGATGATGGTGGTGCTAATTTGGTTGAAACTAGTTATGTTTGATGAATTAGAACAAACTTAGGATTGTATTTTGAGGATTATTGGTGAACTGAGATAGACTAGCATCTATCTTGGGGCCTTGATAACTCAATTTGGTGTTCAAGAACATTTTGAATTAATTCATGTTTTAAGTTGTTATGTTGAATTCCTAAAGATGATTAATTTTGTAGAATCTGTTGTTGAACTAGTAACTTGCGGAGCCAATTTCTTTACCTTATAGCAAAATTTTCGAATCGGACTAAATTTTGGTAAAAGATGGATGTGTCTAGTGATACCAAATTTGATATTATTCCAATGACTTGAGAATAGGGGAGCTTTAGTTTTTCCCTTAATTCTAGTGCCATTACAAGGGGAAAAAAAGCTTGTCGCCACACTTTTTCTTGCAAAGGTCAATAGCCACGCTTTTATGAAAATGGCGATTGATTAGAGATTTGGCCATGCTTTTTTTTGTCATGCTTCAAAAGTGTGGCAAAAAAGGGTTAATGGCCATGCTTTTATGAAGGTGGCGGTTGATTAGAGATTTGGCCATACTTTTTCTTGCCACGCTTTAAAAGCATGGCCGAAAGGAGGTTAATGACCACGCTTTTACGAAGGTGACGGTTTTCTTAATTTGATTTGAGTGGATTTGCTTTTTCAGAGCTTTGAATCAACTAGCACCTTTGGAGGAAGCATGTGGAAGAGGACACAGTAGCTTAAATCTACTAGCACTTTCGATTCTGTTAATTCTAATTTGTTGAATTTATACTATTCTGATTTGTGCTTTATACTTGGTTGGGTTGTTCATTCTGATTTTTTTTTTGTTTTATGGTTTTTAATCTATTTTTTATTCTGGTTTATGGTTGTTGATTCTGATTTTGTTCTATTCTGATTTTTAATGTTTTTTATACTACTTTATGTTTGTTTTTGTTTCTGTTTTCTATCTGTCAACATGGTTTTCATGTGTTTTCCCCTTTACTTTTAGGGTTGAATTCCTCAAATCTCTAAATACCAGTCCTCAAGCCAAGAAGTTTCATCTCAAGAAGGATAAGTTCGAGTGATATGTGTTTTGCCAAAGTTTGATCATTATGGAGGGTGTTATTTTTTCATTATGTTATGTTGGATTGTAATGGGTGTTTCATATGTATCAAAACAATCTTGTGGTTTAATATTATGTCTTTTGCCTATGTATGTTGGATTGGTTGATTTAGAATTATATATATAATTTTTTTTGTCATTGTTTAAATTAGTTCCTCAAACTATGATTTAAAATTATATGTCAATTTTACAAGATTTATTAGGAAGATAGATACAAAACAGTGTAGCCATAGGTATTTTGAGCTAGCTTATAACTACGCTTAAAAAGGGCGGCCATTGTACAGTAACCCAAACAATGGGCACGCTCAAAAAACATGGCCATAGTTGAAAACAATTGGCACGATTAAAAAGCGTAGTCGTATCTTTCTCTATCGGCATGCTTTCGAAGTGTAACCAAAATCAAACCAATAGACACATTTTTAAAAGCGTGGTTGTATGTTCATCAGAGGGTGCACTTTAAAAGCGTGGTTACAGGGTTATACATACGGCTACGTTTTTAATTTTGACGATAGATAAAAGCGTAGGAAAAAATTAAGTGTGCCAATAGATTGACAAAAACGTGGCGATAGAACAACCAGCATGCTCGCAAATGTGACCCTTTTAAAAGAGTGCCGATAGCTCAAAAAACGTGGCGAAAAACTATCGCTACGCTTTTCCCCACTTTTTGGCACGCTTTAAAAGTGTGGCAATAGACTGTTTTTCTTGTAGTTTGCTAGAGATCCAAGAAAAATATAATATTTAATTTTTTGGAAATCTTGTTTTGAAAAACAATCATATAGACATAAATTTCAGAATTTCGAGGTTGTTTGCTATTTCACTATTGCAAGCAAATATGTTTGATGGACAAATTGTAAGCATATGCTTGAATGAGATCAGGTTTCGTTTGAGGAATGAAGATATGACAGGTTGTGACCGTGAAAGGACCCGATTTGGTATTATGACTAAAAAGAAAGGCTTGGAGTGGATGACCAAGGCCAATTATGAATTATGATAAGCAGCAGCGGAACTTGAAACAAAATTTTGGGGGGTTAGATAGAGGATAATTGTCAAGATACTTTTGATATGGACCCCATTTAAAATAAGCTAATCTAATCCCATCTCTCTGATTTGGGTGACATTACCAAATTTAAAGTTGTTTTCCAGGGTCTCATTTCAAAAAATTAAGGTCAAACTCATTAGATGTAACTTTTTAAACTTTTAAAGATTGTATCTCACTTTTTTCGTGATTCATTAAAGTAGAAGAACTATGTATAGGTGTTGATATTGTAAAAGTTATATGTTCTCCTTCTTAAATATTAGCATTCCTCTTAAAAAAACATCAATTCTTTGATTTTTCATTATTATTTTATATAAAATTTGAATATATATCCTGTAAAATATGTAAAGAAGAAGTTAGAAGGACAAATATTAAAATTTATAATATTTATTGATTTTTTTTATCAATTTATACAAATATAATAATATTAATATTTATTGAATATTCTATTATTTTTTATTATATAAAAAATTAAATTAAATAAACAGTAAAATATAAAATAATATTAAATTAAATAAATAAAAAATATCTAATTTTTTTATATTTGAACTTAAAAATAGAGGGAGTGTTGCTTATTAAACTTATTGGGTACTTTAAGTCATAGTAAAGCATTTAAATTAATTAAACTATTTTTTATCTTTTAAAAAAGTACTACTAATTTTTTTATAAAAAATTTGAGGGATTTTAGCATTGGTTTTGTTTGATGAATATCACCTTATGTTGGACATAACTTCGTTTTTCTTTGAAATATGCTAAAATCCAAAGATTTGAGACATCATTGTTTTAAAAGATATAATTGGTTTATGTATATGGCTATCCGCTACATGGTACCATCTGAGTTCTGACTATGAATTGTATGGGTGCTGTTCAAAGTGTTAAGACTTGAAATTATTAAAGAATGGTTAATTGAAAGAGTATATTCGGTAAAGAATAATAATTAAGAACTTATATATTGTTACTGGAAGTTGATGGTGGTGGAAAGGAAGAGGATGATAAGGAAAAGAAAAAAAAAAAAAGAGGGAAGGTGGTAGCAGCGATCATTATAGTTGTCATGGTTGTCCCATGTTTTTTTTTTTTTTTTAATGTTGTTTCTTCTTTTCTTATTTTTTTTCTTCTCTTACTAGTATTTTTTTTATTATTGGTATTTTTTTTTGGTAAAACACAAAATATTTTACAATAAATACATCAATTTTTAAGAAAAATATAGGTAAAATACAAAGAAGTTCTTATCTAAACACAATTTTTTTTAAAAAAAATGATGAAAAAAGCACATTTAATAAAATACATAGGGTAAAGTATATTTTTTGTCCCTAAAGTTTGGCAAAAATTTTAAAAATACCCCTAAGTTTTATTTTATTTCAATTTTGTTCCAAAAGTTTTCGATTTGCATCAAATATACCCTCGACGGCTAAATTTTCAAAAAATTTAAGACCAATCTAACAATAATGCATGAAAATTATGCTTGATTTGTTTGTGTTGAGGGTTGTTCTTATGAAATTGTTGTTGAATTGGTCTTAAATTTTTTGAAAAATTAGCCGTCAGGGGTATATTTGATGCAAATCGAAAACTTTTGAGACAAAATTGAAACAAAATAAAACTTAGGGGTATTTTTGAAACTTTTATCAAACTTCAGGGACAAAAAATATACTTTACCCAAATACATCATTTGACAACAACAAAAAATGATAAAAAAAAAAACCCAAGATTAAAGTGCGTGTGATTTACATATACATTTATGGAAATAATATGCATTAGACCAATTAATAAGGCTGGCAATTCATACCCTATCCGCGAGTATCCAATCCGGTCCAATCCGTTCGGGTAGGGTAGGCTACCCGACCCGCTGCGAGTAAGGTAGGATACGGTCCGGGTATGCCTGCGGGTAGGGTAGGGTACGGGTTTAGGGTGTACCTTACCCTATCCTACCCGCACCTCATATATAACACATATTTTATAAAAATTAGGTATATAGTGAAGCAAGTAAGAGTTGAACCCACAACCTCCCTTATGTAATGATTTACAATAAATGAACAACCACTAAAATTAGTTAGTTAATTTAGTAATTTAGAGCATTAGTTTTTGATTTTTTATCTTATTAATATGTATAAAATTCGAAATAATTGAATTTTATATTTACTTTAAAAAAATTTGATATTTCTGCAGGTAAGGTAGAGTAGGATAGGGTTTAGAATTTTAGGATGCGGGTAGAGTTAGGGTTGAGAGATTCTCAACCCGCGGGTAGAATTTTAATAAAATTTTCAACCCGCGAGTAGAATTAGAGTAGGCTCCAAACCCTACCCTACCCTACCCATTGCCAACCCTACTAATTAATTATTAGATTAACTTAGTCGAATGAACTTATTAGTTACCAAAAAACTTGTTCATCGTGTAGTAAACTAGTAATGCTATTTTTTCTGATTTTTGTAAAAAGAAATAAAATATACCATACAATTAGATAAAATACATATTTATAGAAATTTGTCGTGTACCACACCGAATACTAGTATACTATATATTTTGAATAGGATGCTCCAACTTTAGTCCTACTAACAATAATTTAAGATGCTATCATACATTCATACTTGTATTTAATTTAGGTTTAATTATTCTGTTAGTCCCTATAGTTTCGCAAAATTTTTAATTAGGTCCCTATATTTTTTTTCTTTTTAATTAAGTCCTTGCACCAAAATTTTTTTTTAATTGGGTCCCTACACTTTTTTTTTCCTTTTATTTAGGTTCTTATACCAATTTTTTTTTTAGTTGGGTCCCTATAAAATTAAGCCAATTACTACTAAGAAGGACTTAATTGAAAAAAAAATTTAGTGTAGAGATTCAATTAAAAAGAAAAAAAGTATAAGGACCTAATTGAAAATTTCACGAAACTATAGGGACTAACAGAGTAATTAAACCTTTAATTTATCCAAAAAAAAAAAAAGGGGTTGAATAAAACAATACTCAGATAGAGAATGAAGAAAGGATAAAAAAAAAAGAAGATAATATATATCATTATACCAATATAACAAGGCAAAATAAATTCCAGAAAAGAAGAAAAATATATGAAAACCATCTTAAGACAAAATGGTACACTAAGGCTATGCATCAGATAATGGTGCCTAATCATTCATCATCATCAAAGTCCGAGTGGGAACACCGAACCGCAAAAGCAATTTATGTGGCCTAGGAAAAAGCCTCGACCTACTTGCTATAATTACCAATTCGGCAACTCAGCACTTCGAAACCACTAACGCATGATAAACAAACACATCAGACCACATAGCAATAATCTAAATTAATCTTTATCTTCACACTACTCTTCAAAATCGTAAGGCAACGACATACAGATAAATAGAAGCTACTTATATAATAACGCCTAAATATTTTTGTAAAGATATTTTTAAGTAATTAAAATTTAATATATATATATATATATATATAATTATTAAACTATATTATTTTTATTAAAATTAGATCAGATAAATTAATTTGGTCAAAAAATTAATAAATTATACTTTAAATTAGTTTAAATTAATATTTTTTTAAAAAAATAATTATAATATTTTTATTATAAAAGATAATTAAAATATTATTATTATTATTATTATTATTATTTTTGAAAACTTTAAATTTTAACTATTTTTTTTGTGTCGTTATAAGATTAGAATAGAAGGTTTCTAAAATTAAAATATATATAATAGAAATATTTCAGTTATTTTCTATAATAGAATTATTGTAGTTATTTTCTTAAAAAATATTAATTTAGATCAGTTCAAGATTTAATTTACTAATTTTTTAGTCAAATTAATTTGTCTGATTTAATTTTAACAAAAATAGTATAATTTAATCGATTATATATATTAAATTTTAATTAATAAAAAATATCTTTAAAAAAACGTTTTAAATATCTTTATTTGAGTGGCTCACTAGAAGACTTCGCCTAATTAATCATACGTTCATACATATGGCATATATGGCATATCTTTAATGCACCACTGCCACAAGCTAGCTTTGAGGGAAACAAATTCACCCGCAAATTAGATACGAGAATCATTAAAGGTGTTCATGGATCGGATTATATCCGTAAATTTATGGTAAATATTTGCATCTGATTTGAAAATTGCGGATACGATCTGATTCGCATATTGATCGAATTCTTTATAGATTGGATTGCGGATATCTGCTCTACATTCACATATTCAATTTGCGGATTCGCAAATCTGCACAATAATAATTAAAATTAAATAAATATATATTTAGTATTATATTTACTTATTTGTATGTTTTAATTAGTAATTATTATTCATATTTTGTATTATTTTATTTTTATTATTTAAAAAAAGTTTTATTCAAAATATTTTAGGAATAAATAAATTTAAAAGCGTAAAAAAAATATTTTTATTAAATTTTTACATAAAAATATAATTAAAAGGAGAAAGTTCAATTATGCGAATATATCTAATATCTAATTCGATCTGCACATATTATATCCAATTCAATCCAATAAAAATTATACGGATCGATCGAATTTTCGACCATATATACCCCCTAAGAATAATATATAGAGAGAGAGAGAGAGAGAGAGAGAGAGAGAGAGAGAGAGAGAGAGAGAGAGAGAGAGAGAGAGAGAGAGAGAGAGAGAGAGAGAGAGAGAGAGAGAGAGAGAGAGAGAGAGAGAGAGAGAAACGTTGGTTGTAATTCATGCTTATAGCTATTAATTATAGTCCATATGTGTCAATATATAAGTTCATCTTTAAACGTTTTTTTATTAAATAAAAAATGTTTTGCTTCTTATTAATTAAATAAATTTTAGTTCTTTATTAATTATATTTTATATTATGACTGGAATCTGTATTTTAAATTTGTAGTTTAAAATTTAAAATTTAAAATTTAATATTTAAAATTAAAATTTGATTTTTTAATTTAAAAAATACTATGCTTTTTATTTTTTTGAAACATAAAAATATTCGCCAAATATATATGACTTAATTAATGGTCACCAAATTTTATTTAATTTAGTCTCATGAACTAAATTGAACATTATAAGCCAATGAGTTATAACTCAAATGATATAGTCTTCTCATACTCAATTAAGAGAATGCGAGTTCGAGTGTCATATCTTTGATAAAAAAAAAAAAATTGGACATCATAATAAACACATTACTGTGGTAGCACTTAATTATTCACATCAACATGTATTAGCAGTGGAGAGATAGAAGATTGGTCTGGAATTAACGAAAATCAATTTTCAAAAAATAAAAAAATTTAGTTGATCATTTTAAAAATTAAGTACAAAATTAATTAGTTCGGTTAACTTTAGAGCATTATCTCTTTAATTAATTGATAAATGCTAAATTTAGTCCTTAAAACCTTACAAATTTGCGTCAATTTGTTTCTACAAATTTTAACATTATTAAATTGGCCCTCAATGATTGCTCCGTCACACGGTTTTCATTGTTGAGTCCTTGGTAAATGTATTCTAATGTGAATTATATCAAGTAATATGCTACTTAAAGTTCGAGTGAAAACTCATTCTATGCTTGACCATTTTTATTAAAGGCAACTATATTCCCAAAAAAAAAAAAAAAAAAAAAAATCGCTTCGGCAGTTCGGCCTATGTCTCTATTCTTCCTGACTCCTGAGACTTCATTATTTTTATTGTCAACTTGTAAACGACGGATACTTAAGCTATTTTGTTAATATGTTTGAATTGAACTTTAAGTGTCTTGTTGTAAGTATCGAATTGGTTGTTCTTAGAACATCTTTAATAAAATATTTTTAGAGTATTATTTTTTAGAAAAAAATATAGAAAGACAATAAATTAAATGAACAATATGAATAATAAAATAAAATAAAAAACTAAAATCAGATGATAATTAAGTTAATTAATTTTTAATAATTTTAAAATTTGAATTTAAAAAAAATAAAGATTTGCAAATAGTGCAGTTACGTATACTATAGTCTCCATTTTTTCCGTGTGATTTCCGTTCTACAGAGTATTCCTCTCACCCATTTTCTTTTCATCTCTCCGGTCTGACGCCACCAAAAACACCAGCCGATGTCGCCCAGAACACCAGCCGACATCGCCCAGCTCTCCAAGAACGTCCGAGCAGGCACCCTCTTCGCGCACATTGCATCCTTTGTGCAGCCCACCAACGCGCTGGCCGTGCAGGCACTCGGAAGCCGGCGGAGTTCACCATCCTAGCATCTCCATCCGCAACATAAAAGGGACATACACAGCTACCGTTTCATACGTACATCACCCCTCACGTCCAAATGTTCATTTTACTTTGATGGTAGATGGTTATTTCAGGCATTATGTATGCAGATGGTCGTTTTAGTGAGTAATTGGATGATTATTTTTGTTCACAGATGTCGGATGTTCATTTCTATACCTACCCGAATGGTTATTATTACGGTGGTGGCAGAACGCGACCCCTAGGGAGGGTACCGATGCGGGAGAGAAAGGCGAGCCGGACACCAGGGAGACGCAACGGGAAGGACGCAGGCCTGCCTTGACAGGGGATGCCGGCGGAAGACACAAAGACCCCCGACGGGATGGTGGCGTCTGTCTGAGCTATTGGCTACCAGCGACAGAGACAGACGCGTGTGAGAAAGGGGGCTGGACTGGGGTCGAAGCTGGACAGTGAGGATGTACCCGGTGAGATAGGATGGTTAGTGATGAATGTGGGGTGGCTACTGGCTAGGGAGGAAGAGAGATTTGGGGTGAAAACTGTTTATAATTTAGGGTTTGGATGGTTATTTTTGTGAAATAACTGAATGGGGTTTTTGGATTTAGAATAATCAGTGGAGTGGTTTTCATTTTTTATTTCTATTGGGTTAAATATCCAGCCGATTGTTCACATTGTTAAGATTTTTTATTGTCTCTCTAGTGGAGTTGTATTTTTTATATTTTTAAAAATTAAATTGATTTAGAATTAAAATTTATATTGGAGTTGATTTGTGAAATAAAATCGATATCACCTTAAAGATATGATATCATTTTGATAAAGAACCAATAAAATTTTATCACTCGTATAATTATTTTGAGAAAATAATTAAAAATAATATAAAATTTTAAATAAACCCAAAATAAGTATTGAAAGAATAAGTTTTATTTTTAATTTTAAATCACTATTTATAATATATAATCTTACAAATATTTTTATAAAATTCAAAATAAAACTAAAATTAGAATTAGCATTGAAGATACTTTGAGTTTAAACTCTATATTATTGCCAACTCTCATGTTAAGACTCGATTTGGTAAATGTTTGTATTTTCAAATAACTTATTAAGTCTAGCTTTTAAGAAATAACATTTCAAAAGTTATGATAGCTATATTTGGTAAATTAAGATACACATAAATTTCAATAAACATAAGTTATAAAAACTGTAGTAGTTGGTAGAATTGTTTTTAAAATTTAAGGTAAAGTATTATTTTGATGTTTAATATTTAGGATAAATTTTATTTTAATTTGTAATGTTTTAATCGTTTTATTTTTATCATAAAATGTTTAAAATGATATTAATGTTATTCTATCGCCAAATTTTTCACTAACAATTAATGAAATTGATGTTTTGTTAATAATATTTTGGGTTAAATATTTTTTTCGTCTCTAAGGTCTTTGGTCAAAATTAAAATCGTTCCGACCTTTTTTTTTATTAAAATCATCTTCAATGTTACAAAATATTATAAAATCATCATTTTCCCTATAAACAATATTTTTAACCCCTAACCTCCAACCCCCCCCCCCTTCAGGCTTCATCATTATAACTGAGCCTCTCTCTCTCTCTCTCTCTCTCTCTCTCTCTCTCTCTTCTACTCTCTCTCATCACTAACCCCTAACTCCCTTCATCATCATCACCGAATCTCTCTCTCTCTCTCTCTCTTTGTTCCAAACTCTTACTCTCCCTCACTACTAACCCCACTCATCTTCTTCTCATCACCATCACCATCACCATTATCACAGAAATAAAGATTGAATCACACACACAAATTAAAGAATCACAAAATAAAGATACTTCATCTATTAGAAGCTTCTTCAAAAGCTTGAACCATAGGCGGTCATTGCTGCTATCGAAGGATGAAGGTTATAGAAGGCTTAGAGAAGGGGGTTGAATCTATGGCTTTCTTTTAACTTTAATGAAATAAGCCTTTAATTACAAACTTTCACTAAAATATGTTTGAACTGTGCAGCGGAAACTTTATGAGACAATTTCATTTTGTCTCATAAATATTAGAAAACAGAACTTAGAGAAAGAGAAGAAGAATAACACAGGCATGTATCCTGGTTCAGTTGCCTTGTGCAATGCAACCTACATCCAGTCTCCACCACAATAGTGGTGGAATTTTCACTATAGTTAAAGTATTATATACACCAATTCTTAGGATTCACTCGATCCTTTCTCTCTCAAGTTCTCTTCAAACTTGATTTGGTTATGCTAATACCTAACTCTTCACTTTAAGTGCTAACCCAACTTAGAAAGGGGCATCTCACAGGTACAAGACATAGTACATAAGAAATAACCTAAAAAATTTGAAATCACTCTAGGCTTTTTTTTTCTCAAGTATTTCACTTAGCCTTTTGTCACTCATAGGCTTTTTCTTGATTTCTCTCTTTCAGCCTTTTACCTCTCAAGAAATTACAGAAAGATATACATTGAAAATGAAATACAGACTATAAAACATAAAGGAGATTGATGCATTAACAGCCTCTGTTGCTATATGTTGAACCAGATTCAGCTGACTCTGATTAAGTTCTTCATCTTGGTGGAATGCTTCTTTTACTAGAAAACACTGTCCAAAGTTGATGAACTCTACAGAGAAGCTCTTCAAACACTAAACTCAAAATCTGGCTCTCTCTCCTTGTCTTCAGAAAATAAAATTTTCTTATTTGTACCTCTTTCAAAATTGCTCTCTTGATTTCTTCTGAGTCAACTCCTTGGACTTCGAGCTTTGATAATTCATTACTTCACTTTCTTCAATCAACCCCTAAATTAGGGATTTCATTTATGATTTTCTCATTTGACTGAGGTCAATTGAGCAACAAAGGATTGTTGTTCAATGATAAGCTCCAAATCTACACCATTAAGAATGTGCTTTGGCTCCAAGTAACTTTGTGGACCATTGATTTATAGCAGCATAGATCAGAGATTTCTTTCTCCATTTATCCCAAAGTGGTGTCACAGAAAGTTGGAGAAGGAGTGAAGAAAATAAAATACATGTAAATAGAAATAAATCACCTTTAACTTTTGACTAAGCCTAGCTCATTTTGATTTGGGTGATTAGACACTACCTTTTGAGTTTTACCTTTCTCTTTCTTTCTTCTTTGATGAAATGAGCAAGAAGAACGAAGCTCTCACTCTCTCTCTCTCTTTCTTTCTGATTCTTACCGAAGCAAACATGTGAGCGTTGGCTTTGGAGTGCTTCAGCATGATGGAGTCTTCTTGGACTTGGGTTGGATTTGTTTCATTCAGCCCAAATGTTTTCTCTGCATTCTTTTCTATGGGCTTTGAGTATTAGAAGCCCACCGAAGATCTTGTTTCTGTTTTTATTTGTTTGGGCTGTTGCAACTTTGATTTTGGCCTGCATCACTTAATCAAATGCAATCAAAACTAATTGGGTGATTAACCTATAACACCCTACCACACAGAGTCTTATGCTTAAGTCATAAAACAGAGGTGGCGAGGTATTACGACCACTAAAAAAAATCTAGTACGTGTAGTATTGTAAGGATGTTTATAACTAGGAGCCCTTGAAGAAAAAGAGGTAAATCAAAACCGTTAAATTAAAACGCACACCACTCCGATCGATAACGTAAACGAAACAGATAAAGAATAAGCTGACGCTAAGAGATATACAAAAGAGTGCCAGAATACATATATCAAGACTCGGGACTTGGCTTGCGAAGATAACCGACCCGAGCATATAAGTATATATACATATATATAAGGGAACTACCCAAAGACAACCCAAAAGACAAAATACAGAACCTGTTTCTCCAAAATAACTTCTATGAGAAGTTAATATAAAATATATATGAACAGTGGAGAATATAAGTATCTAAACAGGTATACAATGATCAAAATAAAATCCCAAAAGCTAAGGATCTCTGCCAAAAGGAAGTCTCCAGCATGCCTCAGCGAGGAGCCTCACGTCCTGCATCTGAAAACCACAAAATCCGCATGGGTGAGAACAGAGGTTCTCAGCATGGTAACAGTGCCCAAATATCTAACATGTAATGTCCTGGAAAAGCCGAAGGCAATCCTAGAACTTCCAGATTATAATCAAAGCGTATAAACAATGCTAAACCATGAGAAATGTAAATAGGCGACTAACTTAAGGATCTTCAGACTAACTAGATATCCCCTTTTCAAATCCTGCAAACCTCCTAACAGCCAACATTAATTGAGATGCAAACACAAGTATATCACACAACAAATGCATAAGTAGGAAGCAGATAGGGCAGTTTGACAATTAGCAATTAAATATGCAGACAATTAGGCATTCCACACAAATCATATATAGTGCATATGATGCATGCCTATCCTAGTGGCTGATGAGTTTCATCTGTCGGTTATCTAGCCAACCCGACGTGTCCGGTAGCTAACCCAACCACAATCTCTCGATTTTGCATTAATTTTATTAGAGAGAATACGTGCCCTGTCATCATTAGAGGGTATCTGTGCCCTGTCACCGTTAGAGGGTATCTGTGCCCTGTCACCAATTTACCATTAGAGGGTATCGGTGTCCTGTCACCCTTACAACCAGAGAGAAAACACAAGCATACCAACATACTCACATCCAACCCTTCCATTCATTATTCATTTACTATATTCATTCATTAGTCATATATGCATCCCCGGCACACTCGCCACATGTTCAGGCTTCCTCAGTCAATCATAATTATTCAATCGTAATCATATGCACATACATACTCATTCGTAAACAACTTTCATCTCAGCCATCCGGCTTACAAGTCACAATTTATTATTAGCCATAAACCATCATAACACACAGCCATTCGGCTCATAACACATTCAGCACTCCACCATCCTCCGTAACAACTCATATCCTTATCATAATACCCCCTTTCTTCATTCACAAGTTACCCCCTTCCCTAGCTTCCTCTCAATTACTAGGTATTCTATATTAATTTAAGATTTAAAGGATGAAATTGGGGGCTTATAAGCGTGAAACAACATCTCGGAAGGTTACAAGCTTGTTGAGAATGTGAAAGATTTGAAAATAAAAGCTTTAAAAAAGAACAGGGTCACATGCATACGCATAGGGGTGTGCGTGCGCACGCCCGAAGGTATTTTCAGAATGTGTGCGTACGCACAGGTCTGTGCATATGCACGAGAAGAAAAATCTCCAGGGTTGAGTGCGCGCACAAGGTGTGCTAGCGCCACCAACAGCATGCCATTCCCAACGTGTGCGTGTACACAGATCTGTACGTACGCACAGCTTGTAAGACTTCCTTGGCCATGTGCGCGCATAGAGCGTGCTAGCGCTCCCAGCAGCAGCCCCATTTCAGCGTGTACGTATGCACAAGGCTGTGTGTGCGCACAGGCTCAAAATTTTACGGGGTGTGCGTGCGCACAGGACTGTGCGTGTGCACACAAACCAGAAATCACAAATTCTACAAAAGTTGCATAATTCAGATTTTTGGCCCGAACTTCCAACGATCATATCTCCTTCCACAAAATTCAGATTTCCACCAAATTTAAACCATTTTAAAGCTCATGAAATTATCTTTCAATTGATATAAAAATCATCAAATTCCAAAAACAATAACTCAAGATATGATCCGTTGAAGTTCATTAAAATTTCATTTTTACCAAAACTCATAAACTCCCCATTTTCAAAACATACTCTTACCAATCCATACCAAATCAACCCAAAACTCAACCATTCCAATAATCAATCATTTTTAAACCCCTTTCAATCATCAATCTCCAATTCCATCATAATTAGCCAATTTTCAATTTAACAAGTCTCATATCATAATTAACATTTCACATCTCAATCTCTAACAAATATTCAATTCATCAATCACCTTATATACATATATACGCATATCAATATTACAGTTCTATCATACTCATCAACAAGAGCCTTAACCCATATCATCAATCAAGCATATAATTTATATCACACACAACATTACATGCTTTACCAACCACTACAATCACTCACAATCATTCCCACCATCATTCATACATTTTTAACTCAATCTAAATTATCCAACAACCACGTCAATAATTCCAAAGCCCTATCCTAGGATCACTAGCCTATGTTTTCACACCACATTACATTTTAGATACAGGAAACCGAAACCATACCTTAGCCGATTCTCGTTGCACCCGGAACACTCTCAAATTCAACTTCCAAGATTTCCAAACTCCACCAACAGATTTTCTAAGCTTGGGGCTCCACACCAAAGCTTTCCAAAACCACCAAATCAAGCTCCAATACACATATATACAATGCCTAAACCATAATATCACACAAAAACACAATAACTCAATACCCAATACCTTAAATTCAATATTTTCACTAGGGTTTGAGATCCCTTACCTTACCCAAGGATCAAAGAAGTAAGAACAAGCCTATCCTTCAAGTTAATTTAAGCCTATAACATCCAAACTCAAAAATCTCAACACTTTACTCACTAAAATTTCAAATATGAAGGCTGAGGATTTGAGTAAGAAACTATGGCTTACCTCAGAAATCTTGGTGTAAGTTTTGTAGAGTTCGATGCCGCGGTCGCGTGGCCCCAAACAGTGCGTCAATCGGAACTCCGGATTAAAAGTTATGATTAATGGAAGATTGAGGTAGATAAGAACAAGGGTTTATGTTTCTTCTCCCCCTTTCCCTTTGTGTTCAGCGTGTGTGTTTGTTTAGGGGAGAGAGAGTGCTGAGCTCTCTCATTAAATGAGAGCTTGGCTGCGCCCTTGGGCCTAACTTGGGTCCGGTTGGCCAGGTTTGCCCCGTTCGCCCCAATCTTGGGCTGATTTCTTTAAAATTGGTGTCAAAATTCTCGTTTTAATTTTCTCTATCACATTAAACCATAAAAATCTCATTTCTCATTTTCTAGAATAAATTCTAATTTATGGGTTAATTAATCACTAATCAACCGGATTTTACATAACCCAATTCATCAATGTTTGTCATCATCAATTAAGTTAGTTAATTTTTTAACTCAACAGAAGAGGAGCCGCAACAGATGGTGGCGGCACTGTGAACGACGTGGTGGAGGATGGAGATGTCGATGAGTTGTTGCCAATTCGGTCTTCATTCTGCCCAAAGATGCGGTAGTCATTGAAGACAGTTCCACGGTGGAATTAAATGACGAATTGGAAGCGTTTTTTGAGAAGAAGGTTACAAAATTGAGAAATGAGAGAACTACTCTGGGAGGGGGCTGTTGCGAATAGAAAGGGGATGCCAACAGAGGAAAAACAAAAGGGTTTTGGCTAAGGCATGGTACTGTCTGTGGAAGAGGAGAAGATGTAGTTAACTTGATTAAAATAATAGTTTGTTATTTGGATTTCAGCCAAACTTTTGTTCCATTTTTTCTTCCTTTTACTTGATTTCCTGGATTTCAATTTGTTCTTCATTCTTTTATTTTTTCTAGTTTTCTTTCTTCGGTATCATTTTTCTTTGATTTACTTTCTCTTTGTTTGTGTTGTTATTGTTAATTTTGGGCAGAATTAAGGTTAGACTTGTAATAATTTTATTACAGTAAGAGAAGAAAGGGACAAGGCAGAGGTGTGATGGAGGTGGGAGGAGTGTTGAGGGTGAAGAATAAATGGTAAAGACAGAAAATGAAAGGAGAAGACACGGCGGCTCTCTTTCTCTCTTTTTCGTTCTTCCTTTTTTTTTTTTTTAATTTTTGAAGAACATATACATGAGTTCTTTTTTTTTAATTTTTTTTTAATTTATGTTGTTGCTAATTTTGTGGATGTTGCTATTGCTGGATTGTTTGATTTATTTTGTGGTTATGCATGGTGTAGTCATGGTGATGATGAGACAGAAGCTAGTGGTGAGGGTAGAGACAGTTCTTTATTTTTGTTCAAGGATAAAATTGTCTAAAAAATATTGTTTATGGATAAAAAGATGATTTTATAACTGTTTGTAACGTTGAGTGTGATTTTAATAAGAAAAAAAAGTCGGAGACGATTTTGATTTTGACCCAAGACCTTAGGGACGAAAAAAGTACTTAACATTAATATTTTTATTGAAGTTACGTTTGCTTATCTCCTTTCTCCCACCTTCATCCTTTCAACAAGCTCAAACCTCATTTTCCTACTCCTTTTTTTCTCTTTCTTTTACACTATTAATTTTTCAAAGGAGTTTGAAGAAGATGAAGAAAGGAGTAGGAGAATGGGATTTGAACTTATTGAGAGGATAAAAGTGGGAGAGAGGGATTAAGTAAAACATAGATTTAACAAAAATATTATTAACAGTACATCAATTTCGTTAAATATTAGCAAAAGATTTAACGGTGGGATAACATTAATGTCATTTTAAATATTTTGAGATAAAAATATGACGATTAAAACGTTAGGGACTAAAATAGGATTCACCACAAACATTCAAGACCAAAACAATACTTTATCCAAAAATCTAAAATGACTTTAATACATATAAATATAATAAAGAGTAAAAATAAATATAGTTACATATTTATTAATATATAAAGTTATATTATACTTTTTAAATTTAATAAGGTTTAGTAATTTTTTTATTTTTGATAAATTAAAAATCATGTTCTTATACATTTTTTAAATCATGAATTCTTATTGAAAATATTTATATATAAGATAATTTTAAAGCTATTTTATATATTTCACAGTTGTAAAGTCTGACATAATGTTATTTACTAATGGATATCTATTCGCCCAAAAAATATATTATAAATATCTTCATTTATTTTTATTTTTTATTACATTTATCTATATTTAAGTCATTTTAAATGTTAAAATTAATTTTGATAACTTGTATTTATTAAAAATATTTTTATTTTAATTCATCAAACGTAATTAGTACAACTTTTGGAAGCTATATTTGAAAACATAAATTTAAAAGTTATTTTCAAAAAGTTTAAATTCTACTAATTTAATTTTTAAAAGATACAAACTAGTTTAAAAGGGTAAAATATATATTTTTGTCTTTAAAATTTGTTTAAAATTTTAAAAATATTTTTAAATTTTATTTTGTTTCAATTTTATTTAAAAATTTTTTGAATTGTATCAAATATATTTTTAATGGACTAATTTTTTAAAAAATTTAGGATCAATTCATTAATAATTTTACAAGAATAATTTTTAACATAAATAAAAATCAAACATAGTTGTCATATATTATTATTAGATTGGTCCTAAACTTTGTAAAATTTAGCTGTCAGGAATATATATTTGATAAATAAAAAATTTCAGAAACAAAATAATAAAAAATAAAATTTAAGCATATTTTTTAAATTTTTGAAAAATTTTAAAGATAAAAAATATACTTTATCGTTTTAAAAAATATTTTTTGGAAGATTGCAATAGTAGGTTACGTTGAAGTTCCTTTTGTAAAGGAGAGAAAAGAATCTAAATCTTTAACTTTTCTCTCCTTTACACCCCCTCAAACTCGAGTATAGTCGAAGAGTAACTCGTAGTTTGATCCTCAATCTTTCAAAGAAAGTAGCAGATAAAAGCTTGGTAAGAATATCTGCAATCTGTTCAGCACCTGAAACGTACACAATATGTAGAGAGTTCAACTTTTCTCTAATGAGCTAAATTTCAAGTTAAAAATGTTTCGTTTCATCATGGAGGATTGGGTTATGCATAAGGAGAACCGTGCTCAGCTTATCACAGTGAATCGTAAGAGTCGGCAGAAGGACATCTAGTTCATGAAAAAAATTTCGCAGCCAGACCAATTCAGCTTCACAAGAAGCCAAGCTCCTGAATTCTACCTCTGTAGAACTCCTGCTTATAGTAGGATGCTTCTTACACGACTAAGACACTAAATTAATTCCAAAATAGACATAAAATCTAGATACTGACCTTCTATTCTCAATGTCAGCTGCCCAGTCTGAGTCTGAAAATGCACAAAGTCTTGTGTCAATGTATCTGTGAAAGGCCAAGCCAAGTTCCTTCGTTTCCTGCAAGTATTTGAGGATTCTCTTTACAGCTTTTCAGTGAGAAAGAAGAGAAGCATGCATAAATTGACTAATTTTTTTAACGGTAAAGGAGAAATCCGGTCGAGTGATGGTAAAATATTGTAAAGAACCACTCACAGTTCTAAACAATTTTGGATCTTTAAAAGTTTCAGCACCTAAAGACAAAAACTATAAAGAAAAAAATCATTTGAGTTGGCATAGGAAAAGCCTCTCCCATGCCTACTTTGAACAATAAATCTGTTATATATTTTGTTTGAGACAAATGTAAGACCTCGTCACTTGTATGTTGGACTTCAACACCCAAAAAATAACTCAGAGTACCTGAATCCTTCAATGAGAAAATCTGATCAAGTTGCTTAATCATAAAATTTACATGAGTAGAATTATTTCCAATTATAATTATATCATCGACATAACACAAGATATAAATCAAAGAATCTGTAGTTCTTCGAATAAATAAAGAGGTATCAGAATTAGCACTTTTAAAACCAAATTTCTCTAACTTTTGATACTTAGCAAGCATTTCATCATGAATTAGTAGCATAGTTTCAACCTCACAAAGACTAAAAATTTTTTGTTTTGAATTGACAGTAATCATAAGTATTTGATAATTCTCATTAAGTCCTTCAAGAATAATTTTAACCTATTTTTTTTGTTTGAGAGGCAATTCCAAGGCTGCGAGAGAATCTGCAATGGTTTTGATTTTGGAAATGTACTTTGATGCTGTGAGATTGTGTTTTTTGATAATCTTGAATTGTGCCTTCAATTGCTTGATCCTAAATTTTGTTGACTCTTCAAAATAAGCCTCAATCTTGTGCCAAATTTGATAGCTATAGATACATCCAACCATTTTTGGCTTGAAAACTGAGCCCATAAAAGCCAATAATGAAAAAATTAGGTTTTGGTCATATTGATCAATTGTATGTATTGAGAAGATTCGATCTCGGCAAGTTAATTTTTTGAGTTATCAAAACGTTTAAGAATCTTTTTTTGATGCAAATGATATTTCAATGCTTGTCCTTTAATAACTGCTAAAGCTTGTTGCTCTCATGTCTTGTGGTTATTTTCTCCCAACTTATCTTTAATCGAATGAAAAGATCTTTGATTGAAAATCTGAAATGAAATCTGATTAAAGTTGTATTGACAACATTTAGATCTTTATTGCTAGAGATAGCAGAATTATCGGAAGGTGAAGTCATGAATCTTCAAAAAGAAAGAAAGACTAGGCTCTAGATACCATAAAGAAATTTTAGAATTGTGAATTTGAACGAAAGAGAGCAAAACACTCAAAAAAAAAAAAGAAAAGACAAAGAAAAAAATAGAAAGCAGAAGTTAAATTGAAAAACAATAAAGAGAAAACAAATATATATATATATATATATATATATATATATATATATATATATATATATATAACTGTGCTATACTAAGATTCACTCAAAATAAAATATACCATTAAATAAAATTAAACTAACTATTTCTTTACTACTTCTCTAATTCTATTATAAATAAAAATTTAAAATTTTTATCTTTCCTCTCTTTTCCACCCTTTTTAGTGCCCTTTAAATAACCATCATATCCAACCTAAAAAATTGTATCATAAAAAATATACACTCAACATTGTTAACAAAACAAAGAGAGTATGTATTCCCATGGCAAGTACAGAGACAAATGTAGTATATTAATCTAATCATCATGACATGTTTTTATATCTTTCATATTTATACCTCACATGACTTGTAGCCGTTGGTTAGGCAAATTAATATTGACTATCCAATCTTAATCTCAGCCAAAGAAAAATATTAAAGAATAAGAAATGTTATATGTACCTTTTTTTTTTTTACATTTTATATATGTACATCTTTTTCTTTTTAATTTTGTAAAATAGTTTTAGTCTATGATGTATGGACATTGACAGAGTTAAACTCTATTTTGGTCCCTGAGATTGACGAGTTGCACTGATTTAGTCCTCCAGATCCCAATTGCACAAAATTAGTCCCCCAGATTCAAAAAAATGCACCACGTTAGTCCTTACCCTATTTTCCGTCACTGGAGGACTGACGCCATTAGTGACGTGGCCAAATATTGCCATGCTGGACACTAGAAAACGGCGTCATTTTTAATTTGGTGCTAAAAAACTCCTTTGAGCGATGTCATTTGTATGCGATGGAAAACAAAACGTTTGCTTCCCTATTTTGTCTCCACTCTTCGTCTTCAACTCCTCCATGAGTGACGCAGTGGAAAAACATCTCTCTTCCATGGGTGACTCAAAATAGAAACGAGTAACTGCAATAGGATTCTCGGAGACTGCTGGATCACGAGTGAACAATGTACAGTTGTCTGAGGAGGTACTTTGCCGCTACAAGGAGGTTCTGTTCCGTCACTGAGGTTAGTGAAGAGATTAAAATTTTATTTTTTCAAATTTTAGGGGAATGAGTTGATGGTTGTTATCATAGCTTATTACTTTGTATATTGTTTTTCCCTAAGGTTTGTAGTGAAATTTGGGCTAGGGTTTTATTTCAAGGTTGTCTGCCACTGTTTTTTTGGGGTTTGTCTTCATGCTCTGTTCCAATGGTGGATAAATGTGTTTTATTTTGATATATCTCTCTGTCATGTATGAATGTAGTTGATGAAAACTATCTTAAAGGGATCATTGTGTGAAACTGGTGCTGAAAAGAATTTTTTTTGAATCATGCAGATGGATGTGCACTTAGAAATTACATTCCACCATGGGAAAAAGTTTCAGAAAGATGAAAACGGGATGACTATATATTCTCCTGATAAGAAGGCATGCGTTGGTGACATTGATGTAGATACTTGGTACGCGAAATCGTGATTGTTCGTTCCCTGGCTACAGCGCCAAAAACTTGGTGCGGGAGAACGTGATCTCAAGACTTCTACACAAATCTGCGTAACTAACCAGCAAGTGCACTGGGTCGTCCAAGTAATAAACCTTACGTGAGTAAGGGTCGATCCCACGGAGATTGTCGATTTGAAGCAAGCTATGGTCATCCTTGTAAATCTCAGTCAGGCGGATTAAATTGGTTATGAGGTTTTAGTGATTAAAATATAAATAAAATATAAAATAAGATAAAGTTACTTATGTAATTCCTTGGTGGGAATTTCAGATAAGTGTCTGGAGATGCTTTGTTGCTTCTGAACTTCTGCTTTCCTACTGCCTTCTTCCAACCATGCGTTACCTCCTTCCATGGCAAGCTGTATGACCCTCTCGGATGAAAACAAATCCATATGCACTGTCACCGCACGGCTAATTATCTGTCGGTACCCACTAGCGTCGGAATAGGACCATTGTCCTTTTGCACACTGTCACTGCGCCCAACATTCGCAGGTTTAAAGCTCTTTACAGTCATCCCTTCTCAGATCCTACTCAGAATACCACAGACAAGGTTTAGACTTTCCGAATCTCAGAAATGCTGCTAATGGTTCTAGCCTATACTACGAAAGTTCTAATCTCAGATTCAAATGCTCTGTTATCAGGAGAGACGACGTGAATTGTGATTAGGGACCCAAGAGAATATACTCCGACTTTCGTCCAATGACTACGTTGAACATCATGTAGACCGCTTTGTGGTTGTCAGGCACGCGATCTTGACTAAGCGAGTAACGAAGATTGGGTGATTGTCACGGGTCACCCCTTCATTCTGACTTAACTGAATTAATAAAAAGAGTATATCTTGGAGAAGAAGTAGGCGTGAATTGAAGAAAAAACAATAGTACTTGCATTAATTCATGAAGAACAGCAAAGCTCCACACCTTAATCTATGTGGTGTAGAAACTCCACCGTAGAAAATACATAAGTGAAAAAGGTCTAGGTATGGCCGTGAGGCCAGCCTCCAAATGTGAACAAAGGTCTATGATAGCATAGAACTTATCAAAGATCAAAAGTGATCAGAGATGTAAAATAAATCTCTAAAACTAGTTTTTATACTAAACTAATAACCTAGGGTTACAGAGAACGAGTAACTAAGTGCGGATAGTGCAGAAATCCACTTCTGGGGCCCACTTGGTGTGTGCTTGGGCTGAGCATTGAAGATTTTTTGTGCTTAGGCTGTTCCTGGAGTTAAACACCAGCTTTGGTGCCAGTTTGGGTGTTTAACTCCAATTCTGGTGCCAGTTTGGGCGTTTTACGCCAAGATGTTTTAGGCTGACTTTGGACGCCAGTTTGGGCCATCAAATCTCGGGCAAAGTATAGATTATTATATATTCCTGGAAATTCCAGGATGTCTACTTTCCAACACAATTGAGAGTGCACCAATTGGGCTTCTATATCTCCAGAAAATCCATTTCGAGTGCAGGGAGGTCAGAATCCAACAGCATTTGCAGTCCTTTTTCAGTCTCTGAATCAGATTTTTGCTCAGGTCCCTCAATTTCAGCTAGAAAATATCTGAAATCACAGAAAAACACACAAACTCATAGTAAAGTCCAAAAATGTAATTTTTGGATAAAAACTAATAAAAATATAATAAAAAGTAGCTAAAACATACTAAAAACTATGTAAAAACAATGCCGAAAAGGGTATAAATTATCCGCTCATCACAATACCAAACTTAAATTGTTGCTTGTCCCCAAGCAACTGAAAATAAAATAGGATAAAAAGAAGAGAATATACAATGAATTCCAAACTTATCAATGAAGATTAGCTTCAATTAGATGAGCGGGACTTGTAGCCTTTTTGCTTCTGAATAGTTTTGGCATCTCACTTTATCCTTTGAAGTTCAGAATGATTGGCATCTATAGAAACTTAGAATTCAGATAGTGTTATCGATTCTCCTAGTTCAGTATGTTGATTCTTGAACACAGCTACTTTATGAGTCTTGGTCGTGACCTTAAGCATTTTGTTTTCTAGTATTACCACCGGATACATAAATGCCACAGACACATAACTGGGTGAACCTTTTCAGATTGTGACTCAGCTTTGCTAGAGTCCCCAATTAGAGGTGTCCAGAGCTCTTAAGCAAACTCTTTTTGCTTTGGACCACGAATTTAACCCCTCAGTCTCAAGTTTTCACTTGACACCTTCACGCCACAAGCACATGGTTAGGGACAGCTTGGTTTAGCTGCTTAGGCCAGGATTTTATTCCTTGGACCCTCCTATCCATTAATGCTCAAAGCCTTGGATCCTTTTTACCCTTACCTTTTGGTTTAAAGGGCTATTGGCTTTTTCTGCTTGCTTTTTCCTTTTTTTTTTTCAAACAATTTTTTCGCCTTTTTTTTTCTGCAAGCTTTTCACTGCTTTTTCTTGCTTCAAGAATTAATTTTATGATTTTTCAGATAATCAACAACATTTCTCCTTTTTCATTATTCTTTCAAGAGCCAACAATTTTAACATTCATAAACAACAAATTCAAAAATATGCATTGTTCAAGCATTCATTCAAAAAACAAAAAGTATTTCCACCACATCAAAATAATTAAACTAATTTCAAGATAGAATTCGAAATCATGCATTTCTAGTTCTTTTGCAATTAAAAATATTTTTCATTTAAGAAAGGTGATGGATTCATAGGACATTCATAGCTTTAAGACATAGACACTAGACACTAATGATCATGTAATAAAGACACAAATATAGACAAAACATAAAGCATATAATTAGAAAAACAGAAAAATAAGAACAAGGAAATTAAAGAACAGGTCCACCTTAGTGATGGCGGCTAGTTCTTCCTCTTGAAGATCTTATGGAGTGCTTGAGCTCCTCTATGTCTCTTCCTTGCCTTTGTTGCTCCTCTCTCATGGCCCTTTAGTCTTCTCTAATTTCATGGAGGAGGATTGAATGCTCTTGGTGCTCCATCCTTAGTTGTCCTATGTTGGAACTCAATTCTCCTAAGGAGGTGTTGATTTTCTCCCAACAGTTTTGTAGAGGAAAGTGCATCCCTTGAGGAATCTCAGGGATTTCATGATGAGGAATTTCCTCATGCTCTTGTTGAGGTCCATGAGTGGGCTCTCTTGTTTGCTCCATCCTTCTCTTAGTAATGGGCTTGTCCTCTTCAATGAGGATATCTTCCTCTATGGCAATTTCAGCTGAATTGCATAGGTGACAAATGAGATGAGAAAAGGCTAACCTTGCCAAAGTGGAAGACTTGTCCACCACCTTGTAGAGTTCTAGGGGATATGATCTCATGAACTTCTACTTCCTCTCTGTTCATGATACTATGGATCATGATATCCCGGTCTATTGTGACTTCAGACCGGTTGCTAGTAGAAATTATAGAATGTTGGATAAACTCCAAACATCCCCTAGCCACGGGCTTGAGGTCAAGCCTTCTTAGTTAAACCGGCTTGCCTCTTGAGTCTCTCTTCTATTGAGCTCCTTCCACACAAATGTCCATAAGGACTTGGTCCAACTTTTGATCAAAGTTGACCCTTCTAGTGAAAGAGTGAGGATTTTCTTGCATCATTGGCAAGTTGAATGCTAACCTCACATTTTCTGGACTGAAATCCAAGTAATTCCCCCGAACCATTGTAAGCCAATTCTTTGGGTTCGGGTTCATACTTTGATCATGGTTCTTAGTGATCTATGCATTGGCATAGAACTCTTGAACCATTAAGATCCCGACTTGTTGAATGGGCTTGGTGAGGATTTTCCAACCTCTTCTTCGAACTTCATATCAGATCTCCGGATATTCACTCTTTTTGAGCTTGAAGGGGACCTCGGAGATCACCTTTTTCTTGGCCACAACTTTATAGAAGTGGTATTGATAGACCTTTGAGATGAATCTCTCCATCTCCCATGGCTCAGAGGTGGAAGCAATTGTCTTTTCTTTCCTCTTTCTAGAGGTTTCTCTGGCCTTAGGTGCCATTAGTGGTTATGGAAAACAAAAAGCTTTAGCTTTTCCCACACCAAACTTAGAATGGTTGCTCGTCCTCGAGCAAAAGAAGAAAGAGAGGAGTAGAAGAAGAAGAAATGAAGGAGATGGAGGGGGATGTGAATTCGGCCAAGGGGTTAGTAGTGTGTATGTTGTGTGAAGATGAAGGTGATAAGGAGGGATATTTATAGGGTAAGGGAGAGAGGCTAGCCGTGTATGAGGGGTTGGGTTTGGGAGGGAAATGGTTTAAATTTGAATGGTGAGGTAGGTGGGGTTTAATGATGGATAGATGTGAGTGGTGAAGAGGTTGGGGAAGAGGGTAGGATGTGATAGGTGAGGGGTGTTTGGGAAAGAGTGTTATGGAAAGGTTTGAAGAGGAGAGAATAAGAGGTGGGATAGGTGGGGATCCTGTGAGGTCCACAGATCCTGAGGTGTCAAGGAATTTGAGTCCCTGCACCAATCTGGCGTTCAAACGCCCATTCTATGTCAATTCTGGCATTTAACGCTAGCTCTGCTACCTTTTCTGGCGTTAAACGCCAGTCTGTTGCCCATTTCTGGTATTAAACGCCAGCCAGATGCCCATTTCTGGCGTTTAACGCCAGCCAGATGCCAGACAGCCCTTTCTGGCATTAAACGCCCAGAGTGCTGCCCATTCTGGTGTTTAACGCCCAGAATGCTGCCAGGCTGGGCGTTAAACGCCCATTCTGCTATCCTTACTGGCGTTTAAATGCTAGTAAGCCTGTCCTCCAAGGTGTGCTATTTTTTTATGCTGTTTTTTATTTTGTTTTTTATTTTTCAGTTGTTTTTGTGACTTCACATGATCATCAACCTAAAAAAAACATAAAATAACAATGAAAAATAATAAATATAATTAAATAACATTGGGTTGCCTCCGAATAAGCGCTTCTTTAATGTCAATAGCTTGACAGTGAGCTCTTAGAGAGCTTCACATAGACTCAGAGCTTGATGGTGGCCTCTCAACACCAAACTTAGAAGTTGAGTGTGGGGGCTTTGTTTGACTTTGTATTGAGAGAAGCTTTTCATGCTTCCTCTCCATGGTTACAGAAGAAGATCCTTGAGTCTTAAACACAAGGTAGTCCTCATTCAATTGAAGGACTAGCTCTCCTCTGTCCACATCAATCACAGCTCTTGCTGTGGCTAGGAAGGGTCTTCCTAGGATGATGGATTCATCTTCATCCTTCCCAGTGTCTAGGATTATGAAGTCAGTAGGGATGTACAGGTTTTCAACCTTCACTAAGACATCCTCTACAAGTCCATAAGCCTGTTTCCTTGAATTGTCTGCCATCTCTAGTGAGATTTTAGCATCTTGTACCTCAAAGATCCCTAGTTTCTCCATTATAGAGAGGGGCATGAGGTTTATACTTGAACCAAGGTCACACAGAGCCTTCTCAAAGGTCATGGTACCTATGGTATAAGGTATTAAGAACTTTTTAGGATTCTGTTTCTTCTGAGGTAATTTCAGTTGAACCAGATCATTTAGTTCATTGATGAACAATGGGGGTTCATCCTCCCAAGTCTCATTACCAAATAACTTGGCATTCAGCTTCATGATTGCTCCTAGATATTGAGCAACTTGCTCTTCAATAATATCTTCATCCTCTTCAGAGGAAGAATACTCATCAGAGCTCATGAATGGCAACAGTAAGTTTAGTGGAATCTCTATGGTCTCTATATGAGCCTCAGATTCCTTTGGTTCCTCATTAAGGAACTCCTTGGAGGCCAGTAGACGTCCATTGAGGTCTTCCTCACTAGAAATCGCTGCTTTTCTCTCCTCTACAGGTTCGGCCATGTTGGACGTGTAGATGGCATTGCACTCTCTCTTTGGATTCTCTTCTAGATTGCTTGGAAGAGTACTAGGAGGGAGTTCACTAACTCTTTTACTCAGCTGACCCACTTGTGCCTTCAAATTTCTAATGGAGGACCTTGCTTCAGTCATAAAACTGAGAGTGGTCTTAGATAGATCAGAGACTACAGTTGCTAAGTCAGAGTGACTCTGCTTAGAATTCTTTATCTGTTGCTGAGAAGATGATGGAAAAGGTTTGCTATTTTCAAACCTGTTTCTTCCACCATTATTATTATTAAAGCCTTGATTAGGCTTCTACTAATCCTTCCATGAGAGATTATGATGATTCCTCCATGAAGGATTATAGGTGTTTCCATAGGATTCTCCCATGTAATTCACCTTTTCCATTCCAGGATTCTCAGGATCATAAGCTTCTCCTTCAGGGGAGGCTTCTTTAGTACTGCCTGATGCAGCTCAGTCAGACTCTGAGAAATCATATTGACTTACTAAGTCAATATTTTGTTCTGAGCCAATATGGCATTCAGAGTATCAATCTCAAGAACTCCTTTCTTCTGAGTTATCCCATTATTCACAGGATTCCTTTCAGAAGTGTACATGAACTGGTTATTTGCAACCATTTCAATGAGTTCCTGGGCTTCTGCAGGCGTCTTCTTCAGATGAAGGGATCCACCAGCAGAGTGATCCAATGACATCTTGGACAACTCAGACAGACCATCATAGAATATACATATGATGCTCCATTCTGAAAATATGTCAGAAGGACACCTTCTGATCAATTGCTTGTATCTTTTCCAAGCTTCATAGAGGGATTCACCTTCCTTCTGTCTGAAGGTTTGGACTTTCACTCTAAGCTTGCTCAACTTTTGAGGTGGAAAGAATTTGCCCAAGAAAGCATTGACCAACTTTTTCCAAGAGTTCAGGCTATCTTTAGGTTGTGAATCCACCCATGTCCTAGCTCTGTCTCTTACAGCAAAGGGGAAAAGCATAAATCTGTAGACCTCAGGATTAACCCCATTGGTCTTAACAATGTCACAGATTTGTAAGAATTCAGCTAAGAACTGATGAGGATCTTCTAATGGAAGTCCATGAAACTTACAATTCTGCTGCATTAGAGAAACTAATTGAGGCTTAAGCTCAAAGTTGTTTGCTCAAATTGCAGGAATTGAGATGCTCCTTCCACAGAAGTCAAAAGAAGGTGCAATAAAGTCACCAGGCATCTTCCTTGCATCTCCACCATTGTTGTTGGATTCGGCCATCTATTCTTCTTTTTCAAAAAATTCTGTCAGGTCTTCTCCAGAGTGTTGTGCTTTAGCTTCTCTTAGCTTCCTCTTTAGAGTCCTTTCAGGTTCTGGATCAGCTTCAACAAGAATGTTCTTATCCTTGCTCCTGCTCATATGAAAAAGAAGAGAACAGAAAAGAATAGGAATCCTCTATGTCACAGTATAGAGATTCCTTTATGTGAGTAGAAGAGAAGAGTAGAAGAATGAGAAGAGAAAAATTCGAACACAGAGAGGGAGAGAGGGTTCAAATTATAAGAATAAGATAAGTGTTAGTAAATAAATAAATAAATAAATAGAAAGAGATGAGAGAGAGAGAGAGAGAGAGAGAGAATTCGAATTTAAATTAAAATAAAAGGAAGATATTTTTGTTTTTATTTTAATTATTGGTTAGTATTCGAAAATTATAAAAAAGGAATAGAATTAAATTAAAATTTAAAACAATTAGTTAATTAAAAAGAATTTTGAAAAAGTGGTGAGGAGTTTTCGAAAATTAGAGAGAGAAAAGTAGTTAGGTGGTTTTGAAAAAGATAAGAAATAGTAAACTTTTTAAAATCAAACAAAAAGTCAAGTAGTTAATTGAAAAAGATTTGAAAATCAATTTTGAAAAGATAAGAGGTTAGAAAAGATTTTGAAATTGATTTTGAAAAATATATGATTGAAATTTATTTTGAAAAAGATTTGAAAAGGAAATTAAAAAGATTTTATTTTTGAAATTAAAGTTGATTACTTAACTAATAAGAAACTAAGAGATATGATTTTGGAATTTAAAGATTGATCCTTTCTTAATAGGAAAGTAACAACTTGAAAATTTTTTAATCTAAACATTAAATGTTAGCATTAATTTCGAAAATATGAAATAAAAATAAGAAAAAGATTTTGAAAATCAATTTTGAAAATTTTTGAAAATAATAAAAAAATGAAAAAGATTTGATTTTTGAAAAAGATAGAATTTTTTAATTTAAAATTTTGACTTGACTAACAAGAAACAACTAAATTTTAAAACTTTTTGACTAAATCAATCTAAAATTTCAAAAATTATGAGCAAAATAAGGGAAAGATATTTTTTTTTATTTTTGAGTTTTAATGAGGAGAGAGAAAAACATAAAAATGACACAAAACACAAAAATTTAAAATCAAAACTAATAATGCTTGCAAGAATACTTTGAATGTCAAGATGAACACCAAGAACACTTTGAATATCAAGATGAACATCAAGAACATGTTTTTGAAAATTTTTAAGAAAAGAAAAACATGCAAGACACCAAACTTAAAAATTTTTAAATTATAGACACTAATAATTCAAGAATGGATATGAAAAACAAGAAAAGACACAAAACAAGAAAATGTAAAGATCAAACAAAGACAATCATCAAGAACAACTTGAAGATCAATGAAGAACACATGCATGAATTTTCGAAAATTTAAAAAAAATTAAAGGCATGCAATTGACACCAAACTTAAAACTTGACACAAGACTCAAACAAGAAACACAAAATATTTTTGGTTTTATGATTTTATTAATTTTTTTTATTTTTCGAAAATTATTTGGAAAAAGAGAAAATAAATAAATTCAAAATTTTTAATAGGAATTCCAGGAATCATGCAATGTTAGTCTAAAGCTTCGGTCCAAAAATTTAGACATGGCTAAATAGCTAGCCAAGCTTTATGTGAAAGCTTCGATCCAAAAGATTAGAATGGCCAAATGGCCAGCCAAGCTTCAGCAGAGCATTACATACAATAGCCAAATTGATGGAAATCAAAAAGCTCCTGCAATGATAAGTGAAAGCCTCAGTCCAAAAAAAATTAGACATGGTTTAGCAGCCAGCCAGGCTTCACATATCATCTAAAACTCTATAATTCATTCTTAAAAATTCTGAAGAACATATATATTTTTTGAAAATTTTTTTCGAAAATAGAAAAGAATAAAAACAAAAAGCTTAAACATAAAATAAAATTACCTAATCTCAGCAACAAGATGAATCGTCAGTTGTCCAAACTTGAACAATCCCCGGCAACGGCGCCAAAAACTTAGTACGCAAAATCGTGATTGTTCGTTCCCTGGCTACAGCGTCAAAAACTTGGTGTGGGAGAACGTGATCTCAAGACTTCTACACAAATCCGCGTAACTAACCAGCAAGTGCACTGGGTCATCCAAGTAATAAACCTTATGTGAGTAAGGGTCGATCCCACGGAGATTATCGGTTTGAAGCAAGCTATGGTCATCCTTGTAAATCTCGGTCAGAAGGGTTAAATTGGTTATGAGGTTTTAATGATTAAAATATAAATAAAATATAAAATAAGATAAAGTTACTTATGTAATTCCTTGGTGGGAATTTCAGATAAGCGTCTGGAGATGCTTTGTTGCTTCTGAACTTCTGCTTTCCTACTGCCTTCGTCCAACCATGCGTTACCTCCTTCCATGGCAAGTTGTATGATCCTCTCGGATGAAAACAAATCCATATGCACTGTCACTGCACGACTAATCATCTGTCGGTTCCCGCTAGCGTCGGAATAGGACCATTGTCCTTTTGCACACTGTCACTGCGCCCAACATTCGCATGTTTGAAGCTCTTTACAGTCATCCCTTTCCAGATCCTACTCGAAATACCACAGACAAGGTTTAGACTTTTCGGATCTCAGGAATGCTGCTAATGGTTCTAGCCAATACCACGAAGGTTCTAATCTCAGATTCAAATGCTCTGTTGTTAGGAGAGACGATGTGAATTGTGATTAGGGACCCAATAGAATATATTCTGGCTGTCGTCCAATGACTACGTTGAACATCATGTAGACCGCTTTGTCGTTGTCAGGCACGCGATCCTGGCTAAGCGAGTAACGAAGATTGGGTGATTGTCACGTGTCATCCCTTCATTCTGACTTAACTGAATTAAGAACAAGAGTATATCTTGGAGAAGAAGTAGGCATGAATTGAAGGAAAAACAATAGTACTTGCATTAATTCATGAAGAACAGCAAAGCTCCACACCTTAATCTATGGGGTGTAGAAACTCCACCGTAGAAAATACATAAGTGAAAAAGGTCTAGGCATGGCCATGAGGCCAGCCTCCAAACGTGAACAAAGGTCTATGATAGCATAGAACTGATCAAAGATCAAAAGTGATCAAAGATGTAAAATAAATCTCTAAAAGTAGTTTTATACTAAACTAGTAACCTAGGGTTACAGATAATGAGTAACTAGGTATAGATAGTGCAGAAATCCACTTTCGGAGCCCACTTGGTGTGTGCTTGGGCTGAGCATTGAAGATTTTTCGTGCTTAGGCTGTTCCTGGAGTTAAACACCAGCTTTGGTGCCAGTTTGGGTGTTTAACTCCAATTCTGGTGCCAGTTTGGGCGTTTTACGCCAAGATGTTTTAGGCTGACTTTGGACGCCAGTTTGGGCCATCAAATCTCGGGTAAAGTATAGAATATTATATATTGCTGGAAAGTCCAGGATGTCTAATTTCCAACGCAATTGAGAGCGCGCCAATTGGGCTTCTGTATCTCCAGAAAATCTATTTCGAGTGCAGGGAGGTCAGAATCTAATAGCATCAGCAGTCCTTTTTCAGTCTCTGAATCAGATTTTTGCTCAGGTCCCTCAATTTCAGCCAGAAAATTCCTGAAATTACAGAAAAATACACAAACTCATAGTAAAGTCTAGAAATATAATTTTTGGATAAAAACTAATAAAAATATAATAAAAAGTAGATAAAGCATACTAAAAACTATGTAAAAATAATGCCAAAAATGGTATAAATTATCCGCTCATCAATACTTTAGATGTTTTTTGGGTTAGAAATTATTATAAAGAACTAGGATATGATAGGATAGGATAATGTTGGTGGCATGTTCCCGGGAGGAGTTTAGACAGTGGGTTAAGAGCTCTGAATTGTGATGATGAGTTGAGAGAGATGTGTTTCATGGGTGAAAAGAATGATAGGCTGGTTGATGTTTACTTTGAGCATGCAGTTTCAACACCAGAAATTCTTGAGGGAAATGAGATTGTGGTGTATGTTGAGGGTGACCATGATGATTTGAGAGAGGTTAGTGATGAACCTGACAACTTCCTGAAATTTGTCCCAACACCTGGCTTCAAGCCACCAAGGAAGAAGAAATGAAGATGTACTTTATCTGTGTAGCCTATTTTGGATGAAACTGTGAATTTTTTTTGTGAATCATACTTTTTGTTTTGTGGGCTGAATTTATGGCAGTAGAGTTTTAATATATTTGAATACAATATGACAATGATGGCACTCTATGTCCTTTAGCTAGGGTGTATTTTGGAATTAGAACTACTCTTTACTTGTCTGGGAGAGTTGTCATTAGTATGGCAGGATTATTGTTACTTTTGTTAAAACTTATTGATATGGTTATTATTATTATGACAATTTGTTCCAGCTTTAATTATGCTACTTCAGATTTCTTTTTTGCAATTTTTTTTAAGAATTTCATTGAATAACAGAAAACAACTAGGAAATTTGAGAAGGAGAATTTTTCTTTCTTCTACTACACATTAACCCTGAACATAGTAATACAAACTCATCTTCAAGCTTTAACTACCAACATAAAACCAACAACAAATACTATAAACAAAGCCAAAACTAAAATGTACATTTTTTGGGTTCTAACTTCAGCCTCTATCTTTCCAATTCTCCAAGCCAAATCCACCCTAACTTGGTCACCATCCACAGTAGAATTACCCTTCCTCTGAGGTCTTCTTCTCCAATATCATCCCAGACAAACAAACCACACCACTTCTTACCATTAATATTGTAGTTAGGGTACCCAAAGAATGGCTTGTTAGGGTTAGCCTCTGTTGTGGACCACCGAAGAACAGGGCGGCACCCACACCCACACCACTGTGGAACACCCGATGCTCTACTTCGACTGGAACTCCTTGTGTTGGACCGCATGGAACTCTGGCTCCCACCTGCAATCATGATGGTAAACTCGGAAGGGAGTAGGAGACGAAGAACCAGAGAGAAACGGGAAGAAGAAGAAGATGATGAAGTCACGGGATGAATTTAGGTTTTAAAAGGGGGATAAGGACTAAATTGGAACAAATCAAATTTTAAGCCACGTCATCTAATCGTTAGTGTGTCCAGCGTGGCAATATTTGGCCACGTCACTAACGGCGTCAGTCCTCCGGTGACGGAAAATAGGCTAAGGACCAACGTGGTGTATTTTTTCGATTCTGGGGGACTAATTTAGTGCAATCGGGATCTGGAGGACTAAATCAGTACAACTCGCAAATCTCAGGGACCAAAATGGGGCTTAACTCGACATTGACATAGACATAGGATACGACATGATATGAGACACGTTGACACACAAATTTTAAAATCTTATACGATATGAAAACATACATACATATAAAATATAAAATATTTTTTAGATAAATCGTAATAATATTTTTATATTTTCTTGATATTAAAACATAAATAATTTTTTAATTATTTTTAATATCTTATTTTAATTATATAAAGTATTTAAAATATTTTTTGTTTTAATAAATAATACATACTATTTCTAAATTTATTTTAAGAATACATATTAAGAATAAAATTGGACACATTGACACATGATGGTATTTAGGTGTGTCCAGAAATTTTTTTTTATTTTTATTAAGACACAATTAGACACAGCAAACACGCATGTCAAATGAGTGTCAGTAAGTGTCGTGTCCAAAATGTGTCCGACACATGGACATAACAATTCAACAAAGTATCTGTGCTTCATAGATTTTAGCAGAATACAAAATAGGATATCTCATTTTGTATTTTGTTTGATATTTGGCTTTCCTTAGCCATTTTGTGGTGCATTTGTTTTTTTATTTATTGTGCAATATTTGAGATTTTTCACTAAAATAAAATAAATTTTTTTTTCAAATACGATTTTTGAACTTTAATTCTCCAAATACGATTCTTTTTTGCATTTGGGCAAGTTCGCCACACCCTTCGGCGAACTCTATAAAATTATAGAGTTCGTCTTACCCTGGTAAACTCTATAAATTTTATAGAGTTCACCTTACCCCCGCAAACTTCACTTAAAATGTAATTTGAAAAGTTATCAATGGTAACCATTATCATCGTTTCCAGAGTACATAAGAGTACACAATAGTACATAGGAATAAGTCGTATTTTATTTTTGGGAAATATTTATTTTTTTAATTTATAATTAAAAAATTCTTCTTAAATATGACTTATTCTGGTGTATCTGTGTATTTTTGGAGACGATGATAATGATTGTCATTGTTAAATATGACTTGTTTTTTTAAATTTATAATTAAAATTTTTTTTGAAGAATTTGTGTACATCTATATACTATTTGAAGATCTATATACTATTTTGGATACGATGATATGGATTAAAAACGTGGATTTTAAAAATTTTGAGTGGAGTTCGCCGGCGAACTCTATAATTTTTATAGAGTTCGCCAGGAGTGCGTCGAACTTGCTCTAAAAAAAATCGTATTTAGAGAATTAAAATTCAAAATCGTGTTTAAAAAAATAATAGTTTTTTTATTTTATTTCAGAAAAAAATCGCAATATTTGTGGCGTGTGTATCTTTCCGTCTATGTGAAACTTTTTGTCCCGCTGAATCGCTTTATCCGGATGTCATTTTAGGTTGTGTAGTGCGTTATTCATGAACATATTTTTTAAGAAAATTTGGATCTTCTAAATTTTGAATTTTCATTTTAGAGGATATAGGATAAAGTGTGATTTCTCATTCTTAAATAATTTTTTTTTCATATTTTCTCTGGATTTCAGCTATAAAATAAATGATAAAAGATCATATTTTACCCTTTAAAATAAAATTCAAAATTTAGAGAATCTAAATCCTTTCTAAAAAATGCTCAGTCTCTAGCTATGAGGAGTTTCTTTAATAGTTGATTTATACTTTTGCGCCTTATTGCTTAAGAGAAAGATTCATTTTTGAATAGTTGCTTATTTGAGTTGAATAGAAGTAAATATGATTTTGAGCAATTAGGGGTAAGCATTTGTATAATCAATGTTAAAATTGGATATATAAATTCAAATAATAATAAGAATAAAGTACTAAATTGATTTTTTATGTTTGGATCTAATCTTATGTTGGTTTTGAAAGTTTAAATTGTCTTATTCCAAAAAAATTTTATTTAATTTTAACATAGTCCTGCCATGAAGTCAATGTTAAATAATTAACGAAACTCAATTTTTCAGATATAGAAAACTTATATAACCAAACTCTTCGATTCTCAAGGGAAGTTCTCCGCAGTAGAGGTGACGATGGTCTTATTCTCGTTGCCACCGATGAACTTTCCTGCAGAAAGCGAGTTCTCGACGATGTTCTCCATGTGCTTGGACCAAGGTTAATGGCTCGCGATGATGCATCCGCGGCTGATATTGTGCCTATTGAGTTTGTGTTTCTTTTTTAGGAAAGGACATTAAGGTTTGATGAAACAGTGACATTAATTATTTAACATTGACTTCACGGCAATACTACATTGAAATTAAATAAAAAATTTTTGGATTTAAATAAGACACTTTAAACCTTAAAGACCAAAACAAAATTAAGTCAAAACATAGAAACCAATTTAGTACTTTATCCTAATAATAACTTTATAATTGTGTCCGGCTAAAGTTTTCGTGAATGATTTTTAAGGTATTTGAGGTAAGAGAGAGTTTCTGTTTGGACAAGTAGAGAAAGGTTACCATGTCATTAATGTACTCTAGGGATAAACTATCTTAAGTTGGCAGTGTTTCGTAAACTCGTGTCTCGGCACCCTTGAGTTACTCTATAGGATCTTTTCCGATTTGGGGCTAGCTTTCTTTTGTCAGGGGTGGGTGCTAGAATGTTATCATGTTGTAATGCGAGATCATTTTCTCATAAGCTCCTCAGTGAGACACTATGGTTATAGCTTTGGGTAATCCGTTGCTTGAGAGCCGCTTTGCTTGAGGGCTTTTGATAAATCCTTCTATTAGCACCTTGGGGATGGCCTTGTCAATCTCCATTGAAATCATCATCTCATTTCCATAGGTTAGCCAAAAAGATGCTTTTTTAATAGTGGATTGGAGTGTGGTACGATATGACGAGAAGACAGTACTTAACTAGTTCGTATGCCCATAGCTCCTTAGCATCTTCGAGTCTCTTCTTAAGCTCTTTGAGCACAACTTTGTTTGCTGCTTCCACTAGTCTATTTAACCGAGGTTGTTCGACTAAGGAGAATATTTGTTTAATCCTTAGTTCTTATATGCATTTGCAGAAGCATTTTTCTATGAAATGGTCCCCATACAACTTCCAAAATGCTAAGTCGAGTGACGACTTGTCTCTGTTACATGGACTAAAGTCTAATAATAAAATATAGTTAGTTAATCGTAGCTGTAATTGTGTTAGTTGGGTAGTTAAAACTAATTATGATTATAGGAGTTAGCTGGCTAGTTGTTAGTATATATAGCATGTGACTTGCTTGTAAGAACTTGTTTGAGAAAATGAAGTTTTTAGAGACTAAGAACACATTGTTTTGAATTCGTGAAGTTTTCTCCTACTGCATTCTTTTTGAACTCACCTCTTTTTACATGGTGTGATGAGCGTGAAAGAGAAAACAGTCGAAAATCTTTAAAAGAATCTGAATTTGGATCTTTCTTTCATTTTCTTACAATTTTCTTGATCGATTTCTCTAGTGTTCTTGACCATAATTCTCCAAATCATATCATTATTCCCCATCATCCTTCTCTCCTTCATTCTTCTATACTCTTCCTTCGACCAACTCAATCTCATGCAAGCAAATCGAAATCAGTCCAATTCAAATTTGGATCTAAACAATAATCCATACTTGTAATGATAATTTTGACGCAATTAATTTATAGAATTTTTAATTTATCCTTAATGACACTAAATTTAGAATTTTACTTATCTTTTAATTAAATTATATTTTTAACCTTCTTTTTATTTAAAAATGACCATAATACTTTTTTTACTTTTACACCTTTGTTCCATAGGATTAAAATCAATTTTCTATCATCTTTTTAACCCTTATACACGTGACTTTCATTATTATTTAGTGGCTGAATTTTCAGGGGTGCAGTTTTTTATTTTTATCCACTTTTAGTAACTTTTAAAGCTTGAAACGTAAATTCAAAGTGTTTCAAATAATTTCAGTGGTTTCATGCAATTTCTAGAGATAAATAAGTTTCATATATCACTCAAATAATAAGGCAAAAACAGAGAAGCACCACTAAATTTACAGATTACAAAATTAAGCACAAAATCACCATAAAATGGCTTATATGAACATCGAATCAAGCACAAATATATATTCTAACTATGTGTAACCCTTACCTCTTATTTAATTCAGTTCTTAAAACTTTCACACACTAGAAAAAACACACATAAAGGCAGAGGCACGACTGGTGGTGGTGCAATTTCATTTTTGGTTGAAAAGTGTCACAAAAACATCAAAATTCAATCACTTTAAGCTCAAATTTCTCTATGTTTTTAGGCGTGCTCCATGGATGATTAAAAAATAGTTTTCTATACATGGAGGAGAGTAAGAACTCATCATAGCTACTATTTAAAAAAAACAGAAAAAAAGAGAAGGAACAAGAGTTTACCTTGCCAAAATTTTGATATAAACACAAGAATTAGTGAAAACGGGGCAAGAGTTTATGTTTGTATGGATTGAGTACTTGAAAAACACATGAAGAACAATGGAAGAAGAGTTGAAATAAGGGCTGGGACGCAAAGAAAAAGTGTAAGAATTTTTTCTCTTTCTCTCTCAAGAATTCGGTCAAAAGAGTGTAAAAATGTGTAAAGTGTTTTGTGAATTTTGTGGTCAATGCTTCCTTAAATAAAAAATTAAAGTCTTGCTAAATTTATGATGGTAAAAGAGGCTAAAATCTTCGTGGACAAGGACTGGACTTTAATGAAGAAGGGGCGTGAATACGAGAAAACTTAGTTAGTGCTTGCATGTCGAGCTTATTCACAGTTAACCGCACTTAGTTACCCGAGGTTAAAAACACAACAGAAAGAGGTGAAAGACTAAGATAATCTCGGCTCAGAGGTTGAGAAGGAGAGACAAGTTACTTGTAGGGCTGTCAAACGGGCTAGTCCGGTCTATTTAGGTCCGGCCCGTTAAGCCCGTGGGTTAAATGGGCTGGACCGTTTAAGCCCGCTTTATTCGCGGGCCATAATTTTTTAGCCCGGACCGTTTATGGTCAGTCCCATGGGTTAAACGGGCCAACCCGTTTATCCTTTTATTTTATTTTTTGAATAATATTTTGACAAAAATATCACTTTTTTTAGGTCAAAAACCTTTAAAAAATAATATTTTTTGTTGATGGGTCGGATTTTCAGGTCGGATCGAGAGAAATATCGGCTAAAAGTGCTACTTTTTTTGAAGAAATGCAAAAAAAATATAAACGGGCCACCCGTTTAGCCCGTGGGCTAGTCCGTTTAACCCGTCATTTTTTTTTGGGTTAATTGGGCTCAGCCTGTTTAGCCCGAAATTTAAACGGGCTTAATTTTAGAGGCAAAGCTCGCCCACTTAAATGGGTAAACGGGCTGACCCGATGGGTTTAGCCCATGATGGTTTTTCAGTGGCTAAGAGAAGAGGGGGTTGAATCTTAGTCCTTTTTCGCTTAGTAACACTTGCTAGTCTTTGAAACAATTTCTGGGAACTTTTTTATTTTTGTCTCGTACATAGCCACGAGACTTTTTCTTTTTATCTCGTAACCCGGCACGAGATATTTTCCAGTTTTATCTCCTATGCAGTAGAAACAGAAATGGAGTAGAAGAGAGATAGAAAATCACACCACGAAGTATCCTGGTTCAGCTGCCAAGTGCAATGCAGCCTACATCCAGTCTCCATCACAACAATGATGGAATTTCACTATAATCATCTTGATTACATACACCAATTCTCCCTAGGAACTACCCTTCCTATCCGGGACAAGTCCAGAATCTAAACCCCAATCCTGAACTTGACTTGGCACTGCCAAGATTTCAACTGCCAAGTGCTAACCTAACTTGCAAGGGAATTCCCACAGAATCATGAAACATAACACAGATGTACAAAGGACCTCTTAGGACATCTATGGATTTTCTTTTAATTTTGTGCACTCTGCCTTTTTCCGCTCTATGGCTTTTTCATACAAACATCACTGTTTGCCTTTTTCCATGAGACTCAAGACAGACAAAATTAAACAGAAAATTACAAAATAAAGAACATTGAAGGAGAAGAACTTCTGTTATCTTGGGGAGTTATAGGAACTCTGTGCTCACTCTTTTCCTTACTTCAAGCCCTGGCTATTCTCCCTTACTTATAGGGAGAAGCCTCCACGGTTGAAACCAAATAAATCAATCCAAACTTCCTCTTCTTCATGCAAACCGGTTCGGCCATAGAGACAGGAGAGATAACCGAATGCAAAACCTAACATGCAATTAATTCTGGTCCTTCCTTGGTCACCAATCTTCATCAATCCGAGCCTTCCATCTTGTCTTGTACTCCAAGATGGATTCCTAGCCCTTGATGAGTTATTGATGATGACAGCTTCATCTGCTCCAACTTCTGCCTCCTCCATCACGGAGGCCACTGTAGCTACCTCCTGTGGTGGTTGAGCAAAATCAGAGACAAGCCATCCCTCCAAGGATCTTCCTCTTCTGACCGAAATCTTCATCACCCATTTTTGGTATGGAGAAGCTGAGATCTCTTCACAAAATCTTACCATAAGTGATGAAAATCTCAATCACAACATACTTTTTGTTTTCTTTTTCTTGCCATCATTACAATAGTCTTGTTGCTTGCTTCATCTTCCTCTCTACGGTAGCTTGCCATAGCTTCCATGCTTGCTGTGATGGAAGTGACCGAAAGTGAGAAGCAAGTAGAGAGAGAAGAGAGAGAAATTAGAAAGGCATTAAATTAGGAAAGAGAATGAAATTAATTGAATTTGTTTCTTCCCTTTGCTGAGTAGCGTGTATCATTAAGGCAGCAATCAAATCAATTGCCTTTTCTCTCTCATTATTCCCATGCAATTAATGATAATTGAATGAATTTGGAATCCATCACATGAGAGAAATAGATCCGTTGGAAGCATTCCTTGCTTTCTCTTCTTTTAATTTTCGGACCAACCTTAATGGTCTTGAGGCAAATTATTTTGGGCTAGATCAATTTGATTCAGGCCCAATTAACCACAAATTGCTTCAGCCATAATACTTAAGCATTTTGAACAAGGCTGAATGTTTACATTCATATTGGGCTTGGAATTTTTTCTTTTCTTTTCGGCCCAAGTGACATAACCATAATTTCAGCCACCATAATCACAATAATTTAATACCAAGGCTGAATACATTTTTGATACAATTGGGCTTGTTATAATTTTCTTTTTTTTTCGGCCCAATTGTAAAAACCTGCATAGCAAAATTATTTCAATTAGCACATATGGATTAAAATTACATTAATAATTTTGTAACTAATTATTTTAATAATGTTTGATCATCATCAATTTAAATTAGAGTTTTCCAAACTCATCAATCTCCCCCTTGATGACAAACATTATTAAAAATTGAAATGGAAAAGGATAAAAAATTAGAACACTCCCTTTGTGAATACTTGGATTCCTTCCTTTTCAATTGTTACATGGCTCCCCCTTAATGTATGCTATTTTACCAAGGGAATTTTTACCTGTAACTTTTGAAATCAAGCTTAAGGCAACTATGTTATTCAACATATAAAATTTTGTAATGTAGAATGGCTTGATTTATGAGCAGAATTGGAGTGATAAACAAAACTCATTTGTTTTCATAAAATTGATTTTCTGCTCAAACGCAAACAAAATGCTTGAGTACAGAGTTCATAGCAACCAAAAACACAATTGATAATTCAAAACAATTTGCTGCCAAATAATTTGAACAACATTTTCCAATCAACATATCAGAGCAAAAATTATCAGTTTTTAGCAAGGAAAATATTTTCACTTAAACAGAGTTATATCAGAGCACAAGAAAATTATCATAACTAACTAAGTTCCAAATACAGCAAGCATTTCGAGAATTGTTCCAAATACAGCAAGCATTTCAACAAAACGGATCATAATCATTGGAAAACATAGAGTTTATGCATAGGGGTGATCATGAATCAAAAATGATTTCAGCCCCTGTTCTTTCAATTTTTTCATCTTTTTCTCCCCCTTTTGTCATCAATGGGGTCCTGCAAAATAAATGAAAACAACATACCAAAGAGCAGAAAATTTTTTTCTACCAAAACACAATGGTCTAGAGTATCCAAGTACAATACCAAAATAAGAAAGCAAAAACTGTGTACAAGCTCCAAAGGATTCCTAAAAGATGAAAATTTCAAGGATTTGGATCCTTTAAGACCGAATCATATTTTCACAAGAAAATGTTTTTCAAACACCTTAATAAAATTTCATATCACACATGCATTTGAGCAAATAAATTTATCAATGACAATCAAAGCTCAAGTCGAAATTAATCCATAAAGTGCTCAAAATAGAGCCAGATCAAAGAAAAACAAAATAGGACAACAAATCAATGAAACATAACAAAGCAAAACATGGCAACAAATCAATGAAACATAACAAAGCATCAAATATATAAAGAGAGCAAAATAACAGAGCATTCAACAGCAGTAGCAGCAACAGGGAGTATTAAATGCTGAGTGGAGATAGAAGATTAGGTGGTTAATGACCATTGAGTTGAGTGGAGAGAGAGGGTTATGCGCGGTGATCAACAAAGAAAGATTTTAAAATTAAAAGTTGAAGGGTTAGCTCCTAGAATCAAGGGATGAGGGAAAGATAAAGATTTGATTTGACAACAACTAAAAGTATGATTAACACAATGAGAGGTTCAAAACGGGTCAGAGTAGGGTCAAATAAATTTGGTGGGGTCCAAGATAATTAATATCAGTTCAATCTCCCCCTGAATCATGGCCCGTTCCTCACGTCCTAAAAATGTTTCCTGCCTTCCTACGAGACAAAACCAAACAGAGTAAAAAAATTTCACGAATTATTAACAGAACTTAATTCTATGATTCCCAAACTATTTCTCAAGGAACAGAATCTGTCTTCACACAAGGGCTTAGTGAAAATGTTCGCAAGTTGTTCTTCGGATTTTACAAATTAAATATGAATAGTACCCTTTTGCACATGTTCTCTAATAAAATGATATTTGATCTCAATGTGCTTGGTTCTTGAGTGCAAAACAGGATTTTTTGATATGTTTATAGCACTCATGTTGTCACAAAACAAGGGTATACTATTGATTTTTAATTTGTAATCTTCTAATTGTGTTTTCAACCAAATTAATTGTGAACAACATGCAGATGCAGAAATATATTCAGCTTCGGCTGTGGATAGAGCTACGGTGGCTTGTTTTTGCTTAACCACATGTTGAGTGAGCTTCCAAAGAAGCAACACATGCCGGATGTACTTCTTCTATCCACTCTATCTCCCGCATAATCTGCATCACAAAACCCTACTACACAAAAAGCATCAGATTTTGGATACCATAAGCCATAGTCACTAGTTCCCTTAATGTATCTAATGATGCGTTTAACGGCTGAAAGATGGGATTCTTTTGAGTGAGATTGAAATCTTGAACATACACCCACGCTTTGAACAATATCCGGTCTAGAGGAAGTAAGATACATGAGTGAACCTATCATTCCTCTATACTTAGTTTCATCCACATCTTTACCATTTTCATCCTTTTCAAGTTTAGTGTTTGGATGCATTGGAGTACCCATTGGTTTGGAATTCTCTAGGCCAAATTTTTTTATTAATTCTTTAGCATACTTTCCTTGATGAATAAAGGTGCCACTAGGAGTTTGTTTAATTTGGAGACCAAGAAAGAATGTTAGCTCTCCCGTTAAACTCATTTCAAACTCACTAGTCATGAGTTTTCCAAACTCTTCACACAAGGATTCATTGGCCGATCCAAACACAACGTCATCCACATAAACTTGAACTAGAAGAATATCATCATTAGATGCTTTAATAAATAAAGTAGTATCGGTGGTACCCCTTTGAAATTAATTTTCCAACAAGAAGGCACTAAGTCTTTCATACCAAGCTCTTGGAGCTTGTCTAAGGCCATAAAGAGCCTTTGAGAGTTTAAAAACATGGTTTGGAAATTCTTTATCTTCAAAACCGGAGGGTTGTGCCACAAACACTTCTCTATCAATAAAGTCATTAAGGAAAGCACATTTGACATCCATTTGAAACATTTTAAAACCCTTATGGGCAGCATAGGCAAGAAGTAACCTAATTGCTTCCATTCTAGCTACCGGAGCAAAAGACTCATCAAAATCTATACCCTCTTCTTGATTGTAACCTTGGGCCACTAATCTAGCCTTGTTACGAACAACTTTCTCATCCTCACCTAATTTATTTTTGAAAACCCACTTAGTACCTGTTACCTTCTTACCATCTGGATGAGGTACTAGTGTCCAAACCTCATTCTTGTCAAATTGAGCAAGCTCTTCTTGCATGGCTTTGATCCAAGAAGGATCTTCAAGAGCTTGCTTCACATTATTGGGCTCCATTTGTGATAAGAGAGCAAGATTGCTTGGTTCGGTTTGCTTTTTGGTTGAGGATCTTGTTGTTACACCTTGAGAGGGATCACCAATGATAAAGTCATGAGGATAACCCCTCATGGACTTCCATTCTCTTGGCTTCCGGAGTGATGTTGAGCTTTGATGAGCTTCAGTGGGTTGTTCTGTTCCAGATTCTCTTGCTGGCTCAGGAGACAAAACAGAAATGTCTCCTCCATCCTGATGAGACAAAACTGGACGGACAAATTCTTCACTTGGGACAGCATTGGGACCTTCTTTACTTGGTTGATGGCTTGTTTCTACTTCACTACCTGTATCATCATCTAAAGGAGCACTGGGAATTGCATTAGTATTACAAAAAGAAACATGTATGGATTCCTCTATGGTCCTATGATCTTTGAGGTAAATTCTATAAGCCTTGCTAGTGGTGGAGTATCCAACAAACATTCCCTCATACGATTTTGGATCAAATTTACCAAGGTTTTCTTTATTGTTAAGTACAAAGCATTTGCATCCAAAGACATGGAAATACTTAAGATTAGGAGGGGTTCCTTTCCATAGCTCATAAGGAGTTTTCTCTAACCCTTTTCTAATAATGGTCCTATTCAAAATGTAACAAGCTGTATTTACAACTTCAGCCCATAGGAATTTTGGAATCTCTTTTTCACATAGCATAGCCCTAGTCATCTCTTGAAGGCTTCTATTCCTTCTCTCAACCACCCCATTTTGTTGAAGGGTTCTAGGACATGAGAAGTTATGAGCAATTTCAAAATCATCACAGAATTTTTTAAAGTCTTGGTTTTCAAATTCTTTTCCGTGATCACTTCTCAAATGGGCAATCTTTAAATCTTTTTCATTTTGAATTCTTTTGCAAAGGGTTGAGAAAGCACGAAAGGCATAATTTTTATGAGCAAGGAAAAGTACCCAACCGAATCTAGAGTAATCATCCACCACCACTAGACCATAGTGTTTACCTCCTAAACTTTGAGTTCTTGTTGGACCAAAAAGATCAATGTGTAACATCTCTAATGGCCTCTTGGTTGAAATTTCATCTTTTGGTTTAAAAGAAGATTTTACTTGTTTACCTAATTGGCAAGCATCACAAGTAAGATCCTTATCAAATTTGATATTTGGAATTTCTCTAACCAAATTTTTCTTGACTAGCTTAGAAATTTGGTACATGCTAGCATGACCCAATTTTCTATGCCATAGCCATTTTTCATATTCAAGAGAAGTGAAGCATGTTACTCTTTGATCTTTTAAGTCTTCAAGAGTCAATACATACACATTATTGCATCTTTTAGCCTCAAACAAAATATCCCCAGATTTTTCACACATAACTAAGCATACATACTTTCTAAAAATAACTTCATATCCTAAATCACACAATTGGCTTACACTAAGTAAATTGTGTTTCAAACCATTTACAAGAAGAACATCATTTATACAAGATGAGAAACTTTTACCAACTTTTCCAACGGCCACTATTTTTCCTTTACCATCTGACAAACCCTCCATCATACTCATCAAGCTTTATGAAGAAGGTTGTCTTTCCGGTCATATGCCTAGAGCATCCGCTGTCCATATACCACATATTGTCCTTCCGCTTGGATGATAGGCATACCTACAAAATGAGCTCAAGTGACCTTAGGTATCCAAATCTTCTTGGATCCTTTCACGTTAAACCATCTCCTTTGTCCCAATCCATTATAATAAAAAATAACTTTGTAAACTTTGTCACCAATCATTCTTTCACCAAAGAAGCATTGAATGGGAAAGTGTCCATTTCGGTTACATAGTCTACAAAACCTTGGAGTTGCTGTTTTGTTAAAGCTTGTTGGGTTTTGAAACCTTGTATCATTAAAAGATGAAGCAATGTTTTCAAAATAAGGTTTCTCAACAGATTTAAAGAAGCCCAAGCCAGCTTTATCATAAAAAGGTTTTTGACTAGCCAAGATTTGATTTAGATTTTCAGAACTTTGAGTGAACTTGGCTAAGTCTTCTTTAAGCTCATTGACCTCTTTAAGCAACTCTTCATTTCTTTTAAAACAGTCCACATATGCAACAACACAATGATCACTTTCACAACTTTTAAGTTGGGCTTTCAGCTACTTGTTTTCTTCAACAAGTTCAACAGCAGCTTCAGCCTCCCTTAATTTATCTTTGAGAAAACCGTTTTCTGCTTTAAGAATGGTGATTTGTTGTTCAAGATCTTGGTTATCAAGCAAGAAGCATCTAATTTTTTCATAAAGGTGGTATATCATAAGATGAAGAGCTTCAGTATCAGGGTTATGAATGACTACCTGTTCAACGTGGTTTGCCATAAGGCATGGTTGAGACTTGGTTTCGAATTCTTCATCATCTTCTGAATTGTTTTCCAAGTCCTCCCAAGAGGCCATCAGACCTTTCTTCTTTCCCTTCTTTGGCTTCTCTTCTTTCTTCAACTTAAGGCAATCTGATTTGAAATGCCCAGTTTCTTTGCAGTTGTAACATATCACTTTGCTGATATCTTTTCTTTGTTTCCTAGAGCTGCTTCCCTTGCTTCTCTCCTTGAACTTTACCATTTTCCTGAATTTTTTGGCAAACAACACAAATTTATTTTCAGATGAGTTATCACTGGATTCATCATCCAGGGGGTTAGTAACAGATGTAAAAGCAGTTCCTTTATTTTTTGAATCCTTTTTCAAATAAGTATTTTCAAAAGCAAGTAAATTTCCTCTCAAGTCATCATATGTCATAGAATCAAGACCACTATTCTCAGATATTATCAATGCTTTTGTTTTCCACTCTTTTGTAAAACATCTTAAAACTCTCCTCACAAGCACAGATTCAGGATACTTAATCCCCATAGCATCCAAGCCAACAATGATGATGTTGAATCTTTCAAACATTTCATCTATGGATTCTCCTTCCTTCATTGAGAACATTTCATATTCTCTGTTCAGCATGTCTATCCTGGTCTTCTTTACTAAGGTGGTTCCTTCATGAGTGACTTGAAGTTTGTCCCAGATTTCCTTTGCCGTTGTGCATCGTGATACCCGTCGGTACTCCTCGAAGCTGACTACACAGTTGAGCAAGTTGATAGCCTTGGCATTAAGCTCCACCTTATTTCTGTCTTCTTCGGTCCAACTGGCTTCTGGTTTAAAGGAAACTACTCCTGCAGCACTTGTGGTGGTTAGATATTGAGGACCCTCCAGGATGATCTTCCATAGTATGTAATCTACTGCTTGCACAAAAATCTTCATTCTCTCTTTCCAATAGGTGTAGTTTTTACTATTGAAAAGAGGAGGTCTGTTGCTTGACTGTCCTTCTGTAAGATTGTAGGACACCAGGATTGAGCCACTGTTTTCTGCCATCTGGATCTTTTCTCCAAGCTGCAAAGCTTGATCTCTTTGAGACCAAGCTCTGATACCAATTGATGGTTTTTCAGTGGCTAAGAGAATGGGAGGTTGAATCTTAGCCCCTTTTTTGCTTAGTAACACTTGCTGGTCTTTGAAACAATTTCTGAAGACTTTTTTATTTTTGTCTCGTACCTAGCCACGAGACTTTTTCTTTTTATATTGTAACCCGGCACGAGATATTTTCCAGTTTTATTTCCTATGCAGCAGAAACAGAAATGGAGTAGAAGAGAGATAGAAAATCACACCACGAAGTATCCTGGTTCAGCTGCCAAGTGCAATACAGCCTACATCCAGTCTCCATCACAACAATGATGGAATTTCACTATAATCATCTTGATTACATACACCAATTCTCCCTAGGAACTACCCTTACTATCCGGGACAAGTCCAGAATCTAAACCCCAATCCTGAACTTGACTTGGTCACTGCCAAGATTTCAACTACCAAGTGCTAACCCAACTTGCAAGGGGATTCCCACAAAATCATGAAACATAACACAGATGTACAAAGGACCTCTAAGGACATCTATGGATTTTCTTTTAATTTTGTGCACTCTGCCTTTTTCCGCTCTAGGGCTTTTTCATACAAACCTCACTGTTTGCCTTTTTCCATGAGACTCAAGACAGACAAAATTAAACAGAAAATTACAAAATAAAGATCATTGAAGGAGAAGAACTTCTGTTAACTTGGGGAGCTATAGGAACTCTGTGCTCACTCTTTTCCTTACTTCAAGCCCTGGCTGTTCTCCCTTACTTATAGGGAGAAGCCTCCACAGTTGAAACCAAATAAACCAAGCCAAACTTCCTCTTCTTCATGTAAACCGGTTCGGCCATAGAGAGAGGAGAGATAACCGAATGCAAAACTCAACATGCAATTACCTCTGGTCCTTCCTTGGTCACCAATCTTCATCAATCCGAGCCTTCCATCTTGTCTTGCACTCCAAGATGGATTCCTAGCCCTTGATGAGTTATTGATGATGACAGCTTCATCTGCTCCAACTTCTGCCTCCTCCATCACATAGCCACTGTAGCTACCTCCTGTGGTGGTTGAGCAAAATCAGAGACAAGCCATCCCTCCAAGGATCTTTCTCCTCTGACCAAAATCTTCATCACCCATTTTTGGTATGGAGAAGCTGAGATCTCTTCACAAAATCTTACCATAAGTGATGAAAATCTCAGCCACAACATACTTTTTGTTTTCTTTTTTTTTTTTTGCATCATTACAATGGGCTTGTTGCTTGCTTCATCTTCTTATCTACGGTAGCTTGCCATAGCTTCCATGCTTGCTGTGATGGAAGTGACCGAAAGTGAGAAGCAAGTAGAGAGAGAAATTAGAAAGGCATTGAATTAGGAAAGAGAATAAAATTAATTAAATTTGTTTCTTCCCTTTGCTGAGTAGCGTGTATCATTAAGGCAGCAATCAAATCAATTGCCTTTTCTCTCTCATTGTTCCCATGCAATTAATGATAATTGAATGAATTTGGAATCCATCACATGAGAGAAAGAGATCCGTTGGAAGCATTCCTTGCTTTCTCTTCTTTTAACTTTCGAACCAACCTTAATGGTCTTGAGGCAAATCATTTTGGGCTAGATCAATTTGATTCAGGCTCAATTAACCACAAATTGCTTCAGCCATAATACTTAAGCATTTTGAACAAGGCTGAATGTTTACATTCATATTGGGCTTGGAATTTTTTCTTTCCTTTTCGGCCTAAGTGACATAACCATAATTTCAGCCACCATAATCACAATAATTTAATACCAAGGCTGAATACATTTTTGATACAATTGGGCTTGTTATAATTTTCTTTTCTTTTCGGCCCAATTGCAAAAACCTGCATAGCAAAATTATTTCAATTAGCACATATGGATTAAAATTACATTAATAATTTTACAACTAATTATTTTAATAATATTTGATCATCATCAATTTAAATTAGAGTTTTCCAAACTCATCAGCCCATTTTGACGGCCTATTACTTGGGTGGCAAGTAAGAAGATTTGGGGTCTTTAGGAGTCGTTTGCGGAATACTAATCAGAAATTTGGTTCGGAATAAATTTTGCCGTGTGGTAAAGTAATTAATGGATAAAATTTATTTTTAAAGAAATAAATCATGAATGGATGACTAATATTAATTTTGGGACACAATTACTAAGGTAGAAATTATTTTTACCACTGATTTCGAAATTTTTGGTTACAAGAGTTTTTCTCGACGCACGCAAAACTGTCACTAAAAGTGAATTTCCAGCTCAAAAAGTCTCTAGTTAGAAAAATAAACAAATGTTAAGCTAATATTTATTATTTACTAGTGAAACTTGACTTAGGGAGATTAATTACCCTTATTAAGTCAATTTTGACCTTATTAATAGTCTTTTTCTATTTAATTTTTTATTTTTTACTATTGGGTCAACCTCACTATTTTTTATTAGGCCGTAGTTCAAAATTTTCCGAAATAAATTTTAAAATAGCAAAAAAAATATGTATATCAAAAATCAGATTCTTACCAATAACCTCACTCGCCGTGGTGGTGGTCTCTGCCGCCAATTGTTAACGTTCATCATGTCTTTGCCTTGAGCTTACAACAAACTGATGCTAACACCGCCACATTGGAGATGTCAGTTTGAGACTCATTGTCGAAGAATTTCTTCAGCAGCATTTGCTTTGATCTCTCCGATGTGCCAACTCGTAATCTTCCCAATAGCCCACTTGCTCTGCAGTGGTACCATTTAGAAGGTTGTATCGTTGATCAGATTTCAAAAAAATTTTCCGGTGACATTTAACTTTTTGTTTGAATTGGAACTCAGTCCGACGATGCATTCGCTGAAGCTTGGATCTCAGATGAACCATACGTGGCTCACATGCTTAGAGAGGATAAGGAAGATATTCAAGTTCGTGAGGTTGCCATTGTGATTGTGTGAGTGAGGCTGATAAATTCACATTTTATGGTATTTATTTGTTTTAATTGAGTGAATTTTATCAACTTTTCTCATATTTACTCACTAAAATAGCATGGTTTTGTGAATTCCTCCTAAGTTGTGCTTAAAAGTAAAAACATACTTTTTAGGTCCTAAAATTGCTAAATTTTATTCACTTTAATTCCATTTGATGCCTTGATGTGTTTGTTGAGTAATTTCAGGATTAGAAGGCAAAGATTGGATTGAAGAAGTGAAGAAAAAGCATGTAAAAGTGTAGAATTCATGAAGAATAAAGTTTGAAAATCTGTCAAATTCCGCGTACGCGTGATACCCAGCACGTGACTTCATTTAATGCAATACACTGGGGCAAATTCTGGGCTTCCAAAATCCACTCCAACTCATTTCTAAAGCTATTTGAGGCCAAATTCAAGAAGAAACAAGGGGAGAACAATTAGGTTTAGTTTAGTAACATGTTTTAGGTTATATTCTAGAGAGAGAAGCTCTCTCTTCTCTCTAGAATTTAGGATAGATTAGTTAAATTTCTCTTAGATTTATATTTTGATACTTGCTTTAATTTAGTTTTCCTTTCAATTTCTTGTTATTACATCCTTGCTCTCTTAGTTTTGCTTGTTATTTCATTTATTTTGTCACTTTTATGTTCATGCATTATTGTTGGAATTGAATTTCTATTAATGCAATTTAATGTTTCTTTGTTTATTGTTATTTAAGGCTGCGTTTATTTTTGAGAACAGGACAGGACAAGACACTGAAAGACAGATACACAAATTTTTGTGTTCTTGTATTCTGTTTGGTGAAAAACTAGAACAAATTATGAAAATTCAACTTATTCTCATTTTTTTTCATTTAAAAAATTTGAGATGAAAAATATAATAATAAAAAATATAATCATGAAAAATTAATAAGAATAATGAAAGAAAAAATAAAAAATAAGTTGTGTCCCTTGTTAGTGTCTCTGTATCCTTTTTGTCAGGATGGACACAAAATACACTAATTCAGTGTCTCTGGACACATTGTCTCTGTCCATGTCTCTTCTGCCAAACATGATTATGTGTTTCTGTGTCCCTGTGTCAATGTCCTGTCTCTGTAAACAAACGCAGCCTAATTGAGTTGTTATTATTGTTATCTTGCATTTGGTAGCTTTAGATTTTATTATTGCAATTTAATATGCTTTTCTTTTTATGCACACCAAGTGTTTGATAAAATGCTTGGCTTAGTTATAGTGTAGTTTTTCACACTTTTGGCTTGGAATTGAGGACTTTGATGATCTTGAGTCATTGATATCCATTCTTAATTGATATATTAGGGTAATTAGTTGATTTGGTTTCCACTAACGCTAGTCTTTCACTAAGTTAATTAGTGAGTTGACTAGGACTTGTGGATTGAGATCAATTATGCCTATTTGACTTATCATCGATGTTAGGATTGACTAAGTAGGATTAACTCTTCATAATCATCTATGTTTGTGGTCAATGGTTAGGATAGGTAACCTTAACTCTCAATCCTTGCCAAGGGGATTTTTAGCACTTGAATTTTCTTTTCTTTGATTAATTGCCTTGAGTTTGATTCTTTTTGATATTTAGTTATTTTTGTTTCTTTCATTAATTGCTATTTACATTACTTGCCTTTTGTCCTCAAACCCCCATTTTCTCATAGCCAATAATTGAGCACTTCATTGCAATTCTTAGGGAGAACGACCTGGAATTTAAAATTTTCGGTTATTTTGTGTTGGTTGTGACATCTTTGAATTAAACTTTGATTAGGGTCAATTGTTGGTTTGGAACTATACTTATAACGAAAATTTCAAACCCACACTTTGGCCTTCATTAGAGGCTGAGCCAGCGAGAATGACAGTTGAGAGTTAAGTAACCGAAAGTGGTGATTGAAGAAGAACGAGGGAAATAAAGTGAGGGATTATAGGATTGTTATTACTTATTAGGATTGGATGATAGATTCAGTTAGATTAAAGAATGAGGAGTGTTAGGGGCAGCAACTTTTGTGATTTGTAGTCATCAATTATGTTTTTAATGGTGTGAGATTTCATCCAATAGTGTAGGATTACTCACTTCTCTTTTATTTGTTACATGCTAGCCAAAATTTAATAAAATTGTTGCCCTTAAACTTTTCCTAAAATTAGGAAAGAGAAGGTAATAAAAAGAATATTTTGAGAATTTTATAAAATTTTTAATAGAATCAATGTTAAATTTAGTGATCGGATATTTTTATCAAACGATATTAATTTTTCATATGTATAACATCAATTTAATTTTTTTCATGGTTAATTTTGTGAATAGTAAAATCTTTCGTAATAAAAAGTAATTATTTACTTTTTTTAAAATAGAAAGCAAAAAATGCCATTTAGATATCTTCCAATAAGGGAGGCGTCATTTTCTCGATTTCTCTTCAAAGAATATATTAGAATAAAAGCGACAATGTTGTGTCCAAGATGGCAAAGATGAGTATAAATAGAGGAGTACGTGAAGCATCCTATTATTTGTGCGAGCGTAGGGACAATAATAATGGGCCCTCTAATAACTGAGTTTGGATTTGTTCTGTTACTAATACTCCCGTGGTTTCCTAGTGTAATAGCAGAGGAACCAAAACCCGCAAGCCCAGCTTGTGATTTTCCAGCTATATTCAACTTCGGTGATTCCAATTCAGACACTGGTTGCATGTCGTCTGCATTTTACCCTGCTATTTTGCCATATGGTCAGACTTTCTTCCATGATGCTGCTGGCAGAGCTTCTGATGGACGCCTTATTATAGATTTCATTGGTAATATTCTTGCTGATGCTTGTGTTCTATGCTTCTTCTGAGTTTATTAAAACACTAGTTATGATTTTTTATTTTTTCGGGGGATCCATATGCGATTTCACGTTGAATTTGTTTGGATATGTATAATTACAACTCCTCCAAAAGCCTGGTTTTCAAGAGTATTGCCACCAGTACCCCCTTTTTCATAGATCTTAGATTATTACTGTTCTCTTCATCATCACTTTTTTTTATCCTTAAAGGTAATATATATATTATTAGTGATGAATGTGTTACTGCATACACAAAATAACTTTTGAAAATCCAACATTTTGTTTATACAGTTCAGTGAACTAACCATTTGACCAATCAAGTCTGTTGAAAAAACTATATTAAAGATGCTAACTATGGATTACTTGTATATACTATTATATGCAGCGGAGAAGCTTGGTTTCCCGTACTTGAGTGCATACATAGATTCAATTGGAACAAGCTATAGGCATGGCGCAAACTTTGGTGCAGGATCATCAACCATTAGGCGACAAAACAGGACCTACTTTGATGGCGGTTCTCCTTTCACACTCGAAATCCAAACTGCCCAGTTTGTCCAGTTTAAGGCTCGCACCGCCAAGTTCTTCAACCAAGGTTTTCTATTTTACCATCATATGCATAATTGTTAAATTATATATAATTAGGATTATAATGTAGCTGTGATTTGCAGAGAAGGAAAATCCTTACACGGTTAACTTTCCGAGGCCAGAGGAGTTCGCCAAAGCCATCTACACATTTGATATTGGGCAAAATGATATCGCTCTTGGCATGGGCCACCAAGATTCCCAAGCACTCATCTCTGACATGCTTGAAAATTTTTTAAAGCAAATTAAGGTAAAAGTCACGCTAAAATCTGTCACTAAAACCAATTATTAATATATATATATATATATAAAATATATCTTAAAAATAAATTAAATAATATATATATTTATACACAAATACATCCATTACGCACAGTATTTTTTAAGTTTCATTTTGTGCATTTTGTTAACCTGTGCTTTAGCTGGGAAAAAATTAACAAAAGTTTAATGCTACTTTTTGTAATAGAGAAATTATTCAACGGGACAGCTTAGAAAGTCTTTTTTGGGATTGGGAATTTTCATAAAAAAAAATTTTGTCAGGTAATATATTAAAATAAAATAAAATATTATAATATTTCTATTTTCTGAATCTTAACATGGCATACCATACCATACCTATACATTTTATAATATTTAGAAAGTATGTTATTCATTTATGATAATTAAATGAGGCAATAGCACCGACTTTTTCCTTCTCTCTGTATTTTTTTGTGTTTGGCAAACACTAATTTAAGTGTACCTATGTTAGATATTATATGAACAAGGAGCAAGGGTATTTTGGATACATAACACGGGTCCAATTGGTTGCTTGCCACTGAGCATGCCTAAGCACAATGCAAATAATAATACTCCAGTTCAAACTTTTAAATGGAGTTTACATTTTTGGCCTAGAAAAGAAAATACAGTAGAAAACCAAAAAGAAAACGACATTGCGGTTTCTGGGTCAGTTGATGAAAACGGGTGTGTCATATATGCAAACAACATAGCCAAAGATTTCAATAGTAAGCTCAAGGATGGAGTCCTCAAATTGAGGGCACAGTATCCAGATGCATCTTTAACATACGTGGACATGTTCTCTGCTAAGTATGAGCTCATCAGCAACTCCAAAAGAGAAGGTAACTCTTCTTTTAATTTTTCATCCATCTGAATTGAATTTCTTATTAGGGATTGTAATGATAATATTCCATAAAAATGAGCTCACGTCCCTTGTTCCCCATTTGTGAATTCTCTTCGGTTTTCACCTTGTTCTCTATGGATACGTGCTGGTATGAATACCAAAAAAATTTTAAAAACCAATTCTAAATGAAAAAAAAATGATACTTAAAATGTTGAACTTCAAAGTTTTTTTTTTTCCTGGACTTATTTTCCAAAATTACATGAAATGCGTGTTGACCCCGTTTGTTTTTTAGTACATGTCATAATGTATATCAATATAATTTAGGATAAACGATTAAACTGATACCTGAAAATTATATTATTAACAAAAATAATTTAAAAAATTATGAACGAAAAATATGTTAGAAAGATTTAAAAATATAATTAAAATAACAGAATATTATATATAAATTCTCAAAAAGAACTTTATAAATTAAATTTTGATGTGATTTTTTGTAAATATGATTAAAAAATTAAAAATTTTACATCTTTAAAATTTTACATTTTTTGTAAAATATGATTAATTTAAATATTTCCAAAAAAATTTAAAAATTAAATGCATAACCCTCTTGCCAAATACAAAATTTGGTTATTACTTACAATAAATTTGAAATTTACTTCATCATGTCGTTTCTTTACATACATATACTTGAATGCATTTCTTATACTAAATGGTTCTTGTTTTTTTTTTTTTTTTTTTCAAAAGACTAATATATGATTAACGAAGACATGTTACACATAATACCAGACATTGCCACAGATAAATGTAGAGCACCGATATAATGACAAAATGAATTGGCAGACAATATAATGGACATAGTGTAGAACGGCATTATTCCCAAAATATAATAAATTAAAATGGTGATTCTTGACATGTTACTATGTTTTGACTTTTGATTGAAGACTTCAATATAAATACAGAGAAACGCGCGATTAGGGTAAAATTTTTTATGGAAAAACTCACGTGATATTGTTTTTGCTTAAAATTAATAGATAAAAATTTTTAAATATTAATTTAGTTAAATATATTAAATTATTTAATAATTTTTAACTATTAATTTTATATAAAAAATCATTATACATAAATTTCTATTATAATTTTAATAAAAAGATATTTACTTCTCGTGTAAGATATTTAAATAATACTCTTCTTTACTCTATTTCTAAGATATACACTCCATTTTTTACAAAAATTAAATAGCATACATTTTAGTTTATTTAATTAAAATACTTTTCAATAATTATATATATAAAAATTAGTGATAATTATTTTATTGATTCAAAAAAAGAAACAATAATATAAATAAATACTTATTATTATTGTATAAATTTTATTTATCATTAATATTTTAATTTGTTACAAAAATATTTAATTCAAAATTTTTTATATATTTTATGATTAATAAAAATATTAAAAATAAATAAAATTTATTACATTATTAGTAATATATATTTTATATTATTATTAATATTACTGTAGAGTAAAAAAAATAATATTAAATTATATTTTATTTATTTTCAATATGTTATCATTAATCATGAAATATATAAAAATTTTAGATCAAATATTTTTGTACAAAGTTAAAATATTTTATATTATGTAATAGTAATAATAATATATTTATTGTTAAAGTAATAAATTTTATTTATTTTTAATATTTTATCATTAATCATGAAATATATAAAAAGATTTAAATTAAATATTTTTGTAACAAGTTAAAATATTAAAAATAAATTAAATTTTACTAATATATAATTATAATAATGATTATTGAAGAGTATTTTAGCCAAATCGATTAAACTGTATTTTATTTAACTATTGCAGAAAAGAAAAGTGTATATTTTAAAAATAGAGGAGGTGTCATTTTTCTCAAAAAAATAAAAAAATAATTAATGTTATCATAAACATAGAGTAAATATAAAAAATATTAAGTATCTAACATTTCTCATCAATATATGTTAGTTTAATCTCCATTAATTAATTATATTGGTTTGGTCTCTTTTTTTTAAAAAAAAAAAATCACAACTTAATATATAGTTAATTGTATATGTAATTGCAGGATTTGTTGATCCTTCAGAAATTTGTTGTGGTTATCATGAGGATGGGTACCATGTAAATTGTGGGAACAAAGCAATGATTAAAGGTAAAGAAATTTATGCTGGTTCTTGTAAAGATCCGTCAAAGTACATTAGCTGGGATGGTGTGCACTACACTGAGGCAGCAAATCGATGGATTGCTAATCGCATATTAAATGGTTCATTGTCAGATCCTCCACTTCCTATAACACACTCTTGTAAAAGGACTCCATAGTGGTATTTGACACCATTCCCATAAATCAATTGAGCAACTTGATTATTCAATAATTTAACTCTATTTATGTGACTTTCATCTTAATAATCTCATTTGGTAAATAATTATATTTTTTTTTCTTTTTGGTGAAGGTATTTTCTAGTGGAAGAACTATTGGAAACTAGTGTTTTTGTTCCAGTGATGCACGAAAATCGTAATTCTTTAAAAGTTTTTAAATTAATAACTTTTTGCAGATAATATTGGTTAAAACAATTGTGACTAATATTGAGTTTTTCGTAAAGGATTACAACCATTTTTGCGTGTGTGTGTATTTTGTTTAGTGTTTTTAACCTAAATAAAATAAAAATTGAATTAATTGATTGTTCCAATTAAATTATGGTTTTATATTTGATCTTTGTTATTTATTTGTTCATTACATGTTATAAGGTATTACAATATGTAATGTCCGAATACCTTTAGGAGTAATTTAATTACCAGAGAAAAATTAAGGCTAAATCCAGACCTGAGCATTACCAAGAGATAACAGAATCAATCTTTAGTTTGCCTACATAAATCAAATTCAAAATATAAAAAAATTAAATCAAATTAAATTTACCAACAATTAACAACAAAAAATAGTAAATATTTTTTAGAGTAAAGTATCGTTTTTATCCCCAACGTTTTGGGTAAATCCTATTTGTGTTCCTAACGTTTAAATCATCCTATTTGTATCCCTAACATTTGTAAAAATGATTCAATGTTATTCTGCCGTCAATTACACATCATGAGCGCTTTAGTTTGAGTTTTAAAAATCTCTTCTTGAAGTTAGAATACAAATGTCTAGGATAGAATCGATGATCTACTTCGAAAAATAACTTATCAAATATTGAAACTAATTCCTACAATATCTACATAATTCACTTTTCTAGGGACATAATTGAATCTAAACACAAATAGTGGGTATAATATTAAAATCGAACACATCCAACTAAGACCTAATTGAGAATGAATACATCCAAGTGAGAATAATTGAAAAATATAATTTGATTTGTTAGTATAATTGATAGTAGGATAACATTGAATCACTTTTATAAACGTTAAGGATACAAATAGGACGATTTAAACGTTAGGGACACAAATATGACTTACCCCAAACGTTGGGGACAAAAACGATACTTTACTCTATTTTTTAAGAAAAAATCGAGATAAATTACTAGTTGGAGTACGATTGAGGTGGAGGAGTAGGGGTCGCAATCATGGATCTGAAAATCGAACCGGACCGACCGGTTCAACCGGGTTAATCGGAAACAGGTCACCTAGCCGGTCCGGATAAGCCTATAAACCGCATGGCAAAAAATTAGTGAAAATCGGTATAACTGGCGATTAACCGGTGAACCGGTAGAATCGTTCGATTTTTTTGAGGGTTTCTGGTTCGGAAATACACCCTCTGAAACGTCGTCGTTTAGCTTATAAAAATTAAAAAAAAAAAAAAAAAAAAAGAAGAAAGGCTAAACGCTGAAGTGCTGAAGTCTGAACGACTGAACCCTAATCACCAATTCACACTCATATCTCCTCTCTTCTCTGAGAACCATTGCAGCCACCCCCACCAATCGAGCAGCCCACCGCCACCGCGTCCCGCAGCCACCACGTTCCGCAGCCACAGTAGCGATGGGTTTGACCACCGCAGCCTCCACCGCGTCCTTGTCATTGCCGACCTCGCCTCCTCTGTCGACGCCGTTGTTCGCCGCCGGTAAGTAATACTCTGTTATTCCTCCTCGCTGCCTTCTGATTTTCTGTTCATGATTTTGGTATCTGTTCATGATTTTCTGATTTACTGAACTTCATGATTTTGGTATTTGTTCATGATTTTCTAAGGTTATTTTGGATTCATGATTTTGGTATCTGTTCATAATTTTGGTTTTGTTTATATTGGAATCTGATTTTCCGTTCATGATTGTTTTTTCTGAAGTTATTGTTTGTTGTGGAACCCGCGCTTCTCTATGGAACTTGGATGTTGTTGTAAGTCTGAGCTGAATTTTATTCAACTATGCTTTTTTCCTAAAACTGAATTGTTGCACCACTCACTCATTAATATTGTGTCGATTGATCAGATCTTTGAGGTTGATGGATCAAGCAGCCATGTGGGACTCACTTATTTGAAGAATTCTGCATCCATCATGTGAGATGACCCCCACTTCTTTCCTAATTAGCTACTCACATGCAGAACATCAAATATTTCTGGCCTCTAGTGACATCACAAGGGAATGCACATTCCATATGATTATACATAAGTTAGAATTTACATTCTAAGTCTCTCATATCCATCTAAATTAACAACTAGCCTAATAAGCATGAAAGCATAATTTGATCATAAAAACAAATAAGGAAATTCATTTGAGAAGAACTCTGAGGACTAATAAGGAGGATCAAACTAAACAAACTTATGAATACTCCAAAATCTTTCTTTTATTTTTTTTACTCTCTAATCTTCCTTTCTTGAGTGGAAAAAGAGGTGGCAAGGCACTGCCTTTGACCTAGGTGCAAATTGGAACATTAATCATTGGTCTAATTCTATCTCTATCCCTTTCTTGATCCTCTTCACATGCTGCTCCTTATGATTATTATTATTATTGTTCCTGATGATCCTTCACATGCGCTTATCATTATTCAACATGTTTGTTAATGCATATTTAGTTATGAATAGTTGCAGCTCAAGTGAACTATGGTTCTCGTTGAGTAATAAAACTTTGATTTTGATTTTGATTGATATGATCGTTGCATGTTGTGTAAATGGAAGCAATTTGGGTCATGCCTTGGAGAAATGGTTGTTTTTTGTTATGAACTTTGATGATTGAAGTTGTTTGTGAACTTTTAATATTAAATTATGGAGAATTTATGATGTAAAATTGTGAAATTTTAAATTTTATTAAGTTAGAAATTATTAAATTTATATATTCAAAATTATATATAGTTTTTTTAATAATTTTATTTAATATTTAATTAAACCAGTTGAACTCCGGTTGAACTCTGGTCGAACCAGTAAACCATTGAACCAGTGTCCTCACCGGTTTATTGACCGGTCCGGTTCTCGCAACTTTGGTCGCAATATACATCTTATCTGTGGATATCAATCCAATCCAATCCGGTCGGATAGGGTGTGGATAGGGTTTTCGTGCGAGTTGAGCCTCAACCCAACCCACCAATTCGTATCCTATATATGTAATTATGTATATGTTATATACTTATATAAAAATATGTTTCAAGTGAATGTTAAACTAAAGACCTCTCACTAAATGCAAAAGATCCTTAGACATTAAGAGAATATTATTAATTGATAATTTAATACATTTTTTTACATAAAAATCAATTATATTTTAAATTATCATCAAGTTATATAATAATATTATATTTTTTTAGTAATCTGCGTGTTAAAAATTGGTAGGGTTAGAGTTGAGATATTCTCAACCTGCGGGTCACGAATAAAGTAGAATTGAATTTATATAAAAATTTTAACCTGCGAATAAAATTCGAGTTGGATCTAAATCCTATCCTACAATATCTATTGTAGAGGAGAAGAAAGATAATGGTTGGATATACCAACAATAAAAGAAGAAAGAGTTAATTGAGGCGTTGGCGGTTGAAGGCAAAGGCACTGCACTATGGAACGAAGCAGAGGAATGCCGACATGGTAGTAGAGGAGGGAAGGCCGGAAGGGAGGACACGGTCCATTCCTTCATTTGAAAATTCAAAATTTTCTTATAACGGCTAGTACAGAATCAGTTGCTTGATGAAAGAATCTATTCTTTAATTTCTATGATAAAAAAGTTGTTAACGGATAGTTTTGATAAAATAGCTCATTTTCGTTAATCATGCAAGTATGCAACGTCTCTTAGGTGTCACATAGCTATAAATTCATGTGTTGAAGCCTTATAGGATATTTAGTCCTTCTTCTAAATATTCTTAAGGTTTCATATCAATTTCTATACATTTCAAAGTGAATTTTTGTCTAAATTTAAGAGATATTCAAAAGGAAAACACAATTATTTGTATTCATAAATTTTGTGAATGTTGATAAAAATATCCGTAAAAAGAAAAATTAACATTATATTCATAAAAAAATAGATTTCATATGACAAAAATATTTAAATTCTAATTTTTTGTTAACCTTTTAATAGAATTTTTAAATTACTTCTTTATCTTTAACCTCAACTTCACACTATTTCTTTTTTTCCTAAATCCTATCATCTCCAGCTCCTCCGTCCTCCAGAAACAACCCCTCCGTCACCACCCCCGCTACTTTATCGCCGCCATCCTCACCAACCCACACTCAGCTGTCGCCAATGAAATCACCACAACTCCCTCTTCCTCTGCCGTTGAAGATCCGTTGTTGTCAGTGTCTCCACCACGTCTTTGGGTCTTACCTCTTCAGCTCACTCCTAAGCTCTCTGAGAGACTTGGTATTAAGATTTGTCTCAAAAGGGAGGACTTGCAAGATGATAATCTGGACGACGATGACTCTTACGCCATTGTTCTCATGGGTCGTTCTGTAAGCATCAATGACCGCACCTATATACGATCTCAACCCTCATCTTCCACTTCTTCGCCGAAACTGTTGCTCCTCAGCCCTTGCCCTTGCCAGAGGAGCTCTCCTTCCATGGTAGAAACTGACATAGCTCTATTGAACGATGTTCGCCATCTCCAACGGGCCATGGTAGCAGGAACTCTTTCTTCTTCTCCTCCTACAAAGGCCTTGACAAGCGCAAAGTTCGAGTCGATGCCCTAATTATCGATTTTGTCCTCGTCTCCAATTCCTATCCTCGCATGAGAAGGTAATTCTCATTCTCATTCTAATACTTGTACAATATATTTGAATTAATTGTGCCTTACATTTAAGTCTTGTATTGTTATTTTTGGAGACTTCGGAGGCGTTGGAATTTGGAGAGAAAGTAGAGATGGTGTGGAGTTGAGGTTGAAGATAAAAGGTAGGGGTAATTTGAGTATTCTATTAAAAAGTCAACAAAAAATTAGGATTTGGATATTTTTGTCGTACGGAACTCATCTTTCATGGGTATAACATTAGTTTCTTTCTTTAATGGATACTTTTGTCAACGTTCGTAAAGTTCATGAGTACAAATTGTTGTTTTTCCTATTCAAAATTTGGTTCATTAAACTTATTTTTAAACACATATTCTTCCTAAAAAAATTTTCAAATTTTTGCTTTCTATTCATTGTGAAAGAAGAATTGTATATCTTTTTTTGTTTGAGTGATTTGGAGTGTAATTTTTCATAGTGCGAGACTTGCTATACACTGTAATTAGAAAGGATATCGAAGAGGTATGTTAAGTACTCAAGTAAAACATACTTAAAGTTGGAATTGCTTCAAATTCCTAGAGCTAGCTAGTGTTTCTAAGTTGAATAACTTAATATACGAATGGTGATAAATTATGTGAGACGTGTAACACCCTAATTACTCTAAGCCTTATTACCTCATGCTATAAAGCAAAGGATAACTAAAGGTCACGATAATTCTAAGGCTTATACAATAATATATATAGAAAGAAATAGTAATTCTAGAAGCCTAATGAAGAAATAAGCTCAAAAACAGAGTTTCAAAAGCGCAAACGTTCACACGAAGCTAAAAGCATAAAGGTACAAGGTATATATACAAGATAATAAAGCATAAGTATATATAAGAGTATAATAATCATAATATACTAGCCTCGGCCCGCAGAGTTTAGGCCGACTAGTTATATACAGACATATAGAATTTTGAAAGTTAAAACAGTGTACAACATATCTCTCTCAAAGTTAGCCTCTAAGGCAAATAAAGATACAAAAGCGAGAGTACTAAAAACAGAAGTAATCAAAAGATTCCAAAAGATAATCAAGATTCTCAGCTCTGTCACCATCTCGTAACTTACCGAGGTAGGTTACGACCTGCATCTGAAAAACAACAAAAGAATATGGTATAAGAACCGGAGGTTCTCAGTATGGTAAGATATAAGACTCCGGGACGCTAGAGGCAATCCTAGAACTTCATATCAATCATAAGATTCAAACTTAAATCATAACTAAATTTAAAACCATAACTTTAAAATCATAATAAAATGAGGTAATCTAATTTAGGGGATTTCTAGTCTAACATTTACACCGCTGTCCCACAGCCTTCACCAGCCTAACCGCCATGCGATCCCATCGTCACCGCTTACCGAACCTCCTCAATCCCAGTAGAAAACACAAATAATTCATACAAGTAAAGTACAAGTAATTATCAAGTATAGCAGGTAAATCAAAAAGCAATTAAGCATGTTATACAATTAGGCATATTATGAAAGTAAACAAAGGAAGCAACCATATAGAAGATGCACATGATGAATGCCTGCCATATTGGCTGTGATATCACATTGTTGGTTCAACTGCCAACCCGACACATCTCTATGGAGATGTTGCCTTTCAGTCACGAATAAAATGGGTACCCCCAGGGATATCGTGCCCGGCACACGGTCCAGGGATATAGTGTCCGCGCACACTCTTATAATTCCGAAAGGATGCGAGCGGGATACTCAGCCACAGATCTCACGTCTCAACGTAAGCGGAACTAACCACTGCCCTTACGCTGTCGTCGCAACCTTGACAAGCGAGATTAACCAACCATTCTTGCCAGGCGCATAGCTTCTCAGCAATACCAGTAATAAACAGTATATCCATATTCCTCAGTGATCACTTTCAATATTCATAGATTCATCATTATTCTTTGAGTCCCAGACTCACCACAATATTATCAATTCACATTCCCACAGCTCATCATACTCATCATCCATACAATACCCTTCCAACCCACACAACTAATCCATCCTCAGTACTCTAGAAATCTAAGGCTCTGTTTTCTAATTCATGATAGAAAATTACTAAATTCAACAAACTAACTCATCTCTAATGGCCTTAGAGCCTAAATACTAGGTAGCCATCTCAAACAGCAATTTAAGAAAGTGTAGAAAGTAAGAGAACCCCTTAAAAATGAAAAAAAAAATCATTTTTCAGCAAAACAGGATCCGTGCATACGCATGCCCAAGTGTGCGTACGCACACTTCAGTTTTGGACCATCAGGCGTACGCATTCATGAGTCGTGTACGCGGGGTGCTGGACAGAAACCATCACCCGCGTATGGGCAGGAGGCCGCGTACGCATCCCTGCTTTTGGCCCATCCGCATATGCATGCCATCCCAGATTTACAAAATTCTGTAAAGTTGCAGAAATTAGTTTTAAATACCAAACTTTAAACGTTCATAACTTCTTCTACAAAATTCTATTTTTCCTCAAACTTTATATCAATTTAAAGATCTTTAAATGAACTTTAATTTAAGATAAATTTCAACCAATTTTGAAAACTAAGTTTCAAGTTATAATCCGCCAAAGTTCACTAAAATTTTGATTTGAGTAAAGTATCATTTTTGTCTCTAACGTTTGGGGTAAATCCTATTTGTGTCCCTAACGTTTAAATTGTCCTAATTGTATCCCTAACGTTTGTAAAAGTGATTCAATGTTATCCTGCCGTCAATTACACATCATGAACGCTTTAGTTTGAGTTTTAAAAATCTCTTCTTGAAGTTAGAATACAAATGTCTGGGATAGAATTGATGATCCACTCCGAAAAATAGCTCATCAAAAGTTGAAACTAATTCCTACAACATTTACATAATTCACTTTTCTAGGGACATAATTGAATCTAAACACAAAGAGTGGGTATAATATTAAAATCGAACACATCCAAGTGAGATCTAATTGAGAATGAATACATTCAAGTGAGAATAATTGAAAAATATAATCTGATTTGTTAGTATAATTGATAGTAGGATAACATTGAATCACTTTTATAAACGTTAGGGATACAAATAGAACGATTTAAACGTTAGGGACACAAATAGGACTTATCCCAAACGTTGGGGACAAAAACGATACTTTACTCTTTTGATTTTTACCAAAAGTTAGCTAGATTCTCAAACTTTCAAAACTCACAATCAAACAAAATCAAAGCCTACTTAATTTCACCACAAAACACTACCAAATACTATATTTTACCTCTTCATTACAATTCAATCAATTCAACATCTACTTTAATCAAGTCATCCTTCGTAAACTCAACAATTTCACAATTTCTACATCAAGATTCCAATATCAACAACTTTAACACAATCTCACTGGTACGTATTTTTATGTAATTTTTTACAAAAAATTATATTTTTCAACTCAGAAAAATCTATTAAGTCCAAAAATCATATTTAAATTTTTTAATTAAAATTCTAAATTTTTAAATCCTATTTTAAACAATTAAATTATTTAATTAAGCGACTCGATTCTTACCAGACGTATACAAAGTGCTCTTTGTTGCGATTTAGCAAGCACATTTAAAATTTGGTATTATAATGAAACATTTCCAAAAATACTGGTGAGAGAAGATTGGACGTCGGATACAAGAGAAGTGATCGAACTAGCATATATCGACATTTTTATTTCTCTCAACTCTTTAACTTTTTTATTTTCACTATTACTTAATTTATAAAATATTGTAAAAAGTAGAGAACCTTATAAGTGTTTAGAGTTCGTTTGCAAGTCCTTCAAAAAAATACTAATACAAAGCTATTCACATATTCATTTTAAATTTGTTTAATTTGTCTGAAAATTTATTATGATTTTTGGATACTCAATTCACCCCTCTTAAATGTCATAAGCTTATTTACTAACACAATGAAGGATGAACATTAACATAAACTTTGGTTGTTGCAATAAAGATGCTTAAATAGATAGTGATGACCACAATGAATGTATAATATAATAATGAACAAAGACATGAAAGAGAAAGTTAGAATGACATCAATTATTAAAAGATAGTAAAATTATTTCGTCTTAGGTGATCTGAATATGCAGAAAAATGACAAACTGACCATGTGAGCTTAGAACGATAAATCAGATGAAAGATAGACTAATAATTAAAGATAAAAAAAGACAAAAAAATTTTAATGAGATAGTAAAATAAAATCTACATATAAATAATCCAATATAAATTTAAACATGTTAAAATATAATGATATCGTTTATGTGGGAATGAATCCTTTCAATATTTTTTTAATTATTTTGTTAAGTATAATATTTTATATATATTTTTTAGTCTCATTTAAAAAATAATTAATGAGAGATCATATTTTAAAACAATAATTAAATGAAAAAAAATAAAAAATTCATTCTCTATATGTGTAATCTATTCACCGAGTGAGATAAATTTTGTTGTTGTAAACCTCTATTGTAATGTTATCTTTCTCCATTACTGACCGGATTTTGATGGTGTTAGATAATATTACCTTTCTAATAAAAAATCTGTGTTTATCATAAAAAATTGTATATATTTATCGTGACAAATTTTTTTATAGTTTTTGTTTTCTATGCATTTTTTTTCCTTGTAATTCTTTATTATTTTTTCTTTTCTTTTTTATTAAATAAAATAAAATTTTAAAATATAAAAAATAAGAAAAAAGAAAGACAAGAAGATACAGAAAGAGAAAAAAAAAAAGAAGAAAAGTAAAAAAAAAAAAAAGAAAGTAAAAGACGTAAAAGAAGAAGACAAAAAAAAAAAAGAAAAAAACGAGAAAGAAAAAAAAAAAGAGAGAAGAAGAACGTGAACGTGCATACTCTGTTAAAAAAATACAAATATAATAAGATTTTGTTAGACTTAAAAGATTTGTTCACATGCCATTTCTAAAAAACACAAATTGTACTTATCTCGTGGTTAAACATTATCTAGCGAGGATGTTGTGCTTATCCATACTTTCTTCCATATTTTTTAAGGCCGTGTTTCAATAACCTTTTGGAAAGAAAATTCTTATCTTTCAAAAAAAGGTTATTTTACATTTGCATAAATAAACTATTTGGGAAAACTTTTAATTATTAGAAAGTATATATGAGTCGGTTTTATTGAAGATCAGAATTCACATATATTTATAGCTAAATCATATGAAGAATATATTTAAAAATAGGTAACTAATAAATAAAAAGATATAACTAATAGCACCAAAAAAAATGAAAAGGATATATAAACTACAACCACTACTAAAAATTTAATTTGGTCACTATAATTCGACCAATAAAAATTATAATTTAAAAATTAAGTCAAAAAAATATTAAAATTTTTATGATTCATAAATAATATCATTTATGTTAAATTATTGTATATAATTCAGCCATTATACCTATAATTCGATAGTTATAATTTAATTCATCTCATATTATTTGATAATTGTCATCTAGTTTAGAGAACAAATTAAACAAATAGATAAAACCATTTAAGTAAAATAGAAAAATAATCTCTTTATACGTCATTCTTAATAATTCAGAGAAGTAATTAAAATATACATTAAAACTTCAAATATCACATCTTCACTAATATCTTGACAACTGAAAATATTTAAAAATGTTCATTTTTCTACAAGTAAGTCTATATAAAATAAAAAAATGTAAAAAATATAACATACATAAAAATATAATACTCATTTAAGTTGTTTTTCCTCTCTTCTTTAAATTATTATTAACTTAAACTTCCGAATATATTTTACAGGTACTTATTTATTGTCTTGTCTGATATTTTTTAGAGTTCAACATATATTTCATCTATAAAAAAATATGGACAATATCTCTCCTTCTATGATGAGGTATATCTGAGACAAACTCTTTAACAACAAAAACAAATTAAAATTAAAAAAAGGCTAACTTTTATAAGAAAAAAATCACTACACCATATTTGACAAATAACAGTGGTTATGCATAGGATTAGCAGCGGTTTTTAACCGCTGTCAAACGGATAGCAGCGGTTGATATACCCGCCGGAAGATAGCGTGCGGCTAAATCGTTTGCAGCGATTAATAGCAACCGCTGGAACAACCGCTGCTAAATGGTATTTTGCAGCAGTATAATTTTGCAGCGGTTTTTTCCGCTACAAAATCGTAAGAATATGTATGCTTGAAGATAGCAGCGGTTGTTAACCGCTGCAAAATGCTATTCGTTGAAATATTCTGTTAAGATCTAGCAGCGGATTTAAAACCGCTGCCAAATGTAGAGTTACACTTTTTTTTATAAAAAAAAAATCCGAACTTACACTAATATATGCCAATTCTTTTATACTTTATACATTCTTCCACTCAATTGTGTTACCTTATTAAAATAACTAACAGTCAATCAAACTACAACACACGAAACAAAACAAAAATATATGCAAAAGTGAATCATTATAATAATTATTTGAATTCAGTGCATCGATGACTGTAAACTACCGATAAAGTCACCAAAATGAAAAACTACAAATAAATATCTCAAAAGTCATTATGACAGTGAAAAATTAAAGAGTATTCAGATTCCAACTTTCATAATTCAAATCATTAGCTGCCCGCACATCATCTTACAAGGGATGAGGTTGGTGCACTTCTCAAAGAATCCAAATCTGCAGCTATTTCAGGTGGCAAACTATCTCCTTGTTGCTGGATTATGTATCTTAACAAATTTCCCATACTCTCCATTGGCAAACTACCTCCATTTTAGTATAAATTTTAGTGTTCGTAGTTGCACACGTATTTTACCATATATGTTATGTTTTTTAGAACGATATTTCTTATATCATGCGGAATGAATACAGTACGATACTTAACATTATTTTAGCTTTGAAAAAGTTGTTTCACATTAATTATTAAACCATATATTTGGTGTATAATAGATATGGACAAAACCTGAATTTTTAAGCCACGGGATAGCATAGAATATAGACGAGGACTTAATATGTTCCTAGACTTTGCATTTGCGAATGCATCGTCGGATAACATGATAAAGTGTCCATGCCCTCAATGTGGGTTTCAATTTATGCAAACAAGAGAGGATGCGTACGACCACCTGTTGATAAAGCCCTTTCCCGCTGGATATACTTTGTGGTTGCGTCATGGTGAGAAACCATCTGAGGAGAGCTCTAGTTGCACACCGATAGTTGAGAAACCTACACCCGAGGTGAATCCATATCTTCAAATGGTGCACGAGGCATTTAACTTCACAATGCCTCCTGGAAGTGAGGAGACCACAACAGCGAATCCTGTAGAAGACGATGATATAGAGTTGTCGTACTTGTACGATGGTCCAAGTCGCGATGCACATAATTTTTCCGATCTTCTTGCGGATGGAGCGGAGGAGTTATATCCCGGCTGCTCGAAATACTCAAAATTATCTTTCCTAGTGAAGTTTTATCACATTAAGTGTATGTGTGGTGTGAGTGACAAGGCTATGTCGATGATTCTGGACTTATTGCGGGATGCATTTGAGCAAGCCAAATTCCCGTCCACTTTGTATGAAATCAAGAAAACTATCCAAAAGTTAGGGATTGAGTACAAAAAGGTAGATGCATGCCCGAATGATTGCATGCTGTATCGGGGTGATGATGAGGACGCGACGAAATGCAAGCAGTGTGGGACTTCACGATGGAAGCAGAAGACGCGAAAGGGTTCTGTTACGAAATTAAAAATACCTGTCAGAAAAAATGGAAAGCCTCTCCCAGCAAAGACTCTCTGTTACTTTCCTCTTATACCACGACTGCAACGGTTATTCATGTGTAGCAAAACTTCATCTGACATGTTATGGCATAAAGAGGCAGATAATAACGATGGGTACTTGAGGCATCCAAGGGACGCTGAAGCATGGAAAGACTTTGATGCAAAGTATCCTTTTTTTTCCAACGATGCTCGCAGTGTTCGCTTAGCTTTAGCAAGTGACGGTTTTAATCCTTTCAGAGATATGAGTACCACGTATTCCATTTGGCCTATGATTCTTATTCCGTACAATCTTCCTCCCTGGCTATGCATGAAACAGACATCTTTTATACTATCTATGATTATTCCCGGTCCTAAAATGCCGGGTAACGACATCGATGTTTCTTTGGAGCCCCTGGTGGTTAAGTTGAAACAACTCTGGGATGGCGTTGAAACTTATGATGCTAATAAGGGAACCACTTTCAAGATGCGTGCGGCGCTAATGTGGACTATTAGCGATTTTCTAGGGTTGGGAAATTTATCTGGGTAGAACACTAATGCCAGGGCATTTTGGCCAGTTTCACTGACCTTTTCTTTACTGTTTTTAGGGTAGTTTCATGCATTTCCTTAGGAAATAAGCTGGTTTTGGGTAGATATTCACTTACATCTTGATTCAAGTATGCATTGTGCAATTTACATGATTTCATGAGGATTTTGCATGAATTTAAGGACAAATTGGATGTTGCATTTTCCATGACTTAGACTAGAACTTTGATGCACTTTATTGCTTGATTTCAGGACAAGGGAAGCAAAGAAGAACCACATTAGTGGCTACGTTAGTTACACTAACGTTAACACTAACGTGGAATGGGAGTAACTTGCAAAGTTAATGAGAAAAGTGATTGCCAATAACGCTCTCGAAGCCATCATTGCCCACGTTAAGAGTCACGTTAACTAAGTTAACGTGAACTCTAACGTGGAAGAAAGGAATAGAGCCAACGTTAGTGACACTTAACATTATCACTAACGTTGGACCAAGCTCATAAGTGGCCACGTTAGTCACCACGTTAACTTAGTTAACGTGGCCTCTAACGTTAAGAAGAAAGGGGGGAAGCCAACGTTAGTGACATTCAACATTATCACTAACGTTGGCCAAGTTACACTAGGCCACGTTAACTCCCACGTTAACCTAGTTAACGTGGAAGCTAACGTGAGGAAGGGAGGTGACGCCAACGTTAGTGACACCCAACATTGTCACTAACGTTGGAAGGAGCCCACAATTGCCACCATGAGCCACGTTAACTCCCACGTTAACTTAGTTAACGTGGAAGCTAACGTGGATAAGAGAATATTGAACCAACGTTAGTGACACTCAACTTTGTCACTAACGTTGGAGATGGCTAGCATGGCCACATTAGAAGCCACGTTAACCTAGTTAACGTGGACTCTAACGTGGGAGCTAAGGGGCACACTAGAATGTTAGTGATAATGTTAAGTGTCACTAACGTTCTCGAAGGTTGGCAAGCCTACGTTAAAAGAGCCACGTTAACTAAGTTAACGTGGACTCTAACGTTGGGAAGGGGGAGGCTTCTCAACGTTATTGGGAAAGTTGAGTCCCAATAACGTGCGTGAAGGACAAAGAGGCAACGTTAGTGGCAACGTTTGTACCACTAACGTTGAGGTTAACGTGGCTCTTACTTGGGTAAGGAACGTTAGTGAAAAAGTTGAATGTCACTAACGTTCTCGAACCCATATTTTCACTGAACGTTAACACCACTAACGTCCTGAGCTAAAGTCTTTGCCCACTTCACAATTTCTCTCTGCTAGTAAAGCCAAGCCCAATGAAGAAGATAACTGCTTCAAACTCAAGATCCAAAGGCCCAGACCCAAGACTTGAAGAACCAACTAGAAGAGTAGAAGAGTAGTATATATAGGAGTAACTTTGAATTATTTTAGGGAGTTTGGAAAATATAGGGAGCCTCTTGGCATAGAATTACTCTCTGTATTTACTTTCTCTGCACTTCTAGTTTTATCATGTATTCTCCATCTTTGTTTTCATTTTCCAGAGCTATGAACAACTAAACCCTTTTCATTGGGTTAGGAATCTCTGTTGTAATTTGATGGATCAATACTAGTTTTCATTATTCTTCTTCTATCTTTTCTCTTGATTTTACTTGAAAGCTTTCGATCTTCATCCAATTGGGTAGTCATCTTGGAAAAGAAGCTATTCATACTTGGATCTCTTCTGAACCTTGAAAGAGGAATGAAGAGATCAAGCTAGAAATGCTTTCTCATGCTGGACCAAATTGGGTTTGGATGGATATGTGACTATAATCCTCTCAACACCTGATTTGGGAAATGCATGTGGTATAATCAGTGACCATACTTCATCTCTTCTCATGAGCAATTGACCAAGGAATTGGCTATTGATCAAGATTTGAGAGATTGAATTACAAGAAATTGTAATTCAATCACTTAAGATTGCCAAGGAGATCAATGAGTGCATTGATTGAGGAAGAGATGAAAATGAAATTGATCCGGAGAATGCAACATCTCCTGAGCCCAATGAACTCCCCATTTCTGATCTTACCCATTTTCTTTATTTTCTGTTACTTACTCTTATGAGCAATTCTCCCATTCCCATTTACAATTCTACAATTTACTTCAGTCATTTACCTTCAGTGCTTTAATTCTAGCATTTACTTTTTCTGTCATTTAACTTTCTGCCATTTTATTTTCTGCAATTTTAAACTCAAATCCTGGATTCGCTCAACTAGAGCATTCCTCTAATTAAAGTTGCTTGATCAATCAATCCTTGTGGGATTCGACCTCACTCTATTGTGAGTTTTTACTTGACGACAAATTCGGTACACTTGCCGAAGGAAATTTGTTGTGAGACAAGTTTTCTGTGCATCAAACACGTATAGTGGGTTAGCTTGTCCCACGTGTAACGTGGACACTAAGGCTCAGCGACTAACATTCAGTCGAAACTGGTGTTACACGAGCCATCGCCGCTTCTTGAATCAGGGCCATAAATATAGAGTAGACCGGATTAGATTTGACGAACAAGTTGAAAGCAGAGATCCACCAATGAAGTATTCTAGAACAGATGTCTTAAGGCAGCAGTGTAACATGCAAGTTTCGTTTGGGAAGAACCCAACTCTGACAGCCAAAAGAAGACGCATTGGTGAAGATGCAGATCAAGATGACTCAGTTTGGAAAAAGAGAAGTGTGTTCTTTGAACTCCCGTACTGGAAGGATCACATGTTGCGTCATAACCTTGACGTGATGCACATAGAGAAGAACATTTGTGACAATGTGGTCTACACTATCTTAAACGATAGCGTCAAATCAAAAGATAATCTTAAAGCTCGCAAAGATTTACAAAGCATGGGCATAAGGCCTGAATTGTGGCCGGACGAAGTGGTAAATATCATTCAGCAATCTTCACAATGTCGAATCCACAGAAGGATGTATTCCTGAAGGCTCTACAGAAGGTGATTTTTCTAGATGGTTACTCGAGCAATATTGCTCGTTGTGTTGACATCCGGCAGCGCAAGTTGTATGGGTTGAAGAGTCACGACTGCCACATTCTAATGGAACAATTACTTCCAATTTTGGTGAAGAATGCATTGCCAAGTCCAGTATCGAATGTGATTGCGAATCTGTCCTCATTTTTACGAGAACTCTATGGAAAAGCTGTAAATCCTATGCAGCTTGGTGCCCTTCAGAATCATGTTGTGCAAACTCTGTGTCAGATGGAAATGATATTTCCTCCGTCCTTCTTCACTGTCATGGTTCACCTTACGGTGCACCTCGTTGATGAACTAAAACTTGGTGGCCCGGTACATTATCGGTGGATGTATCCAATAGAAAGGTTAGCGTGCTACTATACGCATTTAAGACATCTTTTTCCAATTTCGTTACGTATATACTAAGCGTTATGTCGTATTTATGTAAAAGGTACTTGGGACGATTGAACCAATACGTGCGTAACAGGGCACAAGCTGAAGGCTCAATTGCGGAGGGCTATTTATCCGAGGAGATTTTGACATTCTGCTCCAGATATTTGGATAATACTGAGACTAGAATCAACCGACCAGCGCGAGTTGACGATCGACCTGTTGATATTACAAACAATATAGGATGTACTATGTTCCCTGAAATTGGAAAAGCTTCAGGGGCTGTATCACATTTTGTACTGACCCCAATGGAAAGAGATCAGGCACATCGTCATGTGCTAGTCAATTGCGAGGCCGTCGCTCCATTTATTGAGTAAGTATGCACATGTAATCATTAAGCACGATTATAACCAATTTCAAACACTTAGTCGTTGGACTAATTTCTTGTTATGTCGTAAAGTAAATTTAGGTCAGAAACCAAGCGAAAATTACGGGATCAAACAAGGTTGCACTCTAAGATAGACCGTGTTGTGCATGCAGAATTTCCTTGTCGATTCAAGCGTGAGGTTCGTAGAAATTTAACCTGACCAACTTATTTGTGCCCTAGAATTATAAATTGTAAATTCCAATTTTTTATACGAACAAACTCTAATTTATGGTGCTAGGTTCCAATGGACAGTACTGTACATTCGAAAGAAATGAAGTTGCTGGCATGTGGTCCCATGCTTCAGGCAAGACGGTTTGGGGCATACAACGTTAATGGGTACAAGTTTAGAACTATCACAAAGGAAGACGGGCTGAAAACACAAAATAGTAGAGTTTATGTCTCATCAAATATAAGAAGTTATGACAGCATGCGTGACAACAGAGTGGCTGTTGGTAGTGTTCCATATTATGGAAAAATTGTGGACATAATCGAACTGAACTACAGCTGCCATTTCACAGTAGTTTTGTTCAAATGTATTTGGGCTGATACAACTACGAGCAAAGGAATTAAAGAAGACCATCTGGGCCTTACCAGCGTTAATTTCGCTCGTCCAATTCACACCGGTGATCGAGAAGAGGATAAATCGTACATATTGGCATCAGAAGCTCAGCTCGTGTACTATGTACGTGATGAAGTAGATCAAGAATGGAGTGTAGTGGTTCATGTAAAACCACGAGACTTGTATGACATGGAAGGAGAGAATGAGGATGCTGAAGCTGCTTTTTCTCCTCAACCCGGGTTGAACATGTCAGCAGCAGGTGACATCAGTGATTTACAGTTGACAAGGGATGATGATATAGAAGACCCAGTAGCAGATGGTTCTGATAACATAGATTATGTGCCATAGTGAAAATATGGCAAAACATGTGCAACATTTTCAGAGTATCTGTGTGTGTTTGATAAGTTTAACAGTGTTTATGATGTACGTAGTTTGCTAGTTACATACTATTTGTGTTTTTGTATTTAAATTAAGTTTTCATTTCAAGTTGATTTTAATGAATGCCACCAGTTCCTCATTTCTTCCAACGATTTTTGCTTTTAAAAGTTAGTTGTCAAGGCTTTGTTGTTCTCATCATCATTGTTATTGTTCTTAACCTCCAACAAAGAAAATTATGACATCGAGTAAATTATCTTGAATTACAATATTGTTATTATTGACAAATATAGTTAATATAAAATAGTGTTGTAACAGGAGAAATGAAAACGGAGGATTTTTCATTGTGCTGTGCAGGCACAACATTCGCTAACAAAATGACTTTGGCCTCTCTATTCTCTTCATTGGAACATGCAATTACGATTTTCAGAGACATATGATCCCGAAAGTTGAATGTTAGGTCTTGGTTGGAGGCTTTATCAGCTCGATCTTGTTCTAATGAATACTTGAAAGCGGCGAACGAAGCTACTGTGCAGGTATGTTCATTAGCCGTACCCTTAAACACTTGAGTTAAACATTATTTGAAAAATAAGTATTTTAAGTTGTTATATGCTTATGACATTTAACCAGTGATAGTTGTTCCGTTCATGCTAAAATTTGTAGGAACTTCATGAATGGGGATCAAGGTACGAGGAGAAATTTGGCTATGTTTTTGTGACATTTGTAGCTGGTAGGACATCTGCAGACATACTTGCTGAATTAAAGGTTGGAAATAAATTTCTAGCACAGAAAGTGAATTACAGAGACACAATATGCTTTATAAAATAGACCATCAACTATACATTATATTATGGTGCAGATGCGCTTTAATAACTCGCATGGTGTTGAGTTGGAGATTGCTTCCAAAGAGGAATTAAAGTATATAGAACGTGCTATTAGAGAGCTTCTTTCCAAGAAATCTGTCCAAACTACTGACGAAGGAGACGGTAATAGTTAATTTTGTATTTGTTAATTTTGAAAGTCCTCTTTCCATAATTCCGAAATTTTTTTTCCTTAATAACTAGAATGACTTGGAAGTTATCATTATCTTTTAAGTAGATTAATATGTTGTTGGTTGTATGTTCATATATTCAGTGTCAGCTGAATATTCAGGCGAAATAGTTGCTGACACTCTAGATGGAACAGACACTGATTCAGAAGACGATTTAGATGCTATCTCCTCCGGTGGATATGACATCTCCAGGGATGTTGAGCTTAATAGGGTTCCAGAAGAAGACGATGAAATTTTAAACACCCAACACAGAGAAGATGCCGTACATGCTGCAAAAAGGGTTTCGATCTGAACAAGATGCCATGGTTTGGAGATGACTTATCAGATCTGTTATCACGTCACTGCAGCGCTTTTTTGACAGAGTATTTCTGGCCAGGTCAATACGATGTTGATGAGAAATTTTGACTCAAAACTTGTTTGTCTACTTTAGTAATTCTGATTTTTATGCTCCATTGAACTTTGTTTTGAGTATATGAAATCGGACGTTCACTTGATTTTTATGTTACCAGTTATGGTTAAATACAAACTCAAAATGGCTGATACTATAAGAGAAAACTTGATTCGTAAATTCGTTTTTAGTTATTCATGTATAAATTTTTTTTAATTAATGAATTATTTTTTATGTAACACAATATTGAAAATTTATTTAATGCATTAATTAAGTTGCAGTATTTGAACCTTATTTTTTCGTTAAAAAAAATAGCGAGGATTAGAACAGTTATAAGAAGGCAATAATGTTTATACAAAAAAAATTTAAGTTACAAAGAATATTGCAACGGTTGAAAAAAAATCGCTGCAAAACGAGTATCAATGTAGTCAACAACTGGACATTTAGCAGGGGTTACAGAAAAACCGCTGAAAAATGACATTATTTAGCAGCGTCCCCGCAAACCACTACAAAAACCGCTACGAAATGGATACATTTTGCAGCGGTTACCAAAAAAACGCTGCAAAATATGATCATTTGGTAGCGTCTCCTAAAATCGCTACAAGAACTGCTGGCATATTTTATTTAGCAGCGGTTTAATAAAATTGCTACTAAATAACCGTCGCTATCTATCGGTTTTCTTGTCATTAATGAAAAAATTATATTATACTTCTTTTAATAATGATTAATAAAAATGTTATATGCATTTAAAATATAAATCACTAAAATAATCTGTAACACCCTCATTACCAGAATGTCACGCTTCCACCTGCGCTACTCTGATAGCAATAAGTATTACGACTACTTTATATACTTAATATTAAAATAGGAGCCTATGACTCAACACCGTATCGCTGATTTCTTTGAAAACTGGAAATAAATATTTTATCTTAAAAAAAACAAGCAGGCATAGATTCATATACAAGACTTCTTACATAATATTTTATAATATAATATATATAAATCATACAAACTCCTATCCCTCTTACAAAATTGTAATAACAAAGACGAGGGAAGAAAATAATCTAATTAATACAACAACATATAAAACCAAACGCAGTTTAACTCTTCTTAATGCTTCTTCATCCGGTTCCTGAAAAGGTAAAGCTGTAGGGGGGTGAGAACCTAACCACATGGCCTCACCATGGAGTTTCAAAGTTGTCATAAGAAGATATTCAACAAGAAAATTGTTTTCTAGCTCAGTGATTATCATTGCCTTATGAATCTTTTAAAAACCAATAGATAATCGTTCAAAACCTTTTCAAAGAAACAATGTTTAATCTTTCAGGAATCCGAAACCTTTCCTTTCTTATAAGAAGATCTCAATCAAAAACCAACTACGCAATCAAACAACACAATCATTAATTCAGCACCCAAGTTCATTCTCAAATGTAGCACGCCAGGACAAACACAGGCAAGACAGACAAGGAAAGCACAAGTAGGCAGCAGTTACATCAAATAGTTCAAGTAGCAGTTAAGAACAGTTTAGCAATTAGGCAAACCAAAACAAGTTCAAACCCAAGCAAAGCATACAAATGCATATGATGCATGCCTGTCCTATGGCTGATGAGGCTCATCTGTCGGTTATCCAGCCAACCCGACAAGTCTGAATTGTCCTTAGACTGTCCCCCGACATGCATCCCCAAGAGTCTATGCATAGCTTTTTCTCAAATAATCAATAATGCTCAATGGGGGTAACATTCCCGGGAATTTATATAGTACCCGGTCACACTTACGTCGTAGGGTCAACAGAGTATCGAGTTTTCAACCTAGTACACGTGGTGGCAAGCCACGGCACTTAATCCAGGGAACCTCGTATCTCAGATATTTTAAATTCATAAGCCTATAAATAATTTAAAGATCATATCTCAACATTCTCAACATCATAATCATTCATCAATCCAAATCTCATTTCCAAATTCATTCAAAAACCATATTTCAAGAAAAATCCTCATCAATCCTCATCATCCTTCTTTCCATCCCATTCATTAACAATCCTAATTCAAAACATAATTCTTTCTTTGATAAATAAATCAATCTTAAAACATAGAATGTTTAAAAACAAATCTTTTTAATTAATTACTTCAAATAAAACTTCCAATTTTATAAAATTTCAGCAGCATTTCCTTTAGAACTCGGACACTGCCACCCTTTTCGGGTCCCATCCAAACATTTCTCAAATCCTTTCTCAACCATTTCCAAATCTCAATCACTTTCCAAAATTTAACCAATTCCAGTATCAAAGTATTTTTAAATCAGACCAATTCCAATAATAAAACACTTTTTAAAGTCAAACCAGCTCAAATATTAAATTATTTATAAAATCAGACCGATTCAAAATCAAACCGCTTTAACTTCAAACCAAGAAAACCACTTTTCATAATAATCAAGTAAATAACCTTCCAAATCCATTTCTTATCAACAACCGTACTTCACTCAAGCAATCAAGCACCCAATAATCCAGTCCAACAAACCATCACATCCACAAGACAAATATAATCACAGAAATATATCTTTTTGCATCAATATCTATTTATCACAACTCTGTAATGTAAATTAGATTTTAAAAAAAACCCCTACCTCGACTCGTCGAAACCATAACTCAAAACGCGTCAACGAAACTATTTCTCTTAACTCAAAACCAACAGCAACCGCAAACTTGGTCCCTGATTACTTTCGCAGCATTCACAGCAACTTAAAAGCGACATGCAACGCTCAAAACACGACCCTACGTTACCAGAACCTCACAGTTTATAACCAAACATAGCAGAATATTAACACGGGTTTTCGAAACATAAATACTCACCGAACTAAGAAAATGAAACAGCGACGGTCGTTGAACCGGTTTGGCGGCAGCTCCGGCAACCACCTTGAACAGTAGCGGTAACCAGAACCCCGGCAATGGCGACTGAAATAGACATACAGCGATGATTAAGCTCCCGAAAATTCAAAGGAAACAAAAACCAACTTAAAACCTTACCGGCGGCAGATCTCAGTGGCGGCAGAGGTGTTCTCCGGCGGCAGAAGCGGCGGTAACAAGCTCCTCTCCCACGGGCTCCTTCTCCCTCCTGCGTTTGGCTCGGCGGCGACGGAGGTCTCTTCTCCTTCTTCTGCCCGCGACCAGCCTCGACGGTGACGGACCCAGAGGCAGCGACATCACATGCGCAGCAGCAGCAGCCCGCGATGATGAGATGGCGGCAACTCTGCACGGTGACGACGGAAGCTTCGAGGACAGTGACCCGCGGCCTTCTCCTCGCGCGCATCTCTTCCTCCGCAACGGGGGAGCAAGCTCGGCGGCGACCATGGAGGTGCGGATGGTGGTGACAGGCTTCATCACCGACTGCGGCGATGGCTGGCGCGACGATGGCAGTGATGCGACGGTCACGACGGTCCCAGGCTTGCGACTCTCGCCCTCCACATCGCTTTCTCTCTCTCGTGAACTCTCTCTTCGCGACTCAGCTCTATGACGGTGACTCAATGGCCACAGTGACGGGATAGCGGTGGCGGCGCAGCAGATCCCTCTCCTCTTCCCCGTCGTTCTCTTTCTCTCGGTTCCCAAACGCTCTCTCTCTTTTCCCTTTCCATTCAGCTCCCTCACTCCAACTCTCTGTCTCTCTTTTCTTTCTTTTGTTTTTTTTTTTACTGCTGTTGTGTAGTGTGTGCTAGATTAGGAAGAAAAGGAAAGGGTAAAAGGGTAAAGGCGGCTAGTTTAGGGAATTTAAGGTTAGTGTCTCAATTAGGGTTTTGTATAATTGGATTTAGGGATAATTCGGTAATTTTATAAAAATTAGGAGAATAAAGTAATAATTTGAAACCAAATTTAATCCAATAATAATATTTGTAAAAATACTATTTAATTATTAACTTTATTTATTTTCAAATAAATATTCTAATTCAATAATTAAAGATAACATAATTAATTTTTTTTAAAATCATAAAATAGAGTTCAAAATCTAATTATTCAACTTAAACCATTTATCTAAAATTCTCATTATTTTTCAATTACTCAAACTTTCAAATCAATAATAAGAAAATGTCCAATCAATATATAAATTTCTAAAATTAATATCCTGAATAAATAAAATAAATCATAATTAATTTATTATTTAATTTCTAAAAATCTAGGTCTATATATATATATATAGAGAGAGAGAGAGAGAGGGGTATGTTATTTAATTTATTTTTAATATATAATATATATTTATTTTAATATATATTTTTTAAAGAAATAATTAATTTAATTATTAATTTATATACATATTACATAACTGAATGATTAATCATTGAGTATCTTACTCTTACCTTATAAATTCTTACTTTAAAAAAGTGAAATGATTTAATATTATATAAACATATTAATTAAGTATTAAAGACTCTTAACTTTTATTCATTATTAAATAAGATATGAATTTTACTTACAATGAAATCACATCTTATATATCTTATATATCTATATCTAACCGTTGATGAAATAGTTAGGTTACATTTGGTAAAATATTTTGTATTTAATAAATAAAAATATCAACGTGTATTTGTATGCATTTGTCATTTGTAACTTTTTAAAGTTGAGATATTTTTGAAAATACCCGAGGAAGTATTTTTTGAATTATTTTATATTTATTAAAATTTTAAAAAATATAATTTAATATAGTAATAAATATTTATTTTTATTTTTATTATTTTTACATCTATTCAAATTATTTTAAATTTAAAAATAAAAATTGACCCACATATAATATAATAAAAATTTAATTTTAATATACTGATCATTTAAATAATTTTATATGATTATCCAATTAAATTTATACGTTGATAAGATAATTTTTTTAAGTAGTATATTATAAAAATTATTTATTATATATAAAAGTCTTACACTAATTAACAAAAATAATCCATAAAAATTAAGATAATAAATACTCACATAAAAATATTTTTATGCGAAAATAATAGTTAAAATTTATTTAAAATAATTTAATTTAATATGACAATATATTATTGTCTATATAATTTTTTATAATAATATTACATAAAAATTAAATTCATATTATAATATAAAAATTAAATTTATATAATAATATTATATAACAAAAAATTTAAAAAGTAATGAAATTTATTATTTTTAATTATTAATCTAATTATATTTGTTACTAATATTTTTAAATATTACTGATTAATAGGCAAAAAACAATAAATTTATTTTTGTTCTAACATTTCTCTTTTATAATTTAAAAATATTATCTGTATATTAAAATTAATCACTAATAAAATCAGTCACCAGTATATTTGTATATAAATATATATAATTTAATTCATTTTTAATATATATATTTTAATATGTATTTTATTCTGATGATTGATTTTTTTGGTTAATTTAGTGTATACGTAGCATAGTCCTAATAATTTGATGACATCCTTAGGTAGTGTTTGGTGGAGAGACAGAAACGGAAGGACTGAGACTGAGAGATAAAGACTAAGAAATAGAGATTGAAATAAATCTCAGTATTCTGTTTGATGCAAAGTAGGAGACAGAAATTGAAATAAGAATGAAATTCTAATTTAATTTATACATATGGTAAAATTAGAATTAATTAATTAAAATGAAGGTATTTTAGATATAAAATGTTATTAAAGTTTTAGTCTTCATCTCTAAAAATTTTAGTCCCCTATGTAAGAACATTTAAAAAAAAAACTAAAATACTAAAATTTTGGAACAGAAATAAAAAATTTAATACCAGTCTCTCTACCAACAAACATAATACGACTGAGTCACTCTCCCAATCCCTACACCTGAAAACAAAGGCTAGCTAAAGACTTAAAACCATCTAAAAGAGAGATATATACAATTATACATTGAGTAATATGCTCGTAAACTAAAAACATCTCTCCCCCAAGATCGTGAGAACAACTGCAATACCATAAGACAACAAATGGATTTGACTCAAAATTCCCAAACCGTAGTTGCAATTGGACTCTTTTGTGTGATCATCACCACGCTTTGCTGCTTCTTCTTTTTTCATCGCTCCAAAGCTTCTCAAACGAGAAGAAGAGAACCCCCTATGGTTGACGGTGCATGGCCTTTACTCGGTCACCTCCCATTACTGAGCGGTTCCAAAGCAACTCACCATCTCTTCGGTTCCATCGCTGACAAGTACGGACCCCTTTTCACCATCAAAATCGGTCACCCCCGAGTACTAGTCATCAACAACTCAGAAACCGCAAAAGAGTGTTTCACCACAAACGATTTGGCCGTGTCATATCGTCCCAATCTCGTTGCCGTTGAAACCATGACATACAACCACGCCATGTTTGGGTTCGCACCTTACGGTCCCTATTGGCGCGAGATTCGGAAAATCGTCACTCTAGGGTTCCTTTCAAATTACCAAATTGACCTTCTCAGTCATGTCCGCGTCTCTGAAGTCCAGACATCGATTAAAGAGCTCTTCAATGTTTGGACGCGGAAGAAGGACAGTTCTGACTTTTCACAAGTGGAATTGAAGCAATGGTTCCATGAGTTAGCTTTCAATACGGCTCTCAGAATCGTAGCTGGGAATCGGTATTTTGGGGAAACTGCTGTGGTTAATGAGGAAGAAGCACAGAGATGTTTGAAAGCGTTAAGGGAATTCATGAGGCTGATTGGAACGTTCACTGTTGGAGATGCTGTTCCTTTTTTGAGGTGGTTTGATTTTGGAGGCGTTGAGACAGCCATGAAAGAGAATGTGAAGCAATTGGATGGTGTGGTGAGTGGGTGGATACAAGAGCATCGGCAGAATAGGGTTACAGGTAAAACAAATAATGAAGGTGATAAGGATTTCATAGATGTCATGCTTTCTTTGATTGATGGAACAACAATTCAAGGGTTTGATTGTGATACCATCATTAAAGCAACAACAATGGTATGTGCTTCCTTACAAAAAAACAATAAGTGTTGATGACTTTTATGTAATTTTCTAACCGATGCTTTATCTGAGACTTAAGAAACTAATCAATATAGGGTTACAATGTTAGAGACCCAAGTTGGTAATAGAAGGAATAAAAATTGAGGAAGGGACAAAATTGTAATAAACTAATTTGGGAGTTATGAGAGGGACAATAGTCAATATGCTAGCAATAGGTTGGAATAAATAAAAAAAAAAAGAAAATTTTTTAAGTATATTAGTATTTAGTAATTTTTAATCGTTACTAAAACACCAATATGATATGAATATTATATGATTAAAAATTGCTAAAATACCAATATGATATGAATATTATATGAATATTATGAGAGTAGTCATTGTCAATGTGCTATGCATGTAAAACAATATATTTTTTCTACACTTTATTATACACAAATAAATATTTTTATACTTATATTTTGTATACTTGTATAAGATTTATCACTTTTCATCGTTATGAAATAGAACATAAGTTAAAATTTAAATAAAATCCTATTTCATTTTGTCACATTGTGCGAAATTTGATCAACCTATTATATTACTTTTTTTTAACTTGCACCTAATAATATACATTTTACCACACTCACGACTAAAATAAATAGCATTACTTCTTATATAATGTACGCTCAATGAACTTGTAGGCATTAATTTTGGGAGCAACCGACACTAGCAGTGTTACTAATATATGGGCAATATGTTTGTTACTGAACAATCCTCGTACCTTGGAAAAACTAAGAGAAGAAATGGACATTCATGTTGGAAAAGAAAGGTGCATAAACGAGTCAGACATAAACAAGTTGGTGTACCTTCAAGCTGTGGTTAAGGAGACACTAAGGTTGTATCCACCTTCTCCTCTCTCAGGAATCCGCGAATTTAGAGAAGATTGCACCCTTGGTGGCTACCATGTGAGGAAGGGAACTCGACTACTAACAAATATTTGGAAGATCCAAGTAGACCCAAGCATTTGGGAAGATCCATTGGAGTTCAAGCCAGAGAGGTTCCTCACTACTCATAAGGATGTTGATGCAAAAGGGAACCATTTTGAGTATATACCTTTTGGGAGTGGTAGAAGGATATGTCCTGGAATATCATTTGGCCTGCGAAGTGCACATTTGACTCTAGCAAGCTTTCTTCACTCTTTTGAAATCTCAAAATTATCCAATGAGCCTGTTGATATGACTTCAGTGGTTGAGATAACCAACATCAAAGTTACTCCATTGAAGGTTCTTATCAAACCGCGTTTACCTCCCAATCTTTATTATAAAGCCATGTGATGTATGATATCTTAATTAGTTAAATAATGCAAAAGATCCTTGAATAATCTTGTATTGTGATAATAATGAATAATCTTTAGGGCCTTCGTCATTTTACTTATTTTGTCATGTTTGAATAAAAACGAGCATATTTCAAAAACAATATATAGGTAATAATGTTCATTTTTATTTTATGTTGTTTTATATAAATCATAGGATGCCATGCAAAATTACCAAGTAGTGCTAGGGAGCCAATGGTCTAAGTGTACAATGGGCTAAATCTTTGGTTTATGAATCAAATGAACATCACCTATACTATACAGAATAACCATCCGAATACCAGGGATAACCATCCAGATACCAGGGATAATAAACATCTCATGTTATAAAAAGCTAATTTTGGATTCACCAAGGTTTGAACCCTTGACCTTCCGGATCTAGAATTCTTATACCATGTCCTGAAACCACTCATCCCAAAAACATAACTTGACAGGACAATGTAACACTAATAATAATATCTCTAATACTTTCTAAACCTTCATTGTACACATTGTACGTTTAGGTCATTGGCTCCCTATACTTTCTCTTTTCGATATATTATAAGTCATAAATATCTCTCTACTCCAATAAGTGTGAAATTAAAAGGAGTAATAGTTTAGGGTATTACCCACAAACTAAGGATAAAGAGCATAGTAGAATTTAAAAAAAAAAAAAGTATAAGTAGAGAATGAAAATATTAAACAATATAAATAATTGATATATCGGATGTTCAATTTATTAAGTGTGCATATGGTTATTTTAATATTAAAATTTAGGTGAGTAATTTGGAGATTTAGTGTGTTTTACTTGAATTAGGCCAATTTAAAAATTCGTTGTTTATGTTCAAAAAAGTCATTGATTACCTAATATAATCCCATCTCCTAAGTAACACGACAACAATTAAGCATTTATTTTTTAGCCAATGATATTAGATATATATTAAAATTAACTACTTGCGTAAAATATATATCAAACAAAAATACTATTTACATACTAAAATCAGCTACTAAAATCAGTTATTATATATTTATATATGAATATACATATTATTTAATTCAATTTTAATATGAAAAAGTATATGGAACCAAGAGGTTACCAGCCAAAAACTAAACAAAATCATATTAATTTATATTAATTATTAATTTTAAATTTTTTAAATTCAAAATTTAAAAAATTCAAAATTGATTAAATAAATCTAATTAAAACCTATAAAAATCTTCCTCTTCTCTCTCACATTAATCTACCCACCTACAACAATCATACACACAAACCTCTCTCTCTCACCAATACTGCTGGAAGCGCCGGCGACTTCCATGCTCTCCGCGACGCCCTCAACAAGCGCATCCAAGACAACTGATTCAACACGAAGTCCACCTCCCGTTTGTTATTCTTGTTTTTTTTTTTTTGGTTAATTTTCAATCTCTTTTTCAATGTTTTTTCCTCTGTTTCTTTTTTTTTTTTTGCTTTTCCGAAGGGAATAGCAGTACTGCATCAGAAAATTGAAGCCTATTATTCCATACAAGATCTATGGAACTAGCTTTTATTATTATTAAGCGGCAGCAACTGTCCCTGTGGTATGAAAGGAGTAGCCTCGTGTCTTGTTTGGGTAGCCAGATTGTGTTTGCTCCTTGTTCCTCAAAGCTTTCATGGAAGAAGAAATGTTCCTTTTCTTCTCTTTCGCTTCATCTCAATTACAGAAATATAAAAAAATATTCATTTAATATAAAAAAAACATCCTAATAATTAACAAAAGAAATATTCAGTTATATTTTAGCAAAAATAATTAAATATCTATAAAATTTAAAAAAATTATGAAATTCTTAAAGAAATAGAGACATTCACATTTGTAATACAAAAAAATTTGAAAAATATATAAAAGAACATCCATTTAGTATGAAAAAGAAACATTCTGATACTTAGCAGAAGAAACATCCATGTATATTAACTCGTAGAGATTTTGGATTCACCCAAAAGTATTTGGCTGATTTTTGGCTAATACCCTTTTAGTTCCCTAGCATTGCTCTTTTAATATATATTTTGTATTCCAAGCATGCTAAGTGTATATTAAATTTAGTCACTAGCATAAAATATTAAAATATATATTAGAATACAAAATACACAGTAAAAATAAGTTAAATAATACTTATATTTATAACGAATATATTTCAATATCTATTTTACATAGTAGTTAATTTTTGTGTACATCTAACATGGTTGAAATACAAAATATATATTAAAGTTGAGTTAAACTACATATGTATTTATATACAAATATACCGATGACTGATTTTGATAACTGATTTTAATATTGACTAATTAACTAAAAATCAGGATCACGAATAACCATTCTATAAGGGAATAACTTTATAAATACTAAATCCTAACTACACAAGAAGGTATGCTATTCACTCTAAATTACATTACACTCATCTCATTGTCTTTCTTACTTAAGCATTGGAGTACCTTTGCAGGTGTCCATTGCCACCATTTTTCGAAAGCCGATGTATACCTCATCCACCTTAGGCAAAGGTGAGTTCAGCCCTGAATAGGACGAGCTATACTTTTCCCAAGACTTATCACACAGGAATATTTGGTGCCCACCATGGGGCCAAAATTTTAAATTAACCACACCATTGTCTTTTTTGTCATATTTTCATCTCTTTTTTGCATTGTAGATCACGACCTAGGGCAGAAGAGCAAAGCAATCCCTCCTCCTCGTCCCACTCAAGTTGAGTTTCTGGCTATCAATGAGTCTTTGTGGGCAGAAGTCCAACCCGTGACCAAGCTAATGAACCATAAACAAAACAGCCGACGTGACGAGGAGGAAAACATAAAAACCCTACCAACAACGATGATGATGACGACCATACTGCGGAAACCAAAGCCGCGAAGATAGTCACCCCAAAGCCATCGATAAAGAGAACCAATCCCTTCTCAAAGGAAGTTACGAGCTTCCAAATGCCAAAGAACTTCACTATGCCAATGACACTGAAATCCTATGAGGAAATCGGTGATCCCAACATTCACGTCACTAAAATCTACTCAATGATGTTCATGAACGGTGCATCTGACTCGATACTTTATTTGTAGTACATTTATGACTTTCTTAGATGCATGGTACTGCTGCCTTGATCTAGTTTTCTAGTTTAGTTGCAGGTTCTATATCAAGTTTCGATGAGCTGGCCGACCTCTTCGTCAACAATTTCGGAGCTTCAAAAATCCATGTGCTTGACTTGGACTATCTTAGCACCATAAAACAAGGACAACATGAAAGCTTTGAGGACTACATGATGAGGTTTGCTAAAGCAACCATGGAAATACCTAACCTGAATCTAGAAGTCCACTTGCATGCAATAAAGAGTGGGCTCCGACCTAAAAAATTTCAGGAGACTATAGCAGTGATGAAGCCAAAGAGGCTAGCCGAGTTCAAGAAAAGGACAACAAACCAAATTGAAATAGAAGAACTTCGACAAATTCGGAGAGCAGAAAAACCTAACTCTAGCTATAAGGTGGACCAAAAGCTGTTCAAACTAACATCGAAATTTGACACATATACTCCATTCAACACTAAAAGGGAAGACATCATTAAAGATATCTTACACTCTAAATTGATCAAACCACCAAACAAAGCCATAACTTATCAAGACCAATGATATGTGAACAAATATAAGTACTGTACTTTTTACCAGAAGTATGGCCATACCATAGCTGATTGTGTTATAGCAAAAGACCTCCTTGAAAAACTAGCTCACCAGAGCCTGTTAGACAAATACATAGATAGTTAAGGATAGAGACGAAACACAACGAACTTTTGCCAACATTCAAAGGCGAATGACAATTATAGAGACAAAGGAAAAAGGTAAACGAAAACCTTAATCAACCTCGTTGCATTATTAATTGTATTTCTGGTGATTTCACAAGTGAAAGATGTTGCAATTCTGCCCAAAAGAGGCCGTACAGGGCAATGATGTCAGTGATTGAGTCCGAATCGACTTTAACCACTAACACAAATATCCTAGAGATCGCATTCAAATCTTCAGACGTCTTCAAAGCGATGGATAAAAATTTGGACAATCCTGTAGTCATATCACTTCAGGTTGGTGAGCTATTGATGAAAAAAGTCATTTTAGACCCGGACAGTAGTACAGACATGTTGTTCTATTCTACATATAAAAAAACAAAGCTAAGTGACAAAAACCTACCACCATCAATAGGGCTGTGTTTGTTTACAGGGATAGGACATTAATACAATGACACTAAGACACAAAATCGTGTTTGACAGATGAGACATGGACAGAGACATTGTGTCCAGAGACATTGAATTAGTAGATTTTGTATCCATCCTGACAGGAAGGATACAGAGACACTAACAAAGGATACAACTTATTTTTCATTTTTCTTTCATTATTTTTGTTGATTTTTTATAATTATATTTTTTATTATTATATTTTTTTCTCAAATTTTTTGAATGAAAAAAATGAGAATAGATTAGATTTCTATAATTTGTTCTATTTTATCACCAAACAGAATACAAGAACACTAAATTATGTGTCTCTGTCCTTTATGTCTTGTTATCAGTGTCTTGTCTTGTCCTGTTCTCAGAAACAAACGCAGCCTAGGAGAATTGGTAGGTTTCTCAGGTGAGCACATTCCAATGCGAGGTTATATATAGTTACAAATAACCTAGGTCAATACCCTGATTATAAAATCCTAGATATCCAATACTTAGTTCTAGACTGTTAAAGCCCATACAACATCATTTTAGGGAGACCTTCTTTAAATACATTTGGTGCTGTTGTTTCTATAGTACACCTATGTGTTAAGTTTTGTATACAGGATAACAACTTTCTCAGGGTCAACGCTGACCAGAAAGAAGCTAGACAATGCTATAATGCAAGTCTCAAAACAATCCTCCAAGGCAATCTGAGCAACAACACGTTCATGCCGTTTATAACTCGGAGAGTTTACCTCCCTTAGTGGATCTTGATCCGAGGACAGACATACAAGACCGACATATACCAACAGACAACTTGACCAAGGTGACGCTGATAGAAGATGAGAACTAACATACCTACACAGGAGACACATTACAAGGACCGAAAAAAGAATAACTCATCACATTGCTTTAGCAAAATGTTGGCCAATTTACCTGGACCCAAGCAGACATGCCGGAGATTGATCCGAACGTCATTTGTCACAAGCTAGCACTTAATCCCTCAAGTCGACCTATATCTCAGAAGAAACAACACCACGGCATAGACAAAAAGAAGGCATCCTTAGAGGAAACCCAAAAACCATTGGACATTGGATTTATAAAAGAAATCAGATTCACAAGCTAGTTAGCAAATGTAGTCATGGTTAAAAAACACAATGGCAAGTGGAGGATGTGTGTGGACTTCACTGACCTCAACAATACCTGTCCAAATGACGCGTATTCTTATCCTGTATTGATAAATTAGTTGACAGCTCATCTGGTTTTCAAAGTTTAAGTTTTATGGATACTTATTCTGGCTATAGCTAAATACTTATGTATTCACCAGACCAGAATAAGACTGCTTTTATTATCGACTATGGCAATTTCTATTACAAGGTTATGCCCTTTGGGTTTAAAAATGCGGGTGCTACGTATCAAAAGCTAATGGATAAAATATTTGCCAACCAAATCGGACGAAATATAGAGGTATATGTAGACAATATGGTAGCAAAGACCAAGTCTAGCATCAATCATACCAACAACCTAAAAGAAAATTTTCAACAATTCCGACTATATAACATGAAGCTAAGCCCAGAGAAGTGTGTCTTTGGAGTGCATGGGGGCAAATTTATTAAAAGAACAAACAAATTTGCAGTGGCATTTATGGAGAAGTACTCAAATCTCCTTCAACCCTTTCAATGAAAGAAGGAGAGAAAGAAGATAAATAGGAGAGTTTATTTGAATCCAGAACATTGGAGAAGAATAAATACGAACTAAAGCATAACTCGAAAGTAAAAAGTTTATTTTGCGCGAAAACAATTGAAAATCAAAATAAAATAAAATAAAGAAAACTCAAATAGATAAGTAAGATCATAACTTGTAGTGATATTTGTGGAGAAGTACTCAAATCTCCTTTGAACATTCCAACAAAAGTTTCTAACACAAACACTCTTTATGGCTAATGACTCTCTCTAAACAACCAATGTAAACGAATAAGCCATATATACATAGATGGTGTGATAAATACATCTCTCAGCAACAAGAAGCTAACCAACTAAACCAATAATACTTTCTAAAGATAGGAAGAAAGTGAGGAAGAAAATTGATTCATGAATGCTAAAATATATACACACATTATTGTTAAACTTCTTGTACAATCACATGCCATGTTTTGGTACTTTATTGAATTTATTCATGTTGAAAACCAACAGAAGTAAGGCACTTTCATTAAAGTTTCAATAATAATCCAAAGATGACCATTTAATATTCTTCCAAGATCCATACTCATTTAAGATACTAACAACATAAACTGAGAACCCAACAACGACGGCATAAAAAAATGGAAAAAAGGATGATAACATACCTGAATGTAGCGACTACCAATGCCATCGACAATATACCTGTTGCACCAAGCCGCTTCTGACACCTTGATGTTCAATTCCACGCACACAAGCTTCTCCAATCCACGCCTACCAGATACGACGCCAACGACCCACGACGCTCATTCTCTGCTTTCACCTCCAACTAGCGCCATTCAACGCCGCCCTACTTCCGACACTTTGATAGAATAATCCACGCAAATCACCTTCTCCGATCAATGCCTAACAGGTACTGCGACAACGACCTACAACGAATTTCACCTCCGTAGCCCACCACCGACCACAAAGGGAGGTTAACAACCTTCAACAATAATCACACTATCTGACTCACTAGACTATCCATTGACTAAGTCCCTTGTTTGAAGTTGGAATCCTAACTGTAGCTTTCAAATTTCTTTTATTTTTTTCTAATAAAATTTTTTCCAAAAATAAATTTTAATTTTATGATTTTTCCCTTCATTAATGTTACCAATTATTATTATTTTTACTGTAATTAATAAATTCACTTTGTTTTTTCATAGTACAGTCAATCACTTCCACTACACGTGTCACCAAGAAATACAGTACACATCACATGGTCATTTTAGCCATCTTAATTTCTTGGCCACTATAAAAGAACCCTCTTAAATATGGTACTATTTGATTTAAAATGTTGAAATAAAGTTCTCCGATTTTTAGGAGCAAAATCAAACCCTCTTATTTATAAAGAGTTAATAGTCAAAATCGTCCCTAAAAGATACCTCGATCTTCATTTTCATCCTCGAAAGATAAAATTAATCAAATTTGTCTCCGAAAGATAACCAATCTGGTCGCGTTAGTCTTTCCGTCATCTCCTGCACTGAGGTGGCTAACGCTCGCTGACATGGCCTGTTAACTGCCAGCGTGGCACTCGCTTAATGTACTCTCCTGTTGCTGATGAGATAAGTTTACTATATCAATTTAAATCAGTCCCTAAGTCCATGAACCCTAATCCCAAATCCAAAGCAATCAAACCTTACCTCCATAGCAGATTCCATGTTCCCAGGTTGTCCCTGCTGTCGCCCGGGTCACTACCTACGCCTTCAATGCCGCCAAGATGTACCTGAATGAACAGTGCTAGTGCTAGATATTCCTCCATAAGAGGGAAGTCTTCGAAAAATTGAATACTAGGATTGCCTAAAGAACAAGGGGATAGGCCATGTCCCAGCCACCACAGTCACAACCTCCACCATGTCTCAATCGATCAAGTAATGACGACGGACCTTGACTTTCGGTGTCTGGTAAACCATGATTGCCGGTTGGTATCACCACCTTCAACTGTTCCTGGAATTTGCTTTCATGAAGACTATTTCTTCTCTGATCCCTAATGCTAGACTACTCTTTAGCACTTATTCTATCTCCTCTTCTGTACTTCAAGCTTTCTCTCCTAGAAAATGGAATTTCTAAAACAACAGCAACACTTTCAATGTTTGAATATGATCTAGTGGACAATGAATGACAAGAATCTGAGTAATCCAATTTGACACCAGTTGATAGAGGCTTGTATTGACATTTGTTTTTACTTGTAAAATTCTCTTCATCCAGCCTCAAAGTCTATTCATCCAGCCTCAAAGTCTCTTCCTTGGAAGCTTTTTGCCTCTCAGAAATATCTTGCTCACAGAAAGACTTTGTTTCACGTGAAACACTTGGTTTTGAGTGTGTAAAATCATACAAAACAAATTCTGTCACCATAGAGTTATCAAATATTTGTCTTTCTTGTTCAAAATCTAAATTGCTGGAAACTACCACATGTGCTACCATGGAGCAATCTTTGTCAAACTCATGGGATTCCGAGCCGATTGCACTTGCACTGCTCTTCTTTCTATTATCAATGGAGTGGAAGGTATATACCCAATTGAACGCACTGTTTCCATGTGTTAGATAAATCACTTAACAACGATTTCTTATGTCTTGTTCCTTGTAATGTTTGCAGTCTCATTTGATCTGGCCTCATCAGTTTCCACCTTATGGCTTGTTGGACTTCTCAAAGATTTTGACTTTGTGAATTGATTCATCCTTTTCCTAAGAGGGTTAAGTTCAACACAAAGAATCAAGAATGCTACCTGAGAAAGAGATGTCACTCCTCCAGGAAATTTCAATTTTCTTCCTTCTTTTCATGCCCATTTTCCTTACAGCTTTTCTGTCCTCTGAATTCTAATACATGGAAAAACAAGTAGCGGTGTTGATGATAGATTTTGTTCTACTTTGGACTACGATACAAACGGCGTCGATGCGTAGACGATGGCGGTATTGAAGGGCGTAGGTAGTGACGCGAGCGGCAGCAGGGACAACCTGGAACATGGAATCTGCTATGGAGGTGAGGTTCGGTTCATTTGGATTTGAGATTAGGGTTCATGAACTTAGGGACTTATTTGAATTGATCTAATAAACTTATCTGCAACAAGAGAGTACACTAAGAGAGTGCCACGCTGGCAGTTAACAGGCATGTCAGCGAGCGTTAGCCACCACATCGCAAGAGATGACGGAAGGACTAACGTGACTAGGTTGGTTATCTTTCGGGGACAAATTTGATTAATTTTATCTTTCAGAGACGAAAATGGAGATCGAAATTTCTTTCAAGAACGGTTTTGACTATTAACTCTATTTATAAAAGGAAAAGTCTAGGGGCCAGCAACTTTTTCAAATTTTGGCTAGTATGTAACCAACAAAAAAAAGTGAGCCATTGGATGAAATCTCACACCATTAAAATTATCATTGATGACTATTTGATGGCTATAAATCACAAAAGTTGCTGGCCCGTAGCACTCCTCTTTATAAAATTTAAAAAATTTTACAACAAACAAAACATATTCTCTAATTTGATGTTAAATTTTTTTTTTTTTGCAAAGTAATCCAACCTATCGATTACACATTTCTATAAAAAAAATTAGAGTAAAAGACAAATAGGTCCCTGACCTTTTTTTTCGCGGACATTTTCGTCCTCAAGGAAGAAAAAATACATTCAAGTCGCTTACCCCCGAAAAACGTGGACATTTTAACCCTTCCGTTAAATTCAGGCGTTTGGGCTGGACGGAAAAGTCTGACCTGGCCGTTACGGAGCCCACGTGGCAAGGGGCTTTTCGAAACAGGACATATAAGTCCCCGGAGAGTAAAATGACGCCGTTTTGTTACCTCCCCCAATCTTTCAAATTGTTCTGCCCTAATCCCTCGTCTGCACAGAAACGGCGAAGTGGGTGTTGTTGTGGGGAGTGGAGGAAGAAAGGAAATTCTTCCTTCCATGGCATCTGAAGGAGTATCATCAAGCTGGAGAAGAAGTGGAGATCAGTTCGGCTCGAGCTCGCATCCTAACGGAAAGGATGGCAAAGATGGCGTCTCACCCAAGTGCTGGTGTTCCATTCTTTTCTCTATCAGGTTCAGAGTCCATTGAGATGTTTGTTGGTGTAGGTGCTTCAAGGGTGAGGGACTTGTTCAACAAGGCAAAAGCGAATTTGCCGTGTTTGATGTTCATTGATGAGTTAGATACTGTAGGGAGGCAGAGAGGTACTGGCATTGGTGGAGGGAATGATGAAAGAGAGCAAACACTGAATCAATTTCTCATAGAAATGGATGGATTCACCAGAAACACTGGTGTTATTATAATTGCTGCCACCAACAGACCTGAGATTCTTGATTCTGCATTGCTTAGACCTGGCAGGTAATAAACTTTTGTGTTTCATAAGCATGAAATAATTTCTATCTATAATTGAAGTTGAATCCGTGTCAAGAAACACGTCATTAATGTTTATTTTTATTTTGTCTATAGGTTAGTGTTGGATATCCTAATATAAGAGGGAGGGAATTTGTATTGTAGAAGAATGATTCAAGAAAGTAAAAAAAAATGGCATGGCTTCTTTGAATTTGTATCAAGTTCAAAGAGTAGATATTAAAATGGTGCACAATATCCATAAGTGTGGTATATGTTCCAGCTATTCCAATTACCACAGCTGCTACAATTATAGCCACTATGGCTATTGTTTCACACCCCAAAATCCTGTATTTTCCTGAAATCTTCAAGTAGCATGAGCATGGAAGAAGAATAGAAGCTGTGACACTTAGAAATGCTCCAACCAGAGACATTAGTTCCCCAAATAAAAGCACAGTCAATGCAATAATGACAGTGCTGATTACCATTATAGTGCTGACCAAAATTTTGGTGAATCTATTCTTGTACTTTCTTGGAAGCAAATTTTTCAAAGCATTGGTGATAGGTGTTGTCATCAAAGCATACTTCGATATTGGATTGACCAATGTTGTGTATATTGCTACTCTTGAGCTTAATTTGTCTATTGGCAGGTTCAATGTTACTTGTGATTGAACGTTTGGACCGAACATGAGGTATCCGATTATAGCCATAGAAGCAAAACCAGCTGCGGTTAAAAAAAAGCACACAAACAGAACCTGCAATGTAAAGAAAAAACCCAAATTGGATGAGAAACAAAAACAACTCTTCTTGCGTGAAAATTTTACATTAGCTAGTCCTCCATGATGTATACTTTTTATCAACAAAATTTCGCCTTTCGGAATCAGGTCTTCCATTCTCAAAGCATCGAAAACCTTGATCAAGAAAGGAGCAATTGGCAGAGTGGTAGAAAGGGTAGGATTCATCCCAAATCTAGTTACCATCATAAACATTGCATTGATAGCCCTTTTTAGAGAGAAACTGAACCAGTGGAAGAGCAGCGGAAGAAGAAGAAGAAGCAGCGTAGTTTTCCAAGAACGTAAGCCTCTGTAATCGAGGTAGAAGAAGCAGGAGAGGAAGACGAGGAGGGTGAGCAAGAAGAAGCTAGCTATGCCAAGATTGGGGGAGCAAGAACTCATAAGCAAGAAGAAGCTACTTGGGTAAAACAAAGTCTTCTCTTTCTTCTTCATCCACTACACCCACTTCACCGTTTCTATGGAGTCGAAGGATTAGGGCTCAACAATTTAAAAGATTGGGAAAAGTGGTGAAATGGTGTCGTTTTAGTGCGTGGGGACTAATTTGTCCTATTTTCAAAAGTTGAAAGCCACGTGTCATCCCGTAACAGCCAGGTCAGCTTCACGTTTGCCACATCAGAATTTTGTGTTGGATTTAACGGAGTGAATTCAACAGAAGGATGAATTTGTCTGCATTTTTGAAGGGTCAAGGACATGAATGTATTTTTCAATTCTTGAGAACTAAAATATTCGTAAAAAAAAGGTCAAGGACCTATTTGTCTTTTACTCAAAAAATTATATACAAAACCGATAGAATTGAACTGTAAACACTTTATTGACAAACCCTTAGGCTGTTAGGCAGTAATCCACGGACTACCATTAGCGTAGGCAACCAAAATAAAATACAAAAATATTTGGTAACCAAAGAAAATCAGTCAAAAACAGCTATAATTTGCCTTATGTAGTATTTATTAATTGTTGCGACAATTAATAAATACTAAATAAGGTAAATTCTTACCTTTTTTTTTTTGTCTCCTTAACATTACCCAGTAAAATATTGCATTGGCAGTGTTAAAAATGAAAATACTCCAGTAGTTCCAAAACAAAACAACGGTTCACACATTACGCCGCAATCAACACTGGAATAGCGAAGAAACTATTCTTCTTCTTCTTCTTCTTCTTCGCGATTCCTTCAATGGCTTCGGGGCTTCAAAAGATTCTCACAAGATCAGTAGCCAACACGAGATTCCTCGCCACTTCCCTCCAACGCGTTTCGCAAGTTCCGCCACTGAAACCCTCAGAACCGCAAACCCCTTCTATTCAACTCCCTTTCCCACCAATTCATCCGATTCCAGAAACGGAGTACTTTGCCGCTTCTTGTTCCCCCGTGATTTTCCCTAGCTTCCCGTTTGGTTTTTTCTTAAATCCCATTCCCTCAATTGGGCCTCCCTCGCCTGCGGATTCGCATGGTGGCGGTGGTGACGACGATTCAGGCAAGCTGTGGGCCGATAGTGTGAAGAAGAAGAGGAAGCGGAAGATGAACAAGCACAAGTACAAGAAGCTCAGGAAACGGATGAGGAGACAGACTTAGGGGAGGTGAGTTTGATTTTATTTTATTTTATTAATTTTGGTAATGAGATTAGAAAATGCATTGAATATTTGAACTTGATGAATCGTTTTTCCGCTTGTTAGAAATCTGTCACAACTCACAATGTTTTTCGTTAAGTTTGATTTTTGTTTCATAGTTTTTGAGACGAGTCGCTTCCTTTCTAACCTGGTTGTTGGGGAATAAAGTATGTTCAAAGTTGAAAGAAATGTTTAGCAATTTGCCCTGGAATTTAGACATAGTTTATGATAGGATGTAATGTCACTCTTTGATCTAGCAAACCCTCATAGGGAATGGGATATAGGGTAATTATTATTTTTATTGTTGCATTGGATAAGGTAAGAGGACAGGGGTGTGTGCGCAAAAATTTATTTGTGTGATGTATTATTACACATGGAGTTTCAACATCGAATTATAAAGGCAAACACATTATGAGAACCAACAAGTATCTGTCAATTTCTTCATGTGAGGTCTCAGATATCTGTTCTTCACTTTTTGACTTGCATTTGAGAAACTTGTATTATTAATAAGTGGAAAATAGTACTCTATGATGGTGATTCTTTTACCTAGTAATGCTGGCCAGCTTTTGCACGTGGCATTGATCATACTCGGTTGTTACCACACTTGAACGAAGCTCTTTAAAGAGGATAAAAGATTTGGTTCATAGGATGGTAGTCTAGGAAAGTGTACGAGGTTCTTTTAATTGCATATTGTTCCATGATTTGTGAAGTTTTACTCTTTAGTTCTGTTCAGAAAGTGTTTCCTACCGGAAGTTATCATGTATGAACAATGATTCTCTCTCCTTTATTTTCCTTTTTCCTTGTAATGAGTTGTTTCAAATAAGTTGATACACAAGAAAAATAATTAAGTGCAACAAACTAAATCCAATGATCCTGCCTTTTATGTTATATGTAAACAGTTGCTTTATACTCTTCAAATTAGCACTATTCCCTTATATTAGGAATTTTATGCTTAATAATTTTGTTTGTTTTCTTTTCCTTATCTCCGCTAAGTACATGCTATGTGCTAATAATATCAACCTAAAAATTTAGCTTAAACTCTTATTGAAGTCTCAGCTCTGTTTCTTCATGAAGTGTATACTATTGACAATCTTGATTAGGAATACTTAACTGTATCTTTGAAATCAAGAGAAAGCAAATAAGCATGTTAAATACTGCTCTTGAACAATTATCGTGAACTCTAATTTATGAGGTTGGTTTCTTTTGAACAAATTCAAGCATAAAATAGGATTTCAAAATCAGACAATACTTATTAGTTTAACTATTTAATTAAAATACGTCTATCTGTGTTTGACGAATTTTGCAGACAGATGAAATAAGTATCTTTGGAAGGAGAAAAAGTAGATAATCTGGTTAGGAATTTTGTCTCTAGGGTTCTGCGTAACATGCAACACCTAGAATACAATTACATAGACAGAAGTCAAGAGATGCTTTAAAAGAAATTCTTTAATATTTTGACCATTTGTAACGTGGATTCCTAGCATGATCACTGATGCAGCTAAGAGGTTAGTTGCTGAAGTTTGCTGACTGTTGCTAAGTAAAATTGTCAGCATATGCAAGGATGTTCACTATATTTAATTTGACAAGGTACAAAAGCCAACATAAATAGTAAAACAGTGTCAGCTTACCAAACAATGCTGCATAAATAGAGGGATGCTAGTGCACAGAGCTCTCACTTGGTAGGGTTTGGAGAGGGAAGATACTCACACTCTTACTCATGGCAGCATAGAATTTGTTTATGGGATTTGAACCTGTGACCAGCACATAATGCAAAGATTGTTGTTGCATAGATGCATAAAATATCATAGCTATGGCAGCCTATTTCATATGGTTTCACTTGTTGGAGTCTACCCAATTTCCCATTAGGAGAGAGACTGTTCTAAGGATTTGCATCATGACCAGGTAGGTATATGATATTAACCTTCCTCTTGCAGTGTTGCACTAAGGCTCCCCCACACATACCAGCTGTAGGCTTGAAAAAAGTGAAGCAAATTTTTGGAGGTTTTTGTGATTTTCGATCCTAGTTTTTCTTACAAGTAGAAAGAAAACTCTACATTTACCAGATTCTTTGCCTCATCATAACAAGCTTTCTGGTGCATTAACTGTCCTTTTCTGCGACAGATATTTAGTTATGATTGCTCAAGTAAACAATTAGTATCTGGCTTTAATGCTTGGTGGATGATTTTATTTATCTCTTTATTCTATTTATTTATTTTTTTTGATAGAAAAGACATCCTCACATTCAAATAGCATAGATACAAAAGAAATGGCTGTTTCCTAAATGGGTAAACCCTATAACGTAGAATACCAGTCCCTTTGAATATCACATAGACAATCTTATCCCAAATTTAACCAATTAATCATTAGTTGAAAAGAAATCACTATAACCCCAGAATTCCTTTCCAATCATATATACTAAAGTTCTAAAAATACTATGGACTACCACAGTATCTTAGCTTCTTTATACGAGCCAAAGACTCTGAATTTAGTGAGTACATAAGTTCATAGGGAAAACCCATGACTTTCCATACCAAAAATCCTAATCCTGAAGAGTTTTGAGTAGTATCCTACAGAGGGTGTTCAAATTCTCTCTAGCAGCTTCTTTATGCTGGTTGTCTCTGCGGTTCAGTTGTTGCCAACCTATGATGGTGAAGATACAGTATTCTCAAAGATGTTGTTTCCCTTTACCTATCTTGGTTAACTATTTTCAATTCCAGAAAATGACTAATACAGTTTCTTTTTCATTTTTTTAAGGTATGTTTTTATCCCTAATATTTGCAAGAAGTTTCAAAGTTACTCCTAACATTTTTACCAATTTCAACCCCAATGTTTGGAATAAGTTTAATTATATTTGTATGTGTTAACTATGTCTGTTAATATGGTTTAAAATTGACCTCAATTTTAAAATTTATAATCATTTTTGTCCATAATTGTATGGTTTATGTTTCAAAATTAACTTGATTGAACTATGATTAATAGATAGCGTTAACACATAGAAATAGAATTGAAACGTATATCAGGCGTCAAGTGTAAAATTTATATAAAATTAAATGTTAGGGTATTTTTAAAACTTCTTGCACACGTTAGGTACAAAAAATATATTTTACCTTTTTTTAAAATAATCTAGCTGGGAAAGATTGGTGTTTTATGATTGTTTCTCATTTTTGTAATCACAAAAATAAAATAAAATAAAATAAAATATTGCTATTTTCCCTCCTAGGATATGGTTGTATAGAGTACAGGTTGATATTTGTGATTTTTCTTTTCTTCTTATAATTAAATAGTGAGGGAGGTAAATATCATATATATACAAGAAAAAATTAGAAATTATTTTTCTGATACAAATTTCAAGCTGTTTTGTAGCTCAATAATTTTTCTGCTTTCTCTCCTACAAAATTTACAGTTGTCTTATACCCTAGAGTAGACCAACAACCTTGGGCGTTGCAATTGCATATGTTTATGAATTAAAGAAACTTTGAAATAGATATATAAATTCTGTTGGTTTTAAGTTGGTATAATCTGTTTTGGTGTCTCTGCCAACTCGCGGCCAAATATACATTAAGATGGAGAAACAAAAAGGAAGGTGGAAAAATGGGTCTTCATTGATAAACTGCTATGGTGAATAATTTTAATACTAAAGTGAAGTGAAGAAAAACGGCTATAAAAGCTGATTCTTGTTGGGTATTCTTGCAGAAGCAAACCTCAATAGTAGTACTAGTATAATCAAGTCTCTTGCTTTAAAATAGATTGGTTAATGCTTTTTATTTAACTGGGTATTAATCAAGTCTATTCCAATTAATCAATAGTTTCTCTTTGCTTTATTTATTTATTTATTTATCTCACATTTTCAAGTATCTCTTGTATATCATAATATTTGAAAAACGGGCTTCTGTTTTTTCTGTTTCTTTCCCATTCGACGGGAAGATTGTTGGATGATTACTTATTTTATAAAATTTTCGGATCCTCAAATTCAGAATAAACATGGCCCTATAATGCTGGCATCTCTGCCATTGGCCGTATCTATATGAGGAGCATTGCTTCAAGCGTTGATTTTATGGGTCAGCCATTTTTTCTTTTGTCCTATATTAAGTGTTTCATTGTTCCAATTTGTTGAGCTAGTCTTTTCCTGTATAGTGTAAAATATATATCATTCTTACTACATGTGAAAGATTTCTTATCATGAATGTGATTATGTTGAAGATATGATGTAGTCCATATGCTTCACCTTAATTTGACCCTATTCATTGTGGAATTATGTGCAGGTAACACCATTTTCGCAGCTGGGCCACCCTAGTTCTATAACTCCCATTTTGATTGGCCAATTCAAATAAAATTTTGTTTGGAGCTTATCAACACCTTGCTACTTACCGCTTCCCTGAATTATTGGGGGGGCACCTCCATTTTGAATATTTTGGTCCAGGAATTTGTATCATCTGCTGAAATGTTTTCCCCTTATGTTAGTGCATTGAATCTTTGCTTTTGCCTTTTATGTATCTTTTTTTGTTCTTTTAAAGAGGGAAGATTAGACATGATGGTAGGCATTACCCACGTTAACACTGCCACCTGTTCTTTTCAATTGCTTCTAACCATCAATTTAATGGTGCATCACTCAATGTTATTGTAATTACGTAAATGGGAGGGCTCTTTCTGCTGTGATTTATTGCATTTACTGTATGCTTGATTGGGGAGAAAAAACAAGGTAGAAATTTTACCTCATTTTATGTTTACCCTCAACTGAACATACCCTTAGCATTAAAAATATAGCATCAGCTTAGATATAAGCTGTAGAAGTTATGGGAAGCATTTTCTTAAACAAAGACAGCTAGAAGATATAGCTAAGCTGAGTGCTTCCAAGCCCCCACCTTTCTCTTTCAGTGCTCTATTCATACAATCCAAAGAATAAACCAAACATTGCCCTTACTCTCTATCCTTATTATTCTCTGATTAAAGATTTTAATATTTTTTTGGTGTCTAATTAAAGATTTTAATATGTTATATCGGTGGTTATTTCCTACCACAATATGATGGTTAGCGACTTAGCATTTGTCGTCTTAGCTTGATTCCTGGCTTAGTCCCGGCAATCAGGGTCCACAGAGTGACTGACATGATTATGGATGGGAAATTTTTACCAAATGGCCCTGGCTGGAAATCCCACATACCATATGATATGCCGATACATGATTGGTTAAAGTGGTAAAATATTCTTTTCAATCATTGGTTTAAGATTGGAGTAACTGATGCTGGATGGAAGAGTTATGTTCTCTCTAAGATCATCAATAGTGAAGCCGAATTGTGTTTTTAGGGAATAATGATGAGCATTGGTATCATCTTCTTGGGATTTTTCTTTCTGGGTTTTGCTTTTGCATGTTGATGAAGCTCGTGTTTGATGAGCTCGAAATGAGGGCGCTGCCTAAGGATCACAAAATCTAAACTGGTTTTGTTGCATTCCTTTGTCCAATTATGATTATGATCTTACCAACCTTTGACCAAATAGACACTTGGATTTGTAATTCCATCGTTGGAAAAGATATGTACATATTTTTCTTTAGAATCCTTTTTGTAATCTAGGATAGGATGGTTGCACAAATAGTTCATTTCAATGATGTATTTTCAAGGGTTAATATAGTCTTAACATGACGAATGAGTTAAATTGAAAAATTGGACACTTCAAGATGTTGATGACATAAAAAATGAAGATATTGAAGGATTTGAGTTTTAGTGTATTTAAAAAATGACGATATGATTCTTTGATTGTCTGTGTGTTACGTTGCATTAATATTAGTTTTAGTATATCATTTTTTTTACCAGTGTACCAACTAGAATTTGTTACCAAAGCAAAATGTCATTATTTTTCAAACTATTTATTTAAGTATCACCGTTTTGCCATGTCACACTCGCTAAAGCGGGATGCGCCCGTTGGAGAAATGCTTTTACGTTCTCTGTCTTTCTGAATGAAGACGTTTAACCAATAAGAGTCTTCTTCGTTAAAGGCGATGAAGAAAATATTGTCTTTACGCTAAGCGCAAATGTGCCTTTGTTGACATATCAAGTTAAAAATATTGTTGATTTATATAATATATATAGTTAATAATTAACTAATATAAATATAAATATAATATAATGTTACACCTTCTCCATCCTTCTCAGCATCAAGGACTTGAGAAAGGTGCATGAGAATTGTCGTAAGCTTGACATTTTTCATCTTTAGAAGCTCTTTAAAGTACTTTTATTGATGAATATAGATGCTCTTTTTCAGAGTATGATATGAAGTCTTAAAATAAACTTGAGCTCTCCCTTCATACTTTTTTTTTTTCAGAGGCTATTTTATTATAAATGTGAATTCTATTAAAAATTTACTTAACTAATTGATTGCTATATATATAAAATAAAATTTAAATTTTTAATACTTACTTAATTATTCAATCAACTCAAATTAATTTTCTCCATCATATTTATCTCAACCTGAACAAATTCCATTATTTTTTAACAAATAAAACTAACATAAAAACGGTATTGTCTAATGAAAATAAATCTCAGTGTTTAATAATTAAATTTTCACAGAAACTAAACTATCTTGCCGAAAAATTGTTTGAGATTTATTTGAGTTACTACTCTAAAAATTTATTAAAAAATTTTATAATTAGTGTTTGTTTTGGGTGCTATTAAATTAATAAAAAAAGATCTTGATCGATCTCTTTTTAACGTATTTGATAAATTTCTAATAATAAAAATAAAAGTATTAGAAAAATAAAAAAATATTTTTTTAAAAATTATAATTTATATTTTTTAGAAATTTTTTTTTTAATTTTTTTCTCATAATAAATAAATAAAAAAGTTTTATATTGTTATACACAAACATAATTAATAAATAATTTTTTTAATATAAAAATATTTAAACATAAAATTATTTCTACTTTTTTATAAATCTTTTAAAAAAATAATTCAAAACAAAAATTTTCATAAAAATTTAGCCAAACAAACCATTAACCCGTAGCATTTCCTTTGTCTAATACTCACACGTAATCAAGTTATAATTCCGTTTGTTAACAATAATAACTGGACGTATAGTAGTCCCCGTAAGAGTAGTTATTATTATTGATAGCACATTTTGAAAGGGGAGATGTCCCAATCATGCAAATTAATCATGAATGTACCAAAAAATAAGAAATAAAAAATGAATCATGAATGAAACCAGCTTAGAAGCTAAAAGAAGGGGTTGCAGAAAAGAAAAACACAAAGAGCTCACTTTCACTATCACCACCACCTTTCCTTCCGAAAAGAAAAAAGGCTCCTGGAAATAAACAAATAAATAATTAAAAAGAAAGAAGAAAAGAAAAAGAAAAAGTAGTAGTAGAAGAAGAAAGATCTGAAGTTCTGAACCAATTCATTCCTAATTAGAAAAACCCAGAGAGAGGAGGGTGTGATTGTTTTTGTTATGGGGGGAGTGACGTCATCAATGGCGGCGAAGTTCGCTTTCTTCCCGCCAAGTCCGCCGTCGTACAAGCTGGTACGGGACGAGATGACGGGGCTGCTGCTGCTCACGCCGTTTCCACACCGTGAGAACGTGGAGGTGCTGAAGCTGCCGACGCGGCGGGGAACGGAGATAGTGGCGGTTTACATTCGGCATCCAATGGCCACGTCCACAGTCCTGTACTCCCATGGAAACGCCGCCGATCTCGGCCAGATGTACGAGCTCTTCATCGAGCTCAGCATCCACCTCCGTGTCAACCTCATGGGGTCCTCTCTCTCTCTCTCTCTCTCTCTCTCTCTCTCTCTCTTTCTCTGTGTTGAATTCACTGCTTTTTGGTGCTTTGCTCTCATTTTTTCTGGTGGTTGAGTTTCTGTCAAGTTGGCTTTGAAAGAGGAAGAAATTGATGATCATATCTGTTATTTTGAAGAATTTTCTTGGTTCGGTAATATTCATGGAGTGATTTTTACTTTTAGCTTTCACATATTCATAAGCACATTTTACAATGAAACATTGATACTATAGGTTTGTTATTTAAGTATTTTAGCAAAGAATTCTACAATAAATTCTCAAGTCTGGGTAAATTCTTAAGTCTGGGTAAATTCTTAAGTCTGGGTTTCTTTCTTAGTGTGCAAATGACCAGAATGACAGATATCATGAACCAAGGCTGTAAATACTAAAAATGTAGTTGCATTTAATATCTCGTGAATGTATTAATTTCTTAATACTTTCCCTATTTAGTAAATAGAGCTTGGGAGAATGATCAGAGTGGTGTTTTTTGGAGGCTATTTGTGGGTTATACCTCTGTTGGGTGGAATCAATGAATGGTAATTCGGACTTCTTGGGGATGATTGTTGTCTGTTTTTCAGCTAAAAAGTCTTTGTGTAGTGTTCTGGTATGAGTGATGCATATTTGAGTTTGATTTATAAACTGAAGGACTAAATTGGGAGACGTGAAAGTTGTGATCAGTTGGGGATATTTCTGAATGAATTGTGTTTGTTTGACTTTCATGTTACCAGGGTTTGTAGGTGTAATGATACTAATTTGTGAACCCTTTTTGCATAATCTTTCAAGTGCATGTTATCTTTGAATATATGGGAATCTAGCTTCAGTGTGGTTGGTGTGTTCAGAATTGCAGTAACCTTTAGTACTGCAGCGCTGTTAAGGTGTGCCTCTACAATTGTGTTTGCAGCTCATGAACTTGGAGCAAAATCAGCAATAACTTATTCTTGCTGGCTGAAATCTATCTAACTTGTTAAATATCCACTTTGGATTAAAATCACAGAAATATGGACTACTTTGTCTCCAATGCATTGCTTAGAATTTAATTGGAACTCAATTTGAAAGAAAAAAAGTTTTAAGATGGTGGTGATTCTTATAATTACTATCTATAATTTTATGTAGGTACGACTATTCTGGATATGGACAGTCATCTGGGAAGGTTGGTATTATTTTTCAAGAATACGAAATGCTTGTCTAATTTGTGTTCTGCGTAACTATGGGCGTGACATGATGATAGAACTAAACTCATCTACTTAGGAGCATTATTTTTCCTGAACTGCAGCCAAGTGAGCAGAATACATATTCCGATATCGAGGCTGCATACAAGTGTCTACAAGAAAGCTATGGCACCAAGCAGGAAGATATAATCCTTTATGGACAATCTGTTGGCAGTGGCCCTAGTTTGGATCTTGCAGCTAGGTTGCCTCAATTAAGAGCCGTTGTTCTGCATAGTCCCATACTTTCTGGCTTAAGGGTCATGTATCCGGTCAAGCACACATACTGGTTCGACATATATAAGGTAGTATATATTTTTCTATTTCTAATCATTTCCTCATTCATACTCCTTGATCTAATTTGAGCTCTTTGAGTTGTGTTCTGCAGAATATCGACAAAATTCCACTAGTTAATTGTCCTGTTCTCATAATCCATGTAAGTATGCTTCAAAGAAATTCTTTGTGCTATATAACTGCATCTGTTATTTAGTTTTATGTGCTTAGCTTCGTGACTATTTTCAGTCTTTCGACATTTTTGTTTTCTTAGCTTACTGGCTAATATGCTTTTGGTACATCTGTTTCCTTATGCACAGATTTCTGTTAGTGCCGGATATTCAAAATAGAAATTAAATGGTTTCTATATTTTAAGTCTAGAACAATAAATGATAAAGAAAAGAATGTTCTATAGAAGGGAAACTAGATGAAGTGTAATGGAAAAACACAAGGAAAAGAAGGGAGAAGTGTATAATACTGGGGAAAAGTATAATTGTAGGCATAGCCTTTTGGAAGAAATGTGGCTACCTAATGATCTACTGATCACAGGGTCACAGACTCACAGGTTCTAGTTGTTGATACAGAATCAGCATCTCGACTCACAGGCAAACAGCTGTGTCCATCTAACACTCTAAACCTCAGCTTCTTGAAATCTCGCATACTATGTATGTATATTTCTTGTCTGTGGAAAGGGGCTCCATGCATACTTTAGTGTGATTGTGTCTATGCTGCAACAGGCGATGAGATATTCATTTAGAGAATCTCCGTTTACATTATCTCTCATGATTGAAACATATGCAACATTGTACAGATTTCAGTGTTTCTACTATAAATGAAAGACCTTAGTCTTCTCTATTAACTAGTAAATCTCATCTTTCAGTATTTTTGCAACACTTGCTACTGCATTGTTTACCAAAAATGGATAAGCTGAGATCAATACATAAATTCCACTATTCCAGTATTAGATTTTGAAATGTGTTGTCCTACACTTAGGTAGCATTTGAACTTTGAATAACAGATAAGTCATTGACACATTCAAGGAAATCAACAATCTCCCTTTCATTTTCCTTCCTTAATCAGACACTTGAGGATGTAAAAAACTTATCCATTTCAATGTTTGTTCCTTACAAATATTTATTTAATGATGAATTTGATTAATATCTTTTGATTGCAGCTACCCATGGTTTCGTTTTTCATTGTGTGCAGGGTACTGCAGATGAAGTTGTTGATTGCTCCCATGGTAAGCAACTCTGGGAACTGTGTAAAGAGAAGTATGAACCACTGTGGCTCAACGGAGGTAACCACTGCGATTTGGAGCTATTTCCTGAGTATATTAAGCATCTGAAGAAGTTCATAACAACAGTGGAGAAGTCCACATCCCAACGATTCTCTTTCCGAAGCACAACAGATAAGTTCGAGCAGCCTCGAAAGAGTACAGATATTTTTGAAGTAACTAGAAAGAGCACTGATTGCAGAGAAAAGCCAAGGAAGAGCACAGACAGGCCTGATAAACAGAAAAATTTGTCCAGTAATGCTGACATGTTGGAGAAATTGAGAATGTCTTTCGATAGGAAGGATAGGTCCCGGAGGAGTGTAGATTGCCATGAGAAGTCTCGAAAAAGCATCGACCATCAATTGGAAAAGGCAAGAAAAAGTGTTGATCGGCTAGACAGAATAAGGACGGGATAGAAGGATAATTCTTTGTTATAATCAAATTATATTGATGCACGGATTGGTTTTTTTTTCTTGGAAAAAAAAAGAAGCAAAATTGTTATTCTTGTTGTGTACGGACTTATTGACAGAGATTGGTAAATATTGCTACTCAAGAAAGTTTCTGGTTTTACAGTGGGAGTCACTTTTTGTTCAGATGGTAATACCCCCTTTTGTTTCGCATTTCTTGTCCATATTTGAAATAAAGCTTCATCATTTTTGTCTAATTAAGATTTTGAAATAACTTGATCCTTTCATTCATTGCATATAGGCTTATATATACACAAAGATGATGACAAAAAGAAAACAAGGAAAAAAAGGAAAATCATACAAAATATGAACCTAAAATATAAATAAGCTGTATAAATAGATGAAGGTTTTGGAACTCTAATCGCTCCCGTTGATGACATCTTCATCACATTATCGGCTTCATCATCTTCAGTGGAGTCCAAGGTTGAATCTTGGATAATATCATTTTGATGGGCTTTTAAATCTGTTTATTGTATGTAATTCTATTGCATTAATTACTTGCACTGCAAAAAATTTAACTAATGGTCATAACGTCAGGTAAGAGTAGTTTGGCTTTCCTTCTTTTCCTTCAAAGAGTACTGTTACCAACCTGTTTATTTGCCGACCTACAATCACCAAGATGAACTAGTTATGTATAAATACACGTTGTTTAACTCATTTACAATGTGTATTTTATATTCTAACATGACTGATTTTAGTGTACATCTAACATGGTCGTTAAGAGTAAGAGTACTTGGAATCGCCAAGTTCGACTATGGCGGAAGGTGGAAGGCGACCGATGCTGATTGCATGAACTGTTGAGAAGAGTGGAAACTGCTCTACCCATCCTCGATCACTTAGAACCTCATAAACCTCTTTTGCAGTTAATACACCCTAATTATCACAACAAAATACACATGAATGGGTAACACGCCAAGACGCAATATATTAACATTACTGTTTTTAAAAAATCATGCATAAATAATTAGAAAAATATTAGCTGACCAATATTTTTCTTTGTTTTTGCCTTACATTTGAACCAATATTAAGTAATTGGGACCAAGGATTGTACCTGCAATTTCTGGCCATTAAGCAACTCTGCCTCAAGCTGGTCAAAAGACCTACAAAGTAGAAATTAAACAAATATGTCAGATAGAACTAAATTTTTATTATTTTTCTTAATTTACTCGTAAAGATACTCAGGTCTAGAGTGAAAAACAAACCGCTTCCCTTGATTTTTTGCATAAGCATCAGCAACTTTCCTGTTTCTTCCACCCACTGCCATAATAAAGAAAAAAAAATCTCCTTTAAATAAATTGAACTATCAATATTATATGAATTTTTAAAGTATGAAATAATGATTTGAAACGAAACAAATAATAATTATAGTAAACTAAATCCATTTTCTTACAGCATGTGGTTATAAGGTCAGCTACACCACAACTTTCAAAAAATGTGCTATCCTTAACCGATGGAAACAACATCTTTGAAAACTTTATCATCTCTTTCAGACCAATTCGCATGATTGCAGCCTACACATATGGAGAGAACCCAAATTAAGAAACAAAATGAACAAAGAAAAATAATAAGAAATAAAAAATGTTGTCTTACTTTAGTGTTGTTTCCCATCTCCATGCCATCAACAAAACCTACCAAAATTTGTGTCATTTCTTGCTCATTTTATAAAATGTGAAGGAGGAAACCACAAATTAAATTGTGAATATTGTGCAACAAACCTGCGGCTATGGCCACAATATTTTTCAGAGTTCCACACATTTCGACACCTTCCACATCTTGGACCTAATAAATTATAATGTAACAAGCCAAATATTTTAGGTTTCTTTCATGACATATTAGATGACATAATTGTCTATGTTAAGCACATCTCAAAAGTGTAAGCTATGATTAAATGGTTTCATAAAATATTATAGAAGGGATTGACTCATCATAATAAATTAAATGCAAAGACAAAGAAAGAAATAACATTCCACTATTCTTTAAAGTTTCATACTCACATACAGATGCTAAGTGTACATAGCATACATAGTCAAGCTTTATTTAAAAAAAAAAAAGAAAAAGAAAAAGGAGGGATCCACAAAAAATATCATAAATCTTCTTTTTCTTTCTGTACATCCCTGTATGTGCTGAATATATATCTGAGTTCCTCCCTTCTTTAAATATCTTTATTGAGAAAAATGATGTATAAACAATTTTTCAAGATTTCAAACTACGTCATCAATTAACCAAAGATCTCTCTTCATTTTGTGCACTTATTTCTTTATTAAAATTCAATGAATGGAAGCTTGGTGATTAATTGAATATGTCTAAGGGGCCAGCAACTTTGTTAAATTCTGGCCAACATGTAACCAGTAAAGAAAAGTGAGCTATTGGATGAAATATCACACCAATCTTACACTATTAAAACTATCATTGATGGTTATTTGATGAGTATAAATCACAAAAGTTGCTGACCCCTAGCATTCCTCTTTTCTCTGTCTTGATGTTTAAATTGTTTAGAGTATGTTTGTAGTAAGTTATTTGTGTTTAAATATGTGTTCTTTCATACGATTTTAATATATTTATTGTTTCAAGATGATTGATTTTTTTTAGGTATTTATATTCTATATCAGTTATTTATTTATTTATTTATTTTAAGTTGTTGCTTATCAAGAAAAGATGTGCTAAACTAAGTAAGTATTCCTATATCAACTTTATATTATATATTTGACACTTAAAGATGTACCAAACATGTTTTTTTTTTTTTTCAATTTTTGAATCTTAGTAATTTTTTTAGTTGAATTCTACAAATGGAATAAAAGAACTCACGGCTGACACAATGAAATAGGGAGTTCCAAACAACTGAACCCATTTCTCAGCAGCTTCTTTATTTTTGCTGTATCCAACCGTTGCTTCACTAAATTTCTCCAAGGCTATCTAGTAAAACATCACACACATTATTAGAAAATTATACCATATATAATATAATATATAAGCTTATTAGTTATTAGCCAACACATATTAATTAAGCATGGTTAATTAGACTACCTCGTTTGCTATGTTAGCCCCCATCAAAACAGAACAATTGATTCCTAATGTTTTGGAAATGAGGGTGGAGATCATGCATGGGCCTTCCTTCTTCACCTCCATTCCTTTCACAAGGGAAATACCTTCTGTGTCTTTCCCTATTTTCCCAACAAGTTTTTTGCATATTCCTTCCATGAATTGATGTGGACTTACGAATACCAACATATTCGCACCCTTTACTGCAAGTTTGGCAAAACAATAATTAATGGAACAAAACTTGATTTACAAAAAGAACCCATGTTAAAATAAATCGGTAGATTTTCCAATCCCCATTTTTTTTTTAATTTATGTTTGCAAAATTCTAAATTTGTTTCTATAGGCATATGATTTTTTTTTATTAAATAATACAGTCATAACAAAATATTTGCATATTATCTATCGGTTTCGCTACGTTACCAACAGCATATCTGCCAACTTCTGCCAACTCTTATTTATAATTGTGTTTCATGGAAGTGTGTTCGTGAATGTGTCTAATAAAAATGTTTTTTTCATAGATATGTTTAATAGAAGTGTATTTATAAATATATTTTCTGGATGTGTCTCTTTATATATGTATTTAAAATATATTAATTATTAGACACATCCACAAACACACTTCTATGAAACAATTATAAATAAGAATTGGCAGAAGTTGGCAGATAATATGTTGGTACCCTATACTTTTCCATTATCTATCAAGTGTCAATTGTTGTAAAAAATTAAAGTGGTAGAAAAGTTGCCAATAAAATGAACTACAAATCATGTGCCGCTTAAAAATGGATAAATCGAGTCAATAAAAATAGGTGAAAACTCAGGACTTTACGTGAAGTTGATATCTGAGAGTCGTTAAATGATTTGGCTGATTTGACTAAATTTTCATCTAATGGCTCTTAGGTATCAACTTCACGTGAAGTCCACTTCATCTGAGTTTTTACCATACAAATATAACTCGTTTATAAATAGACTATTTTAATATTTTGATATTATTCGATAGTAATTCAAAATACTTATCATTAATTCGTTTGGGTACAAGCAACTAGAATTTTAGTTTTACATTATATATCAATTGAAATTCAAAATATTGTAATATAAGGTGGAAAGTTTATCAATATATTCTATTTTATACTATGATTTGTAAAAAAAAAAAGAGAGAGAATAAAATTATTAGTCGTTTCATAATATTTTATTACACTATGGAATATATACACAAGTAACCCGACCGGTAGACTGGTGGAGTTTAGGTTTTTAAATAAAATTAATGAGCAAGATAGTCATTATTCAATATACCTCATCAAAGGGACTAAGTGTACTTTATTGTATCTTTTATTTTCAAATCTAACCTCTAGCTTTCAGAAACAATTAAGTTAAAATAGGATTATAGTATATCTTTGCTTTTATGTATCTAATAAGTTACAAAAATGTGTATGCATGCCAAAAAGAGTCACAATGTATGTATATGACACTGAAATTTAGGGAGGAAAAAAATGATGGAAAAAATATTAAACCTGCACTTTCAACGTCAGGGTCTGCAACTACATTTTTTCCAAGCTTGATTCCAGGGAGATATTTGACATTTTCCTGCAAAAACAATACTAATAGTCATTCAACGAGAATATATTATTATTATTATTATTATTATTATTATTATTATTATTATTATTGGAGAATGGATGTGTGCTTAGTACTCACATTGGTTCTATTGATTACATCCGTAAGCTTCTCCCCACTTGGCAATTTCTCTTCGAACACCCACATTCTTACCTCATCTAAACATTTCAATGGATTCGTTAATATATAGAATATACCTAGAAGTGTGTTACATGAAGTTATGAACCAACAGTGAGACTTGTTTTCTCTAATTATATGAAAATTGGTCACGTTATTAATGGTAAAGAAGTGTTTACATTTTGATAGTTAAATGATTCTTGAATAAAAAAAATTGTCAATGATTGCACAGAAAATACTTTAATTGTTTATATAAGAAGTATCCAAGAAAAGGTTCTATGGTACAATACTTTACCATAAAAAAATATTGACATTTAATTAATAATGTCAAATATATATATATACACTCTTAAAAGAATTACTTTTAGCTAGCTATCCTAAAAATAAAATGATATTTTTATTGTAGTGTACACAACATTATTAACCATTAAAATTGGTTTGAGTTTGAAAGATAACAAACATGTCTGCAATAACGAATTAACGATAACATGACAATGTATGCATGGTACCATTGCTATGTATACATGCATGCAGGAATATAAAGTAGAAGAAGAAATGTGTACCATCGAAGGAGCTGAGTCGAACGGTGTTAGAAGCAATGAGCTTTGCCGCAACACTGCCCCAATTGCCACTTCCAACAACTGTCACTTTGTTCTTCATTGGATCTATTTGGGTTATGAGAGAAGAAGAGAACTAAACAAAAAGGATCAAAAAATGAGAGATAATGAAAGGGAAGAATTTAAGCAGAGGGAAGAAGAAGAAAAGAGTGAATATAAGTGAAGTGATTAAGAGGCCATACACGTTTCGAAAGAAACTAAGTTCATGGAGTTAAATGCGGCGATTCCATAAAACTTTCCTACGGTACACCTTGGACAACATTAGTACTACGTCGTTTATGACTATTACCTGCTTATAATTTAATTATTACCTTCATAATAAAAGTAATAATATTGTTACGAATATTAGGGGTTGGGTTAAGGAGGCTTTTATTCCATTGATAGCTTGTTGTTAATAGAGCGCCAAAAAATAGTCCAATTTTTCTTGTATTAAAAATTTAAAAAACATTTAGTGAATTGCTTTTAAGAAAGATCCTTTGTATTTTTACACATTCATTAATTCTATATTCAAATGCAGCAATTCAGGATATTTTTTATTAAAAACTTTATATACGTTAATTTTGGATAACAAAACTAGTCAAATTTTTTAGTTTAGTTTTAAAAAAAATTATAACTACTCAATCAATTTATACTTACCCATGTAACTTTATTTTTTTGATCTCCCCCATGTAACTTTATTTGAACGGTGGATTTAATTTATTATATTAATATTTATAAAATTATTAATCAATATATAACAGATATATATGCTTAACCGGTTTTGTACTTGTAATCTTTGTATTTTATCACATATAACTTACAAGAAGTGCTCCTCACAATTTTTATTAGATTTGTGCTCATAGATGTTTGTGTAATAATCTGATCTTTGTAAAATATTTCACACAATGTAATAGAGCTTGTTAAACTCTCTGAATTTTTTTATCCTTATTAGTTGTTCATGATATTTAATTTAGATTACTATTAGAAGCACCTTTAATTTGGTCCCAATGTGGATATATAATGCATCCATTAGGAATTAAAAACTTTCTGGTGGCTATGGCAATTAATTTCTTGTGATATATATGTACCACTTAGCTTTTATTTAGTTTTCTAACATATAAGTTGGATATATATGTGCTGATTGGTACTCAGAGTTTCAAGTCGGAGATCTAAATCACATTGTTTCATATTTTTCATGTTTTCTTACATGTTTATTTTAATGCCATTCTTTTTGTACTTGAAATGAATTTTATCCTTATAGTTTTATGAATACTGACTGATTTTATTGCATTATTCCTTGAAAATTTCGAGTTACTAATATTTGTTTAATAACTTTATTTCATGTCAAAGTTTAACAAAAATGCCTAAAAAACTTGGGTACAACATAAGTGTAGCCAGAACTAATCTCCAAATTCAAGCTAGTTTGGTGAATGATTTTCGTTCACATTAATTACATAAATTTGTATTAAAACTACGTATAAATTATTAATTTCTATACTCAATTCTAATTTTAATATTTTTTTAAATGATTTCATTTTACCTGCAGAATGAAACAACATCTAAGGGAACTAATATATCAAGTGAACAACTACGTACTAGAGCTCATTTATTTTTGTATTAATAGTGTTCAAACATTTCGTATTAATATCGGATCATTTTGTTCACCGCGCAATGAAACACTGGTTCTGTCAAATCACAGTGATAACCCTCAAGCTCCAGCACCACATATGCTATAAAGTTGCCGATATATATTCGGAGGATGAAGATTACGACCCAAAGACGAATGAGGTTGAATTGTTCGATAACCATGTCACGACTTATTTGCCGCCCAAGAACCCGACGGTTGTAATAATACCAACATCGCAAAGATACTGATTATTAGACTGTTAATATCATTGGTATAATTTTTTCTCCTATCTTAGATACTTTAAATTGTTATGTCGTTGTATTTTATTTTCTTTTTGTATAATGATAATCACACAAAATTTTATTTTTTCTTTCTTAGAGGATGGTGTGACAAGAGATATGAGTCTTCAACGAGTAGCACTTTTGTTTGGTAGAAAGATCATATTTCGATTTAACAGAGTTTTAACCAATTAATCAGGCGATTAGCTTATTAAATGGGTTTTTGAAGAGTTTAGATGTTGACTTTCAATAAATTTTTATTTGTAAAGAGAGTTGGAGGACAATGAATATGGCTATCAAAGATGATGCATATAACATGGTTAAGGTATAAGTTTTTTATTTTTTTTAGTTTAAGGCAATTTGATTAGCTTCTTGAATTTTTGTATTTTCTATTTCACATGTTTAAGTTTGATTAACATTTTATTGTGATTAATTTTTTTATTTTTCTTATTTTCAAAATCACATTAAAATAGAGAATTATGTAAAAGATAGAAAAAAGAGAAGGTTACAAGATCCAAGTTGTTTTATAAATTTTATGATTAGACAAAGACTTTTAAGAAAAATATTAAGCGTCACCTATCACGAATAGATGCAAATCACTGAAAATAATTTTTTAATATCGGTTGAAAGACGACATAAAGATAACAAATAATGAATTAATATTTCATTTTATCTATTTTTATATCCTTTGAATTACTTCTTAAGATGCTTAATTGACTCTAACAGTAGCAAAATCCCAAAATATCTTTACTTTATATTTCTTTTCCCTAAATCAAATATGCCTACATAAAAAATTCCTTAAGTTTTCTTGATTCAAACTACGATAATTTGTATTTGTCTCTTTTTTTTATAGGAGAAGTGTAGACAAAATACTTTAAATCATTCGAAGCAAACTTACACATATACTGAGGGTTCCAAAACATTGGCAAGATGAAGAGATGAAAAGGTAATCGATTTATATTTTGTTTCATATATTTTTAAATTTTTTAATATTTATTTGCTAGTTATATATTTGTGTCAATATCAATGTGTTATAAGATCAATTATAGAGAAACGTTTTAGTAGAAGAGAGATATGGAACGTGGTTCATAAAAAGAAGGATGGCTCATATATACATAACGATGTGTGTGTTGTTGCTGTAAGTATTGTTTAAAACTTTTCTACTTCTCTTTTTGTATTTATGGTGCTAAATTTAGAATTATTAAAAAACAATTTTGGTATATCTGTACGAAACAATTGTGAATTGAGACCTTTAAGTATACCCATATTTTGAAAGCCAATAAGGAGAGATTTGATGACGAGCGGTTAGCGGTCCATTATGTGAGTTTAAATTAATCCATTATTTCAAATTTATTTGGTTTTAAGTCATTTATTTAACTGTTATCCTAAGCATGACGTGTGGGACACAGGAGGAGTACACACAGACGTTGGAGGCCATGACCCAGCAATCTCAGCCGCCTAGTGGGGACGACGAAGCTGGCTCTGAAACCTCAGTGGTAGATCATAATAGGTTTGATGCGAGACAGCCTCTAAACCCCCACAAGAATCGCCGCTTCGGGTTAGGGTCGTTCTTCGCTAATGGCCTCTGAGCCTCTGCGTTGGCGCCTTTCTCTGCCTCTGCCACCAGCCCCGACGATCCCCAGGAAGTTGTTGACTTGAGGGAGGAAGTGCAGAAGCTGACACAGGAGCTTCACCAGCAAACAGAGCAGTCTGAGAAAAGGTACAATGACCTTCTTGCACGCGTGGGAGGAGCTGTTGTAATCAGCTCGGACTTGATGGAGAAGTTAGAGCAGCCCGATTGGTTGCGAGAGCAGATGGAGCAGTACAACCAGTAGATGCGTGCTGGAGCCAGCGGCATTGGAGGCAATGGCAACGATGCTGGTGGAGCTCCAATGTTAGCACCTACACCGTCGCCTCAGCAGGGGGACCATAACAACGACGATTATCGGGATCTGTAGGAATTAGGGTTTTATTTTTTTTTTGTCTACTTCGTTGTATTCTACTTCTGTAATATTTTATTGTTTTCAAACTATTTTTTTAATAAAATAATTTGTTAATTTCTGCTAACAATTTTGTTAACAAGAGTTCTAATTCATCTACTACTTGTGGCTTAACTGTGCAAAAAAATAAAAAAATAAAAATAATACCGTCAAATTTACACGTGAAATGCCACCAAAGTTACCATCGGATTAATCCGATGGTAATCATCAACTCTGTCTCGACAAATTCATTGAAAATACCAACGGAAAATTCGCCGGTAATTAGCGTCGAACGAAAAAATCTGCCAGTAAACAATTTCTGGCGCAGTTTATATCTTCACCTCCAGGACGACGGTAAATCTGACGATACTCAGCGTTTTTCTTGTGGTGGATGAATCCTCCAAGAATTTTCACAAAATGATTCACTTGCACAAGTTCTTGGAAAGGAGCATCCAGGACGAGTTTGTGGTGTAGGTATTAGACCATGTCAGTTTTTTGGTAATACTGCACAATAGTCAGACTCTAGTGTGTAAATTGAGGAGTATTAGAAGATGATTACAGAATTAAAAGCAGACACAACAAAAGAAAAGGTGAAGAGACAGGCGATAATGGAGAATCTTTTGAGATATCTAATCAAAAGATAAGGAGATACTTTACCACCTGACGTTGCTGCAGAAATGGTTTCATTGGGAAGGGCACCGACTTTATCGCGTGCAAGACCATCTTTTTTAGCAATTATGACCTACAAGAAAAATCAAGAGTTTGAATCAATTGAAATAGATACTATAGAATTTTATTTGTTTTAGTGTTTCCTATTTATTTATCTAACATTAATTGTTTCTAGTTCATAAGCAATGATGCAATTTTGAGATATATATATATATATATTTTGAATGTTACTTATTTTAATTAACTTTCAATAAATTTAACTAACATAAAAAATTACACAATATTGATGCTAACCTACAATAAAAAGCAAGTGAACTAAAAAAATAATAAAAAAAAGATTTGGCAGCATTTTCCAACCTCAAAATAAACACTAAATTTGACAATTTGTTTGTCCAAATAATTGTGGCGGTTTCTAAACCATCGCTAAAGAATAATCAGTTTCATTTTCACCACAAAATTAATTCGTAGCAAAATTTTAATTTGCAATAATTATTCTGACAGTTTTAAAAATCTACCGCTAAAAATTTAGTAACGTTTTATTTGAAATGATCGAACCGGCATTATTTGTTTGACAGCAGTAAAAAACTGCCGCTATCTACCAAAATTCTTGGATAATACTTAATTAATTATAAAAATAAATAGAGGTACAAGGCAAGTTTTTTTAAAAAAGTAACGGCAATTAATATTTCGTTAATTGTGACCCATTTCAAATCTAAGATCTTAAACCAGATTATTTCATCATTCATATTCTTAATTCTTGAAAATAAGATACCTAAGGAGTATCTTTTATATATATATATATATATATATATATATATATATATATATATTTAAAATAAATATATATACATAAATTATGAGCAATAAAATAATAAACTATCATGTTAAGTGTATATTAAAATTAATCGCTAAAATTAGTTATTAATATAAAATATATATAAAAATATAAATTATATATATTTATACACAAATACATAATAATTAATTTTAGTGGCTGATTTTGATTTGTAAATAGCATATTTGATAACGAATTATCATAATTAATAAATTTTGTGTGTGTTAGGATCGCTGCCAATATGATGATTATGATGGTTATACAATTTTAAGAATATTTAAAAAATATTATTAAAATTAAGATAATATTTTTTGAATAATTATTCAAATCAGTCCCAAGGATTTTAAAAGCGGACATTTTAGTTTCCAAGAAAAATTAATACACAGATCAATCCCCAGGGTTTTACTCTGGCAGACAAATCAGTCTCCAGTTCATTTTTCGGCACAGTAATTATCCAGATCAGTTCCCAAAGATTTAAAAAACAGACATTTTAGTCCCTAAAAAAATTAATATACAGATCAATTTCCAACGTTTTTCTCTATCAGACATAACAGTCCTCCATCTAAAAAAATAAAATAAAATAATAATTATTATTATTATTAATTACATAATAATACTATATCATTATTTTTTTTTGTATTTTTTTGGATAAAAATAATAATAAATTTATTCATTAAATTTTTATGTATGTATTTTTAATATAAATATATATATAATATACATACACACATACATAGTTACTCAATAATAATAATAATAATAATAATAATAATAATAATAATAATAATAATAATAATAATAAATTTTAGAGATTATTCTACAAAAAATTTAAGGTTGAAACTATTTGATATTTTTGTATATAATATAATCAAAATATATCCTATTTTAAAAAAATATCTTTGTATTAAAAGAAAATATTTTAATTTGGATTTCAAAGCATTATTTTAAATTTAACTTTGTACATGTGGACGACGATACTAACATATTAATACACTCTTTTCGTTAGAAACAAGTAAGGTAAATAATGATGCTTTGAAATCCAAATTAAAACATTTTCTTTTAATACAAACATATTTTTTAAAGTAGGACATCTTTTGATTATATTAAATATAAAAATATCAAATAGTTTCAACCTTAAATTTTTCGTAGAATAATCTCTAATAATTTTATTTATTTATTATTATTATTATTATTATTATTATTATTATTATTATTATTATTATTATTATTATTATTATTGAGTGCCTATGTATGTGTGTGTATATATATATATACTTTTTATATTAGAAATACATATATAAGAATTTAATAAATAAATTTATTATTATTTTTGTCCAAAAAATATAAAAAAAACTATGGTACAATATTATTGTGTAATTAATAATAATAATAATAATAATAATAATAATAATAATAATAATTATTATTATTATTATTATTATTATTATTATTATTATTATTATTATTATTATTATTATTATTATTATTATTATTTTGGATGAAGGACTGTTATGTCTGACGGAGAAAAATATTGAGAATTGATCTGTATATTAATTTTTTTGGGGATAAAATGTTCGTTTTTAAAATCTTTAGGGACTGATCTGGGTAATTTCTCTAGCGAAAAATGAATTGGAGATTGATTTGTCTGTCGGAGTAAAACCTTGGAGATTGATCTGTATATTAATTTTTCTTGGGGACTAAAATATTCGCTTTAAAATCCTTGGAGACTAATTTGGATAATTACTCTTATTTTTTATTATTTAAAATTATTTTTTAAATTGACAAAAAAGTATTGTCAAATAGTAAAAAAGTGTGATTTAAAATTAATAATATCTTTTAAGTGTTATTAAAATTGTATAATCATTGTAACTATTGTAATAATAATCATAATAGATGGTAATACTTAAAAAGTATATCTAAAATTAAAATTATACTATTTTTTTATATTTTTATAATAGTTTTTCCTTTTATTTTGTAAATTAAAAATTATTTTTAAATATTAAAAAAATATTACTTTAACTTTAGCAACAATTTTTAGATGTTATCAAATTTATATAGCTACTGTAGCCAAACATTTATGTCTATTAGTGGAGTTATTTATTCGAATAATTCCTCTAGATAACTAAAAGGGGATCCAGCCAACTCTTGCCAATTTTTATTGGACTGAATCTAAAGTGCACTAAATCAAACAAAAAATCCACTCTATTTATACTCTTTTTAACCTTAGTTTCAAAAAAAGCATGCAGCCGCCTCACTCTTCTACTCTGCACGCCGTCACCCGCGCTATCAACTTCCGTCACAGACTACGTCCGCGTCACTGTCGCCTCCTCCAACGCTGCCATGAACGAGCCCATCATGCCGTGTTGCTTCTGCTGCGAGAACACCGCCCACCACGGTTGAGAAGTCACGTCAAGTCGTACGCCACCGTGTCGTTGCACCATGCCGTTTGCCTCTTTCGTCACGTCGCATCTCAACTGTCTCCGCTGTGACATCGCATCTCTTCCTCCTCCTCCATTGTGTCTTGTCTCCTCCTCCTCTTTTATCACGCTGTCGAGTCACGTCCCATCTTCCAAAGATTAGTGGATGTTGTTTTTTCGATTTACTGGATGTTTCATCTCTATTTTGGGGTTCATGAACTTAGTAAACGATTTCATACGAAATTGGATGTTCTTTTTATTCGAGATTGGATGTTTCTTTTATTTAAAAATAGATATTTTTTTATTATGATTGAATGTTTTTTGTCCCTACACCAACGACAAGAATAATGGCACACTACAAAGGCAGCGATGTGGCGGTCTGCATGAGAGAGAAGGCCGACACTATGAGAGAAAAGATTGACGACACTATGAGAAAAAAGATTGACGACACTGTGTTTAAAAAGCGGTTAATTTACTAAATTCTTATTATTCAAAAACGTAATTAATATCAAATTTTGATTTTAAAAAATAATTTAAAATTGATAAATATTAAATGTTGTTGTTTAAAAGAGTTGGTTCCTAGGCTTTCTCATTATTCGAATCAATAGAAAAAGAAAATCTTCCTATCACAAGATGGTCCAACCCACAATATAGATGATTGAAGTGAAGAATTTAATATGTGGAAAGTGACTGAAACAAAACATGCCTATGCCTTTTGCGACATTATATCTAGAAGCTGCTGCGGAAAACCCTCGTTTGCATTGCATGCGCAGCACTACTTTCTCTATTGATCATTCAGATAATATGCATTGGGATGGAAGAGACCCTTCCATAGCTTTATTTTGGGTTCTAGCTAATAATAATTGCTAAGCATTTCAACTTTTATTCAATAATTATTTATTATTGCTTTTTTGTCTCTCTCTCTTCTTTAGATTTGATCTACATATCTATGTTATTAACTTATTGTTGTCGTTGTTTTTGTCTCAAATTTGGTTTTTATATTATTCTTCAAGTATGTTGCTTTTGGTTTCTGACCGATTTGGTGCTTTCTGTGTACTTTCGTTGTTGCTTTCTTGTCTCCTCTATATGCTGGTTCGGTATACAAGTTGACCAAGTACGGAATTTAGTTTCCTCTTTTTTCACATGTTGCTAAAATTAAACATGGACTATATTAAAATGCACTAAATTTAGAAGCAGGCATCCATATAAATTGAGAATATTGCTGCTTAAAATAATGAACCAAAGTTATTAGAGACGAATATTAACCCAGTATAGGGTTTAGGTTCCATATTTCAAAGCGTAAAATCCAGCCAATAATTACTTGTAATAAGATACATACTATAGTCACTTCAGAATATGATATATATACATCCTTGTATTTCAGAGTAACTGCTAACTATACAAAATTCAATTTAATATAGTATAGGAAAATTACGGTACTTGACTTTGTATTTTAAACTAGAAATATGTTATTTTTATACTTAAAAATGGGGTGATGCCCTACCCAAAAAACAGTTTGGGGCGTATATTCATGTTAAGGAAGCTGAAAGCAGAAACAGAAACAGAGCACTAGTGTTGTGATGGAATCTCATGTAAAATGTACATACACATATATCACAGTAAGGCTTATATACTAACCGTGTTACATCCTAAATCATGAAAGACTAACTGATATAACAAACATATATAGCTTCTTAACTGACCTCTAACTAACTCCTTTTATCATTTATAGAAATTTTCAATAGTATGTTGAAGTAATAAGTAGGTCTTCAAATAAAGTGAGCGGCAATTGCATTAATTGTGATGGCACAATTTAAGGTAAAAATACAAACATTGAAACATTAATTGATCATAAAGTGAAAGGGATTCGAACTACTATATGTTACGTTTGATCAAAATGCTGAAAGAACTATGAACATCATTAATCAAGGGTCTAACTTATTATGCACAGGCCTCCGTCTTCGAGGTAGAGAATAATCCTCATCAGACCACCAATTAGGACCCTGCTTTCGCCTTTCATGTCCATTGAGTCCCTCTGATCCTGCAATTTTCATACACAAATCTTGAACCCAATGAAACCAAACTAGAAATAAACACACAAGTAAACTACCTGGAGGGTTAGGTCTGGCTGAAAATGTTAAATATTGGCTTAGCAACATGAAGAAAACAATTACTCTAAGTAACCGCGCGGACTTCATGTTAAAGCCTTTTCTCCATAATACTATATCCCTGTCCTTCAACTCTTAGGAAGAATCCATAACCATAATGCTTGGTTTTTATAACTTAGATCCCAAAGGTGAATGTGGCTCCCGCTGAGGTGAGAATAGTAGTGTCGGTTTGGTGCTGTGTGCGTGACATGTTTTTTGGGGTTGGTATCTCTTTTTGTTTCTTTCTGTCCTAAAGACTAAAGAGCCACCAACTTTTCAGAAAGGCTAACATCAATGTTAATATAGATTTAATCACGTGGTCCATAGCCTTAAAAATAGAGACATTCAAGAGTAATTCAGGCATGTCAAAAAATCTGGGAATAATAATGGTAACTACAAAATTAAAAGTTCTTCCTTGTGAAGGATAATATTACAAGAGAATTAAGTGTTGTCGTAATTAAGTTACGTTGGTCTAGTGGTTTGTTTACTAGTCCACTTAAGTGTAAGTGTCAGAAATTCGAATCGGCAAACTCTTAAATTGAGTTCCGATCCACGACAGATTAGTCATTGACTTACCGGATTGAGAGATAAATTGGGAAACCAAAATTAAGTGTCATAAGACTAGTACTATTTAAATGTGAAAATTTAAAAGATTATCTTTTGGTTTAAAAAGTCAAACTGATATTTTTACAACTTTATAAACTCAAAATGTTATCTCCACATAAGTTCCAATGGGTGGTTCTTGCATATGAAAAGAAAAACTCTAATGTAATGCATGACAGATATGATAGGATAAAATGCATGTCGTCATTGACATATATGTACATGTACATTACATGGATATGTACATAGATTCTCTTTTGTACCATCATCCACTACTTGACACATAGCACTCAAACTTTTTCTTGACCAAAAAAAAAAAAAAAAAAGCACTCAAACTTTTTCTCTTTAATCTGTATATATTGAGATGTTATCTCTTTAGAATCTTTTGAGCTAGCTAGTAAGAGATCAGCAACTTTGTTTTTGCTGTTCTTTGAATCAAATTAACCTCTGCCAGTCAGTTCCAAAGTTATGATCTTTGTTCTTTGAAACATGCTGAAACTATTTTAATTTCCAAGGTTATGAAATTAATATTTTAGTTTCTCGAATTGTAACGGGTGATGTAAGTTTTCCTTGGGGTGGGGTGCTGACTCTCGTTCTTTCAGATTAAGGTGTATAGCTTTCTCGAATTGTAACGGGTGATGTAAGTTTTCCGTGGGTGATATTTGTTTGTAAAAATTAGCTTGAATAACCTAAAAAAAACTTTCAATTTTAGGGGCTATAATTAACTAAAATGAGACGTACATGGTACAAACACCTTTAACGATCATATAAGCACTTACATGAAAAAAAAAAAAAAAAAACAAAAACAAAAAAAAAAAACAAAAACAAAAACAAAACAAAACAAAACAAAACAAAACAAAACAAATCGGCATCCTATTTTTAACATTCGACCCTTGAATATCAGACTAAATACTCAATGTACAGAAGTTAAAAAAAGCTTCATTAACAATTTAACATAGGTATGTTTAAGATTCATACAGGTTTTCTTCGGAAAAAAAAATTAAAGAAATGGATAAAAGATCTTCATAAATTTTAATCATCAATAGAAATAAAACCTTAGCATGCTCGATCAACAAAGAAAATTTGAACTGAAATGCGGTAATTTAGTGCATAAGCTTGTGTAGATATCTCAATTATTCCATGTGGATTTACAACATATATAAATTTTTCGCTAAATGTAAAAATTTTTTAATTCTAGAATTCAAATCACATTTGTGGTCACCTCAAAAGTTCCTAGCAGAAAAGTGGAAGTTTTCCTTACGAAGCACTGTTAAATGGCTCCTTATCATTGTAACAAAAGTCCCACACAGCTTCCATAGCTTCCTTGGCAGCTTCTTCAGAACAATAGGGATTTCCTGATAATGACTTCAGAACTCTTCTTCTGATACATTTCTTCAAATTTCATTCCAATTATTCAGCATTGAATACGTTACAGTAAGCAAAATGTATAAATAATAATAATAATAATAATAATAATAATAATAATATATTCTGTGCTTTCATTTAACAGCAAGGGTAAGTCATTTAAGGAGCAAGGGAGCAAAGACAATGGATAAACCTTATATATAAGTTATGCAACAATGTAGTTTGTCATTTTAATGAACTTTAGAAAATAGAAAATACAGTTCTTAACTCCATCAGTGGAGGAATCAGATATAAAGGAAAATGTTTTAAAGGTGGTGTAGCAATTTTTTCTTTTGGGATTTGACTATTTTGGCTCAAGAACTATGCTGGTCTCATTATTGCTTTTTCCATCTCCAAGGCTCAAACTCGAGATCAGAGACCAATGAGCTTATCTACCACTCAACTAAACTGCTGTTGGTGTTTGTTTAGCAGTTTAATTTTGTTTTCATGAATAATTTTAACTTTTATAGAATATTTGCGTGTGTTTGAATCCATTTCTACTTTGGGCACAAGAATAACAGTAGCTCATAATTTATAGACCAAAGATCACCATTGTCTCAAAAGAATAGAATAATTTGCAGTAATCACTACATATTCTTCAAATGGGAAAATCAATTTACATTCAGCTTTTCTACATAAATGCAGAAAAGATGCAATGGAGATGTTTAGTAGATGCCATAAAGAACAGTTAAACTCCATTTATAAAAAATTTTATGTAGGTATATAAGATCTGATCTTGCTCTTCAGCCAAACAGTTTGATGAATGGGATTCAAGATGGCAATCTAAGATTCAGCAATAGATGCCGGACACTAGAGAAAATTTAAATTTTCAAGTGATTACTTAGTAATCAGCAGGGAAAAAAGCATATATTTCTTTTAGTTTCCTACTTGTCTTTATCTTCAATGAAGTCCTATGATTAGGGACATAAACTATATAAACACACTAACATTGAATTACCTATTACATTTTAACTTACTAAACAACTTAACAACAAACCCGACTTCAATCAGTTTAGGAAAAAGCCACCTTTGTGCATAAATTCTTGTCATGTCATCAGATATAGATGATTCCAGCTGCCAGACGATTCTGGAGAATTTAGATTGCTATTTTCTAATTTTAAAACAATAAAGTATAAACTATATGTACTAATTAGTGACAAAAAAATGTCTCAAGATACTACTAAGGGGACTGAGAATTATCTTCCAGTGTATGATATCTGTAGACTCCACCATGGGAAGCATATAATTAAAACGTTTCTCAAGTATTCTGAGCTTTAATTTCACTACTGATCTAGAACAAACTACTCCAGTTTAAGTCTATCAAATATTACACTCTACCAGTGAAAAGCTTCTGAAGTTCATGTTTATGTTAGAAAAGATTCAACTAAGATAAATGTTTGAATTAATGAAAAAAGAAAAGAAACAGAGCATACCGGTTCATGCCTTCGTATACCCATAAAACCTCGTAGAAGTTCCCGTTTGAAATGACAATCACCACTTAGATGACCAGCTCTTATCTGTTTCTCATAACCAGAGACATATTGATTAAAGGAGACTGGGATATTAAAAATCCATTAAACTAAATACAGATTATTTAGCAGATAGTTAGATTATAACCTCACTACAAGCATGGTGAGCACAGTTAGACCAATCCAAGTTGGCAGCACGACAGTCATCAAATGCATGAATTAGTTCATGAATCAGAACTTGGTTAACCTCATCTTCAGAGCTTATTTGATTGCTGCACAGCACTATCTGGGAAAAGGGAAATTGAATGAAGAAACTTAATATTAGTAAAAGGCAAACTTCAATTGCCTTAGAAAATGGAGAAATTGGAGACCTCTTCTTATAATCAAACTATCAAGCAACCAACAACAACAATAACAACAATGAAGCTTTGTCCCAGTAGCATGATTTCTTTCTAATCTTTGATCCATACCATAATATTCAACAAGGTTTTGTGTTGGCTATTGATGCCTAACACAATTATGCTCTCTTATTCTGGGGCGGTACAAGCTATGTAAACTTTTTGCAATAAAATATAAATATAGGATTAAGAAAATGAATGAGCACAATATTTACATCAATAATAAGGTATACTATGATTATAATGAACATCTATTTTCTTCCTTAAGTGTGTTTTGAATCAACTTGTTAAGAAAATGAGTAGATTAAACAATTATGTACCCTGAAGAAAATCTAAAGCTATTCAATCTGTGATGTTGATGGTTTGATGAATCAAAGAGAGAGGAAGAGTGAAGGTTGAGAGAAGGAAAGTGAGCTCTTCATATTCTTTAAAAAATTTTCAAAATGAAAACCTAAAAAAATGTTTGTTAAGTGGTTACACCTTATGTACTCCTTATGTACTCCTACTACAAAATTAATTACAATTGAGCTTACATGATTGCTAATGAAAAAATGATCTAGTTACACACCCAAAGAAAAAAAAAAAAAAGAGAAAAAACGAAAAAGAAAATCTAGCCAGTATATGTTAAAGGAAAGTTTCAATGTGTTGGCCAAACTAAAAATTTAAAATGCAGTTCTCAACTAGTAAGAAAATTCAGAAAATAAATGTTCAAATTGGTCTCTCAAATTTGGGGCGATTCAAGTTAATATCTAAGTTTCCATGAAATCAAAATAGCCGTAGTCTAGTTTCCACTAAACGACTTCTTCATCATTCACAGCTATCATGGAAATGACATTGTTTTTTTTCATCGCAATTTTGAGCATTTAACAGTTGAACTCTTATCAAAGGTACTAAAAGATGAAGGAGATAAATACCCCTTTTCCCTGAGTGTAACCGCCGGCTGTTTGCGTCTCGCAATTGACAGCTTTGAAGAAATTATCGCCCACACCACACCCAGCTTTCTCCAAATGTTCCCTCAAAAATCTGACCACTGGAGTTGGCAAAAAAATAAATCAGATGATATTGTTTTCTTTCTAATCCCAAAAAATGAATGCTTATTATTCATACGAAATTGACTTCACCAAACCGTTAATGGAAAAAAGCGTAAGAAGCACTAAAGCTAAAATATAAGAGGGAAGGAATTGAGGTGTTTAACATTTGAGGCTCCTTTGAATCATGCCCTGGCACTCTTCCACGGTTATGCCGCCATTGCAGGATGAGTCAGAGCCAGTGGAAAAGTCCGTCATCCAGAGTGGTTGTTCTACTTTCACATGGAAGGATTAAATGAGTGCTTTACAGTGCTCTGAGAGTACGGATTTAGGCGGCGCGGATCTGGACAAAGGGACGGCGGCAAAATGAGGGAAGGCCGAGGCGACGAGGATGTTAACGGCGAAGGGGGAGGACACGTGACTAATGAAATAGACGATGACAAAGAGCAACAGACCAAGGATGGTGGGTTAAAGGGACAAAAATCACAAAACTAAAATTATATACAACAGTCGGTGAAAGCTTATATAGTTGTATGCAATTGTTTCATAACAATGGAGAATACCTACATAATTTGAGGTCTTTCTGACAAAATTGTGGTTTAAAAATTTTGAAATATTAATTTTATATAAAAATATAACTATAAGTGAGTATCTATCTTGTATCTCATAAATTAAGTAAATTACTAAAATACATAAGGTTATATTGCTTGGTAAAAAACTAAAAATGACTAAATTTCCAAAAAATGATTCTGAGATTCACATCGTACATGGATTCAATTTTTCAGATGTTAATTGCATTATTATTGTCTCTCAATTTGATTTTTAGATATTATAATAATTTCTCAACCTCTTTTCGTCAATAATTTAACAAATGAAGTGATGAATTGACACGCCAAAAGTCACCCAAAAAAAAAGAATTGACACGCCAATATTACGTTTAGGGGTGGTAAAACGGGTTGAATCCGTCGGGCCAATCTACTAAATCCGCTAAAAAGGCAGGTCTGATTAAGATTTGGAGTCCGCCAAATTAAAAAAAATTTTCAAATTGGTGGGGCGGGGCGGGCCATCTGCCAGGCCGAAAATTTTTTTTTATTAAATAAAAGAGTGATTACTATTATAAAATTAATAATTACAAAATTTTCAAACACTTTTTTTGTTTTTATTTTTATTCTTTTTTTAGTTATTAATTTTATTTATTTTATTTTACAATTTCGTATATTTGTTCGAATTATGTGACTTGTCTTTTAAAATAAAGATAGTTCTATTGACAAATATTATTTTGAACAATTTTATTGAAGTTAAAAATTAAAAAAATAATAATAAAATTATATTATAATTTGACTATTTTTTATTTGTATTTGATTTTTTAATTATTATTTTTTAGTTAATTTTAATGAATTTTATTTAAAAAAAATCAAGTAGACTAGCCCGCCGCCAATTCGCCATAAAACAAGATGAACTAGCATTTTGAACCCATTTTATTTGGCAGGACGGACCGGTCCGCCCCATTTATAGGACAGACTCAGGCGGGACGGAACGAGTTGGGACGGACCGATCCGCTTTGTCACCCCTAATCACTCTAAATACTATTGCAACGGTTATATCACGTGGTAATAATATTTAGATTGTAACCGTTTTTGTCCTGTTTATAACCCTAGTTGAGATGTTACTGAATTTAAGATTATAAAGTGAAACAAGATTTAAATTGGTTCAACAACTTCCAAATGCCAATTCAGCTTGTGGTGCCTAATTCGACATGGCACCTATGAAACTAGCAGAAAGGAGGCCGAGGAGTGGACTAAGGCTATACAATTTTTTCAATTTTGGGACTTTTGATGAAATTCGTATCCCAGTTCCCAAGTGTCTAGAAGATAAATTTTATAGACAACTTTAAGCTTTAATTTTGATAAAAATAATTTTAAAAAATATCTATCACAAATATATTTTTAAGAAATTTAAAAATATAGAAAAAAAATTAAATATTAAATATATATTGTAAAAAAAAATTTAAGACAACTTTATATGATTTTTTACCATTATTAAAAAAGATACTTTTAGTTTTAAATACTAATAAGGTTAATGTTATGAAGAAAAAAAAAGAGCGTACCTCTTTAGAGTGAATTACCAACTTGATTCCTATCCATTTTTTATAATAACAACACGATTTTTTAAGATAAAAATGATTTATTTTGGTCTCTATCCTCTACTTCCATAGTACAATATGGTAAGGTGTTTTTCCGTCAATTCTGAACTTAATTGTCTTTAAATTCAAATTGGTTAGGGATTTATTTGTCTTTATTCTTTAAACAATATCTTTTTCAAATTATTTTTTATTTATTATATTAATATTCTTTTTTCAATAAATTATTGAATATATATTATAATAAGTACAAACTAATTAATAAATTATTCAAATTTAAAAATATCATTTATTATGAAATTAAATAAATAATTTTTAAATATAATTTTTAAATATATAAATAATAAATATTAAAATATATTAATAATAATAACCTTATGATATACTATTAGTATTATGATCTAGATAATTTTCACAATAAAGTAAAAACTAATGAATACATTATTTGATATATACTAAAATTTTTTTGAGTAATAACAAATTTAATTTTTTATCAATTTAAATTAAATTAATAATTCTATTTGATATCTTTACACTAAAATATATTATGAGTAGGCTACTAATACTAAACGAAATAAAACATAATATGTGTGTGTGTAAAATTTTAATTGATTTTGAGAAAATATATTTAAATTTAATTGAATTTTAATATACGTAAAATTTTAATTAATCCACATCATTCTTATATATATTGATAAATCTCTATCAATCTGTAACCTTATGACAATATGTATTATTAATAGATTAATAATGTTATTAATATATACTTTGAGTTTGTTGACTTTATAAATGGTATCCATAATATATATATTATTTTATTTAGTATTAGTAGCCTATTTATAATGTATTTTAGTACAACAATATCAAATAGAATTATTAATTAGTTTAAAGAGATAAAAAAAATTAAATTTGTTATTACTCAAAAAAGTTTTACTATAGATTAAATAATGTGTTAATTAGTTTTCACTTTATTGTGAAAATTATCTAAATTATAATACTACTATCAGTGGTGGAGCTTAGTTCAGACAAGGGGTGGCCATGGCCCCCCCAAACTTTTTATAAAAAACTTAGTAGTACTTTTTCAAAAGATAAAAAATAGTTCACTTGACTTAAATACTTTACTATAATTTAAAGTATCTAATAAGTTCAATAAACAACACTCTCTCTATCTTTAGGTTCAAATATAAAAAATTAGATATCTTTTATTTATTTAATTTAATATTATTTTATATTTTACTATTTATTTAATTTAATTTTTTATATGATAAAAAATAATAGAATATTCAATAAGTATTAATATTATTGTATTTGTATAAATTGATAAAAAAAATTCAATAAATATTATAAATTTTAATATTTGTCCTTCTAACTTCTTCTTTATATATTTTACAGGATATATATTCAAATTTTTATATAAAATAATAATGAAAAATCAAAGAATTGATACATTTTTTAAGAGGAAGGCTAATATTTAAGAAGGAGAACATATAACTTTTACAATATCAACACATGTAGATAGTTCTACTTTAATGAATCACGAAGAAAGTGAGATATAACCTTCAAAAGTTCAAAAAGTTATATCTGATGACTTTAACTTTAACTTTTTGGAACGAGATCTTGAAAAAGGACTTTAAATTTGGCAGTATCACCCAAATCAAAGAGATGAGATTAGACGAACTTATCTTAAATGAGGTCTATATAAAAAAATATTTTGACAATTATTTTTTATTTGGCCCCCCCAAAATTTTGTTTCAAGTTCCGCCACTGACTACTATAGTATATCATAGGGTTATTATTATTAATGTATTAATCGTATTTTAATGTTTATTATTTATATATTTAAAAATTATATTTGAGAATTATTTATTTAGTTTCATAATAAATGATATTTTTAAATTTGAATAATTTATTAATTAATTTTTACTTATTATACCATATATTCAATAATTTATTGAAAAAATATTAATATAATAAATAAAAAATAATTTGAAAAAAGATATTGTCTAAACAATATATAAGAACAAATAAATCTCTAACCAATTTAAATTTAGAGACAATTAGGTTCCTGTCTATTTTTGAACCTAACACATCAGCGTTTTTCTTTCAGAGTTGACGGAAAACACCCACAAAAAACGCGTTGTGTCAAGAAAGTAGAGGATATGGACTGAAGTGGATCATTTTTATCTTGAGAAGTCAGGTTGTCATTCTAAAAATGTATAGAATCGAATTGATAGTTCACTCTTCTCTCAAAATAAACTTGTTACTAAACGTAAAAATAAAAAAACAAAAAATAAAAAATAAAATATGATAAATTTACATTCTAAATTGTAAACTTTATACTCTAAATTTTAAATCAAAGTACTCATAAAATATATGATTGGAGAGTTAAGAATAAGGAGTGCAGTATTCCATTGAAGGATGAACTATTTTTTTTTTATTTTTTACATTTGGTGATTTTATCACAACGAAACTATTTTATTTTATTTTATTTTTTGTGAATGGCTGGATTTAAAAAAAAAATTACTAACATTTGTTCTGTTTCTTTATGTCAATTCTAAATAATTATCCAAGTATTCTCGTAAAAATTTAAATCAAATATGTAAATTATTTGCTAAGTACAAAAGAATATCACTTTATAAAAGCTATTATTTTTTATTATTCTTATTATGTTTTAAAATTATTCAAAAACTAATTTATCATTCTTATTTTTTTGGGTTATTTTGTTATCAATATAAATTTTTAAATATCATATTGATAGTTTATTTTTTATAAATTATGGGTGAGTTACTCAATTATTTCAAAAGAAATAAGAAAAACGAAAAATTGATAAAGAGATGGGAGAGGTAGAGTAAGAGAAGAGGAAAAAGAAACTAATAATATGTTTGAATAAATAGTCATTTCTGATTATGATTATGAAAGATTAGAATGCTGATATTTTTACTAATAAAAAATAGAAATTAAAGTTATATTTATGAAAAATAAATTTTTGCTGACAAAATTATTTGAACCCTAAAGAATTAAATAAAATATCTAAACTACCTTCTAATATAATTTAGAATAAAGTATATTTTTTGTTCCTGAAGTTTGACAAAAATTTTAAAAATAACCCTAAGTTTTATTTTGTTTCAATTTTGTTTCAGAAGTTTTCATTTGCATCAAATATATTCCTGACGGTTAATTTTTCAAAAAATTTAAAACCGATTCAACAACAATTTCATACGAACAACCCCATCAACACAAGCAAATCAAGCATAATTTTCATGCATTATTGTTATATTGGTCTTAAATTTTTTGAAAATTTAACTGTCGATGGTATGTTTGATGCAAATCGAAAATTTTTGGAACAAAATTGAAATAAAATAGAACTTATGAGTATTTTTGAAACCTTTGCCAAATTTTAAAGACAAAAAGTATACTTTACCCTATAATTTAACTCTAACCTCTAATTTTATTCCACACCACCACTCTCTCAATCCCAAATTCTACCACCACTTTCATCCTCAACTACCATCATCCATCATCACTACTGCCATCATCATCACCACCACCACTATCATCACTATAATATAATTGGATACATAAGGCTTCAACATTATGGGTGTGTTTGGTAAACACGTTGGGAAGGAGAGAAGCCCGTTTGAGGTTCTTGAAAGTTTTACTTTGATGTTTGGCAATTTTTATGTTTCTGAACGCAGAATTGATTCTGCCTCTGAACCCACATTCAGAAGAAGCTAAAATTTGTAACTTCTGCGTTTCACGTTCATGGCTGTTGATTATCATTAGAAAATCAGGTAAAAAATTTATTTCTTTCTTACCAACCCTGCCCTTCATTTTCTCCTATAAGAATGATACTAGTAACTATTATCTTCACAGTCGTTCTTTGTAGTTCTTCCTTCTTCTTTTTTTCAAAGATATATTTTTTATTGCTTAAAAGAAATTTATACCTGGAGTACATTATGTTCTCCTGGAGTACATTATGTCAAGACAAAGAAATTTTCCAATCGAGATGTTAAATAAAAATTATCTAATGGGTAAAGGAGAGAAAGAAAACAATTAAGAAAGAAAGAAGTTCCAAAGTGCTAGTTACTACTGTTCATAGAAAAGGTTGTCTGAGAAAATGATGTCGCCGGTATTCCTCCTCCAACAATATCGCCTGAGACAGAATTTCTCCAGATTCCTGGCGTTGGTCCTCGAAGATTAAAGCGTTCCGCGCCAACCAAATTTGCCACAGAAGATAAGCCACCTGAGCACTTTTGATTCTGAAATTGGGTTTGGATTTCTCAGCTTCCATGAATTGACTCCACCAATCCCAAGCTTTTAGGTTAGGGTCGCGGGAAATAATGCTAGCTACTGGGGAGCTGTTCCAAATTTGAAGAACTTCTGGGCAGAAGACAATGGCATGCATCGGTGTCTCCGGCGCCGATTGACAGCGGGGACAAAGGCTGCTAACATGTGGTAATTTCTCTTTCAATTTTGCTTTAACTGCAATACCTTCATGGGCTAATCTCCAAGCAAATAATTTAATCTTTGGTATTACTCTCATTTTCCATAAGGTCTTCCACATTTCTGAGTCTCCATATCGGGGATGGAGTGAATTCACTGGAGGGTGAAAGAATTGGTATCCTATACTATACCCAGATTTTACCGAGTACTCTCCTGAGTTGTTATTGCACCATATAATCGAGTATTCCTCTTCTGTGATAGGAATTTGTTGAATTTGCTGAGCTGTGTCTAGTGGGAAGGCTTCCATAAGGAGTTTTTGATTCCATTCTCCCTCGGTTGTGATTAGCTGTCTAACCTAGGTAAGCGATTCATCTCTGCATTCATTAACTGCAATGCAAAATGGTGGTTGGTCCCCAAACTATGGGTCTTCTCTGATTCTGAAAGATCCCTGAATTGAAACTTTGCACTTAACTCCTTTCTCCAAAATTTTTCTTCCTTCCAAAAGACTCTGCCAAGCCCAGGATGGTCAATTTCCTGGTTTGGCTTCTAGATAGGATCTGTATTTGAAGTACTTATTCTTGAAAATTTGTAGAAAAGAGAATGTGGTATAGTCATCAGCCTCCGTCCTTGTTTAGCTAACATGGCTAGATTGAATGCCTTTAGGTCCTTAAACTCCATACCCCTGAAATTTTTTTCTCTGGTCATAGTGTCCCAACCGATCCATTGCATCTTCTTTTCATTATGTTTCTGTCCCCACCAAAATTGCATCATCATTCGGTGCAGTTCATCCAAGAGGGTATCTGGGAGTTTGAAACAGCCCAAAGTATAAATTGGTATAGCTGAACCCACTGCTTTGATCAACACCTCCCTTCCACTAGCAGATAGAAATGATTTCTTCCAATGCAAGAGCTTCTTCGCCACCTTCTCTTTTATAAAAGCAAATATTTCTTTTTTGGATCTGTGTACTATGGAGGGTAGCCCCAAATATTTATCCTGCATCCCAATATTTGGGACTTCCAAAGATGCCGCTAGTTCAGTTCTGATGGGTAAAGGGGTGTTTTTGCTGAAAAACACAGCAGACTTGGAGAAATTAATTTGTTGTCCACTTAGTCTGCCATATAATTGGAGAATTTGGGATAGATTAGAGCAGTTGTATTGGGTAGCTTTACAAAATAAGAGTGAATCATCGGCAAATAGGAGATGATGAATAGTCGAACATCTACTGTTCAATCGCAGTCCTTGAAAGAGGTCATTCTGTTCTCCTTTGTGGAGTAGATAGGATAGACCCTCTGCGCAGAAAAGAAATAGATATGGTGAGAGGGGGTCTCCTTGTCTGAGACCCCTACTTGGTTTGAAAAAATCAGTTGGTGTACCATTCACAATAACAGAATATGATATAGTAGAGACACAAGCCTTCATCCATTCAATCCACTTTGAGCAAAAACCCAACTTCTTCAAAATAAACCACACAAAACTCCATTCCACCCTATCATATGCCTTACTCATATCAACCTTTATCGCCATGTCGTTTTTCCCATGGGTTTTATTCTTTAGAAAATGCATGCATTCATGAGCCACAAGAATGTTGTCGCTAATGAGTCTTCCCCGAATAAAAGCACTCTGATTGTCGCTTATTAACATACTCATAAAAGGTTGAAGTCGATGAACTAGAACTTTCGAGATAATTTTGTAGAAGACTGTGCTGAGACTGATTGGTCGAATTTGATTCATAGAAGTAGCTTGAGTCACTTTAGGTATCAAACAAATTTGGGTGTGGTTAAATCTATTTAGAATACTGCTGCCACTAAAAAAACTTCTCACAACCTTGCATACATCCCCTCTAATCCTGCCCCAATAGAACTGATAAAATTTTGCGGTGAATCCGTCGTCTCCTGGGGCGGCTTCTGCATTAATGGAAAATGCAGCCTTTTAATTTCATCATCTGAGACTGGTTTAGTTAGACTCCTATTCATTTCAGAAGAAACTTTGACTCTAAGTTCGGTGAAAAATTGAGAGGGATCTTCTGGATTATTGCTTTCAAATAGATCAACAAAAAACCTCTGTTCCCTGTCGCCAATTGCCTCGGGTGTGGTGCACCAATTCCCCTCTTCATCCTCTAATTTCCATATCTTGTTTCTTCTGTTTCTGGACTGGTTTTTTGCATGAAAAAACTTGGTATTTTGATCTCCCCATTTTACCCATCTCACTCTTGATTTTTCTTTCCAGTAGCGTTCCTCACTAATGTGGGCGGCAGCTAGTTCATCTTCTAATAATAGAATCTGTTTTTTGTCTGCTGTTGTTGGGTCTGCCTTGGCCACTGATAATAGTGCTTTCAGCTCGTCTATCTTCTTTTTAGAGTTACTTGTTCCAGCTGATTGCCATTTAACCAGTTTATGTCTGCACTTCTTTAATTTCTGAAACAGTTGGTACATTGATGAACCTGGAAAAGAAGTCAGCCATGCCTCAGATACAATTTTATCAACCTCTGCCATTCCACACAATCTCTCTTGAAATCTGAAGCGCCTCTTGTCCTTATGTGTTGTCTGGTTAGTGCAGATCAAGAGCGGTCTGTGGTCTGATTCTGTGTCTTTTAAGTGAGTAATATTGGCCCAAGGATACTCCTCTCTTAGTTTAGGAGATAGGAGTCCTCGGTCTAGTCTTTCTCGAATAGCACTATCTTGACAACTTCGGTTCCACCAGGTAAACTTATCACCATTAAAATTCATATCTATCAATTGTCCTCTGTTGATAAAGTCTTGGAAAGATTGGATTGATTGAGTTGATTTCTCCCTTCCTCCCTGTTTTTCTTGATTAGACAAAATTGCATTGAAATCACCAATTATTAAGTGTCGTTCTCCCCTATTCTCCATAAGATTTAGCAGCACCTTATATTGGTTCTTGCGAATGTGATCAGAGCTGTGTAAATGTACTGCAAAGACTTCCCAAATCAGCTATCTTTCTTGTTCCTCTATGAAAAAAAGGATGAAAAACTCCTCAGCTTTTACCACTTCCACCTTTACACCCTCTTTCCATGCAAGCGCTAGTCCACCAGCCGTTCCGTTAGGATTCACAGTGAAGATTTCCTGATAACCACAATTTCTCAACTGCCTTTCAACATATGAGGGTTGTTGTTTAGTTTCACACAAAAACAACACCTCTGGGGAATGGGAATTATTAATCCCTTTGATGTTGAGAACTGTCAGGGGTTTTCCCAAACCCCGACAATTCCACATGAGCATCTTCATGGCCCTTGGGGTGCCGCTTTTGGGATGGCACCCTGTAGCCCTTCAGAAACCTCAATTGCATAACCAGTTCCTTCATGGTCTGTCTCCTTTTCTCTTTGCTCAGAGCTCCTTTTTACTCCAATGATTGGTTCAATAGAATCCCTCACCTCCGTCCTTCTTGCTAGCTATTTGATTTTCTGTTTCTTCTTGCACCTTTCAGAACTTTCATCATTGGTTCCCAGTTGAAAGCCTCCTATTCCTCCTATATTCAGCTCTCCCCCAATTTCTCCTAGGCTCTGGTTAGCTTCAGTACCAGATAGCAGTGGTAGGTTTTCCATGTTATGATTTTACTTTGTGGTTCTTCCTACTTCTTCATAATTTTTTCATTCCATTTTTTTCATCAAAATCATTCAGATTTATTTCAATCACTAGCAAATTGAATATTCTAATTTTTTATTATTTTTAGTATTCATTTTCGTATTTTAATTTTTATGTTTTTTATTGTAATTTTTATTTATATTTTTTATTATATTTTTATTTATATGATAAATATTTTTATATTATTTGTATAAGTCTTCTGATTTCTCATGTTATGTTTTTATATGAGTTTTTTTATCATTTATTATATTATTTTTTATATGTATATTTTTTATGAAATCTTTTTTTTTTATTTTTGGTTGGCTTTGTTTATATGATTTTTTATTTATTTTATTGTATTTCTTTTATTTATATGACAAATGCTGTTGACCTTTTTATTTTTATAATGCTCTGATTTTTCAGGTATTTTATTAATTTTTATGATATTTTTATTATTTTTTATGTGAATTCTTTTTTTTCTATCCTTTACTGCATTGTATTTATGTTGTGTATGAAATTTTTTTATTTTTTATTTGATTTTATTCATATAAATTTTATTTATGTTTTACGATATTTTTTTATTCATATGATATATGTTGTTGGTTTTATAAATTTTTTTTATTTTTTATATGTATACTTTTTTTTCTATTATCTGATGTACTCTATTTTTGTTTTGTATTAATTTTTTTATTTTTTATTCTGACTTTGTAAAATTTGTAATTGTAATTATTATATACTACGTTTATTATCAAAATTTTGTATAATATAAATTATGATCCTATAAAAAAAGGATAAAATAAATAAAAAATTAATTATAAGTAACAATAGAATCATAAATAATGAAAATTTATAGTCTAAAATAATACTAAATTAAAGAGTACTGACGATATTAAAAAAATTATAGAATATTTTCTTTTTGTCTGATATTATAAAATTTATAATACTCTCTTTTATATTTTTATTTTTTATTGTATTTATTTTATTTATATGATTGATAAATATTTTTTATATTATTTTTTATAGTATTCTGATTTTGCAGGTATATAAAATTAATGTCTCTTTTAGTAATTTTTCATCTAAAAGTGATTTTGAGTAGTATAATCCAAATAACATTTATTTTACTATAATCAATTTTGATATAAAGATTGTCAAACATAAATCACGTTAACCCAAACTAACTTATTATCAAGTCACCAAAAAAATTAACTTATCATCAAAATCAATTTTATAAAATCAATTTTATGCAAACTTCTATTTGCAAACTGTAATTCAAACACACACTATATCTTTGTACACGAACTTCGCTTTACTCACAAGGAAAAAGTGAACATTATTCCACCATAAAATACAGATCTAAAGTCCAAACCTCTTTGATTCATTTGCACTAGGTAAAGAAAGGATGAAGGAGTGTCTAACATTGTGCGTAAGTGAAAATTTTTTTTTCTAAAATCAAAGATACCCAGAAAGAAAAGAAAAAGAACACAGCTCAAAGATTTCATCTTTTTCAATTTCTTTATTATTGGCCTCGTTTTTTCCTTCGCCCTATTCTTCATAATCCTCCTCTGATTTGGGTTTCCAAATGCTTCAACTCTTCTTCCATAGTCGCGGCCGCCAGAACCACCATGCCTCAAAGCTCTTTCTTACCAATTGAAAGACCAACTAAGCAATAAAAAACCACTACATGGCTGATGGAGGTCACGTGATGATGCTAATGGTTGGGGATTAAAATCGTTGTTTTTGTTAAAGGTGCCGTGCTCGATGATCTTGATTTTGAGACTTGATATTTGATGACGATGGAGTGGAAGGAGGCAGAAAGGATGTCGCTAGAGATGTTCCGGTGCTTCAGGGAATCCAACAAGTTCAAAATTTTTGAAAACAGAGACAGGGTTTGGGATTGGGAAAATAGTGGGTGGGGTAAAATTAGAAGTTAGAATTATGTTATATTAAAAAATAATTTGATAATTTTATTTAATTTTTTAGAATTTAGATAATTTTGTCTATAAAAATCTATTTTTTATGGATATAACTATAAATTTTTATCTTTTATGGATAAAAAATCAGCGTCTGAATCTTTAATAGTTAAAAATGACTATTTATTCCAATATATTTAGAATAAAATATTTTTAAATAATTAATTTGATTTGATTTTAAATGAATTAAATTGAAAATAATTTTTTTTATTGGGGATGAGGCCAAGGCCCACGAAAAACAAAAATTATATAGGGATACTTCTAGGGAGCTTGGAGCCCCTCGTATCAGCTGCAAGGACATGGACTACAAAAATTTGACTAATTCCCGCCAATGCTACATAACTATACTAAAATATAGGGATAAGTACGATTTTGGTCCCTAAAATTTTGTGCTAGAATCGAAATCATCCCTCTTCTAATTTTGGATTTAAAATCGTCCTTAATGTTGCATTTGTATTTAACTTCGCCCTTAAAATTTTTTTCGGACATAAATGCTCTTTTCATCGTTAGGGTAGTTAGAAGAATAGTTATATAAAAATAAAGGGAATAGGAATATAAATGTATATGTTAACCCCCAAAAATAAGGGCAAGTTGCTTGAATCTGGAACTGCTGCCGACACCACCGTCGCCCACGTCGTGGAGGGAGAACGCCATGGCTGCCGAAAGCTCGATCTCGTCTCGAAGCAAATCTTCCTCGCATGGTAGGTTGCTGCTCTGTTCCCATGGTGAGAGGCCGGTGCTGCGAACCTCGGGGACGAAGGAGAACTATGGGCGTAGATTCTAGGGCTGTGTTTACTATGGGATTTGTTTTTCTTTCTTTTCTTCTGAGTTGATTTGGGTTGAGGACTGGAGAGTGAAGACGATGATTATGTGTAGATGCATGAAGGCTGTAACTTCTTTCGTTGGGCAGAGCCAGAGACAGAGGTGAAAAGCTCAGAAATTGCAAGGATGGAGAAGAAGGTTGCCTCCCTGAAATCAAGGACGAAAGCGGCAGAGTGGAAGTTAATGGTCGTTGCTCTGTTAGGATTTGTTGGGTGGGCTGGGTTCTTGTATCTGCTGCTGCAGAATTTTTCTATGTCTAGGCCTAAGTGTGTAATTCCATTGAACCTGGTATGAAAAGGGTGTTTGGGTATGATGCTGTTGTTGTTGTTGGTAAATTCTTTTAGGGTTGGTTTTGTTGAATGTGTTTTGGTGAAAAATATTTTGATGGTAAGTTATTAGGTGACAATGATGTACCTGGTATGAATGTGTTCTGTTGAATTGGTTTTCAACATGTATAAATGACAATTATGTATGCATGGTTGGTTGTTGTAATGTGAGTTTAATTTCTGCTTGGTAAATACATATTTTTCATTACTGACTAATTTCCTAACAATATAACAAACTTGAATCAAAGACAACCTCAGCTGAACATGGTAAATGTCATAGTAACATACATAATAAAAAGTATTTCAGACACAGAGGTAATCTCAAAAGGGTTGGCTGGTTCAATCCAGCAACTAAGTACAACACATAGATGCTCATAGGCAAAGTTCACAGAAACATAACCCAGCAAGAAGTAGCTAACAAGTCACACTGCACTTTCCCAGCAAAGTTCACAGAAACATAACCCAAAATAAGACAACATGCACAAAATACAATCATGACACAAAATACAACATAACCCAAAATAAAACATAACCCATTTTCCTTTTCCTAAAGCATTTCCCATTTTCTTGGAGGCAACTTTGCCATTAACTTCAGTTTCTTTGGAGAAATGTGAGGTGCTCCAACTTCTCATTTGTATTGACTCATATCTTTCTGAAGCTTGTGAACTGGAAATCTGAAACCCTCATGCTCTGAATCAGACCCATCAGTCCCAACCTGGTGATCGAAATCTAAGTCATCACTGTCTCCTCCCTCATCATCTTCAAACTGCTCAGTTGCTCCAGCATTCTTTTTCACAGCCCTAGATTTTTTACTCATCACATTCACATGTTGAAACCCACTTACCTCAGGATCAAACTCATCATCACTATCAGTAAAGTGCACATCATCTTCACTATCATCCTCTTCCCCAGATGGATTATACTCCGAATCGAGACTGTCACTGTCACTAGAGTTATCATACTCAACTTCATTGTCGTCCTCTGCCCCAGAGTAAGCAGCAAATGGTTCAGATTGCTTTCGCCCCTCATCTACTCCACCATACAGAGCCAGCTTTTGCCCCTCACTAATGTCACCCCTCCCATTTTTATCCTCAACATCAATGTAGCCATCATCAGGAAACATCTCTTCGTCCTGAACCTTATGGACAACATACAACTCTACAAGGTCTCTCAACTCTGCTATTCGACACATCTCAATGGAGTCCGCATCAGTTTTAAACAATTTCAGATTTTTCTCCATGTCTTCAACAGCTGGATCCTTGAACTACAACGATGGGATATTCTCCTCCACGTAACCAAGTTGCTTTAGCTCAGCATACGCTTCAAATACAGACCACCGATCACCATCAATCTCTTCTATCACCGTTGTTTCTCCTCCCACATACTCTAATGGACCGTTCTTATACGTAAACCATCCTCCATGGTAGACCTTCACTTTAAAATAACCCATCGTCTTCTACCATACCCTGAAATAGAGTACAACAACACATAGACATTAATATAAAATATGAAATAGACGCACCTTCCTATTTCACACCGATGCTAATCCCTACTCTCCACACATATGGTCTCATTCCAACGATAAACAGACCCTCAAACCCTAAGTAAACTAACCCGACACTAACCACTACAGCGAGAGCTACCATACTGAAAAGAAGGAAGAAAATCATACCTACGCAAACCCTATCAGTAATGCTTCAGCGACTTTTCACGTCCATTCCTTCCAGTTCCTCGATCTCGCCTCCTCTCTTCAGTTTCAGTCCATCAACATCTACGGTCCTCTCCGATTCTAGGTTAGGGCATAATGTAATGGATTTGGTTTACGAAGCATTGTGAATAAAGGGTGCTGTAATAAACGTTAAGGGTTTTTCATCCAAGGGAAGAAATCAAGCGTTTTGCGCGAAATGAAAAGGGTAGAATTGTCATTAAAAAAAATTTTTAATTACAAAGGACGAAGTTAAATACAAATGCAACATTAAGGACGATTTTAAATCCAAAATTAGAAGAGGGATGATTTCGATTCTGTCACAAAACTTTAGGAACCAAAATCGTACTTATCCCTAAAATCTACCTATGTATCATATATGTTATTGACATATTGGTCTAGGATTGTTATATTAATATTTCTATTAACATGCGATGTTAACTCCAAAAATATAATCAATTGAAATATATTAAAATATTATAAAAAATAAAATAAATTAAATATTAATTTTTAAACTTTTAAAAATTTTATCTTCATTAAAACGTTATATATTCGTGGATTCAAACTGTGTGAATTTCAAAAATATTATATTTTTGTGATGTTTTAAAAATATGAAAATATTTTTTAAAAAGAGAAATCGAAAAATTTTTTTCACTTTTTAATTTTTAAAATATATAAATCGCAAGGTGCGATTTCATTTGTTTCATCTTTTAAGCTTTTGAAAAAGATTTGTAGAGTGTAATCTAAATTTTTAAAATTTTTCAAAAAATCATAAGGTGTGATTTGTTGTTAAAATGCACTATTTTCACCATGAAAAAAATAGCCATTTTCGCTTACTTTCATAGTTTCATACATGGGTTTTATCCATCGACCACCATATCATTTCACTTACCAACTATGCATCCATACAAAAATTAATTTGTGTTTTTTTTTTTTTCTTTCAACCTGTACTAACTTTGTATTCAATTTGATCTACTAGTAGAAGCGACAATAACATATAAGCAAAGAGAGTAACACCTTAGTAGATAAACGTTATTACGCGCATTCTAATGATAAAATCGATGCATATTTGAAAAATTGTAAGTTTAATATCATCGTAAAAATCGGCTAACATAAACAACAATATATAGTACAAGAGAAATAAGACAAACTGTGTGTCATTGGTCAATTTCTGCTGTTATAAATTCAAGTTGAAGTGGTTGCAATATATGCATTATTATCTTAGCTTCTTTCTCATAAAAAATATTGCATTGCATGTAAGATGTATCACAAGATCACTGGATGGGTTCCTTTATTGATAGCATCATTATGGCTTAGTTCGACAATTACCATGCTAGATTGTCGTGTCACTAATTTATTCCATCCTCTGAGTAACGAAGATGGAGAAGAAGGAAAGAAATGGGCTGTGCTTGTTGCTGGTTCTAAGGGCTATTTTAATTATAGGCACCAAGCTGATATTTGCCATGCGTACCAAATAATGAAGAATGGAGGCCTTAAAGATGAAAATATCATTGTTTTCATGTATGATGACATCGCTAATAATGAACTAAACCCAAGGCCTGGTGTTATAATCAATCATCCCAATGGTTCAGATGTTTATAAAGGTGTCCCCAAGGTAAATATATATCTCTCCACCAATTTGGTCTTCTAATTCTAATATCACAGAAAAGAAATTAGAATACTTAATTATTTTAAAAAGTAATAATCACAAATCTTTTTTTATAAATATTGATCAATATTTTCTTAATATAACAATAATCTAGTAGCTTATAAGTTACTAGGAGTTGTATAATGCTATGGAGTTGGGGCTCAAATCTTGTTGCCCTTGTCTGTGTGTGCGTATGTGCATGTGTTAAAAAAAAAACTATTAGCTATATTTTTTTTTTGTTAAAAATTGATTATTATATGTCTAATCACGGATAAAAAATTTTAGGACCCAAAAATAAAACAATAAATAATTAAATAAACATGAAATAATTGAATGAAGGTTTTATTTAATTTTGGCATATACAAAATTTTTTTGAGGTAGGCGCGGGACCCGAGCGGAGATTTTCGTCGCTAATTTTTCAAATTCATAAATTTATTGAATTGTCCTTAATAGTTTATTTCTCATATATGTTTTTTAGTCATTTCACACACACACACATATATATATATACCCAAAACTCTTAATCCTCGCCATTCTCCCCTCTCACTGCATCGTCACACTTCACTATGTCATCACCCTCATCGCGTCGTGCTCTCTATTTGTGGCATTCCTTTCTGTAACACTGCCGTCGTGTCCATTCTCCTCTCTGTTGTCGCGTCTCCCACCTCGTCCACTGCTCTGTCCTCTAGCTCACCGTTGTGTTTTCCTACTGTATCATTTCGAAAGAAGTCACCATCTTGTCATTTAGATTTTTTTTTTTATAAAATCTTGTTATTTTTGTATAGGATGGATACTTGCAACTCTATTCATATGAAAACTAATAATTAATTAGAATTATCAGATAGATAAAAAATGGGGTCTCCGCGAAAAATAAAATTCTGTGAAAAATGAGAATGTAGAACAATATTTCTCCACGATAGAAAACGAAGACGGGACGAAAAACAAATCTAGGGGCGGAGATGGGAGCAGAGAGACATCCCGCGCCCCCATCCCGCCTGTTGACATCCCTAAACATGTTCCCTTACTTTAATAAGTTTAATTAAAAACTTACTTTCAATTTATCAAGAAGATTCAATATTTTAATATCATGAAATAAATTTATTAAATAAAAGTAATAGGACCAACACATATTATAATTAGTATTTATTTAGTAATAATTTACATTCATATTTATAAAAATTTATACATATAAAATAACTATATAATTTATATTTATATTTATCAAAATTTATAAACATGAGTCAATATAACTTATACTTATATTTATTAAAATTTATATATATAAATCAAAAAATTTATTTATCGAAGACTGTTTAATGTTTGTGCTAGTTAATTGCTAGTCAAAATGGGTAAAATCTAATGGCCCAAAAAATTTTGTGATTGAATAAATCAAAATTTGTAGGATTATACTGGAAATTACACAACTGCGGAAAACTTATATGCGGTGATTAGCGGTAACCGAAGTGCAATTACAGGGGGCAGTGGTAAGGTGGTGGATAGTGGTCCGAACGACACCATTTTTATTTTCTATGCTGACCATGGTGGACCAGGAATTGTCAGTAAGTAATTACCTTTTAAGCAACTTATTATTTCGAATGGAAAAGAGTTTCGTTTGTACAACTTCACAAATTCAAAATCACAAAACTGCGTGAGATGCGTTTTTGTGCTTTTTTTTATCTTAGAAACATTGTTACATTCTTCTGATGAGAAAATTATACATAGTATTATACAGTGATTGATAGATAAAACTATTTAATTGGTGAGTAAATACAATAATTTGGTCAGGTATGCCAGTTGGGGACGATGTTGTAGGCTGTAGCCTATGATTTTATAGATGTTTTGAAAAGGAAACATGCCGCTAATGCCTACAAAAAGATGGTCAGTTTTTCTTGAACGCTGACTTAAATTTTACTTGTTGTAAGGTGTTGAATTTATTTGACTAGTTGATTTAAATGGAAAAAAAGGTAATATACTTGGAAGCATGCGAATCTGGGAGCATGTTCGAAGGGATTCTTCCAGAAAACATAAACATATACGTAACCACCGCTTCCAATGCAAATGAGAGCAGCTGGGGTTGTTACTGCCCTGAAGATCCCACCTATCCTCCTCCTCCTGAGTTTCAAACTTGCTTGGGAGATTCTTATAGCGTTTTATGGATGGAAGACAGGTCTGTATAATAACTAAATGAAAAAGTATATGTAACCAATTTTAAATTAGCCAATAATGGAACAAGTTAATTAATTATAAATATAGTGATTAATTTTATTTATTTATAATTTAAAATATTGGTTATTAAATGTTTCACCACATTCAAATTAAGAAGAGATACGTTCAGTATTATTGCAACATAAATCACGGAAACTGATTCAATTAGTTTCCGTCTCTTCACCTTCATTTTCTCTCCAAATGCCTAACACATGATAAATTAGAAAATAGATTCAGAATCATCCAATATTTCAATTTATAAAAAAAAGAAACATCCTAATACCTAGCATGAGCACCATCCATATAGAGATTTTAGATTCACCAAGAGACATTTAACTGATTTTTGGCTGAAACCATCTTGATTCCGTAGCATTATTGTAACTAAATCACTTATTTTTCAAAGGAGTAATGCTAGAAGACACTTTTTTTATTTATTTCAAGATCTGTCAATTACTTTAAAATTAATTATTTGAGATTTATCTTAAATGTTGGAAATAAAATAATACTTAAATTTTTTTTTTTACTATAAACACTCTATTTTAGCATTTGATATTATCTCCGAGCGAGGCATCTGATCTGTTTGCTTTAAAATTAGTTCATAATCGTATAATTAATTAGATTGTTTGAGTAGTTTTCTTATATGATATGAATTGTTCCGTAGGAGTAATTTCAACCTCTAATAGGACTACATATGATATTGCAATCGTTTTATAATTTTATTAAATTTGTAATTTAATTTTTATATTTTTTTAGTTAAATTTTATACAGTTTTTAATTTTGTTATAAATTTTTTTGCGTTAAAAATATTAAAATTATGGAATATTTTTATTAAAACACATGTGATAAAAATCTAATTAGGTTTTTAATTATAGATATCTTTAATTTGTAAAAAAATATTCTGTTAATTTTAATATCTTTTATATTGACAAAATTCTAATTAAAAAATTAAAAATAGTATAAAAATTTAATTAAAAAAATAAATATTTAATTACAAATTTAATAAAATTATAAAAATTAACCGAATAATTAAATGTATTCTGATCCAATAAACTTTTGTACTCAAGTTTTTCAATTTTTCTTATCTACAGATGATTTTATCCACCATTATTCTTCAAGTGCTTATGATAACTGATAAGTTAATTAATTTCAAAATTTTATTTGTACTTAACAAATAATAATAACTTTTGGGAAAGTAATATGTTGTACAAAAAGGTTTTAAAATGTTTTAACCTTTAGATTCAAATGAAATACGTCTACATGTTCAGGTGGTTAGAAATAAATTCTTCATACAAAAGGGACAAAAATCAGAGAGGTTGCTAGTTGCTTTGACTTTGAATTTTGTCCATTATATATATATATATATATATATATATATATATATATATATATATATATATATATATATATATATATATATATATATAATATACAACACTATGAAAATATATTTTTTTTTAAATTATGTTAATTTTATCTTAATATTATAGATTATGGTACAAAAATTTATAAAATCAAACTATTTTTATAAAAAAAAGTTGTAAGAGACAAAAGTCTCCATTAGCTAAGAAGATAAGGATTTTTGTAGATAAAAAATTAAATAATAAATTTTTTAGTTATTATTTTTATGTGAAATAATTTAATTTTTTATTGATAATTAATTTTAACATTTATAATGTAAAACTTAAAAAAATTAATGTGTATACTTTTATATTTGATTAGGTGTTAAATTTATTACATAAATAAAAATAATTAATTTTCATACTTGTTATTTAAAAATAATATTTTTTTTCTTTATTTATATAAAAATATAATTAGATATTAGTATAAAAAGTTTTATATTAATAGTTATAAAATTAACTCAAAATCAATTTTTTTTTAAACATTGAATCTTGATTCTATTTATTGATCGCAACATTAATATTCTCTCCAAATTAAATTATATAAAATAAATAATTTTAAAGAAAAAAATATAAATATAAATTAAAAAGATAAGTAGTGAAAATTTAAAATTCAATAAAAAAAACTAAAAAATATGTATATAATAATAATAATAATATTTTTATGTGAATAATATCACAGGATCATTTTTAATTGATACTTAGTTATAAATTTAATATATTTCTTATAAAATAATAAATTTATTTAAATTATATTATTTTATTAATTTTATTTTTTTTAGAACAAAAAATATAGAGAAATAGAGATTGAAAGAGAAAAAAAAAGAGAAAGATAAAGAAAAAAGAGAGAGGGAGTTTGTTAATTTTAGAGGAAAAAATTTTATTTTAATTATAACGAAAAAATATCTCGTGATACATTTTGGTTTATCAAATTAGTAATATAAATTGCCAATAAGTAATAGCTCAAATGGCATAGTCTCCCCATACTCAATTAAGAGGTTGCGGGTTCGAGTCTCCTATCTTTGGTAAAAAAAAATTAGTAATATAAATTATAAGTTATATACAGAATGAGAAGGAGAAAGAGGTAAATAAGAGAATGTAGAAAGAAAATTTATTAATTTTGGAGAGAAATATTTTCTTTTAATTTTAATAAATGTCATGTAATACATTTTGGTTGTTAAATACTTAAATTAGTAATATAATATAGCTATATTTTAATTTTAGTTGTAATTAGAGAATATTATATTGTATATTTTAGTTGTTAAATTTGTGATTAATTATTGATAATGATATATAAAAGAGATAGAATGAATGAAGAAATGAGAGAAATAAAGAACGGAAAATAGAGAAGAGGGGTGATTTATTTAAAAAAAAAATTAATTTTAATTATAATAAAAAAGTGATATGTGACTTATTTAATTATAAAATTAATAATATATATATACGTGTGTGTTAAAAGAGTTACACTGAGAGTCTCTGTGGATTTTTACTCTTTCTTCTTTGTCAAGGGGGAAACTAACAACCTAAAATCAATATATTAACTTTGTTTTGCTATTTGAATTACTTTTCGGGCAGCGACAAAAGCGATAGGACCGAAGAAACTTTACAACAACAATATGAAACCGTAAGTAATTAATTTATACACATATATATAAGTAAAGGTTTTCTCAATTGATTGGATTGAAGTATGAATCCCTCTATATGATTATATAGTTAATATATAGCTGGCACTATAGTTTAAAAGATTGCTCATAAATGAATATTTTGGTGATTGATGCATAGGTTCGTGAGAAAACATTATCCTGGCCTGCAAAAGGTTCTCATGTGATGCAATATGGAAACAAGAACTTCACAAATGATTATCTAGTTACCTATATTGGTGCCACCGGCGTGAGTGAGACTTCAAATGCATATTCCTCTTCTATCCCAACACTACTTGTCAACCAACGAGATGCACTTTTACTCTATCTTACCCACAAGGTCATCATTTCTTTCTCGGTTTTGTTAGGTAGAGACAATGATTTTTATAAATAATGTAAATAATAGGCTAATCAAAAGACTCCACCTCTAAATAAAATAAAAAAAAATTCACCTTAAATTACTTTTTAAATTCTAAGATTAGGATAATTATTCACATATCTAATGAATTGAATATTTAGCTATTGTTAACTATGTATGAGTAAATTAAATAAAAAAGAATAATCATCTAATTAAGAATAATCAACATAATTATCTGCATATCTATTGAATTGAACATCTAACAAATTTATTATTCACATTGTTTAGCATTCTCATTGTCTACCTATACTTTTTCTTTCTTATATATGTCTTCCGCTTATTATTTAGAGAAAAATCCACTTCTCTTTTGTGAGAGAAGCTTAAATGACACTCCATCTCCTCTATTTATAAAATATACATTTTCATTCCTTATAACTTTTAAAAAATTTTCTCTTTAATCCATTTTAAAATTTTTATATTAATTAATGTTAACTTTATCTATTTTTCAAGAAAAAATAAATTATTTTTTTACAAAAATATCCTTTAACAAAAATTTTAATTTTTTGTCATTAAATTTTACTTACCAAAATATCCTTTAATAAATTATTTTTTCTAAGATATTGTTCAATAATTTTTTAATTATTAAATTATAATTTTACTAAAATTTTCGTTAAAGTTATATTTACTATTAATTTTTCGATATCAATATATATTATTTTAATATTAAATAAAAAATCTTCGTAAGATTATTTTTTAATATTAATATATATTAATTGATATACATATTAACAGTGGTAAAATTTTTTTATTTGATGTTAAAATAATATATATTGATATCAAAAAACTAATAGTAAAATATAAAAATAATTGTTAACAAAAATTTTGTTAAAATCACAATTTAATAATTAAAAAATTATTGAAGGCATGAAGGGTATCTTAGAAAAAAATAATTTAATCATTAATTTTTTAAAAAAATATTTTGGTAAAATACAATTTAATCAATAAAAAAATAATTTATTAAAGAGTATTTTGGTATGCAAAATTTAATGACAAAAAAATAAAATTTTTGTTAAAGGGTATTTTTGTAATAAATAATTTATTTTTTTCTTAAAAAATAGATAAAGTTAACATTAGTTAACACAAAAAATTTAAAATGAATTAAAGAAGAGATTTTTTAAAAGTTATAAAGAAGAGAAATGTACATTTTACAAATAAAGAGAAAAAAATATTATTTTAGCATCTCTAAAAAAAAAGTAAAATTTTCCCTATTATTTATTATATGGCAACAAATTTTATATTAGAACATACATATGTTTCATAATTTCATTAACAAAATAATTTTACCTTGAAAACAAATGGAAATTATTCAAGCGGAAGATTTAAAGTACTCTTATAAAATTCAGCTTTGTGATCAAATAAAATTTCAAGTGTTGTACAAAAAATTTAAATTTAAAATAAACTTTGAAATATTTTTAAAATCTTTAATTATATCTCAATTATTAAAAATATAATTATTTATATACAATTTTTTATTAATTTAAATTTTTGAAAAGTAATTTTATTACTTAATATCAAAAAATTTTGTAGACCAGTAGTTTTAGCAATTTTAGTCAAATATTTAACTAGTATAAATATATACTAAATTATCTTTAATAAAAAAATTTATTAATTTATGTGTATAAATTTTAATAAATATGGATGCAAATTATATTAATTTATATATACTAATTCTAATAAATATAGGTACAAATTATATGTTTTTTATGTGCAAATATTTATAAATATATGTGTAAACTATTACTGGTTAAATACTAAATTAAAATGATAATATTTACTAATCATATAGTATTGCTGACTTAATATTAAAACTTATAATTAAGAGGACTAGAATTCCATACTTATTGTCTGATCTTAAAAAAATTAGCATAAAATAAATTAAAAAGAAATGTTTCTTTGTGATTTCAGTTGGAAAATGCTCCGGATGGATCTAGTGAGAAGGTGGAAGCTCAAAAAATGTTAGTAAATGAAATAGCTGAAAGAGAGCATGTAGACAATGTTGTGAAGAAGATTGGAGATCTCTTGTTTGGTGAAGATAATAGTGCAACGTTGATGGCAAGTTTTCGTCCATCAGGCCAACCTCTTGTAGATGATTGGGACTGTTTTAAGAATTATGTAAGTCAAAAACTAAAATAAAATTATATATAATGAATTTATTATAATGTAATCTAACAAAATATGTTGCTTTCCACCAATCACACATATTCATATAATTGTGCTTTGCTTCCATATCTTGCAGATAAAAATTTATGAAAGGTATTGCGGTACCTTGTCAACGTATGGAAAGAAATACACAAGAGTTTTTGCTAACATGTGCAATGCTGGTATTTCCGAAGATAAAATGGTTGCAGCTTCTTCTCAAGCTTGTCCCTAGCTAGGAGAACCATGGTTTCTTAATCCCCCCCCCCCCCCCCCTTGTTAAACCATGGTTTCTTAATCCCCCTCCCCCCTTGTTATTAATAATGTAATAATAATGAATAAGTTAATAAAGGCCACGCAATGTAAGAAGAGTATATATATATATATAAGAGAGAAAAAAAAAAGGAAAAAAAATAGCCAAATTAATTGGCTGGTTTTACATTTAAGTTAATAAGATGATGAAGCTCATTCTATGACTGAAATTATTTTTTCTATAATGTTAGAGAGATAAAAAAAAATTAATTTAAATAATTAAAATTTATCTTATTTAGTATTTAGTTGCAGAATATATTAAAAAATTAAAAATAATAAATTTTAATAATTTTTTGTTAATATTTTTTTGGAATAAACTATTAAAATGGTACTAAAAAATTCATAGTGCTGACAAAACGAATCCCAAAAAATGATAACGATAAATAAATTCTGGAAAGATTTAAAAACACGATAAAAAAACTAAATATTAAATATATATTCTAAAAATAATTTTAGAGATCAAATTTTGATACAAATTTTTATAATCATTATTAAAAAAATAAAATATTTTCATTTTTAAAATTTGATTTTTTTGTCAAGTAAATTTTTTTTAAAATTTTTTTATTGTGAATAACCACATTTTTTGAAAAATAAAAAGAACAATTTAGAAATCATATTTTGTTCTAAATAATTTTTTGTACACCTTTTAAATATTTATTTAAATATTGTCACAAAAATTTAGATCTAATGAATGAACCATTTGCTAAATATAATTATATAAAAGTTTGTTTATTACTTACAAAAAATATAATTTTTTTTCTTTTGTCATATTTTCAAATCATTCAAGAGTTATTTTGTCGATAACATCTTTTAAAAATCTTTTTATCAACAACTGAATCTTTTGAGTATCGAATTAGTAGTTAATCCTATTCTTTTATTACCAAACATTTCTACTATTTTATACAGTGCTCTCCAAGATAGCTATTCTGGCCATATAATGAGTAACACAATAATTGGTAATTCTCTAAATCAAACTAATCTTTAAAATGTATAATTTTAAATAAGAAAGTGAGTCTGGACAGTTATTACATTTCAGAAACTCTTATATAAGTTTCCACTTCATTTTGGTATGTAATAGCTTTTGGATGTGGATTTTGAGGTGTGGATAGTAGTCTGTTAGGGTTATATAGGTGCAGTGATCTCGGAGTAGTGTTCGTTGGCCTTATGATGCCTCCTCCTTTTGTTCTCCATTAATTTGATGTTTTTTGCTTCGCGATTTTATCCTTTAGGAAAAGAATTTTCATGCAACCACCACCACTGTAGGCTTTGCCATTGTCGATAGTCACCGTACATCATCCTCAGATCCACCATCGCCAAAATCTTACGAAGCAACTGTTACAGTGTTATCTTTAGATTTGCTATTCCGAGTAGAATTGATACTAACTTATTGTACAAAAAATTCATGGACTTAGCGACTCAAAACTGAGGAACCAGGTAGCCGAGAGAGGAGGTGATCATAGCTTCACGTCCAAAGTTGCTAACCTATTTCCTATATATTGAATAGGTAGGATTTGGATTCTCTAAAGTTTGAATTTCACTTTAGAGAGTAAAGTGTGATCTTTCACTATTTATTTTATAGGTGAGACCAATAATAAATATAAGAGAGAAACCATTCAAATATAGAAGATCATAATTTACTCTCTAAAGTACAAATTTAAAATTTAGAGGATCCAAATTCAAATATGTAAATTTGTTATTGATATTATATTATGTTTAATAAAATATTTTATTTTATAGTAAATAATTTTAATTTTGTTATATGATATATGTACAAATAATAATAATTATTGACAAAAATATTTTAAAATTGAAAAAAAAAGATAGGTTTTAACTCTAATAGAATAAATATAATATAAATTAGTTTTAAGATTTTAGTAGCACGCAATACCAATAGTAATTAAAATTGAATAATATTATAATATTAGAATTATTTTTAGTAATTATATAAATAATTAAAAAATAACTACTGAAAATTATATATTTTTTACGACGATTAAAATTTTTTTATTAATAATAATATAATTGTTATTATAATTTTTTAATGATAAATTATAAAATAATTAATATTTAATTATCGATAAATATAATAGCGACTATTTTTATTATAACTTAAAAAAACAAATGACCGCTAAAACTTTTTTTTTTTCCTAGTAATGAAAATAGGGACATGATATATGCAAATGATGAGTGATATGAAAATGATTTTAAGCCTCTATGCTCCGTCGAAAGTTGCTCTCTCCTTTAAGTTACATATTTTTGAGTTCTTATTCTATCACATTTTTGTTATTATTAGGAAAAGGCAAAGCATCACTAACCATGTGCTGTTACATTGCCATGTAATTTATTCAAAACTTGACAAATATATTGAAAGAGTGGACAGCTTTTGTTTATTTATTAGTTACTTTCTCATTATTTTCAAATTAACTTTAGACCCATTTTAATTTTTAAAAAATTTGGACCAGATACTTTAATTTTTAACTAAAATTAATTATTTGATTGATTTTTAATAATTATTTCTGTCAATTATTTAAGTTATTTGTTCTGTCAACTCTAATAAAAAATAAAATGGTCTCTGACAACTCTAACGAGGCGGACAAAATAGTCTCTACCCCTTCTATTCAGAAACATCGCTGTTTTTCCCAATTTTCATCGTATCTTGCATAATCTTAACATTTATACTATCCTTTTTCATCTTCACAGTCTTCTTTTTCATCTTCTCTTTCCCCTTCTTCAATTCCAAGATCAAGCCATAGTGTAACTGCCATGTGTGTCGCACCTACCTCAACATGTCATAGACCACACACTTTCTAAATCTCTGTGACTGGTACATTCACCTCCCCCCACACTTCACCTACCATCAGAAACATCCACTTTTACGTCTTCGATAGCAGCATCACCTCTAACCCCGACAATGTTCACCACATTCCCAAGACCAGGTTCCACAACTACTCCAAGGACACACCTTTCTCTACTCTCCGGCAAGTAATATATATTGTTGGACATTAGGACATCATGATAAGATTCTCCTTCGACATCATCTGCAAATTCTCATTTTGAATGGACACTGAGTGCTTCATTCCTTCTCTTCTGGAGTCCAAGCTAGCAGATAGCTTCGACCTCGCATCCAAGTTACTAGTACAGGGAGCAACGTTGCCGTCTCTGCAAACCACGCAAAAATCGGTAAATTATTAGTTAATAAATTGAATTTTAATTAGGAAAGCTAAAAATGCAAAACTAATATCAAAATAGGATAGAGTTCATTGAAACGAGAATTTTGATACCAATTAAAAAAATTTGACCCAAAATTGGACCGGAAAGACCGAACCGATTGAACCGGAGCTCAAACTGGGCCCGTGGGTCCAACCGGACCCATAATTTAAAAGAAGCATCAGCTTCTTCTTCCTCACTTCATTCACCACACAGCAACACAGCAAGGGGGGAGAGGAGATTCCCAAACCCTCACCATTCCTTTCAACTACCATAACTTCCTCATTTGAGCTCCAATCGCTGCACCGTTTGCGGCCACGCGTCCACCGCGTCGAGCTCTACCTTTCTATCCGAACAATTTCACCGGTAAACCTCATATTTAGTTCAAAATCTCTATCCCTCTTTCTTTGGTAAACTTGAAAACCTATGGTGAATCTTGTCCAATTTTTGTGTTCTAGGTTCAAGTTAGCTTCCGAGACTTATGGGCTCAAGCTATTGAGCACATGGGTATGGTAAGAATACCCTAACCCTAGCTCAATATTGTATTTATGATGCAAAAACTGAAATTGGAACATGTATATGTACTAGGTGTAGATTAAGTGGGTATATAAGCATTGGAAATTGACTTGGGAGTAATTGGAGGCTTGTTGGTGATCAAGCTTGGTTTGGGGGCTATTTTAATTGAGCTTGGAGGGGCTGTAATTTTGAGTTGTGAGGATGGCTTGGGTAAACTAAGTGATCGGCCAAGGTATGGTTTAAGTTTCGCACGTTTAATATTTACGGTGTTGTGAAAACTTAGGTTAGAAGAACCATAGGATAAGTTGAATTTGTTAATGGCATTTAATGAGTAGCTTTGTATTGTTGTTGGTATAATTGTTGATGAACATATATTGGAATTATGAGATATTGAGGTTATTAATTTTATGTCCTTGGACTTGTTTATAATGGGTTGTGTTGATGTTGATATATTGATGGATTGTGATTGGTGTTTGTTACTAAAATGTGTTATGTGAAGTTGATGGATTGATGTGTATGAAGGGTTGATTTATGTTAATGGTATTTAATTGGTATATGTTGATGGAAGGTTGATAAATATATGATGAAAGTTGGTATAGGTGAAGAATTAATATGAATAAATGAAGGGTTATTGATGTATGAGGTAAAAGTGGATAATTATTGATAATCAAGGTTGGTTAAGTTGATTAAAGGTTATATTGGTAATGGTTGTTGATGAATTGGGTTGATATGGTATTGTAATGCAAGTTAAAATGGTAAGAAACTTAAATTGGTGAAAGTGAGGTTTTGTTGAAAATTGGTTAAAACTAAATTTTGATGAACTTTGAACGTCCATAATATTCCTCTTAAATTTTGGATTGAATTGTGGTTTGTTGAAAATAAAAGATGATTTTAAGAGCTTTTGATTAATATCAACTTTGTGGAAAACGAAATTTTGTGGAGGAAGTTATGGACGTTGCAAGTTTAGTGTTTAAATATGTGTTTAGGATGGCCAAACAGGTTTGCTGCAAGCTTTTTGGGCATTCTGCCCATTTTTTAAAAAACGCCCACCCACGCGTACGCGTGGCTCACGCATATGCGTGGCGTGGAATTTTTGGCGACGCATGCATACGTGTGTGTGCATATCACTACAAGAGACACGCCGAATAACGGCGGTTTTTTTAGGAATTTGCGGCGATTTTTAACCGCCGCAAAACAAAATTCCAGCGGTTCTACAAGCGTCGCCTATTAAGGGGTGGAGATTTGATTTTGCGGCAGTTTTGAAAAACCGCTGGCACAACCGCTGCAAATCAGATAATTCATTTTGCGGCGGTTTACAAACCGCTGCAATGTTGAAAGCAGTTTAAAAAAAATATATATTGCGGAGGTTGATAACCCCCACAATTTGCACAACTACATTAAAAAAAAATTAGCTTCATGAAGCTACTCAATTATATTGCTTCTACATCAAGACAAATACAAAAATAAGAGCAATTTTTACTCATGCTTTAGGTAGACCAATTTTGCCAAAGTCAGTTTCTTGCATCATTGCAGTAAACTCACTGTAATCAATGCGTCCATCCTGAAAAATATTACATAATTTCAAGTTTATTAAGGAGGAAAAAATGCTGTGTACCAATTCTATCTTAAATATTGAGCTGACATAAAATAAGTTCCAAGTCCTTATAACAATAATAATAATATGATGCAATGTCTTACATTATCCTTGTCAACTTCGCGTATTATATCATCTATGTTACCATCTAGAATTCCATACTTTTCACAAGCTTGTTAAAGCTCTTCCTTTGTAATGTATCCACTACCATCTTAGTCAAAATAAGTGAAGGCATGCAGCATATAGATGATCCTCCTTCTGGATTTTGTTTAGATGAAGCATTGCCGCTATAAATTACCATAATCTATGGTACCACTGTTATCAACGTCTGCCTGGATTTTAAAGGAGAAAGCTAAAAGGGTCAATCACATGAAACACCAAATATAATAATAACAAGCTGCACACAATAGTGCAAAAATAGTACAATGCCAAGTTTACTACCGATAAAAAGAATGGAAGTATATTCAGTTACAAATAAATCCATTAATGCATCATTGGAATACCGTTTGGGAGAATAAAAAATTTTCCTTTATGTCAAAATCACTTATAGAGGAACTATCAAGAATCATTTTACACCATAACCAATTCCAACTAAAATAATTGTAGAAAATTACAGAACTAAACAACACACTAATAAGTGCAAGAAACATGAAAATATGAAAATAAACAAGTATTTATACTGAAATTATAAATAGTAACAAGTATTTATACTGACTGGTCCCATTCTCTTGCATGGGATGAAAATATGAAAATAAAAATGCTTACTTTATGACACTGTTTAAAGCAATCATATGATGAAATAGACCCCTTTCAAAAAAGCTACCATATGAACATTGTAGATTACAAATTCAATGAAAGCAATTACATGATAAATCACTGATTTGATCAGATTTCTCGATTGGGAAAATGCAATTTATCCATACCACGGTTGGTTCTATTGCACTTTGGTTCCAACACAATGAAGAATGAAAATTATTGTCAATGCTTGACAAAAGCTGAAGTGCTAAAATGCTCACATCAATGAACACATCAGAGACAGAAGGCAATTCATCTAATAAAAAACTAAGCACAAATTATACATAATATATCTAATAATCACGGTACTTACATCTTGGCTACTTCAATAACCCCTTGACGGCAAGTCATATCAGTAAGCTTTAGCTTCTCAATCTCTCTGCCAATAATTAACAAGATAATTTAATATCTTACAGAATATGAGTTGGCTATCTCATGAACAATTTGAATCAGATCAAGAAAGAAAACAAGGTGAGATCTTCGAAGGTTATAACATGAACCAAATATAGCCAAGGCTGAAAAAAACAATTACAACCCATCATCAAAATTAAAAGAAATATTGCAAGAATAGCAAAATTCAAATGCTCCATTCAATATCTAAACTTCCCTATTTACCTAGATATAATATATTTTACACCTTATATACACAGAGAAATGGAGATTATATTGCAGCATGTACGCAAAATAATCGTCGACCACATATACACAAACCAAATTCAAACATCTCCATTTTATAACCTCCCCAGACAGCAAGACTGCACAATGACAGAATCCTCATACACTGAGCAAGCCTTCATGGCTGATAGCAAAAAAGATAAAAAATACCCACCATATTCCAAAAGTCTGATTCAAGTTAAGCCCAAAGGCCAAATTGAATTTAAACTACAAAGGCAAAAAACACATACTGTTCATACCTCCATTACCACTTGAACACCCTGTAATGAATCTTTTCAATACAACCTAATTAAAATTTAAATTTGATCACAAATCTTCTATTTTCAGTATTTGGGATTTGGGATGAAGATGCCAGAAGGAATCCTTCAAACAACAATTGAAGAGATTTTGCATGGGGAACAATGTTCAAACCATAAGGGAGTAAAATTATAATTCACATTAGTATTTTCTTGCTTTTATGTTTATTCAACTCAAACAGTACACACCAAAGTACAAAAAGAAGACGGAAAAAATTGCAGCATATCTTGATCAGTCTGACAAATTTTACACTTATAATAAAAACAAAAGAGAGTAATCCAAAAAAAAACCCACAAAGAAAGCAGAATAAAACCCCTTAATGGAAATCATAAACACCAAAAGAGAGTAATCAAGAAAGTAAGAGTGATAGAGAGAATGCTAAACAGGAAAGAAGAAATTAATTTCAGCTGTGAACACATAGAGATAACAAACAATAAAGATAAAGGCATACTGGAGAGGAAGAATAACAAGATCAGTTGCGATTACCTGGAAAGAATAATAAGAGCAGCAATGTTTTTGTTCTGGATTTGGAAGTTTGGAGGTAGCAACGCACGAGAAGGCAATGCAAGATTGATAGATAGAAGAGTGGCTCTTGCTCTTGCTCTTGCTCTTACTAGATTTCAAATCTCTTGCTCTGCCTGCAAAAAATGTTGTCCATATTCTAGAAGAGTGCTTCTTTCAACGCTATAACTACCAAAGCTGAATGTAATTTTAATGAAAAACAACAATAAAAATTGACTTCAATAATTAACAGAATTGGAAATTTCAATAATGGCATAGCAAAATCACACAAGTGCTAAGATAGAGAGCTTCAATCACAGAATAATCTAAGTTCATCCCATGACAAGGATGAAATTGCCACACAATGCTAAATGAAACTTCCAAATTATAGAAACAAAATCCGTATTCTATTGGAACATATCTCAATAACATAATAGTTAATTGAATTGAAGGCAAAATCTTCGATCTAAAATGGAAGTGAATTGAATTGAAAAAAAAAAGGGAACATGGTAATAATCTTCGGAAGGGACAACTATAGCATCAAGAAGGAGAGAGTAAGAATACATCAAAGAAATGAACTTAGAAAGAAAGTTAGGAGAATAGTGGAACAAAATAGAAGCAGAGCAGTTTCAAAAAAGGAAGAAGCAGAGTTACCAGTGAATCTGTCCTGGTTTCGGCGACGGTTGTAACTGGTGGCGGCGTGTGTGATGGCAACCTCCTCTCCCTATTCGGCTCCTCCCAGCGGCAGCTCTATCAATGGCAGCAGCAGCAAACCCTAATGGCGACGGGAACAGGGTGCGGCGGCGACGGCCTTGACCCCAATCGATGGCAGCGACGGCAGCAGAGCAGGACGGTGCGAGAACGGACCTCCTCCTTCTCGCCTGCGTTCATCGTCTTCTGCTTCTCCTTCACTCTTCGTCATTCTTCTCCTTCGTGAGCGTGCGCACTCCCTCTCTTCGCGAACTCTCTCTCTCTCTCTTCGGCTTCAGTGGTGACGACGGCAAGCTTAGTGGTGGCGGCGGTGGCAAGACGCGATGGTGAAGACCCGCGATGAGGACGACGACGGCGCTGGCTTCGCGGTGAGCTGATGCGATCTCCCTCTCTCTTCGCGGTTCTTTCTCTTGCGGTTCTGGCTTTCCGACGGCACGGCAACGCGACAGCGACGGCGGCGGCGAACTCAGCACCGCCGGCCCGGCTCCTTCCTCCCTTCCCTCTTCTTCTCCCTTTTCCCTCTTTTCTCTTTAGGTTTCTCTTTTCCTTTTTTATGCTGTTGCTGAGTGTTGTTGTGTTTTTGGGAAGAGGGAGATTGAAATATTGCCCAAAAAAAGCTAAATTAGCTTCGGTTCTAATAAATTCGTGGCAAAACCTTATTAAATAGCTGCTCTTTCAACTTTCACCACTAAAACTGCTGGAAAACCACTAGATAGCTGCGGTTGTGAAAACAGCTGCTAGTTGTCCGCAGCTATCTTCCGTTTTTGTGGTAGTGTATTCACGTGTACGCATGACTCACACGTATGCGTGACTTGATGTACGCTCCACGCGTGCGCGTGGTGGTGCACGAAATTGTGATCATCAACAATGGCGCCAAAGACTTGGTGCTCTCAAACGTGAATCACACTTTGTCACAACTTCGCACAACTAACCAGCAAGTGCACTGGGTAGTCCAAGTAATAAACCTTATGTGAGTAAGGGTCGATCCCACGGAGATTGTCGGCTTGAAGCAAGCTATGGTCACCTTGTAAATCTCAGTCAGGCGGATTCAATTGGTTATGGGGATTTAATAATTAAAAGATAAATAAAATATAAACTAGGATAGAGATACTTATGTAATTCATTGGTGAGAATTTCAGATAAGCGTATAGAGATGCTTTCGTTCCTCCTGAACCTCTGCTTTTCTGCTGTCTTCATCCAATCATTCCTACTCCTTTCCATGGCAAGCTGTATGTTGGGCATCACCGTTGTCAATGGATACATCCCGTCCTCTCTGTGGAAATGGTCCAATGCGCTGTCAGTGCATGGCTAATCATCTGTCGGTTCTCAATCATACTGGAATAGGATTTACTATCCTTTTGCGTCTGTCACTACGCCCAGCACCTGCGAGTTTGAAGCTCGTCACAGCCATCCCTTCCCAAATCCTACTCGGAATACCACAGACAAGGTTTAGACTTTCCGGATCTCAGGAATGGCCATCCATGGGTTCTAACTTATACCACGAAGACTCTAATATCTCGGACTCGATCTCCTGTATTAGATATCTAAGAGATACTCATTCTGTCTCGTCTTCATGTAGAACGGAAGTGGTTGTCAGGCACGCATTCATAGGTGAGAATGGTGATGAGCGTCACATAATCATCACATTCATCAAGTTCTTAGGTGCGAATGAGTATCTTAGAATAGGAATAAGCTTGAATTGAATAGAAAAACAATAGTACTTTGCATTAATACTCAAGGACCAGCAGAGCTCCACACCTTAATCTATGGTGTATAGAAACTCTACCGTTGAAAATACATAAGAACAAGGTCTAGGCATGGCCGAATGACCAGCCCCCAAAATGTGATCAAAGGATCAAAAGATAATCCAAAGATGTAAATACAATAGTAAAAAGTCCTATTTATACTAAACTAGTTACTAGGGTTTACAGAAATGAGTAAATGATGCAGAAATCCACTTCCGGGGCCCACTTGGTGTGTGCTTGGGTTGAGCATTGAGCTTTACACGTGTAGAGGCTTCTCTTGGAGTTGAACGCCAGTTTGTAACCTGTTTCTGGCGTTTAACTCCATAATAGGGCTGGAAACTGGCGTTGAATGCCAGTTTGCGTCGTCTAAACTCGGGAAAAGTATAAACTATTATATATTGATGAAAAGCCCTGGATGTCTACTTTCCAAAGCAATTAAAAATGCTCTATTTTGAGTTTTGTAGCTCTATAAAATCCACTTTGAGTGCAGAGAGGTCAGAATCCAACAGCATCTGCAGTCCTTCTTCAGCCTCTGAATATGATTTTTACTAAAGTCTCTCAATTTCAACCAGAAAATACCTGAAATCACAGAAAAACACACAAACTCATAGTAAAGTCCAGAAATGTAATTTTTATTTAAAAACTAATAAAAATATACTAAAAACTAACTAAATCATACTGAAAACCATGTAAAAATAATGCCAAAAAGCGTATAAATTATCCGCTCATCACGTGGCCTACGCATATGCATGGATGCTGCCTGCTGCAAAAACTGGTTTTGTCTGTTTTTAAACCAATTTACCACCTCTAAACCTCCATTTTCTTCCCTTTTAGGCTTAAAGTATGGTTCTAGGTCCAGTAGATAAAAGAAGCTAGGAAAACAAGATAACTTAAGGGTGAAGAAAGTTGTAAATGGTGGCTTTTACGAAGAAAATAAGAATGTTAATGAAGTTTAACGCTAAGGCTTGATATTGATGACGTATTGATAATAATTGCCATGGCTTATGAATAATGATATCTGAGCTACGAGTTTTCCTGGGTAAAAACCGTGGCTCGCCACCACGTGTTCTATGTTGAATCTCGATACTCTGTTGACCCTATTTTGTAAGGGTGACCGGGCACGTATAAATTCCCGGGTATGGATAGCCCCCATTGAGTGATTATATGATTGAATGTGAACTCTATGCATAGACTCTTGGAGATGCGCGACGGGGGACAGTCTAAGGTTTTCGGACTTGTCGGTTTGGCTGGATAACCGACAAATGGGCCTCATCAGCCATAGGACAGGAATGCATCATATGAAAATGTTTACTTTGGTTGCTATGAATTTCTTGGGTTTGCCTAATTGATATATATCACCTGCTACTTGTTATACTTGCTACTTGTATTATCTGCTCGTTACTTGTGCGTGAACTTGTTTGGTTGCTTGTTTCTATTGCATTATAAATGATGGAGAAATGGAGGAAACGGAGAAATGGTTTGGTATTGGGTTAGGATTGAACTTGAGTAAGTTAGGTAGATTTGGAATACCTACCCCTGTTTATGGCTTCTGTTTAATACTTAAGTTGGATAACTGAATAACAGAGTTCTAGGATTGCCTATGGCATTCTCAGGACCTTATTTATTATATGCGTGGCACTTTTACCATGCCAAGAACCTCCGGTTCTCATTCCATATTGTATTGTTATTTTTCAGATGCAGGTCGAGAGGCTCCTTACTAGGCGTCTGGATCCTGGAAAGCGAAGTAGTCCTTGGGTGTATTTTGGTTTCTGTTTGTATATATATATATATATATATATATATATATATATATATATTTAGCTTACCCTCCAAGTAACTTATGTACGCTGCTCCTCTTAGAGGTTGAGGGAGAGATAGGAGTTTACTTTGGTATTTTGGGGACACTTATGTATGTTTATATGTATATGCGTATCCTCCAGCTAGCCTTAGCTTCGCAGGCTGAGTCAGGGGCTAGTTATGCTATTTTCTTGGCTTTCCTTTATCCTTTTGCTTCTTTTTATCATGTTCCTATTAGGTTTCTTAGCACACAAGTAATCCTTTCTTTTGAGCGTTACGCTTTTCATTTTGTGATTTTTGCTTACCTGCTTTGTTTCAAGGCTCCTAGTATATTTTCTTCTTCTCTATTATGTATTTATTTTGCTGTTTAGAGGTCCGTAACACCACACTACCTCTGTTTTACGACTAAAGCATAAAACTCTGTGTAGTAGGGTATTACATTATGGTATCAGAGCAGTTCGTTCCTATAGAGCCTGAGGACGGACTGATTGTGCTTTTGTGCATTCTCTGTGTATGTGTTTATGTGCTATTAGGATATCTAATTGATATATGTGGCATAAACGTTCATGATCATGCATTTGGGACTTAAAGCACTGAACTTGCGATATTGAGACTGATCAACTTGATATCACTTGTTTGGTATATATAGGGACCCGATGTCTACTCGCGGACGCGGGCGAGGTAGAGGTAGTATAGGCAATGCTATGCCTGAAGCATCAGGGAATATTCTTGACCCTGTAGACTTCATGGCTGCATTGGACAATATGGCAGCAGCTATGCAAGCGACAGCTGAAACCCTGGGAAACCAAATAAATAATGGGAACAATGGTAATAATGGTGATAATGGTCCGATGACGCTCTCTTCCTTCTTAAAGGTTCACCCTCCAACTTTCAGAGGGACCTCGAAACCGACCGATGCTGATAACTGGATAAAGGCCAATTAGCGAGCATTACAGGCTCAACAGGTTATGGATGAACAGTAGGTTGAGTTTGGAACTTACCAGTTGCATGGTGAAGCTCGACACTGGTGACAGGGTATGAGGCGCATTCTGTAGCCTGATGAGATTGTGATCTCTTGGGAGTTGTTCCGAGATGAATTCCATAAGAAATATTTCCCCACCTCATTCAGAAATGCTAAAGAGCTCGAACTGCTTCAACTTAAACAGGGCCAAATGACTATTACTGAATATACCAGTAAGTTTGAGGAATTGTGCCGCTTCTCACGCATCTGTCAGGGAGCTCTTGAGGACTTTGCTGAGTGAAAGTGTATAAAGTATGAAGGAGGCCTTAGGAGTGACATTCAGAGCTTTGTGGCGCCTATGCAGATTTAGGTGTTTTCTGAGTTGGTGAATAGGAGCAGGGTGGCGGAGGACTGTGTCAGAAGGGTTGTAGCAGAAAAAGGGAGTTTGAGGATGCCATTCCAGAGGATCACAGGGAGAAACTTTGCACCCAGAGACAGACAGTTCAAGCGTGGTGGCTTTGTCCCTCAGAATAATCAGGGGCAAGGCAGCTCCAGAAGGCCTAATACGAGTGCTAATCAGGGAAGGAGACAGAGAAAGCAGCCACAGCAGGATATGAGTTGCCACAGATGTGGGAAGTATCATTTAGGACCATGCAGGTTTGGGACTGGAGTCTGTTACTCCTGTGGGCAGCCGGGACACTTGGGTAGTAGTTGTCTAGAGAAGAAGAGGTATGAGACAGGCAGGGTGCAGCAACTAGGAATGGTATACACTACTTCTTCAGTAGGCGCTGAGGGGTCAGAGACATTGATCAGAGGTAACTATGAGATGGCGGGTAAAACTTTGAATGCTTTGTTTGATTCTGGAGCTTCACATGCTTTTATTACATTTGAGAAGGCTGATGAGTTAGGATTGAAAATAGTAGTATTAGGGTATGATTTAAAGGTATATAATGCTACCCACGAGGCTATGGTGACTAGGTTAGGGTGCCCCCAAGTTCCTTTTCGAGTACAAGGGCGTGATTTCGTGCATAACTTAATTTGTTTGCCGATGACTGGTCTTGATCTCATTCTGGGATTGGACTGGTTATCCAAGAACCGCGTTCTACTGGATTACTCTGCAAAAACAGTGTATTTCATGCTTGAAGGCACTGAAGGGCCGATTGTAGTGAATAACTACTACTTGAATTCCATGATGGTGAACTGTTCTGGGGCTGAATGTCAGGGGATATTTTTGTTAGCTGCGGGTGTTTCGGGTGATGATCAGAACTTGGAACAAATCCCGGTTGTGTGTGAGTTTTCGGAGGTGTTTCCTGATGATGTTGATGAATTTCCACCAAAACGGGAAGTTGAGTTTGATATTGATTTAGCACATGGGGCTGGACCAATCTCGAGTGCTCCTTACAGGATGTCACCTCTAGAAATGGCCGAATTGAAGTCTCAACTGGAGGATATGTTGGGTAAGAATTTTATCCGACCAAGTGTATCTCTGTGGGGTGCGCCAGTATTACTGGTAAAAAAGAAGGATGGCAGCATGTGCTTATGTGTTGACTATAGGCAGCTGAATAAGGTTACAATGAAGAATAAATACCCGTTACCAAGGATTGATGACCTGATGGACTAATTACAGGGAGCCGGTGTGTTCTCTAAGATTGATTTACGATCCAGATGCCACCAGATAAGGGTCAGAGATGAGGATATTCCCAAAACTGCCTTCAGAACGCGCTATGGTCACTATGAATATACCATGATGTCCTTCGGACTAACTAATGCTCAGGCGATATTCATGGATTACATGAACAGAATTTTCCATCCATATCTGGATAAGTTTGTTGTTCTGTTTATTGACGACATTCTTATCTATTCTAAGACCGAGGATGAGCATGCAGAACACTTGCAAACAGTGTTACAAATTCTGAAAGATAAGAAGGTGTATGCCAAGCTACCCAAGTGTGAGTTTTGGAAGTCTGAGGTAAAATTTCTTGGTCATGTAGTGAGCAAGCAAGGAATAGTAGTGGATCCTGCTAATGTTGAGGTGGTGATGAATTGGAGGGCCAACTTCAGTGACGGAAATAAGGAATTTCTTAGGCTTGGCTTGTTATTATCGAAGGTTCATCAAAGGGTTTTCACAGCTCACTTTGCCCTTGACCAAGCTGACTATGAAGGATGTTCCTTTTTTGAATGGACTCCCGAGTATGAGGAGAGTTTCCTTTCCTTAAAGCAGAGATTGACTACCTCCCCTGTATTAGTGTTGCCTGAGCCGAGAGAACCATTCGAGGTGTACTGTGATGCGTCCTTGAAAGGTTTAGGATGCGTGTTAATGCAGTATCATAAGGTTGTAGCTTATGCCTCACGTCAGTTAAGGCCAAATGAAAGAAACTATCCAACTCATGATTTGGAACTTGCAGCCATTGTCTTTGCCTTGAAGATTTGGAGGCATTATCTCTTTGGAGTGAAATTTCAAGTCTTCTCGGACCATAAGAGTCTGAAGTACCTGTTTGAGCAAAGAGAATTGAATATGCGTCAGAGGAGGTGGATGGAACTCCTGAAGGATTATGACTTCGAGCTAAACTATCATTTGGGAAAGGCGAATATAGTGGCAGATGCCTTGAGTAGAAAATCCCTATGTGCTGCTTGGATGATGCTAAGAGAGGAAGAGTTGTTGAGAGCCTTCCAAGGATTGAAACTGGGAATCAGAGAGGAGTTTGGGACTTTATGCCTAAGCCAGTTACAGATCTCAAGCGACTTCAAGGCTGAACTGATAAAGGCTCATCAGAATGACCAAGAATTGTATAAGATTTTGACGGCGATTGAGAAAGGCAAGCAATGGAGAGTGTCAAAAGATAAATATGGGTTGTAGAGGTTCAAGGGCCGGATAATTGTGCCAGATGTCGGGGATTTGCGACAAAGCATATTGGAGGATGCTCATAAGAGCGGGTTCTCCATTCATCCTGGAAGCACCAAGATGTACCAAGACTTGAAGACGATGTTCTGGTGGCCAGAAATGAGAAATGAAGTGGCGTTACATGTTTCTAAATGCCTAACTTGTCAGAAAGTCAAGATTGAACACCAAAAGCCAGCAGGAACCCTCCAACCTTTGGAAATTCCACAGTGGAAATAGGAGAGCATTGCTATGGATTTTGTATTGGGCTTACCAAGGACTTGGACAGGTTGTGATGCCATTGGGTGGTTATAGACCGACTGACCAAGTCAGCTCATTTTCTGCCTATCCGGATAAGTTGTACTATGGAGGAGTTGGTGCGCTTATACATAAAGGAGATTGTGAGGTTACATGGCATACCTTCCACCATTGTATCGGATAGAGATCCTCGCTTTACATCACGGTTCTGGGGTGCTTTTCAGTGAGCTTTTGGCACTCAATTAAGGCTAAGCACTGCCTATCATCCTCAGACGGATGGCCAATTAGAAAGAACAATCCAAACCTTGGAAGACATGTTAAGAGCTTGTGTTTTGGATCAACCGGTGAGCTGGGATCGATATATGCCTCTGGTAGAATTTGCTTATAACAATAGCTATCAAGCGAGCATTTGAATGGCTCCATATGAGGCTTTATATGGAAGAAAATGCCAGTCTCCATTATGTTGGTACGAAGCAGGAGAAAGGAGTTTGATAGGACCTGAAATGGTAAGTGAAACCACTGAGCAAATAAAGAGAATCCGGAGTCGAATGCTTGAAGCTCAAAGCCGTCAGAAGAGCTATGCTGACCGAAGACGGAAGCCTTTAGAATTTGAGGAAGGAGAACACGTCTTCCTGAAGGTTACTCTGACCACTAGAATAGGGAGGTCCATCAAATCAAGAAGTTAAATCCCCGTTACATTGGGCCGTTTGAAATCCTGAAGAGAATTGAACCAGTGGCGTATAGGATCGTGTTACCACCACATCTTTCAAACCTGTATGACGTGTTCCACGTATCGTAGCTTCATAAATACACTTTTGATCCTAATCATGTCCTAGAACCGGAATCAGTCCAAGTGAGAGAAGATCTGACGCTTCCAGTAACTCCGGTTAGGATTGATGATACCAGCATCAAGTGTCTAGGTGGAAAGGAGGTTTCCTTGGTAAAAGTAGCTTGGAGTCAGGCTGGTATTGAAGAACATACCTGGGAGCTTGAATCAGAGATGTGAAAGGACTACCCACACCTCTTTTCAGGTAACACACTCTGAATTTTAAGGACAAAATTCCTAATTAGGTGGGTAGGATGTAAACCCCGCAAAAATCGATAAATTATTAGTTAATAAATTAAATTTTAATTAGAAAAGATAAAAATACAAAACTAATATCAAAATAGGATAGAGCTCGTTGAAAACGAGAATTTTAATACTAATTTCAAAAATTTAGCCCAAAATCAGACCAGAAGGGCCGAACCGGTTGAACCGGGGCCCAAACTGGGCCCGTGGGTCCAACCGGACCCATAATTTAAAAGAAGCATCAGCTTCTTCTTCCTCACTTCATTCACCATGCAGCAACACAGCAAGGGGGGAGAGGAGATTCCCAAACACTCACCATTCCTTCCAACTATCATAACTTCCTCATTTGAGCTCTAATCGTCGCACCTTTCTATCCGAACAATTTCACCGGTAAGCCTCATATTTGGTTCAGAATTTCTATCCCTCTTACTTTGGTAAACTTGAAAACCTATGGTGAATCTTGTCCAATTTTTGTGTTCTATGTTCAAGTTAGCTTCCGGGACTTATGGGCTCAAGCTATTGAGCACATGGGTATGGTAAGAACACCCTAACCCTACCTCAATCTTGTATTTATGATGGAAAAACTGAAATTAGAACATGTATATGTACTAGGTGTAGATTAAGTGGGTATATAAGCATTGGAAATTGACTTGGGAGTAATTGGAGGCTTGTTGGTGATCAAGCTTGGTTTGGGGGCTGTTTTAATTGAGCTTGGAGGGGCTGTAATTTTGAGTTGTAAGACTACCTTGGGTGAACTAAGTGATCGGCCAAGGTATGGTTTAAGTTTCGCACGTTTAATATTTACGGTGTTGTGAAAACTTAGGTTAGAAGAACCATAGGATAAGTTGAATTTGTTAATGTCATTTAATGAGTAGCTTTGCATTGTTGTTGGTATAATTGTTGATGAACATATATTGGAATTATGAGACATTGAGGTTATTAATTTTATGCCCCTGGACTTGTTTATAATGGGTTGTGTTGATGTTGATATATTGATGGATTGTGGTTGGTGTTTGTTACTAAAATGTGTTATGTGAAGTTGATGGATTGATGTGTATGAAGGGTTGATTTATGTTAATGGTATTTAATTGGTATATGTTGATAGAAGGTTTATAAATATATGATGAAAGTTGGTATAGGTGAAGAATTGATATGAATAAATGAAGGGTTATTGATGTATGAGGTAAAAGTGGATAAATATTGATGATCAAGGTTGGTTAAGTTGATTAAAGGTTATATTGGCAATGGTTGTTGATGAATTGGATTGATATGGTATTGTAATGCAAGTTTTAATGGTAAGAAACTTAAATTGGTGAAAGTGAGGTTTTGTTGGAAATTGGTTAAAACTAAATTTTGATGAACTTTGAACGTCCATAATATTACCCTCAAATTTTGGATTGAATTGTGGTTTGTTGCAAATAAAAGATGGTTTTAAGAGCTTTTGATATCAACTTTGTGGAAAACAGAATTTTGTGGAGAAAGTTATGGACGTTGCAAGTTTAGTGTTTAAATATGTGTTTAGGATGGCCAAACAGGTTTGCTGCAAGCTTTCTGGGCATTCTGCCCATTTTTGAAAAAATGCCCACCCACGCGTACGCGTGGCGTAGAATTTTTGGCTATGCATGAGCGAGAGGCATGCGTACGCGTGTGTGCATATTCACGCGTACGCGTGACTTGATGTACGCTCCAGGCGTGCGCGTGGCCTACGTGTACGCGTGGATGCTGCCTGTTGCAAAAACTAGTTTTGTCTGTTTTTAATTTAGCACCTCTAACCCTCCATTTTCTTCCCTTTTAGGCTTAAAGTATGGTTGTAGGTCCAGTAGATAAAAGAAGCTAGAAAAACAAGATAAATTGAGGGTGAAGAAAGTTGTAAATGGTGGCTTTCACGAAGAAAATAAGAATGTTAACGAAGTTTAACCCTAAGGCTTGATATTGATGATAATTGCCATGGCTTATGAATAATGATATCTGAGCTACGAGTTTCCCTGGGTAAAAACTGTGGCTTGCCACCACGTGTTCCAGGTTGAATCTCGATACTCTGTTGACCATACGTCGTAAGGGTGACCGGGCACGTATAAATTCCCGGGTATGGATAGCCCCCATTGAGTGATTATATGATGATTGAATGTGAATTCTATGCATAGAATTTTGGGGATGCGTGTCAGGGGACAGTCTAAGGTTTTTGGACTTGTCGGTTTGGCTGGATAATCAACAGATGGGCTCCATCAGCCATAGGACAGGCATGCATCATATGCATATGTTTGCTTTGGTTGCTATGCATTTCTTGGGTTTGTCTAATTGATATATATCACCTGCTACTTGTTATACTTGCTACTTGTATTATCTGCTCGTTACTTGTGCGTGAACTTGTTTGGTTGCTTGTTTCTGTTGCATTATGAATGATGGAGAAATGGAGGAAATGGAGAAACGGTTTGGTATTAAGTTAGGATTGAACTTGAGTAAGCTAGGTAGATTTAGAACACCTACCCCTGTTTATGGCTTCTGTTTAGTACTTAAGTTGGATAACTGAATAACGGAGTTCTAGGATTGTCTATGGCATTCTCAGGACCTTATTTATTATACGCGTGGCACTTTTACCATGTTGAGAACCTCCGATTCTCATTCCATATTGTATTGTTGTTTTTCAGATGCAGGTCGAGAGGCTCCTCGCTAGGCGTCTGGATCCTGGGAAGCGAAGTAGTCCTTGGGTGTATTTTGGTTTCTGTTTGTATATATGTATATATATGTTTAGCTTAATTACTCTCCAAGTAACTTATGTACGCTGCTCCTCTTAGAGATTGAGAGAGAGATAGGAGTTTACTTTGGTATTTTGGAGATACTTATGTATGTTTATATGTATATGTGTATCCTCCGGCCAGCCTTAGCTTCGCAGACTGAGTTAGGGGCTAGTTATGCTATTTCCTTGACTTTCCTTTATCCTTTTGCTTCTTTTTATCATGTTCCTATTAGGTTTCTTAGCACGCAAGTAATCCTTTCTTTTGAGCGTTGCGCTTTTCATTTTGCGATTTTTGCTTACCCGCTTTGTTTCAAGACTCCTAGTATATTATCTTCTTCTCTATTATGTATTTATTTTGCTGTTTAGAGGTCCATAACACCACATTACCTCTGTTCTACGACTTAAGCGTAAAACTCTGTGTAGTAGGGTGTTATAGTCTCCGCTCATATGAAAACTGAAGCGATTATTGAACATTGGTTTAGAGAAGAACTGAAAGCAGTGATCAGAGTGATGGACAATGAGACCATGGAGATAATAGGGAACAGGAGGAGGGAGATGGCGACGACGACGACGGGTCTTAACAATCGGACTTGCTGTCTAGATTCATGGGATTCATTGAAAACGACAAGTATTTGAGAGACATAGTCATTAGTTTCTTGAGTATGAATTGGTTGAGAGCAAGTTGAAGATTTTTCTTCTTGTGAACATTAAAATTGTAGAGTTAGATTGTTAGGGTTATGCGAGATATGATGGAAATTGGGGGAAAACAGTATTGCTTCTGAACAGATTAGAGGAGGTCAGGGACCATTTTGTTTCCTATTAAAGCAAGTTTTCAGGGACTATTTTGTCCTCCATTAGAGTTGACGGAGCAAAAGACTTTAGGTAGCGTTTGGTGGAGAGACAGAGACTAAAAGACTGAAACTGAGAGGTAGAGACTAAGAGACAGAGACAGAAATAAATTTTAGTATTCTGTTTGGTACAAAATGGGAGACAGAAACTAAAACAAGAATGAAACTCTAATTTAATTTGTACAAAAGGTAAAATTAGAATTAATTAATTGAAATGAGTGTATTTTAGGTATAAAATGTTATTAAAGTTTCAGTCTTTGTCTTTAAAAATTTCAGTCCTTTGTGTCCTTACTTTTTGGAGGTACTAAAATACTGAAATTTTAGGGACAGAGACAGAAATTTTAGTACCAGTCTCTGAGCCAACAAACATAATATTGAGTCTTAGTCTCTCAGTCTCTGTCCCAGTACTTCAAAACAAACACTACCTTAGTGACTAACAAAATTAATTGTTAAGGACTAATCAAATAATTAATTTTAATTAGAGACTAAAATGTCTTATTCAAAATTTTTTGGGAACCAAAATAGGTAAATACTCTAATTATTAAATCAATCATTATATTTTATTGAAGATTTATAAATAAAAAAATACTCTATTAATCATAACACATTTTATCTCTTCATCATGATTTTTTTACCAAAGATAGAAAGATTCGAACATGCAACCTCTTAGGTGAGTATCCAGAAATTATGCTATTTGAACTATAACTCATTAGTTTCATTATGGTTGTTATTATTGTTATTATTATTATTATTATTATTATCAACAAAATATTAAAAAATATAATAGATATAAATTAATTAATGAGTTATAATAAAATCCGAAAATATCATTTAATCTGATAGAAATAAAATTAAATAATTTATTGAGAGAAGATAAAATACTTTTTATTAGTGTAAATAACAAGGAAAATGTTTGTTAAAAAAAAAATCACGAAGATCAGACAAGATAAAGGTCATACTATGCTGCCAACTTGAAGCACATAGGTACCTGTTATTGATCTAGAGAAAATCCCGACAATCCATTCTTCTAAGTTTTAACCATTGACATTATTAGAGGAAAGAAAAGTTGAAAATCATAAATACTAAAATAAAATAGTTTCAAAGTTGACTATATACGTATATGCTTCTACAGCTTATTGGCCAAAGTTGGTCAACGTAAAACAATGCTCGCAGGGGGCTCCGCCCAAGGATACAAAGTTGTTCTCATAGAATAGTGTCCAAATAGTTTACACACAAAAAAAAAGTCCAAGCAAATAATTAAATCTAAATAATTTTTTTATTCGATTTATATTCATACACAATTAATAATAATTAAATATTTCATTTACTAGGTGTGCAAATAGTTATCTTAATGTTAGAGTTTATGAGGTAATTTAAAGATGAAATATATTTTTTTATTTTATTAGGTCAATTTTAGAATTTATTGTTCACATTATTTACAAAAGTCATTGTCTACGTACCAAAATCGATAATTTTTATTTATAAGATCGGAGACTAACATAAATAAAGAGTGAGCAAATCTTTTAAATAATTAAATTTAATGAAATTTTTATTATATTTGTACTTATTAATAGAGTTAATGTATTTTTTTTATTTTTCTTCTTTTGTATATTATGTTTCTCTTGTATCTTTCTTTCTTTTTCATCTATCCCTTTTCTTTTTTTTTTAAAGAAAAATATAAAAAATAACGACAGAAATTTATTCACAACAAATATAAAAATTTTATAATGAAAACCATAGAAATATTTGAAAATAAACGCACAGTTTTTTAAGAGATTAGAAAACATATAAAATAAACATAAAATTCTTTTATGATAAAAATATATAGAAACTCTATGACAAAAAAAAAAAATATTTTTTTAAGTAAACTCAGAAATTTTTTAAGAGATAAATAAAAAGCAAACGGATAAAATTTTTTATGATAAATATAGAAATTTTGTGACGATAAATACAATTTTTTTTAAGAAAACACAAGAAAATATATAAATTCTGTGACGTCAAATAGAAAATTTTGTGATAATAAACATAAAATTGTTTCGGAGGTAAATACAAATTTTGTAAGAGAAACATAAGAAGCAAACACAAAAATTTATTAACGATAAATACATAAAGTTTCTGATTAAAAACAACATTTTTTGAAGATAAACACACATTTTTTAAGAGAAACATAGGAAGTAAAGGAAATTTATACGATAAATATAGAAATAATTTATGTGTTATTCAACTAAAACTTTTGTGTTTTAACTAACATGTTCGCGTTATTTTTTTGTATTATTCTAAAAAATATGCACATTTTAAAATAATTTATGTGTTTTTTACTGTTAAAAAAATTACTTTTTTAACGACTATTTATTTTATTTTTATAATAATAAAAATAGTCAATAATATATTAAATAATAATTATGCATTAATTGTTTTATGCTTTGTGCTGAAAAGTTTTAGCAACGATTATATAATTACCGATAAAAAAAATGTTTAATAGTTGCAAAAAGTATATAGTTGCCATTATAATCTATAATAATGGTAAATATATAATTACTGTAAAAAGCATAAATTAAATAAGACATATAGTGGTTATTATATTATTATCACTAAAACTTTGCAAATAAAAGAAATTTTTGTACTACAAAAAATTATTAGAATAGCGACCGATTTTAGCGACTAAAAAAATTGGTTGCTAATAGCGACTGATTTAGCGACCGATATAGAATTTCTAGGACCAAAAAAAATTGGTCACTAAATCGGTCGCTAAATTATTTATAGTGACCGATTTTAGCAACTCACAAAATCGATCACTAACAGCAATCGAATTAGCCACCGATAAATTTATTATGCAACCAGAATAATGTTGGTCGCTAAATCGATCGCTATTTTTTAATTTAGTGACCGAATTAGCAACCAAAACAAGAGAAGAAACGACTTTAAAAATTTTTTGCCACAAAATCGGTCGCTATTTTTTAATTTAGCGACTGATTTTGCAACCGATACAGAAATAGGGTGAAATTTTGTTTGGTCGCTAATTCGGTTGCTAAGGCAATGGTCAATAAATTGGTTGCTAATTGTTAAGAGAGCGACCGATTTTAGCAACCAACCCCTAATAGCAACCGATAAGTTTATTATACAATCAGAATAAAGTTGGTCGCTAAATCGGTCGCTATTTTTTAATTTAGCGAGCGAATTAGCAACCAAAACAAGAGAAATAACGTCTTTGAGATTTTTTGTCACAAAATCAGTTGCTATTTTTTAATTTAGCGACCGATTTAGTTGCTAATTCAGTCACTAAGGCAATGGTCGCTAAATCGGTCACTAATTTCAATAAAATAATAAAGTTACTGAAATACCCTCGCAAACCCTAACTCAATTCACCCACACTATTCTCTTATTTTTCAAACAATTATTGAGTTACCCGGCGGAAGCATAGCACCGTCTTCTTCGTCGCAGTGCCGTCTCCTGAGGTCTCGTCACCGTCATCTTCTGAGGCTCGACATCGTCCCCTTCATCTTTGAGATCTCGGCGACGTTGGCGTCGTCCTAGTTCGCAGATCGTTTCATCACCATCCAAATCTGACTTTCTCATTGTCATGCTGTTCTTTTCTCACCGTTGCCTCCTCTGGTCGTGCCGCCTCCTCTGCTCACTCCTTTGTTGCAGATCGTCGCCTTGCCGTCCATATCTGCCATTGCTCTTTGTCACGTAGTTCATTTCTCACCGCCACCTCCTCTGGTAACTTCTTCTCCGGCAACAACAACAACAATCTCTCCAGTAACTTCTTCTCAAACTAATTTATTTGATATTTTGAAGCCTCAAATAACGATTTTATTTGGAGTTTCCACCCATTCATGAGTTTCACTTTCATCCAAAAATTCATTACTGAGTCGACTCGCTTCCCTTACACCTCAACTTTTGTTCTCACGTTCATTACTGTCGTAGCAGCTGCCGTTAGATTCCGCCGTTTGTCCAAACCGACGTTGTTTACGATGCCTTCTTCATCAGTAAACGACCTCGTTCTGCACAACTGCATCTTCTCGAGCAAGCTCTACTTCGATGTGCCTCACTCCAAGGTATAAACTAAGAATTAACAACACGTATTTGTAGTTTATTTGAACTTAGTTAGGTTTTTGTGCAATTTAAGTTTCGATAATCTATTCTGGACAGGAAAGTAACCATAACAAATGCAATGTATCCATGCCATGTGAATTAGGTCTTATATTGTATAATTTTACAATATGACAGTTATGATCTGCTTAACCCGGAATTATAATATCACTGGTATTTAAAAAAGTGGTGATATCTCTATATGCAGTCTTATGTTAAGTAATGTAGCAATTGCCAAACATAGGTTACTACTACTACTACTACTAGGATATTAATGTTCATTTTGTAGTAGTATTAATGGTTTGGATTCTCTTTTCTTATTATGTTTTCTGCATTTTCTGCAGCTTTATTTATACTCATGTACCTTACCTCCTCTAGACCGGACATTGTCCAAAGTGTGGGTGAATGTTCAAGGTTCGAATCTCACCCAAAAGAATCCCATCTCACGGCTGTTAAATGCATCATTAGATACATTAAGGGAACTTGTGATCATGGATTATGGTATCCTAAATCTGATGACTTTTGTGCAGTAGGGTTTTGTGATGCAGATTTTGCGGGAGATAGAGTGGATAGACGAAGCACATCCGGCATGTGTTGCTTCCTTTGAAGCTCACTCAATATGTGGTCAAGCAAAAAGCAAGCCACAGTGGCTTTATCCACAGCTGAAGCAGAATACATTTCCGCATCTGCATGTTGCACTCAACTAATTTGGTTAAAAACACAATTAGAAGATTACAAATTAAAAATAATAGTATACCCTTATTTTGTGATAATATGAGTGCTATAAACATTTCAAAAATCCTGTTTTGCACTCAAGAACAAAGCACATTGAAATTAAATATCATTTCATTAGAGAACATGTGCAAAAGGGAACTATTGATATTCAATTTGTAAAATCTGAAGACCAAATTGCTGATATTTTTACAAAACCCCTCTGTGAAGACAGATTCTGCACCTTGAGAAAAAGTTTGGAAATGTTTGATTTAAGTTTCATTGAAAATCTGTGAATTTTTAACTCTGTTCAGTTTTGTCTCGTAGGTTAGGACGAGATAAAAATGCAGGCTTGATGGAGGAGCTATGATTAAGGGGGAGGCAACGCAGATTTAAATTTTCATGGGCCCCACCATGGCAGTTTAGTTAGTTATTCTTTCTTTGAAAAATAAAATCACAAAATCCCTTGGATTGTCTTTTCATATCTTGTTGGAAGAAGCATGTTGTCAAATCATATCTTTTCCTTCCAACTAATCCCTTGATTCAAGGAAACTCCCTTTTTATCATTTTTTGAAACTCCCATTTGGTTAATAACCGCGCCATTATGGTCATTAACTTCCCCATCATCTCTCTCCAATCCACATTTATTGCACCACTAACCTCCTTCCACCCTCACTCTCCTTCGGCATTCACCCTTTCATATTCAACTCCTCCATTCATCCTATCATGAAAAAGAAAACTGCACTTAGGAGAAGTAGCTGAACCCCCATTCCAAAAAACCCACCTTTTTCATCACCTCCAACCCATACGCATATCCATCTCCATTCTACCTCCTCTTCTACTCATTCCCCTCCTTCCAAAAAGACCGAAACCATGCGCCGTAAGGTAGTTGCTCAGAAAACTTCAGGGAGAGGAAAAACTGAAAAGACCAAGGAACCTAGTGTTGAAGAGGATGAAGATGACTCACATGTATATTTGAGTATTTTAAGGTTGATTTGTCTAATGAATCTGTTGAGAACAAGGTTTCAATGATTAAAGGAGGAGGAGTTTCGGGCAAGAAAGGCAAGCGGTCTGTTCACTCTGAACCATCTCTCAGCGATCTGGAGAGCCATCCTGAACCCTCAAATGTCACTGCATCAATCCGGGAGGTGCTCAGTGAGTTCCGCAACATGTCCAAGTTGATGTTCAAATCCCACAAGACTGCCCAGAAATTGGAATATGAACAGGAAAGGGCTTGGAAGAAGTGTCACGAAAGGGTTGGCTTCATGATTAAGAGCTTTGATGATGAAATGGGGACAGAGGATTACGAAGATGATTCCGGTTCAGAGTTCAATCTTTCTGATGATTAATGACTGTTTCTTTACTTTTATTTGATATTGGCTCCATTAGGCTCAATCTGTTTTTTGTAGGAGCATGACTTGATACTCACTGCTCTATGATACTTTGATACACTCTTATTACTTTATTATGGATATTTTGTTGTGTTGTTCATATTTTGTGCAGGTGCCCCTTGACGACAAAAGAGGGAGGAAATTGAAACTAATGAAACAGGGGAGGATTTGCTGAAACAGGGGATGAAATTTTCAATTGAAAATTCATGATCACCCTTGTTCAAAGAATGCATGCTGTTATTGCATTTGTTTCACTATGGTTACTTCTGTTGGAAATGTTTTTGGCATTTGGTTTGACAATATATTTGTATTGATCATATGAATGTCTGGTTGTTGATTTATCTTGATGAACATGCTTGTATTGAAATAGGAATATTCTTATTCATCTTGGTAAACATGTTGGTTTGAAAATTTATTTTTGGCAGTTCCTTTAAACTGTGATATCTAACAGCTGCAATGTTTTTGATGTGATCATGAGTGATTCAAAAATATTTTCTTACTTGAATAATATTGCTCTGATATCTTGACTGAAAATATTTGAAAATTTTTTGAACTACATTGTTTTGGAATCAGTTGATGTGTGTAAAGTTTGAGCAGTAAGTCAGTTTATGATATCAAATGAGTTTTGATTATTAATTTAAAACTGCTCATAAATCAAGCATTTAGCATCATATAATATGCTAAATAACATTGTTCTTGAAGCTTGATTAAAATGTTACAGGTTAGTGCTTCCCTTGGTAAAATAAGCATACATCAGGGGGGAGCCATGTGACATTTAGAAAGGGGGAGAAATTCAACCTTCAAAGGGAGTACTCATACTCAATTTTTTAAAAATTTCTTTCCATTTCAATTTTAATAATATTTGTCATCAAGGGAGAGATTGATGAGTTTGGAAAACTCTAAATTAAATTGATGATGATCAAACATTATTAAACAGCAAAATTATTAATCTAATCTATATATGTTAATTAAATTAATTTTGCTGTGCAGGGTTTACTTGGGCCGAAAAATAATTCTGGTGGAAGTCCAATCACATTCAGCCTTTAGTTTTGATAATATATGATGAATATGGCTGAATTGATTTTGTTATGTTACTTGGGCCAACTTAATCAAACTAAAAATGCTCTCCTATGTGTTTATGCATGATCCAAAATTCATCAGGAAAGTAAATGTTACCAATTGGGCCAGATTAAATTTTGTTGCTACTAAGCCCAATATTATTTTTGATGAATGTTTCCAAGCTTGGTCCGAAACCAAGTTAAAAAGAAAACAATTTGGCTCCATGCTTTCAACGGATTCCATTTCCTTATTAGAGATGGATTTCAAAACTTAATTGCTAGTATTGGAAACATGAGAGAGAATTTGACATTGATTTGATTGAAGGCATCATTGCTACACGCCACTCTAAGGGAAGTAAAAGCAAGTTATTTTCAATTAATTTGTTTAATCACATTGAGTTGCTTTTCTTCAGATTCTCTCTTCTCTCTCATTCTTTCTTCTTCTTCGGTCATTGTCCAGAAAATAATGGAAGCTATGTTCAGCTACCAAAAGAAAGAAGGAGCTGCATGCATCAAGACCATCAAGCTAATGATGGCAAGAAAACATACTAAAATAAAAATGAGCTGTGGCTAAGATTGTCATCAAATATGGATAGATTTGGTGAGGTAATCTTGGGTTCTTCATGCTCAAAAAGGAAGAAGAAGATCTCGGCCAGCAAGGTGAGATTCTTGGAAGAGATGGCTTGTCTTTGATTCTGCTCAACCCCCACAGGAAGTAGCTAGAGTGGCAAAGTGATGGTAGAGGCAGAAATTGAAGCAGATGAAGTCATCATCATCATGAAGCATCAAGGCCCAGAAATCCATCTTGGAGAAGCAAGCCAATGATGGAGAGCTTGGATTGATGAAGAGTGATGACTAAGGAAGGACTAGAGGTAATTGCATGTTGGTTATTGCATGGTTATCTCTTCTCTCTCTGTGTGGCCGAACCGATTTCTTGAAGGAAGAAGAAGTTGGCTTGGGTTTTTGACTTCAAGTGTGGAGGCTTCTCTCTTCTATAAAAAGGGAGAACAGCCACTGGTTGGAGCAAGGAGTTAGAAGTAAGCAGTGAGAGTGCAAGGCACAGGATTCTCAGAGCTACCTAAGCTTACAGATTTTCTTCTCCTTCAATGTATTCTGTTTTGTATTTTTCTGTTTAATTTTGTCATGTCTTGAGTCTCATGGAAAAAGGCAAACAGTGAGGTTTGTATAAAAAAAGCCATAGAGCGGAAAAAGGCAGAGAGTGCAAAATTAAATGAAAAAGCCATAGATGTCCGTAGAGTTCCTTTGTTCATCTATGTTGTGTTTCATGATTCTTTGGGAATCTCCTTGTAAGTTGGGTTAGCACTTTACAGTTTGTAATCAGGTTGATTATAGTGAAATTCCATTATTGTTGTGATGGAGAATGGATGTAGGCTGCACTGCACTTAGCAGCTGAACAAGGATATATTTGGGTGTAATCTTCTTTCTCTCCTACTCCATTTCTGTTTTCTACTGCACAGGAGCAAAAACAAAAAATGTCTCGTGCTAAGTGACGAGACAAAATGAAAAAGTCTCGTGGCTAGGGACGAGCTAAAAACAGAAAAGTCTCCTCTAAATCCAGCAAGTGTTAGCAAGCAAAAAAGGGGCTAAGATTCAACCCCCCTTCTCTTAGCCACTGAAACCATCAATTGGTATCAGAGCTTGGTCTTAAAGAGATCAAGCTTTGCAGCTTGGAGTAAAGATCCTCATGGCAGAAAACAGTGGCGCAAATGTGGTGTCCTATAATCTGACTGAAGGTCAATCAAGCAACAGACCTCCTCTTTTCAATGGGAAAAATTATACCTATTGGAAGGAGAGGATGAAGATATTTGTACAAGCAGTGGATTACAGACTTTGGAAGATTATCCTGGAAGGGCCTCAATTTCCAACTACCACAAGTGCTGAAGGAGTAGTCACTCTCAAACCAGAAGCAAGATGGACTGTGGAAGATAGGAAGAAGATATAATTAAATGCCAAAGCAGTTAATCTGCTCAACTGTGCTATCAGCTTCGAGGAGTACCGACGAGTATCAAGATGCACAACGGCAATGGAAATCTGAGACAAATTGCAAATCACCCATGAAGGAACCACCATTGTAAAGAAGACTTGGACAGACATGTTGAACAGAGAGTATGAAATGTTTGCAATGAAGGAAGGAGAGTCCATTGATGAACTGTTCGAACGGTTCAACGCCATCATTGTTGGCTTAGATGCTCTGGGAATTACACATTCAGAATCTGTGATAGTGAGAAGAGTGTTGAGATGTCTTACAAAAGAGTGGAAACAAAAGCTTTAATTATTTCTGAGAGCATTGGCTTAGATTCCATGACAGTTGATGATTTGAGAGGAAATCTTCTTGCTTTTGAAAACACCTATTTGAAAAAAGATTCAAAAAAGAAAGGAATTGCCTTTTCTTCTGTGACTAATCCTCTGGATGATGAATCCAATGATAACTCTTCTGAAAATGAGTTTGTGTTGTTTGCAAAAAAATTCAGGAAAATGGTGAAGCTCAAAGGCAAAGGCAGCAGCTCAAGGAAGATGAAGAAAGACCTTAGCAAAGTAACCTGTTACAATTGCAAGGAAATGGGGCATTTCAGATCTGATTGTCCCAAGTTAAAGAAGGAGGAAAAGCCGAAAAGAGTAAAGAAGAAGGGACTGATGGCCTCATGGGAAGACTTGAAAAATGACTCAGATGATGATGATGAAGAAACCGAGACCAAGTCACAACCATGTCTCATGGCAGATCACATAGATCAGGTAGTCTTTCATAACCCTAACACTAAAGATCTTCATCTTATGATAGACCACCTTTCTGAAAAAATAAGATGTTTTCTGCTGGAAAATCAAGAGCTTGAACAACAAATCACCATTCTTAAAGCTGAAAATAGTTTTCTTAAAGAGAAAGTAAGAGAGGCTGAAACTGCTTGTGATCTTGTTGAGGAAAATAAGCAGTTAAGAGCCCAAATTCAGAGCTGTGAAAGTAATCATTCCGTTCTTGCATAGTAGATTGTTTTAAGCAAAATGAAGAGTTGCTTAAAGAGGTTAAAAGGCTTAAGGAAGACTTAGCCAAATTCAGCCAAAGTTCTGAAAATCTGAATCAAATCTTGGCTAGTCAAAAACCTCTTTATGATAAGGCTGCGTTGGAGTTTTATAAATCTGAAAAATCTCATTTTGAAAACATTGCTTCATCTTCAAATGATACAAGGTATCAAGACCCCACCTACTTTAACAAAACAGCAACTCCAAGATTTTGTAGGCTATGCAATCGAAATGGACACTTTCCTATTCAATATTTTTTTGGTGAAAGAATGGTTGGTGATAAGGTCTATAAAATTGTTTTTGATTACAATGGCTTAGGACATAGAAGATGGTTTAACGTAAAAGGATCCAAAAAAATTTGGATACCTAAGGTCACTTAAGCTTGTTTTGTAGGTGTGCCTAGCATCCAAACGGAAAGAAAATATGTGGTATATGGATAGCGGATGCTCTAGGCATATGACCGGAAAGACAACCTTCTTCATAAAGCTTGATGAATATGATGGAGGACTTGTCACATTCGGTGATGATGTAAAAGGAAAAATAGTGGCTGTTGGAAAAGTTGGTAAAAATTTTTCTTCTTGTATAAATGATGTTCTTCTTGTACATGGTTTGAAACATAATTTGCTTAGTGTTAGTCAATTGTGTGATTTGGGTTTTGAAGTTGTTTTTAAGAAGTTTGCTTGTTTGGTTGTTTGTGAGAAAACTGGGGACATTTTATTTGAAGCCAAAAGGTGTAACAATGTGTATGGATTAACTCTTGAGGATTTAAAGGAACAAAATGTAACATGCTTTACATCTCTTGAATCTGAAAAATGGCTTTGGCATAGAAAGTTGGGACATGCTAGCATGTACCAAATTTCTAAGCTAGTTAAAAAGAATTTGGTTAGAGAAATTCCAAACATCAAGTTTGATAAGGATCTTACTTGTGATGCTTGCCAATTGGGCAAACAAGTAAAATCCTCTTTTAAATCAAAAGATGGAATCTCAACCAAAAGGCCATTGGAGATGTTACATATTGATCTTTTTGGTCCTACTAGAACTCAAAGTTTAGGAGGAAAACACTATGGTCTTGTGGTGGTAGATGATTACTCTAGATTTGGTTGGGTACTTTTCCTTGCTCATAAGAATGATGCCTTTCATGCCTTCTCCACCCTTTGCAAGAAAATTCAAAATGAAAAGGATTTGAAATTGCCCATTTAAGAAGTGATCACGGAAGAGAATTTGAAAATCAAGACTTTGAAAAATTCTGTGATGACTTAGGGATCTCTCATAATTTTTCATGCCCTAGAACCCCCCCCAACAAAATGGGGTGGTTGAAAGAAGGAATAGAAGCCTTCAAGAAATTACTAGAGCTATGCTATGTGAGAGTGAGATTCCTAAATTTTTATGGGCTGAAGCTGTGAACACATCATGTTATATTTTGAATAGAACGATCATTAGAAAAGGGTTAAAGAAAACCCCTTATGAGCTATGGAAAGGAACCCCTCCAAATCTTAAGTACTTTCATGTTTTTGGATGCAAATGTTTTGTGCTTAATAATAAAGAAAATCTTGGAAAGTTTGATCCAAAATCCTATGAAGGAATATTTGTTGGATATTCCACCACAAGCAAGGCCTATAGAATTTATCTCAAGGAGCATAGGACTATAGAGGAATCCATACATGTTACTTTTTGTGATTCTAACTTAATTCCCAGTACTGTGATAGATAATGATTCAGATGGTGAAGAAGCTGGAACAAGCAAAGAAAATTCCAAATCTTTTCAGAACGAAGAATCTTCCAGTCCAGTTTTGTCTCGTCAGATTGGAGGAGACATTTCCATTTTGTCTCCTGAGCAGGCACGAGCAACTGAAACAGTGAGACCACCAGAAGTTCATCAAAGCTCTACACCTGTCTGAAAGCCTAGAGAATGGAAGTCCATGAGGGGTTATCCTCATGACTTCATCATTGGTAATCCCTCTCAAGGAGTAACAACAAGATCATCCACCAAAAGGCAAACCGAACCTAGCAATCTTGCTCTCTTGTCACAAATAGAGCCCAACAATGTCAAACAAGCTCTTGAAGACCCATCATGGGTTAAAGCAATGCAAGAGGAGCTTGCTCAATTTGACAAGAATGAGGTTTGGACACTAGTACCTCATCCGGACGTAAGAAAGTTACCGGTACTAAGTGGGTATTTAAAAATAAGCTTGGTGAGGATGGACAAGTTGTTCGTAACAAGGCTAGATTAGTGGCCCAATGTTACGATCAAAAAAAGGGTATAGATTTTGATGAGTCTTTTGCTCCGGTAGCTAGAATGGAAGCAATTAGATTGCTTCTTGCCTATGCCGCCCATAAAGGTTTCAAAATGTTTCAAATGGATGTTAAGTGTGCTTTCCTTAATGGCTTTATTGATAGAGAAGTGTATGTAGCACAACCCCCCGGTTTTGAACAAAAAGAGTTTCCAAATCATGTTTTCAAATTAACTAAGGCTCTTTATGGTCTTAGACAAGCTCCAAGAGCTTGGTATGAAAGGCTTAGTGCCTTCTTGTTGGAAAATCAATTTCAAAGGGGTACCACCGACACTACTTTATTTATTAAAGCATCTAATGATGATATACTCCTTGTTCAAGTTTATGTTGATGACATTGTATTTGGATCGGCCAACATTTTCTTGTGTGAAGAGTTTGGAAAACTCATGACTAGTGAGTTTGAAATGAGTTTAATGGGAGAGCTTACTTTCTTTCTTGGCCTCCAAATTAAACAAACTCCTAGTGGTACTTTTATTTACCAAGGAAAGTATGCAAAAGAACTTATTAAAAAGTTTGGCCTAGAAAATTCCAAATCAATGGGTACACCGATGCATCCCAACACAAAACTTGAAAAGGATGAGGATGGTCAAGATGTGGATGAAACAAGGTATAGGGGAATGATAGGTTCACTCATGTACCTTACCTCCTCTAGACCGGATATTGTCCAAAGTGTGGGTGTATGTTCAAGGTTCCAATCTCACCCAAAAGAATCCCATCTCACGGCTGTTAAACGCATCATTAGATACATTAAGGGAACTTGTGATTATAGATTATGGTATCCTAAATCTGATGACTTTTGTGCAGTAGGGTTTTGTGATGCAGATTTTGCGGGAGATAAAGTGGATAGACGAAGCACATCCGGCATGTGTTGCTTCCTTTGAAGCTCACTCAATATATGGTCAAGCAAAAAACAAGCCACAGTGGCTTTATCCACAGCTGAAGCAGAATACATTTCCGCATCTGCATGTTGCACTCAATTAATTTGGTTAAAAACACAATTAGAAGATTACAAATTAAAAATCAATAGTATACCCTTATTTTGTGATAATATGAGTGCTATAAACATTTTAAAAAATCCTGTTTTGCACTCAAGAACAAAGCACATTGAAATTAAATATCATTTCATTAGAGAACATGTGCAAAAGGGAACTATTGATATTCAATTTGTAAAATCTGAAGACCAAATTGCTGATATTTTTATAAAACCCCTCTGTGAAGACAGATTCTGCACCTTGAGAAAAAGTTTAGGAATGTTTGATTTAAGTTTCATTGAAAATCTGTGAATTTTTAACTCTGTTCAGTTTTGTCTCGTAGGTTAGGACGAGATAAAAATGCAGGCTTGATGGAGGAGCTATGATCAAGGGGGAGGCAACGCAGATTTAAATTTTCATGGGCCCCACCTAATAATTCCTAACCCCACCATGGCAGTTTAGTTAGTTATTCTTTCTTTGAAAAATAAAATCACAAAATCTCTTGGATTGTCTTTTCATATCTTGTTGGAAGAAGCATGTTGTCAAATCATATCTTTTCCTTCCAACTAATCCCTTGATTCAAGGAAACTCCCTTTTTATCATTTTTTAAAACTCCCATTTGGTTAATAACCGCGCCATTATGGTCATTAACTTCCCCATCATCTATCTCCAATCCACATTTATTGCACCACTAACCTCCTTCCACCCTCACTCTCCTTCGTCATTCACCATTTCATATTCAACTCCTCCATTCATCCTATCATGAAAAAGAAAACTGCACTTAGGAGAAGTAGCCGAACCCCCATTCCAAAAAACCCACCTTTTTCATCACCTCCAACCCATACACATATCCATCTCCATTCTACCTCCTCTTCTACTCATTCCCCTCCTTCTAAAAAGACCGAAACCATGCGCCGTAAGGTAGTTGCTCAGAAAACTTCAAGGAGAGGCAAAATTGGAAAGACCAAGGAACCTAGTGTTGAAGAGGATGAAGACGACTCACATGTATATTTGAGTATTTTAAGGTTGATTTGTCTAATAAATCTGTTGAGAACAAGGTTTCAATGATTAAAGGAGGAGGAGTTTCGGACAAGAAAGGCAAGCGGTCTGTTCACTCTGAACCATCTCTCAGCGATCTGGAGAGCCATCCTGAACCCTCAAATGTCACTGCATCAATCCGGGAGGTGCTCAGTGAGTTCCGCAACATGTCCAAGTTGATGTTCAAATCCCACAAGACTGCCCGGAAATTGGAATATGAACAGGAAAGGGCTTGGAAGAAGTGTCACGAAAGGGTTGGCTTCATGATTAAGAGCTTTGATGATGAAATGGGGACAGGGGATTACGAAGATGATTCCGGTTCAGAGTTCAATCTTTCTGATGATTAATGACTGTTTCTTTACTTTTATTTGATATTGGCTCCATTAGGCTCAATCTGTTTTTTGTAGGAGCATGACTTGATACTCACTGCTCTATGATACTTTGATACACTCTTGTTACTTTATTATGGATATTTTGTTGTGTTGTTCATATTTTGTGCAGGTGCCCCTTGATGACAAAAGAGGGAGGAAATTGAAACTAATGAAACAGGGGAGGATTTGCTGAAACAGGGGATGAAATTTTCAATTGAAAATTCATGATCACCCTTGTTCAAAGAATGCATGCTGTTATTGCATTTGTTTCACTATGGTTACTGTTGTTGGAAATGTTTCTGGCATTTGGTTTGACAATATATTTGTATTGATCATATGAATGTCTGGTTGTTGATTTATCTTGATGAACATGCTTGTATTGAAATAGGAATATTCTTATTCATCTTGGTAAACATGTTGGTTTGAAAATTTATTTTTGGCAGTTCCTTTAAACTGTGATATCTAACAGCTGCAATGTTTTTGATGTGATCATGAGTGATTCAAAAATATTTTCTTACTTGAATAATATTGCTCTGATATCTTGACTGAAAATATTTGAAAATTTTTTGAACTACATTGTTTTGGAATCAGTTGATGTGTGTAAAGTTTGAGCAGTAAGTCAGTTTATGATATCAAATGAGTTTTGATTATCAATTTAAAACTGCTCATAAATCAAGCATTTAGCATCATATAATATGCTAAATAACATTGTTCTTGAAGCTTGATTAAAATGTTACAGGTTAGTGCTTCCCTTGGTAAAATAAGCATACATCAGGGGGGAGCCATGTGACATTTAGAAAGGGAGAGAAATTCAACCTTCAAAGGGAGTACTCATACTCAATTTTTTAAAAATTTCTTTCCATTTCAATTTTAATAATATTTGTCATCTAGGGGGAGATTGATGAGTTTGGAAAACTCTAAATTAAATTGATGATGATCAAACATTATTAAACAGCAAAATTATTAATCTAATATATATATGTTAATTAAATTAATTTTGCTGTGCATGGTTTACTTGGGCCGAAAAATAATTCTGGTGCAAGCCCAATCACATTCAGCCTTTAGTTTTGATAATATATGATGAATATGGCTGAATTGATTTTGTTATGTTACTTGGGCCAACTTAATCAAACTAAAAATGCTCTCCTATGTGTTTATGCATGATCCAAAATTCATCAGGAAAGCAAATGTTACCAATTGGGCCAGATTAAATTTTGTTGCTACCAAGCCCAATATTATTTTTTATGAATGTTTCCAAGCTTGGTCCGAAACCATGTTAAAAAGAAAACAATTTGGCTCCATGCTTTCAACGGATTCCATTTCCTTATTAGAGATGGATTTCAAAACTTAATTGCTAGCATTGAAAACATGAGAGAGAATTTGACATTGATTTGATTGAAGGCATCATTGCTACACGCCACTCTAAGGGAAGTAAAAGCAAGTTATTTTCAATTAATTTGTTTAATCACATTGAGTTGCTTTTCTTCAGATTCTCTCTTCTCTCTCATTCTTTCTTCTTCTTCGGTCATTGTCCAGGAAATAATGGAAGCTATGTTCAGCTACCAAAAGAAAGAAGGAGCTGCATGCATCAAGACCATCAAGCTAATGATGGCAAGAAAACATACTAAAATAAAAATGAGCTGTGGCTAAGATTGTCATCAAATATGGATAGATTTGGTGAGGTAATCTTGGGTTCTTCATGCTCAAAAAGGAAGAAGAAGATCTCGGCCAGCAAGGTGAGATTCTTGGAGGAGATGGCTTGTCTTTGATTCTGCTCAACCACCACAGGAAGTAGCTAGAGTGGCGAAGTGATGGTAGAGGCAGAAATTGAAGCAGATGAAGTCATCATCATCATGAAGCATCAAGGTCCAGAAATCCATCTTGGAGAAGCAAGCCAGTGATGGAGAGCTCGGATTGATGAAGAGTGATGACTAAGGAAGGACTAGAGGTAATTGCATGTTGGTTATTGCATGGTTATCTCTTCTCTCTCTGTGTGGCCGAACCGATTTCTTGAAAGAAGAAGAAGTTGGCTTGGGTTTTTGGCTTCAAGTGTGGAGGCTTCTCTCTTCTATAAAAAGGGAGAACAACCACTGGTTGGAGCAAGGAGTTAGAAGTAAGCAGTGAGAGTGCAAGGCCCAAGATTCTCAGAGCTACCTAAGCTTACAGTTTTTCTTCTCCTTCAATGTATTCTGTTTTGTATTTTTCTGTTTAATTTTGTCATGTCTTGAGTCTCATGGAAAAAGACAAACAGTGAGGTTTGTATAAAAAAGCCATAGAGCGGAAAAAGGCAGAAAGTGCAAAATTAAAAGAAAAAGCCATAGATGTCCATAGAGTTCCTTTGTTCATCTATGTTGTGTTTCATGATTCTGTGGGAATCCCCTTGTAAGTTGGGTTAGCACTTTACAGTTTGTAATCAGGTTGATTATAGTGAAATTCCATCATTGTTGTGATGGAGACTGGATGTAGACTGCACTGCACTTAGCAGCTGAACAAGGATATATTTGGGTGTAATCTTCTTTCTCTCCTACTCCATTTCTGTTTTCTACTGCACAGGAGCAAAAATAAAAAATGTCTCATACTAAGTGACGAGACAAAATGAAAAAGTCTCGTGGCTAGGGACGAGCTAAAAATAGAAAAGTCTCCTCTAAATCCAGCAAGTGTTAGCAAGCAAAAAGGGGGCTAAGATTCAACCCCCTTCTCTTAGCCACTGAAACCATCAATAACTTATTTGTAGAGTGTAAAGTAAAGTTGACTTTAAAATTTATGAGTTGATTTGAAAGCGTAAAAATCTTGATTTAGAGTGTAGGCACCAAAATATTGACTACTATAGTATTGGCTACGCCTACCATTATTCATGCTTAGCTCCTTTTATAACATGACAGGATGATTTGGCTATGGAAGCAAGGGAGAAAATTGTACTTTAGGAGTTAGACAAGGAGGCATGGAAGAGGGTCAACCTTAGTTTTCTCAAGGATTTTTTTCATTTTATGTAAATGGTATTTTTTTTTTCTTTGCTTGTTTTTTGCATAATTTAAAGCCATTAGCTATAAAACCATCAATGTGCATTTGGATCGTGGATCATAAATTTGATGTATTTATGAATTTTATCTCTTTTAATTTCTATATTTCGATATAAATATTGTAAATATTTTTTGTATTTATTTAAAAAATTAATCTATGTTTGATTCTTTTTATATTTTGTTGAAATATAATTATTTATAAAAATCAAGTTTTAATAGTGGTATATGTGAAATTAGTAGAAATCTATAATTAGAAAATCAGTAACAGTGACCGATTTAGCTACCGATTTTAGATTTTTAGATCAGACATCAGCGACCGATTTAGCAACCGATTTTATCAATGACCAATTTAGCGACCAAAAAAGTGGTTACCATTTAGCGACCGATTTAGCGACCAATATCGTTTGGTACTAGTTTGGTAGCATTGGTTGAAAATCGGTCGCTAATATCATTTGCTAACGGACTTCGGTCGCTATTTTTAAATTAGCGACCAAGGTTTTAGCGACTACCAGAATCGGCCGCTATTCCGGTAATTTCTTGCAGTGATAGGGGCTCAATCGAAAAGAAAAAAATATAAGGATCTAATTGAAAATTCAGTAAAACTATAAGGATCGAGAGAATAATCAAAACACTTACAAACTTATTTGTCCAAACAAAATCTTCTAATTTTGAAGAAAAACATATAAAAATAAAAAAAAAATCGTATGTCAATAATAAAACATGAAGAAAAAAAAGATGAAGCGTGTTGAGTGGAAGAAAAAAAATAGAAATACAACTAACAGTAAAAAAAAAACAGAAAAAACAAAAATTAAAAGAAATAAAAAGAAAAGATGAACAGCAAAAACGAAAAGAAGAAAAAAAAAAAACTAGAAAAAAAGCACGTGATTTTCCGCGCATGTTTGCGTGGATGATTTTTAGTTAGTGAATAAATTCTTAGACCAATTTAATTAGAAGAATTTGATTTGTTCATATAGTTTAAGGAGAAAAAGGGAAGTATAGGGAGAAAAAGGGAAGAATAAACATTTTTTTTATTAAAAAATTATCATGTTTTATGCTTACTTGTCTATGTATTTCATACTTAATTACTAGGTAAATATAGAAGATTGAAACACAAACGAGAAAAAAAAAATGTTTCTTTTTTTCAAATCTGCTTCTCTATATGCATATATCATGCATGTTTTGCTAAAAAAATGTAGGGGATAAGAGGTACAAAGGGAAAACAAAATATTTGTTTTTTTAGAGTTAGTGTTTGCTTATCTATGTATATATCGCTTTATCTAGACAAGTGTATGGATAATAAGATACATGTAAAAGAAAAATATGTTTTTTTTTTAATTTATATTTATATATATCGTATTTATTAGACAACATAATAGATAAAAATGTCAACAAAAAAAAAAAAAAACAAGTTTGTTTTTGTTTAAAACTTATATTTACTTGTCTGTATGTATTTTGTTTTTTGGGTAAGTGAAGTAAAATTAAAAAAGAAACATAATCTCAGCACACACATGCATACAATATATATAGGGTGTTGATTTAAAGTGTTGCATCTATAGCATGTCTGAATATTTAGCGTACTTTTTTATTATGTTATTGTTTAAAAAATATAAATATAAATAAATAATAATTAATATAAAATCATTCAAAATGATAAATTTGGGGTAGTTTTATTAGTTAGAATTAAATGATTAATGGTCTCAAATTTAAATTTTAAGAGTATAAGTAGAGAAACTAAATATTAAAATATTCTTAAATTAATCAAAGACATATTATATAGAATTTTTTTGGATAAGAAATGACTTACATTCTTAGACAATTATTAAACGAAAGAGCGCAAACCTACTCTCACTTTTCTTCATTAAGATTAGTTGATTACTAATAAAAAAAATTAATATTACTTAAATTCTTTCGTTTTAATTAATTATTATTTGCAACTAGAGTAAATTACTATTTTTTGAACAATTTGAGTACAAACAATTCTAAAAATAAAATATGTAAATAATTAATTCATCAAAAGTTGAATTAATATGACAAAACTACTCAATAAATTATCCATTTTGAATAGTTTAATTTGGTCGAACTAAACCAATCTTTTAATAGGTATTATTAATTTAGTTTATATATTTTATTATTAGAATTGTCAACTTTTAAATCTTTCATGATTAAAAATAATAATTTAGGCTTGCGATTAAATAGAACTTTAAGATGAGACAATTATTTGATATACTAATTGAGGAAGTTGCATGTTATTTTTAATAAAAATAGAGACATTTTATACACCATGGAGTAATTGAGTAAGAAATTCTTAGTTCATAAGGTGAGGTTATTCATTAAATTTGAAAAAGTTAAGAGAAAAAAAAGAAATAATAAAAAAATAAATCAATAATATAAACAGTAAAATTAAAAAAAAAAAGATAAATACGTTTTTGATTTCTTAACTCGAAGATAAATAAATTTCTGATTAATTAAAAATACAAAAACATCAATCACTTTTTAAAACGTAAGACATCTTAAATCTTTCTATCCAAAATTAAAATATAAAAATAAATAAATCTTTTAAAAGAATTAAAATATCTCACATTTTAAAACATAAAGAACATTTTCATATTTTTATTAATTAAAAATTTATTTAGGTTCGAATTAAAAAGTTAGACATTTATTTATCATTTTCTAAAAAAGTTGTGAAATAGAATAAATAAAACTTTCTGATATGAATAATATTGTATTGGTAAAATCGATGCTTATTCTGAAATCGGCTAACATAAACAATACAAGGGAAAGAAAACAAGATTAATGGATGCATATATATTATTCTTTGTCATTTCTATTGGACAAATTCTGCCGCTATAAGTTCAAGATGCAACAATGCATTTATGTTTTATCTAGCTCAGTATATAGTATAGCTCCACTATATATACATTACAATAATCTTTGACATACAAATTGAACATTATATTATATTGCATGCAAGATGAATCATAAGATGACTTGTTGGGTCCCTTTGTTAATAGCTTCAGTATGGCTAAGTTCAAGAATGACGACGTTGGAGGGTCGTCATGTGTCAAATAATAATTTTCATCCTCTTGTGAGTAATGATGATTCAGAAGGAGCGAGATGGGCTGTGCTTGTCGCTGGTTCCAATGGGTTTGGAAATTATAGGCACCAAGCCGATATTTGCCATGCTTACCAAATAATGAAGAATGGAGGCCTTAAAGATGAAAATATCATTGTATTCATGAGTGATGACATCGCCAATAATGAAGAAAACCCAAGGCCTGGCGTTATAATCAATCATCCCAATGGTTCAGATGTTTATCAAGGTGTTCCTAAGGTAATTAAATACAACATAATATATCTACTTTTATCTATTTTACGAAATTATTAATTTAAAATAGAAATGTTAATATAATATAAACTGTTCAATTACATCTGATTGTTTAAATGACTATTAACAAAATTAATTATTTTTACTAACATAATAACATATAATTATTTTACATTTATAATATATCAAAATTAATATATATAAATTGAACCAATTTATAAACTAATGTGTTGAGCATATTTAAACTCAAATGTAGTAAATTAAAAAAAAAAAAACTCAAGTCATGAAAAGAATGACATTTCATACTCTCTCTTTCCTCTTTTTCGATATGAGACAAAATGTTAGTTTTAAGTTTTCAAATAAAAGCAGATACCTGAGAACTTATTCATGAGATGCTTGATTATTTTACAAATATATATATAACGAATGTATTTTGTTACTAAAATAGAAATATGATGATTTGAGCTTTGTAAGTTGTAACTCTAAGGAAAACAATATTCAACTACTAAAATTGTTAATTAACATGCGAAAATCATATACTAATTCACACTTAACAAAAAAAGGCCAAAATTCAATTCTTCAAATTGTGAGTCACTCCAATATAATATGATAATTGAATAGTACAAAGTATTCTTCAAATTTAATTGATAAATAAAGATAACAATAAAATTGATCTCTTAATTTTTATTCATAATCAAAATGGCCCCTCACTTAAGGAACCAAATTGATTGAAAACCTTTTGTGTCATATGTTCTTAGTCTAATAATATACATACCACATGGTATTTAATGTTCTATATTAGTCTTTTGTTAATATCTTTTATTAACTAGTCTATTGAGAAAAAATTAACTCGATTGATATAATTTGAAATTAATGGACTAATTTGATCAGTTTAAATATCGAAAGAGCAATATAATTATTGTGTGAAAATTAAAAGACCGATTTAATTATTATCTCAACTTTGTAGGACTATACCGGAAATTACACAAGTGCGGAAAACTTATACGCCGTAATAAGTGGGAACCAAAGTGCTATTACCGGAGGCAGTGGTAAGATGCTGAATAGTGGTCCGAATGACACCATTTTTATTTACTATGCTGACCATGGTGGACCAGGCATCATTGGTAAGTGTCACTAACATATTATTTAATTCTTATTTAAACTTTATATTCATATATAGATATCTGAAGAGGAACATCTTTAATTTGTGTAGTAAAATCACAAGATTCATGCTTTAGAAGTGGTACAGATATTTTAGAGCATTAGTAATTTTTGGCTAACCGTTGTTAACCAATATATATATTAAACTTTTGATATGTTATTAGTTTTTGCATATACATATACACACATAAATTACTACGATTTTCTGTACTAATATATTATACAAATTGATGAATAACATTTACATACAAATTATTATATTTTAGTTTTGAGAAAATTCCACTCTCCTTGCCTGAAAAAAGCTAAAATGACACTTCCTTTCCTTCTTTTGTAAAATATACATTTTCTTATTTATAACTTTTAAAAAATTTCATCTTTAATCCATTTTAAAATTTGTGTTAGCTAATATTAATTTTATCTATTTTTTAAAAAATTATTTTTTACAGAAATACTCTTTAACAAAAATTTTATTTTTTTATCATTAAATTTTTTTTACCAAAATATTTTTTAATAAATTATTTTTTATTGATTAAATTATATTTTTATCAAAATAAAAAATTAATAATTAAATTATTTTTTTCTAAGATACCCTTCAATAATTTTTTAATTATTAAATTATGATTTTACCAAAATTTCGTTAATAATTATTTTTATATTTTACTATTAATTTTTTGATATCAATATATATTATTTTAACATTAAATAAAAAAATATTACCACTGTTAATATGTATAACAATTAGTATATATTGATATCGAAAAATAATCTTATCAAGATTTTTTTATTTAATGTTAAAATAATATATATTGATATCAAAATATTAATAGTAAAATATAACTATAATTGTTAACTGAAAATTTTGGTAAAATTATAATTTAATAATTAAAAAAAATATTGAAGGATATCTTAGAAAGAAATAATTTAATTATTAAATTTTTAAAAAAATATTTTGATAAAAATATAATTTAATAAATAAAAAGATAATTTATTAAAGGGTATTTAGTAAGCAAAATTTAATGACAAAAAATAAAATTTTTGCTAAAGAGTATTTTTGTAAAAAAATAATTTATCTTTTCTTGAAAAATAGAGAAAGTTAACATTAATTAACACAAAAAATTTAAAATGGATTAAAAAAAAATTTTTAATTATAAAGAAAAAAATATACATTTTATAAATAGAAGAGATAGAAGTATCATTTTAGCATCTCTCAAAAAAAGAAGTGGAATTTTGTCTTTAATTTTTACTTCTCCTAATATTATTAGCTATATATTCGCCTCTTAACGAAACTATGAAAAGTATTTAAATATTTTAAATAAAAAATATTAAGAGTCCTAACTCCTGACTACCTATCTTTTTAATTATTATCTTAATTTTTAAATAATTTTTTTAATTTTTATCCTTTTGATATTTTTTTTTTAAAAAAACATGGTATATATATTTAAATTGTTTACTCTTTTAAATATTAAAAGAATAATTAAGAGCGAAGATAAATTAACACTCTTAATCATTACTATTTATACTATATGAAATGTGCAGTTGAGTTAACAATTTAATTATTAATCCTTTTATATATTTTGTTTGAATTTAGAGTTACCGTAACTAAAACAAAAGTGTTATAAAGATGCTACTAAATTACTAATATTTCTTTTGCACTTATTTTTGAAAATTTAATTTTAATATATTGTTAGTATAAAATTATTTTATACGTATATTCAATTATGTATTAATATATATATCAACAAAAATAATTATTTTTTATATTAACGATATAAATAATTATTTAAAAAATAGATATAATTAAACCACTGCATAAAATATTTTATACCATCTGGGCATCAAAATTTAAACTCTTATTTTAAAACATAACTGTTTGCTGACTTTTCTCTCTCTCTTGATTATCTCATTACAACAAAATTACAAAGCCTCTTTTAATAGTATCATTGGGAAAACAGCCATTGCTATCATTGGGACCAACCGGTACTTTTAATACTACTAAGAACGAACGACTTCAATGCTCACAAAATTTTTCATGAGAAAACCAAATAAAACAAAACTTACCTAGTATATAATAATATCTTATTATATACATTGATTGAAGGTGTGAAAGAGACATACAAATCATAAATTAACTGGGTAAATACAATTTGATCAGGTATGCCAGTTGGGGATTTCGTTGTGGCCAATGATTTTATAAATGTATTGAAAAGCAAACATGCGGCTAACGCCTATAAAAAGATGGTCAGTTTTTCTTGAACGCTGAATTAAATTTTACTTGTTGTAAGGTGTTGAATTTATTTGACTAGTTGATATAATTGGAAAAAAGGTAATATACTTGGAAGCATGTGAATCTGGGAGCATGTTCGAAGGGATTCTTCCAGAAAACATAAACATATACGTAACCACCGCTTCCAATGCAAATGAGAGCAGCTGGGGTTGTTACTGCCCTGGAGATCCGACATATCCTCCTCCTCCTGAGTTTCAAACTTGCTTGGGAGATTCTTATAGCGTTTTATGGATGGAAGACAGGTCTGTATATATAATAATTTAGCCACTAAATCAACTATTCACGTAGAATAATATACGTTGGAATATAAAATAGAATACATATTGAGAATAACTTAAACGATACATATATTCATATATAAATAGAATATATAAACATTATGTGATTGATTAGGCCATTGATTTTTAGTTAAGAATTTATTGTTTTCCAAGTGGCTTCTTTTTATCTTTTGGCCAATAATCTCTTCAATGATTCTTGGCTCAAGAATTATCTTTTTCATGCATGATATATATTAGTCACTAAATTAAATAACAGTGTAACTAAATATTTTTTAAATATTATCCTTTATTTAATTTTAAAGGAGAAAGAAAATAAAAATAAAAAGTAATTTTTTATTTTTTGAATAACTGATTCGTGAAAGTGAATATTTAAATTAATTAAATAATAATAAATTCTTAAAAAGATTCACCAAAAACTGAATTTTAAATAACAAGTAGCATTTCTAATTAAGTACATGCATTTGCGCATTTAGATATTTTATAACTGTTTATGCATTATTGACTTAGGGGTTCAAATCGAAACAATGTGTATGGAGAAGATATATTCGTTAAAGAAAAGTATAGGTAGACAATGAGAATATTATAAATAATATGAACAATGAATACGTCGGATGTTCAATTTAATAGGTATGCAGATAATTATGTTCATTATTTTTAATTGGATAGTTATTTCTTTTGATTCGGTTTACTCATGCATGCACAGTTAATAATGGGTGGATGTTCAATTTATTAGGTGTACGGTGATTATCCTAATGTTAGGGTTTAAGTGATAATTTGAGAAGGTAGTATTTTTTTACTTTATTGGGCTAATTCTAGAACCTATTATTTAGATTGTTCTTAAAAGTCATTGTTTATTTAACAAAAGCCATTAGTTAAATCCATGCACACTCCTAACTTTTGAAGTTCTGAATTTTATAAAATTTAGTAATTGTTGCTGGCGGTGAATATTTTAGGTAATAAAAGAATTATGTGAGAGAGTTTCGGAGAGTTTCATCTTAAATTTATTTATGCTGTTTATAATATATTAACATTCTTGGTCATGTGAAATATATTTGGTGTCAGCGACAAAAATGATAGGACAAAAGAAACTTTGCAACAACAATATGAAACTGTAAGTCCCATGCCAATATATATATATTCTAACACTATATAAACTCATATTGAAATAATGTTGATACATGAAGATATATGTGTGTGATTGATGCACAGGTTCGCGAGAAAACATTAGATTGGGAGGAAAAAGGTTCTCATGTGATGCAATATGGAAACAAAAACTTCACCGATGATTTTCTAGTAACCTACATTGGTGCAACCGGAGTGAGTGCCAGTACAAATGCATATTCTTCCTCTACTACCACCCCGACAAAATTTGTCAACCAACGAGATGCACTTCTCCACTATCTTAGCCACAAGGTTGTCTTGTCTTTTTTTTTTTTTTTTACTATATACACAAGAGAAAAATGTTACGTGATCATTACTTTTTTTTGTGATTTCAGTTCAAAAACGCTCCAGAAGGATCAAAAGAAAGGATGGAAGCTCAAAAGGGGTTAATAGAAGAAATAGCTCAAAGGGAGCACGTGGACAATAGCGTGAAGGCCATTGCAGATCACTTGTTTGGAGAAGAGTACAGAACATCATTGATCTCAAGTGTTCGTCCATCAGGCCAACCTCTTGTGGATGATTGGGATTGTTTTAAGAATTATGTAAGTGAACAAATAAATTATTTGATTTTAATCCATATACTGATGTGATCCAATAAACATTAGTCTTTTAAATAACTGTTTACTTATTGTTACATAAGATCATTGATAAATTGATGTATGCTATTTTATGCAGATAAAAATTTATGAGAGCTATTGTGGTGCCCTGTCAACGTATGGAAGGAAATACACCAGGGCCATTGCTAACATATGCAATGCTGGCGTTTCTCAAGAGAAAATGGTTCTAGCATCTTCTCTAGCTTGCCCCTAGGGGAATTATAGGGTTCTTCATCATAAATTTATCACTGGTTATTAACAATGTAATAATGAATATGTTTATGAACTAAATAATGGAGCTTACACAAACTATGTAATAAGACCAGTGGCTAGATTTTCCTAGTAGTTTCCTTACTTTGCCTCGTTTGTGCCTTGTTTTAAAAACTCTTTCTGTTTGTTATAAACAAAAGACTAAACTGGAGGAAGGATTTGTGTATTATTGAATATATTCAAGTTGTCTATTCAAGTTGTTTAGAATGATACAATATAAAATGGTATTTATAAGTATTAAGAGAATTGTAATAATAAAGATGTAATATTCTATAATAAATATTCAGATATACTAAATAATACTAATTGATTCTAATTATATTCTAACACTGTTGTTGCTAGATGCCCCCTAATAGAAGGAAGTTATTTGCTTGCCTTTCATATTGCTTCTTTGTTAGATTTTCATTTTCTATTAGCACATCAAATCTCGTTATGTTCTTGAAAACAATTCATATGAAGGCCTTTGATTTGTATTTGATGTGATAGATATCACCATTGAGAATGTATGTACATAGATTGTAACGGTTTTGTCAAATCTGTTTCAACGCATAACCTCCCAAATTTTCCTCTGCTTTGTGTTTCAGTGTTTAATTTGTGTCCACCCTGAGGACCAATTGATGAGTCTCCAAATTTGTTTAGAAAATGGTAGTCATAGAACTCATCAATCGGCAGGACCTTTCTAAGTGTGTTTTCCCTGCACATTTTTAATCTTGTCTTTCATCCAATCTTCTTCTCTAGCTACTATGGATCATTTTCGTTGGTTAATGGGAGGCCTTGCTAGTGCCAAATTCTCCATGGAGTTTCTGTTAGAGCAATTAGAAAGATTTATAGTTCTAAAATTTAATAGAGGGGTCACGAAACTAATTTTTTTCAAAAATTTAAGTTAATAAAGGACCCTGACATCAATAGTTATATATCTATTATTCTTCTTTTTTAAGCATGAGTATTTTTGGGTTTGTTTAATTTTTTGCATAAATTTTTTTCTTTTTTTATTTGTTTTATACTATTTGTTTTACTTTTAGAATCGAATTCTAAATCTTTTGTAGAGAGAATTCTAATACTACATATTAAAATCACTTCTTAAAAAACTTAAACTAATGGGAGAAAAAACATAAATAATTATATATATGATAGAGATAGAGTATTTCTATGGGTTGTCGGCAACTTGGCGTCACTTTAAGTAGTAAGTGTTTGGAGACCAACACTTTCGGTTGTAGGCCAGTAGTCTTGAATGCTAACTCAGCTTGGATTGAGAATGGTAAAGCTCTAAACGAGAACACTTCCATAAAAATACTAAAAATATCTTTTTTTAAAGAAGTTTATATGTGTTATGATGTTGTTGGATATTTTTATTAAAAAGATTAATAATTTATTTTTTAATAAATAAGAACAAAATCAGTTTATTATAACAACAATAATAAATTTAATTGTTCACACTATAATTATTAGACTTGATTTGATCCGATTGATTTACATAATCTAAACCAAATTATGTTTAAATTTTTTGATAAAAAAATAAATATATCTCTAATTTTTATTTAAAAAAAACAAAAAAAAGAATAATCCAATAAATTATGTAAATTGGTCAGTTCAACCAGATCTAATAATAATTAGATTTATTTTTATTATTATAAAAAATTAATTTTATTTTAATTTGTTAAAAAATTTAAAAATTTCATTAATATCTCCAATAATAATACATATCTATAACTTTATTTTATGGGAACAATTAAACAACCATGCCTCACCCAAATAAATAAATAAATAAAAGTTTAAGGTGTAGATTATGCTACGTAACACATTACTGTGTTACGTTAAATCAACAATCTTCTCCTTTTGAATATACTAAAAGTCAAAGTGAACTTTTACTTGAGTTATTTGAGATAAGATGTCATGTTTTCATGGAATTTTTTTGGAGCAATACTGCAACAATAATCAGTGTAATTTATTATTTTTTATCAATAATTAATTAATTATATTTAAAAATATTAACTAAAAGCATAATATTAGACTATTAACTAAAAATACTAATTAATATAAATTAAAATTGCTCGTTCCTAAACTTTTTCTTTTACTATTTCATTCATATTCCTCTATTCTTAATTTCTGTTTTAACCCAATAACTTTCATTCTTATTTTTAATTTAACCAATCTACAATTATTATAAGAAATTTATAATAACCATATGGTGGCTTACATCTTTTTAAGAATAATCTTAGTGCATGACAAGAGCTATTATACAGGAATTTTATATTTAAATTTGACTAGTGTCACTTTCAACTTCATAATAACCAGGTTCCAATTAGTACTTTAATAATGAATTTTTAAAATTTTATATTTCAATAATTATATATATTATTTTTAATTGATGAAGTAATTACATATGTATTTTATATGTTATTTTTCATATTTAAGAAATTATAATTTATATATTAACACATTTATTTTAATTTAACAATTTACAAATTGTGAATTCCAATTTTATCCCGAAAATGACACAGATTATTAAATCTATTTTAGAAGAATTATAATATTAATATGGCTTTTTGAATATACCTTTTTATTTTTAATTAGATAGAAAAATAAATATGATGGGGAAAAAAAATCAATAAACACAATAAATATATAATATGTTAAAAAACGATAAATGTATATTTTAAGATGTACCAAAAAGTAGTGTAAGTATCATATCTCATTTTATAACGGAGTAGGCGGTAGCACTGTTTTTTTTTTTTTTTTCATTTTTATGATACATATGCAGAACCCGTGGGAAAAGGCATAATTTTATAAACATTTCAACAAAGGAGAGCTCCCCAGTTCCACCACAGAAGGCACAAAATTTTCTATTTGAACACTGTAATATTGACAGCGTTCTTATTAGGAATAGTGCCTACCACAGTCTATGAACTTCTCAATTTTCATTCCCTCTTCACAAATCGTCCCTGAAAAATGCACCAACATATATTCAATTTTACGTGAAAAGTATCTAAATAATTCAGTTCAAATAATGGAAATCAACGACCATACAAAAAAAATGAGACCAGATATTGTTGTTTTAAGCACTTCTTTTGGTAGGCTTAGAATTGTCTTAAGAGTATTTTAAAACTAAAATTGATTTTGTTAATTTGATGTTGTTTGGTTTCTAGTTAACAAATCGAAATTGAGTTTTCTTAACAAGATTCATTCGCCAATTTAAGTAACATTTCTATTTGAAAAAGTTTAGGGGCCAATATTTTGATTAAAATTTGACCAACACTTAACTGCAAAAAAAAAAGTGAATAATTTCACACTATTAGATATAATTTTACACCATTAAAAATACTAATAATAACTAATTGATAGCTACAAATAACAAAATCTGCTGGTCCCTAACACTCCTTCTTTCTATTTTATGGCAAGTGCTAAAAGAGAAAGGCACTCTGAGATATCACACTGATAATTTTCCAATCTATTTGATGAGTTCAACATGTTAACAAAGTAGAGATATTTTTTTAATTAATTTAACATATTTATCATTGTATTTTTAAGAGTAAAGTATCGTTTTTGTCCCCAACGTTTGGGGTAAGTCCTATTTGTATCCCTAACGTTTAAATCTTCCTATTTGTATCCTTAACGTTTATAAAAGTGATTCAATATTATCCTACTATCAATTATACTAACAAATCAGATTAGATTTTTCAATTATTCTCACTTGGATGTATTCATTCTCAATTAGGTCTCACTTGAATGTGTTCAATTTTAATATTATACCCACTATTTGTGTTTAGATTCAATTATATCTCTAGAAAAGTGAATTATGTAAATGTTGTAGGAATTAGTTTAACATTTGATGAGCTATTTTTCAGAGTAAATCATCGATTCTATCCCAGACATTTGTATTCTAACTTCAAGAAGGAATTTTTAAAACTCAAAATAAAGCACTTATGATGTATAATTGATGGCAAGATAACATTAAATCACTTTTACAAACGTTAAGAATATAAATAGGACGATTTAAACGTTAGACACACAAATAGGATTTATCCCAAACGTTGGAGAAAAAACGATACTTTACTCTATTTTTAAACCGACATACCATTCATCTATAAAAGATGAAAGATAAATAATCCAAATATTCTTTCGTAGTAGTTCTGAAGTGTACCGATGATTCACGTGCTCATACAAATTACAATGCATCATGCATGCATTATTTATTTTTTATCAAAGATGTTTCAATAAACAACTACATATGAAATTCCTCGGGATTATATTAATCACCAGTGGGGACTTAAAATCTCTTTTCTCCAATATTTTTGCACCGTGGCATTCTATTATATTGGAGTTTCAAGTGTTGATATTGAGGATTCAGTTTGTTGAATAGAACTAAATTGCAGGAAATTTAGGGTGTGTTTGTTTTTTTTTTTAAACCCAATAGGTTAAAGACTAATTCGTCGCGGTATTTTTATCCTTAAATAATTTTTATTTTCCTAGAAGTCCGAAAATTATTCACATCACATTGATTAATCTCTTTTTCGTTTTCATTATGCATATTGGACAAAAAATTTTTAAATTATTATAAAATAATTAAATCCAAAAAATTATTATTATAAGACAAATTCGTTCTTCTTGTAGAAGAATCAATTTATCTCGAAAACTTCTAGAATAATAAAATTTTTTTTGAAGACAAAGTGTCTAATCCAAAATTTTTTGAAGAGCAAAGTGTTTATTTTTTGTCTTTTATTTCTTTAAAAATTAATTTTAATCATTATAGTTAAAATTAAATGTAATTTTTTATTATACAAGTAGATGTTACTTTTAAATAAAGGGTGGTTATGTAAATTTTGTTTTCGAATCACTCATATTTTAAAAAAATTTTAGGTGTATTTTTAGCTGAAATGACTAATAATCTAGAATAAAGGGAATATTTATTGTTTTAAGAAAATTGATAAATTAAAAAATTAATGCATTTAGGATGTAAATGTATCATCATATATTAACTTACCGACCGACACTGATTTCTTGGCACGAAAGCGAAAAAGTCAGCAAAAAAAGAAATTTTTTTTTGTCCCAACTACTTCATGCTCTTCATGTGAGTATCAAAAGTTCATAACCATGTCATGAAACTAATGTTATGCCGTTTAATGTCAAATATGTTTCTATTTTTTATTATTATTTTGATTTTGATATTGATATTCTTTTCAAATTATATATTTTCGTTTAAATTACTTTTTGGCATTTTATAATGGTACAATTATTTGAAACTGTATAAGAAAAGGCGATACACCACGACTAACACCCATAAGCTACGAGTGTCTATAAAGTATAAAGCCAGAACAACAAAATTATATTTGACAGATAAGACATAATTTATATTTTTACTTTTTTATTATTATTATCAAATTTTTTAATTATATTTTTTTATAAATCGAATTTTATTTTTGTTCTATTTTATATTCAATTTATCACTTAAGTCTTTGTATTTTATTTCCAGTGTCTTGGCATTTTCTCAAAATCAAATACAGCCATACAGAACTGGTATTGAAATCTATAAAGGAATTAATTTGATCTTCCCAACTAAAAAAAACCTGTAGATGTAACAAGATAGAATATTTTGTTGATTAAAATGGAGTAAATTACCTTCATCCGAGGCCGCTTCTCAGCATTGAGCTTGCGGACTTCATAACGGATCCTCTTAGAGAAGAGCCTGTTCTGTCTCTTCTCTTTGTATCTCTGCACGCTTGCCTCTCTCTGCCCCACCTTCAACCCCATTTCTTCCGTTCTCGTCCTGTTCTCTCCACCAATTTCCGGTACAACCCATGTGTTCCCAATGCCATCATTACTCCCACACCCATCACCTCCAATCTGCACAAAACATAACATTGAAATGCATACTTAGTGTGTAAGACTTAGCCACGGAATTTTCATATGGAGACACTCCTTTCCTCTAGTAGTCTTTATTCTTTAGCTATTTAATTGTGCATAAATAATAAAACACCTACTTATGAAATACATTATTGTTTATTTTAAGCTACCAGCCTACCATTTTTGGTCACTATATCTTGCATATATGTTCTTTTTGGACGTTTTTCTTTTACTCAGTAATAATGAACCACAGAGATCTGATTAATATCCGACCTCTCCAACTAAGTAACACCACCCATACTATGGAGCTATATATTTATACGTATCCCAAATTTTAGATGATCCAAATTAGAACAATCACATTAGCAAATAAGCCGAATTAAAGAAATGTTATCAACATAAAAATGATCACATACCAGTAACAATCAACAAAAAGCTTCAATCGTGAAAGGCTTGAAATAAGAAAATAAGAAAATAACTAAACATCCCCCTCCCCCCTTAGAGTGATCTTACCTATGCACATTCTCATAGATCCTATCTGACAATAAAAATACAGAAGATATATACATGCTAACAAATAATGTCGTCACAGCTTAACATGTAAAATTGAGTTTTTATTTTATGATACATAAAATTGAGTTTTTATTTTATGATACATATATCTAATGAATTTGACAGAGATTAAAAATAGCTCAAAGTTTCCATATTAGAAATTTAATAAATCAAAATAGTTTATTATTTGTAAGAATCATGAGTTAAGTTATTCTCTCTTTAAATTTTTGAGTTACTAAGTTTAGTTATATTAAAAAAATCTATTTGTGACTTGTTAAAAAGTAGAATAAGATTTAAAGAAAATAGAGTTAAGTGATGGTAAATTACATTATTGGGAAGAAGAGCATTATAGAAGAGAGCATCATTGTGGAAATCAGGGACAGTCTGTGGGGCCTCCCCTGCAATGTAAAGGGAGCCCTTATCAGACCAAGCATTCAATATCCCCTCATGATCCAGCTTCAATGACAACAACCCAAACGACGTCGTTCCGCAATAACTCGTTACTTCCTCCATCGTCTCCTTCTTCTCCACCACTTCTGAGTAACACACCCACCTCTCTTCTTCACTCCCCTCTTCCTCCCTCCTCCTCATCGCTTTCCGAACCAGCCACCCTCCGTCGCCGCCCACACCCGCCGCCGGTGAGAACGACCCCTCCTCCGACATCGCCGTCGAAGTCGTCGCGGTACTGTCGTCTTCCAGCAGGCCGTTGAGGGTGGCGCCGCCGTCGGAGCTGAAGAGCAACGCCACGGAGTTGTTCTCCTCCTGCATGTCTTTATCGTCGACCGTGTTTTGCGGATGCAGAGGGAAGAGGTTCAGCTGTGGCTGTTTCTCATCTTTGTTATTCTTTTTTATGAGGCGGAGACTGAGGTACTTTGGCTTTCTGGTTTTGGTTCTGTTTCTGCGACGTAGTGGTTTAAGAGATGCAGTGGTAGTAGAAGAAGAAGAAGTTAAAGAAGGAGACAGTTTATTTGTTCGTTTTCTGGTTTTCCTCATACTTGGTTCTTTCTTTTGGGTTTCTACTGAAGGAGGAGGGCTATTCTTGTTACACATCACTCCCTCACTACTCACTATTCTGATGCTGTTGCCGTTTCGGTTTTTCTATTTGGAAGGAGAGTGAAGGAAGGGGGAGTAGAAAATAAAAGTGATAAAAAAGGGTGAGACTTTCTTGTGTGGGAGCCTGGGAAAGACATTGACTCATCAGGGGATGATGTGACGTGTGGCCTGATTGACACGTGTTCTCTTCTGATTGGGTGAGAATGTGGATTCCATTGTTATCTGGATTTCGTTCTATTAAGAGATGAGGTGATACATTTGGTTACTTTGGCGTCTCTCATTGGCACTTCAGATTACTCCTTGCTCCGTTACGCTTTTTGGAGCCTTTCTTTTACCACCAAAAAACGTGTTAAATTATGAAGGTGGTACCTGGTACGGTTTCATGTCTAATTTATAAAAGATTTATAAATAAAGAAAAATAACAGATATGTCTCTGACTTTTTTAATTTTTGACAAATATATTTTTAACAAAATTTAAATATAAAAAAATTTCTGATTTTAATAAACAGAGGATAATTTAATTCTTCCGTCTTTTGTCTCTCATACATCAAATAGAATTGGCTGACGTGGCTGAAACGATATCCAGGTGTCCGTTATGGTGCTACGCTGGAAGGGGAATAAAACTCGAAAGACAAATAAGTCCTTGACGTCGTTTTGCAAATAAAGTTCGAAGGACAAATAGGTCCTTGAGAATTTAGTTCATTATGCTTCTATATGTATCATATATTACTATCTAATTTAATAATCAAATGTGTTACATGACACTCTTATTTGTATAAAGTTGCAGAAATTGGACTTTTTCTGTTTTTACTTTTTTTTTTCTTAAATTGCATTAGTTCGTTTTAGTGCATTTGTGTATTATATTAGAATTTGTTAAATTGTATTAGTTTAGTTTTCATCGTACCAGTGGCATTAGTTAGCATCAGTTCATTTATGCATCAAGTGTTCATTTGTGCATCATTCATGTATTAAGTTAGCATTAGTGTATTTGTGTATTATATTAGAACTAGTATTTTTATCCACAATAACATTACGAGAATAAATTTTTTTTAAAATTATAGTTCACTTTGTTCTAACAGTATAAATTATGCATGACACAAAAGATTTATAAAATCAAACTACTTTTACAAAAAAATCGTAAGTTGACAAAAGTCTTTGACTAAGAAGACCAAGATATCTGCAGATAAAAAATTAAATAATAAGATTTTTATTTATTATTTTTATATGAAAAAGTCTAATTTTTTATTAATAATTAATTTTAACATTCGTTATCTAAAATTTAAAATAATTTAATGTGTATACTTTTACAATTAAAATATTTTAATTGTAAAAAATTATTGGATGACATATTTTGATTTGTCAAATTACTAATATAAAATATAATTATATATAGAGTAAAAATAGTAGAGAGAAATAGAAAAATGGAGAGGGGTAGATGAGAGAATTTAGGAAAGGAGTTTATTAATTTTGAAAAAAAAAATATTTTCTCTCAATTTTAATAAGAGTATCATGTGACATATTTGATTATTAAATTAGATAGTAATATATGATACATAATATAGGTATATTTCAATTAAATAGTAATATATGATACATATAGAAGCATAATGAACTAAATTCTCAAGAACCTATTTATCCTTCGAACTTTATTTGTAAAATGATGTCAAGGACTTATTTGTCCTTCGAACTTTATTCCCCTTCCAGCGTGGCACCGTAACGGACACCTGGACACCGTTTCAGCCACGTCAGCCAGTTCCATTTGGTGTATGAGAGGCAAATAGACGGCAGGACTAGATTGTCCTCCGTTTGTTAAAGTCATGGACTTTTTTGTATTTAATTTTTGTCAGGGATATATTTGTTAAAAATTTAAAAAGTCAGAGATCTATCTGTCTTTTTCCCTATAAATAATTAATAGAATAATTCACAGGCTAAATTTTTTATAAAATGAAAATATGGTTGGTGTTTTAGTTAGAAATAGGTACAGTTAGTGTATTTGTAAATTAGTGAACGTGTTAGAGGAAAGCTTCAACACACATGGGACGTATTGCCTACAACACGTGGGGACATATTGCCACGTATCTCAGTCTGGTTAGTTGGTGAAGCAAAGTCAGAATTGGAGTAAACATTTTAATAAAATAATAATTTAATTGTCTGAAATAGATTCGAAAATATAGAAATGATATTTTAAAAATAAAAAAGTAAAATTTGATTTCAATAAATTTTTTGAGTTGAAAAATATATTTTTTGCGAAAGATTTTCGTAAAAATGTATACCGGTGCTTAAGCCGGCAGTATCGGCTCTAGACTGTCCTACAATAAATATTCAGATATACTAAATAATACTAATTGATCCTAATTGATCCTAATTATATTCTAACACTGCGTATTTTGGAAAATAAGATTTTTAAAATTGAATTTATTTTTTTTAAAAGGACAAAAATAATTTAGAATTAAAAACCGGGTACTAATTTTAAAGGTTTTGACCCAAAGTGGGCTAAACGGACCAAAAATACTTAGTGGGTTGGACCCGGCCCAAATTAGACCCAAGTCCAACATATAAATACCCTAACTAATGAGCTTTCAGCTGATTTTCACCATAAAGAGAGAGAAAAACGCGGATTGAGAGAGAAAGGAGAAGAAAATGGGTATCACTATTCATTATCACCTTCCGAGAGACATAACTTGAGTTACGAAACTCCAATTGACGAGTCGTTTGCGGCCACGTGAAACTCTCGTCGAACTCTTCGTTTCTAGCTAGGTTTTGTTAGCAAGAAATCGAAACTCAAGCCCAAGTTTCTTGTCCTAGCTTTTGTGTATTTTTTGTTATAATTTTTTATTAGATTTTGTGATTTTGTTTGTTTAGGGGTGATCTAGTATTGGAATATTATTGGGTTTTACCCCTAATCTCGTTTAGTAAGGTAAGGTTTCATTAAACCCTTGTGTTTAGTTGTTTTTGTAAACCCTAGGTTTGATGTGATATATTATATGATATTAGTTTGAGTTTCGGTGCTTGTTACAGTTGCTTTGACTTTTTGGAAGCTTATGGGATCTAAGTTTTGGCGTGTTGTGTATATTGGGAATCGGCCAAAGTATGGTTTCAGTTTTCTCTATGTAATATGTAATATTTCTAGACATTTAGACTAGTAGACCATAGGATAAGATAAAAATTGATTGTTGATAATTATGATGTATGATGATTTTGATGATTGTGATGAGTCTGGTGAATGATGATGTTGAATTATGAAGTTGGGTGGAATAATGATAATTGTATGGGATGATAATTAATTATTATGTGTGTTGATATTGTGATAGGATAAGTGATGCTTATGAGTAGTGAAATTATGTTAAAATTAGTAATATTGGAATATTGATGTACAATTGTGGAGTTGTTGAGTTTATGAAGGAAAAATTGATTTATATAGGTGTTCAGTTGGTTGAATTGTGATGGAAAGATAAAGTATAGCATTTGGTTGTATTTTATGGTGAATTGAATAGCCTTGGAAGTGCTTTTGTGGTGAATTTTGAAGGTTTGAGAATCTAGTAAACTTTTGGTAAAAACTAATTTTTAGTAAAGTTTGACAGATCATATCTAAAGAGCTACAGTTTTTGAAACTGAATGATTTTTGTATTAAATTAAAGATAACTCAAAGAGTTTTAAAATGGTATAGATTTCGTAGAAATCAAAATTTTTTAGAAAAATATATTATCGTTGGAAGTTGGTGTCAAAAATCTGAATGCTGTGATGTTGCAGAATTTGGAATTTCTGGTTTGTGTGCGCACGCACACTGTTGTGCACGTGCTCTGAACAGTGGCTATATTTCGACTTGTACGTACGCACACATTAGTGCGCGAATTTTGCAAGTTATGCGTATGCACAACATCATGCGTACACACAACATCATGCGTACGCACACGCTGGGAAGTGCATTCTGTTGAGGGCGTTCGCACGTATCTGTGCGTGCATTTAAAATAAAAACTTTTATCCTCTATGCGTACGCACACTGCCCTGTTTTTCAATAAAAATCTTGTTGCTAACTATTTTACCTTCTCGACAAGCTTGTAAACTTCCATGCCACTTGTTTAAAACCTCTTTGCTAGTATTTAGAATTTGAATCAAGAGAGAAAATAATAAGTGAATTAAAAGGGGTATTTTTTGTTGAGTTTAGAAGACGGCGATTTAGGCTTGGGAAGATCTGTGGATGAAATAGCTGGAGTGTTTGGGCGGAGTGTTGAGATGACCATGACTTGAGAAACATGAATGATTATGGTTTATGAAATGAGTATAAACGGACTTGGGCTATGAACAGTGATATATGAAATTGAGAGTGTGATTGTGATATGCATTAATTTTTGTCGTAGAGCTGTGGCATTCTCCCGCCTACATTTGGATGTGAGAGTTGAAGCTGGGCTTCCCACTCACGTTTCGCTCTCATGGAGAAGGTGGTAGGGCACTCATCCCTAGAAATTATTACTCCTGAGTATACGATTTCTCTCTGGTTGCAAGGTGGTAGGGCACTATCCCACAGAATCGTGCGGCATCCAGAGGAAGGTGGTAGGGCTATCTCCTTCGAAATGTTTCCCTCTGAAAGGAGAAGGTGGTAGGGCACTCATCCCTCTGAATTATTTCTCCTGAGTATGCGCAATAGAGAGACTAATCCGGGAGTTGCCGACCGGATTATGTGTCGGGTTTGCCACTATAACCGACATGTGATATCACAGCCGATAGGACAGGCATTCATCATATGCATCTCTTATGTGCTTGTTTGCTTTGACTACTTACAGTTTGCCTAAATGTATAATATGCCTACTTGCTTCTTGAATTACTTGCTACATATGAATATTACTTGTGTATTACTTACTTGCATTATCTGTGATTGTCTGGTGCTGAGGAGGTTAGGTAGGCGGTGGCGATGGGATCGCACGAGGGTAGGTTGGTGAAGGTTGTGGGATAGCAGTGACTAGTTTTAGTTAGAGATCCCCTAAGTTTAGATAACCCTGTTTAATGTTTATGGTTTAAATTATTTATTTTGTTAAGCTTGAATATCTGTTTGGTGTGAAGTTCTAGGATTGCCTTCGGCGTCCTAGAACCTTGCATCTTACATATTGGGAACTGTTACTATACTGAGAACCTCTGATTTTCATACCATATGTTGTTGTTGTTTTTCAGATGCAGATCGTAACCTACCTCAGTGAGTTACGAGATGATAACGGAGTGGAGGATCTTTTATCACCTTTGGTAGTTTGATTATTTCGATGTAGTTACTCTCTCATCCTTTGTATTTATATAACTTTGTTGTCTTAGAGGTTTTATTTCTGAAAACTTGGAGAGATAGGTTGTTGCTATTTTAAACATCAAAAACTCTGTTGTATTCAGTTTGATTAGCCGGCCTAAACCTCGCAGGCTGTGACTAGTCTTTTTTTTGCATATCATACTTATATATATGTCTTGTTTAATTTAAGTACTACCTTGTGTATCCTGGATCTATCTACAAGGTTTTATATATATATATATATATATATATATTATCTCTTATTCTATTCGTGCCTAAGCGTTTAGTTATCGTGTGTGAATTCTTCGCATTTCGTAATTTCGCTTTACGTGACTTTGAGCTTTATTCTTTCATCAGGCTTCTAGTTATATAAATTTTTGGACATATATTATATAATATAAGCTTTAGAATTGTCGTGGCACTTTGTTATCCCTTACTTTACGGCTAGAGGTAAGGCTTAGGGGTAACGGGGTGTTACAAGCAACACGTGAAGGGCGTGCTGAGTTAGCACGTAGGGGCGTGTTGACACGTGTCTCTGTCTATTTGGTTGGTGATGCAACATATGGAGGGCGTATTGAGTGCTCCCCCTATATAAGGCAAAGCTCGATATCATTTCATTGCAAAGAAGAGAGTTGTTTAAGTGTGTTGCTAGTGTAATGGAGAGTATCGCAAATTTGGTGGTCTATCACAACAGTGAGATTATACGGAATACTCATGAGGGAGTGAGCTTTGTGTGTGAGAATCCATTTTCGTTTGTAGTTCCATTTACCATGACGTTCATTGAGTTTTAGAATAGTCTCTGTCAAAGTATGGAAAACGATATGTTCAGGAGAGTAAGCAATATTTTGTATCGAAATTCCATTATGGTTTTTGGTGGTCTAATACAGTTTGATATTATGTCGATCATTGACGAAACAAGTATGCAGAATATGTTCCATATTCACTGGCAGACTCAAATACAATAGCCAAAGATTGAGCTTTATGTTGAATTTGAAAATGTAGAAGAAGATGGGATTCAACATGTTATGAACTAAAAAAAATTGTTTATTTATCTCTAATTTTACATTAGAATACTTAGTTAAAAATAATTTGTAAGTTGAAAAAAATAAATAGTATTCTTAAACTTAATTATATTTGATTAAATTTGGTTTTTAATTAATACTTTATCCAAACCTTAATTCCCAAAACAAACTCTAATTTGACACACCCTAACCGTAATACCCTAGCTCTAGTCGCCAAAGCCTCCCTTTTCTGAATACACACAACAGCAGAGGCAGAAAAACAAAGGAAAAAAATGGGAAAAGGGAACGGGAAGAAGAAGAGAAGAGGAGGGGAAGGGAGTCGTCGCGCCTTGCCACTGCCAATCCGCCACCAAACCGTTGTGGAGATAGGGAGCAGCACGAATCGAAGAGAGGAGGAGGGAGACCCGCGCAACCGTCGGAGCCCATCATCTCGCCAGTCATCGCCGTTGTCGATGATGGAGCCATCGTCGAAGCTCGTGTCACTGTCGTCCTTGCCAGCTCGTGGATGGAGGAAGGTTGACTGAGAGAGAATGCCGTTGAGAGAGGGAAGACGCCGCCGTCATGCTTCACAATCGCGGTGATGGAGCCCACGTCGCCGTCACCCCTGACCGCCATTCTTACCGCCGTTGATGAAGCTCACCGAAGTTGCTCGGAGGCTACCGCCGCTCTATTTGGTTCTGTTTTGAGCTGTGTCACCGTCTGGGTGGTCACCAACAACAGCTGCCTCTGTTGGAGCTCGCCAGAGCTGCTGTTGCTCCATTCCCTCATTTATTCTTAATTTCAGTAAGTTGTTCTTGCCTTGAAACCCTCGCCACATACGTATAAGTATTTTGTTATGTTTGATTAAAGATTCTGAGATTCTGGGAATGTAGGATCGAGTTCTGGTTGTTGCATGTCGGGCTTTGAGTTGCGGTTGCTGCTACAGATAAGGGATAAAGCCGAGGTTGCAACTGCCGCTGTTACGGGTCGGGAAAAAACGGAGCTTATTGCGTAGTTAAGTCACAATCGAGGTAGGGTTTTTCTTAGAATTTATTTTGTATTACAAAATTGTTATAAATAGAAGATGATGTGAAAAACATATTTCTGTGATTATGTGAGTCTTATGGATGTGGCTTTTTGCTAGATTGAATTACTGATTGCTTGAGTAATGTGCGATTGTTGATAAGAAATTGATTTGGAAAGTTGATTGGTTGAATATTATGAAAAGTGATTTTCTTGGTTTTGGAATTAATTTGATATTGAGAATGAATTGGTATTGAAAATGATCTATTGAAAATGAATCGAGATATGAAAATGATTTGATTTTGGAAGCGGTTTGATTTTGAACTGGTTTGATTCTATAAATTGTTTGATACCGGAGCTTGTTTGATTTTAAAAAATATTTAATATTAGAATTTGTTAGATTTTGGAAAATGATTCGAGGTTTGAAAATGGTTTGGTTGGGATCTTTAAAGAGTGGCGAAAGATCGAGTTTTAGAAGAATTGCTGTTGAAATTTTTATAAAAATTGGAAGTTTCGTTTAAAGTGTTTATTTAAAAAAGATTTGGATTTAAGGAATTATATGATTTGATTTTGAGTTATTAAAAAAAAGATTACATTTTGAGTTTAATTGCATTTTGCTTATGCGATATTGATATATTAGTTTAGTTATTATTTATTTTTCCTTTTCCATTAATATTGTATCTTATAAAGTGGGTTAGGAGTCGTGATGATTATGTTTATTAGTTATTGTATAAAGAACTTAGTCATTGTGTATGTGTCTGTGTGTGTGTGTGTGTCTATATATATATATATATAAAAGTGGTTGTGATTGATTTGTATGTATGTATGTGCATTTTCGAACAAAAAGTATTTCTGATTTTTTAAAAGAATAGTTTATACGGTTTCAAGTTTTTCAAAGGCTCTTATTTTTTTATTAAATATATGAAAGTCGTCGTAATATTTTTCATTATCAGAGTGAAGCATCCGGAAGCGTGACATTCTGGTAGTAAGGGTGTTATATTTACAATAAGCATCGGGACCTGAGTACTCAACATCTTTGTCAGTACAAATGCATTTCAACTTCTTCCCAATTTTTCTTTCAACAGAAGTTTGAAATTGTTTGAACACATTCAAAACTTGATCTTTGATCTTCAAAGTGTAAATCCATAATTTGCTAGAATGATCATCAATAAAGGTTACAAAATAGATAGACCCTCCAAGTGTTCTTGTCTTCATCGGAACACATACATTAGAATGCACCAAGTCAAGTATCTTCGGCTTCCTTAAAGGTATGGATGACTCTTGAAAGAAACCTTGTTTTGTTTTCTAGCAAAGCAATGGTTGCACTTTTGCAAAGCAATCTTGCAATTAGATAAAAGATCATGGATAACATATTCATGCCTTGCTCACTCATATGACATAATCTCTTGCCGTAAATCTATTCCGTCAGCAAACTCAGCAACATTAAGAACATCTTTCACAATCTTTGCTTGAGTTAAATAAAGAATAGAGTGTCATGTACTTCTAGCAACAACTATAAAACCCTTGATGAGCTTCCAACTATCACGAGAGAATAAGCTATCTAAGTTTTCATCACACAATTTACCAACATAAAGTAAGTTCAACTGAATATCAGGAACATGCTTCACATGTTTCAAAGTCAATTTGGTACTGTTGAAGATTTTTAAATTTCAAGCAAACCTATCCAATATCAACACATTGTGCAATAACTTGATGAGCCATTTTTACATCACCAAAATCACCAGGAGTATAAGACGTAAATAAATTCCTCCCAAATATAACATGAATAGAAGCATCACTGTCAATCACCTAACTAGTGCTATTATCAACAAGGTTAACAGATTTAAACTTCTCAACAAGAAGAAAATCATCATGAGTTACATTGACCTTGTCTTCATTGCTATCATAATCTTTATTTGTGCTCTTGTCTTTGCTTGCCTTGGCTTTCTCCTTCTTTAGCTGCCAACAAAATTTCTTCACATGTTCTTTTTTACCACAATGATGACACTCAATATTTTTATACTTTTTTCGAGATTTGTTTCTACTTTGATCTACTTTTAGGACATCGGCTTTTGTTTCTCCCTCTAGACTCAGAAATTAGAATATTTGAATATGTAATGTACCTTGTGACTTTTTTCTCATTTCTTCATTCAAAACACTGCTCTTGACAAGATCCATAAAGATTACACCATCAGGAGAAGAATTAGACAATGAAATTCTGAGAATATCCCACGAATTTGGTAAAGAGACAAGAAGTAACAATCCTTGAACCTCTTCATCAAACTTGATACCCATGAAAGATAATTGATTCATTATTCCTTGAAAGTTATGCAAGTGATCTGTCATTGATGTCCTATCGGTATATTTCAAAGCTAACAACTGCTTAATAAAAAATATATTGTTATACCTAATTTTTCGAGAATGCAACTGTTCAAGCTTAATTTAAAGGGTCCGAACATGTGTCTCTCCAATAATAAGGTTCAACACATTATCGTCAACCCACTATCTAATATATCTACAAATTTATCTATACAACAAAGTCTAATCATCATCAGATTTATCATTAGGCTTTTCTATTCCAAAAACTGGTTGATGAAAATTTTTAATATAAATCAAATCTTCCATCTTTGACTTTCACAAATCATAATTAGAACCATTAAGATTGATCATCCTACTAGTATTAGTATTAGCCTCCATTATTCACAGAATCACAAACCTAGAAAAAATTCAACAAGCTCTGATGTCACTATAAAAGAGCCCAGTAACAGAAACAATACAAATATCCAATACAAGAATAATATGGAAGTACTCATAACACAATATGACAATAAGTATGAGCAAACAAATATATCAACTAAAGCAACAATAAGAACACACTGATATTTTAACGTGGAATATCCTCTCAATGTGAGAGGTAAAACCCACGGGTCACCAAGACCAAGAAAATGACTCCACTATAATCAAATATGAAGTATGAGAGAGTCTCAAATAAAGCACAAATCGTACATACAATCAGCTGAAACACCAAACACCAAAGTTTATAAATGAGTAACAAGAAAATGAAAAATATTTAATAACAGAGCTAATGTTCGAAGTATATTTCTCCTTCTATAGACCTCAAATCAAAATTTCCACCGTTCAAAATGAAGAACATGCAAGATGAAGGAAAGCTGAAATTCAAATTTCAAATCGATCCAACGGTGAAAGAAAGATAAACTATAGTTTTAAATCTGCTGCTTTGCACAAAAACAAAAATTATATTTTTCCTCTTCTCTCTTACTTTGATGGCTGCTCTCTTTCACTCTCAATGACCCCCAAAAAATTGATTAAGGTTATGATATAATAGGTGCAAAAAAACACTCTAAAATATTGAGTTTAGGCCTCACAAAAGAGAGAAAAAGTCTAATAGAAAAACTAATTTAATGATTTAACGGTTCATCATATGATTTACAAAATTGAATGCTATTTAAGAGTATACTACGGAAGTTTGCCAATGATTTGATGTTCTAATGCAGGAGAAACGGTAGTAAAGAGTGAAGCATCTTGGCCCTTTCGATCTATTCTTGGAAAAAGGTTTTTAAGGTATTTCGAGTTATGAGGTTTTTTTGTTTGATGTACGATTCTCCTTATGTGTAAATGTTGTCTAAAGCGATCTTGTTGTCTTGTAGTTTTGGTTGTAATTAGCTTTGATTTGTTTGTGGATTGCTTTAGTTTATATTTGTCCGGAGTGTTTTGATCCTCACCTCTTTGTTGGATTAAGTGAGGTTATGACTATTGAACAAAAAATAGTTCATTATGGGATCGGAGATTGAACAGTTTAATTAAATATATAATAAATTTATTTAAAATATATCATCAAGATAAAAATAAAATGTATTTTAAATATTATATTAAACAATTTTAATTAATATTTTAATTTTTTAAATATTATAATAAACAATTAATCATATTTTATTTTTGTATTTTTAAATTTTGATTTAATAAAAAATACTCCCAAATTAATAAAATCCTAAAACCACACCCCACAACACAATGACCACTTTTTCAAAGTTGCACTGTCATCACTCCTCCAAATTCATTGCCTTTTAATATTGCTTATACACCAGTGTTATAAAAAATGGACTAGATTGACCGAATTGATCAATAAACCGACGAACCAATGCCAAAAGTCATGCCGTACACGATACACTGGTGCTCTTGTACCAATTTAGCAAACAACCACCCCCTCAAACAATATAAACATTTTCTTCTAATGGATATGCAGCGATGTCAGACTTAGTATATTAGAAGCATGAAAAAATTCTAAAATAAAGAGAGAATGATTCAAAACCAGCATTGTCACTTCAGAGAGGTTTGGCTTTGCCTTTGCCACTAGACTAAACTACTACTTGTGATTTTGCATGTTAATTCTAATTTTGATATAATATTTATATTTATTTAATTTAATTTAATTATTTTATATTTATTTAATTTAATTCTAATTTTGATATTAACTCTACTTCTTAAATTAACTATATTTTTTAATTATTTCATAATTATTAATATAAATATTAAACTTTATTAAATATTAAGAAATTAAAAATAAAATAAAAATATTCTTTATTATTTGTAACATTTTTTTCATTCTATAATTATATAATATTTATTAGTATTATTTTCTAATAAATACTTAAAATATATAATTAATATAAACTAATTGATAAATTATTAAAATATAAAATAATAGTTAATTTAGTATAAAAATAAAATTAAAATAGATATTTATTAAAAAAATAAAATTTTATATAATTATTTAATTATAACCAGATGAACCAGTTTAACAAGTGACCCAACAATTAAACATGGAGGCCACTCAGATAAACACGCCTAAAACGTCTTTTTTTAAAGATGTTTTCATATTGTGTTTTAATTGGTTTCTGTATAATTTATTCGGTGTTCCTCATCACATATTATTAAATTCCTCAAAAGATTTTCTTTCCAAAAATACTAAAAAATATTTAATTTAGACTAAAACAAAAAAAATAATAGATTAACTATTAGATTTTTTTAAAAGATTATTTACATAAAAAATATATCACATTCATAAATATATATATATATAAAACAAGCTCAAGCGTTTAAAAATTTTTATAAATAAAAAAAATAATTAATTTATATTCGTACAATATATAAAATAATTACTATATTATTATTATATTATAGATTAAGATTCACTAATTTAATTTTTTTTATTTTTAATATAAGTATTAGAAATAAATAAAATTTTTATAATTAAATGTAGTGTAACAAAATATATATAATATTAATTAATTCTTAAAAATTTTAAAAAAATAGTTTCTCATTTTAGTAAAATAACTATTTATTAAAGTAGACAAATTAATTATTTTTTTCTCATATACGATTTTTTTAAGACATAAAAGCAATTAATTAGGACATTGGTTAAGATAATTAAAGTCACTATTTCATTAAATTTTTAATTTAAAGAAAAATCCTAGTTAATTTTGGTATAAAAATTTCGAATTTAAAAACATTGACAAAAATTATGTTGAATTTTGATTTATTTGATTTTCATTTAAATTAATCACTACATAAGTTAAAGTTCTGTTTTGAAGTTATATTCGAGCTTTAATCTGATTTTTAAAGTTTCAATTTACTTAGTTTGATTTTTTAACTTAGGTATCCGTGACTCATATTAGGGTTTTAAGTGTTTAGTTGAAAATAAAAAATAAGGTAAAAAAATTTCAATTGTCACATCAAATAGTCGCTAGAATGTATAATGTAGCAGTCGTTAGTCCATTTCAGCATGTCGTTAACGATTTTGTGAGACAGGGACAAAAATAAGATTAGGAACCAATGTGAGTCATAACTATTAAGTTGGGAGACATAATTGTTAGAACTGATTAGGAACCAATTGGGAGACATAATTTGTTGTTGCTTGATTAGGAACCAATTGTGAGTCATAACTATTAAATTGAGTAAATCGAAATTTTTGAAATTAGATTGAAATATAATTGTTAGAACTGAACCAGTGATCAAACCGATCAAGCTACTGGTTCACTGGTTTATTGGTTCAACTGATAAATCACTGGTTGAACCGATAAAACTGGTCTTACGTAAATATAAAATATAAAATAGTTAAAAACTTAAAATTAAAATTTGAAATGCATATCTTCACTAACATTTTATGAAGAATCAAGTCTCAACTTCTAAAAATAACTAATATAAAAAAAACCATAAAATTTTAATACTACAATAGTATCTTATTTTGACACAATAAAAAAATAATTAATTCACAAAGCCTATCATCTAACTATAATATCAGTAGATTTTAACACTAACATCAAAACAAATAATCTTAATCACAATACTAGCAATAAAATAGATCAAGTAAATTAATAAATTTTTAGTGAAATTTATATTTATATTAATAATGGTATATAATTAAAATATAATTAATTTTAAAAATAGAAAAAATAAAAATTAAATTAAATTAGATATTTATGTATACTATATAATTAGTATTTGTCAAATATAGTACTTAGAAGTGCAATGGCTTAGTGGCAAGTAGAGGTTACTTTTGCTCCAAGGTTCTTGGTTCGAGACCTTGTGGAGACATTTTAAAAATTTTTTCAAGCAGACCAGTTTGGTTAGACCAGTTTGCACCGGTTCTTATCAGTTCACACCAATTTTATTCCTTAAACGGTCCAAAGAGTAAACCGAACTGGACTATAATCCAGTTCTAGTCCGGTTCACTAGTTTTTTGGTCGAACCAACCGATCCAGTTGTTTTAATGGTAATTAAAATCTAATAATAGTTTATAATAAAAGAAACATTCTTTTGCAACAATGAACCTATAGTAATAGTTAGGGGTGTTCATAGATTAGATCATATCCATATAAATCCACAGTATTTATCCGTATCTGATCTGTAATTTGAGAATATGATCTGATCTGTAAGATGATCGGATTGGATCGAATCGGATCCACACTCTAATCAGATAGAAGTAAATATGTTTAAAAAGTAAATAAAAAAAATTATTGACTTTTTTTTATAAAAATAAATTTTTTTTATATTTTTTATTTTATGGATATATTTGATATCTGATCCAAACATAAAAAGTGCGAATATCAAATTTGATCTAATGAGTTTAGTGCGGATTGGATCGAAATTTCAACCATATCCCATCTGTAAACACCCCTAGCAATAATAACTAAAAAATTATAATGATTATATTTTTAACTAAGAGAAAGTGCAAAAAAAAAGTACTAAATACAAGAACATTTAATCAAATATTAAAAAAAATTTACTTTAAAACATACCGTTGGACTTTTTTTGCTCATATATATATATATATACATATATATATATATATATATATATATATAATAATAATAATAATAATATGATAATTGCTTTGTATATCACACAAATATAAACGTTTTTTTTTCTATGATCTTAAGAAAGGTTTTGTAAGTCTCTAACTTTGTTGTCGATTTTTGTAGTGTTAGCTCTCATATTATCAATTTGATTCATATATAATTCGGATGATAAATTATTTGGTGACGTGCTTTCTTTTTTACTGTGATATACTTGTTTTATTATTATTATTATTATTATTATTATTATTATTATTATTATTATTATTATTATTATTATTATTATGTACATTAAAAAATAACAGGCCAAATTATTGCCATAACATAATAGAAGTATGGAAGTTTATCATTCTTCTCTAATGGAGGAAACAAAATTCTTTTCAAGAAGGAAACAAAATTCTTTTCAATAATTTATTTAACGTTTAGTAGAATAAAAATAAATTTTATTAGAATAAATTTTAGTATGAGTTTAATATTTTTATTCATCATAAAATATTTATAGAATTACTCATAGATAAATTTTGGAAAAAAGAAAAAAAATCATGATTTTTAATTTTATTTTTAAATAAACTTTATTTTTAATTTTAAAATAAATTTTATTTTTATTTTTTAATAATATTAATTTTTTACCGTATATAATTATTCAATTATTTTTTAATCATATATAAATAAATTACTCTTAATAAGACTTTTTTGTGTTATTCAATTATCTTTTTTTAAAAAATAATTAATTATTAAAATAATTAAATTTTTCAGAACAAAAATAATAAAAAATTATGAATGAAAAAAATTAACCATCCTGATACTTTTTTGTATTTTTATTCATATTTTAATTATAAACATAAATATAATTTAATTATATTATTTATGAAATGTGACTATAGATGTAGATAAAATTTAGTTATATTACTTATATATAGTTTCATTGTATTGTATTGCTTATAAAGTTAGATTATAACTATGACAATAGAATTGTTCTTGTATTTTTATATGTGTGACTAATTGGTGGTGTTAAAACATTACTCTTAATTATAAATAAGATTTATAATTTAAAAAATCAAAGATTCAATTAAAAAAATACGAAAAAAATGATGTTAAAATATTCTAACTCTTTAAAATAAAAATATTCGAAATTTAATTAAAAATTATTTAAAATTTAAACTCAATAAAAATTTATATTCAATGTATTTTGTATTAAATATATTTAATAACCTATTATATCATATTATATCATATTGGTTGAAATTAGTTTTTATAATGTTAATTTTTTAATAACACTTTATTAGAAAAAACCATCTTTTCAGAATTTTTTAAAAACTAATTAATATTATATATATTTTATTACAATATATCTTGTTATAAAAAAATTATTTATTTTTAATGCTTATATTAAAAATAAAAATAAAATTTAAATTAGTAAATTTTAATCTATAATATAATAATAATATAGTAATTATTTTATATATTATACGAATAAAAATTAATTATTTTTTTATTTATAAAATTTTTTAAGAGCTTTTATATATATATATATATATTTTTTGATAAATGTGATATATTTTTTTATGTAAATAATCTTTTAAAAAAAATCTAATAGTTAATCTATTACCTTTTTTGTTTTAGTCCAAATTAAATGTTTTTTATTGTTTTTGGAAAGAAAATCCTCATTTGAACCAATAACTCTATATATTGATTGAGTAATTATGGATTTGATTTTGATAACTATGTCACACTTTTCTTACCTCACATTCCTTTTTCTTTTGTTCTTCTCATTGTACAAAAAGAAAAGTTTAAGTGTTTAACTCTGTCCTCTTACTCTCACTCTTATTCTCTCATCCCTTCTTTTATTCCCCCTCTTACGAGCATATGAGAAAGAGAATGGAGCATGAATGCCAAATCCAGAAGCAAACGTGATAATGAACAAATCTGGACTATGAATAGTGACTCACGGCGGGCCTAAACAAAATTTTTCATATACACTTTTGAAGGGGAGGATCGATCCTATGTTTTAGAGAAGAGATATAGAAACCATGCTATATATAATAACTTTTCATGCTTTGCACCCTACTATTCAGTCACAAGAATATCTTGAAATCTTCACTATTTCTTCCACTACTTCACCATGCATGAACACCTCATTTTGGTAGCTGAATCACCCCTCACTTCTTACTCAAACAATGCCGCCTTCAATCCAAAGTTTCAAACTCAACCATGCGAGCAACAACTAAGTTTTGTAATGTCAACCTCTCTTGCATGCCAACTTCCATCCTCTTCCCTATAAATAGGCTACCAAGTTTAGCTTTCTATGCGCATACATGCATTCCTTACTTCACTCTCTAGTTTCATTCTATCCATCTCTTATATCAGAAACTCTCTTAAAAACTTTTGAAAATCATCTCAAAACCAATTTTATACACACCTAGTCACTTCTCAACCCTTCTCTATACTTCAACCTCTCACTTCTCACCACAACAACTACTAATACATCTCCTGACCTTATAAAATACCTTAATTACTCATACAACTATTTTCTTGAGCATCCACGACCATCTATTTACACCCCCACACCTCCACCATTAATTTTGGGGCACACTTCAAGTGACCCAACTATTACCACCTTTACTTTTTTTCCTCTTCTCATTTCTTGATCAACTTTTAGTTAGATAGTTTTTCAAATTATATTAAGTGATACCAAAGATTGAGGATTCCAAACTTACTCTTAAGAAGGTAAAAAAAAAAAGTCAAGGTAGAGAGTTTTAAATTATTTTTATAAGAACGGTAATTTACGATGTATATTTATTTCTTCTAGTTTTAATTTTGGAGTTATTTAAATGGATGTTTGATGTTGTATAAATGAGTATATAGTACTACGATATATATTTAGGGTGTTTTGTAGGTTAAAGAAAGAGAAAAACAACACCTTCATGTACTTTTACACGTAGAGAATCCATCTTGAGATCTATCTCATGACTGATCCTCATGAAGAAAATTTTTAACCATGCATGCACGAGATGATTGATCCTCTCTAGTTACACAGGAATCGATTCTCTAGTTATAAAATCACAAAAAATCATGTTTTTCATGTTTTAAATCTTTCCAATAAATTCCAAATACATTTTTTTGACCTAAAGTGATATTTTGCCACTCCAAAAACCTAATAATAACCTCATTATCAAGTCTTTAAAGATTCATGAATGAAAGTCATAATTCTCAAGGCATTGCATCATTGCATTATAATAAAAAAAAATTGGACTTTCTTCTAATGTTATAAAAAGTTAGTGTTGGGATTGATTGCCAGTACATTCATACTCATTCTCATGGACATGCTAGAGTTGGGATTGGCTTCTAGTAATGTCGGTTGAGTGGCTAAAAATCGATTGGTGAGCTCATGGTCAAGCATATAGGAAGGCATGTAATGTGTGCATTGCATAATTGTGTCACGCTATATATGATGATTGACAATTTAGATATTGATTCTTGAATAAATAATATACGATTATTTCACTATTTTTTATTGTTTTAAAAATTGAATATTTTAACCGGATTAACTAAAAATTGATCTCCTAATTAGTTCGATTGAAGCAAAAAATCAATAAAAAAATTGGTCAAACTGATAGTTAACTGATAAAGTAATTGATCCGGTCAATTTTTTAAAGATTTTCGATTTTTGAATTACTAAAAAAAAAAAAAGAAAACTCTTACCCCCTCTCTTTCACAATTGACAAACGAAACCCTACCCCTTTGAGTAAACCCTATCAGAGATAGCTACAACCACCTTTCAAACTTCAGAACGCCACCACTATTGCCGCTGCGGTGACAACCAGCGGTTGCCATCGTCACCTCTTGAAGGTTTGTTCGGTCTTCTTCTCCTGCATCCTCTTCTCCTCAACGTCATTAGAAGGTCTGCTCGGAGCTGTTAGTGTCGCAGTCTCTGTCATCGTCATCAAGCCAATCTCCGTCATTATCGGCCCCGTCTCGTTGTCTTCGTTCTCGCCGTCAAACATCTGTCTTCGATCCCTCTTCTCTCTCCTCTCTGTCTTCGATCCTCTTCAATTCTCCTTACGTCATCGCCCATGGACTTGTAGATCGAAGCTCTTGGTCGTCTCCTCTCCTCTTCAAGTGTGGTCAGTTTCATTCCTTTTTCGCCGTCTGTTTCGTTCTTCCGTCGCCATCAGGTTGGTTTTTTCGTCGCCGCCGGTAAACTCTGCTTGTTCTTTTTGTTTCTTTTGTTAATTTTAAGATTTTGAGTTTCTATTTTTGTATGATTTCGGAATCTAGAATAACAGAATAATATTTTTTATTATGAGTGTTTGATTGTTTTGTTATCTTTTTTCTTTTATTAATTTGTATGAAATTAGAATAAATTTTGATGATGGTCTGATGATGGTTGATTTCAATGATTTTGAAATAATTTTGTTCATAGTGTTTTACTAGTTTGATAAATAGCTTAATTAATGGTACTTTGTTAAATTTTTTAGAATAATTTTATTGATGGTTAATTTTTTTGCTGAGTTAATTTTTTATCATAATTTTTTATTGTGTTTTTATGTTCTTTAATGAATTAATTTGTCTAAAACCATTAAAAATTGTATTATTGGTTGTATGTTGAGGATGGAATTATCATTTTGATCAATTATATATTAATTTTTTAATTTTATTTTATATTTATTTTAACTGGTTGAATTTCGATTAAATTTTAATTAAATTACTAAATTATTGAACCAGTTGTTTAATCGTTTCATTCACCGATTCAATTTTTACAACCTTGTTAATTATTATTGGGAATCATGTTGCGATTCTCACCTCTATTGTTTGTTATTGTATGTTTTCTATTTTGAGATTATGCAGATAATGACTTTAGTAGTGTTTATTGAATTGTCCGAAGCTAAAGAATTTGTAGTAGATCTCGCCATCAAAAATATATGAGTTAAACTCTAAAGTGGTCCCTGAGATTCACAAAATGCACTGATTTAGTCTCTAACTTCCTAATTGCACTAATTAAGTCTTCTAGATTGGAAAAAATGCATCAACGTGGTCCTCCTTATATTTTCCGGTCATATTCCTTGACGGCGGGAGTGACGTGGCGAATGAGTGTCACGTTGGAGTGTGTAACGGTTGGTTGATGCGGCAAATGAAAGTTTAAACCCCAATTTGGTCCCTGATCCCTTTTTAAACCCTAACTCAAAAGTAGCGCAGTACTTCTTCGTCCTCATAATCTTCTTCTTCTTCTTCTTCTTCCCTGCTCATTCTCGTACCCATTGCTTTGCTGGTTGGATGATGGTTGGACGTGCCTCTGCTCTGACTTGACTTCCTTGTGGTTGATCGCATAGAACTTTCCTCTCCTTCATCTGCACGTCCAAGGCAGTGGGAGGCACATTTGCAAAATGTTCATAGTCAAGAAGATAAGCAGCAACCTCCCTGAACCCTATTTCCTTACCCGAATCGAGCGCTTTAGACCTGGTTGTCCAAGAGCTTTGCCAACAAAACCTTTCGAATTGTTTGGGGCAAAAGGCTCCTCATCAGTTGGTTTCACAATTGCTGCATTCTCACCACGGCTATTCAGGAAATAGTAAGCACCCCAAAGCCCACTATGAACAGGAATTGGATCTGCTCCCACGGTACTCCGTGCTTAAAGGGCTCCTCATCACTGCCACAGCCATCTGGGTTTGAATTGGGCTGTCCAATTTACTAGACATGAACCGTGGTTGACGGCTGAGATCAGACAGTTTTCACAGACGGCGACAAAGCTGGCGGCGATGGAAGAAAGCTTCTTTCCTCGCAGTAGTTGCCAAGAACTCCAAAGCCAACGGCAATTTTGAGGGACTGATCTCTTGTTCCCCAACAATCATTAATTGGAAGGGAATTTGATCCAAATATCAGCACAGATCCAGAGTTGAACAAAATGGAGATAAATTTTAGCTGATTTTTTACATTGAAGCCATCATCATTATCCCCACATGAAAGAACAATAAATCTGCAGATAATAATACTAATATTTTCCATCATAATTCATAACAACATATTAAATATTACAAACAGAAAATCAAACTTGGTTCATACATGAATGAACTTATATTAATATCAAAGGCTTCTTGATTGTTTATTTCTATTGCCACACACGGTCCTATATGAAAACTATTCACAAAATCCCAATTCCTAACATAGAAACACAGATCCAGACTCAGCAAACTCATGCATACTAAAATTCACTTTCATAATCACAAATTAAAAAATTAAGCATTTCATGCACAAATTTTGTGCTTTTTTTTTCTCTTTTGTCAAGCTGTCAAGCATTAAAATTTAATAAATTCTTTTTAAAAATAAATAAATTAAAACAAACCTGAAAATCGATAAGCATTTGAATGATATATTAAAAAAAAAAAAAGGAAAAGATGCAAGATTTATCAAACACTCAAAAGAACAAACATAAAATTGACACTAAATAAAAGAAAGCTTCCAAAATCAAAACCATAAATTGAGCTGAGAAAAATAAAAAAATAAAAGGATCCAAGAAATCGAAAGGAAAAAAAAGAACTGTGAAAAAATTATTATTATTTATCACATGATGATGAAGAAGAAGTAATGGGTATGAGAATGAGCAGGGAAGAAGAAGATGATTATGAGGACGAAGAAGTGCTGCGCTACTTCTGAGTTAGGGTTTAAAAAGGGATCAGGGACCAAATTGAAATTTAAACTTTTATTTGCCACATCAATCAACTGTTATACACTCCAGCGTGGCACTCATTCGCCACGTCACTCCCGCCGGCAAAAAATATCACCGGAAAATATGAAGTAGACCACGTTGATGCATTTTTTTCAATTTGGAAGACTACTTAATTAGTGCAATTAAAAAGTTAAAGACTAAATCGATACATTTTGTAAATTTCATGGAGTACTTTGAATTTAACTCAAAATATATACATAGCAGGAATACCTCACTTTTGCTTTTACTATATGTCGCTCCAATCTTTTTATTTTTCGTTTTTTTTTATTTCAATGCACGCACCATATAACTTTCTTCTTGTTAACCTATAAATAAATCCACCTCCTCACTCATCGACACCCACACCACATTATTTTTCCTTGACTCATGACTCATATCACCAATCCTCCACATCTATCCACATATCACCCTTGGATTAAACCGATACCCAAGACCCTTCGAAAGCCTCTTATGTATATACCACCTACTAGTACCAACCAAAAGCCATCTTAAGAGTTTTAAAATTTCGCTTTAGTTATTTAAGTATTTTAAGTATTTTCATCTTTTGTTATAGCATTTGTACTTAATACCATTATTTTATATACGTTTGTTTTTTATGAATTACAAGTTCACCACTTTTTCATATGTATTTTTCTTACGACAACTTAATTATAAAGAGGTCAATATAACATTCATGTATTAACTAAGCTTAACACTCTACTTAGCTTAGCATTTTAAGTACTTTGTAAGCAGGGATGCTACATTTTGTACATCTGGCACTGGCTCTCTTGGTGATGATTTTCTACAGATTGCGACATGGCCAAGAAGAAAGGGAGGATCGAATCTAAACGGGACTAACAAAATGAGACTCTACATACCTGGAAGACAATATGGAAGCAGATTATGACGTTAACAGAATGGCCAAAAAACTGTAGATTTGTTTAATTGAAGAGATTGGCCACCAACGATAACAAGAAGCACACCAAATTTGATGCCGGCAAACTTGAAAAAATCATAGCTGGTTTTAATAGTTTGCTGATTTTTCTGTCAATTCTTCAATTTTTTTTTATTCTCTACAGGTTCTATGTGTCAACCAGATCTAACTTGTATATTTCATTGTGGCTATAATTAGTGACTATAGTAGCTATGAAGTTTTGGCAACATTTAAAAAATATAGCTAAGCTTAAGATAATATTTTTTATTATTTCTCAAGATTTCAATTTAAAAAGTTAAAAATAAAAATGTTATCAAATTAATTTTTTAATAATTAAAAATATAACTTTAATTTTAGGTACATATTTTTTAGGCATTAATAAAATTTTATAACTTTGATAGAATATTTGTAATAAAATATTCAATCACTAAATTAATTATAATATATTTAATTTATTTTAAATATATATTTTATATTTTAATATATATATTTAATATAAATAATTAATTTAGTAATTTTTTTTCAAAAAAGAACATGCGTTAATTAGCCTATTACATATTAGTATTTGTTATGATATTTAAAAGATATTATTTAATTGTTAAAATAGATTAAATAATTAATTTTATATTTAAAAATTTTAAAAATTTAAATATTTTAAAATTTTTATAACGAATAATTTAAACAAAAATTTAATACCAAAATAAAAGAACCTGTAGAATTGACCTTTCATATTTTACATCTTGATTGATGAGTTTATTCGAGGTGTAATTTGGCCAGAAAGTGTAAAAGAGCAGTAGAGACGACATGCACGGGAAAAGTGCGTGGTGGGTCCCCACTACTATCAATTTTTCCATCACTTTTTTGTAGCTGGAATGAGAACTCCGCATCCCACGTGTACGTAAAGTGCAATATGTGTCAATAAATATCTTCAATTGCATTATTCCATGGCAAAAAAAAAGACGTTATTACTTATTAGTCAAGTTTGATAAGAAAAAATTGCATGTGTTAACGAATAAAGAACTTTAAGAAACTTTACATTGTTTGAACTAACCTAATTTTGCATTCTGTCACTTTAAATTAAATACTTGGTGCATATATTAGGTGCTAATGAATGCGATTAGAGATGCAAAAGCACTAAAATAATCTTGTTTGCTCCAATATTATAATAAATTCATTCGTATTAATACAATAAAATTATGAACAAATTAAAATATAACATATGAATTATATTTTTTATGTTAGTATTTAATTTTTTTAGATATATATCATATAATTACTTTTATTAAAATATCTTTATATTTTAAAAGATAAAAATATTTTATTATTTAATTTTATAAAAAAATTTAAATATTTTTTATATTAGACAAAAACAATCTTTTTAAATTATTCAAAATTTAAAATTTAATTAGCTTTAATTTTATAGTTTTAAATTTTAAATAATTAAAAAAATATCTAAAAATAAAAAAATAAAAAAATTATTCATTTTTTTTAGAATTCTAGTGTTTTTTGTCTCCTCTCTTCTCTCTCTTCTCTTCTCTTCTCTTCTCTTCTCTTCTCTTCTCTCTGTTGATTCTTATGCAACCACATTCTCACTGTTGTTCATCACAACAACAATCAACCTCCGTTTGACACTTTCATAGTTTATGACGCTCTCTCCCGCCACCAAATATTTCTCTCCTTGCTTCCTTCCTCCTCTTAAGACACGTCTTTACTGTTGTAAACGACGTTGCTGTCAACTACAACGGTAATGCCTTCGTAACAAATTCCGCAGGAAACTACACTGAAAAATAACTGATAATGGCGAGGCCTTGATCTTCTTTAAATCTCAGTTCTTCAACGGCAAACTTTCCGATTGCGGTAAGAATTGACGGAAAGAAGACAAGGGATAAGAGAGAGGAGACCAAAAACACTAGAATTTTAGAGAAGATGAAAAACTTTTTTATTATTTTAATTTTTTAGATATGTTTTTTGTTTTGTTTTTTAAATTATTTAAAATCTAAAACTATAAAATTAAAGTTAATTAAATTTTAAATTTTGAATAATTTAAAAGGGTAATTTTTGTCCAATATAAAAAAAAGATATTTAAGTCTTTTTATAAAAGATTTTTATTTTTATTAAAATATAAAGGTATTTTAGTAAAAGTAATGATATGATAGATATATATTTAAAAAAAAGATTACATTGATTTGATTTACATGGAGAAAATACTTTCAACCTTTGACATTATACTAATTCGAATCTTATTAATTCGATTTAGTACTGGATAGTTAATTCGAATTAAATCAATTCGATTTGTATATAAATATATATGGGGAGATGCATGTAGCATTTTTTACTTTGAGACTTTTGTGTAATTTTGATCTCTCTTTGGTTTATTTAAGTATTTTATTCTATTTTTTTATTATTATACCCACTTATGTTTAAATTAATTATATTTTTTATTATGTATAATTATTAATATAAATCTAAATGTTACTAAACATGTATAAATAAAAAATTTCAAATATTTTATTTTATTAATTATAATATAATTATTCTTTTTATGATTATATGATATTTATTAAGGCACCTACTCAAATGAAGATGTTAAAAATATCTTTTTATGTAGATTCTTTTGTTAAAAGCGTATTTTGTTTGTTTAGTCACACTTAAAAAAAAAATACTTTTGTAACACATCAAAATCAAACCATATAATATATATTTTCTCCTTCTTAAATATTAGCCTTCTTCTTAAAAAATACATCAATTCTTTAAATTTTTATTATTATTTTATATAAAATTTGAATATATATCCTGTAAAATATGTAAGGAAGAAGTTAGAAGGACAAATATTAAAATTTATAATATTTATTGAATTATTTTTTATCATATAAAAAATTAAATTAAATAAACAGTAAAATATAAAATAATATTAAATTAAATAAATAAAATTAGAGAAAAGGACAAATTAGTCCCTGGCCTTTTAACCCGAGGACATTTTCGTCCCTGAGCATTGGAAAATACATTTAAATCCCTGACGTTCCTAAAAACCAGACCGATCAGTCCCTTCGTCCGTGAGCCACCGTCAGACCGGACGGAAAATGCTGACTTGGCTCCCCCTATGCTTACCTAGCTCAACGGCGTTCCAGCGTGGCACGTTAGTGGGTTGGAGGATTTGAAAACAGGACACATAAGTCCCTTTAACTCAAAACGACGTCGTTTTGAGTGTTGCCCCTTATATACAGTCTCGTCCCTTTCCTTGTGTACAATCTCTATTACACCCACAACCCTTTGACAGAATTACATAAAACCCTAAAGAAGACCAAAGATCAAAGACAGGAATTGCTCTGTTTCTCCCTCCAAAAAAAACTACCATCCAGACTGAGAAGGTTCCGACGTGCATTAGGTGTGAATCCAGTCTGATTTGCCGTCTTCGTCACTGAAGGTAAGAATCAGTTCCATTGCTTATTGAGTCGATTGTGTAGTTCAATAGTAATGAAAGTATGAACTGTTGTACGTGCATGGTGATAGCAATGGTAAAAACTGTATGTGCGTTGTAACAGTGAATTTGATTCAATGTTAGGGCAAAGGAAAGTTCTTGGTTGTTTTCTGTTTCTATTTTTTGTAGGAGATTGATGTATGAGTGTAGAGGTAGTTGATCGTTGATTTCTGTTCTTATTTTTTTCTCCAGATGGTAGATGTGTTTGTGGTGCCAGTTTTCCACCATGGAGGTAGTTTTGTTAGAAACAGTAATGGTTCCCTTGTTTATCAGAATGGAAAGGTAGAGAAATTTCCCGAAATGGACCTGGATTTTGTGAATTTTGGGAATTTGATCACACTTTTTAAAGGCTTGGGGTACCATTCGTACAGGGCAGTTTATTGGTATGATCCATTGAGTGAAGATGTTGAGTCGGGGCTGCACAGTTTGACAAGGGATGCAGGGATCAATGCCATGCGAGAGAACAAAATGAAGAATACAAAGACGAATGAGTTTTACCTGTACTTTGACCACCCTGTTGATGAGCCTGAGATTGTGGAGGATGGTGGAAACAAAGGCAAGAGTCCTGTGTTAGAAGAGATTCAGAGTTCATCTTCAGATGATGGATATGAGAGTACGGAGGATGAGCCATATAAACCGCCACCAGCCGGATATGAAAGTGACAGTGATGATGGTGATAATAGTGCTGAGGACAGAGCACGCAAGAGGAAGAAAGTAAGTAAAGGAAAGGAAAAAATTGTGTCTCCAAGAAATCCTTCTGCAAAGAAGCCATGTGCCAAGAAGCCAGCTGCAAAGAAGACAGGTGTGAATAGGAATAGGAGAAGTTGGTTAAAGAAGGGACAAAGCAGTGGAATAGGAACATCTGAGGTGAATAGAAGGCAGCAGGCCAGTAGTGAGCCCAATATACAGCAGCAGGCCAATTCTGGGCCCAATGATCAACAACCCAACAGAGGTCCAACTGTAAGGTTCTATGTCAGTGCAGTCCCAGAGGATGATGATGATGACCCCATATATGATTACCATTCTGAGGATTTACACACTCCTAACTCCACTGATGATGAGTCCAGCAAGCACACATTTCCTGAATTTGATGATGATTATGCTTTTGGAGAGGGCAGGTTTGAGTTAGGGACAAAGTTTGCAACCATAGAGAGATTTAAAGAAGTTGTGAAAGACTCTTTCATTTCTGAGGGTAGAGAGCTTAGGTGGATTAAAAATGATAGGGAGAGAGTTAGGGTGGGATGCATGAATGATGACTGCCCGTGGTGAGTTCATTTATCATACAATAAATCACTGCAATGCTATCAGGTGAAGACTTACAAAAACGATCACACTTGTGCAAGGGACCTAGGAAGTAACGCTGTTGATCAACATTGGATTAGTAAGAAGGTGGATAAGAGAATGAGTTCACAGCCTCACATGAGAACAAATGAAGCAATTGACTTTCTGAGAGAGGAGTTCTCACTCACTGCACATCCAAAAATGGTCTATAGAGCAGTAAAGGAAGCAAGGGAGAAGATAATGGGCAATGAGAGGGAGCAGTACAATAATGTGAGGGATTACTTGTTTGAAATTCTGAGAAGCAACCCTGGCTCCAGGGCAGAGGTGTGTGTAACTCCAATTCCTCAAGCCCCTCCACTGTTTGATAAGCTGTATATAGGGTTAGAGGCATGCAAGCAGGGATTCAAGAGTGGATGTAGGCCTCTAATACACCTTGATGGTTGCTTCCTGAAAACATACTATGGTGGACAACTCCTAATTGCAGTGGCACAGGATGTGAATAATCAATTTTATGTTGTTGCTTACGGAGTTGCAAGGTCTGAAACCAAAGAGTCTTGGAAATGGTTTCTTACCCTACTTCAGGAGGAGCTGGGGGATGTGCAGACTCATGGTTGGAATTTCATGTCCGACCAACAGAAGGTAACACTAACAACTATTTATAATATTGATAATGGTTCAATTATTTCAATATGAATTCTATTGCAGTTAGACATTTATTCACTGATATGCCTAGTTTAATAATGCATTTGTTCAGAATTTACTAGTTATGTTTAATTGTGAAACCTTTGTGTACTGTGTTAGGGATTACTGCCTGCGTTGAAAGAAGTGATGCCAAATGCACATCACCGAAACTGTGTGATGCACATTTGGAAAAACTTCATAAACCGATTTAAGGATTTGTACATTCGGGAGGTGGTTTGGGATTGTGCTAGGTGCACCACCATACCCGAGTTCAAAGAACAAATGGAGAAGCTCAAAGGTATTAATCAGGGGGCATGGGAATATCTTTCCAAGTTTGAGCCAGCAACTTGGGTGAAGGCGTATTTCTCCCACGGGCCAAAAGTGGACAACCTCACAAATAACATGTGTGAGGTGTTCAACTCGAAGATAGTTAACTACAGAAGCAAGCCTATCCTCACAATGTGTGAGGAAATTAGGTGCTATCTAATGCGGAGAATGGTTAAGCATAAAGAGCTACTTAGTGATTATACAGGAAAGCTTGCACCAGTTCAGCAGAAGAGGATGGAGCGTCTAATAAGGCCTAGCAATAAATGGCGTGCCGACTGGACAGGTGATGATGCACGCAAGCGTTTCGAAGTAACTCGTAAAGCTACAAAGGTGGATGTTGATCTCATGAGGCAGACCTGCTCCTGCAACAAATGGCAGCTGACTGGTTAGTTCTAATAAATGGCATTCAATGTTTTAATTTGTTGGCTGAATATGTTAACTTGCTGGCTGAATTTACTTTAATATATGGTTTTCAATATGTTAAGTTGTTGGCTGCATGATGGAGTTATATATGGTTTTCATGCTGTTAAGTTTTTGGCTGAATGATGGAGTTATATATGGTTTTCATGCTGTCAAGTTGTTGGTTGAATGATGAATTTAGTGTTATATATGATTTTCATGCTTGCTGAATGAATGGTTAAGTCAAGTCTGGTTCATGCTGTTATCTTCTGTGTTAGGCATGCCATGTATCCATGCCATAGCAGCCATAAAGAAGAGGCATGATCATCCAAAGGATTATGTGCATCCATGGTTATGCATGGAGTCAATACACAAGACATATGCTCATTGTATTCAGCCAGTGCCAAGTGAGGAGTTCTGGACAAGGACTGAGTATTCTAGGCCAGATCCTCCTATCATAAAGAGACCAATTGGCAGGCCAAAAGTACATAATAGACAGAAGGATCCAGCTGAGCCAATGATGCAACAGGGAGATAAGTTGAAGAGGTCATTCAAAGTAACTTGTAGTAAGTGTGGTTCAACGGGACATAACTACAAGACATGCAAGGGCGCTCCATCTGATCCCAATTGAAAACCTAAGACAAAGAAGCCCAAGAAAGGTTCCACATCTCAGTCAATGGCAGTCATCCCACTGTCACAATCAGCTCCAAATGATAGTGTAAGTAATTTGCTTTAGGAGTTATATGGTTTGATTTCTTAACTATGATAGGAGTTTATGTGCTTACTTGAATATTTATTTACTAGTTCTGTTTTATATGTTTAGGAGTAATCTGGTTGATTTATTGTCTATTTTGGTCAGGATGCTCCACCTAGTCAGGATGCTTCATCTGTTCAGGATCATAACATAACTACTCAGCAATCCACACCTGATGTAAGTTACAATCTGTTCAATGTGCATGATTGATTATTGGGTGACTACCTTGTATAATTTGTATGACTAATTACAATGCTTGTCAACCCAGCTCTTAACACAGGTTTCAAGTGGTGTCATCCTAGGTCCTTCCAACCCTGTGGCAGTAACACCAGCAGCACCCCAAGTCAGGCCCGCACCAGTGACCAGAAGGACACCGTTTCGCCCTCCACTCCAAGTTCCATCTACAGCGGCCCAAAAAACTCAAGCAGCTCCAGCAAAGATGAGGCCCAAGTAGAAGATATTCAGGCCACCAGCTCCACTATGCCCCACTCCACAACCCCCTCAAAGTCAGCCAAACTCCACTGGCCCACAACCACCTCAAGTCGTACCAGGAACAAGTGCATCAGCTACCCAGGAGACATTAGCGGCAGCAAGCCCGGCCACAACCATATTGTTCAAATTCATCCCTAATCCACCTACCATTGTGCCTAAGAAGTAAAGATCTGTGTAGCTTTTAGTTATGTTGACTTTGCAGTTTGGCTTATGCCTTGTATTTTGTGTTTGAGGCTTACTTTTGACATGTTAAGCTTCATTAATGCTGTTCAGTTTAGGAGACTTTTTCATTTTGGGAAGATTTAGTAAACAGTGGCTATGAAAAACTTGAAATCTTGTTTAGCAATATAACATCCTCTTTCTAAATTATGTATGCAACTACTGCCTCTAATTCCTCAATGTTTCCAAGTTTATTTAGATATTCAAAACATAAGTTTAACATACTAATATTATAACTAGAGTTCCATTCAGATTACAGGACCCATGACTTGCCAAAATGGCATGTTTCAATACACAACATAAACCTACAAAATGCCATTCTCTATCATGATTGCTATAGTTCATCTCTCAAGCACTAGCTACATAAAAGGCAACAACAACAGCAAATATAATTACAGAAAATCACAAGGCTAATGGGTTTTTCTTCTTCTCCAAAGCAATAATTTTCTCCTCCAAAACAGCCATTCTTGCATCCAGTTCATCTTCGTTTTCCTCTTGCTCTTCTACAACTTTAACATGTTTCTTAACCAAATCTCTGCTGTCACAGATGCAACAATTGCTTCCTATTCTAGCAAGATACTCATCGACCCAAACAAAAAAATTTGCAATGAGGTTCCTTTCCCTGTCAAAATCACCAACATCATCTACTGCCCGCATCCATCTCAGATCAAACCAAAGCAAGAATTTTTAAACTAACCTTGTAGAATGGACAACCCAAGAAGATTCTGTTAGGGTTGCTTCTGGTCCTCGACTTATACATTATTGCATAAACTCCACAAAAACACCTAGGGGCGACGGCGTCGTCTGGATGGTCAGCATGAACACCACCTGCAACTGAGTTTGAAACAGAATTTTCTTCTCTTACTCCACTAACACTTCTTCTTGAGGTTGATGATGCTCCCTTCGTAGCCATTACTGAACTCTGAACAAGTCTTCTCCTCACCACCAGCCACCACCATGAAGGAACGACCCAGACGAATTTTAGTATTAGGGCAGCACTCAAAACGACGTCGTTTTGAGTTAGAGGGACTTATGTGTCCTGTTTTCAAATCCTCCAACCCACTAACGTGCCACGCTGGAACGCCGTTGAGCCAGGTAAGCATAGGGGGAGCCAAGTCAGCATTTTCCGTCCGGTCTGACGGTGGCTCACGGACGAAGGGACTGATCGGTCTGGTTTTTAGGAACGTCAGGGATTTAAATGTATTTTCCAATGCTCAGAGACGAAAATGTCCTCGGGTTAAAAGGTCAGGGACTAATTTATCCTTTTCTCATAAAATTATCTAATTTTTTATATTTGAACTTAAAGATAGAGGGAGTGTTGCTTATTGAACTTATTGGGTACTTTAAGTCATAGTAAAGTATTTAAGTCAATTGAACTATTTTTTATCTTTTGAAAAAGTACTACTAATTTTTTTATAAAAAATTTGGGGGAGTCATGGTCCCCTTGTTTGAACTAAGTTCCGCCCCTGAACACAATTCAACTCATATCACAAAAATTCAGTTATAATCAATTGTTGAAATTAGCATATTGAGACTTTAATTCAAAACCCTAACTTAAATATTTTTAGTACAAATTATGCACAACACAAATTGATTCATAGAAGCTCAAAATGAAGAAGGAAAATGCAGTCGAAGAAGTTCATAGAAGCTCAAAATGAACAAGAAAAATGTCGTCAAAGAAACTGATAGAATAAAACAGAAAAAATGTAGAATCAAACAATGAATAGAAATTTAATTACCTTATAGAATCAAAAAAGAAAAAATGCAGTCGATGAAATTCGCGCTTGAGACAGAAAGCACTGCGTCCGAGATAGAGAAAAGAAAATTGCAACCGCGTTTAAAAGAGAACGAAAGAGAATTGTGCCGTCGGAAAGAAAAGGAAGGAGAATTGTGCCGTTGGAGAGAGAGGAGGAAGGAGAATCATTATTGAGAATAAGAATGAGGAAGGAGTCGTGTCGGAGAATGAGAGTGAGAGTGAGGGAAGGAGAAAAATGTTTGATTTAGTGCATGAGAATAAGGTTAAAAGGAAAATTTTTATTTTTAATTTTTGAATTTTGTATTATATACGTAAATAAATATGGAGGCTAAAAATAGTGGTTGAAAGTGACGTATGTAGCAACCCCTCTTAAAATTATATCTTTTGAAAAAAATTATTATTGAGAAATTATGATTAATAGGCTTGCTGTGAACCTTTTCCTTATGCGCTAGTCACTGACCGAATCGTGTTGTGATAGAAATTCATACCTCGAAGTCTCATGTAATGCTTATCCTAGTCCCCGTTTGGAAAGTTCATGGGCCAATTTGCATAGAGAGACCCATGCAAATTCTAGCAAATGATAATTTCAAACAAAACCCCTTGTAGTCATATGCCCATATCTGTTTAGTTCAGCTGGGCTTAGCCCTTGGCCTGACCGGATCCAGACCAAAAAGAAAAACCCATATACACAGAAAAATAATCCCTAGTTAATAGTATTCCCGTACAACATCAATTATTAATTACCATTACTATTATACTCTCAAAATAAAACTAATGGTGTTTGGGAGAAAAAAATCCGTCCAAATAATTTAAAGTTATTTTATTTAATATTTAGTAATACTATTAAAATAATTATATAATTTTAAATATAATAAATATATAATTACAGATGTTATCCATTATCACATTTTACTTTAAAAAATATATATAAAAATTCAACCTAAAGACGAATAAGAAATTATTTAAAACACAACCTATGCTTTATTAATTAGTTCCTTGATACCAAAAAATTTGTTTGGTTTGGTTGACTCAAATTTGATTTTTTTTTTTTTTCTGGTTTACCTCTCTCTAACCACGCAGAAAGGCATATAAAATTATGCATTTCTCATAAAAGAGGAGAAAAAAAAAACTATGAAAAATTTGGACAAAGAGCATCAAAAGAGATTATTTTTAACAATTTTTTTTTATATAAATTAACTTTTTATCTCTACAATTTTGCAGAGTATTGAGTAGATAATAAGACTCTAGTTGGTAGTGGTTGTTGATGTCTCTTTAGTTGTTAATAAAGTTCTAGTAGTTAGAGTAGTAATTATGGTATTTCTTATTATGTTACACATAGTCACCTATAAAACATAGACGCAGACATAGAATATAATATGATATGAGACACAATGATACACCAATTTTAAAAAATTGTCGGATACGAGGATATGCGTATATAAATAATATATTCATTAATATAAAATCAATAATTATTTTTAAAAATAATCATATGACATGTATTTTTTTAAAGTATATATATAAGTATTTAAAAGATAAAATTATAAATTCTTATGTCTTAATAGAATTAGTAAGATTTATATACATTATATGTACACAAAAAAAAATTATCTAAAGTCATATTATTTCTCTATCATATATTGTTGATATCTTTATCATTAGAAAAAATTACTCTTTTCAACTCCGGTTCATCAAAAGAAAAGTGGGCAACTTTAAAAATACCATTTTCTTCGTCAATTGGTAAAAACTCATCTCCGGCAATATTCCATATCATAATTTTTTCTTTATTGTATTATAGAATTTTTCTTGACAGAAGACGAAGATTAGTGTGGATAAATATTAAATTTTTTACACGTTTAGACTTCAACTTGTTTTTTTTTTTTAGGGAATGGATAAAGGAATAAGTGCTCCAATTTCTTTCACAACAAGAAGATGAAGATGAAGATGGTTGTCCTAGTAGCCAAAGAGCAATTGGTTGAAGAGTTTTACTTTATCACTATGAATTAGCCATCAAGATTTTGCATTGATTATGCCTCTATCATTCATGGAGTCATAATAATCAAAGACACCTGTACCATCAGAAAGCTTGCAAATTCAATATTTAATTACTTTTTGGGTAAATACTCTTTCCGGCCCCTGAACATTTTAAAGTGGGACATATCGCACCTTTATCATTCAGAAACCTCAAGCGGGTCCTCAACCAACGACATAAGTGGACAAATCGACCCCTGTGACCGGTTGCTAACAGGTTGCCTGGATGACGTGTCAGATGAAGGCTGAGTTGTCAACTCCAGGTGCCACGTGTAAGTAGAAGTTGTTGCAGGGACTCAAAACCCCCTCCCTGCAACTGAAACGGCGTCGTTGCATTGGGCGGCTCCTCCCTTCCGTTTTGCCGGCTTCCTCCCTCTCTTTCGCGGCCTCTTCTCCGGCTCAACGGCCTCCTTCACCACAGAAGCTTCCAAATCCGAATGATCTGAATCTCCGCCTCCGCCACCACCGGACTTCACATTGGAAGCCGGCAAGATCACGCTGGAAGTAAAAGACAGTATTCCATCCTCAATGCTGCTCCGCGAAGTAGGGGATCTCCTCTTCTTGCTCTCATTGGAGACAAACTGCGACTGAGACTGAACAGAGAACAAATTGTTTCCACCGTTATTACTGTTTACACCATAAGAACCCTTCTTATTCTCTCCGAAACTCAGAATCTCACCAGATTCCGGCTTCAACGAGCTCGAGAAATTCAATTCCTTCAGCACAAATCCCTGATTCTGTTGCGGATTCTTCAGAGCTTTGGTTACCACGATGGAGGTGCCAGGATTGGATATAACCGGCACCGTTTTGTTGTTGGCAACCGTTTCGATCCCACCAGCCGAAGAAGAAGGGTCGTTGAGCCACAACGAAAAAGGATCGTTCTCTCCTTGATCTGCAGAACTCAAGGGCCAGGATTCAGAAGCTGAAGGACCTGAAATTAAAGAGTTTAATTCTCTAAGGACCTTCTTACGGTGTTGCTGCTGCTCAAACGATGTCGTTTTTATGGCTTTGCCTTTATCTTCTTCGCCTTTGTAGTAACCCTCGCCCCAACCTAAGAGTGTGAGGCCGTTGGAGTAGTCGTAGGAGCACTGCCAGAAGATTGCGTAGGTCCAGCTCTCTCTTGCGCCTTCGATTAGGGCTTGGAGTCGACGCTGAAGGGTTTCCTGGTTGAACGGCGGCGGAGGAGGTGGTTGTTGTTGCTGTGGTGGTGGTGCTGCGGAGGTGGAGGTGGAGGCGGCGGATTGTGGCGGAGGGAGCCAGAGAGAGGAGAGGCCGGAGGAGCTCATGAAGGCTGATTTTTTTTTCAGAGAGAGAGAGATTGGGTCAAGGAGTAGGTTGCATTTGAGTTAACCCAATGTAACGACGCCGTTTCAGTTGCAGGGAGGGGGTTTTGAGTCCCTGCAACAATTTCTACTTACACGTGGCATCTGGAGTTGACAACTCAGCCTTCACCTGACACGTCATCCAGGCAACCTGTTAGCAACCGGTCACAGGGGTCGATTTGTCCACTTATGTCGTTGGTTGAAGACCCGCTTGAGGTTTCTGAATGATAAAGGTGCGATATGTCCCACTTTAAAATGTTCAGGGGTCGAAAAGGGTATTTACCCTTACTTTTTTATCAAAAAAATACCTCTTCAAATAGTTAACTCTCTCATTAGTGATTTCGATATCTTGATGAGGAGAAGAAACTCATGTAGGATCTTCTCTGAAACTATTATGACTATAATACCTATATAATTAGTGGTTAAGAAGAAATTAGTAAAAGTTTAATTATATACTTATAAATAAAAGTTATAAATTAAAAATAGAAAGGGTTAGGCACTACAAAAAAACGCTGAATATTGTCGAATTTAGAGTCAGACATTAGCGGCGGTTTACTGGCAGATTTGGCAATAAATTCGTCGGGTAAAAAAATTATCGTCGGATTTATCCGCCGGTAATCCGAATTAGTGTAACACTGCATTTTGGTCATTTGCAAAGTATTATCATCGGACTTAACTGCCGGTAAATCCGATGGTAATCGGAATTAGTGCAATGCTGTGTTTTGGTATTTCACAAAGCGTTACTGTCAAATTTATCCATCGGTAAATCCGACGGTAATCTTGTCCTAAATTCAAATCGCGAAGCTCTCCCCTTATTTTTGAACTACTCTTCTCTCTCTCTCTCTCTCTCTCTCTCTCTCTCCCCCCCCAAATCACTTCTGGCAGTCCCTCCACCAGCATCAGCCACCACCAACAGCGTTCAAAGACTGCGTAGACTCCTTGCGTCGCGTTGGTCACTCTATCATCGCCATTTTCATTGCTTCTGCCACTGTTGTCGCCGCCATCGCTGCCACCACTATCGCTGCTGCTCCCTGTGTCGCCCTTCTTCCTTCTTTCTATTTTTTTTAATTTGTTTAAAAAAACCCTAATGCATCCCTTCTGGTTGCTCATTGTCGCCGCCATTTCGCATCCGTGCTACCACTACGCTAGAAAAGTCCTCTGAACCGCCACTATCTCCAGGTAACTCACTAATTAGTTTTGGGTAGTTAAACCCTAAACCCTAATTTATCTAATTTTAATTTGTTATGTACTAGAAAATTTGCAATGAGATTTAAATTTTTTTTCCAAATTTAGTTCATGTATTAGTTTATTATTTTGATTTCTATTTATTGTTCTGCAAGTGTACGATCCCCAACTGTATTGTTCTGATTTCTGTTCTGATATTATTTGAGTTAATTGGTTGATTGTTGTTAATTGGTTGATTGTTGTTAATTGTTTGAGTTAATATTGACTTGTTTATTTTCTAAGTTAATTATTGACTTATTGTTTATTGTTGTTGATTTTCTAAGTTTATTATTATCAGAGTTAATTATTTTTTATTTAACTAGTTGATTGTTGTTAATTATTTGAGTTAATCTTAGGATTTTTTATTTAAATAAATTAAATAAATGCTTTATTTACAGAAATAAATATTTATAAAAATTATTATGAAAATACATCCCCAATCTTATCTCGTTTACACTATAAACGAGATAATTATAAATGTATCTCGTTTACATTGTTAAAAAAAAATGCTCCTCTGGCTCACGTGGTTTAGTTTCAGTCTCCCTCTCTCCACGCCTTCGATAGCGACGGCCACGCTATCCGCGACGGTGGCGCTGAAATGACAGTGACGGAATTCTTGGCGGCGATTGTGGATCCAGTGATGGTGACAGCTTGATGGCATCGACGGTAGCTCTCTCTCTCTCTCTCTCTCTCTCTCTCTCTCTCTCTCTCTCTCTCTCTCTCCCTCCATTGTGCAGACCTCTCTCTTCCTTCATGCTCAACAGCGACGACGGCGAGGCCCCAGTCGATGCCGTCGCCCTTTTCTCCCTCTCCTTCCTTCTTCTTCTCCCTTCTCTCTTTTTCCTTTCTTTTCTGTTATTTCTCCATTTTTTGGGTGTGGGTGGCAGCTGGGGGTAGGTTAGGGTTAAGGGAATGAGTGGCGTTGAGTAAGTGTGGGTTAGCGTAAAATTAGGGTTAGGGGTAAAAGGAATAAGGATAAGATAAGTATTTTGATACAGTTAAAAAATAGAGCAGTGATTAAAAAAACTAAATATAATTCAATATAATTATCTTTAAAAATATTGTTTATTTACCAACTTACAAATTATTTTAAATAAATATTCTAATTTAAAATTAGAGATAATCAAATTAATTTTCTTTTATTCATAAAATAAAATTCAAATTCTTAATATTTAAATTAAATCATATAAAATTTTCATTATTTTTTAATAACTAAAATTTTAAATTTTAAATAAAAAAATACTCAATTATTATAAAAATTATATGAGTTTTAATTAATTTTAAACTTAAAGTCCCATGACTTTGATTTATTTTCTTTTAGTAAAATAATTTTTTAAAAATAAAATCATAATTAAGTATAAAAATTCACAAATAATTTATTATTTAATTTTCAAAAACTTGAGATGTTACAAATTTTATATTTAAGTTATTATTTGTTCAATTGTGTGTGGCACATACATGCAAGGAAGAATAGTATAGTAGAAATGGTACTCCCCAACATTAAAAAAGAAAAGATGTAAAATTGAAGTAATTGAAATTCGCCGAAGAGCATAACGAATCTTATAAATTTGATAAGATTTGTCGAGGATGACAACGAACTTGCATCCAACAAAAAAAAATTCCGAAATATAATCTCAGAATAATTATTCTACAAAAATAAATTTTTTTATTTTATTTTAGAAAAAATCCAACAAACCTAGTTAGAAAAACTATTTTCAATTTGTCTTCTACTTATTATTAATGTTTTTTCATCTAATTTAATTTCTTTTCTTTTTTTTTATATATATAAAAGAAATTAGTCTTATTAGTTGAAAACTTGAAAATAGCTTTTCTGTTAAGTCATATATATGCTTTCCGCTGTCAGTGGAAAAAAGCAAGATATAGGATTCAATGATTATGCATGGCTCTTATATTCTTGCTTCTATCTTACTGGTAAATATTATTAACTACAAGCTAAGATAATAATTCAATGTGTAACAAAACCCATCCAGGTCAAAATCAACGTGAATTATTAGGCAAGAATTGTCAACAACACCATATATCATATATATAAAGTAGGGGTTGAGAAAATATGTCCCAATCATAGACATTGTGCAAATCATTAGGGATATCGATTATTGTTCTTGTCCAAAAGTTAAAGCTTTTTTGTGTCACCCAACAAACGCACATCACAGATAAAATTATTCTAATAATTTTGGTGTTAAATTTGGTATGTAGTTAAACCACAACCACATATATATTACATACCCAATTAATTTTGATGATTGATTTTAGTGTGCAATATCTACTGTCTAATGAGTAAATTTATATTACCTAACTGCATGCAAAGAGTTACGATGTGTGTGTAGGGTTCAGTATATAGCTCTAACGTTGTATGACCTATTCCTGTTTTAAGTTTTACGAGTTGTTTTGGTATCATACTCTTTGCTAACTAACTAGGAAACAAAGTTTTGCCATATAATGCGGGATTGCGGGCTGTAGTTTGGCAAAGTAGTTTATTTATCTTTTCTTAATCAAATACTGAGGACTCAAATCTCATTTTAGTATAAAAAATTTAACATTGGATCAATGGTGAAATGTCTACCAGTCATTTAGAGATAAATCACCATACTTGATGATAGATATATCTTAATCGCATACTACAGAAAAAATGTTACATGTACAACAAATAACCATCAATCATTTATTATTGGCATATAAATTAATAAACCTTTTTTATTTAAGGTTAATACGTGGGCTGATTTTTTTGGTTATGGAAGAGTTGGGTGTGTTGTATGTGCCGGGTTATGGGATGAGAAGGAGCTGGACCAAGATGTGGGATAAGTTTTTTGCTCAGAGTTGGTGATAAGAAATCGGACCCAACGATTTCCTTTTTTAGATTTCTTTGAGCAAATCGGAGGGTCTGTTTTGCATGGAGAAGAGGTACGAAAATAACATTAAAGAAATCGGACCCTGCGAATTGTACATGAACAAAATTTTTTTTTAATATTACTTTAAGGTAATCGCATTGTCCGTTTTCATTGTTAACGAATTTTTGGATTTAGGTTGAGCAACTCGCTGGGTCCGAGTTGTGGAGGAGTAAATTTTTTTTTTATTTTCACTAAAAGAAATCGGATGGTCCGTTTCATTATTATATAGTATATTTGAATTAGGTTAGAGAAGTCCTTTGGTCCGATTTGTGTGTATATATATACACTTGCGAAGGTCTGCAAATCTTAATCCGCCGACCAGATCTAACATTCTTCATCTTCTTCGACTTCTCTTCTTCTTCTTTCTCATGGTCTGTTGTTGAGTTGGTTGGCTTGGATAGAGAAAAATTCATAGTGAAGTATTTGTGTTTATTTAATTGAGTGAGAAGAATGGATGATAGAGTCCTTTTGAAAGTGTATTATTTTGGTCAGATTTTGTTGCAGACGCCTGAAGGGGTAAAATTTGTTTGTGAAAATCCGTTGGATGTTGTTATTCCGTTCACAATTTCATTTGAAGAGCTTAAAGGTGTGATTTGTGAGAAGATTGATTCGGAGATGTCAAGAAAAATATCATGTATTTTGTACAGATATCTTGGTTGATTCGTTCAATTTCAGACGAAATATATAATGGACGAAGCGAGTATGCAGGAGATGTTTTCAATGTATATTGAAAGTCGTGCTCAAATCTCGTTCATCGAGTTGTACATTGAATTCGAACAATCTGAGGCCGACCAAAATATTTTACGGGAAGACTACAATAGTGACAGTGAGGAAGAGTTCGAAAGTAATTACGAAGTTGTTGGTCCAGACGGAGATGAAGATCAAGGTGACGGCAGTGTGGCTCCGAATGTGACAGACGTTGCAAATGCACTCGCGAACGAAGTGCCATTTGAGGAGCCATCTTTCATGTGAGTTTTGGATTTGGAAGCCATGCATGCTCTGGAGTTTTCGGACTATATGAGTGCAGGTACTCGTTTAGCATTTGCCATCTGGACATATACGCAAATTAATTTTATTATGGAGCCACAGTTTGTGTTGGACGGCGTTATGGAGAGGAGGCGAGCTTTACATTGGTATGGTGTCAGTGCATATACAAATCGGACCGAGGGACTTGCCCTAGCCAAATCGGACCGTGCGAGTAGTGGTAATTAAGCACGCGAACCGTCTGATTTGTGGAAGAGTTCTCCACGCGTCGCACGCCCATAGCTCCCCAGGACGGTGCCCCTTTTAACCCCACAAGTCCCCTTCCTATCCTCACTTTCCCCTTACTTCCCCACCCACCGAGTTGGATGCCATCTTCTTCCTCCCTGAAACCTGAAAGCTTGCTGCTTCTCATTCGTGGGCTTCTCCAAAAAATTTGAAAATGTCCCATAAATCAAAACCAAGAAAGATTGATCGGCCGGAACTTCACATTGTAAAATATCTCAACTATTTTGATTATGTAAGTTTATTTGTTAATTTTTTTTATATTTCATAGTTCTGATTATTATTTTTGAAATTTAGTTAAGTTTATTGTTGTTAGAACTTGAACTGACAATGACCGAGTTTATAATTTATTGATAGAATTTTAGAAATAAATGTTTAAAAAAAAGTGTAAATGTAGTTGATTCTTGTTTAAAATGTTTATAATATAGGCTAATTTTTTTGGTTATGGAAGAGCTGGGTGTGTTGTAATATAATATGTTATAAATAAAATAAAACAGGCATTTTTAAAAATTTTTGGAGTAATATTAAAAATTATAATTAAGTAGTTATAGTTAATGGTAGAAATTTAGTAATATATGTAGTTAGAAATATATATTTTTAATTTGCGTTATTCTTGTGGCTGAGTTTTTGCTAAATATAATGGATTAGTAATAAAAAATAGTTTTTTATAATTTTTTTAACAATAGTAGAGTTATAGTTAATTAGTTAACTATTATAATTAATTTTAAAAATTTAGGAATACATATTTAAATGAAACTTAGATAAGTGTGTTTAAGTATAATTAATTTTTGTTTACAATTTTGTTCCAATATAATAAATTGGTATTTAAAATTACTTGTTTATAAATTTTTGTAATAATATTATAAAGTAGAGTTAAGTAGTTACTTGTTATAATTAATTTTAACAATTTAGGATTATATGTTTAAATAATAGTTAGGAATATGTGTGCTTAAATGTAATTAATTTAATTGAGTCTTGTGGAGAATTTTTTTTTCAATATAATAGATTAGTAATAAAAATGACTTGTTACTAATTTTGTGTAATAATATTAGTAATAATAATTAATTAGTTAACTTTTATAATTTCGTTCTTTAATTTTTGTGGAATAATTTTTTTAGAATAATGTTGACAGAAATATGTTATTTTAGGGGAGGTTTTAGTATTATCAGTAAAATTATATGTTTTAATTAGATATTTTTACATTATGTATGATAGTTGTGTAATCACAATCGTGATTTTGCTATGCGTGTGCAGGATGAAAGGATGTTGATATGTGATCACCCTGTCCTTCCGAATCGGTACAATAAGAGGGTGGAGGAGCATTTACGATCTACTGGTTTTTACCATGTCGCCCAGATTGTGGTTGTTCAATGTCAGAAAGCACTGGTAAACGCTTTAGTGGAAAGGTGGCACCCGGACACACATACCTTTTACTTTCCGGTTGGTGAATGTGCCGTGACACTGGAAGACGTGGCTATGATCTTCGGTCTTCTGACCGATGGTCTTCCAGTGACAGGGATGACTTTGAGTAGTTTCGAAGCCTTAGAGGCGGAGTGTCTGCACCAATTTGGGGTCGCATCGTTAAAGTCGCAGTGTTGAGGAAGCGGCATAAAACTTACGTGGCTACGAAATTTAAAAGAACGGTTACAGTTGACTGATGAAAACAGTATACAGGTGTACGTTAATTGCCACATCATGTTGTTGATCGGTACGATCTTGTTTGGAGACAAGACTGGGGCATCTGTCCACTGGAAGTTTTTGCCTCTTCTCAGTGATTTTTCTAGTATTGGATAGTATAGTTGGGGATCAGCATGCCTGGCACATCTGTACAGGAGTTTATGCAGGGCATCACGGTTTGACTGTAAGGAAATTGATGGTCCGCTAACATTTCTACTTTGTTGGGCATGGATGCGCCTACCATATCTAGCGCCGGTTCTTAGGGAACCCCGCAGTTTTTCGCTTGCCAACAGGTAACACTATCTTACATTTACCTGGTATCTTCATATTTAGAATCCAATTGTGTTGATGAGATGCGTTATATTAGGTGGCGCAACTGGGAGCGTGGAGACTGAGTCTATAGATATCTTAAGCTTACTCATTTTAGGAAGGCATTCGATGATCTTGAGGAAAGCCAGGTGTGTTTGCATTAACGTTGTATTTGTGATTTTTTGCTAACAATTAATATTCTATAAACATTTGTTACAATTATTTATGATAAAAAATTATTATGTTTGTTATACATTTATATTTAAATTTTTTCATGTTTTAATTATGTAATACTTAGTGTTTTTAGTCAAATTCTTTTGAGATTAATTTTTTTCTCATTCTGTCTGTTAAAAAACAAACAAAAAAATAAGTGCGTTTAAAATAAAATTAAATAGAAATGAAAGTTGTCCTTGTTCATACTATATTGTATTGAACCTAAGTAATTTTATTTTGGTTATTACTTTTTTATTGTGCTCATTGTTTATTATTATGCTTGATTACTAATAGGAAGGATATAGTTAAGTCATTGGTTAGTTACTAATCATTATTTATTTATTATTATTATTATTATTATTATTATTATTATTATTATTATTATTATTATTATTATTAGTTGTTTGGATTTTAATTATTTGTTTGCTTTATTGTTACCAGTTTTTGTGGGTTGCGTATTCTGTTGATCGTGTTGATCCGGACATAATTTTCGCAGACATCTACATGCACTCAGTCATTTGGAGTGCAACGGTGTCGTTGGTATCTTTTGAGTGTATTGAATGGCATGCTACAGACAGGTTTAGACGACAGTTCGGTTTCGTTCAGGGAGTTCCTCATTAAGAACGGAATCTAGACCAGGCACACGGAGAAGTCTTAACTGGTCCTAAGAATCTGAATTGGGCCACAGCCACGACTCATTCATTTTGGGTGATGCAGTGGACAAACAGGTATAATCACGTTCTTACTGAGGAACCCATGGGTCCGCAGCAGCCATTAGATACTTATATGTACTGGTACCGTTCAAAGTATGGCGATCACTTGAACTTGTCATTACTTGTGGACCAAAATGATGTTGAGGGTGACCAGGTTATGGATGATGAAAATGAAGAGCAAGAGCCACAGTCACCGCCGCCTCCAACTCCACCTCCACCTCCACCTCCACCTCCACCGCCACCGCCAGAAGTGCAACCTGAATCCACAAGCCAATATGTACCTCAGATACAGTTTCCTACGTCATTCCCGATACATCAGCCTCAGTATGACTCAGGAGAGGGAGGTTCTTTTAGCCAGTTGCTTGGGTTCATGGCCTCAGATGCCGGCCAAGCACAATATAGCCATCAGCCCGACTTCATGGCGGGTAGGCATTCATTTGACGCGAGGTATCCATTTTATACCTACTCGGGTGCTTCTGGAGGGTTTGTATCTAGTGATTCTAGTAGGAGTGAGGGCAATCGAGGAGTTCTAAATAGTCAAAACCCGAGCCGTGTTTTGATGACTCTGATTGAAGAAAATGCTAAGACATTGGAGCATGAGACTAATGAGTACTTAGTGGATGAGCCAGATGACGAGAAAGACGAGGAAGATGAGGAGGAGGAAGAAGATGAAGAATCCCGTAATGATGCAGGTATAAAATTGCTTTACTTTTTCCATCAATTGATGTTGTCATAGTATCGTATTGTTTGTTGGGTAGGATTGATTAAATTATTTACTTGTTTGGTCAATTGATATTGTTATGTTCATGTATGATATGTTGTTTACGGTTGATTATACTGTATACTTGCTTGGATTAATTGTTTTATATGCAGGTGGCACCTGTACTCCAGATGAGACAGGCAAAGGCTACAACCTCAGGATTGATCCACCGCGTCATAGCGCGAGTCGATACACTCCGTCTGTGTTCAAAAAGGCCGCGAAGAAATGCAAGAACATCGTCACCTTTGGAAAGTGGACAGCGAAGAAGTAGTTGTGGTGTAGTTAGTTTTATCTATGTATCAGTTATCTTTCGTCATGTTGTCCGTAACTATTTATGTATGATTGAAGTTTCTTAAGTACCAACTAAGTTTTGTATATTTCAGTTGATGTTCCTGAATTTCATTAACTATTATATGTATGATGAATTTGAATGTAATGCTTTACTTGGCCATAGGTTACAATGATTCTATTATCATAAAGTACCTTGAAGTAAATAACAATGATTCGATTATCATAAAGTACAGTGACATAGGTTACAATGATTCAATTATCGTGTTAGGAGATCGAAATATGTTATAGTAATTGTATTTTGAGAAAGTACATTGAATTCGGGTTACATTGTTTCAGATAACATTCAAGTCTACTGCGTGTTAGGATCAGCACTAGGACCTCCGCCCTGACGGCATCTACTACGACTGTGTCCCTCAGCCCTACATTGCCTACATCGCCTCAGACGCCGTAACATTCGTGTGTCCATCTCATTCAAGAAGTGCGTCATCCTGGGCCGACCTTTGGCAACGCGTCTCAGGTACGGGTTCGATACGAATCGAGGACCATTGTAAGAAGGCCACGTAGTTGGATTCCCGAGTGGCCTAAACCTAGCCTGATAAACGCGTCTAATTTGGTCCATCTTATAAACATCATGCACATACACCTGCCAATCTAGTCGTTGATTTGCACAACATGCAAACACATGCCGGCAAAAAATCCGGTCCACCTGGAACTCACCACAGTCACATCTTTGATGACATAGGTCAACAGCATATTCCACTCTACTTGGCATCTCACGCACTTCAAAGACCTCATTCTGCCTGTCGAAGTAATTAACCTGAATGTTTCCTGATGCAAGTTGATTTGCATGAAGTTTGGAGGTCACATGCTCAGAAAAAAACATGGTCAGCATTAATCCGAGCCTCCGCTTCGGCTATTTTCCGTGTGAACAACTCATTTAGTTTGTAGAATATTGCTTTCACAAGTGCAGTGATGGGGAGATTGCGTGCACCCTTCAAGATTGAGTTGATGCATTCGACTAGATTAGTTGTCATGTGACCCCATCGATAACCACCATCGAATGCCAATGCATACTGTTCACGGGGAATACGGTTTAACCAGTTAGTGTATGCCTCGCCCCGCTCTCATAAATGCTGGTAACGTAATTCATACTCGCGAGCCGTCCTCGAATATCCTGCTCAGTATCATATACCATACAAAGAATAAGTCTCACGATGTTTACATTGATCGCAGTTTCATTAGTAACAAACTTTGAAGTAATCATTGTTACCTATATTGATGACAAGATTTTGTAGGTACGGTGCCTTGAATTTCCTCAGAAAGTTCGACTCTATATACCTGATGCAAAATATGTGAAAAGCTCTAAGGGGTGACCAAGCTCCGTGACTGCGTTTCACAGCTGCATTTATCGACTCATGTCGGTCTGATATAAGCTCCACACCATCCCGAGTCACAACATGTTGACACAGGTTATTAAGGAAAAAGTGCCACGCATCAGAAGTCTCTCCCTCGACAATAGCAAATGCAATTGGGACGATATTGTTGTTACCATCCTGCGAAACGGCCACTAACAAGCAACCCTTATACTTTTCGTACAAGTGAGTCCCGTCCACCTGGACAACTGGCTTACAATGTCTGAATGCTCTAATGCAGGGGTAATAGCTCCAAAAGACTCGATGCAATACCCGGATATTACTTACCAAGTCATCCCCTTGATATGCTGGCATAGTCTCAAAATGCACGACAGCTGATGGCTCCTTATGACACATGGCCTCAAACCATATGATCAACGCTTCGTAGGATGCTTCCCAACCTCCAAATATTTTCTCAACTGACTTTTGCTTAGCCAACCATGCTTTTCGATAACTGACGGTGTAGTTGAACTTCGACTGCACTTCTGTAATAACTGATTTTACTTTTAAAGAGGGGTCAGCCTCAACCAACGGCTTAATGGCTTCTGCAATTGTATTTGAATCCAGCTTTGAATGATCCTGGAAAATGGTTGCTCTGGTACAAGTGTGGCTGTCGTTGTACCTCCTAATAACCCAACAGTACTTTCTGCTGATCATGCTAACTCTGATAAGCCAATCACACCCTGACCGTACTGTGTACACTTCGCATAAAATGTCAACGGCTCCGACTCATACACACGGTAGTCTACAGATCTTCGGAGGGTATACTCCTTCATCGCCTTAATAACAGCTTCCCTGGAACTGAATTCCATCCCCACGACGAATTCACCATCTACGACAAAAGGAACTTCTGCCAGGACGGCAGCCATACCATAAGTATTTTAATACACGATTGTTTAATGCCCAAAATTAAATATTAAATAAGTACTCACAACATCAATAATGATATAAATAAGCTATACATTACATTATTATCTCAATCTCAATTAAATAAAAATACAAATACATTAATACACACTGTTAATTAATACAACTTAACTAAATAACTAAAAATAAATACTGATCTTTCAAATAACTTCATAAATTCTATAATAAACACTCATTATTAAAACCTAATTAACTAAATAACTAAATAAATACAAATTAACTAACTAAGTAAAAATAAATAGTAATGACCTAAACAACTAAAATTAAATACTATAACAAATGCTAATTATTAAAGCCTAATTAGCTAAATAACTAATTAAACACAAATTAACTAAATAACTAAAAATAATTACTAATAGCCTAAATAACTTCATAAATACTATAATAATTACTCATTAATAAATAAACCCTAATTAACTAAGCAACTAAATAAATACAAATTAACTAAATAACTAAAAATAAATACCAATTGCCTTAATAACTTCATAAATACTCTAATAAATACTTATTAATTAATACTAATTCACTAAATAACTAAATAAATACTGCACCCTAAATACTAATTAGCTCAAATTATTTTTATCTTAAACTTGACTAAATAAACTATTTTACAAATGCTAAACGAGTACCTGCACTCATATAGTCCGGAAACTCCGGAGCACGCATGGCTTCCAAATCCAAAACTCGCATGAAAGATGGCTCCTCAAATAGCACTTCGTTCGCGAGTGTATTTGCAACGTCTGTCATATTCAGGGCCACACTACCGTCACCTTGATTTTCATCTCCGTCTGGACCAATAACTTCGTAATTGCTTTCGAACTCTTCCTCACTGTCACTATTGTAGTCTTCTCGTAAAATATTTTGGTCGGCCTCAGATTGTTCGAATTCAATGTACAACTCGATGAACGAGATTTGAGCACGACTTTCAATATACGTTGAAAACATCTCCTGCATGCTCGCTTCGTCCGTTATATATTTCGTCTGAAATCGAACGAATCCACCAAATATTGGTACAGGATATCTGTACAAAATACTTGATATTTTTCTTGACATCTCCGAATCAATCTTCTCACAAATCAAACCTTTAAGCTCTTCAAATGAAATTATGAATGGAATAACAACATCCAACGGATCTTCACAAACAAATTTTACCCCTTCAGGCGTCTGCAACAAAATCTGACCAAAATAATACACTTTCAAAAGGACTCTATCATCTATTCTTCTTACTCAATTAAATAAACACAAATACTTCACTATGAATTTTTCTCTATCCAAGCCAACCAGCTCAACAACAGACCATGAGAAAGAAGAAGAAGAGAAGTCGAAGAAGATGAAGAATGTTAGATCTGGTCGGCGGATTAAGATTTGCAGACCTTCGCAAGTATATATATATACACACAAATCGGACCAAGGGACTTCTCTAACCTAATTCAAATATACTATATAATAATGAAAATAGACCATCCGATTTCTTTTAGTAAAAATAAAAAAAATTTACTCCTCCACAACTCGGATCCGGCGAGTTGCTCAACCTAAATCCAAAAATTCGTTAACAATGAAAACGGACCATGCGATTACCTTAAAGTAATATAAAAAAATTTTGTTCATGTAAAATTCACAGGGTTCGATTTCCTTAATGTTATTTTCATACCTCCTCTCCATGCAAAACGGACCCTCTGATTTGCTCAAAGAAATCTAAAAAAGAAAATCGTTGGGTCCGATTTCTTATCACCAACTCTGAGCAAAAAACCTGTCCCACATATTAGTCTAGCTCCTCCTCATTCCATAACCCGGCACAACACACTCAGCTCTTTCATAACCAAAAAAATCAGCCTACTACGTGTACTTGTAAATCTTTAATTTGGATATCTCTTGGCTATAGAGCAAAGTTTGATCATAAAACTTATATTGCATATACTTAAATAACGTAGAGTTAACCGTTAAATTGGCACTTAAAAGATTTAAATACTGACAAAATAATATTTAAAATATGTTATTAATAAAAGAATCTCTAAATAATATTAAAATCTGAACAAAAATATTCGGACATCAATTTCTCCTATTTTCGTTAATAAAAATTATTGATATGACTAACAAAGTTGATTACATAGCAAATTCTCCCAACAATCTATTTACTTAATATTTTTAATTAATTTAAACAATAACAAGGCGAAAAAGCAATAAATTCCTAATTTAATTTGGTAAAAAAATTCTAATTCAATTTAAAGAAACCTTAAGTTATTATATCTTTAGGAAGGAGGAAGGTGTGGCGGTGATAGAGAACCATGTTGGCATTGTTGTGCTTACTAGAATGATCGATAATGGAAGATAGAAAAGACTCAAATAGAGGAGAGAGAAAGAGAACAAGAGTGATGCAGGATGAGGCAAATGTTGGTGACGCTGAAGAAGGAGAGAAAGGAGGTGATAATGGCGGTAGTGAGAGCGCGGTTGTCACTAACGGAGAGAGAGAGAGAGAGAGAGAGAGAGAGAGAGAGAGAGAGAGAGAGAGAGAGAGAGAGAGAGAGAGAGAGAGAGAGAGAGAGAGGCGGCTGTTCGCAGAAGATGGAGGTGGTGAAGGGTGATGCCGCTACAGATGTTGCCGCCAAGATACTTCCTTCCCTACGTTGCTGCTGCTGTATCCGTCTTCTCCAATTTTATATTTTTCCTCAGATCTTTGAGTGATGGGTTCTTATAAAATTTGGACATTCCACACAAATTTCATACGAGTCTTCTAGTTGTTAGTTTTCATTGTTGTCACCATTATTTTCTTCTTTTTCCTATTAGCTTGTTTCAGTTAGAGAATAAAAAGTAGCTTTTTCTTCTTTTATTTATTATTTTTTTTACCAATAAAATCTTTAATTACTCTGAATTTGAATATTTAGTTTATTTTTTTGAATAGTTGTTGGGGTTCATATTTTTTTAAAATTTCAATCTCAAAAATCATTAGATCCAAATTCAAATTAATAAATCATCGTCAACAACCACAATAGGCGTGACTTTCTACTAGTTAACCCAAGAAGATGTGATTAGGTTTCTTCTTGGCACCATTGGCCTCTTCACCCCTCTCCTTACATTCTTTATTGATTCTCTTAGCATCATTTCAATTGATGTTCTTGCCATTATTGATAGTGATGGATCCTTCATTGGCGAGATTTCTCCCTTTACTCTCCGTTGAAAAATTAGGATTTATAAGAATTTGATTTGGAATTTTTTCCACCCTGTTATTGTTTAAATTAATTAACATTATAAGAGAAATGTTAAATACTGTCAAATTTTTCGTCGAATGTTAGTGTCGGGTTTACTGACGGATTTACCGGCGAATTTGACAATAAATTCATTGGATAAACAGTTACCGTTGGATTTGATTTTTCGATGATAGATCCGCCAGTAATAAATGGAGGAAAAAAAGAAAAAATTGGCACGAGCATTACCAGTGGATTTATCTGCCAGTAACCTTGATTAGTGCAACGCTGTGTTTTGGTCACTCGCAAAGCATTACCGACGTATTTATCCGTGGATAAATTCGACGGTAAACTTGACCTAAATTCAAATTGCAAACCCTTTCCCCCCTTATTTTTGCATTACTCTCTCTCTAACCTACTCCATCGTTAAAAAGAAAAAACCCTAGGCCCACCCCACCCCCTCTCTCTCACTCTTACTCCCACTCCTACACATAGAGACACAGCACCACCCCCTCTCCCCCAGCCCTCTCACTCTCACCTCGGGTCACCACCAGCACACGCTCGCCTTTGTTACTGCACCTCTCGCCAGATCTACCACATCGTGTGCTCGCGTGTCCTCCAGATACAATGCATCGTGTGCTCTCACCGGATCCACTGCACGCTCACATCTTGTCGCGCCTCCTCCACTTGTCGTCCCTCATGTGCTCGTCACTAGCTATCTTGCTCCCTCTGTCTCATATTCTGCTCATCCATCATCACAACACCCAACACCTGGTGAGTGCTCGTGTCTCGCTGCACCGCACCGCATCCCCATCCCTCCCCCGCCTCTCTTTTGCGGATGTTACTGCCTGCACTGCACTGCTTGATTCTGCAACTGCAACGACAGTCAATATGTAATTTTTTTTAGTTATTCTAATATTCTATATTAATTTTTAATAGTTGATTCATTGATTAGAATATGATTTATGAATCTAATTAGAATATGGAAGAGGTTGAATTTAAAATGTTAAAATGGTCGAAATGTTATTGTTGAATTAGGTTAGGGATTGGGTTAGGTGACTATGAATATGCTAATTTTGTTAATTATTGAATTAGTTTATGAATTGGTTTTCCTGATTATGAATACGAATTGATTGCTCTGGACTCGAAAAATTGAACAAGATATTGTTCAACTTTGCAGGTAAATAATCTAAGAATTTCTGGATTTTAAAAGTTATGTGCTTTAAAAGAACATATTTAACTTTAATTTCTAAGAGAGTAGCTAATTCCAGTATTTTGTTCTTGATTCTTGTATTTTACACAAATTGATTAAACTAGATTAGGAAAAATTGCTGAATATGACTTATACCTCACTCTTTATATTATTTACATTAGAGGTAACAACTAACAAGTTTTTTTTTTTAATTTTTTCAACACTATTCAATATTTATTCATTAAGTTGAATTGGAAATTGTTCTTGATTCTTGTATCTGACATTGTCTTGATTGTTCATTCATTAAGTTTGATTTGTGTTTCATAGTTTTTGAGATGAGTCTCTTCATTTCTAATCTAGTTGTTCGAAATTAAAATATATTCAATTAGTTTTAGTTATTTTCTTTACCCCGAGATTTGTTTCTTTGTGGAGTGATGTGATTTATATTACTTATTGCTTTGTTGATGAGACCAATTAGTCTGCTATGCATGCTTATGATTTTTCATTGTAGATAATTGATTACTCCATTGTAAGTGATAATTTCATTTCTCGTGTAGAGTTAGAACCGTAAGGTAAAAGATTCAACTGCCGAAGATACTCCCTCTTACCAAGGATACAGAGCCTGTGTGTGAACCTAGAGATACCAAACTACTTCACGCTAAGTTGTCGGATCTTATGTGAAAATTAAAGCTTAGTTTAACTATAGTTGTGATTGGCACTACTGTGCATAATTGTTTTTGGTTATATTTTGAGATTTTCCTTTTTTTCAAACTAGTTATAGTTGAGTATTTGGTTATATTTTGAGATTCTCCTTTTTTGAGTATTGATTTAACAATTTACTCAATAACCTAATATAGATATTGGTAAGACTAAAGTACTAAAACTAACTATGAAATATATAAACGTCGATAATAACACTAACCATAGAAAATTTAAAATTAAGTTGTGCTCATGAAAAATAACTTTTGTTAGACAAATATAACCAATCGTCAATTGTTTAGTGACACCATTAGTGATTCATCCAAACTTCTAAGTTCTAAGTGACATTGATATGAAAATTCAATTAAATAATTAAAAATTATAAACCCCAAATATTCTTCTATGATTCGCCAATTTTTCCTTTCCTTTTTCCTCAAGAATTAAACTTCTCCATTCATCAACCCTATCACCATAACCAGCCACTCTTTTCTTTCTTTATCAACCCTTGTTCCCTTTTCTTCACATCCAGAATGGAAGAATCACGTTGGATGTGAAGGAGAGCATGTCGTCATCGTTGTTGCTTCTTTTTGAATTTAGTGACTTTCTCTTATTTCTGTTGTTGTCCTTAGCTACGGCAAAAAATTGTGATTGGCCGGAGAACAGGTTCTCATTTTTTGCTGCTATCATAGGAGCTTCTCTTGCTCTTGCCGAAGCTTAGAATCTCATTAGATTCTAGCTTTGAGCAAATGATGTCGACTATTGTTCTTTTTGATGTCGTTACTGGTAAATTTAAACTCCAAAAATTAAAATTTCTTAAGAGAAAAGTTTTAATTCTGCGATTGAGATGCCCCACCAACATGAGAAGCACTCGTCAAATTTAAATCTCATTTTTGAAAATTGAAACCCAACAAAAATAAACTAAAAATAGTACCATTTAAGAAAATTTAATGAAAGTGAAGATTTGGTAGGATTTGAAGAAGAAAGAAAAAAGTGGATGGCTATGGTAATAGATGTTGTTGAATGGCAAAGTTGAGAAAAGGAAGAAAGGGTCGTAGGAGGGAGAAGAACATTTATGGCCTATTATATTTTTTAATTATGAGGTAATATAGGGAGCTCATGGAATATCTGTATAATGTGTACAATGGAGGTTTAGAGATGTTCGATTCAGTATTAGAGATATAACCATTAGTGTTACCTTTTTCTATCAGCTTAAGTTTTTATGATCAGTGGTTTCATGACATGGTATCAGAGTTCTAGAAGAGTTCAATTTTAGTGAGCCCCAAAATCAGCTTAAATTTTTGAGATGAGTAGTTTCATGACATTTTGGATAGTATGAGTGATGTTCATTTTTTAACTCATAACCCATTATACATATTGTACAAATATTCTATTGACTCCCTAACGAGATTCTTTAATTATTTAATTAAGTTTAATGTTACAAGTGAAATAGATCACTAACGACGTCAATAAACAATTAACGATTAGTTAGATTTGTGGAGGTTATTTTTTATGGATACTACTTAATTTTAAATTTTTTATGGTCAATTTTATGGTATTTATATAATTTATGATTAGTTTTAATACTTTAGTTATATCGGTAATAATAGAACTTTTGTGATAATAATAAATGAAAAGTATAAAAACTAAATTTTTGTGAATTAATATTACTCAATTTTTTATTTTATAAATTTTGATTTTTTTAAGAGTTTAAAATTTATAATTTAAATTTTAAAATAAAAAATTTATAATTTAAATTTTAAAATAAAAATTTATAATTTAAATTTATAACTAAAATTAATTATTATTAATTATAAAATTAAGAGTATATACGCAAATTAATCTCTAAAAATTTTACGTTAGACATTTTTATTTCTAAAAATATTTTATTATATTGAGATTTTTAAATTTTATAAAAATAAATTTTTATTTTAATTAGATATATTTTATTTGAATAAATAAATTTTTAAAAATATAACGAAAAGATTATATATCTTATTTTTATAAAATTAAAAAACTGTTTGTAATGAAAATTTTGAGACCAAAACGTCTTATGTAAAATTTTTTAAAAATCTATTTGAATATATACTCAAAAATTAATTCCAGAACATCACTAATAATAAATAATCAACAATAAAGCATCTCATCAATTGTATACTTGTATGTGTGCCTGCAATCTGCAACGTCTGAATATTCCCTTACCGATATTAACGCATCAAGTGGTCTGATTCTCATGTCACAACATAGCATAGCACCTGGCATAATTTAAGGGCTAATTTTAAAAACGGAAAATGGAGGAAAGGCGGATGTTGATGAACAGCATTTTATGGGAATATGATTTCACCCAAACGGAAAGCCTATGAAAATAGAGGTCAACAAATTTGACTTACTGCCCAGTATGACGGTTTCAGATTATAACCACTACTGCTTCCTGCGCGCATAAGAACTAGGCGACTTAGAAATTCTTGAAGTGGAAAATATCTTGATTTTTTTAAGGGTAAAGTATTAAATTGGTCCCCTAGGTTTGAGTGTAATTTTGTTTTGCTCTTTAAGATTTAAAGTGTTCTATTTGAATCCAAAAAAGTTTCATTTAGTATCAATTTAGTCCCACAGTGAAGTCAAAATTAAATAATTAACAAAATGTCCTACATAACAACAGTTCAAGAACAAAATCGATAATCTGGAGAACAAGTACAAGTTTCAGAGGCACAAAATCAACCATTGATGCATCAATACATTTATTTATCATTTTCTTTAGTTTTATAGAAAATATTTTATTTATATTATAAAAAAATAATAAATAAATGTATTGATGTATCATAAAAAGGACATAGAAACATAAAATTGCATTAGAAGAAATCAAGATCTAACAATGGTTCATCAACATAAAAGAGAGCAAAATAAGAAATTAACAAGAAAAACTAAGAAGATTGAAACAATAGAACACTAAAATATAAAGAGAACTGAAATCAAAATAAGGATTGAAAGATAAATTTGAGAGAGATTAGTCTAACTTTACCCTAATTTCTATCCTAAATCTAGAGAGAGAAGAGAGCCTCTCTCTCTAGAATTCTACCCTAAAACATGGTGGAAAAACTCTACTATGACTACTTGGTTTATTCCCCCTTCAATCCTTGGATTCAATAGCATCAGAAATGGGTTGGATTGGGCCCAAAATGCTTCAGAAATCGCTGGCCACGAGTTGCCTTTAGTGAGTCACGTGTAGCTTCCCACGTGTACGTGTGATGCACGCGTACGTGTCTCTAAACGCCAGGAAACTATGGCAAATTTTATATCATTTTGAAGTCTCGGATGTTAACTTTCCAACGCAATTGAATCTGCCTCATTTGAACCTCTGTAACTCAAGTTATGATTAATTAAGTGCAAAGAGGTCATGATTGACAACTTTGCGATTCCTTCATTTCTTGAGTTCTCCATTTTTACATGCTTTTTCTTCATTCCTTCAATCCAATCTTTGCCTTATGAACCTGAAATCACTCAACAAACATATCAAGGTATCGAATGGAATTAAAGTGAATTAAAATTGGCAAATTTAAGGCCTAAAAGTATGTTTTCACACTTAAGCACAAATTTAGGGAGAATTACAAAACCATGCTATTTCATTGAATAAATGTGAGAAAAGTTGATAAAATCCCCCAAATTAAGCACAAGATAAACCACGAAATTGGGGTTTATCAAACCTCCCCACACTTAAACCAAGCATGTTCTCATGCTAGGAATAAAGAAGGACAAAAAAAGGGGTATGAACATTTATTCAATGCAAATAAACTATATGCACCTATCTATATGAATGCAACTAAATGCAAAATGATTCTACCTACTTGATTAAAAGTAAATCAATCCCCAAGACATACATGAACATGTAGGGCTAAGATCATATGACGATTCATGAATCCTACCAATTCAAATATCAAGATGAAGTTCAAATAGACTTGCAAGAAGAAAGCTCATGAAAGCCGAGAATAAGGAATTGAGCATCGAAGCCTCACCGAAAGTGTATCTGCTCTAGTCGCTCTAGTGTATAGGGTTGATCACTCAATTCTCTTCTAATCATGCTTTCCATGATTTATTTTTCATCTAACAATCAACAATTATTCAATGCATGCATACATTCATCATGAGGACTTATTCATAGGTTATAATGGGGCTAGGGTAAAGGTAGGGATGCATATATGGCTAAGTGAGCTTAAAATTTGCATCTTTGATTAGCCTAAGCTCTCACCTAACACATATAATAATCTATACAATTCTAATACACAACCTAGCTACCCATGATTTCCACTTTCACATACTCATGCATTTTTTTTTAATTCACATCCCATATACATTGTTATTATTACTTTACTTTGGGACATTTTTGTCCCCTTTTTATTGCATTTTTTTCTATATAGTTTTCTTTCTTTTATTTTTCTATTTCTTTTTTTTATACATTTTTTTTCACAACAAAGTACATACAAATGTATCAATGCATATGGATTTACATATTTAATGCATAAGCACGTACCCAATCTCATGATTTTCAACAAAAATACAAAGCACACTTTTACCTCAACCAATGTCCCAAGTTTTCCATACCCAAATGATACACACTCTCATTAGCCTAAGCTAATCAAAGATCCAAATGAAGGACATTTATTATTTTTCACTTAGGGATAGTGATGTGCTAATATTAAGAACAAAAGGGATTAAATAGGCTCAAAATTGGCTAACAATGGTTGATGAAAGGTAGGCTATTTGGGTAAGTAAGCTAAATGAAATGATGACCTCAATCATATAATTGTATGTATACATGGAATAATAGAATAATGCACACAAGAATGGAAATAAGTGGTTATAAGATGTAACCACACAATTGGGCTCAAAACTCACATGCTTGTGTTCTTAGCTCAAAAACCATATTCCAAAATAAATTCTTCCAAGCAAGTTCAACAAATTTTTTTTTTCAAATTGGTAGGGTGCCCTAAAACAGTTTTCTTGGAAAAGAAATCATCACCCTAACCAAGTAGTCCTAATATAAAAAGAAGTGGTAAAAATATGTACAAATTCTAACTAGCATGCAACCTATCATGCAATGCAACAACTAACTATAAAGAAAAGAAAATTAAGAATTGGTGTTGAAAAAGAAAATTGTTACCCATGGAGATCGGTCGGACGACCTCCCCACACTTGAAGATTGCACCGTCCTCGGTGCATGCAAAGAAGAGCAAGGTGGACGGGTTGCTAAAATTGATAAGCTCATTCAAAAGGTTGTGCGCGTGAACTTGTTTGTTACTCTATTTAGAAGCTTTTCCTTTTCCTCTTTTGGTGGCCAACCTAAAGGGAAAGAAAAAAAAAGAAAATTAAGTTTACAACAAGGATATCAAAGCAAATAGAACATAGGAGGGGGCTAATGCCAAATAAGAGTAGGCTTCTCACTACATGTTAGCTACGCATGTAAGTGAGAGAGCAATATAGGTAAAGGGCATATCAACTAATACTTGATGCAAGAGTAAAGTCAAAGCATAAGTGAATAACATGAAGAGCATGTTGCATCAAGTTCAAGCAAGAATTGACACAAACAAGATTAGTGATAAACATGAAAGCATTTGGTCCCATCCTAACTCAATGATAATGAGATACAAAAACAAAGAAAAATGAATGAGGAAGGACTAAAGCACTAATCTTGTGTGTGGAACAAATATGATCATTAATGCTAAACAAGTCACGAAGCACCAAAACAATGCAAGAAATTCTCAAAAATTGAGTAAGAGAATTCAACACCATTATTAAAATAAGAAATTAGAAAAGAAAATAAGAACAAGCTATAAAAATAAAATTAAAATGCAATGAATAAAAGTATACATATGCAATAAACAAAAGAAAATGAAAAATAAGAAAAATAAAATTGATAAAAATAGAATTTTGAAAGGAGAGGGAGAAAGTAAGAAAGGAAGATGAGAGAAGAAGAAAGGTATAAAGAAAAAAGAAGGAGAGAAGAAAGAAGAAAGAAAGAAGAAGAAAGGGGAAGAAACAGGGCACGGAAGCGACGTGTAAGCGTCGCTCACGTGTGCACGTGGACGGCAGGACGGACAAGCGACGCGTAAGCGTCCTGTAAGCTTGAGCGTGGATGGTGAGAGTGTAAATCGACGCGTATGCATGATGTACGCGTATGCGTGGGTGCAGCTGTGCGTTTCGCGCAGTGTATGCGTGGTGTTCGCGCAACTCTCGGGTTCCATGTATGGAGCCATGTTGATGCATCGACGCGTAAGCATCGAGCATGCGTACGCGTGCCTGGCCCCTTTTTTTTTACATATGAAAACAACAATAGGGAACTCTCCTAATCTACAAGCATTCTAAAACAATCAAACTTCAAATTTAACAACAAAATATTTTTTTTATTTTGAAATATTTTTCACATACAAAACACACAAAACTTACACTTCAAGCAAAATACAATTTAACAACAACTATTCTAATCATGACATGAATTTAACAAACAATCTATCAATAAAGGCAAAATGTATAAGAGTATAGAAAGTAAGAAAAACTACCTACAATGGCAACTCAATGCATTCATTGATTATATATACAAGAAAATGGAAAGAGTTTACCATGGTGGGGTGTCTCCCACCTAGCACTTTTAGTTTAAGTCCTTAAGTTGGACATTTGGTGGGGGATTTTCTATGGTGGCTTATGCTTGAAATCTTCCTTGAATCCCCACCAATGCTTGCATTTCCAATAGCCTTCAGAATCCCAAATTAGGCGCACAAGGCCTTCAAGTAAGCTTAAATAAATGACAAGGCCCCAAGAGTTTTGATTGTTGAAATGAATTCCGAGGTCCAAAACCTTGTTCTTGCAGCCATCTTCTTGTTGACTACCATAGTTAAATCTGGGTGACAAGGCTTGCGAATTCTCAATTAAGCATCCAAACATTCTCCTAGACCCATACAATTTGGTTCTACACCAACCATTGCTATTCAACTTTGAGCATGCAATCATCATGAACTTAGAGTGATGTTTCCAACCACTACACAACTCTCTCCTACTCTTAACTCCACAAAGAGCTCTAAGTTGACCATCATTTTCAATCAAACCATATTCAAGTGAGAAAGTAAAACTTAGGGATAAGAATTTTACCCACTTGAATGTTGTGTAGGATGGTGACTTAGGAAGGGATATCTCCAACGGTGTTGCAAGTGTCATTCCCTTATGCTCTTCCTTGATTATCTCCACCTCTTTGCAAGCTTCTTCAATTTCAATTCCTTCCTCACCAACTTCTTTTATACACCTCTCATTGCTCAAACCATGTGTCGGAGGTCGTGCACGGTCCTCCTTGTCATTAATTTCATTACACAATGAGAGGGTTCTTCAATTCCGAGAGGTACATTGGTTAGTGTGGAATCATATTCAATTATGGAAACTACGACAAATTTTATATCATTTTGAAGCCCCGGATGTTAACTTTCCAACACAACTGAAACCGCCTCATTTGGACCTTTGTAGCTCAAGTTATGATCGATTAAGTGTGAAGAGGTCAGGATTGACAACTTTGCGATTCCTTTATTTCTTCATGAGTTCTCCATTTTTACATGCTTTTTCTTCATTCCTTCAATCCAATCTTTGCCTTATGAACCTGAAATCACTCAACAAATATATCAAGGCATCGAATGGAATTAAAGTAAATTAAAATTGGCAAATTTAAGGCCTAAAAAGCATGTTTTCACACTTAAGCATAAATTTAGGGAGAATTACAAAATCATGCTATTTCATTGAATAAATGTGAGAAAAGTTGATAAAATCTCCCAAATTAAGCACAAGATAAATCATGAAATTGGGGTTTATCAGCGGGCTTCCAACCTGATTGGTTGTGGTTGTACGAGACGCTATTTACCTGTCTTGGAGTTTGTCTTCCTTTCATAGCCTTCCAACAAGCAATTCTTAGCTATACAGAATATGCATCATCACAACTTCATTTGAACACCTGGGCTATTATCCGAAGCTTCAAGCTACTATGTTCTTTCCTTGGGTTAGATGCTTCTTATAAGGTCTTATTTTTTTATTTTTTTTTTCAACCTAACCATTCCCTTTAGCTCGCAAAGTTGTGGGTTTATCTCTTTTCGAGATAACCCGAATAGGAGAATTTTCAATCTCTTCGAAGAATCTTATCACGATTTTAAGGAGAGATTCTTCAAGGTTGAGAGAGTAGATGGAACTAGACCTTTTTTCATGACCATGGAAGATGAAAAAAGGTTTAACTTGTATTGGAACTTTAACGTCTTCTCCGCTAAAATCCAACTTCAAGGCATTAACTCTTCCAAATTTGCGAGTATTCAAATGCTTTTAGAACTTTGCAATCATCAATCTTTGAATCTTCGAACCATTCTGGCTGACGAGCATACTGCTCAAAATTTTGTTGGTAAATATTTATGCAGTTCTTTCTTTTTTTCTTTTTTTACCTTTATTATATCCTGGCTTTACGACCTTTTGCTCTTTTTTGGTAGTTGACATGGTTGGATGTCTGGAAGCTATCATAGCAATGAAAAGGAGGTCGGCATCTTCCGAGGCCAACATCGTTACTAACACAAGTAGTGGAGATAGAATTTCTTCTTTCACCATAATGAGCAACGTCCCTCTTCCTCTTAAGTATGACACAGGAGCTGGTCCCGAGTTTCATAATGTAAACAATCTTGCTCCCATCAATTCCCCCAAAAAGAAAAAGCAAATGAAAAGGAAAAGTCATATTGAAGAAACAGGAACTCCTCTTCCGACTTCCTTTGGTTGTATCTTGAAAAAAGAATTCCAATCTCTTGAGTTCATTGATGAGTATCTCCTAATTGATATGACTAAATCTTGTTTAGCAAAACTTTCTCTTGAGAAGACAATGCCTCAAGTTCAGAGGATGTTATTTCGTTCAGCTGCTTCTATCAGATATGGTGAGAAAGATGTTTCTAACTACTGATCTGAATTTTCAAAGGAGGAAAAAGAATTGAAAGAGGCCAGATCACAGGTCTAAAAGTTGAATGAATCCTTAACGAGCATAAAGAAAAAAATTAGGGACTTGAATCTAAAGTTGAAACTCTAGAAGAGGCAAAGAAAGTCCATTGCTATAGAAGAAAATTTTAAGAAGCAGATAACCAAGCTTATGAAGCAAATTGACGATCTCTCCATATCGGTCAAGAAATCTGAGCAAGCTGTCGTGGATGGAGTTTTTTATGTTGAAAGGAATATGCTTGACCAGATCAAACTTATAGCTCTCGACTTGGATGTCTCCAAAGTCGGTGTCTTCAAAAAAGTTGTTGATGGAAAAATAGTTTATGTACTTTAATTCTCTTTCATAAATTTTTTTAAGTTTTCTTTCACTTAGCTTCCGAGTTTGTCTTTTGTCTTTTTTATCAGACTGATTCCCATCTTCTCAAAAATTTATTTATCTGCTGTAAACCAACATTTTATTTAGATTGTTATCTAAATTTCAATTGCCTTTACTCTGCTTCATTATGTGTTACCATTTTTCTAGTTTTGTTTTGAAAACGCTTTGTCAACACGTGAGTCTTCCCGTTATTCCGGGTTTTCAGCTTTAATCTATACAAACAAGTTATGAACCATGCAATAATTGATAATTGCGTCAGAAAATGGATTGTATTTCTAATGGAATTGAATATAAAATACTCAAAGTAAGGCCTCATAAAAACCTAGATAAATAGAAAAGTAGTGTCTTTAATTCTTAACACCTAAAGAAAATTTATTAGGAAAAATATTTATTTAAGTGAATGGCACTCCATGTTCTTGAAACCTTGGATCCATGTAAGTTTTCCAACTTATAGCCCTTTACCCAAATTTGCTTTGATTCTGAATCTCTCTTTCCAAGTAAGGCTGAGCTTTCCTTGACTTCCCAAGCGAGGATATCAACTTGTTTTAACACTAAGTCGCCTGCTTGGAAGCTCCTAGCCCTAGTCTTAGCATTATATCTTTTTGTAATCCTTTACTTTAATTGAATGCTTGTTCAATCAAATTAGTAGGGGATCTGACCTCATCAATAAGTTTCATGTCAGAGTGATTTTTTAAGTTGCCGAAGAGTAACCTTAGACTGGGTTCTCCAATCTCCAAAATCATAGCTTCTTCACCATAAGTGAATTTGAATGGTGTCTCTTCAGTGGAAGACTGGGGTGTGGTGCGATAAGACCAAAGTACTGACCACACTTCATCAGTCTATAAACCAAAAAAATCGTCTAATCTTTTTCTAAATCCTTTAAGGATCACTTTATTGGCAGCTTCAACCTGTCCATTAGCTTGATGGTATTTGATGAGCGAATAATTTATACCCTTTTTGGCATTATTTTTAGGTATTTTTAGTATGTTTTAGTTACTTTTTATTATATTTTTATTAGTTTTTATGCAAAAATCACATTTTTGGACTTTACTATGAGTTTGTGTATTTCTGTAATTTCAGGTATTTTCTGGCTGAAATTGAGGGACCTGAGCAAAAATCTGATTCAGAGGCTGAGAAAGGACTGCAGATGCTGTTGGATTCTGACCCTCCTACACTCGAAGTGGCTTTTCTGGAGCTACAGAAGCCCAATTGGCGCGCTCTCAATTGCGTTGGAAAGTAGACATCTTGGGCTTTCCAGCAATATATAATAGTCCATACTTTTTTTCGAGATTTGATGGCCCAAACTGGCATTAAACACCAGCCAGAGACCCTTTTCTGGCGTAAAACGTCAGAACTGGCACCAGAACTGGAGTTAAACGCCCAAACTGGTACCCAAGCTGGTTTTTAACTCCAAGAATGGCCTATGCACGTGAAAGCTTCAATGCTCAGCCCAAGAACACACCAAGTGGGCCCCGGAAGTAGATTTCTGCACTAACTGCACTTGGTTACTCATTTTCTGTAAACCTAGGTTACTAGTTTAGAATAAAAACTACTTTGGGAGATTCATTTTGTAACTCATGACATTTTACATCTCATATTGTATCTTCTATAGCATGAGTCTCTAAACTCCATAGGTGGGGGTGAGGAGCTCTGCTGTGTTTCAATGGATTAATGCAATTACTATTGTTTTCTATTCAATTACGCTTGCTTCTGTTCTAAGATACTCACTCGCACTTCAATATGAAAAATGTGATGATCCATGACACTCATCATCATTTTCAACTTTATGAACGCGTTCTTGACAACCACTTCCGTTCTATCTGAGCTCAACATAGTCATTGGGCAACAGCTTGAGTGCGTATCTCTTGGGTCTCTAATCCACGGACCGAGTCCGTGAGATTAGAATCTTTGTGGTAGAGGCTAGAACCAATTGGCAGCATTCCTGAGATCCGGAAAGTCTAAACATTGTCTATGGTATTCTGAGTAGGATCTGAAACAGGATGACTGTGACGAGCTTCAAACTCACGAATGTTGGGCACAGTGACAGTGTGCAAAAGGATAGAGAGATCCTATTCCGACACAAGTGAGAATCGACAGATGATTAGCCGTGCGGTAGCTGTACCTGGTATTTTTCATCCGAGACGAGAGATCTGACAGTTGATTAGCCGTACAGAAACCATGCCTGGTATTTTTCATCCGAGAGGATGGATGGTAGCCATTGACAACGGTGATCCACCAACATACAGCTTGCCATTGAAGGAAGCCATGCGTGTTTGGAGAAGAAGACAGTAGAAAAGCAGAGATTCAGACGACAGAGCATCTCCGAAACCTCAACCTGTTCCTCATTACTGAATCACAAGTACCATTTATTTCATGTTATTTACTTTTCATAAACAAAATCATTTTTATCATTAATCTCCTGACTAAGATTTACAAGATAACCATAGCTTGTTTCAAGCCGACAATCTCCGTGGGATCGACCCTTACTCACGTAAGGTATTACTTGGACGACCCAGTGCACTTGCTGGTTAGTTGTGCGGAGTTGTGAAAAGTGTAATCACAATTTCGTGTACCAAGTTTTTGGCGCCATTACCGGGGATTGTTCGAGTTTGGACAAATGATGGTTCATCTTGTTGCTTAGATTAGGAAAAATTTATCTTTTTTGGTTTAGAGTCACTAAAATTAAGTCTTGTATTATTGTTTTTGTTAAAATTTTAAAATCCTTGTTTTCTTTTTCTAGATTTTTTTTCGAAAATTTTTTAATAAATAGATAAAAACCAGTAAACTAATAATTGAATATTCTGTTTGAGTTTAGTTTCATGTTTTAAGTTTGGTGTCAATTGCATGTTTTTATTTTCCTTCAATTTTTCGAATTGTATGTTCTTTTTATTCTTCATATTTTCGAGTTTTATGTTCCTTGTTCTTTATTGATCTTCAAGTTGTTCTTGTTTATTTTCCTTGTTTGATCTTTAGTTTTTCTTGTTTTGTGTCTTTCCTTGTTTTTCTTGTGCATTTTCGAATTATTAGTGTCCAAAGTATAAAAATTTTTAAGTTTGGTGTCCTTTGTGTTTTTATTTTCTTAAAGATTTCCAAAAGTTGTTCTTGGTGTTCATCTTGATCTTCAAAGTGTTCTTGGTGTTCATCTTGACATTCAAAGTTTTCTTGTTTGTTTTCTTTGTTTTGATCTAAAAATTCTAAGTTTGGTGTCATTTTATTGTTTTTCTCTTTCCTCATTAAATTCAAAAAAAAATATCTTTTTCTTTATTTACTCATTATTTTCGAATTCCTTAGGTTGACTTAGTCAAAATTTTTAAAATTTGATAGTTTCTTGTTAGTCAAGTCAAATTTCAATTTTAAAAATTCTATCTTTTTTTTAAAATCTTTTTCAAAACAAATTCTTTTTCAATTTTCTTTTTATATTTTTCGAAAATATTTTCTAATTTTTTTTTCAAAATCTTTTTCTTTTTTTTAAAATAATTTTCGAATCATTTGTCCTATTTTATTATTTTAATTGAAAAATTTTAAGTTTGGTGTTTTCTTGTTAAGAAAGTTTTAATCCTTAAAATTTTAAAATCATATCTTTTTCAAATCTTTTCTTTTATTTATTTTTTTATACAAGTATCTTTGACTTTAAGACATATCTTTTTCAAAACTTCCTAACCATTTTCTCTCTCTTCATTTTCGAAAATCACACCCACAATTTTTCAAATCTTTTTAATTAATTAATTATTTTAGTTTTCAATTTTCTTTTATTTCTTTTCTTGTAATTTTTGAAACTTATACCATTTTTCTATTTACTTTATTTTCATTTCTTTAATATCAAATTAGCATTAAATAAATAAAATAAAAACAAAAATATTTTAATTTTTCTTTTATTCTAGTTTTATTTTTCAAAACATAATCCTTCATCCACATCATTTTCCTTTTTCCATCATGGACCTAAGTGAAAATAAACAGTCCGGAAGGACTCTGGGGTCATATGCTAATCCCACTACTGCTTCATATGGGAGTAGTATCTATATACCCCCATCAGAGCCAGTAGTTTTGAGCTAAACCCTCAACTCATTATCATAGTGCAGCAAAATTACCAGTATTCTGGTCTTCCACAGCAAGAACCTACTGAGTTTCTGGCACAGTTCTTACAAATTGCTGACATAGTACGTGATAAGGAAGTGGATAGGATGTTTACAGATTATTACTGTTTTCATTTGCTGTAAAAGATCAAGCTAAAAGGTGGTTAAATAACTAACCCACAGCAAGCATAAGAACATGGAAACAGTTATCAGACAAATTTCTGAATCAATATTTCCCTCCAAAAAGGGTGACACAGTTAAGGCTGGACATCCAAGGCTTTAAACAAGAGGATAATGAATCTCTTTATAATGCCTGGGAGAGATACAAAGAGATGTTAAAGAAATGCCCCTCTAAAATATTTTCAGAATGGGTGCAGCTAGACATCTTCTACTATGGGCTTACAAAAAAAGGCCCAGATGTCTCTAGACCACTCAGCTGGTGGATCTATACACATGAAGAAGACAATTAAAGAAGCTCAAGAGCTCATTGATACAGTTGCTAGCAATCAGCATATGTACTTAAGTAGTGAGTCCTCCATGAAAGAAGAGGCTCAAGCACTATCCACTGAACTTAGCTCTCCAGAACAAGTTGTTGAACTCAATCAGCAATTGCTTCTTATAACAAAACAGCTAGCAGAATTTAAAGAGATGCTACAAGACACTAAAAATGCTAATGGTGCAAGAAATCGTGATTGTTCATTCCCCAGCAACGGCGCCAAAAACTTGGTACGCACGTTCATAATCTCAATTCTTTTTTCACAACTCCGCACAACTAACCAGCAAGTGCACTGGGTCGTCCAAGTAATAAACCTTACGTGAGTAAGGGTCGATCCCATGGAGATTGTCGGCTTGAAGCAAGCTATGGTCATCTTGTAAATCTCAGTCAGGTGGATTCAAATGGTTATGGATATTTGATAATTAAAATATAAATAAAATATAAAATAAGATAGAGATACTTATGTAATTCATTAGTGAGAATTTCAGATAAGCGTATGGAGATGCTTTGCTCCTTCTGAATTTCTGCTTTTCTACTGCCTTCATTCAATCATTCATACTCTTTTCCATGGCAAGCTGTATGTTGGGCATCACCGTTGTCAATGGCTAATTCCCGTCCTTTCAGTGAAAATAGTCCAAATGCGTTGTCACCGCACGGCTAATCATCTGTCGGTTCTCGATCCTGTTGGAATAGGATCCATTGATCCTTTTGCGTCTGTCACTACGCCCAACACTCGCGAGTTTGAAGCTCGTCACAGTCATCCCTTCCCAGATCCTACTCGGAATACCACAGACAAGATTTAGACTTTTTGGATCTCAGGAATGGCCGCCAATAATTCTAGCTTATACCACGAAGACTCTGATCTTTCGGAATGGAGGCTAAGAGATACACGCTCGACCTAAGGTAGAACGGAAGTGGTTGTCAGGCACGCGTTCATAGGTTGAGAATAGTGATGAGTGTCACGGATCATCATATTCATCATGTTGAAGTGCAAGCGAATATCTTAGAATAGGAATAAGCTTGAATTGAATAAAAAAACAATAGTACTTTGCATTAATTCATGAGGAGCAGTAGAGCTCCACACCTTAATCTATGAGGTGTAGAAACTCCACCATTGAAAATTACATAAGTGAAAGTGGTCCAAGCATGGCCGAATGGCCAGCCCCCCCTAAACGTGATCAATGATCAAAAGTGATACAAAGATAGTCTCAAAATGATCAAAAGATGTGAAATAAATCACTAAAAGTAGTTTTTATACTAAACTAGTAACTAGGGTTACAAAAAATGAGTAAATGATGCAGAAATCTACTTCCGGGCTCACTTGGTGTGTGCTTGGGCTGAGCATTGAGCTTTTATGTGTAGAAACTCTTTTTGGAGTTAAACGCTAGGTTGTAGCCTGTTTCTGGCGTTTAACTCTGATTTGCAACCTGTTTTTGGCGTTTAACTCTAGAATAGGGCAGGAAGTTGGCGTTTGAACGCCAGTTTGCATCATCAAAACTCAGGCAAAGTATAGACTATTATATATTGCTGGAAAGACCTGGATGTCTACTTTCCAATGCAATTGAGAGCGTGCCAATTAGATTTCTGTAGCTCCAGAAAATCCATTTTGAGTGTAGGGAAGTCAGAATCCAACAGCATCTGCAGTCTTTCTTCAGCCTCTGAATCAGATTTTTGCTCAAGTCCCTCAATTTCAGTCTGAAAATACTTGAAATCATAGAAAAACACACAAAATCATAGTAAAGTCCAGAAATGTGATTTTTATTTAAAAACTAATAAAAATATAATAAAAAGTAACTAAAACGTACTAAAAACTATGTAAAAACAATGCCAAAAAGCGTATAAATTATCCGCTCATCACAACACCAAACTTAAATTGTTGCTTGTCCCCAAGCAACTGAAAATCAAATAGGATAAAAAGAAGAGAATATACTATAAATTCTAAAATATCAATGAAACTTAGCTCCAATCAGATGAGCGGGACTAGTAGCTTTTTGCCTCTGAACAGTTTTGGCATGTCACTTTATCCTTTGAAGTTCAGAATGATTGGCATCTACAGGAACTCAGAAATTAGATAGTGTTATTGATTCTTCTAGTTTAGTATGTTGATTCTTGAACACATCTACTTTATGAGTCTTGGCCGTGGCCCTAAGCATTTTGTTTTCCAGTATTACCACCGGATACATAAATGCCACAGACACATAACTGGGTGAACCTTTTCAGATTGTGACTCAGCTTTGCTAAAGTTCCCAATTAGAGGTGTCCAGGGTTCTTAAGCACACTCTTTTTTTGCTTTGGACCTCGACTTTAACCGCTCAGTCTCAAGCTTTTTACTTGACACCTTCACGCCACAAGCACATGGTTAGGGGCAGCTTGGTTTAGCCGCTTAGGCCAGGATTTTATTCCTTTGGGCCCTCCTATCCACTAATGCTCAAAGCCTTGGATCCTTTTTATTTTACCCTTGCCTTTTGATTTAAAGGGTTACTGGCTTTTTGCTCTTGCCTTTTGGTTTAAAGAGCTCTTGGCTTTTTCTGCTTGCTTTTTTTTTCTTTCTTTTATTATTTTATTTTTTTCGCCATTTTTTTCGCAAGCTTTGTTCTTCACTACTTTTTCTTGCTTCAAGAATCAATTTTATGATTTTTCAGATTATCAATAACATTTCTCTTTTTTCTTCATTCTTTCAAGAGCCAACAATTTTAACATTCATAAACAACAAATTCAAAAGACATATGCACTGTTCAAGCATTCATTCAGAAAATAAAAATTATTGTCACCATATCAAAATAATTAAACTAAGCTCAAGGATGAATTCGAAATCATGTACTTCTTGTTCTTTTATTTTTAGAACATTTTTCATTTAAGAAAAGTGATGGATTCATAGGACATTCATAGCTTTAAGGCATAGACACTAGACACTAATGATCATGTAGTAAGACACAAACATAATTAAAAATGAAGCATAGAGAACGAAAACAGAAAAATTAAATAGTCAAGGGGATTAAGGAACGGGTCCACCTTAGTGAGGGTGGTGTCTTCTTCCTCTTGAAGAACCAATGGTGTTCTTGAGCTCCTCTATGTCTCTTCTTTGCCTTTGTTGCTCCTCTCTCATAGCTCTTTGATCTTCTCTAATCTCATGGATAATGATGGAGTGCTCTTGGTGCTCCACCCTTAGTTGTCCCATGTTGGAACTCAATTCTCCTAGGGAGGTGTTGATTTGCTCCCAATATTTTTGTGGAGGAAAGTGCATCCCTTGAGGCATATCAAGAATTTCATGATGAGGGATTTCCTCATGCTCTTGTTGAGGTCCATGAGTGGGCTCTCTTGTTTGTTCCATCCTCTTTTTAGTGATGGGCTTGTCCTCTTCAATGAGGATGTCTCCCTCTATGTCAATTCCAACCGAATTGCAGAGGTGACAAATGAGGTGAGGGAAGCCTAACCTTGCCAAAGTGGAGGACTTGTCAGCCACCTTGTAGAGTTCTTGAGGTATAATCTCATGAACTTCCACTCCTCCCCAATCATGATACTATGGATCATGATGGCCCGGTCTATAGTAACTTCAGACTGGTTGCTAGTGGGAATGATTGAGCGTTGGATGAACTCCAACCATCCCCTAGCTACTGGCTTGAGGTCATGTCTTCTTAGTTGAACCGGCTTGCCTCTTGAGTCAATTTTCCATTGAGCTCCTTCCTCACATATGTCTATGAGGACTTGGTCCAACCTTTGATCAAAGTTGACCTTTCTAGTGTAGGGGCGTACGTTTTCTTGCATCATTGGCAAGTTGAACGCCAACCTTACATTTTCCGGACTGAAATCTAATTATTTTTCCCGAACCATTGTAAGCCAATTTTTTGGATTCGGGTTCATACTTTGATCATGGTTCTTAGTGATCCATGCGTTTGCATAGAACTCTTGAACCATTAAGATCTCGACTTATTGAATAGGATTGGAGAGAACTTCCCATCCTCTTCTTCTAATCTCTTGTCGGATCTCCGGATACTCGCCCTTTTTGAGCTTAAAAGGGACCTCAGGGATCACCTTTTTCTTGGCCACAACTTCATAGAAGTGGTATTTATGGACCTTTAAGATGAATCTCTCCATCTCCCATGACTCAGAGGTGGAAGCTATTGCTTTCCCTTTCCTCTTTCTTGAGGTTTCTCTAGCCTTAGGTGCCATTATTAGTTATGGGAAAAATAAAAAAGCAATGATTTTACCACACCAAACTTAGAATGTTTGCTCGTCCTCAAGAAAAAGAGGAAGGAAAATAGGATCGGAGAAGAAGAAGAAAATGGAGGGGAAGTGTGTATTCGGCCAAGGGGGGAAGGAAGTGTTTGTAATGTGTGAAAATGAGGTAGAGTTGAGGGGTTTATATAGGGGTGGGGGAAGGGTTAGGTTTCGTGTATTAGGGTTGGGTTTTGGGAGGGAAAGGAATTTGAATTTGGAGGTAGGTGGGGTTTTTGGGGAAGAGTGGATGGATGTGATTAGTGAAGGGTATTTGGGGAAGAGATATGGAGGTGATTGGTGAAGGTTATTTAGGAAAGAGTGTTATGAAAGGGTGTGAAGAGGAGAGAAGAAGAGGTGGGGTAGGTGGAGATCCTGTGGGGTCCACAGATCCTGAGAGGTCAAGGACTTAGCATCACTGCTCCATTTAGGTGTGCAAAATTCCCCTAGAGTGCACTTCTGGCGTTAAACGCTAGGTTGCTGCTTGTTTCTGGCGTTTAACGCCAGCTTTTCTCCCATTCTTGGTGTTAAACGCCAATTAGATGCTCTGTTCTGGCATTAAACGCCCAAAATGGTGCCAGACTGGGCGTTTAACGCCCATTCTGCTACTCTTACTGGCGTTTAAACGCCAGTAAGCTCTTCCTCCAGGGTGAGCTATTTTTCATTCTTTTTTTCATTCTATTTTTGATTTTTCAGTTGTTTTTGTGACTTCACATGATCATCAACCTAAAGAAAACATAAAATAGCAATGGAAAATAAATAGATATAATTAAATAACATTGGGTTGCCTCCCAACAAGCGCTTCTTTAATGTCAATAGCTTGACAGTGAGCTCTCATGGAGCCTCATAGATAATCAGAGCAAGGTTGGGGCCTCTCAACACCAAACTTAGAGTTTGGTTGAGGCCTCTCAACACCAAACTTAGAGTTTGGTTGTGGCCTCCCAACACCAAACTTAGAGTTTGAATGTGGGGGTTTTGTTTGACTCTGTATTGAGAGAAGCTTTTCATGCTTCCTCTCTATGGTTACAGAAGCAGAACCTTGAGTCTTGAATACAAGGTAGTCCTCATTCAACTGGAGGACCAACTCTCCTCTGTCAACATCAATAACAGCTTTTGCTGTGGCTAAGAAGGGTCTGCCAAGGATGATGGATTCATCCTCATCCTTCCCAGTGTCTAGGATTATGAAATTAGCAGGGATGTAAAGGCCTTCAACCTTCACAAGCACTTCCGCTACTAGTCCATAAGCCTGTTTCATGGATTTGTCTGCCATCTCTAGTGAGATTCTTGCAGCTTGTACCTCAAAGATTCCCAGTTTCTCCATTACAGAGAGTGGCATGAGGTTTATCCCTGACCCCAGGTCACATAGAGCCTTCTCAAAGGTCATGGTGCCTATGGTACAAGATATGAAGAATTTTCCGGGATCCAGTTTCTTCTGAGGTAATGTCTGCCTCATTAATGCACTCAGTTCATTGGTAGATAAGTGGGTTCTTTCTCCCAAGTCTTAGTACCAAATAACTTGGCATTCAGCTTCATGATTGCTCCTAGATATTTAGTAGCATGCTCTTCAATGGTATCTTCATCCTCTTCAGAGGAAGAATATTCATCAGAGCTCATGAATGGCAGAAGGAAGTTTAATGGAATCTCTATGGTCTCTGTATGAGCCTCAGATTCCTTTGGTTCCTCAAAGGAAAACGCCTTTCTGTCTAGAGGACGTCCCATCAAGCTTTTCTCACTAGGACTCACGTCCTCCTCACTCTCTCCAGGTTCGGCCATGTTGGTCATGGTTATGGCCTTGCACTCTCTCTTGGGATTTTTTTCTGTATTGCTTGGGAGAGTACTGGGAGGAGTTTCAGTAATCTTCTTACTCAGCTGACCCACCTGTGCCTCCAAATTTCTAATGGAGGACCTTGTTTCATTCATGAAACTTAGTGTGGTCTTAGATAGATCAGAGACTATGGTTGCCAGGCCAGAATGGCTCTGTTCAGAATTCTCTGTTTGTTGCTGAGAAGATGATGGAAAAGGTTTGCTATTGCTAAACCTATTTCTTCCACCATTATTGTTGAAGCCTTGTTGAGGCTTCTGTTGGTCCTTCCATGAGAGATTTGGATGATTTCTCCATAAAGGATTATAGGTGTTTCCATAGGATTCTCCCATGTAATTCACTTCTGCCATTGCCGGGTTCTCAGGATCATAAGCTTCTTCTTCAGAAGATGCTTCTTTAGTACTGTTGGATACGGCTTGCAATCCATTCAGACTCTGAGAAATCATATTAACTTGCTGAGTCAATATTTTGTTCTGAGCCAATATGGCATTCAGAGTTTCAATTTCAAGAACTCCCTTCTTCTGAGGCGTCCCATTGTTCACAGGATTCCTCTTAGAGGTGTACATGAATTGGTTATTTACAACCATTTCAATGAGTTCTTGAGCTTCTGCATCGGTTTTTAGATGAAGAGATCCTCCTGCAGAATGGTCCAATGACATTTTTGACAACTCAGACAGACCATCATAGAATATACATATGATGCTCCATTCTGGAAGCATGTCAGTAGGACACCTTTTGATCAGTTGCTTATATCTTTTCCAAGCTTCATAGAGGGATTCTCCTTCCTTCTGTCTGAAGGTTTGGATTTTCACTCTAAGCTTTCTCATCTTTTGAGGTGGAAAGAATTTGGCCAAGAAAGCACTGACCAGCTTATCCCAAGAGTTCAGGCTTTCCTTAGGTTGTGAATCCAACCATGTTCTAGCTCTGTCTCTTACAGCAAAAGGGAAAAGCATAAGCCTGTAGACCTCGGGATCAACTCCATTGGTCTTGACAGTGTCACAGATTTGCAAGAATTCAGCTAAAAATTGATGTGGATCTTCCATTGGAAGTCCATGAAACTTGCAATTCTACTGCATTAGAGAAACTAATTGAGGCTTAAGCTCAAAGTTATTTGCTCCAATTGCAGGAATTGAGATGTTTTTCCATAGAAGTTAGAATATGGTGCAATAAAGTCACCAAGCATCTTCCTTGCATCTCCACCATTGTTATTGGGTTCGGCCATGTCTCCTTCTTTTTCGAAAATTTCTGTCAGGTCCTCTCCAGAAAGTTGTGCCTTAGCTTCCCTTAGCTTCCTCTTCAGAGTCCTTTCATGTTCAGGGTCAGCTTCAACAAGAATGTTCTTATCCTTGTTCCTGCTTATATGAAAAAGAAGAGAACAGAAAAGAAGAGGAATCATCTATGTCACAATATAGAGATTCTTTTATGTGAGTAGAAGAAGAGAATAATAGAAAAAGGAGAAGAGAAGAACTCGAACACAGAGGAGAAGAGGGGGTTCGAATTATGAGTAGAAGAGGAGTGTTAGTAGATAAATAAATAGAAAGAGATGAGAGGGGGAAGAATTCAAAAATTAAATAAAATGAAATAAAAATATTTTTGTTTTTATTTTAACTATTAGTTCTAATTCGAAATTTAAAAAGAAAAATTAAATTAAATTAAATTAAATTAAAATTTAAAATAATTAGTTAATTAAAAAAGAATTTTGAAAAAGAGGGAAGGAGTTTTCGAAAATTAGAGAGAAAATTACTTAGGTGGTTTTGAAAAAGATATGATTGAAATAGAAAAACTTTTAAAAATCAAACAAAAAGTCAAGTAGTTAATTGAAAAAGATTTGAAAATCAATTTTGAAAAGATAAGAAGTTAGAAAAGATTTTGAAATTAAGTTTTGAAAAAGATATGATTGGAATTTATTTTGAAAAAGATTTGAAAAAGAAATTCAAAAAGATTTGATTTTGAAAATTGAAGTTGATTACTTGACTAACAAGAAACTAAAAGATATAATTCTAAAATTTAAAGATTGAACCTTTCTTAATAGGCAAGTAACAAATTTAAAAAAAAAAATTTGAATCAATCACATTAATTGTTAGTAAAGATTTTGAAATTACGAAATAAATTAAGAAAAAGATTTTGAAAATCATTTTTAAAATTTTCGAAAATCATAAAAAAATGAAGAAGATTTGATTTTTGAAAAAGATTTGAAAAAGATAGAATTTTTAATTTGAAAATTTGATTTGACTCATAAGAAACAACTAGATTTTTAAAACTTTTGACTAAATCAAACCAAATTTTCGAAAATTATGAGTGAAATAAGGGAAAGATATTTTTTTTATTTTTGAATTTTTAATGAAGAAAGAGAAAACAACAAAAAGACTCCAAACATGAAAATTATGAATCAAAACACACAATGCATGCAAGAACACTTTGAATGTCAAGATGAACACCAAGAACACTTTGAATGTCAAGATGAACACCAAGAACTTTATTTTTGAAAATTTTTAAGAAAAGAGAAACATGCAAGACACCAAACTTAGAAATTTTCAATGTTTAGACACTAACAATTTGAAAATGCATATGAAAAACAAGAAAAGACACAAAACATGAAAATGCAAAGATCAAACAAAGCAAATCATCAAGAACAACTTGAAGATTATGAAGAACATCATGCATGAGTTTTCGAAAATTTTTAGAAAAATTAAAAAGATGCAATTGACACCAAACTTAAAAATTGACACTAGACTCAAGCAAGAAACATCAAATTTTTGGTTTTTTTATGATTTTATTAAAATTTTTTGGTATTTTTCGAAAATTATTTAGAAAAGAAAAATAAGGATTTTAAAATTTCTAATGAGAATTCCAAGAATCATGCAATGTTAGTCTAAAACTCCGGTCCAGGAATTAGACATGGCTTACTAGCCAGCCAAGCTTTCAGTGAAAGCTTCGGTCCAAAACACTAGACATGGCCAATGGCCAGCCAAGCTTCAGCAGAACATTACATACAACAGCTGAATTGATGAGAATCAAAAAGCTCTTGTGATGATGAGTTTAAACCTCGGTCCAAAAGATTAGACATGGCTTCACAGCTAGCCAGATTTCAACAGATCATCATGAAACTCTAGAATTCATTCTTAAAAATTTTGAAGTCATAGAATAATTTATTTTTTTGAATTTTTTTTTTCGAAAATTAGAACAATAAAAACAAAAAGCTTAAAATTAAAATAAAATTACCTAATCTGAGCAACAAGATGAACTGTCAGTTGTCCAAACTCGAACAATCCTCGGCAACGGTGCCAAAAACTTGGTATGCACGTTAATAATCTCAATTTTTTTTCACAACTCCGCACAACTAACCAGCAAGTGCACTGGGTCGTCCAAGTAATAAACTTTACGTGAGTAAGGGTCGATCCTACGGAGATTGTCGGCTTGAAGCAAGCTATGGTCATCTTGTAAATCTCGGTCAGGCGGATTCAAATGGTTATGGAGATTTGATAATTAAAATATAAATAAAATATAAAATAAGATAGAGATACTTATGTAATTCATTGGTGAGAATTTCAGATAAGCGTATGGAGATGCTTTGCTCCTTCTAAATTTCTGCTTTCCTACTGCCTTCATTCAATCATTCATACTCCTTTCCATGGCAAGCTGTATGTTGGGCATCACCGTTATCAATGGCTACTTCCCGTCCTCTCAGTGAAAATGATTCAAATGCGCTGTCACTGCACGGCTAATCATCTATCGGTTCTCGATCCTGTTGGAATAGGATCCATTGATCCTTTTGCATCTGTCACTACGCCCAACACTCGCGAGTTTGAAGCTCGTCACAGTCATCCATTCCCAGATCCTACTCGGAATACCACATACAAGGTTTAGACTTTCCGGATATCAGGAATGGCCACCAATAATTCTAGCTTATACCACGAAGACTCTGATCTTTCGGAATGGAGGCTAAGAGATACACACTCGATCTAAGGTAGAACGGAAGTGATTGTCAGGCACGCGTTCATAGGTTGAGAATAGTGATGAGTGTCACGGATCATCATATTCATCATGTTGAAGTGCAAGCGAATATCTTAGAATAGGAATAAGCTTGAATTGAATAAAAAAATAATAGTACTTTGCATTAATTCATGAGGAGCAGCAGAGCTCCACACCTTAATCTATGAGGTGTAGAAACTCCACCGTTGAAAATTACATAAGTGAAAGTGGTCCAGGCATGGCTAAATGGCCAGCCCCCCTAAACGTGATCAATGATCAAAAGTGATACAAAGATAGTCTCAAAAATGATCAAACGATGTGAAATAAATCACTAAAAGTTGTTTTTATACTAAACTAGTAACTAGGGTTACAGAAAATGAGTAAATGATGCAGAAATCTACTTCCGGGCCCACTTGGTGTGTGCTTGGAGTGAGCATTGAGCTTTTATGTGTAGAGACTCTTTTGGAGTTAAACGCCAGGTTGTAGCCTGTTTCTGGCATTTAACTCTGATTTGCAACCTATTTCTGGCGTTTAACTCCATAATAGGGGAGAAAGTTGGCATTTGAACGCCAGTTTGCGTCGCCAAAAATCGGGCAAAGTATAGACTATTACATATTGCTGGAAAGCCCTGGATGTCTACTTTCTAATGCAATTGAGAGCACGCCAATTGGGTTTCTGTAGCTCCAGAAAATTCATTTTGAGTGCAGGGAGGTCAGAATCCAACAGCATCTGCAGTCCTTCTTCAGCCTCTGAATCAGATTTTTGCTCAAGTCCCTCAATTTCAGCCAGAAAATACCTGAAATTATAGAAAACACACAAACTCATAGTAAAGTCCAGAAATGTGATTTTTATTTAAAAACTAATAAAAATATAATAAAAAGTAACTAAAATATACTAAAAACTATGTAAAAACAATGCCAAAAAACGTATAAATTATCCGCTCATCAGCTAACAAGAATATGGAAGCACAATTAGATCAGAAAAGATATCAGCTATCTAAACAGATAACAGAAGAGTGCCAAACTGTTCATTTAAGGAGTGGGAAGACATTGAATGTCTCAACTCAAGGCAGCAGAAAGTCAAGAAAGGAACAACTGACAGAGGATGACCAAGCCACTACCCAAAATCCCTCTGAGGACAGTAAGAGCCATGAGAGGAATGATTCTGGCATTCAAACGCCAGAAAAGGGTGAAAAATTGGCGTTAAATGCCCAGTGGATGGCCAATTCTGGAGTCCAAATGCCAGAAAAGGATGGCAATCTGGCGTTAAACTCCCATACAGCACCCAATTCTGGCGTTCAAACGCCAATAGGGGATCAGACATCTGCAAGTGCTGATAACAACCCCCTTAGGTAGGCTTCTCCAACCACTTCTATAGGAAGTAAGCCTGCAGCAACTAAGGTTGAAGAATATAAATCCAAGATGCCTTATCCTCATAAACTCCGCCAAGTGGAACATGATAAACAATTTGCCCGCTTTGCAGACTATCTCAGGACTCTTGAAATAAAAATTTCATTTTCAGAGGCACTTGAGCAAATACCCTCTTATGCTAAGTTCATGAAAGAGATCTTAAGTCATAAGAAGGATTGGAGACAAACTGAAAAAGTTTTTCTGACTGAAGAATGCAGTGCAGTCATCCTGAAAAGCTTACCAGAAAAGCTTAAAGATCCTGAAAGCTTTATGATACCATGCACATTAGAGGATGCTTGTACCAAGACAGCTCTATGTGATCTTGGGGCAAGTATCAACCTAATACCTGCATCCACTATCAAAAAGCTTGGTTTGACTGAAGAAGTCAAACCAACCCGAATGTGTCTCCAACTTGCTGATGGCTCCATTAAAATTTCATCAGGCATAATTGAGGACATGATTGTCAAGGTTGGGCCATTTGCCTTTCCCACTGACTTTGTAGTGTTGGAAATGGAGGAGCACAAGAGTGCAACTCTCATTCTAGGAAGACCTTTTCTAGCAACTGGACGAACCCTCATTGACGTCCAAAAAGGGGAGATAACCCTGAGAGTCAATGAAGATGAATTTAAGTTGAATGCTATCAAAGCTATGCAGCATCCAGACACATCAAAAGACTGCATGAGCGTTGATATCATTGACTCCCTGGTGGAAGAGATCAATATGACTGAAAGTCTCGAATCAGAGCTAGATGACATTTTTAAAGATGTTCAGCTTGATTTGGAGGAACCAGAGAAAACAAAAGAACCTCTGAAAACTCCTCAGGAAGAGGAGAAGCCTCCCAAACCCGAGCTCAAACCACTACCACCCTCCCTGAAATATGCATTTCTGGGAGAAGATGACACTTTTTTGGTAATCATAAGCTCTACTTTAGAACCACAGGAAGAGAAGGCATTAGTTGAGGTGCTAAGGACACACAAGATAGCTCTTGGGTGGTCCATAAGTGATCTTAAGGGCATTAGCCCAGCCAGATACATGCACAAGATCCTATTGGAGGATGATGCTAAGCTAGTGGTTCAACCACAGAGGCGGCTGAATCCATCCATGAAGGAGGTGGTGCAGAAAGAGGTCACTAAGCTACTAGAGGCTGGGATTATTTATCCCATTTTTTATAGTCCCTGGGTGAGCCCTGTCTAAGTTGTCCCCAAGAAGGGAGGCATGACTGTGGTTCATAATGAAAAGAATGAACTGGTTCCTACAAGAATAGTTACAGGGTGGCGTATGTATATTGACTACAGAAGGCTCAATACAGCCACTAGAAAGGATCATTTTCCTTTACCATTCATAGACCAGATGCTAGAGAGACTAGCAGGTCATGAATATTACTGCTTTTTGGATGGCTATTCAGGTTATAACCAAATTGCAGTAGATCCTCAGGACCAAGAGAAAACAGCATTCACATGTCCATCTAGAGTATTTGCCTACAGAAGGATGTCATTTGGTCTGTGCAATGCACCTGCAACCTTTCAGAGGTGCATGCTCTCTATCTTCTCTGATATGGTAGAAAAATTTCTGGAAGTCTTCATGGATGACTTCTCAGTATTTGGAGACTCATTCAGCTCCTGTCTTGACCATCTAGCACTTGTTCTAAAAAGGTGCCAAGAGACTAACCTGGTTTTAAACTGGGAGAAATGTCACTTTATGGTGACTGAAGGAATTATCCTTGGGCACAAAATCTCGAACAAGAGAATAGAGGTAGATCAAACTAAGGTAGAGGTAATTGAAAAATTACCACCACCTGCCAATGTTAAGGCAATCAGAAGCTTTCTGGGGCATGTAGGATTCTATAGCAGGTTTATAAAGGATTTTTCAAAAATTGCAAAACCTCTTAGCAATCTGCTAGCTGCTGATACACCATTTGTCTTTGACACAGAGTGTCTATAGACGTTTGAGACTCTGAAAGCCAAGCTGGTCACGACACCAGTCATTTCTGCACCAGACTGGACATTACCATTTGAACTAATGTATGATGTCAGTGACCATGCCATTGGTGTAGTATTGGGACAGAGGCATGATAAGCTTCTGCATGTCATTTATTATGCTAGCCGTGTTTTAAATGACGCACAGAAGAATTACACAACCACAGAAAAGGAGTTGCTTGCAGTGGTTTATGCCATTGACAAGTTCAGATCTTATTTAGTAGGATCAAAAGTGATTATGTACACTGACCATGCTGCTCTAAAATATCTCCTCACAAAGCAGGATTCAAAACCCAGACTCATAAGATGGGTGTTGCTTCTGCAAGAGTTTGATATAGAAATAAGAGACAGAAAAGGAACCGAGAACCAAGTCGCTTATCACTTGTCCCGGATAGAACCAGTAGCAGGAGCATCCCTCCCTCATACTGAGATCTCTGAAACCTTTTCGGATGAGCAACTCTTTGCCATTCAGGAAGTACCATGGTTTGCAGACATTACAAACTATAAAGCTGTGAGATTCATACCCAAGGAGTACAGTAAGCAGCAAACAAAAAAATTAGTTTCTGATGCAAAGTACTACCTGTGGGATGAACCATATCTCTTTTAAGAGATGTGCAGATGAAATAATCTGTAGATGTGTGCCTAGAGAAGAGGCACAGAAGATCCTATGGCATTGCCATGGATCACAATATAGAGGACATTTCAGAGGTGAGCGAATAACCACAAAGGTCCTCTAATGTGGCTTCTACTGGCCTACTCTCTATAGAGACTCCTGAGAGTTTGTACGTAACTGTGACAGTTGTCAGAGAGCTGGTAATCTGCCTCACGGTTATGCCATGCCTCAGCAAGGGATTTTAGAGATTGAGTTGTTTGATGTATGGGGTATTGACTTCATGGAGCCTTTCCCACCATCATATTCAAACACTTATATTCTGGTGGCAGTAGACTATGTATCTAAATGGGTAGAGGCAATTGCAACACCCACTAATAATACTAAGACAGTGATAAAGTTCCTCCAGAAGCACATCTTCGGCAGGTTCGGTGTCCCTAAGGTACTGATCAGTGACGGAGGCACTCATTTCTGCAATAAACATCTTGACTCTGCTCTGGTCCGATACGAAATTAACCACAAAGTGGTGACTCCATATCATCCACAGACAAATGGGCAGGCTAAAGTCTCAAATAGAGAACTAAAATGAATCCTGGAATGGACTGTAACTACCCGTAGAAGGGATTGGGCAAGAAGTCTGGATGACGCTCTGTGGGCATATAGAACCGCATTCAAGACTCCTATAGGGACTTCTCCATACCAACTTATGTATGGAAAAACCTGTCATCTGCCAGTGGAACTGGAACACAAGGCCTACTGGGTAACCAGGTTCCTAAACCTTAATATTAAGGTAGCTAGAGAGAAAAGATTACTCCAGTTGAATGAGCTGGAGGAGTTCAGACTCAATGCTTTCGAAAATGCTAAAATTTACAAGGAGAAAGCAAAAAGATGGCATGACAAAAAGCTGTCATCTAGAGTCTTTGAGCCAGGACAGAAGGTTCTGCTGTTTAACTCTAGGCTCATATTGTTCCCTGGGAAATTGAAATCCCGGTGGAAGGGACCATATGTGATTACAAGTGTGTCACCATATGGATATGTAGAGCTTCAGGATATTGACTTTGACAAAAAGTTCATTGTTAATGGACAGAGAGTCAAGCATTATCTTGAAGGCAATGTTGAGCAAGAATGCTCAAGATTGAGACTAGATTAAAGCTCAATACTGTCAAGCTATTGACATTAAAGAAGTACTTATTGGGAGGCAACCCAATCTTATTTATCTATGTTAATTACTTTTTCATTCATTTGCCATTGTTAGTTTATGTTTTCTTTAGGTTGATGATCATGTGGAGTCACAAAAAGCAGCTGTAGAATTAAAGTAGAATAAAAAATAGCATAAAAAATAGCACACCCTGGAGGACATGCTTATTGGTGTAACACCCTAATATTCAAATCCTTATGCTCGAGTCATAAGTCAATGATATTACGGTGGTACGACTCTCAGGTGGATTTTTAATAAATAAATATAGGTAATTTCGAAAGGAGTATTAATCGAGAAGCCTAAAAAGAGTAGAAAATAAAATCGCGAAGACGTATCTATCACGTTTCGACACCAAAAGATAAACCGTGAAGCCGAAAACGATATACGGACAAGGCGTAGAGGAGATTAAGAGATAGATAACAGATAGATATATATAACATAAGTAAATAGCCACTAGTCGCGACCCGCGAAGTTTAGGTCGGCTAGGGTACAGTATGAAAGTAGTTGACAACAGTATATCCTAATCTCTCTCGAAGGAAACATGAGAGCCTCTATAGGCAAATTCAAAGAGTTCAATACATAATATAAACTTTCCAAAACAAAGGTGGAGAGATTCTAATCAAAACACAAAGTAGAGGAAATAAAGATCTTCGCCATCTCTCAGACAACCCACAACTCACTTCTGAGCACCTGGACCTGTATCTGAAAAACAAGAGATATATACGGAATGAGAACCCCGAGCCCATGGGTTCCCAGTACGGTAAAAGTGTCAAATAAATTCAATGTACTGCAATAAAAACTCACTAAGCATCATAAACTTCTTCACCAATTATTCATCTTCGGTTTTCGCTAATCCATGAATAGGCAACTGTCATAAGGGAGTGCTAAATCTAATTCATGTTTCACATGTTTCCCAACTCACTGACTCTTCCACGAATCAGACTCAGAATCATAAGCAAAACCATCACCAGTTGTTCTATCTCAACAATTCTATATCAATACATCATACCTTCACCTGGAGCTAGTGAAACCACATCACTACGTCTACCCAGGGAGTTCAAATTATCTCATTCAATAATCATCATCATCATGCAATCGCATCATCAATTCATCTCATCAAAAACAGCCCTCAACATCCACCGACACCAGCATGAGGGGCCTCTCAGTTGTACAAACACAAGCAATACAGGCAAGTAATACACAAATATGGTACAAGTAGAACAAGTAGCACATAGTCAGGTAACATGGCATATATGATGTAGAAATCCAAAACAAACAGGCAAACCCAAACAATTCAAACATATGCAAATGATGAATGCCTGCCCTGTGGCTGATGATATCATCTGTCGGTTATATAGCCAACCCGACATGTCCTAGTAGCTAACCATTGGACAGAAACACCCATTGCGGAGCAAGTAGGTTTGAGCTACAACCCCCTTGCTACTACCCGCTCAACCCAGAGCCAGTGGAATAACCACTACTGCGGCTACTACCCAGGCGGGTGTTTAAAAGCTCAACCTGGAGTGAGTGGATTCACCACTACTACCGCTACTACCCAGGCGTCACAATCTCTGACCTGGAGCAAGTGGGACGAACCACAACCCTTGCTACTACCCAGGTATCTCAAGCATTGGCCCGGAGCAAGTGGGACGAACCACAACCCTTGCTACTGCCCAGGTATCTCAAACATATATTCATTCAATCTCAATTCATATTATCAACATTCATTATTACCAAATCTCAAACATTAACTTGGAGCAAGTTGGACGAACCACAACCCTTACTACTACCCAAGTATCACAAATAAACATTTATTCATAATCACCCTTCATTATTATCAATTCTCAGACAATGACCCGGAGCAAGCGGGACGAACCACGACCCTTGCTACTACCCAGGTATCACAAATACACATTTATTCAAAACTCCATGATTAAACTCGTTTATCATAATCCTCCTTTCCTGTCTCATACCCGGAGCAAGTGGACAACGCCACTGCCTACTACCCGGGGTCGCACATCACATTTCAATGTTTTTTTTTCATTATTATCTATTTAACATATTCATTCATTAATCATATATGCATTTATACTCAGCGATAAACAATAATGGCTTTGCCGTAACCCGGCAATAACTCAGCCATCCGGCTCATGGTCCAATCAAGAACTGGCAATTTATCAATAAATATAGCCCTCCGGCTCATGGCATACACGGTACTTCCACCGTCATCCTCCATATCTCATATAATCATCTTTGATCATCATTGATCATAACTTTTCCCCTTGCTTCGCTCGCAAGTTACCACATCCCCTAGCTCCTTTCTCATTGCTAGGCATATCATAATGATTTAATACATAAGACGTGAGATCGGAGGCTTAGAAGTATGAGATTTGGCTTTTAAAACTCAAAAATCAACTTTGGCATGAAAACAGGGCCACGCGTACGCGTACTCCACGCGCACGCATGGATGGCCACAAAACTCATCGACGCATATGCGTCATGCACGCGGACGCGTGGATTGAAAATTTGCCAAACGACGCGTACGCGTCAGCCACGCGTACGCGCGGATACATTTGTGCCCCAGGCACAAAACTGGCACAACTCTCGGGAAAATGGCTGGGCATTTGGTGCAGCGCATCGACGCGCCCGCGCACACCACGCGCACGCGTGGATGGTGTTTTCTTGAAGAACGGCGTGTACGCGCCAAGTGCGCCTACGCGCGGAGGGTCGTTCTGCTAAAAATTTTCTAAGTTAAAAGCTGCAGAATTTACAGATTCAACCCCCAATCTTCCGACGGACATAACTTTCTCATTTTAAATCATTTTTCACCCGTTCTTCGAATGGCATGGACATCCCGGATCCAATTTCATTTCTAAATAGATTTGGCACAAAACAGAGACCCGTAGTCCAAGTTATGTCCCGTCAAAGTATGCCCAAAAACCATGTTTTCATACAAAACCACAAGGTGCCATTTTCAAAACAAGCCATTTTCAACTCTTTTCAAAATCAACCAAAACATGCCAATTTCAACCCTTTTTGAAATCAATCAAAATGTACCAAAATCCACATCAAGCCATCCTCAACTCACACATTGACATTTTACCAAAAATTTCCAAAACCACATCCAACCATTTTAACACTTCTCAATCAAATGGCTAAAGGACAAACACAATATCATGTCATACATCCTTCCTCATCCCAATTTCCAATAATGCCATTTCCAATCAACCATCATTATACATAATCAATATCATACTCACTATCACGTGATTTCACCCACAAATCAACCTTAATCATTCCCCAAGCATATATCACAACATACATATCTCTAATGCATCATCATACCATCAAGGCATCAATAATCATAATCACATATATGATCACATAATATATCTCAACCGAACCAAACATACCTCATCTACATAATTTCACCCAAAATTACCAAATTCCATACTTCAACTTCTCAAACCTTATTATTCAATAACCAACCTAATCATTCATATATTCATTATCTGAAATTCATCCAATCACTTGTGCCATCATACAATGCACACATCGACTTACCTTTCTTACCTCTTTTCAGCCTCCGGCCCAAAATTCACGGCCTCCAGCCCAATTTTCACAATTTAAATGCATAAACTACAAATCAATACTCATTACCCAGTACATCAAATTCTCAATACACCAAGCATACAAGGTCACACAATTCTCAACCCAATCATTAATTCACATTACATATCAACTATGTATATTAGCACCAACCATTTACACAATCCAAACTTAATCCTAGGGGCATCTAGCCTAGGAATTCTCATCACAACATACGGTACTTAAATGAAACTTAAACCGTACCTCTTATAGCCAAACCAATTGAGCCTCTTCTTTGGAATTCTTCACCAACCTTAGCTCCAAGCCTTACCAAAGCTCCTCAAGCAATACCAATCTCCCAATTGTGCACCAACATCACCAAATACACTAACATAACCAATATCACATACATACATCAACCTAGGGCTCATAAAAATGACAAATCACAAGGGTTTGAGCACTTCTTACCTCAGCCCATATGAAGTAGGGATAGAACCCACTTAGAATCTATGTTGGAGTATCCCTAAACACCCAAAATCACAAGATTTCAACACTAACTACCCAAAAACGTGTAATAGTGGGGAATTTCGAAAACTGGGCAGAGATAAATGGAATACTCACCACCAAACTTAGATAGAATTATAGAGGATGAGAAGAGCGATGCGTGGCCGCAAACGGCTCATCAATCGGAGCTCCGTAGCTCAAGTTATGGTGGTTTGAAGATCAAAGAGAGTTAGGTTTTCTCTCTTCTCTTCTCTCTTCTCAAATCAGTGCCGCAACCCTTCTTTTTAAGGTAAAATAGGCTGAAATGCTCACAACTAATGTTTATATATGTTGGATCTTGGGCCCACTTAGGCCCGGTTCACTTATTTTTGCCTATTGGCCCAATTTTGGGCCAAAACCTTTAAGATTAGCGCTCTAAATCGCACTTTAAATATTTCTACCTTCCCTAATTATAATTCCTCATTTCTTAATCTTATTTACCCATAATAAATTTTCTCAGCTGTAGTACCAGACAGATCTCAGCCGGTACTGCCGGTCAAAATTTCACTGCGCGCTTTTACGCAGAAAACTATATTTTCCAACTCGGAAAAATTCACTGAATCCAAATATCATATTTAAATTATCAAATTCCAATTGCCAAATCTTCTAACCATATTCGCTCCTATTTAACTTATTATTTAATTAATTTCGGTTAGACCGGGTATTACAACTGGCGTTTAAACGCCAGTAAGGATAGCAGAATGGGCGTTTAACGCCCATGCAGGCAGCATTCTGGGCGTTCAGAAAAATGCCCAGTAAAGAAGGATTCCTGGCGTTTAATGCTAATCAGGGCATCTGGCTGGGCATTAAACGCCCAAAGAGGCAGTCAAGTGGGCATTTAACGCCAGAATGGATAACATTCTGGGCGTTTAACGCCAGGATGACACAAGGGAGGTAATTTTGTTCCCAATCCTATTTTTTTATTTTTTTATTTTTCATGTTTTAATTCATAATTTTTTGCATCAAACATATTTTAAACGTTCATCTTTCAATTTCTATTTTCAAAAATTAATAATCTTTCCAATTCTTTTTAATTCTTTTTCAATTTTTTTCAAATCCTTCTAAAACGTTTTCAAAACTTACATATCTTTTCAAATTCTTCTCAACTCTTTTTAATTTTTCTGTATACATTAATAAGTTTTCAAAATTAATTGCATAATTCTTCTTCTATTATCTTCTATCTTATTTTGCTCGAGAACGAGCAAAGCTTTTAAGTTTGGTGTGGAAAAGCTCAGTTTTTTGTTTTTTCATAACCATTAATGGCACCTAAGGCTGGAGAAACCTCTAGGAAGAGGAAAGGGAAGGTAGTTGCTTCCAATTCCGAGTCATGGGAGATGGAGAGATTCATCTCAAAAGCCCATCACTAGAAAGAAGATGGAGCAAACAAGAGAGTCCACTCATGGACCTCAACAAAGGCAAGGAAGAGACATAGAGGAGCTCAAGAACTCCATTGGTTCTTGATAAACCCATATTTTATGATATATTTTGTGCTTAGTTTGAGTGATTTATTCAATCCTTCACCCACTTATTCATATTAATTGCATAGTTTTACTTTCCCTTCCTCATTATGTGATGTATGTGAAAAAACATGTTTCCTATACTTTAAAACTAATTATTTTAATTACCTTTAATTCCATTCGATGCCGTGACTAGTGTGTTGAGTAGTTTCAGATCTTTTAAGGCAGGAATGACTTAAAGAATGGAAAGGAAACATACAAAAATGGAAGGAAAGCACAAAACGGAGTTTCTAAAGAAACTGGCATCCACGCGATCGCATGGGCGACGCGGACGCATGCCAAGCGCGAATCAACAGCGACGCAGCCGCATGACTGACGCAACCGCGTGACAAGAAAAGCTCCGAATGACACGACCGCGTGACCCACGCGGACGCGTGACAGAGGCCACGCACCAGAAATTGCAGAAAACGCTCCCAGCAATTTCTGAAGCCCTTTTTGGCCCAATTCCAAGTCCAGAAGGCATAGACCAGAGGTTATGAAGTGAGGGAATGCATCCATTCAGGGAGACGACTTTAGTTTTAGTTTTCATGATTTAGATTTAGTTTAGAGAGAGATTTTCTCTCTCTTTTAGGATTAAGATTTAGGATTTCTCTTAGTTTTAGGAGTGGCTCTCAATCCCAGGTTTAATGTTCCTTTACTTTAAGCTTCTCTTTCACTTTTATTCATTACTTTAGTTGATTATTTACTTTTGCAATTTAATTTATGAATTCTTCCATGTTACAGATCAATATTTTGGATTAATGTTATTTGAGGTATTTCAGTTAATATTGCTTTCTTTTATTTATTAGTTACAATTATTCCCAATCTGAAGACATTCTTATTCCAGTAGATTTACTTTTCTCCTTTTGGTTTTGGTTAAGAAATCAGCAACTCAGGAGTTATCAAACTCAAACATGCTTGATAATTGTTATCTTTGCTAATTGAATTGAACTTTAATAATCCCAATCTTTTTTTAGGAAATAAATAGGATCCGAAGATCAATCCAATTAATCCCTTGACCTTCCTTTATCTTAGTAAAGGCTAACAAAGTGGAATTAAGATTCAATTATTGTCATCATTGATAAGGATAGCCAGGATAGGACCTCTAATTTCTCATACCTTGCCAAAAGTTTATTTACAGTCATTTCTTTATTTCACTTGCTATTTAAATTACTTGTTCTTCATTTACTTTATTTGCCAATTAAACTATTCACTTCTCATTCTCAAAACCCCAATTTACAATCCCCATAGCCAATAATAAGAACATACTTCCCTGCAGTTCCTTGAGAAGACGACCCGAGGTTTGAATACTTCGGTTATCAATTTATTTAGGGGTTTGTTACTTGTGACAACCAAAACGTTTGTACGAAGGGATTTTTGTTGGTTTAGAAACTATATCTACAACGCGATTGTTTTATTAAAATTCTTTACTAGCAAAAATCACAACGTCAAAATGGCGCCGTTGCTGGAGAACTGCTAACGTGTGCCTTATTATTGGTTATTGTGAATATTTTTCTTTTAATTGTTTATTTATTTCTGTTTTTCCTTTTTAATTTTATTTGCTACTATGAACTCTCACCCCTCTCGCTTTGAGTTAGGTTCTAACTTTGTTGAAGGAAATAGAAGCCACAGCAGAAATATGCATCAAGGTCAGACCAATCAAGGATGGATGGAGTCAAGAGGACCTAATCAACCCTTTAGGCAACAACACCCTCCAAGATATCATGGACAACGATCATTCTACAATGCATACCCAGCTGATAGATATGGTGGTCAACCTTGTAACTACCAACAAGCTCCACCCCGTGCCTATAGACCATCCTCTCAACATAACCTCGAACCACCACACTCACAAGCTTCTCTTCACCATTCGCCACCGTATGATCCTTTCCTACCCCAGTTCCAATCCACTCACTCCCAAGCACCACCACTTCCCCATGTTTCATGTCCAAATCCATCACCCCGAGAATCAGAGGTTTGCCTCAAGGAAATAGTAAATAAACTTCAAGCAACCATTCGACAACTGGAGCAAGCAGTAATTCAATTAGCTTCTAGACGTTCGAACATTCAAGGACCAACCACAGCCCCATGTGAACAATCTAATGAAGAGCATAGCATGAAGAAAATACTAGAAACTCCAGTGGACAAGACATAGAATGAATTCGTACTAGAACAAGTAGAAGAAGCTGTCATTATGCAAGAAGAAGAGTTGGTTGAAGATCTAGGAGACGCTGAACCTCCATGGGAATCCAGAGCTGAGGAGAACTCCGTCAAGGACGTTACAGTTGATGCTAAGGAGGACAGTGCACAATTCCCAAGGAAAGTCGTTTATGAAGAACTAGACGGAACAACCCAGGACACAAATTCCCTTGATGATGATAGTCACAAGTCAAGTTCTCTTAGTAATGAACTTGCATCCGCAAGTGAATTCTCTGAGATCGAAGAATCTTTCCCAAATGAATACGAAGATGATGCAGATGTAGATTTCTCTCAACCTCCAATCTATGACTCAAGTGATGAGGAAGACATAGAAGACTTTGACCGGGACACAGATGTATTTGAAGAATCTTGCAAAGAAGTGGAGAAATTCACAGAAGAGCACAAGGGAGTAGAACTTATAGAACCACCAGAAACACCTACCCCAAGGCCATTACCACCCAATACAAGCTTTAAGTGGGTACAATCCTTAACCTTTAACTTTACTTTTTCACTTGAATATGGTTTGCTTGAAACAGATGGCCAGCTTAGAGCTCTCTGCGGCTTTAAGAGTAAGAGGGAAATGGCTCGTGCTCAGAGCTGGTGCAGAAGGTTCGATAAGGTTCTACGCTTCAATTTGAAGTGCACGGATTGGCATCATGATCAACCGAATGGATCTCGGAAAACGTTTGGCTATCCTGGTGAGAATCTAATCTCTAAACCGCTCAGATGGGAAAGTATAGATCAAGATGAAGGCGGATTTAATAGCAAAGTTTGGGATCCTGGAATCTATGCTGACATTCGTTACCCCGGGAGTCTGAGAATCTATTTGAAGCTGCTCAGAAGCTTCACGTGCCTAGTTTGGGACCCCGGAGGCTATTGGCATTCCAAGCATTGGTGGAGATTTCTGGATGAATTTAAGCATAAGCTGCCATAACAGGAAGCTCATCCAATGTCCAACTTAAGGACTTTAACTAAAAGTGTTAGGTGGGAGACAACCCACCATGGTATGATCGTCCATTTTTCAATTTTTATTTCGTTTTGTTTGTTTTCAAGTTTTATTTTATTTTATAATATTGAACCTGAAATTTTGCATCACATTCATATTAATCATTGCATTCTGCATACTGCATAAAAAAAAAGAAGAAGGTGATCCACGCGACCGCATCATCCATGCGCTCGCGTCAAACGGCGTAAAACATTACCCACGCGACCGTGTCATCCACGCGGCCGCGTGACCTGGAGATCGGCGTAAAGATCCAACGTCCAGAAAGTTAGGCTGGAATCATGCGGCCATTATGCATTTCGCACAATTGACCCACGCAATCGCGTCACTCACGCGATCGTATCACTTGCACAATACCAATCCCACGCGATCGCGTAAGCGACACGATCGCGTCGCATGGATTGCACCACACCCCAAAAGGAGACAGAGAGTTGCGCTGAAACGACTCTGGATTTGTGCGTTTAGCACAAATTCCAGCGACGCGATCACATGCCCCAGGCGATCGCGTCATTCACTCTTTTTGCCCTCCGCGCGATCGGGTCATCCACGCGAACGCGTCACACCATTTTTCGCTCCAACCACGCGACTGTGTCCCCCACACGGCCGCGTGGATTCAAATTTATAACCCCCAGCCACGCAAACCCTACCAGTCGCGCCCCCCCCCCCAAACCTTCCTTCTCCCTCTCTTCTCCTCCAAGCCAACCATCACCACCCAGCCACCACCGCCAACCACTGTCGACCACCCAGCAACCGTCGCCACCCACCCCCCTTCCTCATCCCCCCTTCTTTCTTCTTCCTCCTTCTCCTCCCTCCCTCCAACGCCACTGCCCCCCTTCCACGACCACCACCCACCGCCGCTGCCCCATCCCAGCCGCGCCCCACATCCGCCACCCACCCCTTCCCCCTACCCCCATTACCCCTACTTTCCCTCCCTGCCCCTCCGAACAGCATCACCGCCGCCGCGCCACCTTTCTCCGTCGCGCCAGACGCCGTCACCACCACCCTCCAGCCACCTTTCTGCCCACTCTCCCTAGTTCGCCTACCAGGTTCCGCCGAACGCCACCCTTTTCTCCTTCCGTCATTAGTTCCTATTTTTTTCCGTTATTGTTCATCTTTAGGCTAGTTAGATATGCATGTTGTAGTGGATTTTAGGATGTTAGGTAGCCTAGGATGTGGTTAGTGGATTTAGGTCTGTTTAATTGCACTATTCTTGTCTCTTGTTTCACTATTTTCGCAATTCTGCTGATGCTGTGCTGTTAGTTTTGTTCATATGCTATAATTTCTTGTTTCATGCTGCTCTTTACTCTGAATTTTCATGTTTATATTCCTTATATGTAAGTACAGCTTTAATTTTGATTCATATGAACTATTTGACTGCTGTTTCTTTTTCTGGGACAATCCAATTTTAGCCGGAATGCTGCCCAAATTTCTGTAAAATGTTTCCATTCATGTTTTGGTTTTGCCATTTTGAAATCTGTTTTACTCTGCTTTAACCAAACCATTCATGAATGCCCGGGCAAGTTTTCTTATCCTTTTTGATTTCCTGGTTCCTACACTGCATTTTTGATGTTTGATTCCAAATTTCTGCTTTCTCTATATCTATTTGAATCATCATCAAACTGTTTTACTTGTTTGGATATGAGTTACTTATCGCTTCTAACTGTGAATACTTGTTACTTGGAATATTTTCATTATGCCACTTACTTTAACCCATTTCTACTAACTCACTAACTTTCCCTTCCTAAACTCTTTTTCGATTCTAACCAACCTAACCTTTCAAAAACTTCTTTTCTGATTTTCTTTCACTTTTTCTTAACATTCTAACCAAGGCATGATGTTTATTTTTCTATTTCACATGAATTCTATTCCATTTTGGATTGTAAATTTTTCTTTTCGAACTTTTCACTCCTATTCAATCCTTAATGCACATTTACTTAACTCATTTACCTCATTCTAATTCTCCTTTGCCACTTTGTGTTTTTTTTTTACTATTTGCCTATTTGTTTTCCTATTTTTATTATATCCTGGTTTTCTATTTTTCAGGATGTCAGATGCCCAGAGAAAGGGAAAAGGAAAGGCTACCACTGGCAAACGTAAAAGAGGAGAATCATCTATGTCTATCATAGATATCATGCATGATGCCTCCTGGCGGGAGAAAAACTTCACCCCGCAGGAGAAGGCCGACCAGCTGCTCCCTGCTAATGACCCAGTGAAGTTTGCAAACCGATACTGTGAGCTGAAGTATCCGGTGTTTGCAAACTCCAGGAACCTATACCTGGAGAGGACTCTGAAGATCCCAGAAGAACTCTAGCAATACACATCTGATCAAATCAAACAGAGAGGCTGGTTCTTTCTGGAGAGAAACCTGTCTGAAGTCAATGCATCTTGGGTAAGGGAATTCTACTGCAATTACTTCAAGACTTCCCTAGATGCAGTGAACCTTAGGGGGAAGCAGATTCTGGTCACTGAAGAGGCAATTGAAGATGTTCTGAAGCTTCTGCCTAAATCTGATCAGCCAGATGGTTATCAGAAAGCTGAGGAAGACATGCGCTTTCTGAAGTTTGATTGGGATGCAGTCAAGGCCCGGATAGCCCTTGACCCGACCGTTCCTTAGATTATGGGTCAGAACACCACCATGCCCAAGGGAATCAAGCGGGCATACTTGAATGATGAGGCTCGGCTGTGGCATCAGATACTTAGCAACTTCATTATGCCGAGTACTCACGAGACAGATATACCTGCCGCTATGATCACCCTCCTATGGTGTGTGATGGAGGGTAAGGACCTGTACCTGCCACGCTTTATCCGGTTCTACATGGCCAGGGTCCACGTCCGAGGCACTCTTCCCTTTCCATATTTTATCACACAGCTAGGCCGTCGAGCTGACGTGCCTTGGGAGGATGCTGATGAGAGGCCACCTGCTGCAGAATGCAAGAAGATTATCCCGCACAGCAGGAATTTTCTGGCCTTGGGCTACAGACCTCCATTCCCACTGCTCCTGGTGACACTGCCACACCATCTACCGGCCCCTCCTCCTCTACAGCTATACCTGCCACCCCCACTGCCCCTCCACCTGCCCCAGAGCCCATCTATCATCTGGTGCACCGCTTGTTCCGACAGCTTGACCAGATGGAGCGTCGCAACAAGCGATGCTATGAGCACCTGAAGATGATGATACGATCTGGCGACATCCCCTCCGAGCCCGACATACCATCCGAGGCATCTGAGGAGGAGGCAGATGCGTCCGAGGCAGAGACTCATCCACAGCAGGAGGCAGCGCAGGCAGGCACCCAGTAGGCAGCCCACCAGCAGGAGGCTCCGCCTCAGATTCAGGCTGTAGACCCTGAAATCCCTCTTCAGTCAGCACCTCCTCCACAGCAGTCAGACCCTCAGATCACCACCTCAGAGACCCTAGCTACTCATCCTTCCAGTGATGACACCCCTTCACACCCTGCTTGACTGAGCATCAGGGACGATGCTACATTTTAAGTGTGGGGAGGTCGCCATCTCTGGCGTTCTTTTTTGGTGAACCACTACATACTCTTTTTATTTATTTTGCTATTTTTCTGTATTTTTCTTTTTATTTCTATTTTGCAGTACTTATACATTGCTATTTTCATGTATTTATACTCTATTTCTGTATTTTGCATTTTTAGTTCATATTTTAGCCACTTAGTTTAGTTGCAATTCTAACTTATTAGTTATAGAAATTGTGGATTAATTAGTATAGTTTACCCTTTTTAGCATAAGATAACTTGGAATAGATTGAAAAGAAAAAGGAAGTAAACTAGAGACTTTAACAGAATCAAAACAACCCACACCTTGTATATATAGCATTACATGTTAGTTAATTAAACAACATTTCATCAAGGAGAAACACTAGAACTTTAAAGCCACCTTAAGTTTTACATTGAGAATAATGGGAATTTTTAACTAAACCTGCATGACATACATAATTGATAAATGATTTTTGAGCTAGAGAACACATAGCCTGTGAGTTTTGAGCTTAATTGTATGGTTACATTCAAACCATAATTTTTATTCCTGTGTGTTCCGCCCTTCTTTTATATTTTGATGTTCTTTACTTTATTTTAATTTATATGTCCGATTATAGAATGTAGATACATACCAAGAGAGTGATTGAGGCCATTATTTGATTTTAGCTCACTTATCCCAAAATAGCCTACCTATACATCACCCTTGTTAGCCCCCTTGAGCCTTTAAATCCCCTTTTATTCTATTAGCCACATTACTAGCCTTAAGCAGAAAAACAAAATAAAATCCCAAGTTGAATCCTTGGTTAGCTTAAGATAGAAATTGTGTAATTGTTTAAATGTGGAGAAACCTATTGGGAACATGGATGATAGAAACAAAGGGTAGAAGGTTGAAAAAGAATAAAGATGTTTCAAAATAAGAATTTTTGGGAAACATGCTCATGTGAAGTTAAAGAAATTAAATTACCATGTGCATTAAAAAAAATTATTATTTTTCAATATTTGAATAAAGGGGACATAAAAGAATCCTCCAAATGCAAAATAAGGCAATGCACATGGGATGAAAATAAACATTAAGGCATGAGCATGTAACATCAAAAGTGAGAAAAACATGGGAAATTAGGTAAAGAAGCTTTGCTTTACAACATATGTATGTTAGGTGAGATCTTAGACTAATCAAGGATTCACTTAATTAGCTCACTTAGCCTTATACATATACCCTTACCTTTACCTTGGCCCCATTACAACCTTAATTAAAGACCTCATGATTTTTGGTATGTCTATATTCTATAATTGTTGATTGGTTAGATGAAGAACAAAGTTATAGAAAGAAAGAATAAAAAGAAGAATAGAGTGATTAACCCAATAAACACTGAGTGATTAGAGAGTAAACACAAAATCCAGTGAGGGTTCAATAGCTCATTAACATATATCTCTGCTTAAATTATTAATTGTCTTGCAAGTTTTTAAAATGTTTTTCTCTCCCATTTTAATTGTGAAGGCACTTTATCACTATCTAAGGCTTGGCTATATATATATATATATATATGATTCCTTGAGAATGTGAGTTAATTCAATTACATGCAAGCTTTATATACAAGTGAATAAAAATTAGAATTGCATGATGCATCATTCATCTAGGTAGTTGCATTTAGATTAGATTGCATTGCATGACATTCCATCACTTTAAGCTTACTTTTCACCTTGGATTTAGCATGAGGACATGCTATTGTTTAAGTGTGGAGAGGTTGATAAACCCATATTTTATGATATATTTTGTGCTTAGTTTGAATAATTTATTCAATCCTTCACCCACTTATTCATATTAATTGCATAGTTTTACTTTTCCTTCCTCATTATGTGATGTATGTGAAAAAACATGTTTCCTATACTTTAAAACTAATTATTTTAATTACCTTTAATTCCATTCGATGCCGTGACTAGTGTGTTGAGTAGTTTCAGATCTTTTAAGGCAGGAATGACTTAAAGAATGGAAAGGAAACATACAAAAATGGAAGGAAAGCACAAAACGGAGTTTCTAAAGAAACTGGCATCCACGCGATCGCATGGGCGACGCGGACGCATGCCAAGCGCGAATCAACAGCGACGCAGCCGCATGACTGACGCAACCGCGTGACAAGAAAAGCTCCGAATGACACGACCGCGTGACCCACGCGGACGCGTGACAGAGGCCACGCACCAGAAATTGCAGAAAACGCTCCCAGCAATTTCTGAAGCCCTTTTTGGCCCAATTCCAAGTCCAGAAGGCATAGACCAGAGGTTATGAAGTGAGGGAATGCATCCATTCAGGGAGACGACTTTAGTTTTAGTTTTCATGATTTAGATTTAGTTTAGAGAGAGATTCTCTCTCTCTTTTAGGATTAGGATTTAGGATTTCTCTTAGTTTTAGGAGTGGCTCTCAATCCCAGGTTTAATGTTCCTTTACTTTAAGCTTCTCTTTCACTTTTATTCATTACTTTAGTTGATTATTTACTTTTGCAATTTAATTTATGAATTCTTCCATGTTACAGATCAATATTTTGGATTAATGTTATTTGAGGTATTTCAGTTAATATTGCTTTCTTTTATTTATTAGTTACAATTATTCCCAATCTGAAGACATTCTTATTCCAGTAGATTTACTTTTCTCCTTTTGGTTTTGGTTAAGAAATCAGCAACTCAGGAGTTATCAAACTCAAACATGCTTGATAATTGTTATCTTTGCTAATTGAATTGAACTTTAATAATCCCAATCTTTTTTTAGGAAATAAATAGGATCCGAAGATCAATCCAATTAATCCCTTGACCTTCCTTTATCTTAGTAAAGGCTAACAAAGTGGAATTAAGATTCAATTATTGTCATCATTGATAAGGATAGCCAGGATAGGACCTCTAATTTCTCATACCTTGCCAAAAGTTTATTTACAGTCATTTCTTTATTTCACTTGCTATTTAAATTACTTGTTCTTCATTTACTTTATTTGCCAATTAAACTATTCACTCCTCATTCTCAAAATCCTAATTTACAATCCCCATAGCCAATAATAAGAACATACTTCCCTGCAGTTCCTTGAGAAGACGACCCGAGGTTTGAATACTTCGGTTATCAATTTATTTAGGAGTTTGTTACTTGTGACAACCAAAACGTTTGTACGAAGGGATTTTTGTTGGTTTAGAAACTATATCTACAAAGAGATTGTTTTATTAAAATTCTTTACTAGCAAAAATCACAACGTCAGTTCTTCAAGAGGAAGAAGAAGCCACCATCACTATGGTGGACCCGTTCTTTAATCTCCTTGTTATTTGTTTTTCTGTTTTCGGTTTTTATGCTTTATATTATGTTTATGTTTTTGTCTTTATTACATGATCATTAGTGTTTAGTGTCTATGTCTTAAAGCTATGAATGTTCTAGAAATCTTTCACCTTTCTTAAATGAAAATTATTTTCTGAAAAAGAAAAAGAAGTACATGAATTTCGAATTCTATCTTGAAAATAGTTTAATTATTTTGATGTGGTGGCAATACTTTTTGTTTTCTGAATGAATGCCTGAACAGTGCATATTTTTTATAGTGAAGTTTATGAATGTTAAAATTGATTGCTCTTGAAAGAATAATGAAAACAGAGAAATGTTATTGACAATCTAAAAAATAATAAAATTGATTCTTGAAGCAAGAAAAACCAGTGAAAAACAAAGCTTGCAGAAAAAAAAGGCAAAAATAAAGAAAAAAAAAGAAAAAAAAGAAAAAGTAAGAAGAAAAAGCCAGTAACCCTTTAAACTAAAAGGCAAGGGTAAAAAGGATCCAAGGCTTTGAGCATTAATGGATAGGAGGGCCCAAAGGAATAAAATCATGGCCTAACCGGCTAAATCAAGCTGTCCCTAACCATGTGCTTGTGTCATGAAGGTCCAAGTGAAAAGCTTGAGACTGAGTGATTAAAGTCATGGTCCAAAGAAAAAAGAGTGTGCTTAAGAGCTCTGGGCACCTCTAACTGGGGATTCTAGCAAAGCTGAGTCACAATCTGAAAAGATTCACCCAGTTATGTGTCTGTGGCATTTATGTATTCGGTGGTAATACCGGAAAACAAAATGCTTAGGGTCACGGCCAAGACTCATAAAGTAGCTGTGTTCAAGAATCAACATACTGAACTAGGAGAATCAATAACACTATATGAATTCTGAGTTCCTATGGATGCCAATCATTCTGAACTTCAAAGGATAAAGTGAGATGCCAAAACTGTTCAAAAGCAAAAAGCTACTAGTCCCGCTCATCTAATTGAAACTAATCTTCATTGATATTTTTGAAATTTATTGTATATTCTCTTCTTTTTATCCTATTTTGTTTTAAGTTGCTTGGGGACAAGCAACAATTTAAGTTTGGTGTTATGATGAGCGGATAATTTATACCTTTTTGGCATTGTTTTTAGGTAGTTTTTAGTATGTTTTAGTTACTTTTTATTATATTTTTATTAGTTTTTATGAAAAAATCACATTTCTGGACTTTACTATGAGTTTGTGTGTTTTTCTGTAATTCCAGGTATTTTCTTGCTGAAATTAAGGGACTTGAGCAAAAATCTGATTCAAAGGCTGAGAAAGGACTACAGATGCTGTTGGATTCTGACCCTTCTGCACTCGAAGTGGATTTTCTGAAGATACAGAAGTCCAATTGGTACGCTCTCAATTGCATTGGAAAGTAGACATCTTGGGCTTTCCAGAAATATATAATAGTTCATATTTTGCTCGAGATTTGATGGCCCAAACTAGCGTTAAACGCCAGCCAGAGACCCTTTTCTGGCATAAAATGCCAAAACTGACACCAGAACTGGAGTTAAACGCCCAAATTGGCACCCAAGCTGGAGTTTAACTCCAAGAATGGCCTATGCATGTGAAAGCTTTAATGCTCAGTCCAAGCACACACAAAGTGGGCCCCAGAAGTGGATTTCTGCACTATCTGCACTTAGTTACTCATTTTCTGTAAATCTATGTTACTAGTTTAGAATAAAAACTACTTTGGGAGATTCATTTTGTAACTCATGACATTTTACATCTCATATTGTATCTTCTACAGCATGAGTCTCTAAACCCCATAGGTAGGGGTGAGGAGCTCTGCTGTGTTTCAATGGATTAATGCAATTACTATTATTTTCTATTCAATTACACTTGCTTCTGTTCTAAGATACTCACTCGCACTTCAATATGAAGAATGTGATGATCCGTGACACTCATCATCATTCTCAACTTTATGAACGCGTGCTTGACAACCACTCCCGTTCTATCTGAGCTCAACGTAATCATTGGGTGACAGCTTGAGTGCGTATCTCTTGGGTCTCTAATCCACGGACCGAGTCCGTGAGATTAAAACCTTCGTGGTAGAGGCTAGAACCAATTGACAGCATTCCTGAGATCCAGAAAGTCTAAACCTTGTATGTGGTATTCCAAGTAGGATCTAGAACAGGATGACTGTGACGAGCTTCAAACTCACGAATGTTGGGCACAGTGATAGTGTGCAAAAGGATAAAGAGATCCTATTCCGACACAAGTGAGAGCCGACAGATGATTAGCCTTGCGGTAGCTATACCTGGTATTTTTCATCCGAGACGAGAGATCCGACAGTTGATTAGCCGTACAGAAACCGTGCCTGGTATTTTTCATCCGAGAGGACGGATGGTAGCCATTGACAATGGTGATCCACCAACATACAGCTTGCCATTGAAGGAAGCCATGCGTGTTTGGAGAAGAAGACAGTAGGAAAGCAGAGATTCAGACAACAGAGCATCTCCAAAACCTCAACCTATTCCTCATTACTGAATCACAAGTACCATTTATTTCATGTTATTTACTTTTCATAAACAAAATCATTTTTATCATTAATCTCTTGACTAAGATTTACAAGATAACCATAGCTTGCTTCAAGCCGACAATCTCCGTGGGATCGACCCTTACTCACGTAAGGTATTACATGGACGACCCAGTGCACTTGCTGGTTAGTTGTGTGGAGTTGTGAAAAGTGTAATCACAATTTTGTGCACCAGTATTCTACTGACATAAATACTTGATGGATTACCAACCCACTCAAAAAGTCACGAAACTTAGCATCTACAAACTGAGTTCTATTATCCGTAACAATTACCCCTGGAATTTCAAATCTCGTCAATATATCATGCCATATAAACTTTCGACATTGAGCTACCATTATTTTTGACAATGACATAGTTTCAATCCACTTGATGAAATAGTCTATTGCCACTATAAAAAATTTGACTTGTCCAAGTCCTTGGAAAAATGGCCCAAAAGATCTACTCCCCATTTTGCAAAAGACCATGTCAGAATACAGAGACGAGTTCTTGAGGTGGAGCCTGATGAAGATTTCCATGGAGATGACATTTTTGGCACTTTTTCACATAATCGATTGCATCTTTTATAATTGTTGGCCAGTAGTATCCGGCTCTACCAACCTTCTGGGCTAACAATTTACCCCCTATGTGATGACCGCAACACTCTTCATGAATCTCCTACAAGACATACATGATACATTATTTGTTGGGGTGTCAAACATTTCAATAGGGGTTGTGAAATGCCCTTTTTATATAGCTGACCATTAATCATGGTATAATTAATTGCTTTTATTCGGAACTTTTTAGCTTCTTTGGAATCAATAGATAAAATCCCATGTTCCAGATACATGAAAATCGGGTCTAGCCAAGTATCATGATTACTAGAGTGTGAAATCATGACGCCAGAGATGCTAATAGAAGGTTCTAAAAGCACCTCCTATATCAAAGTTTGATTACCACTTCTGGGGTTAGTACTTGCTAGTTTTGATAACACATCAACCTGTGCATTTTGTTCCCTAGGCACATGCTTAATGCAAAAGGAATTAAAATGTGAAATCTCATCTTGTACCTTTTTTAGGTATAACTAGATAATCCGGAGTTTGATACTCGCCATTTACTTGAAAAGTTATAATCTGAGAATCATTGTATGCTATGAGTTCTGTTATGCTAACTTTCCAGACTAATGCCAATCCTGCAATTAAGGATTCATACCTAGCTTGATTGTTTGAAATGGAAAAATCAAATTTAATGAAAATTTCAATAACCATTTCTTCCCCCTTAGTGAGGATAATATCGGCACCTCCATTTTTCACATTCGAAGCTCCAGCTACATGAAGCTCCCATCTCGGGAAATCGGTAGTCGAATAAGTCATTTCAACTAAAAAATCAACCATTGCTTTGGCCTTAATGGCAGAGCGTGACTCATATTGAATATCAAATTGTGATAATTTAATCAACCAACTTACTATCTGCCCTGCCAAATCTAGCTTTTGCAAGACTTTTTTAATTAGTTGGTTGGTTTGAACAATTATTAGGTGACTTTGAAAATATTGTCTTAATCGACGCGCCGACGTTAGAAATGCAAAAGCTAGATTTTCCAGTTTTGTGTATCTTAATTTTGGTCCTTGAAGTACTTTGCTGATGAAATACACAGGTGGTTGATGCTTACTTTTATCCTCTAATACTAAAGCCAAAGCCACATAATGAGTTACTGACAAATATAAGTATAATGGTTTCCCATGTTTCGACTTTGCTAGGACAGGAAGGGATGACAATAAATTTTTAAAATGTTTAAAAGCATTTTCACACTCCTTTATTCATGCGAAAGCTACTCCATTTTTTATTAAATTGAAAAAAGGCTTTGCTTTTTCAGCAGAAGCATCCAAAAACTTGGATAAAGCCGCTAATCGACCTATAAGACTCTGGACCTTCTTGAGGTTTTGAGGGCTTGCCATATCTAAAATATCTTGATACTTCTCAAGGTTGGATTTATTACCTCTTTGGGTAACCATAAAACGCATAAATTTTCCTCACCAAATACCAAATGCACACTTTGCGGGATTGAATCTCATCCCATGTAGTCAGAGGCTCATGAAAATATCACACAGATCAGTGATTAAATAGACATCTATCTTAGTTTTTATCAACATGTTGTCTTTGTAAACTTCTATGTTCTTCCTAATTTGGTGCTTGAATACCTTGGCCAACAATCTTTGATTAGTGGCCTCTGCATTTTTTAAATCAAAAGGCATTACAGTATAACAATAAATTCCTTCTGGCATAATAAAATCAATTTTATCTTCATCTGGTTGATGCATTGGTATTTGATTATAACCACTATATGCATCCAAAAAACTTAAAATCCGATAACCCGATGTTGAATCGATCATATTATCTATGTTTGGTAAAGGAAAACCACCCTTGGGGCAGACCTTATTTAAATCAATATAATCTACACACATTCACATTTTTCATTAGCCTTCTTTACCATCACAATATTAGATAATCATGTCGAATAAGTGAGTTCTCTAATAAACCCAGCATCCAGTAACCCTTGAACTTGCTTTTTGACCTCGTCAGCACAGGCTTGTGACATCTTCTGACGTCTTTGTGAGATCGGCCTAAACTTGAGATCAATCGCAAGCTGATGGGACATGAAGACATGATTGATTCTCGGTATATCGGATGGTTCCCAAGTAAATAAATTTCATTACCTCGTAGAAAATCCTAGAGTTTCGACTACAAGGGGATAAGGTAGGTCCTTATTTATCAATGGTGTATTTTTTTACACTTTTCCCAATCTAGAATTTTTCCGTATTACCATTAGGCAAAGCCTTGATTTTTTCTGAACAGGAGTTCAAGTCCACCAAAAATACTCCTGTAGAGTTTTTGGCCTTATCCCTCAAAATCAAGCTTGCTTTATTACACCTGATAGTGGCTATCCGATCTCCGCAGATTGTAGTCACACGAACTTCAGTGGTCAAATACTTGATACAAATTTTTTTCAAGATGAATGTGCAAAGATCATTGAGCTTTTTTCTTTCGAGGATCACATTGTAAGCTGTGGAATCCTTTAAAACAACAAACTCAGCTTGCTCCACCCAAACATTGATTGCTTTTCCCAGAGTAAAAAGGAGGTCTACCGCATCATCGGGCTTGATGAAAGGATCTCCCAAACCCACCCCCACCGAGAAGATGTGGTTCAGGTGCTGGTCCATTAAACCCAACACATCAAAAGCATTTTTGAAAATCAAATTTGAATCTATCCCTATTTCAACCAGGATCCCTGACGATTCCATTTCCCAACTTAGCAGTGACCACACTGTAAGATTCTCACCATTTTGTGGTGACTTTTTTCCCATTTTATGGCAGTTTCAAACCCCATAAAATGAATTGTGGTAGTTTCTAAAATCTCCAAAATTGGAGGTGTCACGAGCTTATTTGTGGTAGTTTTATAAAACCGTCAGGACGTTATTTAGTAGCGGTTCTTCGGCAGTTTTGTGGAAATTTTGAGTTAATAGATTCCGACAGTTTTTGTCATTTTTGTGGCAGTTTAAAATCCCCACAAAGTTAATATTCAAATTAAAAAAAAAGGGCCACGAATTGAACAACGTCAAATCACTACCAGACTACAAGTTAATATCCAAGAATAAAGGATGAATTAAACAGAATAAAAAAAGAAAAGAAATAAAAAACAAAATAAAATAAAACAAGATCTAAGTTAGTGATTTAACTGGACGTATGTTGTCAATTTCAATTAATTCCCGACAACGACACAAAAAACTTGATGAGCCAAAAATTAATGTACTCAGATATTGGAAAGTGTATCAAATCATTCAAGTAATACTACTGTGAGTAGATATCGTTCCCACGAGGATTAACGGATTGGGGTAAGCAACGTCTAATTAAATCTCTAATTAGATCAATCAGACCTTGGCAAGAGGATTGTGGATCATAAAGAAAAGAAAGAACAGATAAGAGAAAATTGATTTTATTTTGATTATTGGGCGAGAGAAGGTTTAGAGAATTAAGAAGTAATCAATGAATGAGAATGTTGAAGGCTTCAGAGATGTTTGATTCTTAGGAGGAACAGTGCTTGTGTTTTCTTATTTTAACTCATGCAAAAATCTTTTCACAGCAAATTATTTATAATCAAATTTTAATTTCTTGGTAACTTAATTTCTCTTAACTTAATTAATCATCAATCCCTTGGTCAAGTAATTAAGAGAAGAGGTGAATAACGATTTCAATTTTAAGCCACACAATATTCAAGAACTATTCCTAGCTAAATTATATGTCATGTATTCAAAGACTAATTCTAAATAATTGAAGATTATGATATGAGTCTCAAGCTAATTTCAAAATTAATTTTTCGAAGTAATAACAGAATCCAAGACAGAATTAGAATATTTTTCAACAATTCTAACCATTAGTGATGAAGAACAAAACTCAATCTTGAAAAATAGAAAAATATGAATTAAAATAAAGAAAATACTCACATTATAAATCCATAAATCAAACAGAGCTCCTAACCTTCAACAATGGAGATTTAGTTACTCATAATAATGAAGAAAACTAAAGAGATGAGAAAGACGCACGTATGTAGCTTCGTGGATGCTCTCTCTTGTGAACTTTGTTCACTTATTTATATGCTAAGTTCTATCTAAAATTCAAATTCAAAAACAAACTCTTATCTTACCTTATCTTTAGGAATGATAAGATAACTACCTACTTAAATTCAAATCAAATCTTAAAGCAATAGTTCAAATCTAATCTAGAAACAAATTCTAACAACCAAATCTTATCTTTCAAGAAGGAGTTAATATTAACTAATCAATTGAATCTTGAATCTTCGGTTGAGATTAGAGCTTTAGAGGAGTGCATATTGAAATTGGACCTTGACAAGTATTGTATCCCTGGGAGTTTGGAGCTTGAGGCACTGGGGCCACTTCTTGAATTTGGGCGTTGGCCTAAAATGGCCTCCAGGGGACGAGGACCACTGGGCGTCGATGATGGGTACTGGTGATTGGCCACTTGACTTGATGTTTTGGGTGTCCAGTCTTGGTGTTTTGGGTCCTGGTTAGGCCTTTCTTGGATTGTACTTGTATTTTCTTGTTAAAAATATTTTAATTCTTGATTACCTTGAGAATAAAAACTCCTAAAAACACAATAATACTAAAATAACTCTAAATACCTTATTAGTTTTAAAATTCCACTTGAAAACATAAAAATTTTGATCAAAATCTAAGAAAATAAATTAAAAATAAACCTAAAAACTACTAAAGATGTCTAAGCATCAATAAGCATGATGGTGGCACCGGCAGTAGCTATGAACCAACTCTTTTTCTGATCTAAAAAATTATTGCGTGTAGATGAAGGAGATAACACATTGATGTAGAAGCTTAATGGTGGCAACGACGAGGACATGAATGGCAGTAGTAGCGAGCATACTCTCCCTCTGATCTCATACGCTACGAAAAGCTTGATGGTGACAATGGCAAAGTGATGAATGTGGTGGCGGCAAGTAGATCTAGGGTTTCAGATCTCACACTTTTTCTGTTCTAAATTTTTTTGAAAAAGTTTTTGTTTGGAGTAAAATTTATTTAGGTTTAATAGAGTAAGATAGAGTCTGTATTTGTTTGGACAATTGGGCTTAGGAATTTATACTAGTATTAATCAATGAGAGTTTTATATTTTGCTATAAATAAAATATATTATCGAGGTTTTCTAAAATTTCCACACAAAAAATCCCATAAATAAGTAGAAATCTTATAGTGTCACTAAAGGCTCATCATCATCAGATGTGGCGTGCTGAAAGTCTTCTGAATTAAATTGAACATTTGGAAAACTTTGCACCCTCAACACTTTGGAACTTGCAATTTTAATGTCCTTCTTAAATGCATTCCTGGATTTCGTTAATCCATTCTTTTGTACTACCACGTTTATTACTACTTGAGCAACAATGTCTTGGTTTTCACTGGGTTTAGTATCTCTAGGGTTCCTAGCTTCCTGGTATTTATCATTCACTGTGCCATCAAGACGGCCTAATGTGTTGAACAATCTTGGAAAGATTTTCATCTTGAATAGCCTATTCTAAAGCATCCTTTAGATCTATATAGTCTTCTATTTTATGACTGTAGGACTTGTGAATTGTGATAATTACAGTATTGTGATTTGTTCAAGGAAGCCCTTGGTCGTATTTGTCTTGCCTTGGGAAGTAAGCCCGTATGTGATACTTGTTGATAAATTTCTGCCAATGACGCAACTAGAGGGGTATACGTGGAGAACTTCCCTACTACGCGAGGAACTAATGACTTCAGAGTAGTTTGACCCGAGCTCCCAACCTTATTAGGTGAGGGGGCTGGATTATTTCGTTTCATCGAAATTTCTCTAAAAACATCCTTATTCCTCGTGTATTCCAGAGCAATATGATGAATTTCTTCCATGGATTTGACATTTTAATAAGTGAGATGCCTTCTAAAACCTCCTTCAAGTAATCCAGCAATGAGACAAAGACACACAATCTTGAGAGTTCGTGTGTTAACTCCAAGAGCGCTTTATTAAAGCAATTTAGGTAATCTTAGATGCTTTTTCCAGATCTTTTCTCCACAGCAAGTAATGAGATGGGATGCTTGGCTTGAGTTCGTCTTGTGGTGAAATGAGCAAGAAACTTTATTTTGATATCATGAAACGAGGAGATAGAACCAGAAGGTAAAGTATTAAACCATATCATCGTTGGCCCAGATAAAATAACCAGGAATGCCTTACATCTTATAGAATTCCTTACACCTTCTAAGTTCATTCGTACCTCAAAGGCATCAATGTGTTCTCCGAGATTGAGATCGCTGAGATTGCGAACGTTCTTCAAGTCTACGCTCTAATTCTTGCATCGTATGATGCATTTCTTGCATCTCATGAACGTAATCTGCCGGTCCCAGGCCAATGAAGTGTCGAGCTTTCATGTTATGGTCTTGATGCTGCCTAAAACCTGAAGGAACTTGATGTTCATCCGTTGTATTAGGATCAGTTATGTTCCCATCCTCGTGAAGCATTTTCTTATGAGGCGTGTTTAGGTTGATGGTTGATTGTGTTTTGTGATCAGCCATGGTGCTAAGTGTCTCGAGGTCCCTACAGACGGTGCCAAACATTCGTACCTTTGGTTGGTTACGAGCTTATAAGTTTTCGGGACCCTAATGTGAGCTGTGCGGACACCAGGCGGGGAGGGCAACCTACAAAGGCACTCCAAACTTAAGTCAATTGTGCACTTAGAATTATTGTAGTGATGAAATGTGTCTTACCTCGAGTAGGTTCCCTTTTTCCTGTATTATACTGCTATTATGAGACCATTAGGCATTTACGACCTTGAGTATACGTTTTGGTATTGCGATTTATCATATTTTTAAGTTACGACTCCAGTTATTTCTCTAATATGCATTACCCTTGTGTCAAGCTTGTAATGTATGAAGAACATTTAATTGGATTCTTGCTATACTATTTTTATCCAAAATACAGAGTATTATATTTTTTATTATTATTAAACAAAGAAAAAAAGTTTAATGACTAGCAAATTTTATTAATTTTTGCAGTACTTTTAGTTATTAGTCAAATTTTTTTAGCTTAGCAATTTAATAATATATTTTTAATCTATATTTTTAAATATTAATTATTAAAAATAATAAATCTAGTTGGTCTTCTAATATTTTTTAAACAAATTTTAATTTTTTATTTATTATTTATTATATTTTATTCATAATTTATATTTAAATTTTTAGGATTTTATATTTAAAAAATTAAAATTTAAGATATTTTATTTTAATAAACTTAATTTTCAAAATACAGTAGCAATTAATATCTTTGGTAGAGACTTGGAGAAGTTCGATTAGGTTATTAGGCCTGGTTGATAATATAGTACGTGGATGCCGCTTGTAGAAAAATTTTTTAGATGTATATTAAAATTAGTGACTAAAATTAGTGTAAAATATATATATTAAAATATAAAATATAGGCCACGGATTTCTTACTCCTACTTTTCTGTGGGAGTATAATTAACCACTACTAAAATATTTACAAAATAAACTCCATTTTTTATTTTTGAATGAATTAATAATTAAACATTTTTCCTCTGATATTTTTGTTTTACACATTCTTCCTATTTCCTTTAATCTGAGTTTCAAAGAGTAGAATTCAGAGTTCTGCTAGGGTTTTTGCCCCCTCTCTCTGCTTCCCATCAATGTCGCTCGTTCTTTGTTCCTCCCCCTCTGCGGTAGCTCGCTCTCTGATCTTCTCCCTGCGCCGTGGTCGTTCTCTGATCCTCTCCATCCGCAGGATTGCTCGTTCTCCCCTGCATCGTTCTTGTTCTCTGATCCTCGACGCTGCAACACGCTACCGCCGCCGCCGCTAACTTGGGTCTACCACTTCATTGGTTTTTGTCGCCTCTCTATTCCTCTTTTTCTCCAGCGACTCTGATCTCTGTCCTTCTCTCTCCACCTCTGCCTCTGCGACCTACTCCTTTTAAGGTTCTATTTTGTTTTTATTTTTATTGTAATTTTTTCTATGAAAATTTTATGTGAATTTGAATGTTCTTCGTTTGACAGAATATTGAATGTTGTTTTGATTTCAAATGAATTTGATAATAAACTAGTGAAAAGTTTCAAAATGGATTAGGAATCCTTGATTATTCTTGAATGATTGAATTTGATTGTTGTAATTTGGTTGGTAGTAACTCTTTTTATTTCTAATTGAATGAGATTCCTACTTTTTTGTAGAAGTAGGGCAATGATTGTGAAGAACTAAAATACAATACATAATGTCTTGTATGATGGGGACATTTGGGTTAGTATGAGTTAACTAAATATTTACCCTTATCAGTTAGTTTCACTTTCTATACTCAAATATTTCAAGTTTCAAAGTTCATGTTCTCTCTTTTCTTGTTCTGTAGTTATGTTGCACCGGAGTATGCATGCACTGGAATGCTGACTGAGAAGAGTGATGTTTATAACTTTGGGATACTTATTATGGAAATAATTACCGAAAGAAGTCCCGTTGATTATAGTAAACCCCACGGAGAGGTTAGAGGCTATAACCAATAATAGTATACAGTTTTAGTTTTAATCTTCTTACACTGTTCTATGTTGATTATTTTATCTCTTTTGCTGTTTTCCTAACTAGAATTTGGTATATTTGCAGGTTAATTTAATTGAGTGATTGAGAATTATGGTTGGCAATATAAAATCAGAGGAACTCATCGATCCGAACCTTCCTGAAAAGCCATTTTCAAAGGCCCTTAAGCTTTGCTCTGTTGGGTGCTCTTAAATGTGTTGATCCAGATGCCACAAAGAGACATAAAATTGGACATATAATCCACATGCTTGAGGCCGACGAGATCCTATTCCGTGATGTATATTCTTTCCCTTGAACTCTGCAGTATACATAACTGGAGAGCAAAAGCAAGATGATTCAGCATTACTATAATCTGATTCTCATTTATCACTATTTTATCATTCTTTCTTGTAGGAACGGAGGACTGGAGGGAAACCGTTGCGATCCCATCGCAATTATCATCATGAGCAAAAGGACTCTAGTAGAGGTAGAAAGCGAATAGGTAGAGAGATCACTGATCGAAGTGAAGATGATAATAGCAGTAAAAATCTTGTCTATCCCACTAGGTTGAGATGATAGTTGTTAAATGGTAAATGTAGCTATGTATTTATTATTTTTGGCTTTAGTAGTTTACCTATATTAATTTCTACCTCAATCTGGACAACATGCAATGAGTCTATTTTTGCTGCATAATTTTTCCTCCCACCACAATTTGGGATTCGTTGTATACTCATTCATTATTACTAAAAAATCAAAATTTTGATGTCGTCCTTCTGCTTTATAAGACAAAAGTAGCTCAAGTGTTTTATAAAAAATTATATTTTCAAGTTGCTCAAACTATAGTATCAAACTACCATTGTCTCATTCTGGTCCATCATAACTTATGGCCCCAGCATAAATTAAGTGCTTGTCATTTTGTGAGTGTAGTTGTTATGAGCATTAGACAACAGAACATCAAATCTTAACGTGGAAAAAAACCTCCCAATATGAGAGATAAAAAAAACCTACGGCAAGGTAAAAGTTTTCACTATTTTCCAAATCAAAACTACAAACAAGTCTCAAAACTTACAAGCACTACTAGCATACATGCAGAACTCTTGTACAAGAATATAAACGCATAAACTAAATGGTGAGATCAATGATACAATAGACGGTCGTTGGTTACGAACTTTTTGGCTAGAGAACTCAGATTGCAATCACACCTCAAAGTTGAAGGACTATAAGTGAAGAACTCCAGGTAAACCAGAAAAGAATTTAACCATCCAATCATTCATTTGTTCAGGTTAATACACTAATTGTGATGTAGAGGGACTCTCCAAAAAGTGTTTGCTTGGGCTTCACACAAAGGAAAATGATCATAACCTGCTTGATAAATACACAATGATGTATTATTCCTTTTTAACTTCAAAAACAGAACCGAAAGGGACAACTTTAGCTTGAGAAAAGATTGACACAAAATAATAATACCGCAATGCAAAATTTTACAAAAGTACTTACATGCTCACCAAGTTGCAACTGCTACAGAAGCTGCCTAATGTAGATTTTAATGGTTGAATCCAGAAAGAAAGTAGATCCTCGACCATAGCAGTTATCTATTTCTTGATGCCCCTGGAAAATATATTTGAGTTGGTATTCATAAGAAATGTTACGAGATAGAGCAGTTTCAAAAGAAAAAAAAAACTATAAATCTATTTATAAGTGATTTGCAAGTTTGAAAAGGATAATAACTTTCTAAGGGGGAAAACCTAAAAATCAAACTAAACTTATAAATCCTCAATCAGAGGCTTCAAAACTCAAGAAAGAGAGCAAATTGAGTTTATAGAACTTCTAAGATCATTCCTACTACCGAGTACCAATGCTATATCTTATGATGCATGGAATATAAGTGATAGTTCGAAGAGTTACTTACAGAATGTTGAATATGGATAATCACGATAGTAAGTACACTTCCTTCCTTCATCTTCTCTATCAGGAAGTGAAAGAATGTCTAGCACAGCACAAGGTGTTATTGCTGTGAGACAGTGCAGATTTCCACCATGCTTTGGATATAAAACCAATATCTCGCATGGTGCAGTCATGACCTTATCAACAGCTAGCTTAGTCAGTCTAACTACAACAAAGAAAAATTACAACAAAATTATTTTAAAATATGGATGCAGAATAGCAAGTTTTATAAGCCACTAAATATGATATTATATTGCTTGATAAAATTGATAAAAAGATCTTCTGAATGAGATATACAATTATGCAATTTTAAGTCCTTAACAGTAGTAGCAATTAGCCATAGAAAATTCTATAGAAAAATGATTAATCCCCCTAATACTCTTACTAATAATTCTCCCTTACTAATAGATTTAGAAAATCTTGAATGCTTTTTTTTATATATTTACATGCTTTCATACAAAAGTGTGGGACAAGACAAAAATGTATTACAGCAAGAAATTAGCAAAAAAATCTATTGTTCATAAGATTGAGAGTGCAATTCAGTTTTGACCTGTTGATTTTATGTTTATTGTATTTTTACTTTTATGGAAAAATTGTTGGTCATTTTTGGTTTAATTGATCTGCATAGATATTTACAGTGCATGATCAAGTAGCACAGAAAAAGTAGATTCAATACAGAACAACCCCACCAAAAATTATTTACCCAAGTAACTGAAACTGACACAAAACAATCAGATAGCAGTGCATGCTCAAGTAAGACAGCACAATTAGATGAAATGGAAAACAACCTCACCAAAAGAAAATCACTTAACCAAGTTTTTAAAAATATAGAACACATCTACAAAAAACAATTATTTCAACTTGTAGATAATGAATGTTAAAAGTCATTGATGCAATGCTCATAGAATCACAATGAATCAAACTATTTTAACACATATTAAGCTAACAAGACATAGTTTCCTCAAAGAGGATAACTCCATTGAGATACTGAAGAGCTCCAGGAGAGAAGAGAAGAGGAGCTCCCTGACAGTCCGCCAATTAGTTTCAACTTTCTCAACATTGATGCTAGATAGACACTTGCCAATTGTTCGAGTTGACGCATCATCAGTAAGAATATACTTTTTGGGGGTGCCAAATTATGCAGCATTGGCAAAGAAAAATTCTTAAAAAAAATTATACATATGATTTGGTTTTGTTATATTTGATGCAAAGTTCTGATTCAACAAAACAAAGGGAAGAGAAAATTGTACTTATTTAAATTGAGTTGGTTTGGTTAAATCAAAGGGACAAGACTTTTTTTTTCCAGAAAAAATTTTTCAAGTCAAGTGAGATCTGAAATCTTCACACAATATCACAAATTTGCAAAGAAAAATTCCATTGTGCTTGTTGCTAATTGCAATGCTCAGTTAAGGCAATGCATTTCCTTTTCCACCCTTAATCTGCCATTGAAGTGAAGTAGTTGCTTTATTTTCTTAAGCTCCAACTATTCAACAGAATTGAGTAAATGTCTTACAGTCATCTACCTTTCTAATCTAGGGGTAACTTATTTATCTACTGAAGTTTTATTTTATTAAAAATTTCATGCATTTAAGATAAATGGCACATTTAAGAACAGAGTGATTTTATGCTTTTCCTTAAACTTTTCATAGAAAAGAAAATAAATCAAATAAAAAATAAAATGGAACCTTAAAGGAGTAGGTCGCAAAGGTAGAGGTGGAGGAAGAAGGATAAATATCAGAGTCGTTAGTGAAGAAGAGGGACAGAGAGGCGACAAAAACCAATGAAGTGGTAGACTCGAGTGATGCGGCGCGGCGGCAAAACCGTGTTGCGGCAGCAAGGATCAAAGAAAGAGCGAGACCGCCGTTGGGGAGGAACATAGAACAAGCAACAGTGAGTGAAAGAGAAACAAAAATCCTAGTAGAGTAAGCACGGTGCAAGAAAAACGAGTAGTCGAGGAGGGAGAGGAAGAGAGAACGACGACGGTGATTGAAAGAAGGTTGCTAGATTTTTCTCTCCCTTTTTTAAATTTGGAATCAAAAGGAAAAAAAAAATGCCAAATACAAATAAATTGAGGGGTCAATATCTAGTTATGAATATTTTCAAAAAAAAAATGGGGTTCAATTTATAAATTTTTTAGGTGAGTTAAATGATACTTTCACATAAAAATGGGAGCAAGAAATTCATGACCTAAAATATATATTAAAAATAATTTAAATTATATATATTTATATAAAAATATATAATGACTAATTTTAATAATTAATTTAGTATATAAATAATATTTTTTTTAAAAAATACTTTAACAAATTACCGATTCACCAAAAAGAAAAAAATGAAGTGTCTGGAGCCCAATTTGAAGTAACAATCACGCCATTACTTTCGGCTTTTAATCCTTTTAAACCCCCACTACTTCACCCTTATCATGTAATTATGTTCCTCCACTATCCCCCACGTCTCATGCATTATTAACGTTCTTTTGAGTAAAATGGGTCACTTTTCATGCTTCGTTGTTCTAGCTCTCTCATTTCTCACTCCCTCCTCGGCAGTTCATCAAGACTCTAATCTGGTTGTACAAGATATAGACAGGTATACTTAATTACTAATAAGCCCTAAACTTATATTCTTCACTTCATATATATATGCACCTATGTATATGCTTATGTTTTTATTTTCTTAATTTTTTTCAGAAAATTTCTATTTTATAAATAAAAAAACGAATAAAAAAATTTATTATATTTACTTTTTCTTTTTCTTTTCTGACAGCTTCTTCAAAATAGAAAATAATAAAAATAGAATGTGGGTTTTAAACCAAAATAGACCCTAAGTGATTTTTTTATTTTTAGTGCCTTAATTAAACAATTAAGATATTCGAATAATTTTAAAATTTTAATATATTTAAGTAAATATGTCTAAATATATTAATTTTACAATATTTTCAATAAAAGAAACTTAAATTTTAAAATAGAGAAAGTAGGTAATTACATAAAGTTTTACTTATTATTATGCCAAGTTTCTAGCTCAATCTCAAGCCCTTCTATGCTTGCCTCCAAAATGAACCTCACAAACACATTCTCTCCAAAATTAAGCCAGTTTTGTGTTTGATAATTATTTCGGTATCTTCCGAAAATTAATAGGTAAATTATCCTCTCTCATATATACTATAGCATAGTAATCCTAATTATACATGTATTGAACACATAAAATAATTTGTTTTATATATTTTAATTTATTTGAATATAAAATAGCATATTTAAATTAAATTCTAGATAATTAGCTTATTGTATTATTTTTATTTTCGTATTACTATAAAACCATTTAAATATTTGCATACATTAAGTTCATTTTTTATCCAAATTTAAATTGGTTAAATGTGATTATTTCATATGTTAAAAATGTGCAAAACAAATCTATTATCCAATAATATACATAAAAAAGGTAATGTCTCCTCTATTTTTCGGAGGTTATCCAAACAATTGTCTTTGTTTTTCTCTTTCTCCACTCTCCCTCTCTTTTTTGCATTCCTCTACTTTATGTAGGTTTAAAAAAAAATAAAAAAATAAATCCTTGAAGCTTTTATTGACCAAAAAAATTTCCTACTTATTGAACTTTTATATTTTTATATATTACATGAAGTTTAATTAGGAGGAAGAATAATGATGACTAAAAAAGAATTATTTTTATGCACAATTAACTAGCATAAAAGAATTTTTAAGCTGATATCTAATCATATATAAATATGTAGATAAAAATAACTACTTCATAAATTTCTTCTTTAAATAGTCATTTAAACTCATTAATATAATTGATTAATATAACAGTAATAAAAATGTCGAGTGGCTCGTTCACTTAAAAAATTAAATTGATATCTAAATGATGGGTAAAACAAATAAATTTTGATGGCCTACAATTTGTTGTAAAAGTAATTCAAGCTCTAATGAAACTCTTAAGAAATGTATGTCTCAATTCAGTTTTGATTTATAACCTCATTGCAGAGGCATGAATGGGTCAAGAAGAAACTTGGGTTACTTTTCATGTGGAACTGGTAATCCCATTGACGACTGCTGGCGTTGTGACCCAAACTGGGAAAATAACCGTCAAAAACTCGCAGATTGCGCCATCGGGTTCGGCAAGGACGCAACCGGAGGAAGAAACGGCCAAATCTATGTAGTAACGGACTCTGGAGATGATGATCCTGTGAACCCAAAACCAGGAACACTAAGACACGCAGTTATTCAAGACGAGCCACTATGGATCATTTTCAAGAGAGACATGGTGATTAATCTGAAACAAGAGCTTGTTATGAATTCCTTCAAGACTATTGACGGAAGAGGTGCTAGTGTTCACATTGCCAATGGTGGATGCATCACCATACATCATGTGAGTAACATCATCATTCATGGTATTCACATCCATGATTGTGTGCCAACTGGGCATGGGTACATAAGAGACTCTCCAAGCCATTATGGGTGGTGGACGGTGTCGGACGGAGACGGAGTTTCCATCTTTGGTTCGAAACATGTGTGGGTTGATCATTGCTCGCTGTCTAACTGCCATGATGGTCTCATTGATGCCATCCATGGATCGACGGCTATTACCATATCCAACAATTACATGACGCATCATAACAAGGTGATGCTGCTGGGTCATAGTGACGACTACACTCAAGACAAGGACATGCAAGTCACAATAGCCTATAATCATTTTGGAGAAGGCCTCGTTCAAAGGATGCCAAGGTGGGTACCGCTACCTTTTTTTTTTAATTATTAAATTAACATTCAATTCTATTTACGTAAAATTGATAGTTAAAAATTATTAATTAAATTTATTAAATTATTTAATAATTTTAATTATTAATTTTATATAAAAATAATTATATGTTAATATTTATTTTTTTTGTGTTAAATTTTATAAAGTAAAAATTTATATACAGTTGTTTTTATATAAAAATTAATTAGATAATTTGATATATTTAACTAAATTATTTAATTATTTTTAATTATCAATATATATATATAAATGTCTACCTATTAGTACTCTTATTATAACAGTATACTTAAATTCAAAATTGTATTCATCTTACATATGTGATCTTAACCATCAAAATAATGTCAGTGTTTAATAAAAGGTGAAAATTTACACACACAGGCATATTATATATACACGTAAAGTTGATAATTAAAAAATGTCAAATGTATAAACTCTAAATCTCCACCCTAAATAAATTAAATGGATAATTAAAATAGGATCACTGTTTATCTACTCTTACAATCTTTGGTAATATAACAGTGTCTATATATAAAAAAAAATGGTAATAAGGGTATATTAGTCAATTTGTGATAAAAATATGCAGGTAGTATTGATGGCTCAATACCTTTAAATAACTTTATATAAGATTGAAGATATCGCAATGAACGTATACATGTCTTTATATATAGGTTGTTACGTACTTTTCAAAGAAAATATATAGAATCATTATTATGATGTTGGTATAACATATGGTTAATTAAATATAATGATGTTGCAGGTGCAGACATGGGTATTTTCACGTGGTTAATAATGCCTATACTCACTGGGAAATGTACGCTATTGGCGGGAGTGCTAACCCAACCATTATAAGCCAAGGGAACAGGTTTCTGGCACCGGATAACAGGTTCAGCAAGGAGGTGACGAAGCACGAGATTGCGGCACAGAAGGAATGGAAGAACTGGAACTGGAGATCGGAGGGGGACATGTTCTTGAATGGAGCATTCTTCCGAGAATCTGGTGAAGGTGCTCTTTATACCTATGCTAGGGCATTGAGTCTCAGTGCAAGGCCATCTTCTTTGGTTGAATCAATGACCACCACTGCTGGTGCACTCAACTGTAAGAAGGGTAACCGCTGCTGATTAATCCCTAAATGGTTGGTTGTTACTTTTGTTGCAAAATCGAACATGCTGGGCAAAAATAGTGCAAACAAAAACTTATCATGTAACAAAGTTAACACAAGATCCAACAATGGGCATGCATTTGCATTTTATAAGTTTAGTATTATATTATTTAGTCAGCTTAAAATTATCACCATACCAAGGTATACATAATACGTTACTCCAATTCTTGAAACGGCCTCTTATAGAATTTAATAATGACTTAATGAGTCACATATAACTACGTGGTCTTTAACTCGTCCTGTTGTCCCCATAAATTAAACACGACTATGACAAAAGTCTCATCTTAAAAGTACAAATTGGTTCTCTTATCATAAGGTATATTTGCTCTACAGAAAAAAAAAATGCATCACCCTCTCATGAAGACTTAATAAGCATACAAAAATTTGGATAAATTGAAATGAAGATTGTTGCTTTTCAGAGTTTGAGAAAATATATACGGTCTGTTTGGGAATGATGGTAGAGAAGGCAACGGTGAAAGGGAGTGCCAAATTAGAGAGGAAATGTAGGTCTGAAGCTACCGTTAGTGTTTCTAGTGGACACATTAGTTCACTCTTCACTTATCTCTTTTATTTTATTAACTACACTCGATTCCATCATCTGAAAAATCTTAAAAATAGCCTGAGTTTGACATTCCTTTAAATCAAACTTGCTATCCTGACTCGTGGGGGGAACAAAAGGTCCGTATTTATAAGGCTTGTAATTATCATAGCAGAGTATATTTGCTTAGTCTATGTTTCATGACTAAAATATTGCCAGTGCAACAGTGCTTATGAGTTATGAGAGAGAAGGAAAATATCTGTCAAATTATAAGTAAATGAGAAAAACACGTTATGAAATCATTAATTTAAAAAGTATTTAATATTTGAGCTGCTTTTTGCCTTAATAGAGTTAACGGTGTAAATTACTTGGTACAAATTGTCAACTGGTAACTTATATTGAAAATTGTTATCCAAAACAGAATGGTACCTTGGCTAACTACTATTTTTGGGTGTTAACAAAATTGTCAAAAACACTCAAAGGCTAGTCTGTGATGTGTGAGGTGTTGCTACTATTTTTCAGGTCTGAGAAGGTACATATTCAACCAAACCTTATAATATACAAACGGAATCAATAAATAAATTTGGCTTGATTCACGACTCCGAACTTAGGATATGCAATAAAACATTTTAACACAAGCCAAATACTTAACCAAGAATTTTCATGACTACGCCGTTTCAGAATCATACAGGAATTCAAAACTCCATAAACCAATAAGATATCACACATCAGGGATGCAATTTTCCTCCTCAAGGGCTTTCCTCTTTGTTAAGTTGTTGATTAGTAACTAGTTATTCTGTTGCAGAGCCTCTGCTTCGGCCTTTGCCATGGGATCAATTTCGTCTTCTTTTTCTCCTTCCCGCTCTTCGGCAGCTTTTTTCCTGCGCAGGTCTTCTGCTGCCTGATTTGCAGCTCGATTCTCTGCCTCAAGACGACGCATCTCTTCTTCTTGTTGTTGCCGCTCAAACCAGGTGTCAGCATCAGCCCAAACTGAAATTCAAAATGCAGAGTCATCACAGATAAAGAAATTGGATCAGGAATGCTACCACAATGATATGCGAAGAGGGTTCAAACAATTTCTGCCTATCTACAGCTTTAAAGTTCAGAATGCCACAAATTAAATGTTTATCTACTTAAGGATTGTGTATATTTGTGCATAATACACTACCAAACTCAACATAAATTCAAAGAATTGTGTAAACACATTCTCACTTTGCCACTTCTTTCTTGATTCGACGTGATTCGTATTGAAAAAGTGTATATTTCACCATTGATTATTCTCTCTCTACATCATTTGGAATAGTCTCCAATCCATCGATAACTTTGCAAACAAGGGTCATGACTTAAAACATACTGATAAAAACACAATGGTGAATATGGTAAGGTGAAACCTGATGCATCCATATTAGGGTTATCTTTCCTCCATACCACCCTTAACCCCTTCTTATTCGTAAGCATTAGTTACTAGAGAGGCACACCTAAAATCATGGCTTGTAATAACATGTTTATGGAATAGGAAACTAAAAATCTACAAATGAGAAATCTTATTCAAAGAGGTCTTGACAAAATACAGGTTTACTAAACTTGAGAGTTGAGAATAAGCAATCAATACCAAGTCATAACGTTTACCCTATTCCTCCCCCCCCCCCCCCCCCCCCCCCCCCCGCGTCTTTTCTCTTCTCCTCGTTCCTCCTCTTTCTTTCACTAAATCCATCATGCCAATGCACATCCAAACCCGTACCTAGCTAAACTCCATCGATTGCCACCACCAAAAGCAATCCCTTTCTCTTCTCCTCGTTCCTCCTCTTTCTTTCACTAAATCGATCATGCCAATGCACATCCAAACCCGTACCTAGCTAAACTCCATCGATTGCCACCACCAAAAGCAATTCAGTTCAGATCAGACACGTTTAATATTAGCATCACTTTCCCAGCCACATTTTAAATTTTCAATGATCCAATCTTAGCAGGTTCCACTAACAGCAACACAGCCATGAAGGACCAACCTATTGTTATCTAGCCAACCAGCATAAAATCATCAACCTCTTTAGTCACCCGTATTTTTCAATAAAAAAAAGGTACATTTGTTCCAAACCCCTATTATTTTTACAATTAAAAGAAAGTGGGGGGGGGGACACCTTTTCATACAGACTCCTACTCAGAATCAAAATTGGGACTTTATTTCAGATTATGAGAATAAGTTCCGAACTTACAGTTAGGAGAAAAATGGTAGCTTCCACCACAAAAATATACTTACTAATTATTCAATTTAACCTAAATATCACATATGAATCAAAATAGTTGATAGCCATGCTGGAACTAGGGGGGTGTTTTTGTGTGTGTGTGTGTGTGTGTGTGTGTGAGAGAGAGAGAGAGAGAGAGAGAGAGGTGACGTGTAATGTAAGCTTACTTGGTTGAGCGGCCCAGCCCTGCTCACCACCCTTGATTTTCTCAGGGAGGGCATAGTTAACAGTGAGTACACGGCCGTAGAGTTCAGCGCCATCCATGTTGTCCATGGCGGCAGCAGCGTCCTCCCTCTCAAGAAATGTAACAAAGCCAAACGACCTGTGCTTCTGCGTTGCCTGGTCAAGTGGGGTCTTAACATCCTTAATGTCCCCGAAGGGTATGAAGGCTGCATGAAGTATGGACTCGTTAACTTCCTCAGCTAAACCACCCACATATAGAGTGTTCTTCTGCACTCCTTGCATCATTGCTGCCATTGTTTCTTGCCTCTCTTGGTGACTTGCAAGGTTGTCAAGAATGAGTTCCTACACAGGCACAAAAGAGGAGCGTAGGAAAGAAGAAAATAGGAGCCTAACAAAATGTAAATACCTACAAGGACTCATAATAACACAAATAGAGAAAATAATCACAATTACGAAATATCAAAATACTATTATGTTATAATAGCTCAAAATGCATAGTGTTCAAGCCTGGCCAAATTACTACTTAGTACTTAACTTTAAAACATATATAATGGTATTTAGTTCATACTCCTAACAAATGAACACGCCTCCAAAAAAAGGGCAAGCATTCGAAAATAGACAAACAATATAGCACATTCCAGAAACATCCAAAAATTCCAACAACATTCATTCCACTCATTGTCTTCATGCAATCACACAATCAATCTGAAAAATAATAAATCAATCTAATAGGCAAACACTCAAACATGACATATATAATTGAAAGTAGAATTAAAACTCTATTAAAAAAAATGCCATGTAAATTATAATAAAATCATAAATAATCACACAAAAACAAAACTATATTCTAACGTAAATCCAAAAAATGCACAAATAGAAAGTCAACATCACTGTATTTGTTTCCTATTCTTAGAACACAGATACCCTTCACAATTTTAACACTTACCTAAGTTGGTTGTCAGGTGCAAAACATGTCACTGTTGTTCTTGTTATATCAGAACAGCTGGGGAAAAAATGATGCATATTAGCATTCAAGAAAAAATGAAAACTAGGGAACTCCATGAGCAAAGAAAATTAAACAATTCCTTGGGCATCATGATACATAATAAAGGATAGGATACAGACATACGATGAATTTTCAACTGTAAGCTTTAAATTTTGAAGAACGCTTTGCAATGCAGATAAACATAAAGGATGTTCAATAAGATGCTTGACTAGAAAATATACGTGTGCATGATCACAAACTAAAAGACACGGCTGATGCCACTCCACAATCTTTAATCCCATATAGATAAGCATGGACTCAGACAAAAAAAAACCCAGAAAGGGAAAAGGAGATACATCTCAGAGGTTGACATATCACAAGAAGGTAAAACGGTATACATATTTCAGTAGAATTCGTTGTTTTGTTAACATGCCAAACACATGGAAATGGCCTAATTACATTTCAAGAATTTCCTCTCCTTTAATATAAACATGTGAAAAATCCAAAGAGAATAAAAATAAAATAAATAACAAAGGTGGTTCTCCTTTAAAATAAAAGGATTATATACACTTAGTTTAGTCATTGGGTCAAATTCTCATTCACATTTCCCCAGCACTTGAGCATCAGGAACAAGGTTCTGAAAACTGGACCAGTTATCGAACCGCTCTAGTTACTGTTTACTGGTTTATTGGTCTAACCGGTTCAATTATGGTTCAACCAGAAAAACCGTTTTATAATAAAGTTATAAATAATCACCCTTAAATATAACTATAGTCTAATATAAATCTTAAAATATCTTCCAAATTTAAAACACTACATGAAATATCATCAACCAAAATCTTATAATCTTATTAAAGTACAAACAAAAGTAAAATAACAAAAGAAAATATCCAAATATGAATGAAAGTTTGTCATCAATCATCAAAATCTACAAAAATTTGATGTAGATTTGTAGACAATTGACAAAATTATACTTCCATTAAAAATGGCTGGATTGAATCACAACGCACAAGTTAAAGATAGAGAATATTGCCTTAATATAGCTGAATCAAAAAGTAAAACAAAAAATGATAGTGTTGCACAACAAACACATAATAGAGCCTGAAACAAAAAAATCCAACACAGAGGAGAGGCAGCAAGTCAGCGGAGATCGAGAGCAGGGACAGTGCAACCAAACAATGAACAAAACAATGAAAACAAAGGTTTTTTTCTTCATAAGAACAGAACAATGAAAACATGAAGCATATAATAAATCAAAGATCACCAATATCCAGCAATAATCTCAAAGACAACAATAAATACACAACAACAATATAGCAAATAAACAAGAAAATCCAGCAAATTAAATCGCAGCAACCTAACAATTTAGCAAATTAAAACAACAGCAACCCAACAATTTAGCAAATTATCAACTTAACAAATTCAAGAACAGAAAATCACAACAAAAACAAAAAAAAATTAAAGATAACAAAAGAACAACAACACAAGAACAATTAGCAAATTAACAAGTTCACAATAACAGTTAAAGCAATAAACAGAGAATAACTGAACAATTAAAACAAAGATCAACACAGTAGGAAAATTACACCAAATCAAATTATAGTAGATTATAAGACAACAACAACGCCAATTAAAATTTAAAAGAAAGCAACAAGGACAACAGGAACAACTAAAAGTTACATAACAACAACACCAACAATTAAATCACAATAACACAATAAAAAGTTAGACAGCAGCAACAAACCTTTTCAAAGATTAACAAGGATTATCAAGGTTTCAGGCTCTCAGCACAGTACCAAAAAAAGGCAACAAAACAGAGTACAGCACAGTAGCAGTGAGCTAATCATTCAACAATTCAATCTGAGTAGAATCCTAATCCGAAGAACAAAAAACCAAGAACGAAAAATTAAAAAAAAAAAAAAAACGAAGAAACAAACCTAAGTAGCACTAGCAAAATCCTAAACCTTCGTTCTGACTTCTGAGCACTCTGATCAGAGGGGCAGAAGCGCGACGGAGACGAAGGCCAGGCGACGATCACGACTCGAAGACAGTGGTGGATTGGAAGTGCTGCGGCTCAGCAAACGAAGGGCAGACTCCAAGACGCCGAGCTCGAGGAAGAAGCTGCGATTGTTGGGTTGGAAACTTCGAGCACCACGACCAGACGAAGACAGTGGTGCCTGAGCGCGACGGACGACGGCAGGAGCACGACGGAGCAGACAAAGACCAGGGACTGACGCCCAGCTCGAGGAATAAGGTGCGATTCTTGAATGAGGAAGAAGAGCGGACAACCAAACGACGACTGCGTTGCCGGAGCGGGACGGGCGGCGGCAGTCCTTGCGGCGGTGGTGGAAAAGCTAGGTTTCAGGGTTAGGACTTTGAGCTTTGTGAATTTTGAACTGCAGAGATGGGGAAGGAAGGGACTCTGATCTCTCTCTTGGTCTTTTAAGTTCAAAACGTCGCGCTTTCTATAAACCGGATTCCGATTCGGTCTAACCGACCGATTCTTGACCGATTCAACAATTTATAAATGGTTTTTAAAATAGCGGATTTTTAGGACCAAACCGTAGAAGTGTTTGGTTTTTGGTCGAATCAGTTTGATTAGTCGGTCCGGTTCAATTCGATTTCCAGAACCATGAATCAGGAATATCATAGAAGATATTGAGAATCACTCCGCTTTCTCCTCACGTTAATAAATTTACTCCTTTATCATACGAGTTAATACTCAGAATGACCCATAAAATTTGATCCCTAACTCAATTTAGCCATCTAATTTTCAATTGATCCAAATTGTACCCTAAAATTTTTGTGGCACGATTAAACGACGTGATTTGTTATTTGCACCAAAACGATGTCGTTTTACTCCTCCTCATCTTCTTCTTCCTCCCCCTTAATGTTTGAACTTTCCACCACCCTCAATCATACCTTCCCAACTTCACCACCATCCTCCTCCTCCTCCTCACCTCTTCCTTTTTCTTTTTCTTCCTCCTCAATTTGATCAGTAAATTCCCCTCTCCCTTTTGCTTTCTTCTCTTTTTCTCACACAGTCAATACAATGACAAATGGAACAATTTGATTCTATGATCTCAAATAGCTATGGCTTCAACAATAAATTTTAACCTACTTCCACTTTAACTTGCCACTGCTTTTACTTGTTGGGGTGGTGGAGCATGCAGGTGAAACTAATAATGATGACAACGATGATGATTGAGTTTTGAATCTTCACTCGTCATCGATTTTCTTGATTGTAATGAGAGTGAGAGTTTTTGAATGATCGAATTTCTTTTGTGGTATTCTCTGGCTAAAGAGGTGGTGGAAGAAGGAGATAGAAAAAGAAATGGTGGGGGTGACAGTGGAGTGATAGATGAGGAGGAGGTGAGGAGAAGAAGGAGGAGGGGATAGTGGTAGTGAAGATAGTGGGGTTAAAAAAGTATTATTGAAGGTGGTGGCAACAAAATGGTGGGAAGGTTTAGACATTGAAGAGAAAGAAGAATGAGAGGGAGAGGGGTAAAACGACGTCGTTTAGGCACAAACAGTAAAATTACATCGTTTAATCGTGTCACATCATCTTTTTTGTGACAGAAATGGATGGTGGAGCCAACTTGAGCCCCGTTTTAAAGTTTTATGGTACAATTTGGATCAATTAAAAATTAAAAGACTAAATTAAATTGAAGTCAAATTTCAGGGGCCATTTTGAATATTAACTCATTAAATTACACGAGTCCATTTTTGGATTTTCCAATTGTTTGTATTGTATGTCTTAGGCTTTTTTATTTGATATGATAATTTAATCAAAGGCTTAAATAGCAATAGATTCAAAATACAAAAACTCGACAACATAGCAACAGATTCAATAGCAACAAAAACACAAAAAATTACAAAAAGCAACTGAGGCAAAAACGACTCAACAAACATAGTATTAGGAATAAATAGCAATTGAGCCAGTAAGCTGAGCTGGCAGAGTTAGTTAGCCAGTTATGAGAACAGTTAATGGTTGTTAGTAGTTACTATAAAAGCTACTATATAAGACTAAGAGTCAATGTAATAATCAGCTAATGAAATCATTTTCTCTGATTTACATTCTATGAAAAGAGTTTTCTAGATCTTTCTCTCTTTCTCTCTCTCTCTCTCTCTCTCTCTCTCTCTCTCTCTCTCTCTCTCTCTCTCTCCGCTGGTTTTTCACATTATCTTCTCTGAAGAGTTCTGATACCTGACATGGTATCAGAGCTTTCAGGTTCTTATCCATGGCTACTCCAAGTGAGCCTCAAGCTTCCGCAACCTCAAGTGCGCAAGCAATAAACACAGTGTCATTCAAGCTGGATGAAGATAATTTCGTACCTTGGAGACGGCAAGCGCTGGCGTTCATCAAATCCAACAAACTCAAGGAACACCTCAATTCGATGAAGATACCGAAGCGATTCAGGACCGACGGAGATTGCCAAGCAGAGATCGAGACTCAGGAGTTCCTCGATTGGGAGCAGCACGATCAATTCTTGGTGTCATGGCTGTTTGCTTCAATAGATCCAAGCTTCACAAGTCAAGTAGCGAACTGTGAATTTGCGTTTGAGATCTGGTACAAATTGGAGGAATATTTTGTAAAACGGCTGAAATCAAAGATGAAGTAACTCAAAACACAGATCAAAGGCATCAAGCTACAAGGTTCTGTAACGGAGTACATGTCTAAGCTCAAGAAGGTAACAAATGCTCTCTCTGCCCTAGGTGCACCTCTTTCAAGTGAGGAATTTGTAGAAGTTGTGACTCAAGGTTTGAATGAGGATTATAGTGTTTTTATAACCATGATTAATGCTAGAGCTGATGAAATAACTGAGAGTGAAGTAGAATCGCTACTAGTGGGTCAGGAAGAACTAGTAGAGCGTTTTAAAAGGACTGTTTTAGGGACAATGCAAGTGAATTTAGCACAAAATGTAGATCTAAGGTCACAAAGTCAGCAACCTAGCTATTAAATGTATGAACCTAATTTTCAACAACAGCAACAACAATTTCAAGGTAAAGGTCAGAATTTTAGAGGAAGATTTTGGAGAAGAGGTGGTTTTAGAGGTGGCAGATCAGATTTCTATGGTAACTCTAAGCCACAGTGTCAACTCTGCAATCGATTTGGGCACACTGTGTGGGAATGGTTCCACCGCTTCAATCACAATTTCCAGAATCCACATCAAACTACTGGTAATGCACCAGCACCACCTCCCCCTTCCTTCCACCAACCACAACAAGACCAGCAAGCTCAAGCTCTCTTAGCCACTACACCTGCAACAACACTTCTCACTGACAAAGCCTGGTACTTGGACACCGGAGCTTCACATCATTTGACCTTTGATGCAAACAACTTGATTGCAGGCTCAGAGTATGCAGGAACAGATCAAGTGCTAACAGGTAATGGCCAAGGTATGAGTATAAATAGTATTAGCAAAACTATACTGTTCAATGAGACCAACTCTCACTACTTTAAACTATTAAATCTGCTTCATGTACCTTCCATCACCAAAAATCTAATAAGTGTGGCCAAGTTTGTTCTTGATAATCATGTGTTTTTTAAATTCCATCCTGTTGATTGTTTTGTAAAATGTCAGGAGACCAAGGAAATTCTATTAAAGGGGTCTCTTAGAGGAGCGTTATACCATTTTGAGCATGTTGAAGTGCTTGCACGAGCAGCACCGTCAAGCAATAAATCAGGCAATTCGAGGTCTAAGAACCCTCATCTGTCATCCACTCATAGAGTCTGTAACCTCAGTACTTTTACATCTAGTTCCACAGTAGCAAGTAACACTAATAATGTAGGCATTGTCTGTAATGCTAAGTCAGTGTATGAGTTTGATATATGGAACAAGAGGCTAGGTCATCCAAGTGCACGAATTGTTGAAAAAGTATTACAAAGTTGTAATGTTGGCTATATGAATAAAAGCAAATTTTTACCTAAAGACTACTTGTGTAATGCGTGCTGCCAAGGCAAGCTCCATAATCTTTCTTTTTCTGATTCTCAAATAGTCTATAGCCACCCTCTAGAGTTAATCTTTTCAGATATATGGGGTCCTTCTCCTATTACCAGTGTTTCGGGATTTCGATACTACATTCTTTTTATTGATGCCAAAACCAGATATACCTATTTGTATCTTCTCCAAAATAAGAGCCAAGCCCTGCAAGCATTTGTCCAATACAAGTTATTGATTGAAAACAAAACTGGGCATAAGATTAAAACACTTTAACTTGACAATGGCAAAGAGTATACCTCACAAGCTTTTACTAAATTTTTGATTGAGAATGGGATTGCACATAGACTTAGTTGCCCATACACCCATGAACAAAATGGGAAAGTCGAGAGGAAGCATCGGCATGTCATTGAAACTGCTCTAACCCTTCTTTCTCAAGCATCCATGCCTTTAAAATTCTGGGATGAATCCTTCCTCACTGCAACTCACCTCATTAACTTGCTGCCCTCTGCCACCACACAATACATATCACCCTATGAACTCTTGAACAATAGAGCTCCAGACTATAGGTTCCTTAAAATCTTTGGATGCTCATGCTTTCCTCATCTCCGCCCTTACCAACCACACAAATTTGACTTTAAAATTCACAAGTGTCTGTTTTTGGATTACTCACCACACCACAAAGGATACAAGTGCCTTTGTCCATCTGGAAAACTCTATGTTGCAAGGCATGTAGTCTTTGACGAATCTGAATTTCCTTTTTCAGTTGCTATTTTTTAATAAGGACTCAAATCTAAAGGCGTCAGTTCCTCATACAACCAAACTTATCACTATTCTTATTCATGTGCGCCATCCACCAGTACCTATCAAAATTCCTCATGAGTCACCCCCTAGTACACCAGCACCTACAACACTAATACCCTCAACAGATTCCCCAGCCACAGCAGTACCCTCATCAAGTTCCCGTGAGTCCTCACCTCTTCAATCTAATTCATCCACTCATCAAGGAAGAGTTCCAGAGTCAGCCACTATTATATTTCCTCCTCCAATTCCAGTTTCATCCGAGCCAACCTCAACCTCTCCACCAACCATAATTGAGTCATTTGCTAGTCCTATTTGTACTGATTCTTGCCCATTCACTGCTGACACTTGTATCTCTAACTTTACTTTTGAGTTTCCCTTAAGTAATGCAAGGTTAACCGAACAATCATCACGTGCTGTTCCTACGCCTTAAGCAAAGGTTGGACGCACTCATCCTATGATAACTAGAAGTCAGGAGGGTATTTTCAAGCCCATGACATACTCTTCCCAGCTTTGCTCCTCCTCACTTGATCTCACACAAGTTGAGCCCTCTTCAGTTGCTCAGGCTCTTACCTTACCACAGTGGGAGGCAGCTATGGACGAAGAGCATGCTGTCCTAATGAAGTGCAAAACTTGGAAGCTTGTAGATCCCTCAACAGCAGCAGACCCAATTGGATGTCGATGGATATTCCGCATTAAAAGACAATTAGATGGAAGTATCCAGAAGTACAAGGTGCGGCTAGTGGCAAAAGGCTTTCATTAAAGAGAAAGCTTTGATTATGGGGAAGTATTCAGTCCAGTGGCTAAACCTGCGACAATCCGTGCTGTCTTGGCAGTTGCTTTGTCGAGACAGTGGCGATTTCATCAGTTTGACTTTAACAATGCCTTTCTCAATGGTGATTTTTCTGAAAATGTCTATATGGTGCAACCTGACGGCTACAATTTTGGCACTAATTTAGTGTGTAAGCTAGAGAAAGAACTATACGGCCTCAAGCAGGCTCCACGTGCATGGTTCCTCAAGCTAAGGAGTACCCTTGAAATGCACCTTCCTCAAGGTCCAGCACCTACACTGTACTGTGATAATCAGAGCACCGTACTAATGAGTAGAAATCCAATACTTCACAGCAGGTCAAAGCACTTTGAAATTGACTTGCATTTTGTTCAGGATAGGGTTGTTCAACAGCAGGCATATGTTGTGCATATTCCCTCCTTTGATCAAGTTGTCGATGTCCTTACAAAACCTCTATCTCATGATGCATTTATATGTCTCAGGTCCAAACTGAGATTGGTTTCACAACCTTCCTCAGTTTGAGGGGCGATGTTAGGGATAAATAGCAATTGAACCAGTAAGCTGAGCTGGCAGAGTTAGTTAGCCAGTTATGAGAACAGTTAGTGGTTGTTAGTAGTTACTATAAAAGCTACTATATAAGACTAAGAGTCAATGTAATAATCAGTCAATGAAATTATTTTCTCTGATTCACACTCTATGAAAAGAGTTTTCTAGAACTTTCTCTCTCTCTCTCTCTCTCTCTCTCTCTCTCTCTCTCTCTCTCTCTCTCTCTCTCTCTCTCTCTCCACTGGTGTTTCACATTCTCTTCTCTAAAGAGTTCTGATACCTCACACATAGCAGCAGCAATAACAACTCAAACACAGTAAATTACAAGTAACGGTTCCAGAAAGCAAATTAAAATAATAATAATAATAATAAAACAAGAATCCGAGAGGACAGAAGACCTACCGGGATTAAGGCAGCGGCAGAAGAATGACAAGACGAAGTGACAGGAGGAAGCGTCGAAGACGAGCGACGATAGAAGCAAGGAGATGACGGGGTGAAAGGCGCCGGCTCAAACAGACAGAAAAGAGAGTTTTTATGGAGGGAGAATGGGTTGGGATTCGAAGGTTTATAGGTTAGGATTGGTTCATTCCTTTTTGTCGGTCCAAAACAATGTCGTGGAACAGGCCTTCAATTTTTGGGAAAAACCCAAGAATCCTTCGAGTCGTCCGGTTTGCCGGTTCCCAGGTTATTTTCCAACTGTAAACTGGATTTTGAATTGTTGAACTAATCGGTTTGCCAGATTTGGTCTAATTTTTAAAACAATGCAAAATGTGCATGAAATATTAAAAACTACAATAATGGCTATTTTTTGTGCTTATTAAAGTTTATTCATATTATTTCAAAAAAGAATAATTATTGAAACGTTTATTTATTTTATTATAATAAATTTAATTATTTTAACAATTAATTATTTTATTAAAAGATATATAAAATAATATGTATTAAATACATAATGAATAATTTTTTAATTACTTTTAATATTTACAAAATATTTTTTTATAATCATCGATAGATTAAGAGAAACTATTTAAATATTTTTTATTCACACAATTTTTTGGTACTTTATTCGCACAATTTTAACTAGGGGTAAGTATTGTTTTGGTCCCTAACATTGAGGGTCATAATCGAAATCGTCCGTGATCTAATTTTTTATTTAGAATCGTCCTTAATGTTGCATTTCAATTTAAAATCATTCTTTCTATTTTTTTCGGACATAAATGCCCTTTTCATCATTACGGGTAGTTATCACAACAAACAAGTATAATAAAAATATGTATAATAAAAAAAGAAAAAGCATTATAAATACATATCTAATGGAAAAAAAGGGTAAAGTGATGTGAATCTCCCACTATTGCAGATTCTACCATCGTCGACCTCGTGGAGGGAGAACGCCATGGCTGCCCAAAACTCAACCTCGTCTCGAAGCAAATCTTCCTCGCATGGTAGGTTGCTACTTTGTTCCCATAGTGAGAGGTCGGTGTTGCAAACCTCGGGAACCAAGGAGAACCTTGGTCGCAGATTCTGGGGCTGTGTTTACTATGAGGTTTGTTTTTTGCTTTTCTTCTGAATTGAGCAGTTTGGGTGATGAATTGGAGAGTGAACATAGTGGTTATGTGTAGGTGCATCAAGGCTGCAACTTCTTTCGTTGGGCAGATCTAGAGACAGAGGTGGAACACTCAGAAATTGCAAGAATGAGGAGGAAGGTTTTCTCGCTGAAATCAAGAACGAAAGCGGCAGAGTGGAAGCTAATGGTTGTTGCTATGTTAGGGTTTTTTGGGTGGGTTGGGTTTTTGTATTTGCTGTTGCAGAATTTTCTATGGCAAGGCCACAATGTGTAATTTCATTAAACCTGGTATGAAAAGGGTGTAGGAGTATGATGCTGTTGTTGTAGGTAAATTGTGCTAGGGTTTATTTATTAGGTGGGTTCCCTGAATCTATTATGTTGAATTGGTTTCAACATGTATGAATGACAATTATGTAAGCATGGTTGGTTCTTGAAATGTGAGTAGAATTTCTGGTTGGCAAATACCTAAGTTCCATTACTGAATAATTCCATAACAATGTCATAAACATGAAACAAAGACAAACTTAACTCAACATGGTAAATGTCATAATAACATACATAATAAACAGTGTTTCACACCCAGAATTAATCCTGAAATGTTTGGCTGGTCTAAGCCAGTAATTAAGTACAACAGTCAGATGCTCATAAGCAAAATATCACCAACAAAAAGTAGCTAACAAGTCCACACTGACAGTACCAGAAACTTAACACAAACATATCTCAAAATAAGCCAACATGCATTATATACAATCATGACAATACGATGCTAAGTTTTCCATTTTTCTAAAGCAATTCCCATTTCCTTAGAGGCAACTTTGCCATTAACTTCAGTTTCTTTGGAGAAACGTGAGGTGCTCCAAAAAGCCTAGCAGAGAAGTGGCCAACAGGTTGGCTTGAAGATGTGGCTAGGGGTGACAACACCACCAGAACCCGCGGGTACCCACCCCACCCCTACCCGCTTGGGGCGAGTTTTAGCGGGGCGGGTTCTTGGGAGGGGCGGGGCGGGGCGGGTTTAGGTAATACCCGCCCCGGTATATATAATATATATAATTTTAATATATAATATGTATAATATATGTAAAATAATTAGTAAATGATTAATAATATTGTACATATTTAAATTTTTACTTAATTTATGTTATGTATGTGATGATGATTATATAAATTTTGAAATTTAATTTTATTTATTAGATTTTAATAATTATAGGGGCGGGTAGGGGTGGGTAGGGGCGGGGCGGGTACCCGCAGGGACGGGTTAGGGTTCAACGTTTTACTACCCGCGGGTAGAAGCGGGGCGGTTTCTATGCGGATTGTTGTACGGCGAGGCGGGGTCGGGTATAGCAAAAACCCGCCCCTACCCACCCCATTGCCACCCCTAGATGTGACAAGGGTTGGCTGAGATAAGGGAAGAGTTTTGGTGGTTGGCTGTGATGAGGATGAAGGAGGTGCTGAACTTATTGGGCTGACAAGCTTCTTAGGCTGTGGATCATGTTTGGTTGAACAATTGGGCTTAGTGGTTCCCTTGGGCCTGCCTCTAGGCCTTTTTGGCTGTGCTGCATTGTTGGACTGGGTTGAAGATAGTGGCTGTGTTGCTAAAGCAGCTTTCCTATTGACAACTAGTTTAGGAATGGGCTGGAAAGAGGCAATCTTCCTTCCTCCCTCGGCAGCTGGAGGCTGTGATTTGGTGCTTCCCTTCTGTTGTTTGCCTTTGTTGCTAACCTTCTTTGAATGCTGGGCCACATAAACAATTGCAATTTACCATAATAATATTATACTTAAGACAGACCAATACCTAGCAGGAAGAAAAATTAAAAATCATACCAAATCCTCAACAGGTTTAGGGCATCTGCATTTGTTGTGTCCAACAGACCCACATATAGAGCACCTTTGTTTCTCCCCCTTCCTTGACAAGTGAGTGTGGCTGCTCTGTTCTTCATCTCCAACAGTTGGTCTCCTCTTTTTCATTGGCCTATGACTAGGCCTTCTATACGGAGATAGCATAACATCAGGATGTGTTGTTCTCTCCCAAAGATCTAGTCCGTTCAACGGGTGTATGACTGACTTGTAGCACCTCAAGTACACTTCTTTCTTATAATAGCCATCCACAAAAGATTCCAAGTCAATCCCCTTGAATTTGATGCAACTAATAGCATGGCTACAAGGTATGCCACTCATCTGCCACCTTCTATATGAACATTCATGAGTGCCTAAGTCAACAGCAAACTTGTCTAATCCGTTAATGGCGGCACGAATCCCTACACTTTCGTACAGCTATACCAGCAAGTGCACTGGGTCATCCATGTAATACCTGAGCGAGTCAGGGTCGATCCCACAAGGATTGTGGTTTGAAGCAAGTTATGGTTATCCTGCAGGTCTTAGTTAGGCAGATCAGAAGGTTGTTGGATTGAATTTGGTTAAACCATAAAAGGAATAAAGCAAAAGGGGTAGAAAATACTTTGTATATTAGAAGGGAATCAGTGATAGGGATAAGGTAAAGGATTGGAGTTGCTTTGCCTTTCTAAATTAACTCTAGTGTTACTGTTCTCTTTGCTTGTGAGTGATTTCTTCAATGGCAGGCTATATGTGATTGACACTGGTTTGAGCAGCTGCCAATACTCCTCCAGATCTGAACCCCAGGTTTAGTGCGGATCCATTCTGATTGAGGGTGAAGCTCATACAGTTCATTCTCCTTAATGATTCTACTCAAAACGCCAAAGACAAGGTCAAATCTTTTGGATCAGAGAATGTTGCACCTTGGGTTCTAGCCTCTACCATAGAGACCCTAATCTCCCCAGAAATTGGCTGAACTAATGTCTCGAGAAGTCCCCAATGAAGTCGTGGATTAGCCGTCTGAGAGACGTATATTCAAGCTAGTGGTTCATCATTATCCGATGAAAGACGCACTCTGAACCCATGTAGAATGTGATAACCTTATGCCATTTCAACGCATTCATATTGATGAAGAACGAATATACATCTTAAAATTAATCAAACCCGGATCGAAGAGAAACAGTAATGCTTTTATTAATTCATAGGACTCAGCAGGGCTCCTCCCCTCAACCTAGGAGGCTTAGAAACTCATACTGAAAGGAAATACAATCATGAATTCTAAAATATGGTAAAAAGTGTCTCCCTCCTTTCAAATGATTATGTAAAATACACTTTAAATACTAAACAGATGACTAGTAAGGGTAAAACAGTCTATCTAGTGCTAAAATCCATTTCTGGGACCCACTTTGTGAGTGTTTAGGCTGAGTTTTGATGAAATCCATGTACTTAGGCTTTCTTGGGTGTTGAACTCCAGTCCTGGAACCTTTTTGGGTATTGGACTCCCGCTTGGAATCCTTTTCTGGCGCTGGACACCAGAACTAGTCAGATGGCTGGCATTAAATGCCAGTTTTGGACTTTCTAATCCGAAGCAAAGTATAGACAATTATATATTTCTGGAAAGCTCTGGAAGGCAGCTTTCCATAGTCTTTGAGAACGCTCTATTTGAACTTCTATAACTCCAGAAAAGCTCTTCCAAATGCTGGCAACAAACCCTGCACTCATGAAATCAATGAGCATATAGTTAGGGAGACTTGAGTTGCAATAATTCACAATGTAAATGAAATGAAGTATGCTTACTTTCTATTGATCAGACATGAAGGTGGATCTTCCCATCTTCTCAAGCCCAATATCAGATGTAAGATGATTTAGAAACCAAGTCCACGAGTTCTTGGTCTCGGCCTCTACAACCACATATGCAATGGGTAGCATTTGATCATTCAGATCCCAACCAATTGTAGTGAGCAATTGTCCTTCCTGGGGTGTCTTCAAAAATCAGCCATCTAGACCAATGAAGGACCTGCAATGCTGGAAGCTCTGCTTGCATGCTTCCAAGCACACGTAGATCCTCTGGAAGATGCAGTAATTGGTCATAGATGAGGCTGGTGCTTCATTATCAAGATCTGGGGACCTCTGCACTTGTATGCGAATAGAGGATCCTGGATTTGCCCTCAAGAGCTCTTGTCCATAGTCATAAATCCTCTTATACTGCTCTCGGAAGGTTCTCTAAATTTTATCTAGTGCAATCTGCTTGGTCTTACTTGCCATTGACTTAGTGACAGTCAAGTTCCACTTTTTTTGAGCCTTTGAAACCATCTCCCTTATCTTCACCTTAGGATTTTCTTCAACCTTCTTCTTAAACACCTTGCCAAGCCATTTCGAGTGTAAAATCCCCACCTTGTGTGCTTGTGTACATGTGTGAGTCAAATTCATGTTGCGGAGCTGTCAAGTATCCCGAACAAACAGCCCTAACCATCTTCATATCACACTTCCTAAACCTGATTGCCCTTGCGGTTTGCACAGCATAAGCAGTCATAGAGTCCTTGAACTCCTCCCGAGATGCATACACAGTGCCAACTTCCCAATCGTATTAATTCATATCTTTTTGTGCCTTGTGAACTAGATACCTCACTCCCTGCTCTAAATCGGACCCCTCAGCCCCAACTTCGTGATCCAAATCTAACTCATCACTGTTTCCTCCATCGTCATTTTCAAAGTCCTCATTTGCTACACCCTTCTTTTTCACAGCCCTGCACTTTTTATTCATGACATTCACATCTTGAAACCTACTTACATCAGGATCAAGCTCATCATCACTGTGGTAAAGTGCAAATCATCTTCACTGTCGTCCTCTTCTCTAGATGGTTTATACTCTGAATCGAGACTGTCACTATCACCAGAATTACCACACTTAACTTCCTTATTAACTTCGTTGTCCCTCTGCTTTGCCCCAAAATTAGCAGCACCTGGTTCATATTGGTTTCGCCCTTCCTCTACTCCACTATACACAACCAGCTGTTGCCCCTCACATATGTCAACCATCCCATGTTTCTCCCCAACATCAATGTAGCCAGCAGCAGGAAACACGTCTTCCTCCTCAACCTTGTGAAAAACATACAACTCTACATAATCTCTCAACTCTGCTATTTTACACATGGCAATCAAATCCGCATCACCTTTAAACAACTTCAAATTTTCCTCCATATCTTCATGTGTCGGATCCTTGAACCACAACGATGGGATATTCTCCTCCACGTAACCAAACTGCTTTAGCTCCGCATAGGCTTCAAATATGGACCACCGATCACCATCAATCTCTTCTATCACTATTGTTTCTCCTCCCACATACTGTAATGGACCGTTCTAATAAGTAAACCATCCTCCATGGTAGACTTTCACTTTAAAATACCCATTGTCCTCTCCAACACCCTGAGTAAATTACTATCAGATCACATTACCATATTGCAACAATAGAAAAAAAATAAAAAGACGAATCACATAGACCTCCCTATTTCACAGTAATGCTAATTCCTAGTCTCAACATACATGGTCTCTTTTCAACCATCAACAGACTACCAAAACCTAAACCTTCTAACCCGAAACTAACCACTACGAGGAGAGCTACTGTAGTCAAAGGAAGGAGGAAAATCATACCTACGCAAACCCTGCGAGTACTGCCTGACTGACTGTTCGCGCCCCTTCCTTCCAGTTGCTCGAACTCGCCTGCTCTCTTCAGTCCAACAACAACTTCCGTCCTTTCCTTCTGGGTTAGGGCATGCTGCAATCGGTTTGGTTTACGAAGCGCTGTGATTAATGTTGTGGTTAACGTTGAGGGTTTACATCGAATTGAAGACATAAAGTGTTTGGCGCGCAACACTAAAGCTGAAAAGGGTAGCTTCGTTGTAACACCCTCGCTACTACAATGTTACGCTTCCGGCTGTGCCACTCTGGTAGTAAGAAGTATTACGACTACTTTATATACTTAATATTAAAATAGGAGCCTTTGACTCAACACCGTATCGCTGATTTCTTTGAAAACTGAAAATAAATACTTTATCTTAAAAAAAATAAACTGGCATAGATTCATATACAAGACTCCTTACATAATAGCTTATAATATAATATACATATAAAACATACAACTCCTATCCCTCTTACAAAATTATAATAACAAAGACATGGAAAGAAAAATTATCTAACTAATACAACATCATATAAACCAAAACGCAGTAAAACTCTTCATAAAGCTCCTTCATCCGATTCCTGAAAAGGTAAAACTGTAGGGGCGTGAGAACCTAACCACATGGTCTCACCACGGAGTTTCAGAATTTCCATAAGAAGATATTTAATAAGAAAACTGTTTTCAAACTCAGTGATTATCGTTGTCTTATGAATCTTTTAATAACCAACGGCTAATCACTCAAAACCTTTTCAAAGAAACAATATTTAATTTTTCAGAAATCCAAAACCTTTATTTTCTTATAAGAAAATCTTAATCAGTTTCTTAGGCGGTATGAATAACTAACCTGTTCCAAGCATAAGTTCATTAAGTCTATGCTGAACCAACTTGATTTTCCATACTTTACTAATATCTCAATCAGAAACCAATCAAATCAGAAGCCAATCATGGCCTTCAACCCATCACATAATCAATCAACGCAATCATCATCTCATCATCAATACTCAATCTCAAAAGTACCACATCAGAAGCAAACATAGGCAAAAGAGACAAGAAAAATACAGGTATAGATAACAGTTACAGCAAATAGATCAAATAGCAGTTAAGAACAGTTTAGAAATTAGGCAAACCGAAACAAATTCAAACCCAAACAAAGCATACAAATGCATATGATGCATGCCTGTCCTATGGCTGATGATATCATCTGTCGGTTATATAGCCAACCCGACACGTCCTGGTAGCTAACCGTGGACTGAAACACCCATGCGGAGCAAGTGGGTTTGAGCTACAACCTCCTTACTACTACCCGCTTAACCCAGAGCCAGTGGAATAACCACTACTGCAGCTACTACCCAGGCAGGTGTTTAAAACCTCAACCTAGAGCGAGTGAAATAACCACTACTGCCGCTACTACCCAGGCGTCACAAACATACATTTATTCATTTTACATCAAGCATCATCATTATCAAATCTCATACATTAACCTGGAGCAAGTGGGACGAACCACCATCCTTGCTACTACCCAGGTATCACAATCAGAATCACATTCAATATCATTTCATCAACCACAATTCATTCGTTTCTAAATAAAGCAAAACTCAAAACATATCCCTTTTCAAATTATAAAATCCTTTTAAAAATCCAAAGCGTTCTGACAAGCACTTCAAACAAAATCTCCAATTTTATAAAAATTTGGGCAGTATCTCCTCTAAAACTTGGATTCTTCCACCCTTTTTGGATCCCAACCAAACCATTTCTCAAACTCCTTTCAACTCAATTCCAAAATCAGACCAATTTCAATATCTCAAACCATTCTCAATTTAAATTCATTTTTCAATAAATCAAGCTCATTTCTAATATTAAAATCCTTTCCAACTCTCAATTCTTTTCCAACAAAGTCAACCAACATTTTCTTAAACTCTTTCCTATGGTTTCAAACCCAAGTCATTCAAGACAACTCAGTTCAATTCATAAGAATCCATAATCACTAGAAATATTTATTTGCATCAATATCGATTTATAACAATTCTTGAGAATAAAAATGAGTTTAATGAAAATGCCCCTACCTCGATCACGACTCAACTACACGACAAAACTCTTTTTCCTCTCAGCCCGCAGCAGTGACAGCTTCAATCACGATTCGCAATAACCAGAACTCGATTCTACGTTATCAAAACCTCAGAATCTCTAACTAAACACAACAGAATACTGATTTTCAAAGGTTTCGAAATATAAACGCTTACCGTAACAAAGGAGTAATGACTGAACCAAACTGCGGAAGCTTCGGCGGTGGTTCCGGCGGCCAGGATCATGGTGACACGGCCTTCTCCTCCTCTGGCAGTGACTCCCGCAACAGCAACCTCCAAAATTCAAACACTGAACTAATCTTCACCAAATTCCAAACCTTGATTTTGGAAAATCCCAATCTATGAATCTTCATTGATATCGTGCAACTCGCTGACAACCATGGCAGCGGCGGAGACGATGCACGACAACAACTCAGCAACGGAAGCGCGACGGAGCTAGTGGCGCAAGACGCGATGACGACCATTGGCTTCCTCTCGGCGAGCACAAATGACAGGGATGATGGCCTCTCTTCTTCTCGGCGCTGCTCTCTGCCTCGATTCTGGTAAACGCGACGACGATGATGATTAGACAGCAACTGCATGGCGATGGCGGCGGCAGGAAGGAACGCGACGACCTTGACTAGACGTGGTGCTTGACAACGACGGAACGCAGCTTCGATGGTGATAGGGCGTGGCGGCGGCGACGAGCGGGACGCGGTCTCCCTCCTTCGTTCACGCCGCAGCCCTTTCTTCTCTCTTTTCTTTCTCCGTTTCTCTCTTTCTCTCTCTCCCTTCACATTTATTTCTTTCCATTTCTTCTTTTTGTTTTCTAAAGTAGCTGGGTGTTTGGTTTGGGGAAGGGGATGGCGGTGGAGTAGAAGGTTAGAGTTAGAGCCGTTTAAAAAATTTTAATAAAATTAGGGGTATAAAGTATTAATAAAAAATTTAATTTAATTCTTTAAAATTATTTTAAAGATATTATTTAATTATCAATTTGTTAATTAGTTTTCAATCAAGTATTTTAATTTAAAATTAGAGATAATATAATTAATTTTTTTTATCTATAAAAATTAAAGTATTAAATTCTGAAATCTTAATTAATCAAAATTTACTTTAATTATCTTTAATAAAATAACTTTTGAGATTAAAGTACTTAATGAATAAATAAATCGAAATTAGTTCGTAATAAGATTTTATAAAAATTATGGGCCTTACATTCGTCATTTATAAAAAAAAAATTATTAGAAAGGATGATTTTAAATTGAAATGTAATATTAAGGACCATTCTAAATAAAAAATTAGATCAGGGATGGTTTCAATTCTAATCCTTAATGTTAGGGACCAAAATAATACTTACCCCATTTTAACTACGATGTTAATATTGATGAATATAATAATTAAATAATAAATAAACGTCTTTTTTAATTCTGATTATTTGTTTGAAGGATTAAATATTTATTCATAATTTAAAATTTTTTAATTGAATTCGAATAATCTAAGTAATTAATTTAAACGATTTTTATAATCAGTAATATGAGAATATATCAAAAATCATGCATAACTAAGTTATTTGAATAATTGAAAACTAATTAAAATGTTTAAATTATGAAAAGACAGTCTATCTTTGGACCATTTTTTTAATGGAGCTACTTAGATAAAGATGTTAAAAATATCTTATTTTAAAGATGTTTTTAAAAGTTAAAATTTAATACATATAATTAATTAAATTATGTTATTTTTATTAAAATTAGACTGGACAAATCAGTTTAACCAAAAAATTAATAAATTAAATTTTGAACCAATCTAAACTAATATTTTTTTTTGTAAAAATGACTACAATATCCCTAACTAAAATACCCCTATTATATATATATTAAAAATTATAAATCTTAATCTTATAACTACAGAAAAAATGACTAAAATTTAGAATTTTTAAAATTAATATATATAATAAGAGTATTTTAGTCTTTTTCTATAATAGGAGTATTATAGTAAATTTTTATAAAAAATAATATTTATTTAGACCGATTCAAAATTTGATTAACTATTTTTCGATCAAATTAATTTATCTGCCCTAATTTTAACAAAAATAACATGATTTAATCGATTATATATATTAAATTTTAATTATTAAAAATTATTTTAAAAAAAAAATATTTTAGTCGTCTTTATAAAAATAGGTCCTTCTTTAATGTACATTTTTATACTTGAGAATCTCCCCCGCCAATCATTAATACGTTATTGACATCAATAAATGATTGAGATGAGCGAACTTAAGAATCATGCTAGCTTTTCCTAATGATCTAACAAGCTTTCGCTGATGCTACAATCATTTGCTCTTCAGAAATGCCAGCATTGCATATGTTAGCAAAAGTCCTCGAGTATTTTTTCCCGTAAGTTGATAAAGTGCCACAATGGTTCTCATAAATTTTCATCTGCATGAAACCCAAGTGGAAGAAATTAAAGATTATTATTTAATTTAACAGAGACAAATATATTTCCTATCATCTCATCATATAGCCAAATAAACCTCGTACAAGTTCACTTACATAATTCTTGAAGCAATCCCAATCATCCACAAGAGGTTGTCCTGCTGAACGAACATTAGTGATCACCTCCTCAGAGCCACTCTTTTCTCCAAATAAGATATTTACAATACGTTTTATGTTATTGTCTACTTGCTCCCTCTCAGCTATTTCAAGTAATAATCTCTTTTCAGCTTCTGATTTTTCACTCGAACCTTCTGGAGCAATGCTCAACTTGAAATCATAAACAAACAATTTTTCTCTGATCTTCAACATTTAATTTCCAATTTCAAGTACAAAGTGAAAATAGAACGAGATAAATAATTTAGTTTTGACGTAAATATTAAAGTGTATAATTTTTTTACAAAAATGCTATTTGCACATTATAATCCGTCACTAAAATCAGCCACTAATATATTTGTACATAAATACATGTGTGGTTTAATTTATTTTCAATGTATATTTGTATTCTAACATATATTTTATACTGATGACTGACTTTGGTAGCTCATTTTAGTGTACACATAGCATAGTCATTTTTTTTATATTATCATGTAAAATAATTAGTTCATTTATATGACAATTAAGTAAAAAGGTATGATGAAAGGTAATTTTTTATTTGTAACACACTATATATAAATATATAATAATATCTATTGATGTAGAAATATGTGATTAGCTAGATATTTATATAAAAATTTTGAGTGGTGCCACATGAACATCGATCTATCTCAAGATTAGCAACTACATCACCTACTATAAATATTTGATTATAATAGCAAATCTAATTTGAGTATCAAGAAGAAAAATAAAGAGAGAAAAATGAAGAAGGTGCGGGGAAATATAGGAATGGAGAACATGTTATAATTGAACCAAAATTTACAATTGTAATAAAACCTAGATTATTCATATTTATAATAAAAAAAATTGAAATGACCACGTGGGTTTGTGGTATGCACACAAAGAATTTAAAAAAAAATTATATTTATTATAAGATATAAGAAATAAATTTAAGAAAAGGTTAAAAAAATTTGTAATACCAACGAATATTTTTTAACTGCATTCTATATTAGTTAATTGATATTAATTAATAATTATTTAAATTTTATTTTTTAAAATATAAGATTAATAATTATTAATTACAAATATACTTTTTCATATAAATAAGATAAATAAGATATCCGACAAAGCCAACCTTGTGCCTTAGATGGAGAATAGTAGCATCTCTTTGACTGACAAATATTGTTGGAGCATCAAAAAAATATGCATTATTCGTTTTACTATTCTTGTTGGTGGCAGGGTTTGCACCAATGTAGTTATCCAGAAAATCATTGCTGATCATTTTATCTCCATATTGCATGACCTCAGAACTGGAGCCATCGTCCCAATGTAATGTTCTCTCTCTAACCTACATATTATATTAACATATAGATTGTGGGCTAATTTTTTTTTATATTGATTAAATATATGTGTAATACATTGCTATTGAAAGATTAGGTGTTTTTTTATATGGTATTTTATTCAAATCGGACGGTCCGATTTCAGCAATAAAATTTTTTTTATTTTCGAAATCACAAATCAGACGGTCCGATTTGTGATTGTTTGTTTAAAAATAAAACAAATCGAAGGCACCAATATGTAGCTCCCATAACAATGTCAAACACTTCTCTTCTCTCATGATTCTCAAATACACTCTTCTCTCTCACACACAAAAAAGAAAAAGCGTAGATTGTGCATGCAGGTAAATTTATAGGAAGATTTTTAAGTGTATCGTCGTACCGGTGTACACTTAAAAAATATATTAATATATATAATTAAGATTAACGGTTAAAAATTATTGATAATTATATATATTATATATATATTTTTTATAATTAATATCAACAATTAAAAATTACTGAAATACCGATACGACGGCATATTTCAAAATTTTCCAAACTTATATATGCATATGTTATAGCAAGGTTATCACAGTGTTATGGTAATATTGATGTGTTAGTGATTTTAGTTATTAATTCCTATTATAAAATTTTGTTAGTTATATATTAAAATCAGTATTTAATATATATATATATATATATTAAAATATAAAATATACTTTAAAAATGAGTTAAACAATTCATATATTTGTATATAAATATATGACGGTATAACTAATTTTAGTGGCTAATTTTAAAATATAAATAATATTTTTATTATAAGATATATATATATATATATATAGTTGAAACTAAAGGTTAACGCTATTAGAACATCAAGTATTTTTTAAAATATTTAATAAAATTTTCTATGTTATATCATATTTTTTAATTTGTATATAGTTTTGAGATTTGTAATTTTTTAAAAGAATAGTGTAATATCGTTATTTACTGAAATATGATTATCAGATTTTGCTATTGGTGTATTGTATTTTCAAAAAAAAAAAAAAAAAAAATTCATTATCAACAAATTCACCTTTCAAAAATTTAAAAATAAAAAAGGGCAATTTTTGCCAATGACAAATTAACAATAAGCTATCGGTGAATTCAATTTTTAAAATTTTAAATTAAAAATTATAATTTACCAATGATAAATTTTATAGCAAAAATTTAAGTACAGTTGTGTTTATATGAAGTTGTTAATTATAAATCATTAAATAATTTGATATATTTGATTAAATTGTTATTTAATTACTCTTAATTATTAACTTCATATGAAGACAACTGTGCGTAAGTTTTCACTAAATTTTATTTATTCCTATATTTTTAAAGATCACTAACAATGCCTAATTATTAAAATTTCACCACCCAAAAATCATATGCAAATGTTTTTGCCGTTATACCATGCCCATTTTATTCATCATATGGATAAAGTTTAAAACTTTAGATAATGACTTACACTTTCATATTGCCGTTTCAGAGTTTCTTTCCTCCTATCAGTTTTGTCACTGCCTCATCAAAACAATCGAAATAATGGGTAATATAATATATATTATATAATATAATGGACAAAGATCAACCGATGCTATGCTCTTTCTATGTGAAGAACTAATTTTAAAAATTTTTAGTTTAGCGTAAATCACTAAAAATATTTTTGAATCAATTTTGTTTTATTTTTAAATAATTATCTAAATATTTCTAACAAAAATTAGATTAGATGTGTAAATTATTTATCACTTATTTGAAAAGTATATCCTTTTCTTGTTATTTTTATTATATGTTTTTAAATTTCTTTACAATATATTTCGTCTGACACCTAAATTTTTTGAAAATATTTTAGTGGTTTATTATTTATTGTAACTTTTTTATATTATTAGAAATCCCCTGTCACCAAGCACTATAAATTAATTCAGGATAAAAATATAGAGAATGAACTTTTAATTAGATAATATTAACTAATTGTATAGTTTAGATTTATAATTTAAAATCTAAAATTTAAAATAAATAAAATAATTTAAAAAAATTAACTGATATTAACAGAAAAAATGAATCACCTACCTAGACCTAGCATATTGTAAATTGAAACATTATTAAATGTACCTGTCTTCTAACCATGAAACACTATAGACGTCGCCCAAGCAAGTGTCATATTCATTATCACAATAAGCAGCAAAACTCGGATCAGTTGAATTGGAAGCAGTGGTTGCGTATATGTTTAAATTATTCGTTAGAATCCCTTCGAACATGCTCCCAGATTCACATGCTTCCAAGTATATCACCTTTTAATTTGTTTTCCAGTAAAATGAATTAATGCATCAAATTCAATATCTTATATATGGAACTTGCTGCTTGAAACAATTCTACGTTTACTAAAATCTGATCTAGTTGATTTTTCTAGGGAAATGTAAGATTCTTTTTTTATCAAATAACAAGAGAAAAATCTAAAATAGCCCTTAATAATTATCTTAAAATTGATAATTATTGTGAAAGATAATGAAGTTTTTGACAAAAAAAATTTCAATCTGACTCCTGACAATTACTTCGAAAGGACAATAAGGTTTTTGTACAAAAAAAATTAATATTATTTTTTTGGCACAGGGCTAATCAATCCCAAAAAAAATATTAGAGACCAAATTTGATGTTTTTTTTTTTTAAAAACTTCGTTGTCCTTTCGAAATAATTGTCAGGACCGGATAGAATATTCCCTCAAAAACGGGAGATTTAAGAGAACTTACAATCTTTTTATAGCCCTTAGCGGCGTGTTTCTTTTTCAACACATCTATAAAATCGTTGGCAAATACATCCTCACCAACTGGCATAGCTGATCAAATAATAGCATTTTGTGATTAATTATTATTTCTGTTTTTTTTAGTAGGAAAAATGAATTAAATGTAGATTCTAATAAACAACACACATGTTATGCAAAGTAGTTTTAAAGAAAGAAAAGGAACGGAGTTACTTACTAACGAAGCCGGGGGCACCATGATCAGCATAGTAAATAAAAATGGTGTCATTAGGGCCACTGTCCACCACTTTACCACTACCTCCAGTAATAGCACTTCGGTTACCACTAAGCACAGCATAAAAATTTTTGGCATTTGTATGCTCTCCACTGTAATCCTACATAACTTAAACAATCACATTCACATACAGTATCACTTCTGCTATAGTCAAAATGCTACCAAAAATTTAACTTAAAAATAGTTTGATTTGCTAATCTACTACTACTACTATTATTATTTACAGTACAATTTGTATTAAAATACATTGTTATAATAAATGTATCAAATTTTTTAGTGATGAAATGGACGAAATAGGATCAATAATATCCATTAATTACAGACTTTTAATTTTTGTCTTTAGATTTTTCGACACATAATAATTACTATCTTGTTCTTTAATATAATATATGCAATATAATTAAAGATGAAGTATATTTTTTTCTCTAAAATTTTTTTAATATTTAATTTAATTTTTAACATTTTAAATATATTTTAATTATACTCTTTAGAGTTAACACTATTAACAAAAATGTTAACTTAGCAATTATATAATGACGTGTCGTTAACATATGACAACTATTAGATAGCATGTCCATGATATATTAGTATAAAATTGTCACATCATATATTATCCAACCTAAGAATATAATTAAAACATATTTAAAGGTAAAATTGAAATTAATTATTAAAGATAAAATTAAAATAAAATGTAAATGATGTTGAGGATAAAAATAAAATATATTATTCAATAATTTTTTTTAAATAAAAATTATATTAATAATATTCTTAAAATATATTATTTTTATTGATACTCACTTTAATACAATAATCTTTTTATTAAAAATAAATTGATGATAAGTACTACATATTCTTCTTAAAAAATTATAAAAAAATATTTTAAAAATGTATCACTTTTTTATGCAGATAAAAATAACTTGGATACTTTTAAAAATGTCTTTAGTAATCTCTTTAATAATTTACTAACAAGTATATGTGATTATGACAAATAATTAAGTATTATTATATATTTTTATTAGTAAATTATACAAAAATATTTTTAAAGGTATTCAAGTGATTTTTATATAATAAAAGTGATATATTTTTAAAATATTTTTATATAATATTCTAAGAAAAATATGCAGTAGTTACACAAATTTATATTTTAATAAAATGTTATTGTATTAAAATGAGTCTCAATAAAAATGATGTGTTTTAAAGGTATTATGAATATGATTTTTATTTAAAAATAATTTTATTGAATAATATATTTTATTTTTATCCCAACGTTTATATTTTATTTTAATCTCATCCTTAACGTTTACTTTGACATTTCTAATATGTTTTAATCATACTCCTAGGTTAGACAATATATAATATGGCAATTCTATGTTACCGTATCACTCACACATCATCACACAATTGCCATGTTAATATTGTGGTTAATGGTGTTAACCTTTAATGGTATGATTAAAACATATTTAGAATATTAAAGGCAAAATTAAAACAACTTAAACATTACAAATATTTTTAAAATTTTTTGAGAACTTAAAGTAACAAAAAGTATACTTGACCATATACTTAAATATTAGAAATGAAAGCAAGTGTATGGCTAGTTAGTTTCAAGAACAAAAACACAATAATATTGATATGAAAATTGAACAGACTACCACTTACCTTGGGAACACCTTTATAAACATCTGGACCGTTGGGTTTATTGATTATAGTACCAGGTTTTGGGTTTTGTGTGTTATTGGCGATGTCATCATACATGAAAACAATGATGTTTTCATCTTTAAGACCACCTTTCTTTAGCACTTGATAGGCATGGCATACATCAGCTTGGTGCCTATAGTTTTCATACCCATTAGAACCAGCAACAAGGACACCCCATCTATTTCCATTTGCACCCTTTTGTTGTTGAATATTACGCATTGGACGAACACCCTCCAACGTTGTTATTGTCGAACTTAGCCACATTGAGAGTATCAATGCAACCCAACAAGTGGTTTTATGATTCATCTTGCTTGAATGCAATATTTGTGTGGATGAAAGAAGGGATTCAAATAAATTAAAGGAGAAGAGATGTATTATGTAGTAGCTATTGCATGCAATAATATCTTCTAAATGAATTTATAGCGGCAGAATTTAGTCTCACAATCACATGCATGGCGCATGCATCCGTTAGTTCTCTTGCTTTAAGTAATCTTATCCCATTTAATTAATGTGATTTTGCAAAGAGTTACTTGCAAATACTCGCCGGTTTGTAAACAAAAAGGTTCGTGCATATTAGCATGAATAAATAAGTCATAAATAGAAGTCATTATATTAGGGGGGAAAAGAACAAAAATATTTATAAAATAATAGAAAATAAATTTAAAATAGTCCAAAATTATTTTATTTCATTATTTAATTATGACAATAATAGCATGACTATGAGAGTGACAGAGTGTATATGAGACTGTATCTATCAATTTTTCATCATATGACATGTTTTATGTGTGTCATTCATATGTGTGAGATACATGTGTTATGAATATAATAATTTCTTGTAATTATGAATTACTGCCACTATTTTATTGATTTCTTGTTTTCAATGAATAAAATCTTTTTTTTTTACAATATAAAAATTATTATTGTGATGGTATATATAAAAAAGTTTTTGGTGGCTGGGAATTAAGAAAAAAAAAGAGAAAACAACCAAACAGAAAATAAAGGAAAACAAAGTCCTAAGGAACTAAGAAGACACAAAAGAGTCCCGCTAAATACTCATTTTAAACTCCTTTTAAAGCACCAAAAGCTCTACATGCTGAGAATGCGATCTCATCGTCGTGTTTGCCATAATGTCCACCACTGTATTTGTATCTCTTAGGATCAAGCGAAAATCAATATGCCACTTCCAAGTCATAATATCTTTGACTTTAAGCACCAAAGAATCTACACAACCAACGTTATCTTGAGAATTGATAACAAAATTGAAAGCCTCTAGACAATCTGCTTTGCAAATCACATATCTTTGTCCCAAGTCCTATGATAGAGGAAATCATTTCCAGATAGCAAACAACTCTCGTTGAAGAATATTGCAGGATCTTAATTATTTCCAAACAACCTTGTTGCCAATGTCCATTACAGTCTCTGCTAACACAGGCAAAATCAATACGATCACCAAAATCCAAAGTTGTGAGAATCGAACTGGTCATTAACCCGGTCGAATGACTGGTTCAATGATCCAATCGGGATCGAATTGTGATTAAACCGATTTAATTAAATATATAATAAAATTATTAAAAATTTAATATATAATTTTAAATATTTAAATTCAATTATTTCTAAGCTAATAAAATTCAAAAGTTCACAGAGTTTACATCAACTTTCATATATCCTCCATCTAATAAAATAGAATAAAAAGCCAATAAAAATCCAAAGTTAACACTTAACAATGTATATCTTTATTAAATGACACAAGTTTTGCTATTTACTAAATCCCACATGTCCGAATATATTAGGATCAATTAGCATTCATTAGAATTATTTAGTATATCTGAATATTTATTATAAAATATTACGTCTTTATTATTACGATTATCTTAGCACCTATAAATACCCTTTTATATTGTATCATTCCACACAATCTGAATAATACACTCTTCATATTATTCTCTATTTTCTAACATGGTATCAGAGCCATGGTATCCTCCTTGAAGAAGATATGTTATTTTTTTTCTCTGGTGAAATCGCCATATTTTTCACACTTTTCTTCTATTCTATTTTTCCTTGCCTTTTGTCACTTCTTTGATGTTTTTTTCACCTCACCGACTAGCCTATCTTTTAGACAGCGGCAGTTCTGTCTGTGCTCCCTTTAGACAACGATATTTTCATCTGCGCTTCCTTCAGACAGCGACAGTTCCGTTTGTGCTTCCTTCAGACAGTTGCAGTTCTGTCTCTGCTTCCTTTAGACAGTGGCAGTTCCATCTGCGCTTTCTTCCACCAGTTTCGTCTGCACCCATTCTATTAGTTTATGCACTTTTTCTTTATTTTGTTTTTTAAATAAGTTTCACTTGAGTTTGAGGGGGGATGTTAGAATATATTAGGATCAATTAGTATTCATTAGAATTATTTAGGATATCTGAATATTTATTATAAAATATTATATTTTTATTATTATGATTCTCTTAGCACCTATAAATACCTTTTTATATTGTATCATTCCACACAACCTGAATAATACACTCTTCAAATTATTCTCCCATTTCTAACACCACCAATGATACCAAGTGAGTGCATATTTTAAAGGGCCAAAGCATCATAAAAGACTAGATAGGATTTGTAAGAAGAATTCTGAAGCATTTACAAATATATGAGAAACTTAAGTCGGACTTAGAATGAATTTTTATTGTCTTAAAAACAAGTTCTCTTTGTAAAAGATATGTAGTAAATGCAAGTTCTTTTAAAAACAAAATGCTTAATTAAATCAGAAAAGCTCTGCATACAAGTCATTAGGGCTTGTATGCTTTACAAGTTAATTAACGAATAAACCCCAAAAACACGATGCAAGGTATACGTTCTTCTTCCTCTTCCTCTTCCTCTTCTTCTTCTTCTTCTTTTCTTTCGTTTCTTGCCTTCTCTTTCTCCTTCTTCTTCTTCTTGCTGCACGTTCTTCTTCCTCTTCCTCTTCTTTTTCTTTTCTTTCGTTTCTTGCTTTCTCTTTCTCGTTCTTCTTCTTCTTGCACGTTCTTCTTCCTCTTCCTCTTCTTCTTCTTTTCTTTTGTTTCTTGCCTTCTCTTTCTCATTCTTCTTCTTCTTGTTGTACGTTCTTCTTCCTCTTTCTGTTCTTCTTCTTCATTTACGTGCTTTTCTCTCTGTTTTCTTTCTTCGTTATTCTTGATTTCCATTATTTTTTTACATCAAGCTCTGAAATCGTTTTTGAAGAAGAAAAAGCAGCAGAAGATGAGGAGGAGAAAGAGAAAGAGTTCTGAAATATGCATAAGGTGTACTTCAACGAATTTTGGGTGTATTTCTTAAATCTTTTGGGTGTATTTTTGTAATTCTTTGGGTGTATTTCTGTAATCCTTTGGGTGTATTTCTATAATCGTTTGGGTGAATTTCTGTAACCGTTTGGGTGTATTTCTATAATCCTTTGGGTGTATTTCTGTAATCGTTGGGGTGTATTTCTGTAATCGTTTGGGTGTATTTCTGAAGTTCCATTATCTTCAAATTTGGCAAGAAAATTGTTTTCATGGAGGAAGAAGAAGAGTCGTTCATAATACATGGTGAGTAGCGCGCTTTGGAAACAGGAAGTTATTGAATAACGTGCGTTTTATTTACTCTTAAATGTGGAAGTGTGTAATGCGTTAATTAAGTGTAATGCGTGTGTTTTATTGGACTTGTAAGACTTGTAAGCTAAAAAAACTTGTATGTGTAGCAGGCCTCTAATTAAATTGGCTTTTATCCCACAGAACAAGAAGCCACAACACATTTCAGCAAACCACAAAATTATCAAGAATCAACTAAAATCTTGGCAATCTACTTTTGACCATAAAAATTTCCCAAATTGGAACAACCAAACAAACAACTCATACCCACAAAACTCCGAGAATCCAAAATTCAAGCAACAAACCACATAATAAAAGAAAAAAGGAATAGAAAAAATTAAGAAGCGTACCAATCTAATACCCATAAATTTATTAATTTTTTTTATTATAAGACAACAAGCTTTCCAAGGCAAAAAACAATTCAAATCTAATTGAGTCATATTAAAAAAAGAAGAATGCCCTAACTCAATGAAACTATAAGTTAATAGAGGAGGAGCTTCAATTTGCATAAAAAAGATACCAACATAAATAATTCTATGGTGGCGGAGAGAGACGGCGAAGAGTCCACCACGACAGAAGAGGAACATTTGTACTTGGCACTTTGCAGTGTGTGAGAGAGAGAGGGGGGGGATTTGATGGTAATTGCTTTGCTTTGTTGATTTTCTTTGATAGGGTTAGGGTTCAAAATAAAAAAAAATTAACTAAAATTAAAAACTGAAGAACTCACTGCAGCAATTCATATAGTTAACAAAATAAAAAATAATTGAAAAACTGAAGAACTCACTATACGGCAAAGAGAGCAAAGAAGGCCTAGAGTCCACGACGGCAGAAGCTTCAAACCGACCAGCCGACAACGACAACAGAAAATTGTGCTTCCGACGACCAGACGACGCCGACGACAGAAGCTTGAGACAACCAGACGACAGAAGCTTCGAACCGCAAGGGTGGTAACCGCTGGTGGTCATTGCTGGCGTCGATTGTGGTAGGGATGGCAGAGTTCTTTTTCAAGTTCTGATCATTGGAAGAAAATTGGAAATTAGGGTTGAAAAAGAGAGGGTTATAGGAGGCGTTCGTGAATGAAGGGACTTCGTTAGAGTAAGGGGGCTGGGTTAGGTTAGTGGGATTTTTTTTCTGGCGTCAAAACGACGTCGTTTCTAGGGTATATTGCAAAATCAGGGCTTTAAAAACCCTGGCCGATTCTGCCAGTTTATCAGTTAACCACCGATTTTTTAACTAATTTTTTGTAGGGCGGTTTTGGAGATCAACCAGACTGGCTAGATGATTAGTTTTTAGTTAACCCAATCGAAAAGGCCGGCCCGATTGGTTGTCTGAACCTTGCCAGAACCTGAATAACTAGCATCATAATTGATTATAAAAGTACTCATCAAAGGGGGAACCCAAAAGCAACTAATCGTAGAAGGAATAATAACTTGTTGGAATTCAAAATGTTTTGAAACTCCTTCTCCAAGGCTAAAACTATACGAGCCACTTTAAAAAAATGCTAAGGCTCAGGATGATTAAAAATCACATTATCTATTTATTTAATTCTTGAAAGATGTATATATTAGTATCTATTTTATCATTTTTTTATTAATTTATTGATGTAACGCGAATTTAAATTAATTTAATTCATATGTTATTTTATTTATAACATTCTGTAAATATAAAGTTATTTTTTATTTGAAATTATCTTGTGAAAATAATAATAAATAATTAATAAATATTATAATAAACAAATTTTTCATACATATCAAATTATATAATTATTCGATCTCAACTTTTATATTCACATAAAAATATTTTTACATGCTATACTTTCATATATAATCAAACATCTAAGAGTTGTCACACCTCATACAAAACCTTTTTTGGCATGGTTGGGCAACACATTTATAGTCTAATTATAAAAATCTAATTGTACAAGTATAATTACATTTGCACGTTCAAACTTCAGAGCATGGTATTGGGTGAGATAAAGCTTCTGTTATAGTAGCTGAGTTGTTGTATAGTAGCTAAGTAGTTGTATAGTTAGTTGGTTAGAGAAACTAATGTAACAAGTTAGTTATTGTACCAAAATAAGGAGAGTTAGTTAGAGTTCTGCTTCTAGAAGGTTAATAAGCACTGAACACTATTTATATCAGAATGTGTAAACAAACTCAATTAAAAAAAATCATAGAAATGAAGTATAATGACCTGAAGCTTCTCTCTTCAGTCATGGTTCTTCATAGCAATGCTCTTCATGAAGTTCTTTTTCACTAACTCTCTAGAATTCACCAATTTTAACATGGTGCAGTGAGCGTGAACAGAGAGCTAGGTTAGTAAAAAATTGAGCTTCTTAAAGAATCAAAGTGATTTTTGCAATTTTTTTGTAATTTTTCTTCTTTCCTTAACCATTCTTTCTTCCCGTCTCTTCTTGCCTACTCTCTTGGATTCACACGAAAGAGTTTGATGAGAGTTTGATTGTTTCACGAATCACATTAATTTGGTGGAAATAAAGACTCCAATCAACGAATTTAGAGAGAAAGATCTGGATCTACATCATCTCAAAGATCCATTGATATAAGTGACGTCATGGCTTCTGAAAGAAATCCATTCTTTTCTGTTGATATTCAAGCACTTGCGCAGCTTATGAATCAGTTAAACCTGCTACGACAATCAAATTTGACAAGAAATTCAACAAATCCAGCGTTGGATCCGACAAATCCATATTTTCTTCACCCTGGAAAGAGTCCAGATTCAGCCTTGATCTCAACAATTCTTGGAGCCTACAATTACCAGACATAGGAAAGAGCAATATGGAGGGCACTGAGGTCCAAGAACAAAGAGAAATTTGTTGATGGAACCATCAAAAGATCAGCTGAGGATGATGCACTCTTTGAAGCTCGGGAGCGATGCAATAATTGTTTAGTTTCTTGGATTAACCAGTCCCTAAGCCCAAACATTGCTCAGAGTATTGTACGGATTGATTCATCAGAAGAACTATGAAACGAATTGAGGCACAGGTATGGTCAAGAAGATGTCTATAGAGTAGCTGAATTGGAGGAAGAGTTATTTGCTATTAAGAAAGGAGAATTATCAGTTACAACATACTACACGAAGCAGAAAGCAATTTGGCAGAAGTTAGACAATCTCAGGCCAATACTAACATGTTCGGGGTGTATAGGCAACTGCAACTGTGAGTTCAACATTATGAGGGCATATGGTGCGGAATTTAAATCCACAAACTAATCGGCAAGTGCACCGGGTCGTTCCAAGTAATACCTCAAGTGAGTGAGGGTCGATCCCACGAGGATTGATGGATCAAACAATAATGGTTAAGTGATTGGCTTAGTCAGACAAACAGAAAATGGTGTTGAAGGTTCAAAATCATTAATAGTAAATTCAGAATATTAGAAAGCAAGCAGTAAATAAGTTGTGAATAATATATGGAGAAACAGTTAAGGCTTCAGAGATATCTATTTTCTGGATTGACTTTTCTTATTAACTATTTTAATCATGCAAGATTTAATTCATGGCAAACTATATGTGACTAAACCCTAATTCCTTAGATCTTTTTAGTCTCCTCTAAAATTCATCAATTGCCAATTCCTTAGTCACTTAATTCCAATTAGAGCGTGAAGTTCAATTCTAGTTTATATGTCATAAAAACCCTAATTACCCAAATATAAGAGGATTATATGTCACATATCCCGTTAAGTCCAAATAATTAGTAGTTTAGGAGAATTTATTTTCAAGCTGTTGTTCAAGTAAAGAGCTTTTCTAAGTTATACAAGAACTCAATTAGAACAAGGGTCATACTTCCATTCCACCCAAATTCATAAGATAAAGAACGAAAATAATTCTTGAAATAATAATCAGTACATGAATTAAAATAGAAAAATAATAGTATCAATTCATACAATATACAGAGCTCCTAACCTTAACAGTGGAGGTTTAGTTCCTCATGGTTCAGAGAGAAAAACTAGGATTCTAAAAACTGTAAATTGCGGAATGAGGTAGAAGAGAAGAGATTCTGGCCCGAAGGGCTGATTCTTTTCCCTTTTATATCTAATCCTAATTAATGTAAAATATATTTCCTAAAACTAAAATAATATCTTTTCCTAATTATAAATAAAATAAAAGTTTAACTAAAATAAATTAATTGATTCTCGTAGCCTTTGGAACGCATTGGGGACTACTCCTTCATTAAAGTCCATGCTGAACTTGAGAATTCCCAAGTTCAGCATGGAGGAGGCAGTGGCTAAACTTGTGCTTTTTCTTGAGTCCACACTGAACTTGGATTAACCTAAGTTCAGCGTGGAGTGATGCACGCAAACTTTCTTTGGAGCTTTTGATCTGGCGCTGAACTTGGAGTTCCTCAAGTTTAGCGTAGGGTTGTACGTATGAAATAAAAGAAAAGAGTATACTATTATATATCGTTAGAAATCTATGAAAGTTAGCTTTCCAATGCTTTTAAAATCACCTCAATTGGACCTCTGTAGCTCAAGTTATTCTTGTTTGAGTGCAAGGAGGTTGGGGTTGACAGCATCATTCGCTTTCTTCCTTTTCTACTACAAAACTCCGTCAAATCCATCCGAATTCTACCAGAAATAAACAAAAATTTTAAACAACTCAAAGTAGCATTCATAGTGGCTAAAGGTAATTAAATCTTGATTAAACTCAATAATTTGAATGAAAATTCACTAGGAAAATATAGAAAGGATGCTCACGCATCACAACACCAAACTTGAATTGTTGCTTGTCCTCAAGCAACCAAACTAATATAGGCTCAGGATGTGAATTTGCATGAGAGACGAGTATTCAATTAAGCTCCTGTCTCTTCTCAAAGTGGGGTTTATACACTGTAATCCTGAATAGTTTTGGCATCTCACTATCATTTGAATCAGAGGAATGTCACTGTCATTTGGAATTGGAATCTAGGTAATATTATGAATTCTCTAATCTGTTTACTTCGGATTAATCCTTGAACACAAAAAATTTCATTTTATTTTCTTTTCCTTGGTGCTTTGCACCTTGAGCCTAGCCGTGACTTTAAATATTTTTTCTCAAGTTTCACTTGACACAAAAACACCACAAGCACTTAACTAGGGAACTCTCTTTAAGTTCTGATTTTTCTTTCAGTTACTCCCAGACAGTGGTGCCCAAAGCCTTTGACATATTCTGTTAAATGCACTTGATCTCGACTCTTAGTGCTCTGTCTCAAGGATTACTTGACACAATTACACCACAGGCATATGGCTAGGAAAACAACTCTTTGAGCTTTTAATCATATTTGACCTTCCTAGCCATTGATGCCCAGAACCTTGGACCTTGCTTTTCTTTTTGCTATTTCTTTTGCTTCAAGGATTAAGTTTTTGTTTAATTCAGAGAATTCATAATAGTCCTCTAAATTTCTGTTCCTCATACATCAACATCCTTTAATTCAAATTCAAATATGCACTGTTCATATCATGCATTCAAAATCACAGATAACACCACCACATTTAAGTAAATAAGACTACTCTTAAATATAAACTCAATTTCTCATGCAATACATCACTTCTTTTTCTTTTATTTTTAGATTCAAGCTCAGTGAGTGGTACATGAGACAATTTTTTTTTACTAAAAGCAAATAACAGAATGAAACTAAATCTAAGAACTGAAAGTACTAAAGATCATGCAGGCAATCAAAGCAACAGAAAACAAAAGGCAACAAAATAAGAACAGAAGGGGAAATAGAATGAAAGCAACTCAACCACCTCAGTTATGCTGGTGGCCATCTCATTCCTCCGGCTGTGCTCCTCCAACACCAAACTTAAAAGTTTGCTTGTCCCCAAGTAAAGAAAAACTCCAGGGTGTCAAAAATGCTTTTTAATTGCTCCTGTTCCTGTTCTAATCAATCTGCATAACCAAAACACATGTAAAATAAGAAAAATTCTAAAAAAATGAGATACAATAATTTAAAATCAGAACTAAAATAACTGTAATGCTAAAGTCAAAATAACGATAAAATTAAGACTAAAGTAACTGCAAAACTAAGGATACTAGTAGTTGGGTTGCCTCCCACAAGTGCTTCTTTAATGTCACTAGCTTAACAATTGATTGTTGAATTTTCTTCCTCTTCTTTCAGTTGGTTAAAAGAAATGTCTCCAAGAGGGGAGAGGTGAAAATTAGTGTCCTTGGACTTGAATTTCTCCTAACAAGCTTTCTTTTATTGTTATTAGCTTGATTCACCTTGCTTGTTGGGGGTAGAGGTTGGATTGCTTTTTGTTGGTCTTCTCTTTTTCATGGATACTGTCTTTTATTTCTTGGTCACAATCTCCTTTTTTGTGCTTTCCTTGATTGTCTTTACTTCTTTGATTTCAAAATTTGGGTGTTGTGTGATGGTTGGAGTGTACCCTTCATCAAGAACTTCTTGAATTGGTGGTTCAATAAACTCACCCTCTATGCCACTCTTTACTTTATTGGAGTGTAGATTCTCATAATTATTTTCATCCCTTACAACTTCCTTTATTTGTGCATCTTCCTTCTTTGTTGGTGCATATTCCTCTTTTGTTTTTGCATCTTCCTCTTCTTCCATGAGTGAGGGTGAAAAATTCTCTAATTCACTGGAGTATGAACTCCTTTGATTGATTTTCTCACTTTCTTCCATAGGAACTTGCATTATATCTCTTGGGAAGGAATTTGCTTGTTCCTCTTCCTGGAGCTTGATAATCAACTGCACATATTTCTCTACATTTTTGACACTCGTCCTTATATCATGTATGAATTCTTTCATGTGAAACTCAAGAGCTGATGGTTCTTGATATGAATAAGGAGATGGTGACTCTTGATATGAATAAGGAGATGGTGGCTCTTGATATGAATAAGAAAGAGATGATGGTTCTTGATAAGAGTAAAAAGAGGATGATTCTTGGTATGAATAGGGAGATGATGGCTTTTGATATGGGTAGAAAGATATGATGGTTCTTGATATGGATAGAGAGGTGATGGTTCTTGGTATGAATATGGAGATGGTGATTCTTGATAGTTAGAACATGGAGCACTGAAGTTTCTTTGGTTTTGACTTTGCCAACTAAAATTCGGGTAGTTCCTCCATCCACAATAATAAGAATCACTCCGTGGGTGTGAGTAGTAACCCATGTGATATCTCTCCATTATTTTTCCTTAGCACAAAATACCAAACAGAATTAAACGCACCATGTGGTAAACAGGCAAGCAAAGAAGAAAGAACATAAAGAAAAATAAAAATAATAGAAAAAAATGAAAATAAAATAAAATATAAAAGAAAACGAAATAAAAGAAAAACAGAATAAAGAAAATAAACTGAGTAAAAAAAATAATAAAATAAAATAACTAATAAACAAAACGGAGTATAAAATTCAAAGTCAATAACTAAAATAACTAGGAAGAGTAAAACAACTAAGGGGACACCAAACTTAATTTCAGAAATTAAGAGAAAAAAATTAAATAAAATAAATCAAAATATTTTTTTAATTAAAGACAAAAATAAAATAAAACTAATAAAATATAGGAAGATAAAAAAAATTAATCATGGACAGAAACAAAACGAAAATAAAAAAAAATAAAAATAAAAAGCAAAATAAAAAAGGAAAGGACATCAGTTTTGAAAAGAATCAAAAGTAAAAAGAAGTAAAATCAAAGAGGGGATGGGAAACGAAAAGCAAAAAAAAATTAAAGGAAAAAAATGAAAATAGAAATTAATAATACTAAAATAAAACTAATTAAAAGAAAAATTATTTAATCTAAGCAATCAAACAACGAGTAGTTGCCAATCACAATCAATCCCCGGCAACGACGCTAAAAACTTGGTGCGAAATTTAAATTCACAAACTAACCGGCAAGTGCACCGAGTCGTTTCAAGTAATACTTCACATGTTCACATGAGTGAGGGTCGATCCCACGAGGATTGATGGATCAAGCAACAATGGTTAAGTTATTGGCTTAGTCAGACAAACAGAAAATGGTGTTGAAGGTTCAAAAGCATTAAGAGTAAATTCAGAATATCAGAAAGCAAGCAGTAAATAAGTTGTGAATAATATATGGAGAAACAGTTAATGTTTCAAAGATATCTATTTTCTGGATTGACTTTTCTTATTAACTATTTTAATCATGCAAGATTTAATTCATGGCAAACTATATGTGACTAAACCCTAATTCTTTAGACCTTTTTAGTCTCTTCTAAAATTCATCAACCACCAATTCCTTAGTCACTTAATTCCAATTAGAGGGTGAAGTTCAATTCTAGTTTATATGCCACAAAAATCCTAATTACCCAAATATAAGAGGATTATATGTCACGTATCCCGTTAAGTCCAAATACTTAGTAGTTTAGGAGAATTTATTTTCAAGCTGTTGTTCAAGTAAAGAGCTTTTTCAAGTTATACAAGAACTCAAGTAGAACAAGTGTCATACTTTCGTTCCACCCAAATTCATAAGATAAAGAGCGAAAATAATTCTTGAAATAATAATCAGTAAATAAATAAAAATAGAAAAATAATAGTATCAATCCATACAATATAGACAGAGCTCCTAACCTTAACAGTGGAGGTTTAGTTGCTCATGGTTCAGAGAGAAAAACTAGGATTTTAAAAACTGTAAATTGCGGAATGAGGTAGAAGAGAAGAGATTCTGGCCCGAAGGACTGATTCTTTTTCCTTTTATATCTAATCCTAATTAATTTAAAATATATTTCCTAAAACTAAAATAATATCTTTTCCTAATTATAAATAAAATAAAAGTTTAACCAAAATAAATTAATTGATTCTCGTAGCCTTTGGAATGCATTGGGGACCACTCCTTCATTAAGGTCCACGATGAACTTGAGAATTCCCAAGTTCAGCGTGGAGGAGGCAGTGGCTAAACTTGTGCTTTTTCTTGAGTCCACGCTGAACTTGGATTAACTAAAGTTCAGCGCGTGGAGTGATGCGCGCAAACTTTCTTTGGAGCTTTTGATATGGCGCTGAATTTGGAGTTTCTCAAGTTTAGCGTAGGGTTGTACGTATGAAATGGAAGAAAAGGGTATACTATTATATATCGTTGGAAAGCTCTGAAAGTTGGCTTTTCAATGTCGCTAGAATCACGTCAATTGGACCTCGATAGCTCAAGTTATTCCGGTTTGAGTGAAAGGAGGTCGGGGTTGACAGCATCATTCGCTTTCTTCCTTTTCTGCTACAAAACTCCGTCAAATCCATCCGAATGCTACCTGAAATAAACAAAAATTACAAACAACTCAAAGTAGCATTCATAGTGGCTAAAGGTAATTAAATCTTGATTAAACTCAACAATTTGAATGCAAATTCACTAGGAAAAGATAGAAAGGATGCTCACGCATCAGGATATAAAGAAGAGTCGAATGAAGTGAGATTACTTAGGGGTCTGAATCAGCAATTTTCAATAGTAAGGTCTCAAATCATGCTGATGAATGGCAAAGCTCTATTGTTTAGCTCTAAGAATGAGAGAATGGAGAACTCAAGTACTTCTTCTAGAGGAAGAGGTAGAAGAGAAAGAGGAGCTTCTAGGAGAAATGGCAGAGGTATTAAACAGTGTTTACACTGTAGCAAGAATGGTCATATGGCTAATACATGTTACAAAAAACATGGATATCCTCCACATTACAAGAGCAATGGCTTAGGTTCATCAATCAATAATGTGGTTGTAAAGGAGGCAGATGCAGAATAGCAACCAAAACCAAAAGGATAGTGATGTTAAACCGGATTTTAATTTGAGCTCAGGACAGAAAGAAGCATTACTTACTTTCTTGACTCAGCAAGATTCACAATCAAAGCATAGCTGGTGTGCAGAAATTGTGATTACACTTTGATTATGTAAAATTCATTGCTCTTTCTTTCCCTGGTGATGGCGCCAAAAACATGATGCCAATACCATGGTTCACAACTTCGCACAACTAACCAGCAAGTGCACTGGGTCGTCCAAGTAATACCTTACGTGAGTAAGGGTCGAATCCCACGGAGATTGTTGGTATGAAGCAAGCTATGGTCACCTTGTAAATCTCAGTCAGGCGGATATAAAATAGTAATGGGGTTTTCGAAATTGATTAATAAAATAGGGATAGAAATACTTATGTAAATCATTGGTGAGAATTTCAGATAAGCGAATAGAGATGCTTTCGTTCTTCTGAACCTCTGCTTTCCTGCTATCTTCATCCAATCAGTCTTACTCCTTTCCATGGCTGGCTTTATGTAATGCATCACCATTGTCAATGGCTACTTTCGGTCTTCTCTCGGGAAAATGATCCAAATGCCCTGTCACGGCTCGGCTAATCGTCTGGAGGCATCACCCTTGTCAATGATTACATCCTATCCTCTCAGTGAAAATGGTCAACGCACCCTGTCACGGCACGGCTATTCATCTGTCGGTTCTCGATCATGCTGGAATAGGATTTACTATCCTTTTGCGTCTGTCGCTACGCCCAGCAATTGCGAGTTTGAAGCTCGTCACAGTCATTCAATCATTGAATCCTACTCGGAATACCACAGACAAGGTTTAGACTTTCCGGATTCTCTTGAATGCCGCCATCATTCTAGCTTACACCACGAAGATTCTGATTAAGAGATCTAAGAGATACTCATTCAATCTAATGTAGAACGGAAGTGGTTGTCAGGCACGCGTTCATAGGGAATGATGATGATTGTCACGTTCATCACATTCAGGTTGAAGTGCGAATGAATATCATAGAAGCGAAATAAGATGAATTGAATAGAAAACAGTAGTACTTTGCATTAATCTTTGAGGAACAGCAGAGCTCCACACCTTAATCTATGGAGTGCAGAAACTCTACCGTTGGAAAATACATAAGTGAAAGGTCCAGGCATGGCCGAATGGCCAGCCCCTCTGATCTAAGAACCAGGCGTCCAAAGATGATTCCCAAGATTCAAAGATGTCTAATACAATAGTAAAAGGTCCTATTTATAATAAACTAGCTACTAGGGTTTACAAAAGTAAGTAATTGATGCATAAATCCACTTCCGGGGCCCACTTGGTGTGTGCTTGGGCTGAGCTTAAGTGTTGCACGTGTAGAGGTCCTTCTTGGAGTTGAACACCAGCTTTTGTGCCAGTTTGGGCGTTGAACTCCACTTTGCAGCTTGTTTCTGGCGCTGGACGCCAGAATTGGGCAGAGAGCTGGCGTTGAACGCCAGTTTGTGTCATCTAAACTTGGACAAAGTATGGACTATTATATATTGCTGGAAAGCCCTGGATGTCTACTTTTCAACGCAATTGGAAGCGCACCATTTTGAGTTCTGTAGCTCCAGAAAATCCATTTTGAGTGTAGGGAGGTCAGAATCCAACAGCATCAGCAGTCCTTCTTCAACCTCTAAATCTGATTTTTGCTCAAGTCCCTCAATTTCAGCCAGAAAATACCTGAAATCATAGAAAAACATACAAACTCATGGTAAAGTCCAGAAATGTGAATTTAACATAAAAACTAATGAAAACATCCCTAAAAGTAACTAGATTCTACTAAAAACATACTAAAAACAATGCCAAAAAGCGTATAAATTATCCGCTCATCACAACACCAAACTTAAATTGTTGCTTGTCCCCAAGCAACTGAAAATCAAATAGGATAAAAAGAAGAGAATATACTATAAATTCCAAACTATCAATGAAATATAGCTCCAATCAGATGAGCGGGACTTGTAGCTTTTTGCCTCTTGAATAGTTTTGGCATCTCACTTTATCCATTGAGGTTCAGAATGATTGGCATTTATAGGAACTCAGAGTTCAGATAGTGTTATTGATTCTCCTAGTTCAGTATGATGATTCTTGAACACAACTTCTTTATGAGTCTTGGCCGTGGCCCTAAGCACTTTGTTTTCCAGTATTACCACCGGATACATAAATGCCACAGACACTTAATTGGGTGAACCTTTTCAGATTGTGACTCAGCTTTGCTAAAGTCCCCAATTAGAGGTGTCCAGGGTTCTTAAGCACACTCCTTTTTTTTTTTTGCTTTGGACCTTGACTTTAACCGCTCAGTCTCAAGTTTTCACTTGACACCTACACGCCACAAGCACATGGTTAGGGACAGCTTGGTTTAGCCGCTTAGACCAAGATTTTATTCCTTTAGGCCCTCCTATCCACTGATGCTCAAAGCCTTGGGATCCTTTTTATTTGCCCTTGCCTTTTGGTTTTAAGGGTTATTGGCTTTTTGCTCTTGCCTCTTGGTTTTAAGAGCTTTTGGCTTTTTCTGCTTGCTTTTTTTTTTCTGCAAGCTTTGTTCTTTGATGCTTTTTCTTGCTTCAAGAATCATTTTTATGATTTTTCAGATTATCAAATAACATGTCTCCTAGTCATCATTCTTTTAAGAGCCAACATATTTAACATTCTTAAACAACAACTTCAAAAGACATATGCACTGATCAAGCATACATTCAGAAAACAAGAAGCATTGTCACCACATCAATATAATTAAACTAAGTTCAAGGATAAATTCGAAACTCATGTACTTCTTGTTCTTTTGAATTAAAACATTTTTCATTTAAGAGAGGTGATGGATTCATAGGACATTCATAACTTTAAGACATAGTTACTAACTACTAATGATCATGTAATGAAGACACAAACATAGATAAGCACATAACATAGAAAACGAAAAACAGAAGAAATAAGAACAAGGAATGAATCCACCTTAGTGATGGTGGCGTTTCCTTCTTGAGGAACCAATGATGTCTTTGAGCTCTTCTATGTCTCTTCCTTGTCTTTGTTGCTCCTCCCTCATTGCTTTTTGATCTTCTCTTATTTCATGGAGGATGATGGAGTGCTCTTGATGTTCCACCCTTAGTTGTTCCATATTGGAACTCAATTCTCCTAGGGAGGTGTTGATTTGCTCCCAATAGTTTTGTGGAGGAAAATGCATTTGAGGCATCTCCGGGATCTCATGGTGATGAGCTTCATACGCCTCTTAAGCTCCATGAATGGGCTCTCTTGCTTGCTCCATCTTTTTCTTAGTGATGGGCTTGTCCTCTTTAATGAGGATATCTCCCTCTATGTCAACCCCAGCCGAATTGCATAGGTGGCAAATGAGGTGAGGAAAGGCTAACCTTGCCATAGTGGAGGACTTGTCAGCCACCTTGTAGAGTTCTTGAGGTATAATCTCATGAACTTCCACCTCTTCTCCAATCATGATGCTATGGATCATGATGGCCCGGTCTATAGTAACTTCAGACCGGTTGCTAGTGAGAATGATTGAGCATTGAATGAACTCCAACCATCCTCTAGCTACAGGCTTAAGGTCCAGTCTTCTTAGTTGAACCGGTTTGCCTTTTGAGTCAATTTTCCATTGAGCTCCTTCTACACATATGTCCATAAGGACTTGGTCCAACCTTTGATCAAAGTTGACTCTCCTTGTATAGGGGCGTACGTTCTCTTCCATGTTTGGCAAGTTGAACGCCAACCTCACATTTTCCGGACTAAAATCTAAGTATTTCCCCCGAACCATTGTAACATAGTTCTTTGGATCCGGGTTCTTACTTTGATCATGGTTCTTGGTGATCCATGCATTGGCATAGAACTCTTGAACCATTAGGATGCCGACTTGTTGGATGGGATTTGTTAGAACTTCCCAGCCTCTTCTTTGAATTTCATGTCGGATCTCCGGATACTCATTTCTTTTGAGTTTGAAAGGGACCTCGGGGATCACCTTCTTCTTGGCCACAACATCATAGAAGTGGTCTTGATGGGCTTTGGAGATGAACCTTTCCATCTCCCATGACTCGGAGGTGGAAGCTTTTGTCTTCCCTTTTCCTTTTCTAGAGGATTCTCCGGTCTTAGGTGCCATCAATGGTAATGGAAAAACAAAAAGCTTATGCTTTTACCACACCAAACTTAGAATTTTGCTCGCCCTCGAGCAAGAGAAGAAAGAATAGATGAAGAAGAAGAAGAAATGGAGGAGAGGGAGAAGGGGTTGTGTTTCGGCCAAGAAGAGAAGAGAGGGTTGTATTGTGTGAAAATGAGGAAGAGTGGAGGGTTATATATAGGGATGGGAGGGGGTGGAGTTTCAACCATTTAGGGTGGGTTTGGGTGGGAAATTGATTTTGAATTTTGAAGGTAGTTGGAGTTTATGAGGTAGGTTTATGGGGATGAGTGGGTGGATGTGAGTGGTGAGGAGGTGATGGGGAAGAGAGATTGAGGTGATTGGTGAAGGGTTTTGGGGAAGAGTGTTTATGGGATTTTGTGAAAGAGAGTGGTGAGGGGTGAGAAGAAGTGAGTGGAGGTAGGTGGGGATTCTGTGGGGTCCACAGATCCTGAGGTGTTCAAGGATTTACAACCTTGCACCAAATTAGGCATGTAAAATGCCCTTGCACACAACTCTGGGCGTTCAGCGCCAGGTTGGTGCCCATTTTGGGCGTTCAATGCCCATTTGTTGCCCATTTCTGGCGTTGAACACCAGAACCATGCTTGTTCTGGGCGTTCAGCGCCAGCTCCTCTCCAGGGTGCAATTCTGGCGTTCAGCGCCCAGATGATGCCCATTTTGGGCGTTCAGCGCCCAGATACTGCCCATTTTGGGCGTTCAGCGCCAGAACCATGCTCTGTTCTGGCGTTGAACGCCAGGCAGATGCTTCCTCCAGGGTGTGATTTTTCTTCTGCTGTTTTTGATTCCGTTTTCAATTTTTATATTTATTTTGTGACTCCTCATGATCATGAACCTATAAAGACATATAACTAAGAAAAATATAGTTAGATAAATAGAAATTGGGTTGCCTCCCAACAAGCGCTTATTTAATGTCAATAGCTTGACAGTGGGCTCTCATGGAGCCTCACAGATGTTCAGAGCATTGTTGAGACTCCCCCAACACCAAACTTAGAGTTTGGATATGGGAGTTCAACACCAAACTTAGAGTTTGGTTGTGGCCTCCCAACACCAAACTTAGAGTCTGACTGTGGGGGCTTTGGTTGACTCTGCTTTGAGAGAAGCTTTTTCTGCTTCCTCTCCATGGATGCAGAGAGAGATCCTTGAGTTGTAAACACAAAGTTGTTCTTATTTAATTGAAGGATCAATTCTCCTCTGTCCACATCAATCACAGCTCTTGCTGTGGCTAGGAAAGGTCTTCCTAGGATGATGGATTCATCCTCTTCCTTTCCAGTATCCCGGACTATGAAATCAGCAGGGATGTAAAGGCCTTCAACCTTTACTAACACGTCCTCTACTTGTCCATAAGCCTGTTTTCTTGAATTATCTGCCATCTCTAATGAGATTCTAGCAGCTTGCACCCCATAGATTCCCAGCTTCTCTATTACAGAGAGGGGCATGAGGTTTATTCCTGAACCAAGGTCACACAGAGCCTTAAAGATCATGGTGCCTATGGTACAAGGTATTATGAACTTTCCAGGATCCTGTCTCTTCTGAGGCAATGTCAGTTGATCCAGATCACTTAGTTCATTGGTGAACAAGGGATGTTCATCTTCCCAAGTTTCAATACCAAATAATTTGGCATTCAGCTTCATGATTGCACCAAGAAACTTGGCATTTTGCTCTTCGATGACATCCTCATTCTCTTCAGAAGAGGAATACTCATCAGAGCTCATGAATGGCATAAGGAGGTTCAATGGAATCTCTATGGTCTCTAGATGAGTCTCAGATTCCTTTGGTTCCTCAGAGGGAAACTCCTTATTGATCACTGGACGTCCCAGGAGGTCTTCCCCCTTGGGATTCATGTCCTTTCCTTCCCTTACAGGTTCGGCCATGGTGCTTATGTCAATGGCCTTGCACTCTCCTTTTGGATTCTCTTCTGTATTGCTTGGGAGAGTACTAGGAGGGATTTCAGTGATCCTTTTACTCAGCTGGCCCACTTGTGCTTCCAAATTTCTAATGGAAGACCTTGTTTCATTCATGAAACTTACAGTGGCCTTGGATAGATCAGAAACTAAGTTTGCTAAATTAGAAGTATTTTGTTCAGAGTTCTCTGTCTGTTGCTGAGTGGATGATGGAAAAGGTTTATTATTGTTAAACCTGTTTCTTCCACCATTATTAAAGCCTTGTTGAGGCCTTTGATCCTTCCATGAGAGATTTGGATGATTTCTCCATGATGGGTTATAGGTGTTTCCATAAGGTTCACCTAAGTAATTCACCTCTGCTATTGCAGGGTTTTCAGGATCATAAGCTTCTTCTGCATAAGAAGCCTCTTGAGTACTGTTGGATGCAGCTTGCATTCCATTCAGACTCTGAGAAATCATATTGACTTGCTGAGTCAATATTTTGTTCTGAGCCAATATGGCATTCAGAGTATCAACTTCAAGAACTCCCTTCTTCATAGGCGTCCCATTACTCACAGGATTCCTCTCAGAAGTGTACATGAACTGGTTATTAGCAACCATATCAATGAGTTCTTGAGCTTCTGCAGGCGTTTTCTTTAGGTGAATGGATCCACCTGCAGAAGTATCCAATGACATCTTTGATAGCTCAGATAAACCATCATAGAATATATCCAGGATGGTCCATTCTGAAAGCATGTCAGAAGGACACTTTTTGGTCAGCTGCTTGTATCTTTCCCAAGCTTCATAGAGGGATTCACCTTCTTTCTGTCTGAAGGTTTGAACATCAGCTCTAAGCTTGCTCAGCTTTTGAGGAGGAAAGAACTTGGCTAAGAAAGCCGTGACCAGCTTATCCCAAGAGTTCAGGTTGTCTTTAGGTTGAGAGTCCAACCATATTCTAGCTCTGTCTCTTTCAGCAAAAGGGAAAAGCATGAGCCTGTAGACTTCAGGATCTACTTCATTAGTCTTAACAGTATCACAGATCTGCAAGAATTCAGTTAAGAACTGAAAAGGATCTTCAGGTTCTGGATCAGCTTTAACAAGAATGTCTTTTTCTCTGTCCCTGCTCATAAGAAAGAGAAGAGAAAAAGAAAAGAAGAGGAATCCTCTATGTCACAGTAAAGAGGTTCCTTATTGTTAGTAGAAGAAGAAAAGGAATAGGGGTGAAGAAAAATGAAGAATCCAAACACAAGGGTAAGGATAGGAGCAGTGATGTGAGATGAAGAGAAGTGTTAGTCGATGAATAAATAAATAGAATAGGATGAGAAAGGGAGAGGATTTTCGAAAATAGTTTTTGAAAAAGAGTTAGTAATTTTCGAAAAGTAATTTTGAAAAAGGTTAGAAATTTTCGAAAATGAAAATCAAAAAATTAAAATAATTAGTTAATTAAAAAGAAATTTTTTGAAAAAGGGGGAGATATTTTCGAAAAATAAAGAGAGAGAGTTAGTTAGGTGGTTTTGAAAAAGATAAGAAACAAACAAAAAGTTAGTTAGTTAGTTGAAACAAATTTTGAAAATCAATTTTGAAAAGATAAGGAGATAAGAAGTTAGAGAAGATATTTTGAAATCAAATTTTTGAAAAAAATAAGATAGGAAGATATTTTTGAAAAGATATGATTGAACTTAGTTTTGAAAAAGATTTGATTTTTAAAATCACAATTAATGACTTGATTCACAAGAAATCACAAGATATGATTCTAGAACTTAAAGTTTGAATCTTTCTTAACAAGTAAGTAACAAACTTGAAATTTTTGAATCAAAACATTAATTGGTGATGTTATTTTCGAAAATTTGGTATAAAAATAAGAAAAATATTTTTGAAAAATGTTTTTAGAATTTTCGAAAATAACTAAGAAAATTGAAAAAGATTTGATTTTTGAAAAAGATTTTGAAAAAGATAAGATTTTTAAATTGAAAATTTGATTTGACTCATAAAAACAACTAGATTTTAAAAATTTTTGAAAAAGTCAAATCTAATTTTCGAAATTTTAAGAGAGAAAAAGGGAAAGATATTTTTTTTTATTTTTGGAATTTTTATGATGAGAGAGAAAAACAAGAAAAATGATGCAATGCATGAGAATTTTAGATCAAAACATGTGATGCATGCAAGAATGCTATGAATGTCAAGATGAACACCAAGAACACTATGAAGATCATGATGAATACCAAGAACATATTTTAGAAAAATTTTTAATGCAAAGAAAACATGCAAGACACCAAACTTAGAATTCTTTAATGCTTAGACACTAAGAATTCAAGAATGCATATGAAAAACAAGAAAAGACACAAAACATGCAAATGCAAAGATCAAACAAGAAGACTTACCAAGAACAACTTGAAGATCATAAAGAACACTATGAATGCATGAATTTTTGAAAAATGCAAGATGAATATGCAATTGACACCAAACTTATAACATGACTCAAGACTCAAACAAGAAACACAAAAAATATTTTTGATTTTTATGATTTTCTAATTTCTTTGTATTTTTTTTTGAAAACAAATGAGAAAATTTTGAAAGATTTTTGAAAAATTTTTGAAAACAAAACAAAAAGAAAATTACCTAACCTGAGCAATAAGATGAACCGTCAGTTGTCCAAACTCGAACAATCCCCGGCAACGGCGCCAAAAATTTGGTGCGCAGAAATTGTGATTACACTTTGATTATGTAAAATTCATTGCTCTTTCTTTCCCTGGTGATGGCGCCAAAAACATGATGCCAATACCATGGTTCACAACTTCGCACAACTAACCAGCAAGTGCACTGGGTCGTCCAAGTAATACCTTACGTGAGTAAGGGTCGAATCCCACGGAGATTGTTGGTATGAAGCAAGCTATGGTCACCTTGTAAATCTCAGTCAGGCGGATATAAAATAGTAATGGGGTTTTCGAAATTAATTAATAAAATAGGGATAGAAATACTTATGTAAATCATTGGTGAGAATTTCAGATAAGCGAATAGAGATGCTTTTGTTCCTCTGAACCTCTGCTTTCCTGCTATCTTCATCCAATCAGTCTTACTCTTTTCCATGGCTGACTTTATGTAATGCATCACCATTGTCAATGGCTACTTTCGATCTTCTCTCGGGAAAATGATCCAAATGCCCTGTCACGGCACGGCTAATCGTCTGGAGGCATCACCCTTGTCAATGGTTACATCATATCCTCTCAGTGAAAATGGTCAACGCACCCTGTCACGGCACGGCTATTCATCTGTCGGTTCTCGATCATGCTGGAATAGGATTTACTATCCTTTTGCGTCTGTCACTATGCCCAGCAATCGCGAGTTTGAAGCTCGTCACAGTCATTCAATCATTGAATCCTACTCGGAATACCACAGACAAGGTTTAGACTTTCCGGATTCTCTTGAATGCCGCCATCATTCTAGCTTACACCACGAAGATTCTGATTAAGAGATCTAAGAGATACTCATTCAATCTAATGTAGAACGGAAGTGGTTGTCAGGCACGCGTTCATAGGGAATGATGATGATTGTCACGTTCATCACATTCAGGTTGAAGTGCGAATGAATATCATAGAAGCGAAATAAGATGAATTGAATAGAAAACAGTAGTACTTTGCATTAATCTTTGAGGAACAGCAGAGCTCCACACCTTAATCTATGGAGTGCAGAAACTCTACCGTTGGAAAATACATAAGTGAAAGGTCCAGGCATGGCCGAATGGCCAGCCCCTCTGATCTAAGAACCAGGCGTCCAAAGATGATTCCCAAGATTCAAAGATGTCTAATACAATAGTAAAAGGTCCTATTTATAATAAACTAGCTACTAGGGTTTACAAAAGTAAGTAATTGATGCATAAATCCACTTCCGGGGCCCACTTGGTGTGTGCTTGGGCTGAACTTAAGTGTTGCACATGTAGAGGTCCTTCTTGGAGTTGAACGCCAGCTTTTGTGCCAGTTTGGGCGTTGAACTCCACTTTGCAGCTTGTTTCTGGCGCTGGACGCCAGAATTGGGCAGAGAGCTGGCGTTGAATGCCAGTTTGCGTCGTCTAAACTTGGGCAAAGTATGGACTATTATATATTGCTGGAAAGCCCTAAATGTCTACTTTCCAATGTAATTGGAAACGCGCCATTTTGAGTTCTGTAGCTCCAGAAAATTCATTTTGAGTGCAGGGAGGTCAGAATCCAACAACATCAGCAGTCCTTCTTCAACCTCTAAATCTGATTTTTGCTCAAGTCCCTCAATTTCAGCCAGAAAATACCTGAAATCACAGAAAAACACACAAACTCGTAGTAAAGTCTAGAAATGTGAATTTAACATAAAAACTAATGAAAACATCCCTAAAAGTAACTAGATTCTACTAAAAACATACTAAAAACAATGCCAAAAAGCGTATAAATTATCCGCCCATCAATAGCATAAACCAGATAACTTCTACCACACTTCCATCAAATCAAGGTATCTCATACATCATATCATGATCAGTTTTTAATAATAATTCATGGTCATAGATTAAAGAGCCATAAACCATGTTGCATATTCTAAAAATTCCTTCAAAAATCTTTATCACATAAGACCAGTCCTCATTAACATGGCTGGTGGCACAACCATGCTAGCAAACTCGGCTGGCACTATAGTGTTTTTAGAACAGTTTCATTTGCTACATATGTTTTATATTCCAACCTTTAAGTTCAACTTGATTTGTGTCAAAGTTTACTGCTGATCTAAAATGCAAATTAATTTTTGATGGTGCTAGGTGTGAAATTTAGGACAAGAATACTTTGAAAACAATTGGTGTAGCTGAGCAAAGGAAGGGACTATATGATTTTGAAAATCTTGTTCCCATTCCAGCTATAGTAGCAACTGCACTCACATCCACATCACATACAAGTCCTGATGCACATTATTCACACACTGCACTCCTAATTCATGATGCAATATTGCATTTTAGGTTAGGTCATTTACTAGACAATAGAATAAATGTAATGCAAAAATTGTATAATGACATGACACATTCAGCTTCAAGCAAGCCATGCGATTCATGCCATTATGCAAAATAGAAACGGTTGCCCTTTGTTTCTAGAATTTCAAAGAGTGATAATAAATTTGACATTGTTCACATGGATATTTGGAGACCTATCAACACTACATATATTCTAGATAACAAGTACTTTCTAACTGTAGTTGATGAAAAAATAGATACATTTGGCTTTATTTCATGAAAATCAAAGTTAAAGTTTTACAATTAATAAATGTGTTCATTCAAATTATTGAAAATCAATATGGAGTCACAACTAAAAGGCTTAGATTAGATAATAGGCTTGAATTTTGATTAACATAGTACTATGCCTCTAAAGGAATCATTCACCAAATTAGTTGTGTTAAAACTCCACAACAAGATGGCACTGTAGAACAGAAACATTAACACATTTTAGAGGTAACTCGCACGTTGATGTTCCATGCTAACATGCCAAAAAAATTATGAAATCTTGCAGTTGGGTATGCTATTCATATTATTAATAGAATACCAAGCAAATTATTGAAAAATCAATAACCATATCAAATTCTAAAATATAAGATACCTAACATTTCTTACTTGAGAGTTTTTGGCTGTTTGGTGTATGCCTCTACATTTGTCAGTCTTAGAACCAAACTGGATGCCAAAGCTAGAAAATGTGTGTTTTTAGACATTAAAGAAGGAGTTAAAGGCTATATACTATATGATGTGAACTAGAAATATATTTGTCTTTAGAAATGTCTTCTTCTATGAAAATACGTTTCCTTTTTCAGAAGTTTTCCAGCACCCTACCTAGAGCGATCGAAATAAGTATTCTGCATCTCACACACATGTGCAGCATTTAGGTTTTTTTGATGATCCTTGGCTCACAATTTCGAATAATGCACCAACATTTTTCACAAATAGTGATTTGGTGTAATAGATTCTGCATCTCATGTTTTAGATAGACACACAATGTATCACACAACTTTAGATACACAACCTCAAAATTCTACACAGCCAGAGAATAGTAGGAACATTCATACAATGCATAACATACAATCACAAACACTTAGAAGATCATCTAAAAAAAAGAAAAGACCTTTTTACCTCACTGATTTTCGCTACATGACAACTTCATCACAACAACTAGACACCAACTGTCCTTCAATTTCTTGTAATATTTCACAGCAGTCTCATTTGTAATTTTTAGAAGATAATCTTGAATTCATACATGAACAAGCACATAATTTCTTTGAACAATCATCAATCCTATTTTTTGGGTCAAAATTCATAAATACATTAGCACCTTGCATACCAATGCATGAGTCTTCTCTTCAATTACAGAATCCTCCCTTAAACTTGTAACGACCTAACTTCTAGCCCGTCATGACCAAGGCTAGCAGCTAGGCGCTACTATTCAGTTGACTTTAGGGACTCTAGACCATATATCAAGTACATACATATGAGTCCGTTGCGTTACCCAAGAATATCGTTTCTAGTCGAGCATGTGGGAATAATTGTAAGTTAAGTAGATAACACAAGGAAGAGATAAGCATCGCAAAGCATAATCATAGCATACATAAAATGCCCGTAGGCTTAGTTGATTATATAACCCAAGTTCATACTTAACTGCTTATTATAATATATACATACTCCATTATTTATACTTACAGGCCCCGGCTCACAAGAGCCACCCTAGTCTGGGACCCGCTCTACTTATTAAATATATACAAAAGAGTTAGCCCTCCGAAAATTCTATCCAGAGCAAGGGCAAAGACCACTACTACTACTACCACTACCACTACTACTACCACTACCACTACCACTACCACTACCACTGATATTGGATATCTGGAAGTTGCTGACACATTATACTGAAACGAGAGAATCACTCTGACGTGTCCGTGATGTTGTTGCTGCTCACATCCTCAGTGGAGTCCTCCTTCCCGGTCTCGAAAGAACTAGAGTACAGGTCTGTCATCATCTGATCGATCCACACCTCTGAGCTATATGCTGATGAAGGTACGGACCAAGAGCTCTCGAGAACCCTTGGCCTATTAAACCTTGGCTCGGCTGTGGGGGATGGTGGTAAAGCGTCGGGCATAGGAATATCGGAGACCACTTGATCCTCATTAGGGTTGAACCATGGTTGGTACTTGGGTATATCAACGATCGGGGACTCCGGTATCAGCTCTGCCACGTTCAGGGGATAAGGCAAGAAAGGATACCAGCCTCTACCGGGGTGAAGCTTGGATAGCAGTGTGTCATAGGGCCTATCAGGATCAAAACTCCTGCCTGAGCAAAGGGTGAGAGAAAGAATGGTCGGGAAGGTAGTAGTTATGTGTATGCAGATTATCCCAAAACACCGCGCTCCCGTTTTGGGGTCCACGTAGTTGCTGTACGTTGGGTACTCAAAGAAGATCATGCCGGTCCCCATCTGCGGAAATGGAAAAGGGGGTGAAAACCTAAAGTTTCCAGCAAAGTACTATACGAAAAACTTGAGGGGTCCGTAGCCTAAGTCTAATCTTTTACAAGGTCACAACAATAATCAGTCATACAAACAAATGCAACCACAAGTAAAGAATGACCTTAAAATCAGTCATACAAATACAGTCGCGACACTAGTAAAGAATGACCTTAAAATACAAGGTGCTCCTGTAAGTAACAGTCCGTATGGCAGACGTTCCCATGTTCATATAGTCTCTGGCCATGCAAGATGGAAGTCCACTCTGCCAGGTATCTCTTAACACCTTGGAGTTTACAGTTTCTTTTTTCGTGGCACATCTCAACAAAATTTATTTTTAAGGAAATTCTCTGCCCTTCTTTTATAAAGACTTGTGCATGGTTCTTTCTTAATGTATCTCAACCTTGTTACATTTTAACATTTTGTCTTTTTTACTTAACTTCTCTTTTACCGTTTTTGTTAGATTTTTAATGACGCTTTTACCACTAATGTTATTATTTTACCATTATATCTTCATATTTTTCTCATAAACCTTGTATCCTTCATTAAGTTTATTAATCATTTTTATTTTGTGCTTTATACCTAAAAATTTTCATTTTTGTCCTAAGTGTTCTGGTTTTACCGTTTAACCTTTTTAGCATAAAAATTTTACCGGATTAATCCTAATAATTTTCTATAACCAAAATTACTCCTAATATTTTTATTAAAAGCCAATTTTTACCATTTAGGAACTTGAAAACCAATTTACCCTTTATTAATTTATTTACTTGCTCTAATTATCGTTTTTTATCGTTTTAACCCTAACTTTTACTAAAACTTTTATTTAGGTGTAAAATTTTATTTTAAATATAATTTTGACCCAAATAGTTTATACAATTATTATTTGGTTCCTAAACCTATTAAATTTAGAATTTTACTTATATCTTGTCTATATTATATTTTTAACCTCCTTTTTACTCGAAAATGACCATAACACCAGTTTTATTTGTACCTACTTGTTCCATAGAATTAAAAATATTTTTCTAACTACTTTTAAACTCTTTTTTACTATAATTTTCGGACTCTTAGTGACTAAAATTTTCAGAGGTACACTTTTTGCATTTTTCTTCACTTGTGTGACATTTAAAGCTTGAAACGTAAACCTCAAGTGCTTCAATATTTTTGGCTGTTACCGTACAAAATATTGAGGCAATTATATAATATATTACACATATTTAGTAAGGGAAAATAGCGGTAACTCACAGAATTTTTAGAATTTCAAAATAAGCACAAATTCCCCACAAAGTGGTTCATGTAAACACCGAAAGTAAGTACAAACATATTCTAACTAATCCTAACCCTTAGATTTTATTTAATTCAGTTATTAAACTTTTTACATGCTAGAAATTTTGCACACAAAGGCAGAAACACAGCTAGTCGTAGTGCAGTTTCATTTTTTTGGCCGAAAGTGTCGCAAAAACGTCAAAATTCAACCACTTTGAGCTAAAATTTCTCTAACTCCTTAGGTGTGCTCCATGGGTGCTTCAAGAGGAGTTTTATATACATGGAGGAGAGTGAGAATTTATCATGGCTACTGTTGAAAAAAATAGAGAATGAAAGGAAAAGGAACAATAATCTACTTGCCAAAATTTCGGTATAAACACAAGAATTAGCAAAAATGGGCAAAGGTTTGTGTTTGTATGGCTTGAGTCCTTGAAGAACACTTGAAGAACAATGTAAGAACAGTGAGAAATAAGGGCTGGGATGTGGAGGAGAGGTGCATAATTTACTCTCTCTTTCTTACTCTAAAACATGGTAAAAAGGTAACAAAATGCATAAAGTGTTTTTGAATTTTGTGACCAATGCTTCCTTAAATAAAAAAAAATCAAAGTCTTGATGAATTTATGATGGTAAAAGAGGCTGAAGTTTTTGTGATCAAGGGTTGGGCTTTAATGAATAAGGGGCGTGAAAATGAGGAAGCTTGGTCAGCATTTGCGCATCGAGCTTATATGCAATTAACCGAAGTTAGTTACTCGAGGTTAAAAACACAACAGAGAGGGGTGAGGCTGAGATAATCTCGGTCCAGAGGTTAAGAGAGAGGAGAGAGTTTTTTGGAAAACAAGTAAGAGGATTCGAAGTCTCTAGGAGTCGTTTGCAGAATACAAGCCATAAATTTGGTTCGGGTAACTTTTATCGTGCGGTAAAATAATTAATGACTAATATTTATTCTTAAAGAAGTAAATCATGGAAGGATGACTAATATAAGTTTAGAGACACATTTACTTGGGTAGAAATTATTTTTACCACTGGTTCAAAGGTTTTCGGTTACTAGAGTTTTTCTCGGCGCACGCAAAACCGTCACTAAAAGTAATTTTGGCCTTATTAATGGCATTTTCTATTTAATTTTTTATTTTTTTCATTTTTTAATCTTTGTTTTTTTCACCATTGGCCCTGCTTCACTATTTCTTATTGGGCCGCGGTTCAGAATTTTGCAGGATAAATTTTAAAATAGTAAAAAAAGTCTATTTACCAAAAATCAGGTTCTTACAAAACCAGCTCATACACAAAGAGCCTAAAAGCTATGCTAAGGCCATCTGTGATCAAAACTGGCAAGAAGCAATTAATGTGAAACTTGCTGCTTTAAAGTAGAATAATACTTGGACTTTAACATCACTCCTTGTTGCCAAAAGAGCAGTGGGCTGCAAATGGGTATTCAAGTTGAAATTGAGAGCTGATGGTTCCATAGAAAGATAAAAAGCGAGGCTTGTTGCTCAAGGATTTACCCGAACGGTTAGTATTGACTACTTTAAAACTTTTAGCCGATTCATAAAAATGAATACACTGCGCATTATTTTGTCCATTGCTACTGTAAGAAACGGGTTTGTGCACCAGATAGATGTCAACACAGCTTTCTTACATGGGGATTTAGTTGAAAAGGTCTACATGAGCCCTCTCCCCCCAGGCTCCCTTTTCCAACACCAAACATGGTTTGCAGATTGAGTCATTCACTTTATGGGTTGAAACAGGCAAGCAGGTAGTAGAACACTAAACTCATCTCTACGTTACTGAAGGCTGGTTATGCTCAGTCCAAACATGACTACAGTTTATTCACCAAATTTTTTGGTTCCGGTTTGACTGCAGTTTTAGTGTATGTCAATTATCTCCTCTTAGTAGGGGATGACATGAATGAAATTACAACTTTAAAATAGCATCTCCATGACTTGTTCAAAATCAAGGACATTGGAGAATTGAAGTTCTTCTTGGGATTAGAGGTGAATCGATGTAAGAGGGGGATTCGGCTATGTTAAAGGAAGTACTGCCTCAATCTAATCAAGGAATATAGCTTGCTAGACACTAAATCTGCCTCAACTCCTATGGACTACACTCAAAAGTTGGCAAAGACCTCAGGGACACCACTCACATTAACTACTGAATATAGAAGATTGGTTGGAAAATTGATTTATCTAACTAACACCAGAATAAAAATTAGTTATGCGGCAGGAAAGTTGAGCCAATTTTGAGGCAGCCCTTTGAGTACTGAAATACCTCAAAGGGACACCATCCTTGGGGTTGATATTTTCTGCTCAAACTGACATAGAACCAACAGGTTTTTCTGACAGTGACTGGAGAATCTGTCCCGACACATGAAGATCGATATCTGGCTATTGTTTTTTTATAAGAACCTCAATAGTCTCTTGAAAAAGTAAGAAGCAAGGGACAGTGGCAAGCTCATCATGTGAAGCTGAGCACAGAGCACTTACCATGACAACTAGAGAAGCCCAGTGGATCACATACATACTAAATGATTTGCAAATTGAACTAAGAAAGTTGATTGCAATTTATTGTGACATACAGCCAATCGGCCCTTCATGTTGCAACCAATCCAACATTTCATGAGAAGACCAAGCGCATAGAAATTGATTGCCATGTTGTAAGAGACAAATGGCAAGAGCAAATGACCAAGTTACAGCTGATTTTGACTACAAATCAGACAACAAATATTGGGTGAGATAAACCTTCTATTATAGTAGCTGAGTTGTTGTATAGTAGTTAAGTAGTTGTATAATTAGTTGGTTAGAGAAACTGATGTGGCAAGTTAGTTATTGTACCGAAATAGGGAGAGTTAGTTATAGTTCTTCTTCTAGAAGGTTAGTAAGCAGTGAACACTATTTATATCAGAATGTGTAAACAAACTCAGTTAGAAAAAATTCATAGAAATGAAGTATAATGATTTGAACCTTCTCTCTTTAGTCATGGTTCTTCACAGCAATATTTTTCATGAAATTTTCTTCACTAACTCTCTGGAGCTCACCAATTTTAACACATGATACAAGTATTTTAGATATTAAATTGACACTCTAAAAATGCAGTTTTTATCGTGAGATTTTTTGTCAAAAAAATTTCTTTCTATTACAATAGAAATTACTGTTAGAATTTTCGACGATAATAATAAAATTTAGAAAGTAAGAGAAATTATCTCTGAAATTAAAAATTTGACATTAAATCCAACAAAAATTTAGCACCAAAATGCTTCCACTTAATTTGGTGCGAGTATTACCATAAGAGTTTTAGTCGAATTTCTGGCAATAATGATGAGACAAAATTTTTCGGGCTGTCGAATTTTTATGCGATGTTAAGATAAAATGATACATTTCATTTGATAAAGCAATTATCATCATATTTTTTTATTAGAGTAAATGATCAAATTAGTCTCTAAAAGATCACTTGTTCTTTAAATTGGTCCTGAAATATTTTTTTAATCAAATTCGTCTTTTAAAGATTTTAAAATAGTCATGTTAGTCCTTCCATCACTTTATTTGTTGATGGTGTCAAAATTTGTTAATGTGTCATATTAAGTAACACCCCAACACACATTTAGGAGTTTTAATTGATTATTAATATGATTAGTTTATGAAATTAGATCAAATCAAAATCTAATTGAGAGGAGAACTTGAAGCATTTGAATCCCTCAATTTGAGGTTATTTTGATCTAATTATAAACTAATCATGTTAATATTCAATTAAGACTCCTAAGTGTGTGTTAGGGTGTCACTTAACATGTAACATCATTAGTAAATTTTGACACTATCAACAAACAAAATGACAAAAGGACTAATATGAGTAATTTAAAATCTTTAAAGAACGAATTTGATTAAAAAAATCTTTCAGGAACCAATTTGAAAAATAAATGATTTTTTAAAGACTAATTTAACAATTTACTCCATTAAAAAATTACGATAACAATCATAAATTTAAAAGAAGCGCACTTCCCCTTCATTCTTGAACCCTCACTTCTTTCTCAAGCTGCCTCACTCCATTGTTGAAATTTCCACTTCTTCCCAAAACAAGTTACTTCCAGTCCCACCGCCACTGCGTCGTTGAAAACTTCCTCTTTTTCTTGCCCCCTCTCTTTCCTCTCTTCAAAATAATATTATTACATATTATATTTATAATATTATCGATTAATTTACTAATAAAAAGTTTAGTATTTAAAATTCAAGATTTATGATTTGATACTTAAGATATATATTTATTTTTTTATAATTTTTATATTTATAAAATTTAATGTAATATTAGTGCATATTATATCTTTAATATTATTAATTAATTTAGTTATCTTAATTTTAGGATTTAGAGTGGTATATTGTTTAAGACTTGGGGTATAGATTTTTTTTTAAAATTCATAAGGTTAATGTAATATTAGTACATATTATATCTATAATATTATCGACTAATTCATTTATCAAAATGATATTGTTTCACTCGATTTTTAGTAAACTCGACAGGGTGTCGAATCGAGCATGTATCAGGATCCCAGTTTGGAGAGCAGATACGACTCCTCTGAAAAGAGGGAGCTCAACCTGAGAATTATTTAGTATTTGTATCGAGATGAACTGCGTCGAACTATTAGTGGCAAGTTATAACAAATAAAATGGAAATATGTGAAATGAATAAAAGAGAACTTTGAATAAATAAAAATGTAAGTGAAATGAAAATTAATAGAACAACGAATAACAATGAAATATTTAAAACAAAGAAATTAAAAGAAAGAAAAATAAATGATAATAAAATAAAATGGATTCCTAACACTTACATGCACTTGTACTCCATGGTCTTCTATTGCGTCAGTGAGGCTAAGAATTTTTACAGAGTTTTGTGTAATGATTTAGTATTTTTTTTTTATTAAAGTCCCTGAACTCTTCTGGATTCTTCCTATTTATAGATCATAAGAATAAACTTACTTCAGAAGGATCTTGACCACGACCTAGTTCCTCCTTTTTCTTAGATCATGACCTTGTCTTGACCCTGAAAAATCTTCATAGTGGCTTCCCCATGTTCTGTCTTGCCTTGGCCTCCAAACTCCACATTCTTACATCATGTCCACTTTTAACCACGTGGTGTATCTGGTTTCAACCCCATTGCTCGACTTTCCTCAAATCATCAAACCCTCAACTTCGATTAATTCCCATCGTAGTCGAAGGTGGATCTCGCTATAGCCAAATATTCGAGCCATTAATTGTATTTTGACCTCCTATGAATCGTAGTTGAATTTTTTCATAGGTCAAAATTCGTACTAACAGTTATAATTTAGGGTTCAGCAATAACGAGAATTTGTTATTTGGTATCTAGGATATATAGATTTGTTATGAAAGTTTAATTTTTAAAGTTTATTTGGTATTTTTCTAAAGTTTAAAGTAATATTAAGGGTGGGTGTGCGGTCGAAGTGGCCGACTGTTCGGGAGGAAAGGGACAGGCAGGCAGCTGAGGGTGCCCTGCGTCCAGGGGGTTCGGGGGCTCCCGTGGTTCGTGGAGGCCGTCCATCAAGAAAAAAGGATGGGTGGGCTGCCAAGAGAGCCGATCGTCCCATGGATAGGAAAGGGGCGGGTGTGTGACCAAGGTTGTTGTTCGTATGAGGAAAAGGGGTAGGCAGGTGGTTGAAGGGGCCGTTCGTCTGAGAGGGAAGGGCAGGTGGACTGTCAAGGGAGCCGAATGTCCTGAGGGAGGGAGGGGTGAGGCGACAGGGCGGACAGGCATGCAGTCGAGTTTGCCGTCCGTTCAGGGGTGGGAGAGGGAGTGAATTGGCAACCAAGTGGGCTGTCCGTTTGGAGGGGAGGGGACATGGAGGAAGATCTTCATTTTAAAGAAGATAAATATTGATAAAATTACAAATTTACCTTTGGATTAATAAAAAAAATAAAATATTTAAACACATTAACGTAATTTTATTCTGTTATGATTTTCTCTCTTCTAATTTTTTTCTTCATCCAAATAAAAAAAATCACTCTATTTTTTTTTAATTTTTTCTTTATCCACACAACACATAAAAAAAAAATCTACTTTTCGTTTTATTTTTTTTCATTTTCTTTTCTTTTATTCAACAATAATATTATTTTTATTTTGTAAATACAATTTTTAATTAATTATTCATATTATCAACAAGAATTTAATACGGTTGAACTTTTATTTATTTTTTATTTGGGTCATAGTAAATGTTTTATATTATAAGAAAAGAATTAAAACATTTTTTGTTGAACATTTTAAAATTTCTAAGATCTTATGTATATATTTATTATTCTGTTTGTTATAAATTTACTTATTAATATTGTCGACAGTTTTAAGTTTATTAACATTTTTTATATTATCTTTTATATTTTTCATTTTATTATAATTTTATATATATTTACTTAATTATTACTTGATCAAACAATTTGACCAATAATCTGACAATTGAACCTCTAATCTAAATATCTAATAAATTTAACTTTTAAAATTTTAACAAATGGCTCACACGTGACTGGAAATTCCGGACAGCGCAACTCCGCTCTTTTTCTTCAACTCTTATTTGCTTTCGCTCTAAGCACAAAAAGAATAATAATTATGGTTTTTTTCCTTTTAATAAGTCCCTGAAGCAATGGCTAGGAGTTCGTTATGAGGATTAGGCTAAGCATATTATGAGATACTGATTCCTACAATAAGTTTTCTGTTCATATTCCTCTTGTACTTTTCAGGTCCAAACCGCTATTTCCACAGTACCAGAATAACTACAATAATAGTATAATAATAATACAACTCCTTTGTGCACCCTTCAAGTTATAATAAAGATTGCAGATTCAACTACACGCCTGTTGTTCTATCTTTACTGCAAAAGAGTGGTTTCTTGATTCTCGGTTTTCAGTTTTCAACTTCTTTTACTGCCACTGAAGGGAAATAGTTCGGAGTTTTGGATTTCCTTTTAGCAGAGTTGAATAACAAATTAGCAAGATGAGGGCCAGTTTGTGAGTGTTCTGGTTTTTTCTTTTCGAGATCTGGGTTAAAATGGAACCTCCTACGGGATTCTGTGCTACTTTGTGGAGCTTCATTCGGTTTCTTCCTTTCTTCATTGGGCTTTTGCTTCTTGGCACCATCAAAGGTGAATCAATCTAATCACACTTGTTATTGTCTTCTTACTTTTTTATATTTAATAGGTTATATTTGTTCCCTTAATCCCTTTTGTCTTTTTGTTTTATGACAAATTGTTATTAAATTAATGGGAATCAAGCATAATACTGTGAATGAGCACAAGAGATAATTGAATAGAAACACATTGTTTTACTAGAAGAATAATTTCGTCATAGTAGAAGTGAAATTAAGGGTTCGAATCTTAATCTTAGTAAAAGACTAAGAATAATGATTGACAAACATGTATCTAATGTTTCTGGATCAAATTATTTAATATTTCAGGGTTAGTTTTTACATTCTCTGTTGAGCAAAGCTAAGGAATCTTAATCTGAGTTTAATTTCTATGTAGTGTTACATTGACGTCCTGTTAAGTGCTGCCATGAATGCAAAAGTAGTTTTGTTTTCATATCTTAACATCTTGTTTGCTTGATTCATTCCACAAGTAACTGTATGTGCAAAAAGCTACTTCCATGATGTATTAGGAAAGAATCGAGTGAAGAATATGATTGTAAGTTGTAAGCCTTACTTACCAATGCTTGAACTGAACTTCAGGAATCCTTCTCTGCCCATTGATATGTCTACTAATGACAGTTGGGAACTCTGCTATCATTCTTGGACTCTGGCCAGCACATCTTGTTTGGACATATTACTGTGTTGTGAGGTGCTTTTCTTGGTTGCCACTTTTTCAAACTCTTTCCATTGATATACCTATTATATGTAATTTTAATAATTTTCTGATACTGATTTCCCTGATGGACAGTGCTAAACAATTAGGGGCTGTTCTGAAGCTTGTTATTTGTATATCTGTGCTACCGGTGCTGCTTATTTCATGGCCAATTGTTGGAATTGTTGGAAGTTTTGTAGCTGGAACAGCCTATGGATTTCTTTCGCCAATATTCGCTACCTTTGAAGCTGTAGATGAAGGAAAAGAGGACAAACTTTTCCATTGTTTTGTTGTATGTTTTGTCCTTTCCCTGTAAAAGCTGTTTTGTTGTGAAGACTGTGATCTTGTTATCAATTATGAATACTTCATGCTACGTTCCCAGGATGGTACGTGGAGCACTATTACAAGAAGTTGCATGGTTGTCAAGGATGTAAAAGATGTTTGTTTCCATTCTTATTTCTCGGTTATGGACGACCTACAACAAAAGGGACCACCAGATGTAAAATACTATGAGATCAGGTTTGGTCATTGTATCCACTCTATCTGTTTACATTTTTGTTATTATGTCTCAGATTTTTTCTGAATCATTGTACTTCTACACACATCTGAGCCCTGCTCTTGGCTGCACGATGAATGTAAGACATCTTGATATAGATCTGTTTTTAGTTTATAGAGAAATCTTTTGCATTTAACTAGTTTATTTAATGTTAATCTAGCCTAGAGGTAGCCCCTTCCATGGCACCGACAACCAGGCTCTTATACCATTGTTAAGTATCAAAGGAAAGTGGGAAACCACACCTTAAAAGCTAGCTGTTAAGGAGGAAGAAGAAGTGAAGAACCACTTTCTTTAAATACAACATCAAGCATCCCGTATTACCCGATGTGGTACTTTGCACACCCCATAATACCCAAATTCCTAACACTCTTGAAGGGAGATTTTGCTTGTAGGCCGCTCTTAAAACTTCCCAGTATCTTATATTTTCAAATTTAGTATTGTTTGGGACTTGGGTATTATGGGGTGCCCAAAGTCCCACATCAAATACTATGGGATGCTTAATGTTGTATTTAAGAGTGGTCTGTCCCCTTTAAAGGCTAGTTTTTAAGGTGCGGTCCTCACTTTCCTTAGATTCTTAATAAGGGTATCATAGCTAGGTTGTTGGCAGCACAGAAAAGACTACCTGTAGACTGGATTAAGGTAAATAATGAATATTGATAACCAATAGGTGATTGGATATCTCCAGGTCGAATTTGGATCCTCTAAATTTTGGATTTCACTTGAGAGAGTAAAGTGTGATCTTACCCGTTGAATGTTTTCTCTTGGATTTCACTTGAGGGAGTAAAGTGTGATCTCTTACCCATTGAATGTTTTCTCTTGGTCCCACCTATGGAATAAATGGTGAGAGATCACACTTTACCCTCTAAAGTGAAATTCAAAATTTAGAGGATCCAAATCCCTCTTGGCCAATGTCGATAGAATGAAGCCACCATGGACGTAGGCCCTCTAGGGCCAGTGTCAGTGTCTTCTTAGGGACTTGTGGTATTAAGGGACGCCCAAAATCCTATGCTTGATATTGAATTTAGGAAGAGTGGTTCTTCCTCCTTAATAGCTAGCTTTTAAGGTGTAATTCCCACTTTTCTTGCGTACTTAAAAATGAAAATAGAGTGGGACCAGCTGATGTAACAAATAGGACAGCTGGAAAAGTTAGCGGGAACAGCCTGAGTGAGAGATGAATTCTCTTATAAGAGAGAGGATTGTAAATGTATATTCTCCAATGCTACCTTGTTCTCTACCTCAGTATTTGGTCCTTAAATTAATTCATCAAAGACTTGGAAGAGTATCACCCTAATATCTTTGAGCTCCTCTGTTTCTCATCCACTCTCTCTTCTATAATTCTTCTTAAATTTCCTATTCTTTCTCTTTTGTTACTGCCTAGTCTTACATGTAGATATAAGCAACTGGTGTCCAATAGGTATAAGAATATGTGTAAAATCGATGTAGGATTAGAAAGAATGCCAATGTAGTGCTTTTCCTCTTGCTGTATGTGTATTTCTGCATAAACTGTTTGAAAAATGAAAGAATAACACTTTGAATATTTGAGGTACCCACAACCCTCTCCTAATTTGGTTCTATTCCAACTCCCTGAGATGTTCCTGTCACTATCTGTTCCAGTGCCCTTTATAATTCCCAGCTCCTCTGGTCACAGAATTCTCTCTCACTTGCCAGCTGGATAGGCTAGTTACAGAACCCATCCTAGTCTATGATTCATTCAGCTACAACTAAGTCCCCTTGTTATTATAGTTGAATAAGTTCCTAACAGCACACAAGTTGATTTTGAGTTAAAAAGGCTGTAAATTAAATTTAAAACCAACTAAAATTGCTTTCACTTGATCCTCGAAAGGAACAACTACCCTATCCACTATCTTGTTCTTGAAATATACGTTATCCCTTATCCACTATCTACCTTGAAAAGACACAGTAGTTTGCCCTTAGTTTAGCTGCATTGGTCTGGTGATATTTTAATATGGATCATTTGCATGCCAAAATTATAACAAAGCTGCAGCAGATTTTCAAAGAAGATACCCATATAGGACGTGGTTCGCAAATGGCAGATTTTGGGTGTAGGATACCTTCTGTTTCAGTTGAAGTTCCAATAAGCAAGAAAAAACCAAAGTATTGAAACTTTTACAGCCAAAATTATTCTTTCAATTAATTATTACCATTTTTACCCAACATGGCAAACCAGTGAGACTTCATTCTCCACTATTCTTTGCATTTTGTGTGTCAGTCATATCTTTAGTATATGATATATTTTACATGAGGTTATTTGATGATACCAGATTTAACATGAGCTTTTTGACCATCCCTCTTCAAAAGCAAATAAGTTATCTGTATTGGTGGATTCTAGGTACTTATTAAAGCATAACAAACTTGTGAATTCTATTGAAAACAGGTAGAACGAATCTAGTATTGTTCCACACAGACTAGTATGTATTCTTTATTTTGAAATTTCATGTTGTGCAGGCTGCTTTATCTTCCTGGTGCTGCAGTAGCTGCAGCTATTGGAATCATAGTTGATGTGCCAGTTATATCAGTTGTTGCTCTATGCAAAGGCCCTTTCATGCTTATTAAGGGTTGGCACCGATTGTTTCATGACCTCGTTGGCCGTGAAGGTCCTTTTTTGGAGACAATATGTGTACCTTTTGCTGGCCTTGCTATCCTTCTATGGCCATTGGCAGTTGCTGGGGCAGTTCTGGCATCCATGATGGCAAGTTTCTTTCTTGGTGCATATGCAGGTGTTATTGCATATCAGGTGAATGTTCATATCCACTTCCTGTGTACTATAGGCATAAACAATTATGTTATACTTGAGTCAAAATTACAACTTTGTTGCAATTTAGTGGTAACCTTATTTAGTTGGTTCTGGACTGATAAACTAGTGTTGTGATTGTACGGTAAAAACTAAATTGTGGAAGCAAAAATTGTGGATTGGAAGGCATAGCATTTGTTGTTTTATACATCACAGCGTCTAATTTTGAGACTGTGTTGTTCCCCTTCCCTTATATAGTACATGATAAAAATAACTTGCAAACCCAAAATGCTTAAATATGTTAGCTATGGCGGGTTGTCTTTTGTACCATCACATGATAAAAACAAAACTAACATAGCAATATTTTAAACCTTGGTGCAATGAAGCTTTACAAATTCCTTCCAAAATTGTATCTTTAAGATGATAATGCCTAGTGAAACATCCTCAAGGCATACATAAAAATCATCATAAAGTTTCATTTATGTTGAGATGAAGTACATTCATTTGTTCTTTGACAAAACAGGAGTCTTCTTTCGTGTTGGGCCTTCGATTCATCGTTGCAGCTATGGCCCTTTATGATGAATACAGCAATGATATTCTTGACATGCCAGAAGGATCCTGCTTTCCTAGGTTTTATTCCACTCCCCTTCTATTTGTCAATGTGACTAGCTTGCTAAAGCTCTTGTCTTGAGTTTTTCCACAAGTGATACTTGATTTGATAGGCCTCAATATCGGAAAATGGTTGAGTCATCAAAGAGAACTGCACATTCAAATTCCTTCTCAAGACACAGCGGCTCCTTACGAAGGGCGCCTTCTCGTTCATCATCAATAAAAAATAATATTGTTGAGTTGAAATCACTTGAGGTACGCTTTGTCTTATTTCGTATCCTTTCCAACGATGCACAAATTAAATATTCGCCTGTTTGAGGGTCTCTACTAATGAATCGTCATGTGTGTAGCTGTTGGATGGCTTATTTAAGGAATGTCGCCATGTTGGAGAAAAATTGGTTTCCGAAGGTCTAATAACACCTAAAGACATTGAAGAAGCTAAGACTAGTAAAGGGAGTCGAGTTATAAGTATCGGCTTACCTGCATATTGCCTTCTCCAGGGGCTGTTGCGCTCTGCAAAAGCTAATGCCACGGGTATATTGATAAGTAAGTGGAAATCTGAACTCATGCGAAGAATATTTTGTTATAACCAAGTTGAAGAAATTTTGTTTGCTTCCTCATTGTAGATGATAGTACCGAACTGACTACCACAAACAGACCAAGGGAGAAATTTTTTGAATGGTTTCTTAATCCTCTTTTGATAATTAAAGAACAAATCAGAGCAGAACAACTTTCTCCCCTAGAAGAGGATTACCTATGCAAACTAGTACTTCTGAGTGGGGATTCAGAGAGGTTGAAAAATTCCAGTACTGCTCCAGCCCCTGAATCTGAGGTCAAACGTGCTGAGCTTGATGCATTGGCTAGAAGGTACTTATCACGCAAAAGATCAGTTACTTTTATTTTCCTGATGATCCATTAAACAAGGCTTTGTTTATTTGTTTCTTTTTCTTTTTTCACATATTTAGACTTCAAGGGATCACCAAATCTATGACAAGGTTTCCAACCTACAAGCGCCGCTTCGATGATCTTGTAAAACAATTGTCGGATGACTTTGCTGAGAAGCATGGAGTGAAAACAATGACCAGATCAAAGAGCGCATTTGCTCGGATGGTTAGCTTCAAATCCTTAAGGGGACCAAGAAATAATGGTTCCAATCAAGGTTCGGAAGATGTAAAAGATGTAGAAATAGAAGGCCCTTGATTGAGAATTCCATGCTATTATCATTAACCCAAAGAAACAAATTAGGTTATTGCTCACTTTAGTCCCTGTAGGTACATGATTGTATTATTTTGGTTCCTGTAGGATTTAACGAGTCAAGATAGTTCTGTTGGATAGCAAACATGAGTGAAGTTAGTTCCATTAAAGGACTAATTTAAATCATGTTTGTTCCACAATTACTATTTTGATTCATTAAAATCTATAGAAACCAAATGATTCACACGTGTATTTGTAGAGACCAAAGTGAACACAAACTCAAAGAAACAAAATATCATGCCGCAGGTGTACAGTAGTCTTCAACTCCATGTTGGATAGAAGACTGAAGTGTAATTGATACACTTGTTCATGTTACTGAAACGTATTTCAGCATGAGTGATGATGCTTTCATGTTGAAAAATGAAAAGTATAGGAATGTACCAATTGATTGATCATGTATTCATGTTTTTTTAGACCATATGGCTGTGATCCAAAAGTCAATGTATAACAGTTTTGTAGCATATATTGTCGCTAGTAGGATAATGCAAACTGAATCACACGAGTCCCTTTAGCAGCGTAATCATTTTTCATTATGTCTGCCTATGAACTGCTTGCGGTGAAAGCTAAGGGAGCGTTCTATAATAGTTTTTTCCTTTTCTTTCTTCTCCTTTATTTATTTATTTATTTATTTTTTTGTGGACTGGTATGTTCCAATTGTGTTACGTTGTTTCTAGCTCATGCTTGGAAATTTTTTATTTTTTTCATAAGTAGATGCAGCCATTCTTCAATGTGTATGTTGTGTATGTTTATAGGGTTTTGATTTCCAAGTAAATAATAATAATAAAAGGCCCAGGTACAAATAAAAGGCCCAATCCGAAGGGTTGAGCCTCACCTAGCACCGACCTTCCTCCTACGAAGTCGGTTCTTATCACGACTTACCCTAAAGAAGTCGGGGACGAGGGTTAGCTGGCAGATAATCACTCGTTTAAGTGAGTAACTGCCCCTAGAATCTCTCTAACCACTTCCAGGAGCCATATCTCAACCTCCTTAAGATAAAGGGACGGTTATCACCCTAAAAAAGTGGCACTACTTCAACGGTGGTTATTGGTTTACCATTATAAATACACTGACACCTCTCAGGTATCGCTAAGTCCCAATACTCTCTAGACCTGCTCACACCCTTGCTGACTTAGGCATCGGAGTGTCTTTGTAGGTACCACCCCCATCTCTTGGAACTCACAACTCAGAGGCGGCTCCCAAACGTAAACCAAGTCGTAAGACCACACTCCTCCTGCGCTTGGGCCTCCCAAACAAGCCCAACCACTGTCCAATTCTAGGTAAGCCCCGGAACAAAATTGATCTTGAGTCTTACAATATTTTTTAGCTATTACAACATGTACTACAAATAACACTAAACAAATATTGTCTTTACTAATTAAAGACAACACTTAGGGTCGCTCTACTGTACAAATGCAATTTTGTACAGATTTACAGATATACCATCTCCTTGTGTCTTCTGTCGACACGTGTTGTCTCCCTTGTGCGCCGCTGGAGCAGGCTTTCAGCGAGGCGTGGCTGTGTGGGTGCTCAGTTGCTCACGGGTGGGCCGAGTGAGCCGAGGTAGTTGCGTGAAATGGAACGGGGTTTGTGTGCGCCGGATTCCGTTGGTAAGACATTTGCGTTTTGGGCTTAAGTGGACGCAAAAAAAAAAAAAACAATGGATGAAGAAAAGGCAACTAGGGTCTTCACCTCACGCCTCTCCTCTCAGCAGAGCAAAACCTAGCTCCGTCTACGAGGGTCGCCGCCACTGGTCTGCTCGCTATCGCTGCTGGTGGCGCTTGGGATCTGCGTGTGTTCGTCGTGGTGAAGCTCGCTTCCTAGTTCGCAAATCGCCAGTTGCTTCGTTGCAGCGGTGGAGTCGTTGTCCCCCGGCCCTTCACCCTGGTCATTGGCGTTATCTCCGCAGTTGCTTGTCATTTATGTTCAGTTATTCTTTCCGTAAATGATTAGCAGACGCATCTTCATGAGATCAAAACAATTTTTTCGCTTATGTCATTCTAGGTTTGCTAGAGTAGAAATACATAATAAGCATAGTATTTTTTCGAACATAATTGATTTCTTGTTCTTGGTTATGTCATTGTTTATATGTGAATAAATAGTTGATGTAAGATTAGTTAAGAACTTAAGATAACCAATCTTTTACTGTTGAAGTCGTAATTGTGGGATCAAACTGTAGGAGTAATTTTTTTTTTTTTTTTTTGCAGGAAAAATATGAGTGAAAAGGCAAAGAATTGAAAGAATAAGCACTGTAATTACAACATGGACAACTATAGAGAATTTAATTTTAACATGTGTATGATGATGCTGGGTTTTAAAAGGTCTTATTGCTATGGGTACTGCTAGCAAGGTAGGCATGATAAATGAATATATAGATGTTGAGATGGCACTTCCTGGTATTGCCCATGTAGGTTTTTGTCATCTTTTAGTATGCACTTTGATGGTTCATATGTTCTCCATGGAAATTGATTTAAGCTGTTAGTTCCATGTGTTGCATTGTAAATTGCTTGGTTTATTCAGAAAGGAATGTTCTATGCTTGATTGCCTCTGAATATTAGAGTTGTTGTAGAGTTAAAGACTTGTTGCACTCTACTAAGCATGGGTAACTTCAAAGATAGTAGACACATGGATATGGTAAATCCAAAATTTTGTTTCATAGGGGACAGGCCATATATGTAAATTATAATGAAGCTTGTGAATGAATTATAATTAGATATTAATTTGTTGTTGATATTATAATAGACATAATTTTTTTTTCTTTTTTAATTTCTGTGATTAAAATCTAAAAAGGATTTTTACTCTCATGTTAACAATTGTGCTGAGAACTTTGTTGTGCCTAATATGATGTATAGGCTATTAGTTTCTGTTTTTAAGTTAGTGAAGAAAAGTTAAAATTGGTGAGTTTTGTTAAGGAAAGGAATACATTGGGTAACCTTTATTTTCACTCAAAATATCCTGAAGACCAACTGCCAACTGTTTTCTGATTTTACTTCTACTCGTCACCAATACTATTTTTACATAAGAGGCATACTCACATCTACACTAATCAAAGTAACATTTTCTATTGCCTTCTTTTAATTAGAAATAATACTTAGAATACAAAAAAAATGTCATCTGAACACTCCACATCAGATTAGGGGTTTAACATTCAGTAATTATAACGTCAACCAGTAACGGATATAGAAAAATTTTTGACTTTTGGACAAAAATAAAATACGAAAATATTAAAATATTTAATCTTAATGTATTTATATTTTTGAATCTTCACATATATTAGTTAGACAATAATATAATAAATAACTGTAATTAATACATCTAAAGTATATTAACTTACAAATATTTTTTTATTGTAATTTTTGGGCAAAATATGTCATACATCTATTATTAATACTACAGTGCATAATTGCATATTTAATATTAGTTAAATCACATTTACTATATTAACTTAAAAATATTTTTTCTGGTCACATTTGCTATATTCATTTGGGTGATATACTCTTTCATTTTTTGTTCAGGAGTCATAAACTTTTCAATGATATATTCCTCCTACATCATGGTTTTCACTATCCATAATAACACAACCGAGGCCTTATGTGAAATTTTTTGGTCTCCCGGCCCAAGCACTGCAACAGCATGCTTGGCTCCAACTATCCGTTTTGACATTTCCGAAAAAAAAATAAATAAAAACCCAACGGAGCCATCCACCCTTCCAGCTTCAGCAGCTCGGCTCCGTACCGTTCTACACAGACTACCACGCTGCTCCCAGTTGCATTCCTCTTGGACACGTGTCATTTCTGATTTCTTCCAATTCGAATATCTGTAAATCTTTATATAATGAAATCTGTACACTATAATTATCCCAACACTTAATATTTGTTACATAGAGACAAAGCTGTTATAATTTTTTTTAATAACACACTATAAATATTTTCTTTGATCAATTAAGGTACATATAAAAAATGTTATTTTTGTAAATTAAACAAACAACATTTATGATATTTATATATTGTTTTTAAATTTTTAATAAATTTTTCGTTATAAATATTGTCAAAAATAAATTAAATTTTTTTTTTTAAAATTTTGACCTTCTCTCCAAATACTTTAAGAAAAAATACTTTTTCTTTCTTTTAAGTTAGCACAAAATACATCCTTATAGTTTAGGAAAATTTTCACATATACCAGCCACTTTATTAATACAGCCGTATACCATGTACGATTCGGTGGCCAGTAAAATTTTTGTCCTCTTGCATAATATGTATTGACGAAAAAATCCACAAAAGGGCAGAAAAAAGACACCAAAGGGTAATAAATTTATGGCTAAATGATGATTTGTATTGGTAAGTCACTGCATTAGAATAAACTTTGGAAGGTTGAGAGCTGATCGGCTATGTAAATTAAATCAGGTGTGTATGTACATGGAGTTTATTGGTTTGTAAATGAAAAAATAATTAAATAATAAAGTAGGCTGAGTTATTTTTTACTAATATTGATGCATGCTTAAAAAAATAGATAATTTTTTAATTAGTATTCTAATACGTTATAATGACCCAGAAAAATACATAGGTTATAAACAATAAATTGAGAATAATATAGTAAATTCGTTTTTTAAATTTTTTGGTCGAAAAGTTTAATTTTCAACAAATTTTAATTATTAAATTAGTTACTAAACGTATTACACAAATTAATTTTCATGTTAAATTCTACAAAAAATAGACAAATCAACCTTTATTATTATTTAAAGAAATATTAGAAAGTCATAAAAATTTATTATTTTTTACCATCATTTAATTATCTGTTCAATTTTTTAGTTTAATTTTTTTAATCTAATAACCGAACAATATACTTTTAAATATTAATGACTAAATAATGACAAAAAAAATAAATTTTGATAGCTTTTTAGTATTTTTTTATTATTTAATAAAAATATGAACATCTATATAGACAAATAATTTAATATAAAAACTAATTTTTCTAACAAAATAAAACTTTAAAGAATGATTTGCTAATTAAAATTTATTAGAAAATTAAAATAATGTTTCATAAAAATTTCCTTAAATATCGATTCAGTCAAAAGTTAATTAGCACTAACTTACTATGACCAAGACTAGTAATTTTGTTCAATCTAAGGTATGATGACGAATAATTTTGCATCCCAAATAAAACTAGTTTAATAAAATTTTGTTAAATCAACTGTTATGTTTCATGTAAAGTGAATTTGCTTCTATGATCATAAACATGTACAATGTTTACTTGTTTTTGTCAAAGGCAAGTTTTTTATTTTTTGTTATTAGGATCTCTATAGGAAGCACCGATACGACACGCGATACGGACACGACACGACACGGATACGCCGACACGTTCTTTTTATAAAAAATTAGATACGACACATTTAGGATACGTTGTGAATTAAAATTTAAATAATATATTAAATTAATAAAATATCATATTATAAATATAAGAGAAAATATAATTGCATAAAAAAGTCTAAAAATTATGCAATTATTAAAAAAAAATAAAAAATTTCAATCTACTCTTGCCATCTCGCTAACAGGAAATGTATCAATTTCTTCTCCTCCAAGTCCATCATCCGCAAATACCACAGCTTCTATGTTTGGTTCATCTAAAGATAAATACAAAACTTCACTCAGATCTGGACTGTTGTCATCAACTCTGACGTCCCACATGTTGGTATCTCCTTTTTTATAATCTTCACTCATTTTAGATAAAAGTCAGAGATTAGTATGAACATATACCAAATCTTCAGCTCTAGAAGGATTCAATTTGTTTCTCCTCTTAGAATGAATGAATGAATATGTGCTCCAATTTCTTTCAGAGCATGATGAAGAACTAGGTTGAACAAGAAGTTTTAATGCAATTATTTGAAGAAGAGGGGCAGAAGATCCATAATTAGACCACCAGGATTGTGGGTCTAACTCCCATCTATTTGCAATTGAGTCAAAACTAGAAAATACTCCTCCAAACATAGAGAATTTAGAGAACTCAAGAGCAACCTTCTTCCTATCCTCAATATCAGGAAAGTATCTTCTTAGACACTTATTTCTCTCCATAGAAATTTCTTCATCTTGATGAGGAGCAACTCTATTTGGAGCTTCTTGAAGCCAGTGTGGACTATAATACCTATACAAAAGAAAATAAATATATAACAAAATCGGATCGGACTCGTTCGGATTCGTGTCGGACTCGTTCGGATTCGTGACAGCTTTACCAAAATTTTGCACCGCAAAAAGACACGCTACCGATACGCTCGTTTCAAGTATCCGTCGAGTATCGGTATCGGATTTGTGTCCGACACGGATACGCCGACACCATAGGAGAATCCGTGCTTCCTAAGTCTTCCACCGCTTAGTGGAATAGATACATTGGTAATGAATTAGTCATGATATTAATAATAGTAAAAATTCAACGATAATAATAACTCACATTATAATAATTAGACTAAAATCTGCAAGATACACAAAAAAAAATTTATAATATAAATTTAAAAATATCATATTATCTATAAATTGATTAAATAATATATAAATTAATATTAAATTTAAAAATATTATATAAAGTATTAATTTTATGATTTGTATATATAATTCAATATAGTTATTCAAATAGAAGAAAATATGAAGTGAAATATTATGTATTTAAAAAAATATAGGTATTTAATATTATAATCATACAAAATTACATATTCATTTTTTATTTTTATTTTTATATTATTTATAATTAACAGACTTATTAATCTTCTTATATTGTGTTCGCTTTCAGGCATCATTAATAAGAGGGCTTCTTAACAATAACTTTAAAAAATTACTTTTTAATTATAACTTACAACTAAGGTTTTAAAAATTGGTTTGAACCGACTTATCGAACCGTAAATCGATAGAAAAAAATGAATTGGTCAAATATCAAAACTAAAAAAAAAATAAAAAATAAAAAATCATCATTTAACTGTTGAATTGGCTAGAACTAGTCGGTTGAACTGAATCGTGAATCGACCAGTTCTTAAAAACGACGTCGTTTTGGATGGCTTTAAAAAAAATAAAAACTAACACGTCAGTGCATTACTCCCTTGCTGTTTATTAATTTTTGTTGTTGATTGTTCTTGATTTCTGGTTCTATTCAGTCTGTTGTGCTGTTGGTAATAGTATTTTTTATTTCACTTATGGTCTTATGGATAATTATTTGATTTCTGGCTGTGCTGCTACTGTTTTTAACTTTATGAATGATTTATTGATTTCAATTATTGATAATAGTATTAATCAAAAAGTAATTGCTGATGATAATAATACATCTGTGAATAATAATATGTCTGTCAATCCTTCTATTTCGAATGATGTTGCTAATCCTATTTAGATATTTTTTTGTACTATCTAACTTTTGAGTTTGTATTTTGATAAGATCATATGGATTTGGTTGATGATATTTCATGTACTCTTTAAATTTTAAAAATATTTTAAGATTTATGTTACATTATAATTATATTTTAAGATGTTTATTTATTATTTTATTTTAAAATGATTTGTTCGGTTGAATTATGGTTAGACCAGTAAATTAATAAACCAATAAATAGAGCAGTTTGATGACCGGTCTGGTTTTCAGAACCTTGCCTACAACCGATTGTGTTACCCTCTTTTTCGTTTACTTGTGTTACTCTTTTGCAGATTTTTAGCAAATCTAGGTAGTTTGATATATAGTGATCTGGGAGCCAAACTTATTCCTCTTATACTTATCAATTTTTTGAAAGTGCATCAAAGATTCTTTTAATTGATTAAAATGACAAAGAAAAATTTGAAAAGTAAAAAAAAATAACTTTAAAAAATAAAATAACTGAAAATGAACGAGATGACATTTAATTAAAAAAAAAAGCAAGAAACTATCTTCAATAAAATTGAAGGACTTTAAAATCAAATACAAAGTACAAAATTAAAAAAAAAAAATAAAAGAACAAACTTGTTGAAAAGATAAATTTGCAAAAAGATAAAGGTTATAATAAATTGAAAGTAAATGTAAAAGACATGGAAGGAACCTTAAAAAAAAAGTTCTTAGCAAACTCAAAAGTTCATTAGAAATATGAGAGTGCGAGAGTGTTTTCTGAAATAAGATTTCAATCTCTGTTCCTTCCAATCTTCATCTATTTATAAGACTCTTCGACAAATTTAGTTCAAATATATTTTCAACGTGCATTAATCTTTAGATAATCGCGCTTTGAATGATATGAATAACTGCTATCAATTATCTTCACTCATCAATCTTTTTTTATAAGACTTGTCGATCAACCTTACCTCTCTCTTCGATGAATCCCTTTAGATGAAAGAACCTATCAAAGATACTTCTATTTGTTTTATATTTTACTAACTGCTACCTTTTTTTTTTTGGTATTTAGTTACCTTTCTATTTTGTATGGCATGTTACCCTATTTTTTCAGAAAATGCTATGTGTCTTTTAAAATTTAGCCTTCAATCAACTTTTTAATTCAAATAATATTATTTAATTAAATTTTGATTAAAACACATTTTTAATTTGTAGATAAACATGTTAGTAATTAGTCACAAAAAAAAACATATTAGTAATTAAAATTAATTTAAATTTTAAATATTAGAATTTCTCTAACTTTTTACCCATTTTATAGAGTAGTTATTTTACCATTTTTCCATTTTCTTTGTATGTTTTTCCTCTCTCTTGTAAATTCTCTTCTTCTTCTCTTTCACGTTCTTTACAAAAATCTTTAGAGAAGAATATTACTCCTCTACAGGTAAATTTACTGGTTTATATTTAAATTTTTTTTATTATTATTATATGATTTGTTCCTATTTCGAATAACTTGCATGCTAACTCAAAACTCATTCATCATCATTGTCGAATGAAATTTTAATAAGATTATATCAACATTTGAATTAAACGATAAATGAATTATCAGTCTATGCATCAATATTCTTTTCTTCTTCTTTACTTTATTTTCATTCTTTCTTTTATTTTTTTAATCTTTATCTATAAAATGATTAGAGAAGACCACCAATATAAAATAATTAGACCGAATTAAAGATAAATAAAGGAGCAATTGCAGATATTCGGGAGAAAAAAAGATAACAAATAAAAATTTAAGAGTAATTACCCAAATCAGTCCCCGAGAATTTTAGAATTGGACATTTTAGTCCTCAAGAAAAATTAATACATATATCAATCCCCAAGATTTTACTCCGGCAGACAAATCAGTCCCCAGTTCATTTTCGGGCAGAGTAATTACCCAGATCAGTCCCCAAAGATTTTAAAAATGGACATTTTAGTCCCCAAAAAAACTAATGTACAAATCAATCCCCAACGTTTCTCTCTGTTAGACATAATAGTCTTCCGTCCAAAAATAAAATAAAATAAAATTATTATCATTATTATTAATTGCACAATAATATTATACTATATTTTTTGTATTTTTTGGACATAAATAATGATAAATTTATTCATTAAATTCTTATATATATATATATATATATATATATATAGCCACTCAATAATAATAATAATAATAATAATAATAATAATAATAATAATAATAATAATAATAATCAATAAAATTATTAGAGATTATTTTATAAGAAATTCAAGGTTAAAACCATTTGATATTTTTATATTTAATATAATCAAAAGATGTTCTATTTTAAAAAATATGTTTATATTAAAAAAATATGTATTCAATATAAATCTAAATTAAAATATTTTCTTTTAATATATATTTTTTAATACAAACATATATTTTTTTTACATATGATATCTTTTGATTATATTAAATACAAAAATATCAAATGATTTTAACCTTGAATTTCTTGTAAAATAATCTCTAATAATTTATTATTATTATTATTGAGTTACTATATATATATATAAGAATTTAATGAATAAATTTATGATTATTTTTGTCCAAAAAATACAAAAAATATAGTACAATATTATTGTGCAATTAATAATAATAATTATTTTATTTTATTTTATTTTTGGACGGAGGACTATTATATCTAACAGAGAGAAACGTTAGAGATTGATTTGTACATTAATTTTTCTTAGGGACTAAAATGTCCATTTTTAAAATCTTTAGGGACTAATCTGAGTAATTACTCTGTCAAAAAATGAACTGCAGACTGATTTGTCTGCCGGAATAAAACCTTGAGGATTGATCTGTGTATTAATTTTTTTTGGGGACTAAAATGTCCGATTCTAAAATCTTTGGGGACTAATTTGGGTAATTACTCAAAATTTAATAAAGGTTTATAGTTTTTAACAATTTTTTTATTGTTAATTGGATTTTGTCATTACTTATTTAAACATTAACGCTTTTAAAATTATTAAAATGTATGTTCGTAAAAATTATTTTTTTCAATTGTAACAGATCTAAAATTATTAAGTTATAAAGAAAATATTTTTGAAACACATCCAATATCATAAATCTAAAATTTAAATTTAAACATTAAAAATAAAATTAATTTTTTATATCTTATTCGATAAAAACTCATCTAATATTTCTCTTTTTTAATAGTTAGATTTTTTCGTTACTTTTTTTTAATATTAACGATTTTAAAATTATTAAAATGTAAGTTCCTACAAATTCGTTTTTGTTTTTAATTATAACACATCTAAAATTATTAATTTATACACAAAATATTTTTGAAACACATCTAAAGTCATAAATTAAAAATTTAAATTTAAACATTAATTATAAAATTAATTTTTTATATTTTATTCGATAAAAACTCATCTAATATTTCTTATTTTTTTATTATTTGTTGGATTTTATCGTTACTTATTTGAACATTAACGCTTTTAAAATTATTAAAATATATGTTTGTAAAAGTTGGTTATTTTTTCAATTATTACACATCTAAAATTATTGACTTATATACAAAATATGTTTGAAACACATCCAAAATCATAAATCTAAAATTTAAATTTAATCATTAAAAATAAAACTATTTTTTTATATCTTATTCGATAAAAACACCTCTAATATTTCTTATTTTTTATTAACATTTTTAAAATTATTAAAATGAATAATTAAGCTAAATTTTTTAGATCTTATTCAATAAAAGTATATCTAATATATTTAAAATATTATCTCTTTTAGGAATTTTAGATGTGTGTTTTGATAATTAAAACCCTTAAAATTTTTTAAAATTAAAATCTTCAATTTTACTGAATTTAATTTTTGAATGTGTATTTTAAATGATAATCTTTTAATAATTAAAAATGCTAAAACTGAAACAGAAATTTAAATTTTAAATTTTAATTTTATTTAGTTTGTATTTTAAATATATATTTAATTTTAAAAAGACATTAAATCTATTTAAATGTATTTGTTTTAAATTTTTTTAATTATTATAATAAAAAACTGAATAAAAAATTACTTTTAAAAGATATCTAGTCAATCTGTATTTTTTCTTGACCCACATTTTTTACTTTTACACTGGGTTTAGCCCACACAATTCGACAAAAATATGGGCCCATTATTTCCATAGGCTGCAAGTCCCAGCCTACAAATTTTCTCTCAAGCTTAACTAAGGAAAAGGACAAAAATCAATGCAATTGTCTATAAAGTCATTCTCATAAACATAAAACGGGTTAAGGAAATGACCTGTGCTAGAATCTACCTACACTCTCTGTTTCAATGGTCTACCGCATTACTTAATCACACATCTCCATCATCTGAATATTATATTATAAATCTCAACGTCTCTGCACACTGGTATAGCAATAAGGCAATAAAGTACAATGGCATATGTGAAAACCTATCTATAGTTTATATATAATTTACTGATTCAAATCTTTATCGAGTTCAAAACAAAATTCCAAGCCTTATTTTCAATTAGAAACTCTAAAGTCACCCAAAAAAAAATTAGAAACCCTAATCCCATCCATTTCGAAATCCTCATCGTTGCTTGTGAAGCTGTGTTCCTCTCTGCTCGCGTCGCCGTCGTGCTCGTCGCTGCTCGCATTGACGTCGTACTCGTCGCTGCTCGCATCTCCTCATCGTTGCTTCTGAAGTTGTGCTCCTCTCTGCTCGCGTCGCCGTCGTGCTCGTCTCTTTCAGAGTAAGAAGTTTAAAAATTTTATCTTTTAAAAAGTTTTTTCAATCAAAGCTATAATCAACCCTTCTTTCTCTCTACTCACAGACTCAAACACAAAGGCGGGGAAGAAGGCATTGGGGATTAGGGTTTCTTCCGAGTTCCTGGGAACGATTAACCAAGAGAAGAAGATGATCGAGGTGGTTCTGAACGATCGATTGGGGAAGAAGGTCCGCGTGAAATGCAACGATGACGACACCATCGGAGACCTGAAGAAGCTGGTTGCAGCTCAGACAGGAACGAGGGCCGACAAGATTCGCATCCAGAAGTGGTACACCATCTACAAGGATCACATCACCCTCAAAGATTACGAGATCCACGACGGCATGGGTCTCGAGCTCTACTACAACTAAAATCCCTCTTCAAAGGTCTCTTCTTTAGGTCCCCCATGATTTTGCCTTTATTTAACAATTGGCTTGTTAGAATTTACCTTTGCTGAACATTGTGGATTCATAATTTTGTTCATCACTAGTAAAGGCTATTTCTTTGAGGAATTGCCCAATTTATGTGCTCATGTTATTGTTTCTGTGCATGCTGCTTCCTTGAACGGTATAATAGTACTTGAGACTGATCTTTTGCTGTTGTTTGTTTCAGGTGCTATTAATGGCGTAATATATAGTATGTGCTGGGAACTGGATAAATGTGTCAAATGTAATTTTTGACTTGCAAAAGACCCCTTTGATTGGAATAATGTACATACCCGAATGATATTGGATTTAATTTGCTGTTGGAACAATCTGTTACTTTGTTATATAATATATATTTGACATGTTCTTGTTTGATTCGTATTAATTGAAACCTCCCCTTTTTGTCTTCCCTGCATAGTGTGCTTAATTACAATTTTTGTTTGATTAGACAATCTTTTGAGGTATTGTTCTTCTAACTTTTATCTAGAACAAGAACATACTTCATAACTGAGAAAGAAATGATGGTTCTGTGGCCTGTAAATAATCCGTAGTTTCTTATTCAATGGTTGCTTCCCGATATATGGTTCTGTTGTGCATGCTTTAAATTGTTATGTAGTAAGGTTTTCTGTTGATGCTGCTGTGGGGTTCGTTGCTGAGCATGTATGTCTGAGATTTTGTTGGCCTTGCTATCCTTCTATGGCCATTGGCAGTTGCTGGGGCAGTTCTGGCATCCATGATGGCAAGTTACTTTCTTGGTGCATATGTAGGTGTTATTGCTTATCAGGTGAATGTTCATATCCACTTCCTGTGTACTATAGGCATAAACAATTATGTTATACTTGAGTCAAAATTACAACTTTGTAGCAATTTAGTGGTACACTTAATTTAGTTGGTTCCGGACTGATAAACTAGTGTTGTGATTGTACGGTAAAACTAAACTGTGGAAGCAAAAATTGTGGATAGGAAGGCATAGCATTTGTTGTTTTATACATCACAGCGTCCAATTTTGAGACTGTGTTGTTCCCCTTCCCTTTTACAGTACATGATAAAAATAACTTGCAAACCCAAAATGCTTAAATATGTTAGCTATGGCGGGTTGTCTTTTGTACCCATCACATGATAAAAACAAAACTAATATAGCAATATTTTAAACCTTGGTGCAAGGAAACTTTACAAATTCCTTCCAAATTTGTACCTTTATGGTGATAATCCCAAGTGAAACATCCTCAAGGCATACATAAAAATCATCATAAAGTTTCATTTATGTTGAGATGAAGTACATTCATTTGTTCTTTGGAAAAACAGGAGTCTTCTTTCGTGTTGGGCCTTCGATTCATCATTGCAGCTTTGGCCCTCTATGATGAATACAGCAATGATATTCTTGACATGCCAGAAGGATCCTGCTTTCCTAGCTTTTATTCTACTCCCCTTCTATTTGTCAATGTGACTAGCTTGCTAAAGCTCTTGTCTTGGGTTTTTCCACAAGTGATACTTGATTCAATAGGCCTCAATATCGGAAAATGGTTGACTCAACAAAGAAAACTGCACATTCAAATTCCTTCTCAAGACACAGAGGCTCCTTACGAAGGGTGCCTTCTCATTCATCATCAATAAAAAATAATATTGTTGAGTTGAAATCACTTGAGGTACGCTTTGTATTATTTCGTATCCTTTCCAATGATGCACAAATTAAATATTCCCCTGTTTGAGGGTCTCTACTAATGAATCGTCATGTGTGTAGCTGTTGGATGGCTTATTTAGGGAATGTCGCCATGTTGGAGAAAAAATGGTTTCCAAAGGTCTAATAACACCTAAAGACATTAAAGAAGCTAAGTCTAGTAAAGGGAGTCGAGTTATAAGTATCGGTTTACCTGCATGCATATTGCCTTCTCCAGGGGGTTGTTGCGCCCTGCAAAAGCTAATGCCACCGGTATATTGATAAGTAAGTGGAAATCTGAACTCTTGGCAGCCTTTGGTTTTCTCTTCTCTCTCTTCCACCTTTTGTTTTAACTCGTGAAGATTATTTTGCTATAACCAAGTTGAAGAAATTTTGTTTGCTTCCTCATTGTAAATGATAATACCGAACTGACTACCACAAACAGACCAAGGGAGAAATTTTTGGAATGGTTTCTTAATCTTCTTTTGATAATTAAAGAACAATTCAGAGCGGAACAACTTTCTCCCCCAGAAGAGGATTACCTATGCAAACTAGTACTTCTGAGTGGGGATTCAGAGAGGTTGAAAAATTCCAGTACTGCGCCAGCCCCTGTATCTGAGGTCAAACGTGCCGAGCTTGATGCATTGGCTAGAAGGTACTTATCACGCAAAAGATAGTTACTTTAATTTTCCTGATGATCCATTAAACAAGGCTTTGTTTATTTGTTTCTTTTTCTTTTTTCACATATTTAAACTTCAAGGGATCACCAAATCTATGACAAGGTTTCCAACCTACAAGCGCCGCTTCGATGATCTTGTAAAATAATTGTCGGATGACTTTGCTGAGAAGCATGGAGTGAAAACAATGACCAGATCAAAGAGCGGATTTGCTCGGATGGTTAGCTTCAAATCCTTAAAGGGACCAAGAAATAATGGTTCCAATCAAGGTTCGGAAGATGTAAAAGATGTAGAATCAAAAGGCCCTTGATTGAGAATTCCAAGCTATTATCATTAACCCAAAGAAACAAATTAGGTTATTGCTCACTTTAGTCCCTGTAGGTACATGATTGTATTATTTTGGTTCCTGTAGGATTTAACGAGTCAAGATAGTTCTGTTGGATAGCAAACATGAGTGAAGTTAGTTCCATTAAAGGACTAATTTAAATCATGTTTGTTCCACAATTACTATTTTGATTCATTAAAATCTATAGAAACCAAATGATTCACACGTGTATTTGTAGAGACCAAAGTGAACACAAACTCAAAGAAACAAAATATCATGCCGCAGGTGTACAGTAGTCTTCAACTCCATGTTGGATAGAAGACTGAAGTGTAATTGATACACTTGTTCATGTTACTGAAACGTATTTCAGCATGAGTGGTGATGCTTTCATATTGAAAAAATGAAAAGTATAGGAATGTACCAATTGATTGATCATGTATTCATGTTTTTTTAGACCATATGGCTGTGATCCAAAAGTCAATGTATAACAGTTTTGTAGCATATATTGTCGCTAGTAGGATAATGCAAACTGAATCACACGAGTTCCTTTAGCAGCGTAATCATTTTTCATTATGTCTGCCTATGAACTGCTTGCGGTGAAAGCTAAGGGAGCGTTCTATAATAGCTTTTTCCTTTTCTTTCTTCTCCTTTTTTTTGTTTATTTTTTTTTGTGGACTGGTATGTTCCACTTGTGTTCCATTGTTTTTAACTCATGCTAGGAAATTTTTTATTTTATTCGTAAGTAGATGCAGCCATTCTTCAATGTGTATGTTGTGTATGTTTGTAGGGTTTTGATTTTGAAATAATAATAATAATAATAAGAATAAGAATAATAATAATTTCTGAATTAAATTTTGGGGGGAAAAAAGAAAACTACCATCACATCATACATGGTCCTTAAATATGTAGTTAACTGATAAATTCACAACATTAGTTTTAGAATATTTGGTTTCTATCCCTTGCCATATCTTCATTTTCTTAAGTGAGGGAGAATAAGATTCTTAGGCACAGTGAGATCAGTGAAGATATCAATGTTATTCTTTGATATTTTAATCATGACAAGTGTACTACTCAAGGATAACGTGTTTTGGCAGCATATTTAAACAATCATTTTGATTATAATGCCAACTAAAAGAAAAACTAGGACAGAAACAAAAATTTCTCTAAAGGAATGTACTTATCTTGCAACTAAACATTTGATTATGATTTGAGCCATAATTTCACAGAATGTGCTGACTTCCAGATTTTGCTCACATATGGAGAAGAAATATTACAATTCTTTCCCCTTTACCCTCTGAGAATAGAAAAAGCTCAAACAACAACAAAGCCGAATATACAAAGGTCGTAAAATATCTGATTATCCTATTCTGTACTAACTAATTCAATTCTTGTGACTGTGTGTAAGAAATTTCACTTTTATCAAATGGTTTACTTCTCCCGGAAACATCAGCCAAGTTGTAGAATTCTTTCATTGCTTTTCTAATTTGCACCTTCCTCTTTTTATCGAGTGGACGTGGTCCTAAAGAACTTAGATTGATGGTAGCACCATAAGCCTCAGAGGATTGCACAACCAAGTCATAAGCTTTTGAAGAAAGGATAAGGCCTTCACCTTGAGCTCTCATATACAACTCATATGCCAGCCTAGGCTTTCCATCATTCGAAAGTGCCTCAATCAACATTTCATAAGTGATCTCATTGGGAGAGATGTTTTGAACTTTCATCCGGTGAAACCATTCATATGCTGCACTACTCATACCATTTCGTGCGCAACCACTAATAATTGCATTATATGTAACTACTGTTATCTCAATTCCCAATGTTACCATCTCTCGGATGATTGCATCTACTCTACTAAAATTTCCTTGTGCAGTATAAATTGATGCCATGATTGTGTAGGCATATGCATTTGGTTCAACCCTAACTTTGATCATATGGTCCCACACACGGAGAGCCTCGTCGTAGAGTTTTCCTTTCTCAAGAGCACTCAACAAAGCCCCGTACGAAATCACAGTCGGTTTTTCACCATTTTCCACCATCCTCTTAAATATTTGCACAGCAGCAGTAGTTTCTGCAGCCTTCGAACAGGCCATAAGAACTGAATTCCATTCCCTACTTCCCGGTTTTAGGCCTTTATCTTCCATCTTGTTAATCAGCCTCACACCCCATCTCCAAATTCCTTTTTTCTTGGCTGCACTGAGAAGGACATTGAAGTGAGAGGTTATCAATTCATATGACAAGTTATTTGGCTTTGGTCCTTTGTCCAATAAGTCTTCATATATCTCCAAAGCAGCCCACCACTTTTTTGCCTTCCCCATCAACCAAATTACATGATTGCAGACAGACAAGCTGATCTTATCATACCTTTCCCTTATCCTTGTGTATACCTCTCTGATAACAATATAGTGGTCTTCACGAGTACAAGCCCATGCAAGTCGCTCAAGGTCAGCACGCCCCAGTGGAATTCCAGCATTGTCCATATCAATGAGAAGCTTCAATACATTGTTGCTCGAATTATCATGACTGACAAGCCAACGACGCATTACTTGATAGCAAACACGGATTGTAAACTTCTCAAGCTTTATTAACTCACTCTCCCAATCTTCACCATCATCATCTCTCCCTATTCCACCTTGTCGATATTTTTCTTTGAAGTCAACAAAAAAGTTTAGAGCTCCATTCCCATCTTCCATTCTTCGATATGCCAGCAAAGCTTGAGAATAGGATACTGGAGACGGGATAAGGCCATTTCTATGAATTTCCTCAAGCATATCGAGCGCTTTGCCAGCTTCCCCTTTCTCAATGTAAATAGCCATCAAAGTATTATATGTCACAACATTATAGGCGATTCCATCTCGTGCCATTTCATTTAAAATGGTCTCCATTTCATCAAATTGTTCAGACTGTTTAACAACACCTAACACGGCATTATATATGTAAAGATTGGGGCCAAAAGAACCATTAGTTTCTATCTTCCTCCTCTTCATCCAATAAAAAAGAATCAACGCAGAATCCATTTTCTTGTCTTGACCAAAACCCTTTATTATGGTTGAATACACCTGAAGGGGCAACTCCCCCTTGTCCTTAAGAATATCCTCCACGTCCTCAACCGTCTTAGCGGACTGCAAGGTTGTTGCAAGTGCTCTCACATCAACCTTAACATCACTCTCTTCTCTTCCATCCTCCCCAGCATTGTTATCACTCTGAATCTCTTGTTCATAGTTGATACCTTCGCTTTGATCCGAATTCGAAGAGTACACACCCTCTGACTCACTGCTAACTGAGGAACCATCAGCAGAAACTGCCTCCTCCTCAAACAACTCAGTTCCACTGCATTCACCACCATGCATCTCTTGCTGACAGTTAATACCTTCACTTTGATCCGAATTCGAAGAGTTTGCCCCCTCAGACTCGCCACTAACAGATGAACTGTCAATAGAATTAGTCCGCCCCTCCACCAATTCATTACCAATAATACCCTGATCCTCCAGCGTCCACGCCATAGGTGTAACAAAATTCACTTTAGAGTATCCAAACAAAAACCCTAATCTAAAATCAAAATTTGGGTTCCCAGTACATGATACAATACTGTAACCACTTGAAAAGCTTTTTGAGCATCGAATATCACCAATACATGTTCTACGAGACAGAGAAAACACAAAACCAAGCTTCACCATTCTTCTCCTATTGGGAGAAGGACTAGATTCAAATCCCGCAAAAGGAGAAGGAACCAACGAGTGGTTACCTTTAGAAGGAAAAGGGCTTAAAGCGTGCATATTCTAGGTGAAATTTAGAGGTTGAAATAAATGATTATGAAATGAAATTGATTGAGGAAGCAGCATTAGATGATGGTTTCATAGTCGTACCTTCAAATGAGGCTGGTCCGAATCAAAGGAAGAATTGCAGTGTTTCCAGCAATGCTGGCTTCTTCTTAGCCATTTGTTTCAAAGGGATAAATTCGAATAGAGAAAGCCCCAGCAAAAGCAATTTAAGCAAGTATGGACTATTTTAAATTTTTATCGAACAATTTTTGGATATTAAATCCTCTAAATATATTAAAATAAATATTAAAATAGTCCATACCATCTTTAATGTTGTATATTAAAATTATCTATTAAAGTTAACTAACAGTATAAAATAAATATTAAAATATAATTATATAAATATATAATAAAAATAAATTAAATCACATATATATTTATATATAAATATATTAATAATTAATTTTAGTAATTAATTTTAATATATAAATAATATTTTTAATAAAAAATATATTTATATTTTATTGTTTTTCTAAATCATTTATTATAAACTTCAAATATTAAGATCTGACAACAGTGTATTTATTATGGAAACACTTTAAAATAGAATTTTAAATTGAGAAAATATAGTCACAAAAAAAAAATTGAAAAAGTATGAAAAGCCAATAAACTTAGTGTATAATATGTACAATAAATTTAAAAAAAAAGGTATTTTAAAAATTAAAAATCAAATTCTTAATTAATTATTTAATAATTATTTAAATTCAGATTTTGAAATTTAAAAAATTAGGATTAATAATTAAATTCATTCACACTATGTGTAGTAATTCTAATCTCATAATAACCGTCGAATATCCCCTTCTTTTCGTGCCACCGCACCTTCACTTTTGCCATTTCACCCTGTCCACGCCGACCGTGCCGCCAGAGGAGACTGCCGACACCACCGAAACCAGGCCTCATGCACTTGTTCATCCGTAGCGGAGACGGATCCATCCGCAGCCACATCCTTTTGCCGCTGCAACACCCGTCGGACATGCCGTTGCTACTACAACCACGTGCCAACTCTCGTCGGAGTGATGGTATCGGGATTCATGACAGACCTGATCGGGATTCACTCGATCTTCGGCGCTTTCGTGTTTGGATTGATAATTCCGAAGGGAGGGAATTTCGCGGAGAGGCTGATAGAAAGGATCGAGGATTTCGTGTCTGAGTTGTTGTTTTAGATGCTGGAAGTTCAATTTACTAGGTTTTTAAATGGTTATTTTAATTCTTACCTGGATGGTTATTTTATTTGATTTAGTTTAAGTATATACAGTTAACAAATGCTGGATGGTCATTTCAATAGGTAGTTAAATGATTATTTTAATAACTATATAGATGGTTGTTTGATGTCCGGTGAAAAAGTTTTTAACACCGAAGAGGTAGGATGATTAATGAGAATAGGATAACAGACAGTTGGAGGAACAGAAGAGGGTGTGGGTAAATTTTATTGGTAAATTAAAGTTGGCATGATTAATTTTTTTAAAATAATTGTTTGAATTTTTTTTCTTGTATTAAATCAAATTTAAAACTCATTGTACACATTATCAAGATTTTTCATTATCTCCCTAACAAAATTCTTTTAAATTATCAACCCATTTCACAAGCTATGAAAATCTGAAAATTTAATTTCTACACCTCAAAAGCAAGATATATCTTTAAGACTTTAGAAAAACATTCAAACCGACGAATATCTTTTGGCTACAAAACATGAATATGTTGAATAATTTTTCATTTGAAATAAAAAAAATTCATTCTATTACTGCCAATACAAGACATTTTACTATATATTTATATTAAAAGCATTGTATTAGTGAAAAAAATATACACTTCTTGCATTTGTAAGGAATCAACTTTTCGGCGAAGAAAAAAAAATCGAATATCATTGTCATACTCTCACTATATATACAAATCAAGGAATCCTAAACAGAATTTAAAAAATTGAAATCTTACGCCAATGGAGAAGAGAGTTATTCCAATAGGAGTTGGAATTTGTCCATTAACTGCATGAGAGGTTAAGGCCAGTGAAGTTATCAAATGGTAGAGAGGATAATGTGGTTTGGAAGTTTGATAGTAAATGTGTTTTTTTTACTAACTCTTTTATGCAGGTCCTACAAACGGAGACTCTGTCAGATGAGATAACGAGCTACAGTTTCACAAGTTCAATTTGGAGAGGAGACGTACTTCCGAGAATTGAGCTTTTTGGATGGTTTGTGCTTGTTGGTAGAGTTAATACCAAAGAGAGGCTGAGTAGATTAGGCGTTATTATTCACAGTGATAATACATGTGTATTATGCAAGAAGGAGATAGAATCTGTTCAGCATTTATTTCTCCTGTGTGAACTAACATGGCAGGTGTGGTGCATTTGGTTGAGGTCTTTTGATAGAGATTGGGCTATTTCTGGAACCATAAGAGAACTGTTTGAGTGTTGGATTGGCATGCATAATCAAAAACAGGAGCAGAAGACGTGGCTGACTGGATTCTTTGCAGTGATTTGGAACATCTGGTTGGAACGTAATGCTAGGATTTTTAATAACAAGGAAGCAGGTGTTGAGATCATACAAAGGAAGACATTTTTGAGTTACAAAGAATGGACTGGCAGTGATCCTTTGAATTGTTGATGGCAATGCCGGAGATGACAGGAAATTTATGAATTTGTATGCAGTACTGTGTTGCCCGGTTTGTTTTGCTCCACTCTAATGTGTTGAGCTTTCTTTGCTTCAAAAAAAATATCTTTCTTTTTAATTGTTCGTCTTAAGTTTTGTTTATTTTCTTTCACTAGTTGTACACTTTTCATATCTTAGAATACTTGTTTTTAAGTTGTTTATGATTTAGATTATATTTTGTAATTTTGTAATATGTAATAATAGATTAGAAAATACAATCTGAGGAATTGTTACACTTGATAATATTTTGGAATGAGAATCTCAAATATTATGAGTATATCTTATACACAATTTCATTCTTTGTAATATAATTATTAGAAACCATTTTGATGGTTTTCAGTGGCTAAGAGAAGGGGGTTGAATCTTAGTCCTTTTTCACTTGATAACACTTGCTGATCTTTGAAACAACTTCTGGAGACTTTTTGTCTTTTTGTCTCGTAACCAGCCACGAGATTTTTTCTTTTGTTTCGTACCCAACCACGAGACTTTTCTTTTTGTCTCGTCAAACAGCACGAGATATTTTTCAGTTTTATCTCCTGTGTAGCAGAAACAGAAATGGAGTAGAAGAGAGAGAAAATTACACCCAGATATATCCTGGTTCAGCTGCTAAGTGCAGTGCAGCCTACATCCAGTCTCCATAAAAAAGATGATGAAATTTCACTATAATCATTCTTGATTACAAACACCAATTCTCCCTAAGAACTACCCTTCCTATCCAGGACAAGTCCAGAATCTAAATCCAATCCTGAACTTGACTTGGTTATTGCCAAGCTTTTACTGCAAAGTGCTAACCCAACTTGTAAGGGGATTCCCACAGAATCATGAAACACAACACAGATGTACAAAAGACCTCTAAGGACATCTATGGCTTTTTCTTTTAATTTTGTATGCTCTGCCTTTTTTCGCTCTATGGCTTTTTCTTACAAACCTCTCTGTATGCCTTTTTCTATGAGACTCAAGACAGACAAAATTAAACAGAAAATTACAAAACAGAAAATATTGAAGGAGAAGAACTTCTGTTAACTTAGGTAGCTATGAGAACTCTGTGCTTTGCACTCTCACTCTTTCTCCTTGAATCAAACCCTGATTGTTCACCTTTACTTATAGGGAGAAACCTCTAAGGTTGAAACCAAACAAACCAAGCCAATCTTCTTCTTCTTCAAACAGAACTGGTTCTGCCAGAGAGAGAGAAGAGATAACCCATGCAAAACCCAACATGCAATTACCTCTTGTCCTTCCTTGGTCACCAATCTTCATCAATCCAAGCCCTCCATCCTTGCCTTGTTCTCCAAGGTGAACTCCTGGCCCTTGATGCTTCATCTGCTCCAATCTCTGCCTCTTCCATCACGTAGCCATTGTAGCTACCTCCTGTGGCGGTTGAGTAGAATCAGAGACAAGCCATCCCTCCAAGGATCTTCTTCTCTGACCGAAATCTTCTCTTCTATTTTTGGTATGGAGAAGTCAAGATCTCTTCACCAAATCTTACCACAAGTGATGAGAATCTTAGCCACAGCATACTTTTAATTTTCTTTTTCTTGCCATCATTGTGATGGTCTTGTAGCGTGCATCTTCTTCTCTTCGGTGGCTAGCTTTAGCTTCCATGGTTTGCTGTGTAATGACCGAAAAGAGAAGAAAGAAATGAGAGAGAGAGGAAAGAGAAATTATGAACAATAATTAATGAAACAAAGAAAGAGAATAAAAGTGAACTAATTTTCCACTCCCTTTGCTGAGTAGCGTGTAGCTTGATGATGTCCATCAAATCAAAGACCAATTCTCTCTCATGTTTCCAATGCATGTATTAACTTCACTTTAATAAAATTTGAATTCCACTACATGATAGAAATGGATTCCGTTGGAAGCTAGAAGCAATACATTTGCTTTCTCTCAAAATAGGTTTCGGACCAAGCATTGGATAATTTATCAAAGATTATATTTGGGCTTATAGCAACAAAATTCAATCTCACCCAATTTCCTTTTTATTTCGGACCAACTTTAATGGTCTAGTAACAAGTATTTAAATTGGGTCTGTATCACAAATTCTGACCCAAATAACACAGCAACTATTCAGCCATAGGATCAAATTAATTTTGTATCAATGCTGAATGTGTTTTCAATATGATTGGGCTTGCAACACTTTTCTTTTATTTTCGGCCCAAACAGAACCTGCATAGCAAAAATTAATTTAATCAACATATTTGAATTGAAATTAAATTAATATTTTCGTAATTAATCAAATTAATAATGTTTAGTCATCACAAATGTTATCTTAGAATTTTTCAAACTCATCACATTTTTTATATTTTATTTGGATCCGCTCGTTAAGACAGACTAAACCGTAATTCTCAAATTTTACAAATTTCAGTCGCAAAAAGGTCAAAAAATTATTTGAAGAGAAAAATCAGATTCTTACACAAAAAAGTTCGAAAAATGATTTTACGAAAAATCATATTCTTATATTCTACCCTTCTTAGAAATTTTGAGGAGAAATTTTGTCCTCAAAATTTCTGCTTTGAATAAGGAGTTACAGAAACATTTAAGTCATACAGTATAGTTAAGGTTCTTTGTTTTTTTTAATACAAAACAGAAAAAAAAGGCAAGAACAACAAAAAAAGTAAAAAGGCATAAAAAAGTGTCGCAATAAAAAGAAAAGAAGAAAAATGAAAATAACGTAACAAGAGGTAAAACATGAAGCCTGAAAATGAACTATGTGATTCAGGTGCATATTTGTGTGAATCATTTTGATCTAACTAATTACTTATTAGACCAACTTGACTTTACTTAGTGGTTCGTCCGAACACTAGGGAGGCCGAGCTTAAGTGCTTCCGAGTGAGTTAACACCGAAGAGGAAGAGCTTTGCGTCGGCCGGAAGTCAAACACTGCGGCGGGAATACCTGCACAAGATATTCTGATGCTCAAGTCAGTAATGATTCTCAGTGAGTGAGTTAAGAGTAAAGAGTGGAAAAGTGAGAGTGATAGAACCTGAGACCTAGCCGAGCATATTAGCTAGGTTTTATAGGAGTTGGTTTTTACCCGTTGGTGGATAAGTCCTAGTTTGTAGGTTGGTTGAGATATTCTATTTTGGTGCTATAAACCAGCTGAGCACGTTTCTTATTTTCAGTTGGGTGATTCAGCTTCGGTCCTGGTCATGTGCCGAGATTTTCGGACGGCTGATGCGGGACCGAGCTTTATTATGCACGTGTCTTTTTATTCGAATGGGTGAGGCCGAGCTTATCAGCTGACGTGCCGAGCTTGTTTGATGTGACATCAGCCTCAGATATTTGTGTGCCGAGAATTCCGGGAGACCGAGGATGTGGGTGACGTATCATAGCCCCCAAGCTTGCCTTGGTTTGGACAAGACTAAGGCGAGCTTTGTACACTTCGGATGGCAAAATCCTCGGTCGCTTTATTTGTTATGTGTGTCCCTTACAGCCCCCAAGCTTGTCTTAGTTTTGGCGCATTTTGTGTTTTGAAACGGTTTGTATCATTAATTTCCGGCGTCGTTCTTCGTGCGTTTAATGAATGATTGATTTGATTGTGCTGCGCATTCCAACGAACCCCTGACCGTCTGATTTGCAGAGTGTTGATCGTGGGTTTTTTGATGGCTTTGATTAGAGGTTAACGTTTCGTTTCTAACTGCTCCTTTTTCTGTAATAAACGAGGCTTTTTTTTCCTTTAGTTTTTGATGTTGGGAGCTTCTGCATTTTGGAGAAAAAATGAGCCAGAAAGGTGAGTGTGGATTTTGAGTTTTTATTTCTTTCCTCCTGCCTTAATTTTAGTTTTCTCTGCCGTATTTTATGGAAGAGGGAAATTCTGGTGTGGGTAAGGGCGATATGTATGGATGGGTTGATTCAAAGGTCAAGGAATATGTGTCTCAATTTAGTGATAAGGAGGCAGTTGACATGTTAGGCTCTAATGTCTGGGTTAGGAGTGGGAGTGGGGTAAGGATAAAGATACTTCCCTGTGATGCCAATGACCGGGTCTTCCATTGTCGCGACGATTGGGCTTATTTCTATATGTATAGTTGCCTGTTTATTGAGTTGGGGGTTAGGGTTCCGTTTACTGATTTTGAGTGTAGCGTTCTTTATTGGTTAAACTGTGCTCCTAGTCAACTTCATCCGAATTCCTGGGGGTTCGTTAGAGCTTTCGAAGTGTTGATGGATTTTCTTGAACAGCCGCCTTCTCTCCGTTTGTTCTTTTCTTTATTTCAGGTGAAAGGGGTTGATCGGGGTGTTTGGGTTAATCTAAGTAGTTATCCTCGTCGTGCGATTTTTGGTCTTTACAAGTCTTCTTTTAAGGACTTCAAAACTATGTATGTTAAAGTGAGGAGTGTACCCGAGGAGTTTCCTTTCTACCTTAATGAGTACCTTGTTGAGAGGTTCCCTTTATTTTGGTGTTCTGAACCTATGCAAGCTTTAGATGCGGATAGGTCGATTGATGATCAGCTTATGATGGAATTTTTGTTTGAAAAGTTGGGCCCAAAGGGATTGTTATCCGTGTCGGAGTTGTTGAAATGGGACACAGATAGGGTGGCTGTTCTGAAGTATTTAGGTAATTTAATTGTTTTTGGATGTATTGTTGTTTTCTTCTCGCTCGTTCTTATTGCTTTTGTTTTCTGAATAGGTGAGAAGGCGCCGACGATCACTACTGCTGGTCTGAAGTTGTTCTTCAGTCAGCGAAAAAAGGCTGAAAAGGAGGGTTCGACCACCAATGCTGAGAAAGACTTTGTTGTTCATCCTGAATCTGCTCTTAAGGTTAAGCGCAAGAGAGGTCATGTGAAAGAGAGAGTTGTTGAGGCTTTCTTGGAGAAAGGGGAGTCTTCCATCGAACTCCGAAGGGTGGAGTCAGTGTATGAGTCTCAGAAGAAGTTGCATGGTTATTCGGAAGATATACATAGTCGGTCCTTATGGGGTAAGTTATACCCTTTTTCTGTTATGGCGGATGAACTTTGTTGTTTTCCGGAAGACATGAAAATGATTGAGGATATCGGACATGTGGGAGTGAGTCGCTTTCTGCAGGTAAGTGTTATAATTTCTATTTTCGTATCTTCTTGCTTTGGTGTAGTTTTAATATGTTTTTTTCTTGTCTTAGGTGATTGGTGCGCGTATCGTGGCTGATGGGCGTGCTCAAGAGCTCGCCATTGAGAAGGAGAATAAATCTGCCTTGGATGTCGCTAAGTTATCCTTGGCTTTGGAGGAGAAAGAGAAAACCATCTCTGAGCTGTCTTCTGAGCTGTCTGAGGAGAAGCGCCTTCGGCTTACTTCTGCGGAAGAGGTAAGGACTACTAAGGTTGAGAATGATCGCTTGGGGTCAAGGGTTAAGGAGTTGCAGACTGAAGTCTACGAGGCCTTTGCACAAGGGTTTGAACGTGCTGTTTCTCAAGTGCGGGTGCTGTTTCCTGAGTCGGATGTGGATAAGCTTGATGCGACGAAGGTGGTTGTGGGTGGGCAGCTTGTGGAAGACGAACCTGTTGTTGCTGATGAAGGTGAAGGATCCAGCATTGGTGACAAAGTCGAGTAGGCTCTTAGTTAAAATTTGTGAGCTTCGTATGTAGTGTTGTGGTTCTTTTAGAACTTTTTTGCTTTTTTTTTTTGGGTAACTCCGAATATTGTTATCGGTAGTGATACTTTTGTTTCCGAGCATATAGCTCGGCTTAATTATGAAAAAAGGTTGATGTTTTGGATGAATTTATGATTATGTGTTGGAAACAGTCGTATGTATGTATTGAAGATGGCCTAAGCCATTCTTTGTTTAAGTGAACTTGTCAAAAATGTGAATAGATGTTCTAATGTAGTACTTGTCTTTTTGAATGGAAGCGCTTTAAGATTTGTTTGATGATAATGTTTGTTTGTACTTCTCCCGAGCATTATGCTCGGTATGCGCGTGTTGTTTTCCGAGTATGAAGCTCGGATTAGTTTGTTAATTGGAAACACGTTGACTTATTTTTATGGTGAAAGTTTTCCGAGGAATATGTGATGCTAGGGTTCCGAGGATAATGCTCGGATAATTTGGAGCGTTTATCAACTGAAATGTATGCTGACTGTCAGGATGAAAACTGTTTTGATTTCACAGTAAGTTGTATTTGTACAATGATTTGTTGCGTCCGGCCTCATTAAAACCCTTTCCGAGTAAAACCCTTGTGTTTTTGGGAAAAAACCTTCGGAGGGAAAAAGAGTACCATTATTCGCTATTATACAGGCTGTGTCATGACTGATATTCCCTTAGGGAGGAGACGTTCCATGTTCCTGGGAATTGTTCTCCTCTAAGGGTTTCTAATTTGTAAGCCCCCTTTCCGAGGTTTTGGAGGACTCGGAAAGGTCCTTCCCAATTTGCCGCTAATTTGCCATGTGATGACGGTTTTCGAGCATCCTCTGTTCGTCTGAGTATGAGGTCTCCATTGTTGAAGGATCTGTGTACTACTCTTTTGTTGTGTCTTAGCTCTAGATATTATTTTCTGGCTCGTTGTTTTATGGCGGAAATGTCCCTTTCTTCTTCTACAAGGTCCAATTCGGCTGTCCGAGCTTGTTGATTATTTGGTTGATTATATAGCTCGGTTCTTAATGTTGGGATGCTGACCTCTACTGGAATGAACGCTTCTGCGCCATATACCAATTTGAAGGGAGTTTTTCCTGTGGCAGATTGAATGCTAGTGTTGTAACTCCATAGAATTTCTGGAATGAGGTCGGCCCACTCTCCTTTAGCTTCCCCGAGCTTTTTCTTTAATCCCTGCAAGATAATTCTGTTAGCTGATTCAACTTGTCCGTTAGTCTGTGGGTGCTCTACTGAGCTGAAGTGATGTTTGATGTTAAAATTTGTTAGAAAGGTGGCGAGCTTATGGTCTGTAAATTGTCTTCCGTTATCCGAGATTATTTCTCTTGGGATACCGAATCTGCATATGATATTTTTCCATAGAAAAGATCGCACTTTTTCTGCTGTTATGTGCACTAGTGGTTGTGCTTCTATCCATTTAGAGAAATAGTCGATTGATACTAAGAGGAACTTTACCTGGCCTGGCGCTTTCGGAAAAGGTCTGAGGATATCCAACCCCCACCTATCGAAAGGCCAGCTTACCTCTATGGTATGAAGCTCCTCGGCTGGGGTCTCTGAGAGGGTGGCGTGCTTTTGACAATTATCACATGCTTTGACCTTAGTGATGCAGTCCCGTTTTATCGTCGGCCAATAGTATCCTGTTCGCAAGATCTTTGCTGCTAATGCTCGGCCGCCGATATGGTTGCCACAGACTCCTTCATGCGTTTCAGCCATAACTTCCTCGGCTTCCTTATTGCTGATGCACTTGAGTAGTGGTTGTGAATGTCCTCGCCTGTATAGGGTATTTCCGAGCACTGTATAGAAGCTTGCTCTTCTTCGGAAGAGCGGCAAGTTTGGTTCGTCATTTGGCATAGTGCCTGTGTTGATGTAATCGAGAAAAGGTGTCCGCCAATCTGGGACCTGTGTAATGCTCAAAATTGTATCCTGTTCAAAACTTGGTTTGTCAAGTGTTAGCTGGGACAGTGCCGATGTGTTTTCGGCTTGCCGAGTTGTGGCTAACTTAGATAACACGTCGGCCCTGGTGTTTTGTTCTCGGTTTACATGAATAATATCGAATTCTTTAAATTTTGAAATTAGATCCTTTGTTATGAGCCAATATTTCTCTAACAAAGGATCTTTTACCTGGAATTCGCCCTTTATTTGATGTACCACTAACGAAGAGTCGCAGTAGGCTGTTATTCAAGGTATTTGTAGTTGTAGGGCGAGCTTTAGTCCGGCGAGTAGGGCCTCATATTCTGCCTGATTGTTGCTTGCGTTGAAGCGGAACTGTAGTGACTGCTCGGCCACCACTTTGTCTCCTTCTTTTAGTAGTATCCTTGCTCCACTGCCTTCTTTGTTTGATGCTCCATCCACATGTATGCTCCAACTGACCTCTGTATTATGTGTGTCATTGGTCATCTCCGATATAAAGTCGGCTAGAACCTGTGACTTCAGTGTTTTCCTTGATTCGTACTGAATGTCGAACTCGGAGAGCTCGACCGACCACTTTATCAATCTGCCAGCGAGCTCGGGTCTGGTTAATATCTGCCTTAGCGGTTGGTCTGTTCGTACTATGATTGTGTGGCTCTGGAAATAGTGCCGCAGTCTTCTTGCTGTGGTGATTAGTGCTAGCGCCAGTTGTTCTATCTTCGGGTACCGTGTTTCTGTTGGTTGTAGTACCCTGCTGATGAAGTATACTGGGCTTTGCTTTCTTCCTGTTTCTGTTACTAAAACCGAGCTTATAGCATGGTTAGATACTGATAGGTATAAGTACAGTGGGTTACCTGTCTCTGGTTTTTGGAGGATTGGTGGTGATGTCAAGTGTTGTTTAAGTTCGGTAAAAGCGTTTTTGCATTCGTCTGTCCAGTTGAACTTCCTGCCTTTAGAGAATGTATGGAAAAGTGATAAGATCGGTTTGCCACTGCAGGTAGGAAATGTGACAGGGCGGCTATTCGTCCTGCAAGTTGCTGGACTTCCTTTACCGTTTTTGGGCTTGTCATGTTCAGTATGGCCTTGCACTTTTCTGGGTTGGCCTCGATGCCTCGAGATGTTAACATGAATCCCAGGAACTTCCCTCCATGTACCCCGAACGCGCATTTGTCTGGATTGAGTCTCATGTTATATGCTCAGAGTTGCTTGAAGATTTCTACTAAATCGTCACAGTGTGATCCCTGCATAGGTGTTTTGGCTACCATGTCATCTACATAGACCTCCATATTGCGGCCTATCTGCTGCTGGAATACTTTGTCCATTAGCCTTTGGTATGTCGCACCTGCATTCTTTAGGCCAAAGGGCATTACCTTGTAACAAAAATTCCCATGTTCTGTTATAAAAGCTGTTTTGCTTTGGTCTTCTGGGTGCATTAGAATCTGGTTATAGCCAGAGTATGCATCCATAAAACTCAAAGTTTTGAAACCAGAGGCGTTATCAACTAACTTATCAATACAAGGCAATGGGTATGCATCTTTAGGACAAGCTTTGTTTAAGTTTGTAAAGTCGATGCACATGCGCCATTTACCTGAGTTTTTCCTTACCATTACCACGTTGGACAACCATGTGGTGAAGCGAATTTCTCTGATGAAACCTGCATTGAGGAGCTTCTGGGTTTCTTCGAGTGCTGCTTGTTTTTTCTCTTCTCCGAGGTTCCTTTTCTTCTGTGCAACTGGTCGGATTGTTTTGTCGATTGCTAGCTTATGGCAGATGACTTCTGGGTTGATTCCGGGCATGTCATCTGGCGTCCATGCAAAAAGGTCGGCGTTCTGACTCAGTATGTGAATGAGTTTTGCTCGGTCTGCCCCTTCTAATGCTTCTCCAACATATGTGCATTGTTTGTCGTCTGATGTCAGTGTTACTTGTTGAAGATTGTCCATTGGTCGAGGTCTTTCGCCGAGGTCTTCTCTTGGGTCGAGGTCGGCTAGTGTCGCTGTGTTGGCGGACGTGTGGATTGCTTGAACCTGGGGCCGAGCTTCCTGTTTTGTTTGTACTGGTTTTAGACCAGCGTTATAGCATTGCCGAGCTTCTTGATGGTCGGCATACACCGTAGCGATCTTGTTTTCATGCACTGGAAACTTGACACACAGATGTAATGTGGACACCACTGCCCTGAATATATTCAGGGCGGGTCTCCCAAGTATAATATTGTAAGGGCTGTAACAGGTTACTATTAGGTATTGAATATCGATCGACTTGACATAGGGATTTCTCCCATTGTGGTCTTTAGCCATATGTGTCCTATGATGGGGACTCTCTCTCCGGAGAACCCAATTAGCTCTCCGGAGGAGAGTTGTATCAATTTTTCTGATAATTTCATTTTTGTAAAAGTAGAGTAAAATAAAACATCAACACTACTACCTGGATCTAACAATGTTTTTCTTACCAACAGTTCTCCGACCTGGATTGAAATTACCACGGGATCGTCGAGGTTAGGGCTTGCCGATTTGAAGTCTGCTTGGTTGAAGGATATTGTGACATATGGTTCTTTGTCCTTCTTTGGTTGTATAGTTCCTTCGATTGCCAGCATTGCTCTATAGCTTCGTTTCTTGGCCGAGCTTGTTTCTCCTCCGCCTGCGAATCCCCCTGATATGTGGTTGATGACTCCTCTTGGTGGATCAGGAGTCGTTCTCTCTTTTTTGTCGTCGGCGATTGCTTGCTTATGTTCTACCCTGTCCGAGTTTCCTCCTCTGCCTTTCTGGGTCTCGATGTATTTTTCCAGGAGCCCTTGGCGTGCTAGCCTTTCCAGGAGGTCCTTCGCAACGATGCAGTCATCCGTAGTATGACCGAACTTCCGGTGGAAGGCACAATGCTTTGTCTTGTCCACGAACCGTTGATCATGGTAGTTCCCTGCTCGGGCTGGTGGCTTTATGATTTTGGCGTTGAGGATTTCTCTGATGATGTTCTCTCTTCTAGTGTTGAATCTGGTGTATGTGTTGTACTTTGACGCGGGATTAGAAGGTTTCTTAGTGTCCCTGTTGCTTGGCGATCTGAAAGTCCTTTCTTCGTCTCTCCGATGTGGTTGTTTGTCCGACTTCTGGGCTTTTCGGAGTTCTTCGATCTCCATTTGACCTGCCGCCCTTTCTCGGAATTCCTCTAGCATCTTCGGCTTTGTTATTGCAATGGTCTCCCAAAATTTGCCAGGCCTAAGGCCGGCCTTGAGAGCGTGCAGGTGAACGGCCGGGTCCAAGTCTTGGATCTCCATAGTGGCGTCAGCGAATCTGGTCATGTAGTCTTTCAGGCTCTCGTGCTGACCTTGTTTGATGGTGCCGAGATAGTCTGAGCCATGTACGTAGATTCTTGATGCAGCAAAATAATCAATGAATGATCTGGCGAGGTCTTCAAAGGAGGAAATCGAACCTGCAGAAAGTTTAGAAAACCAGAGTAACGCAGCACCGTCTAGGTACGTGGGGAATGCTCGGCAGAGGACGGGCTCATTGTTAGGGCCGTTGAAAAACATCATTGATTGGAACTTCTTCACATGGGCCCGAGGGTCGCCGAACCCCTTGTATGGTTCTAGCGCGGTAGGCAGCGTAAAGTTTTTCGGCATTTGGTAGTTTGTGATCTCCTCGGAGAAAGGGTTGTCAAGGGTGAGCTTCTCCTTTGGCGGAACGATGTTTAAAGGGTCCGCCGCACTTTGAGTCGAGCCTTTGGAGTTCTCTCCATTGTTATGTGTTGAGAGCTCGGCTATTCTTCGTACCTCCGCCTGAAGCTCAGCGATTTGAGCCAGGAGGTCGTCCTGTGAGAGTTGTGGAATTTTCTTGTCAGCCATGTCCGAGGATCGGGAATCCTGCAAAATAAAGTAGAAGACTAAACGAAGGAAAAAATGGGGTTATATGTACTCCTGCCCCACGGTGGGCGCCAAGTGGTTCGTCCGAACACTAGGGAGGTCGAGCTTAAGTGCTTCCGAGTGAGTTAACACCGAAGAGGAAGAGCTTTGCGTCGGCCGGAAGTCAAACACCGCGGCGGGAATACCTGCACAAGATACTCCGACGCTCAAGTCAGTAATGATTCTCAGTGAGTGAGTTAAGAGTAAAGAGTGGAAAAGTGAGAGTGATAGAACCTAAGACCTAGCCGAGCATATTAGCTAGGTTTTATAGGAGTTAGTTTTTACCCGTTGGTGGATAAGTCCTAGTTTGTAGGTTGGTTGAGATATTCTATTTTGGTGCTATAAACCAGCTGAGCACGTTTCTTATTTTCAGTTGGGTGATTCAGCTTCGGTCCTGATCATGTGCCGAGATTTTCGGACGGCTGATGCGGAACCGAACTTTATGATGCACGTGTCTTTTTATTCGAATGGGTGAGGCCGAGCTTATCAGCTGACGTGCCGAGCTTATTTGATGTAACATCAGCCTCAGATATTTGTGTGCCGAAAATTCCGGGAGACCGAGGATGTGGGTGACGTATCACTTAGTTTAAATAAAAATTATTGTTAGATAAACAAAAGAAGAAAAATACATCATTTTTATGACAAACAGAAATTTAGAATATAAACACAGAGAAAAATTAGTGGAAATAGAAGCATAAAAAATACTTAGACAAATAGTACATGAATTTTTGAAAAAAAACACAGAAATTTGTGAATGAAAACATATAATTTCTGTCTTTAGAAAGAGGATGAGCATAGTTATTAATATAACAATTATTTTTTTCCTATATACTTTTTTGATGCTCTATTGTTTTTTTGGTTCTTCTCTTTCTTCTCTTCGTTTTTTCTTATCTTTGTTTTGTTTGTTTTTAATACGAAATAGAGAAGAAAAAAGAAGCAAAAATATCAAAGAAAAAGGAAAAAAAAAAGAACATAAAAAAACCTCAACAAAAGAAGAAAAAATGAGAAAAACGCAACTAAAAATAAAAATGAAGTGAGTTTGAACGATGTAATTTACTCACATTTGTGTGAATAATTTGTCTCACTAATTTATTATTAGGCCGATTTAATTAGATTTGGTTTAGAAAAACATTATTCATGGTGTAGTATGGCTAATTAAAAAATAGTTCTGGTGCATAACATGTTTAAGCAAGAGTAATTATCCAAATCAATTTCTAACAATTTTAAAAGCAGATATTTTAGTTTTTAAGAAAAATTAGTACACAGATTAATCTCAAAATTTTATTCTGACAGACAAATCAGTTCTCATTTTATATTTTGGCAGAGTAATTACCAAAATCAGTCCTCAAGAATTTAAAAGTGAACGTTTTAGCCTCCAAAAAAAATTAATACACAAATCAATCCCAACGTTTTGCTCTGTTAGACATAACAATCTTCGGTCCATTCTACTTTTACTATATGTCAACCTTTATTATTATTAATTTATTTGTGCATGTGAGACGATGATAATAGCATATTAATTTACTCATTTCATTAGAAACAAGTAAGGTGAATAATGATAGTTTGAAATTCAAATTAAAATGTTTTTTTTAATTCAAACATTTTTTAAAATAGGACATCTTTTGATTACGTTAAATATAAAAATATCAAATGGTTTTAACTTTTGTGTAGAATAATCTCTAATAATTTTATTGAACATTATTATTATTATTATTCTTATTGTTGTTGTTGAGTGACTATATATATATATATATATATAAGAATTTAATAAATAAATTTATCATTATTTTTAACTAAAAAATATAAAAATTATAGTACAATGTTATTGTACAAATAATAATTATTTTACTTTTTTTTTAAGATGGAAGATTGTTATGTTTGTCGGAATAAAATCTTTGATATGTTTTTATGTATTATTTTTTTTTGGATTAAAATATTCACTTTTAAAATTCTTGGAGACTGATGTGGATAATTATTCTTTAAAATATGTACAAAAGGACACATGTAACATTTTAAACCAATAATCAACACAGAACCAAAATAAAACATCTCCTTCCACTTACACAGATGAAGTATAGCAAAAAGTTATAAACATTCAGATGGAATAAAGAGCCCCTAATAAGATTAGCAATTTAATGTACCACATTTGTCTAAAGTGTATGTATACACCAGTATCTAGCAATTATCACATGTGAAAAATCATTGGCTAAACCCTACCTTAACAATGAATGCCAATGGAAGCAACTGGACGTATATGCTATATTTATGTTCTATAGTCTGAATGTACAATCTGTACAGTAATTACACAACCCTGTCAGTGCATGACTTTCACACGCATCATAGGGCCTTCTGATCGAGCCTTTCGTTCCAGTTCAGGCACCGAACGAGGCTGCTGAACCAATCACCTGTTTGGTCAAACTTATTAACAGTTGGAAGCGGATGCTCACTCATAGATATTCGGACAGAATCTCCCCTTGAAAGTTGCTGCCTTCTCTTTCCATCAAATGAAACCCAGGCATTACTTCTTGCATCTTCTGGAATCTGTTATTAATAAAACCTACGTAAGGTACATACCAAATTCTCAATTATAAAATACTAAATTATTTGCCACAAATGCCAAACAAGTAATTAGCATATCCCACAGTAATAAATAAGCATATCTACTAAGTACCACAAAAAAGACAAACAACCATGATGAACACCATTCAGCAATCAACTACACGTATAATAACCCACACATATGCATTTATAATCAATTTTATAAAAAAATCACAAAATATAATCAAAGTTCATAAATAATATAGTCACAATAGCTTTATACTTATAATCAAAATACGAAATAAAGTACAAAAATAGTGATGGTTGATTTGTTGTGTTTATGAAATATTTGATTATTCTTAAAGTTGATTATTTTGTTAAAAAAATAAATGAACAATGATAAAGAATCATCAGAATTTATAATTTTTTGCTATCGGTTTAGCTATAAAGTATATTGTTGAATTATTATACTAAAGAAATTGAGTTGATAACTAAGTCATGACTAAAACCAATAAATTCTGATGGCCTAGTATTACTTAAAATAAAAAAGAATTTATAAGACAATACATATAAATATAGATAAAGACGTGGTGGCTGAATTTTAGTGTTGCATTTGGTGTCTTTCGACCCCCTTCCCCATTTTTCGGTATCCTTGCGTTAGGATTGACTTTCATAGATACCTTATTATTATTGTTATTATTATTATTATTATTATTTAGAAAAAAAAAATACTTTCCCTAGAATCGTTAGTAAATAAGCTGTTCTAGCAAAAACCGATCTACTTCTTTTAAGAAAAAGTACCTCCATAATATTGTGTGTATATTTGGATACAACTTTTATAAGAAACACCTTTTTTATTTATATTTTTTTTCTAAAAAAACTAATTTATCCGATTTTAGATGATTAACAATACTCAGCTTTGAAAAAATGCAGAAGCAAAATCTGTTTTTAATAAAAATATTTTCCAAAAATATGCTCACCTTTAGTTCAAGTCGAGCAGAATCTGGAAGTACAACCGGTCTAAATGAGAGCGAGTGTGGACAGATCGGGGTAAACAGCATGCAGGGAACGTTTGGATGGACCTGCAGTTTTCTTATCACATGATTCACATCAGATCAGTTAAATTCACAGTGCAAAAAGCAATGAATTATAATGTCATGCTGACAATGTACAGCTCAAAATTTTATAATTCTAACATGAAACTAGAACATGAAGGAATGATCGTCTGGGGTCTTGAAACCATATTAGATTTGAGATTAAATGAACATAACTAAACTCCAACAACTAGCTCAAGAAGTAAGTGATGTCACTTATAAACTATCTAAAAATCTTAACCCTGAGAGATATAGGACTGGTAATAATCTAAATAACTCAATAATGAGTCAAACACTAACTCAAGCTTACCATGGAACCTCCAGCAGCTGTAGAATAAGCTGTGCTTCCCGTTGGAGTGGCTACAATGACTCCATCACCTTGTACCTGAAAGACACGACACTTGTCTCAATATATTCCACTGCCTCATGAAAATGTTAAAAATTCATTTTTCTCAATATGGAATACAATGAATGCATATATCTGTTGACAGTAACTCAGTTAGAGAACAAACTTACTTTGGTTATAAGACGATTATGTTCATAACATTCGATCTTTGAAAGATATGGATTTGAACCCCGGTCGACAACAACTTCGTTGAGAATATCAAATACCTTCCCTGGCATTGCTTTACCCTTGCGAAAAATTTCACATCTCAGACGCATTCTAAGAGTAATGTATACACCGTCCCGCATATTATTTCCATGGATGACTTGTCGAAGGTCGCGCTTATAGTCCTCGAACTACATACAGATAACAGAATGGAAATCAAACAATAAGAAAGAAGCTATTCATATCCTTTTACGATAAAATAATGGAGTTGGTTAGCTTACACTATGAGAAGTCAGAAAGCCAAGAGAGCCAAGGTTAAAGGACACAATCGGGGGAACAGCTCCTCCAAACAGATTTGAAGCATGCAGTATGACACCATCTCCACCCAAGCAAGCCACAAAATCTACTTTATCATGTAGATCACTGGATCAAAGGCATTGAAATATTAAGATATCGTTAAATGAAAGCACAGGTTTATGCAAATGAAGGGAAAAAAGATTCAAGTCAATTCATATAGATATAGAAACTCAAGATACCTGGTATCCTGATTATAAAATGTCTGAACAAAGCCAAAGCCTGGAATTCTAGCAAATATATCATGTACATCTGGTTCGACCAGAACATTCATTTTCTCTTGGTGATACAAGAAAGAAGCAACCTACAGAATAGATATAGAAGTTGTAAATTAGTTATACACTTCACAACAATGACAGCCATGATTTCCTTAAGAACAAAAAATTGACCAAAGTTCTCTTGGTATAACATTCAAAACCCAAAAAAGTTTTGATCCCTAAATTCAACTCCTTTATTAAACAAGGACATTCAGATGTCACTGTTCCATTTTCAGTACTGATAATCTAGATCCAACTGTCCATATATCAACTTTTCTGCGCTATATTTTCAGCATTTTCTATCTAAATGTAAGACATCTTGCCATAACAATATTTATTTGGCCATCCAGTTTCCATATTAGAAAAACATTAAAATACTAGAAGAAATACAAACACAAAGTGTTTAGCAAATAACTTTTTCAAAGATGCCAATTTTATAATGATATATAGAGTAAAAAGAAAATCAAGGAAGTAATACGTCTTTTGCTTCTTCCATTAGTTCTTCCCCCAGCTTTTTCAACAATAACACTGTCTTTGGCATTGATTTCCACATAAGCATCTGTTGTTGGGTGCTAGGATGAGAGAAGGCCAAAGAAGATTCAGTCACTTTTTCCCTGGTACAAGAAAACCCATCTGTTCGAACAAGAAACATCTCTGCTTTCTTTCTTGATTGCAGTCTTACAACTCCTGTCGAAGACGCACACATATCTCCCTCGATGGATCCTAAGTCTTCATAATCTGATGCTGACCCAGGCTTAACCACACGATCTTTAACCCTTTGAGAGTTGGTTGTTCCATTATTGAAGTCATTGTTCGCAATGGAAGAGACATTGGCATTAGACATGTATTGCCTTTTTCCTTCACTAATTCCATGCACAGTTTTCCTCGAAGAATGAGATGTACTCCCATTAACTAACTTCCAGTTGTCACCAAGTGTATTCTGGGGCTCTCCAATTGGATAATCTAGATGAGCTGAACCGTTGGAACTTTCTGGACCCACCGTTTTAGGAGCAGGATTATCACCATTGGTGTTAACCACATCCCGAGATAGTCCTCCGACATGCTTGTTCTCCGATTTGGGTAAGCATTCCAACCTTTCAATCTGATAATTCATGTAATAGGGAGGTGTTACCTTCTTGCTTCTGAAAAATTCAGACATTTTCCTTCTGGAAAAGACATCACAAGGAGGAACTTGAGCTTCTAAAGGATTTATTTTGCCAAAGAAACTTGGATAAGATCTGTCCGCAATAGTCCCGTTGTATTCTGAAATTTTCTTATTCTCAGGAGTACTTCCACTTGTAGCCCCAGCTTGTGATTTCTCATAACTAGAGTCACTTTTGTCAAATGTTCCAAAAGAACTATGTGTTGCCCCCAAACACTCTTGTAATGAATTGATATCTTTTCCCCTGGACAATTGCTCTGCAGTCATTAAAGAGTCCTGCAGTTTCTCAGATCCATTTGAATAAAATGGTAACATGTCATTCGAAGCAACTGATTGATTAGAAACAATCTGTGATGCAGAGCGAGTCATGTACTGCTTCCATCGCGAAACCATGGCAGATGTTCGCCAAACTCCTTCTTTGCTGTGAAGATAGATAGGCCTTTTCCTGCAATCTGAGACATAGGATGCAAATCTTACAACTTGTTCCATTGTAGGAGCAGTCCTAACTTCAACTGGGATTTTTACCAAATCAACTCTTCCAGATGAAATAGCTTCATTGACAGCCAATTCATAGAGGTTATCTTTCACGGTTTCTGCTCTGAGATCTATAATAGTCTTATAACCTCTATCCAGTAACCACTTCAGGCCCTCTTCTGTTACGTGACCACCTGCCCAAAAAGCAGCATCTGAGTCTTTGGACTCTGTGTTGCCTTTAGAAGTAGATAAATACACAGGAGTCCAATTTGCAAATAGTGTATGACAAGGATAACCCTCCTCACGAGGAAAACCAGGATCGTAGCAAACATTCTTTAATCTCTGAAGTTTTCTCCAAACATTTAAGATTCTATCATCACCAGCTATTAAATAGTTTTCAAGAGCAACATGCAAGCTTTCACAACACCTTTTCATCTCACTCCTAAAAACAGCAAGTGGGGGTTCGTCCATTGCACTAAGATCTCCACCACGAAAAGAATTCATAATCGAGGATCTTCCGGAAATAACATCCTCCCTGCCTTTGTTGACAAGGGATACCATACATCCAAGAACAGAAACTATTTTATCTTCAAGATGAGGTTTCTCATCTGGTGGAACCTCATATGAGACACTACATTCCCCAGTAAAAGGGTTACATAAAGCATCCATTAACGCAGAATGAAGCCTTTCAGAATTCCTGAAGATCCTACAATATGCCTCAACTTCTGCAATATCACCTGGGACAGGACCCATCCATGACGAAGTTGTTTGATCATTGGATTGGAAGGAACTTGGGTTCTAAAACGTACAAAGGAAAAAGAACATTGAAAATGAATGTCAATAGATGACATGAAACTTTGCTATTCATTAATCCATTTAAACCAAATTTTAAAAAATTATTATCTATTATGTAAACAGAGAAAGAAGGTGAGGAGAAAGAAGCTGAGCAAATTATATGTATATCACAAATGAAATTCATTCAAAGTTAGTTCGGTTTTGCATTTTGCATCAGCATAAAACAAGAACACAACCAGAATTCACTAAGATGTAACATACAAATATAGAATCAAAATTTAGGAAAATGTTATTTCTACATATTTGTATAACTATATAGTGAGTTAGACAAGACACCCTATCGAGATCTAGTTGATGCCATTCAAATAAACGTGGACTTCATTATATAGGTGTTGAAGGTGATGATAATTAAAAATGGGATTTACACTATCCACGACCACAAGTGAATATATCCCAAAAGCATAACCATACTAGTGACAATGGTTTCATAGCCATATCACAGTACACCCTAGCAACAAATAAAGAGATTCAATTTTGATTTTACTGCATCAGTTTTACACTATTAGACTAGTGCATTCAAATTTCATCCACTCATAGTGTTTTTTACATTGTTAGTTCATAGAAAGTAATTTTTAAATAATATTATTATGCAAAGAATTTCAAGCTTTGAGCAACCACTAAAGTTTTCTCTCTAACTTGAGGGTCACAGTCCAAACTGTACAGTTAGCCATCGACGCTTCTGTCAAGATAGACAGCCTACAATCCACAAACTGCTGCCATTACTCAGACCCTCCTCGGTAAAATGCAAGCTTGTAGATTGAACTACCCTTTCTATTATTTGCAAAACATTTCATATTGGATTTAAATTCTATGTATGGTCACTATTCTAGTAAGAAAGGTTTTGATACAAAAATCTAATTATGTATTACCATATCAGTAATAGTAACTATTTCTTGCATTTACTTGATGAAGGTCATAGAAACAATGCAGACAAGAAAACTAAACGCTCTCATTTCTCTTTAAGAATAAAAAATAAAAAAAATAATATATATATATATATAAACTAAGTTTTTTCTGCTAACTAGAAACATGAACGATTGACTTCCTAACTTGTACACGGCACATATTTCAACTTCAAGTTAGGACATATAGATGTGTATAACAGATGATAAGAAGACGAGATATATAGGTACCGAAGAGTCGAGTCCAAAATTGAAGGAGAAGGAGTTGGAAAGTTGGGCGCTAACGAAAAAGTTGAAGGGTCTACGGAGCCGTCCACTCTTATTCTTCCTTTGAAACACGAAGTCGAAGCGGAAGATTCCAGCATTGGCCAGTGGCGGAGGAGAAGGCTTGAAGAAGCACAGATACGAAGGCCAGAAGGCTCCGGCCGCCAGACGCGGGTTCATCACGACGAAGAACACCACGTGTCACTTGTAGATACATTACATGTTACCATAGGGAGTGTGAGGGAGACTACGGTAATACGAAACGAACGATCACCCAAGATATAATTTTTTATTATTTGTTTTATGTTTTATATTTATATTTTTATGTGCTTTACCCTGTTCAGTTATACGTTGTTGGTGTTTGCCTGTCTGTTTGGGATGGATTTACACAAAAGATGTGTGGTTGGATGATGGCGGGGAATATCGTATTGCAATCAATAACAACAATAATAATAACAACAAAATGATTTTTGTGGTGGAGGCAAACTGTCCTGCCTGCTAGTGGATATTTCATATTTCATATTTATATTTGTTGCTATTATTTTGTGATGTGATACTTATGGATTTTCTTTTATTTTTCTTCGCATTATCCGATCCTCTTTTTTAACCTTTTTTATAATATGATTGGGCCACGACAACATTATATATTCTAGGAGATTATAAGACACAATCCTTTAAGTTAAAGGGCAAACTAGTATTCATTGGGTGCTTGAGGAATAAATACTAGATAAGTAATATAAATAGTGTGTATGACCAAAAAAGAAAAAAGTAATATAAATAGTGTGAGAAAATAGAAATTACATGCGCGGGAATGAAATGAGATCATTGTAATTGTGGTCTCATGCTTAATTTATGGTGGATGGCTGGATGCAATGGAGTAAGTAGTAACTTCACATAAGCAGGAGCATGTAAAGTGTTTACTGTGCAAGTTGAATTGTTTAAAAGTAGGTGTATTGTGTGATGCTTTTTACTGTTTTATTTTGAACTTTGGCTGTTTTGTAATCTGAGCTTTGATTTTAATGGCAGTATTGAAGGTGTATTGAAAATCTTCAGAAACTTTCTGCTCTCCTTTTTGGGTCAAATTATAAATCAACGATCTAAAAAAATTGAACGGGTTTACAGTAAGTCTATAAAACTAAAAATGAAAGTTAAAACTCTAAAGCTTATACAAGATAAAAACAATTGTGAACTATGATAATGTATTTTTAAAAATTATTTTGTCCCTATACTATATTTTTTAATTCAATAAATCAATCATGTGTATATCTTTTTGTGTTTAATTTTGATGCATTGACGGTGTAAAATTTACACAGTCATCCAATCACGCGATCAATAAAAATAATAGTTACTTTGGATGATGTGACATTACGTGATTAATGTATGTATAAAACTGCTTTATACTGACCGTACATCAAAATTAAATTTATATTTTTTATTGCAAATTATATAAAAATATTAATATTAATTAAAAGAAATTTCGTGTATATATGATACCAATTATTACATTTATTATTTGAAAGAAAGAAAGAAAGAAATCAGAATACGATATAAGATCATTTATATACTATATATAATAAATTGCATATTATAATATATTTTAAGGTAAATGCTATCATACCCTGTATAAAATAAAAGGTAAATTATTCTTTGTGATATATATAGTATTTATAATTACAATTAAGTTGAATGTTAACTATAACAATTAAGTATATATTTTTTATTTTTCTTTTTCTCTCTTGTGATTTTTTAAATTTAGTTTAGTACCACCAGTCTATGGTAGTGGTGGTGGGAGCCATTGTTGGAGAAATTTTTTTGTAATGAACTCATAAACCCATCAACAAGGTGCAAGTACGTATTCAACATGCATGACAACATTTGTGCTACCGAAGTACGGAGAATCTCTGCTACATAGGTTCCCAACTTCACCGTACACCCACTACGCCTCCTCCATCTTCTTCTGTATGATGATAACATCTTCGGAGTTCACTATCCGCAAAACTTTTGTTCCCTGAAAGTGATTAAATTCTTGTGCATAATTGTCACCTCGTCTTACAAATCCTATTGTCTACAATTGAATTCGACTTGATCTCCACCTCATCGACAATGTCTTTAACCTCATGAGGATTCGAATTTACCATCCCTTGAAACTTGTATTTGACATCATCAACAACAATGTCTTTAACTGTGTTTATGACTTGAAGATTTAAAGAATCTTTCTAAATGTTTTTATGACTTCTATTATCACGGACCATAAGAGAGCCAAACTCTCCTCTACCTTTAAATATATCAATTGCATTCATAAAGATCTCTTCGACTTCATAGAACTCATATGGTGAATCACTTTTAATATATATATATCACAAGAGGTAATTTATCCTTTATTTTAGAGAGGGTATGGTAGAATTCACATTTTTTTTAATGTATTTCAGCTAATTTTTAATCTAAACTCTTAGATCAATCAGTATTTGGCAAATTAAATCTAACATGGGCTAAAAGAGTAAAATCTATCATAATCCATAAATTGATCTATATAAAATTTGATAATATATAAAATTTGATAAATTTTAACTTTAAGAATCAGTTTGCATATTCATGGAAAAAAATTGGGCAAGTTACCTAAATAAATAAATTGGAGAAAATATTTACCAGAATGTGCAAAACTGTTTCTTGTTACCTGCATGTGCAAAATGGCATTTTTATGTAAACCGTGGCAACCCACCACGGTTTCTAATCGTACATAAACCGTGGAGACCCATAGCGGATTAGGGTTTAGGAAAATTGAACGTAAACCGTGGTAGGTCACCACGGTTTACTAACGAAAATTTGCATGCATAAACCGTGGAGGGTCACCACGGTTTATGAAGGAATGCATTTGCACGTAAAACCCTGTGGGTCACCACGGTTTACGTGTGTGTGGCTATATAAGTAATCCGTGGAAGGTTAGGACGGATCATTTGGTAAGGAAAAAAAAAAAAGGAAGTTGTTGTGTTGAGAGGATTTGGGAAACTTTGGAGGTTTGAAGGAGAAGTGGGTGGTGGAGCCAATGGAGGGTGAGGATCGCTTGTACCGACTAAATGGCGTCGCTCACGTGGCAGGATATATCGACGAAGAGGTTAGTTACTGTTTCTGTCGTTATTATTGTTATTAAAATTCATACTAATGTAGCAATTGATATTATTAGGGATATTGTTAGTAAAAATATTTTATTATGTTTATTTGTATTGTTATTCTGATTAATGTTATTTACATAAATATTGATATTATTATGGTTACTGTCAATCCAAATGTGAGGCATTTATTAATATTGTCTACTGAATAATGCATATTTTATTATGCTTATTTATCTTGTAAGTCTGGTTAATAGTATTTTTCTAAAATATTTTGTTATAAATGTAAATATTTTATTGAATAATATTTTTTTTCTGTATTTATATTGTTATAATGAGTGCATAGTATTCGTAGCTTGACGGTGTATTACACACTAAGAGAATCAATGAATTTAATGTGACGAGTCTAATAATTTTTACGAAAATTATGTTTGGTGTTGTTTGTAATTGTTTTATGTTAAGGGATTTTGTTACCCACGTTTTGCAGCCTAGTAGGGTTATTAGCGCCGTTAGGAGGCAGCAGAATATGCCCTTACATGACCGGATTATACCGTATCTGGAGACTGCCGGCTTGTATCATCTGACTAGGCTAAACAGTCAGTGGTTCTGGGTTGATGAGTCTCTCCTTAGCGCATTTATTGAGCGGTGGCGTCCGGAGACCCACACGTTCCATATGCCGTTTGGTGAGTGCACCATTACTTTACAGGATGTTGCGTATCAGCTGGGTTTGCCGATTGATGGTGTGCCCGTTAGTGGGTGCTTGAATGAGTTTGAGAATCTGATGGAACACGGTAGACCGGCATGGGTGTGGTTTCGAGAGTTGTTCGGGGAGTTACCTCCACAGAGTAAAATCAAGCAGATGACAGTGTGCTACACATGGTTCCACGAGAGGTTCCGGGTTCTCCCTGCAGATGCTACTGATGAGACCGTGCGTGTATACGCACGCGCTTATATCCTGATGTTGTTGTCGTCTCAGCTGTTTGCGGACAAGAACGCAAACAGGGTTCACCTTCGCTGGTTGCCTTATTTGGCATCGTTGGACGAGTTGGGCAGATATAGCTGGGGCTCCGCTGCACTGGCCTGGTTGTATAGGTGTCTTTGTCGTGGAACAAACAGGAACGTCGTTAACTTGGCTGGGCCGCTACAGCTACTACAGTCTTGGATTTTCTGGAGGTTTCCCACTCTGAGGCCCACTGGTTTTGACCGGTTCGGGTTTCCTCTTGCTTCCAGGTAGGGTTTAGTATTATCCGTTAATAAATATTAAATACATCATGTGTTATGGTTTGTTTTGACATCATTTCAATTAAAATTGTAGGTGGGCTGAGTTTGTGCCGAGGAACGATGCAGGGGCACAGAGATTACTTTCCGCACGCCTTGCACTGGATCGGCTGAGTCCCCACGATGTGAGTCATTTATTTATTACTGATACCTGTACTAGTTTTTGTTAAATGTCACTGTCTCAGCAAACTCTTACTGTTTCTATGCAGTTTGTGTGGGAGCCTTATTCTTCTGTTGATGTTGGTGCTGTCATTCATCCGGAGATACTAGCTGACGAGCACCGACGGCTATGGACGGCCGTGACTAGCCTGATATATTTTGCTGCGATCGAGTGGCACCTGGTCGATAGGGTTCTACCCCAGTTCGGGGGTGTTCAGCATCTCCCAGAGCCAGCACTGAACATAGATTGGCTACATGCGAAGGACGGTAGGGGTGGGGACCGGTGGTTTCCTTCATATTATCAGGAGTGGCACCAGCATTGGGAGGACAGGCTTCGGTCAGTCATATGGGTCGATCGAGTCATGGACCCTGGTCCATCAGCAGAGTACTTGGACTGGTGGTGCCGTGTGGCGCACAGGTTCCTATCCCCAGATGTAGCATTTCAGGATCCGAGGCCGATTGTGCTGACTGAGGAGGCGCGCCACAGAGGGTCGTCGCAAGCACCTCCTAGAGTGCACGTTTATGACAGACCAGATAACAGACGAGTCGATCGGCGTCGCCGTATAGGGACCTGTACCACCGATCGCGAGTGGAGGGAGTTTGCGGACCGTTTAGAGGAGGATGTTCCTGATGCTGAGCCTGCGGATGCAGTGGACTACCGTGTTCCTCGACGTAGAGGCAGACGGCCACCTGCGAGGCCTATCCGTCGAGGTGCGCCTGATAGAAGACCATCGGAGCAGGGGGACGGCAGTCATCACGTGCCCGGTGAGGAGGTAGTTGGATCACCATCAGCTATGGATCGGCCGACGTTCGAGGTGGGTTCTAGCTCTCAGCTCTTTGGACACGTTAGCCCACATGCTTTTGCCGAGTTTACTACCGCGGCTGTCGGGATGGACATTGATGATCCTGTTACTCAGTCCGAGTTCTACATGGACATAGCAGACATGCTTAGGGAGGATGATACTCATTATAGGCCACAGATGCCTGAGGAGCATGCCCAGTTTGCTGAGCAGCAGCCCAGGATTGACGATGTTCAGGCTCAGTTGCCAGTGGACCTCAACGAGCCTGCAGTTTCTCCGTCTGACCCATGGTTTGCGTTAGGAGGGACACCTGCCTCTGCTTTCAGCGCCGTTCCCGCACAGCCCTCAGCACCAGAGGCAGATCAGAGACCTAGGCGTGTGAGGCGTCCTCCTTTGTGTGGTACCGGAGGTCACCTGCTTGGCCAGTTCGACGATGATGACAGTGACACCATTGAGGGTTCTGATTAGTTATATTATATGTAACTGTCCGTTAGGGACTTTGTTAATTTATGTATTGAGCATGCTACTTAGTGTTTATCGCTTTCAGACTTATGTTAAATGTTATTTTTCTTTTGACCAATCAGTTTGATCTGCTATCAGCTGCTTTGATATTTAGCTCTACGGTTTACATTATAATGAACGATACATTAATAGGTAAAATAACAGGAATTATTACATATGAAATTTTTGCATTAGATAAACATGTTGACAGTCACAGACTTAACCAAACATACATTACTAACATTATCTAGACCCTGATGCAACTGAAACATCATAGACTGCATGTTACAGGACATGAGATCTACGCATCCCCTCCACCACTCTGGCTTCGCTGGTGACAGTTCCTCCACGTATGCCCCGGCTGACGGCATAGTCCACATCGCTTCGGCTGGTTCTCCTGAGACTGATCCATACTTCCACGGATCCTGGTTACCCTTGGACGACCTTCCTTTGCACGCCGCAGATTAGGGTCAGGAATGATGGTAGGCCCAGCATATGGAGGCCATAGTCCTTCAGGGATAGGTGGGAGAAACCCCTCCTTGTAGACGTTGAACACCTCACTCATACGATACACCTCGTGAACATATGACGCCCAATTTAGCCGGGAGTAGGCGCAACACGCAATGGCGTGGCAACAAGGATAATGCAGCGCCTGAAAGTGGCCACAGTCGCATCGGTGATCTTTAAGGGAGACTCTATAGCTGCCCAGGGAGAACTTGCCGGTTGGTGTTGTCTCCGCGACGGTGTACTCGGACTGCTGCCTGTCATATAATGTCACAGTGAAGCACCTCGAGTCTCTTAGGTTCCGATCAATAGACTTTACCAACGCCTGACAGAATTCATGCCCAGAACCTAGTTGTGCGGCTGCTGTCTGTCCCCGAACCACAAATAGCTGAGCAAGCCTCCCGTAGGTTGACTTAACCAAAGATGTGACCGGCAGGTTGCGAGTTCCCTTTAGCACGGAGTTCACACATTCACTGATGTTTGTGGTCATGTGCCCGAACCGTCGACCAGCATCCTGATGTTGGGTCCATTTGTCATACTCCATCCGGTTGGCCCAGTCACACATTGCCGGATTCTCAGTCCGCATGATGTCAAACCAGTAGTAAAACTCAGCCTCAGTCTTTGCGTAGGCAGCATTCACCAACAGCCTCCTGGAGTCCTTACCTTTGAATGTTAGGGCGAAATTCGCAGCCACATGCCTAATACAGTAAGCCCGGAACGCCCGAGGAGGCAGCCACCCAGTCTCAGGTGCCTCAAGCGCTGCCTTGATGCCATTATGCCTGTCAGAGATAACAAGGATACCCTCCTGAGGAGTCACATGCTCTCGGAGATTGGACAAGAAGAATGACCACGACTCTGCATTTTCGCCCTCCACAAGGGCAAATTCTATCGGGAGGATGTTCGAGTTCCCGTCCTGAGCTATCGCCAACAGCAGCGTCCCTCCATACTTCCCATACAAGTGGGTACCATCAATACTGACGAGGGGCTTGCAATGCCGGAATGCCTCGATACAGGGTGAAAATGTCCAGAATAGCCGGTGAAAGTACTCGGTGGACTCATCAACCCCACCACCAATCCGAACAGGAGACGTCTTCAGCACCGTGATTGTTCCCGGCATTGTCGCCTGGATCCCAAGAATCCAACGTGGCAACTCCGCATAAGACTCTTCCCAATCTCCATATATTTCTGCCACTGCCTTCTGCTTAGCCATCCAAACCTTCCTGTAACTAGGCCTGAAACCGTAATCAGCTTCTGTCGCTTGTTGAAGTACCTTTACCGTAACCGCAGCATCTGCCCTAACCATAGGAAGAATCCTAGCACAGATAACGTGGTAATCCAGCTGACGGTGATCACTTGAAATAGAAGTTGCGAGGCATGTGTGTGGCCCGTTGTACCTCCTAACCTCCCAAGTCCCCTTTCGTGCACGAAGCGCTACACGAATCAACCAAGTACAACCCTTGCCGAATTCCTTGCATTTTCCATGATACTTCAAATGATCCGATTCGACGACTCTGTACTCAACACCTCGCCGGATGCTATAGTCTTTTACACTCAGCACAGCTTCATCTTTACTCTGGAATGATTGCCCAATCTGAAATTCTGCAGAAGATCCCCCCACTCTATTACCGCTGTCTTCCTGTTGACCAAGAGCTTCCAAGTTTAGTGTCGAGAAGTGTGGAGGGTAGTGATGAGAACCAGAACTTCCTGGCCTATGCTGCGCATGTGGATCGCCTCGTCTGTCATCGTCGCTGTCACCATCAATATCAACAGGCTCCTGGTCAGACTCTTCGTCACGCATTGCATTTTCTACTTGATCAGGTCCACCAAAGTCTTCGATATAAGGTACGAGGCCACCACCGGTGCCCACAACGTGCGGAGGCTCAATAACTGCTGCATTCTCCAAAGGTATAGAACCAACAACCTCTGTTGGGTCTAAATCAGCCGCAAACGAAGGTGATTGAACCGGCGGAACATACGGTCTGACCGCAGGCATCGAACTAGATGCACCACCCGCGGCAGCTGGGCAGGGAACTGGCGCGGATGCCCCAGAACTATCGACACCAACCTCCAACTTCGCGAACAACTCATGGATTCTGATCTCCGGAAAACTCCGTACACAGTAGAACAGAACCCTAATATCTTCATCAGCCTTAACCGCAAAGGTTTCATACTGAACACCGGTCGATACAACCGCCATGGGAATCTTGTAGAATAGTTTCTTCACCCACTTGCTACCCAACACGCCAAGCTTCTCCAAGATGCTGTTCTTCAGATCTGACAAAGTCATCGACGACCTGATGAAAACACTTAGTGGTTCTCTGTCGGTAAACTTCACACCTTTGCTTTTGCTTTTTTTTATTTTCCCAGAGCAATGCACTAAGGCAAGAAAACTCTCTTCCTCACTAGCCATTGTGAAAATGATCTCTTATGGAGCTTCATTCACCAACATATATATAGACTTCCTGTCAACGTAAACCGTGGTGACCCACAGGGTTTTACGTGCAAATGCATTCCTTCATAAACCGTGGTGACCCTCCACGGTTTATGCATGCAAATTTTCGTTAGTAAACCGTGGTGACCTACCACGGTTTACGTTCAATTTTCCTAAACCCTAATCCGCTATGGGTCTCCACGGTTTATGTACGATTAGAAACCGTGGTGGGTTGCCACGGTTTACATAAAAATGCCATTTTGCACATGCAGGTAACAAGAAACCGTTTTGCACATTCAGGTAAATTTCTTCTCCAATTTATTTATTTAAGTAACTTGCCCAAAAAAATTTATCTATATAAAATTTGATAAATTTTAACTATTATATCAAATGTTTAGTATGTTATTATAATATATATCAAATGTTTAGTTTGTTAGTATGATAAATTTGATAAATTGATCGATTGATGAAGGTGAGAGTGAACATGGACGTGACAAAACAGCTGAAGCAAACAATCAAAATAGCATGCCCAGGTGAAAGTGTTGCGGAGGTGCTTTTGAAGTATGAACGTTTAGGATTATATTGCTGTTTTTGTGGATTCATAGGTCATGATTCCAAAAACTGCAGCATAATCATGGAAGGCACACATGAAGATTAAAACTTGGAGGCAAGATGGAGGGCAAATCTAAATGCGAGCTTTGTCGGGTGGAAAATAGAAGAGATGAAGGAGAATCAGCACCCAAATAAAAGAAGATAGGAATATGGTTTGGCACAGGTAGCAAGACGACCAACACCAGTTAGTCTCATTAAAAGTTTTGAGAAAAACTCTGTTTCAAATAGAAACAGGAACGAAGATAAAGGGGATTCGGATGAAAATAGAAGTCCAGGAATACTACAAATCTCTCAATTCAACACAACAGTGGCGAGGCAAAGTGAAGATATCGAAGATATCAGAATGATGAAAGAGAACTCAGCTCAGAGAATCGAGGGAGAACTTGAGAATTCGGGTTCATTCCAAGTTGGGAAAAACTCAAAAATTCTGATGAGTAGAAATAAGAAGCTGAAACTAAAGCACTTAGCTCGAAAAACATCGTTCGGAGAGCTTAATCCAATTATTGGGTTGAAGAGGGGAGCCGTGGAGGTAGAGGAGAATGCTGAGATGGTGGGTCATAGAATGGAGGAGAGAAGGAAGTCTGACGGGAGGAGGGTGCCTACCCAAAAATATTTAAACAATTCACGAAGATGAAGAAAATATTAGAAAAAGGAATGAACCAATTGTGACTAACACAAAGCATATAGGAATAGGAAAAAGTTTGGTAACCAAAACTTTTTTGTCGTAATTAGCTAAAATTTTTCATAATTTATTTCATTTATATCACTTAATAATAGTGTTATTTTTTATCCCAGTCTATTAGCATTTCACTTATCATATTCTTATCAAATCTATTTATTAATGATATTAATTATGAAATCATATCCCTTTTTATTAGGTATTTTTGTAATTAATACTTAATATTCTTTTTTATAATTTGTTTTTTATATTAAAAAATACAATAAAAATTAATAATAGTTATAATTAAGAACGGTAATTATGATATCAATTACATTAAATAATTGTAATTGATTCTTTGTCCGTTATGGTATTTATCATCAATTATTAGAGATATAAAACATGTAACCTACCCTAATATATACCTTATGTTAATTCAATCATCTTCATTCAAAAATCATAAGAATAACACCATTGTAAGCATAATAGTGTATAAGCCAAGAAATTTTACAAGAAATCGTCTTTATCATTGTAATTTGTATGGCAATTGATTTCAACCTTAATACAGTACCTATGGCAGAAGGTGCTGAAGAATTTGAACAACAGACAGATTCACCCGACGAGATTGTTATCAGTCAATCAATTTCTGAGAATATGAAAAACTACACTAGTTCTGATGAGATATGGTAATAATCCGGATTATTTTTTGTGTATTTTTTAGCACTTTAGTTATATGCATAATATTCTTAATCATTATTTTTTAGCACTTTAGTTATATGCACTTTAGTTATTTATGTAAAGAAAAATAATTTTTTTATTTTTGTTATATTTTTTAATTTTTAAAAATATTTTTATCATATTGATCTCTAAAATAAGAAGTATTTTTTGTTTGAGTATTTAATTTTTTTGGTAATTAGTATTTAAATTTTTTTATTTTTCTCACTAATTTTTTTTTGATTAAATAGAAAAAAGAAACAAATAAGACAACAGGAAAGAAAGACTAGGCACTATAATTTATTATTCTAAAATCCTGTCGATTATGGCCTTTTGGTCTATGCTGTATTTTTTTTTGTGCAAATGTGGACGAAAGAAATAATATTTATTTAAATAAATACCTATGTTATTTTTGATATAATTAAACATGCTTTTAATTCCTTCTTCTTATAATTAATTAGTTATCAAGTTATGGATTTTTTTATTTTAATTTCCTTAATAACAGTAATTTTTTTAGAAAATTCAAAATAAATAAATATATAAAAGTTATTTTATATTAACGAGCTCATTAATCCATAAAAAAAACTATAAAATTTTTATATTATCTTTTTAAAAGATTGGAACATTTTATTTTATTTATCGACAAATTTTTATTAGACAAAAAAAAAATCAAAATAGACATATTATGTTTTTATGTCTATATATGAAGTATTATTTCTATTGTTATTATTATTTCAAGAACCAGAACAGTCATACAATATTCACTGTATCGAGTATGGTACTAATTGTATCCTCAATTATAATTATATTGAACTATTTAGTGAACTGTCAATTTTGACACTTTAGTTATATGCATAACATTCCTGTAAAGTTCATGTTTTATGCAATCAATAAGTTCATATGAATAACATCCATAATTATACGAAGTTAACATCCACGTTAACATACATAATAAAACGAAATTAGCACCTAAAATTACAGTAGTGTATTTTATTTGTTATACTCGATAGTGAAATTAGCCACTTTTGTATAGTTAACTATTAGGTAGAATTTCATTTATTTATTTTTTCTTTTTTTTTTCCAGGTCATAAATCAAGCCATTGGTGATGAGGAGCTATAGCTCGAGGAGGGAATGTGCTTTGGCACATTAGAAGATGCGCGTACATATTATTACCGATATGCGGCTAGGACTGGTTTTGTCGTCAAAATAAGAACCACTGGTTGGGAGACTAGAAACGGTCAGAGAGTGGTTATTAATCAGGCTTTGCATTGTAACATAGATGGATACCGCACATCCCGTGTAAAGGCACCCAAGAGAAGGAAAACGGTGGCCTCAACAAACTGCAAAGTCCGTTGCTATTTGGCATTAGATAAGATGACAGAACAGTGGAGAATTTCTCGAGTAGAGGTATCCCACTCACACCCGCTTAATCTGAAGCTATCTGGAATGTTTTCAGCAAACCATCAGCTAAGTATGCATGTGAAGGACCTGATACAGCAAAACGACCAAGTTGGTATTAGACCGAGTAAGACATACCAGACACTATTCAATGCCGCCAGTGGCCCTGCCAACTTCACCTTTACGGAGAAGGATGTTAGAAATTACATTAGTCGTCACTTACGCATTTCCGGGGATGAGACGGATCCAAAAGAGTTACTTAAGCACTTCTCACTGATGAAGGAGCTCAATCCAAACTTTTTCTTTGAAATAGATGTGGACGAAAACCATAGCATTAGAAATGTGTTTTGGGCCGATGCTCGATGTAGAGCTGCATGGGAATATTTTGGTGATGTTGTGACGTTTGACACTACTTACAAGACTAATAGGTACCAAATTATTATTTTTTTGTTCGACTTAATTAGATTTTTTTTTCAGCTAAGGCATTTGGAGTTTACACCTATGTTACATGTTTTTATATTTCCATTGTTTAGGTACGACATGCCGTTTGGGTCTTTCGTAGGTGTCAACCACCATGGGATATCTACGCTTCTTGGGTGCGCATTATTGCGGAATGAGGACACTCGTACATTCCAATGGCTTTTTTGTACTTGGTTGAAGTGCATGGGTAAGGCCCCATATGTGTTATAACAGATCAATCCCTGCAGATGCGTTCTGCGTTAGAGACCCCATTACCACACACACGCCATAGATGGTGCATATAGCATATCCTAAATAAGATATCAAACAAGCTGGTAGGTTACCGTCGTTTCGATCAGCTCAACACGTGCATGAAGAGGATTGTCTTTGAATCCAAATCTAAGGACTCATTTGAGAGAGATTGGTACAATTTTATTAAAGAGTATGACCTCCACAACTCTAGGTGGCTAAATGGTAGTATAATCTTCCGGTTTATTACTGCCTCTGTGTGGCTTCTTTATATATGTTATTTTATAGTCAATATGGATGTTGCACTTAAGGGTTAACGTACGCTATTTTTTTGCATTTTGTGTTTTCCCTATTCATTGGCAGATATGTTTGCTGACCGACACATGTGGGTGCCAGTATTTTTCAAGGACGAATTCTGGGCTGGCATGAGGAGCACACAGTGTAGCGAGAGCATGCATTCAGTTTTCGATAAGTACTTAAACAGTAAGAGCTCTTTGTTGCAATTTGTTCGCCAATACCAAAAATGTGTTATAGATAAGGAGCAAAATGAGCTTGAGTGTGACGCTGCTGATTTAAGGGGGATTATCTCTTGTGTTTCCAGCTCACCAATAGAGAAGCAGTTCCAGAGAGAATATACAAACTCCATGTTTCGAGACGTTCAGGATCAATTTTTAAAAAAGACCGATTGTGACATCTCCTCAATCAACCGTCATGGCACAAGTATAGTTTGTGAAGTTGACCAACAAAATATGGTGTTTGACATGTTAGTGTATAGCAGATACCAAGTCGTGTATTGCTCGCAGTCATCAGAAGTTCAATGTGATTGATTTATGTTCCAATCGAATGGTATTCTGTGCTGCCACAGTCTTGCTGTTCTTTTATATTTTCGTGTAACAGTAGTATCCTTACAATACATTCTATCCCGATGGAGTAAGAATGTTAGTTGGAAACACACATACATCAGGAGTAGCATTGACATGGACCGTTCTGATGAAAGCATGACCATTTTTAGGGAATTGTGTTCTGATTTTTACAACGTCGCTCAGGATTTCGTAGCTACTCCGAGGTTGCTGCTATATTGCATGATGTCATGGACAGTGCTCGGCACAAGCTCAAAGAACACAAGGAATCCGAGCATCAAGCTGTACATGTACCAAGTGCAATTAAGTCACATACGCGTGATGAGTGTTCCGTTGGCATGGATGAGCTACAGGGCCCACGTCGTGTTCCTACGCGAGGTTGTCCAATGTCCACCAGACTTGGGACAGATCTAGAAAAATCTATTAAAAAGAGGGCACGCAAACACAAGAACACTCACAATCACAACAAAGTACACATGAGATCTACCCTTTTTTCACGTCATTTGTTTATTTTAAGTGTGTTGAATGGATGATAAGTTATGATGTTATTTTTCAATATGATTTGTGTTAAGGGACCTAATGCTAATGCACAACCATCTCCTACCAATGTGGCATCTTCCTACAAAGATACGCAATGGGCTTGTTCAGAAATTACAGACAATTTGGCTATACATTCTGGTTCCTTCATATCACTATTGAATTCATTCCATAACGCCGAACAATTGTGTATGTGTACCTAGTGTATTTTCTATAGCATTAATGTCATGTCCATTTATTTATTGTTTCCTCTTTGTTTTGTTTTTAAATTTTTTGTCACAGGAAGTATTTTTGGAGGATTCAAAGTTTAACAGCACTACATATCATAAGCATTAGAGTTTAGCAACTACGTACTTTGTACTTTGCCCATGCTTCAACGTTATTTTCCTGTATAATGATTTGGTGGTCTATTGGGTTTGTTTTATATATTTTAATATACTCAACTTTATTTTACCTTACTACAACTTCATATACCATTATTAAACAAAATATAATAACATACTTGGGCAACTAATATACCATTTTTTATTCCTTTACTCTTTTTACTGTTATTATTTCTTACTAATATCTAAAAGAATAAATGTTCAGTTGATAATTTGATCATTATGATAATTTGGTGCATTACATGAAGTTTAAACTTGAATTGTAAAAGTATTCGTACACAATAAGGTCTTTATTTTATTATTTAAAAAATTAGACATCAAAAAGTCATATCTAGGCATGTATTTTGTTTACATCCAATAAAATCCTCTAATTTATTAGAATAACAACGACGATCGAGCATTTATTGCTTGGACATAGATATTTTTAGCTGGCTGTTAAGTATGGATAATTTCATAGTTCAATTAAAATTTTTTTATTGGATATATGAAAGAAAGGTCAAACTTCAATCAATGTGTTCTCTATCTGAGCAAAAACAAGCCAAACACATATAAAAAAATAAACTAAGAATTTAAAAACAATTTTTTTCATACATAATTATTTACTGTGATATTGAATTCTTGTGTTTTTTTTTTCAGCCCAAATCCAAAAACATTCGCAAGTATTTCATGATAAAATCCAATAAATCTTGCAACCATATTAACCGTAAATACACACAGTAACTCTAGTCCTAATTAATTGTTTGTAGATATATTTATCCTGCTGTCCAGTATAGGTAACCCTTTAAAAAAGATGCACCCGGTTTTGGTTTAAATCCAATAACATCCATCTGTATTCCATGATAACATCCATTAATTTCTAAAATCAAATTAACATAAAACACACACAGACCAACTCTAAAAGGGATTTATGGCTTAAAGTTCCGTTTAGCTTTCTTAGCCCGTTCCGCCCTTCGAACCAGTGATCTTGTCCTTAGATTCGTCCAAGGGTCTTCAATATTTTTCTTCTTTCCCCTATCCTCCACATGGTGACATGGCACATTGAGTACACCCTCTACCTCACTCCTGGAGATGTTGTCTTTGCAAATTGGTATGTCAGTTACAATTTCTTTCCAAATTTGTTGCAGCTGGGCCTGTGGTGACAAACAGATGTATTTGTGTTTGGTATAAAATACTTTGAAGAAGCAAATATAAATCCAGCCATTATAAGTAGAATTCATCAAAAAAGAGTTATTTATCAATTATTAAATACGCAAATAAGCATCAGCATATGTTTTGGATTTCACTAACCGTCGTCCAAATAGGCATATTCAAATCATCTTCTGCCAAGCTCTTTGGATCCCACATTTCCATCCATTTAATGACACATACACCACAGTCCCACCTATGCATCACAAACAACAAAAAGTCATGCCAACATATTAAAAAATTTTTGTGTGGGTTGATTTTTTTAACCCTTTTTCATTTTCATCTCTAGACTTACCCATTTGATTGTTTTTGGAGCCTTGTTTCATAGAAACACTCATAGCCCTCAGTTGTGAATACTACATTCGGGTCTACAGTTGCTGCCAACTCTTGGAGAAGAAAGCCATTCGACAAGCCAGATAGAAAAAATTAGGGTGGAAAATATAAAAAAAAAGTACATGGAAGGTAACACCTAACACCCGAAAAAATATGCATCATCAAATCTATTCTCACTTACTATATATTTATCTATTTTCTCTCGGCACTCGGAGTGTGGGCCATTGTGCATGGAGTCTAATATCCATCGGTTATTAGTCTACCGGTGGAGTACATATAGCCACTAGTGATCATCTCGACACACTGGAACAAACCACTTCATCATTGAATAAAGCATGTTAGCATACAATTATTTTTTCTTCGCATTCTTGTAATAAAAAATAGATTTTGTGTGTGGATAGGTAAGTACGTGAATTACTTACATATTTAACTTGTTTCACCTTCCCCGCATCGAACCAGTGCTGCCCGCGGCCCATGAAGCTGCTAAGAACAGGGACAAAACCAGTGTTCGTGCCGGCACATCGTTCAATATTGTCATCAGTCAATATTAGGGCCTGCAAACCCATTTTGTATTAGTTAAACACCTAATGAAATAATTTAGAGTATCCTTCACCGAGGCAATTATAGGTATTAATTAATATTAAGTGGGTAAGGACAGATTGCAATAACCATTAGTCTCGGCGGAATACAGTAAAAATCCGTGCAGAACCTTGCGTTGCTCGAAGCGTTGAATATAGCACAACAGTAATCAACCATCTGAATAGAATAAACGCATTGCATTTCATAGCTCTTTAATGCAGAACACATACTCAGCAATTGATTATATTTTTTTTGTTTGGTCTTACCGTATCGCTTACTCTTCTACGCCATCTCAGTGATTGAAGGTCCGCTCGCTGCAGCTGAACATCATCACCATTGCGAATCCACGCGAGCGTGGCATTCTTTGCACCCCTACGATCTATCACCTACTTGTATATCCTGTTCATGTCATCACCTGTAGGCCTTGCAGCACCCCCAGATGGCATTAGTGTATCCACCACAACTTTTGTTTTTCTTATGTTTTCTGGTGCTTCAAGTTCCAGAGTTGCATTTCCTTCAGTTGTTACCGGAGATCCTGACGTTGAGTCCGGTATGTGCATCTGAGTGATGCCAAGCGAGAATGACGGGATTGGAAAGTCAACTTGAGATGGGTCCTCTGGCGCAACATACACTACCATTGCAAGTTCTCCGGATTCCCTGCACATTCATTAACATTTAAGTGCTCTTAACTGAGTGCTCTTAAAAATTAAGTGCTCTTAATTGAGCGCGAAGTAAAATAAAGTAAGTTGTGTAACCAGCATAAGATTAGATGGATAACTTCTATTATTGATTAAACATTCCACCTCAAAAGCAGTAAAGAGTCAGAGATAAAAAATCATGCACCTACTATAATTATCAATACTTCGTATTATTGTTAAATTCATCTAACTTGCCTTTTTCTTTAAAGGTCCTTCATTAATATTATCATCTGTTCCGTTTTCAACAGGTGTGTCAGGCATTGTCTCATCCCCTGTGGGCGTTTCAGCAGATGTCTTCTTCATACTCACAGTATTCCCCCTAATGGACCTGTTTTTGGACTCTTGACTATAGTTTCTGTTTAAATAAATTATAAGTTGAACAGCTATATGTGATAATAACAAAAGACACCTGATAAAAATTTGATCAGATCAAGTAAATATAGTACGCTTAAATGTGTAAATGATGTTAATTCGAAAGTTTACCCAAAGCTTCTTTGTGCAGAATACAGTAAAAAATGGATAGTAACATCCGCAGTGCCAACCATTTATCAACCATAATGCCACACAGATAACATCGGGTATGAGGCATGCATAACATCCGAATTTAAATGATAAATATTAGCTATTCAAATTCCTATTCAAGATAAAACCACAAGTTACAACTCTTAGCGTTGCCATCCTCCTCAACTAAGCACAATATTATACGTAGGTAACGTATATTAAAATTACTTGATAGATGGTAGAATTTTATATACAAACAAATGTAATGATTAATTATGTCAACACAGATGTCCAAACAAAAAAAAATTTATACTAGTGTACTATTAAAATGAGGCAAATTAGAGCATTAAAAATTCATACTATAACTGAAAAATCAGTAACTTGCCTTTCCTCGGAAGGCCCTTCATTAACATTATCATCTGCTGCATTTACCATTGGCGTGTCAGCCAATGTCTTCTCCCCTGTGGGCGTTTTCATACATGTCTTGTTCGTACACACTTTATCCCCTCAATGCATTCGTTTTGTGAATCTTGGCTACAATTTCTGTTTAAATAAATTTGAGGATGAACAACTATAATTAATAATAAAAAAGGTCACCTAGCACAAATATAACCCGATCAAGTAAATCTAGTACACCCAAATATATAAATGAGTTTAATTCAAAATTTTATCCAAGGCTGCTTCGTGCCGAGTATAGTATAGAATGGACAATAACATCCGTAATTCCAATCAGTTAACATCCATAAGGCCACACGGATAACATCATGTGTCAGGGATACATAACATCCAAACTAATAAGACAAAAATTAGCTATTCGAAATACTATTTAAAGTAAGGAGTATTGACATTTCTTAGATCTTTATTTAATTGGAATAACGCTCATCAAACTGTCATCCATGTTGCACATTAAAACCAAAGCAGCTTAGTAAAGGGTATTTAGCTATGCACATAAGGAAGATGACACATAGTTTTCAAAGTTATTATGTTATGAAGTGAATGCTAAAACACAAAAAGATGTATTTACATATGTCAAGTCTATTACATGCTCAAGATAAGTAGCTCCAACAGTTTTTTAAAGATAGATTTACAAGTTACAGCATCAATATCACACTTCTAAAATTAGATAAATAATTAATTACTCAATACATGGTAAAACTTTATATACGATTAAAAAGATGCAAAATCTGAAAAATATTTATACTAGAATACTATTAAAAAAACGCAAGTTAGAGCAATAAAATTTTATAACAAAACTGAAAAATTATTGAATTGCCTTTTTTGGAAGGATGTTCATCAGATTTAGTAGGTGATGCATGACCAGCCGGTATGTCGGTCTCATTTTCATCTACCGTGGGAGCTTCTTTACGAGTCTTTCTATTAGACTTTTTTTTTTTCCTAATGCAACCTCTCTTTGATACATGGTTGTGCTTTTTCCGTAACCCAGACATCTTCCCAATTAAATTTAGAAGCTCCTACAGTGGACAAAGTATAAGTTTTATTTTCATCAGAGCTTAAGAGAAGTGATCCGATTAATATATCTTTTACAGTTATCACTATTAAAAGATTATATATCTATCATATGCCTCACCGAGTGAGATGTACTTTCCTCTTCATCCATCTTCTTCAGATTAGCAAGCGACCAGTCTCTAATCCACGGTTCTCTCTCATTATATCTTCCTAAATCTCCATTCTTGTTAGCATGGAGATATATAATCTGAAAGTTATAGTAATTGCTATAAACAAGGTATACTATAGAATAACAAACAACAAATCAAAGGTTAGGGATATACAGCTCACCAGTAATGCGAACATACATCCATCCATTGTCTTCTTTCCCACATCCTGAAACCTCAGAACTCCCTCAATTTGAAAATCATAAATGTACCTCGCCCAATATATCTTCCTTGGGTTAGATACATCAATGGCAGCCCGTATATGTATGTCTGAAATGGTGGCCTTCGGCGAGGGAAAGAACAAACACTTCGCTATCAACATGAAGAACTGTCTCCAGAAGTTGATTCTATCGGCATCGGACTGCATCGAGCATGTGATAACATTCCTTTTCAGATCTGCTTGTGTCTTTCATGTGAAGCCATTAACAAGTTGGTGCTCTGCTGGTGTTTCTGGAATTTTGAAACTATTCCCTGCCAAATATAAAATGAGTCGATGCAGTCCAAATCTTTAATGGCTAATTTTACCGAAAACATATACTCAACAAGATTATTGTGGATAATTTTTTTCCTTTTATTCCTATTTTATTTGGAGGATTTCTTACCATGGTTCGGTAGTCCGAAACACCGCGCAATAGATTGAACTGATATGGGGATTTTTCTTGTTCCGACGATCAAAGAATTCTCTTCCCGACTATATGAAGATGCTAATGCCACCATCGTATCTTGGTTGACAGCCCATTCAGACACATATTACAGCCAGCCAAATCCCATGTTCTGCACCTCCATTATTTTCTCTCTGCCCGCGTCTGAACCTAATTGCTTCATAACTGAAGCCACGCAACATGGCGAGCACCTAGATACCAGTGTTTTCTACACAAACATTCATAATCAATACAAAGTGACAACGAAGGAGAATGTCAGTTTTAATATTTACTATTAAAACACAATATCCTGAGTTTATAGTTAATTCACCGCTAACCATTCAACGTACCTTTTTTGGTCCATCAGTTTTTTTTTTGCGGTCTTCTTTCGGGAGTGTTATTTTTATGTGTCTCTTTTTTGCTCCTGGTACGAGCCATGCCTACTTATTGTTTTTTGAACACCTGTTTACAAACAATTGCTATATATACTCAAATAACCCACTTTAATTAATCATAACATACCAACATGTTTATCAATAGCATAGATACGCTAACAACTTTGCTTAGTATAACATCTATGATTGAAACATATCTTGCTCTATCATTATACTATCACAATGGCCCCTCAAAATACCATTTACATGTCTAATTTTTTGAGAGTTCTTGTTAATCTCTATAAAATTTTAAATTCGATATCCACCTAATCTAACAACTTTGCTTGCAAATAACTTTGAACAAAAAGTATGACATCAAAAGATTGCATATGAAATTATGATCCTCCCTCATATCTGATTCTCTATTTCTACCGTGATTGTTGTGATAACCATACTAATTAGGTTGGTTCAATACAAAAATCATGATTATTTACTATGTATCCATCATTCTCATAATCATTTCACTAAAGTAACTCTCCAAAATTGAGTGAATTAATTTGTTTAACTATATACCATTATTTAAAATATTCATATATGTCTTTATGTTCAGTTCTTATCAAACACCAATAAAGATAAAGCAATTCACACTAAAAAAATTCAATGCAAAATTCCAACGCAACCTTTCATAAAGATAAAGCAATTCACACTAAAAAAATATCAAGGCATAACATCTTTATTGCATCCGTATCTAGCAGGATTTTTTTTCTTTACATGAATAAAAACAAAAATCTAAAAAAAAAATAATTTGCCACTAACCTTAAGTACTCCTAATGTACTCCCACTATAGTTAACTACCATAATCAGTCAACTATTAAAAAATACATAATCTTAGTGACACACATGAAAAAATACTTTATTCATATTTTTTTTCTGTCTCATAGTAGAATTGAGAAAGAGAACAAAAAAATGAAAGGTACTGAAGCAGCTAGAATGAAAGCGATTTCGCTCTTTCTCTACTCCTTCGTCTCAACTTTATCATCTAGAGACACAATCGCGACTTTTTCAGTGGAGACCTTCGAAGTATGGAGGCAAGAAATGGCTATTTACATTTGTCACACAGTTAATAACTTGAAAGAAAGCACAACACCAAGCACGCAAAATAGCAAATCAATCCACGGTTGAACAGATAAAAAATTAGTGGAACCGTAACATCGCAGAAAAATCATGGATGCTTATCAAAATTAAAAAAAAAAAAAAACCCATTTTTGATGCCTTCCCTTCATCTCCACCCCAAAATAAAATCTTTGCAAGTTTTTCCTTTTCCCAAACCCATCAATGTGAGATAAAGACCAAAACTTTCATAATTAATATCGATTCCAGCAGCATACAACAACTGATAATGGGGCCCCAATATGCCAATTAATCGAAACATGAAACTATATAACATACCTATAGGAGTCAGAGATAAGGCTATGCGATGCTCAGCTTTTACAGTGGTGACCTTCGAAATATGGAGGTAACTTGAACGAAATGACTGCTTCAAGTTTGTCACATTATTAACTACTTGAAAGAAAGCACAACACCAAGCACACAAAATAGCAATTCAAACCACCGTTGAACAGATCAGAAATCAGGGGAACCGTAACACACCAAGAAAAATCATGGCTACTTATGAAAATGAAAAAAAAAAACCCTCTTTTGATGACTTTCCTTCATCTCCACCCCCAAAATGCCATCTTTTTCAAGCTTTTCCTTTTTCCCTTTTTCCTATCAACGTGAGATAAAGACCAAAACTTTCATCGTTAACATCGACTCCAGCCACATACAACAACAGATAATGGATCCCCAAAATGCCAATTAATTGAAACATGAAACTAGATAACATACCTATAGGAGTCAGAGATAAGGCTATGCGATGCTCCGACGACGAACCTACTGGGTTTTCTCCTCTCTGCGTCTTTTTGTTTTTCTCGGTTCTGGGGTTATGGCTCGAATGAAATGGGAAGAAAAATCTTGATCTTTCACTTGGGTGGCTTTTCGGAGTGTTTTCGGATGTTAATTCAATGGATAGAAATTGCATTTTAATTGATATAAATGTAGATGAGAGATTTTTAGGGATTTGATTGAGAGGAAATTGAAATTAATTTTGGGAATAAAATTAATTGCTCCAGGCATGGAGAAGAAGGTAGAGTGATAAGTATGTTATTGATAAGCAGGTGTACTCCACTCGCTTATCATGAAATTGGTATTTATTCTGTACTATATCTATATTATGCATTATATTTTGACTACCTAGCACTTCTCATAGGAATATTAGCTAATAAATTATCACTTTTTAACATAGGTTTAGATGATGTACTAACATAAAAAGGTGAGAATGAAAATAGAACAAATAAATTTGTAGCAGTGAAACTTTTTAATTGCAGAAACTTACACAAAATAGTTTGACTTTTTATCTGGGATAATTTTGAAAGTGAAAACAAAACAAATAAATAAGAAAAAAAGAGAGAGCACAATCTAAAAACAAATCTAAATTAAGTATTGGCCAAAGATCAACAATAGAGAAAGATCACAGTATCATACTCACACATGATCTCAACAAAAAACTCAAAAATCCATTTACATCAAGATGTAGCAGTTTGCAACAAAGACAAAGACAAAAATATTTTAATTTTATGATAAAAAATGTTGGAAAAAAAATAAAAAGCAATAAGAAATTGGTCTTACAAACAACAATAGATTAGATATTTGTTTATGATAAAAAATGACAGACAGAAATATTTTAATTTTAAACTTTGATATATCTTTAAATCCAAGTGCATCCTTAACCCTTGATTCAAGGATCATTGGCAATTGAACATGAAATTCATGTCTCAATCTCTGATCCATTTTTATTTCATTTTACCAATTCCATCACCATTTGCTCCAAATATTACATCTTTTCAAACAACAAATACAAATAATGTTAAAAAGACATATACAAATGTTTTTTTAATGCCACATAAGTGTTCCAAATTGAATTTGAGCACTTATGTATCTCAACACATACTTTAAGTATTGATAATAGTTAATAAGACAAATATCAACAATAAATGAAACATTCTAAGTCCTTGACCCTTGCTGTGGCTGCAGTCAATCTGGCATGAATTTGCTACCGCAACCCGTTCCTTCTGTCAACTCTCCAAATCATCACCTACAGTAGACAAAGGAGAATACTTCTCAGTCTTTGGAAAGTATTGTAGTTCCAAAGAAAACCATAATTCATTAATTACTCATAATTCATTGTCAAACAAATAACACAATGCAACAACATCTTCATCCACCTAGGAATGAAAACTAATACAACTGTTCTCAGTTTCAACAAAAATCAAATTTACAAAAGCCAGTGTGACAAATCAAAGAAAAGAAAATAGTGGAAGAAAAAGAAATAATTAACATAATTATTCCTCAGTTACTCTTCATTGATATAGACAAACAACGTAATGCAACAACAAAATCTAGATACTTATGGAAGCTAACAGCACACTAATAAAGAAAGGTGTTAAGAGCAACATAAAAGATACTGCTTCATTGTTTTGTACATTCTCAAACAGAAAAGTAATGCTTATATCAATCTTTTTGGAGAGAAGTTGGAAAGGACAAAACAAAAACAAAAAACTTACTAAATAAATAAAAAGAATAATGTAAGAATATCAAAAGTTAAAGAGTATTGGAGATAAAATAATAATAATGAAAAAGCACCTTTTGCTTCCCATGGGTTGGCACTTTACAGCAAAGTGGAATCATCTCAAGATATTTGTAAGAATTGCACCCACCATTTCCATAAGCCATCCAGTATCTTCTTATGCTCTCTCCATTAATCCATACCTGACCCTTTCCCGTGCTTCCCATGTCCAAAGCCAATGGTTCATTCCCATCCGGTGCATTGGAATAAACCTGAAGTGTTTATTTATCATTGTATTGGTAAGCTTATATATAATTGTTAAAATTCAATTTTCTAATCCACATTAAAAGAAATTATTGTTACCTTGTGCCATTTCAATTAGCTAAAGAATATAAGTATTTTTATGAAATCAAGTTCTAGTGGGTTCAGTTTGAAAATTTATACACGCTATATAAACAACTATCACTAGATATATATACTATATAAAATAGCTCTTCCTATGGCAACCTCCAGTATGCACCACTATTACATCATCCATTTCTAGTATCTATAAAGAAACTGCCATTAGATAAAGCAATTCACTATTGATCACTATTTCTGTATATTTTCTTTGAATTTAAGAAATTATGTAAGAAAAATTATGGCTACAATCATGTAAGAAATTATGATTTTAGTAGCAAATATATTCTAGAGCAAAAATGTTAAAATGATGATGCAAAAGTTTTTACTCCTCTCTAGATGTTCTGCCCATGTACCACCAAAAGTGTTAGATAATTTTCATTCCTGTAACATCTCCAATAGATATAGAAAATTATGCAGATATGAAATTTTTTTCACATCAATCATAAGTGTCATAGTTCATTAAGGAGAAACCAAGAGCTTTCCGATTTGATTAAGTAATGACATCAAAAGTGATTAAAAGTAAGAAATGGCTAAGACTAACCAAATGCTATACCACAATAAATCATTTAAATATTGTTCCTATTGCTAGTAATATGTGTTCTGTAGTTTCTTTTACTACTTTTTAGTTGTTCCGCTCATAAACCATCCAAAAAATTACCAAAAATATGGTAATAAGACAAAAGATACGATAACTCACAATGCTAAACTTCTATAGACCAAAGCTACAGATGAAATGATAAGGGACACTGAACACACCCCTTAGTTTATTATAAGCTAAATACATATAAATTTTAAATGTTACCAAATTCATAGAAGCAGGTGAATAGGAATGGATGAGCTTTGTTCTTGGGACCTTTGAATTCCATCACATTTATCCTTTTAGTGTTGGATCTAATTTGTCAAAATGAAATATACAAAGATTTATTCTTTCAAACATTATTCTTTCTTCTCTATATGTCATAGAAATTAAAATTATATCATTTCAAAACTCAAATCTATTTGTTTATTATTTTCTAGAGCAGTTAATAAATAAAATGTAACTTCTCAATTGAAAATCATGAATTTAGCACTCAAAAACCCAGGAAAATGTCAAGCCAACATATATGGCATGACATAATGAGTTTGAATAATTTCTAAATGAATATGAGCAAAAATCTAGCAACACATCATGTCTTCATTTTTCCTAATAATTAACAAACTTGTACGGTATAAAGGGTGTGGCTAAATCAATACGCTTTCCAGCATCATCAAACAAAGCTTGCACCTGAAAGAACCAAATCAAAGATGTTAAAACAATAGAGAGGCAACAAAGCATGGACGCACATCAAAGCATTAGTCATCAATGGAAGCAAAAAGGTGTGGATTACTACTACTAAAAGAAACACATACATTAAGGAAGCAAAAGCAATGGATACACAGTTAGGAAAGCTCCTTTGCCGACGACTTCTATATACTACTACAAATGCAAAATGGATTATTAGCTTGGTGCACCAATGTTATGCTTCTTTATTTGTCTCCAAAAAAGCACAAGTAAAAATAAAAAGAATAGAAACACCAAATTAAAGAACTGCATTACCTCATCTTTAAGCATTTGAATTGTTAAGGTAGCGTTTGGTAGAGAGACAGAGACGAAAAGACTGATACTGAGAGACAGAGTGTAACACCCTACCATACAGAGTCTTATGCTTAAGTCATAATCCAGAGATGTCAAGGTATTATGACCTCTAAAACAAAAATCTAGTACGTATAGTAGTGTGAATAAGGATTATAACTAGGAGCCTTTGTAGAAAAAGGGGTAAACAAAAATCGCAACTCGAAAGCGCAACACTCCGATCGATAACGCAACGAGCAAAGGATAAGTTAACGCGATATTATATATATACAAAAGAGTGTCAAAAACGGAAATATCAAAACTCAAATCCGGATGTGAAGATAACCGGTCCGAGCATAGCAATATATATATACATATAATAAAATAAGGAAACCCCAAAGGAAACCCAAAGGGACACAAATACAGAACCCTATTCTCCAAAAATCTCCTATAAGAGGAGTCATCACAGTTTGTATTATTTAGTGGAGATAAAAGTATCTAAGCAAGATATATAAACCAAAACAGAGTCCCGAGAACAAAGGATCTTCGCTAATCCAGAAGTCTCCAGCATGCCTCAGCGAGAAACCTCACGTCCTGCATCTGAAAACCACAAAATCCGCATGGGTGAGAACCAGAGGTCCCCAGCATGGTAACATCTTCCACATATATAATACATAATAATAGAGGAAAGCCGAAGGCAAATCCTAGAACTTCCTCCAGATAATATCAAAGCTTATAAACAAACTAAACCGTAAGTGGCAACTGACTAAAGATCCTTCAGTCTAACTAATACTTTCCTTTCCAATTCCTTCAGACCTCCCAACCACCAGCAGGAGTATAATATAGCAAACACAGCTATATCAGACAAGAGATTTACAAATAGGAACAGATAAGGCATTTAGACAATTAGCAAGTAATATGCAGTCAAATAGGCAATCTCAAACAATTCATATAGTATGCATATGATGAATGTCTGTCCCTAGTGGCTGATGATATCATCTGTCGGTTATAGAGCCAACCCGACAAGTCCTGGTAGCTAACCATTGGACTGTCCCTCTGTCGCGCATCCCCAACTCGAGTTATACTCAACATAATCGTGATCATACTCATGATCCATATCCATCACCTTCACTGGTGAATATTCACGGAGGTGAGCTCATCCGGGCCTTTCACAGTGCCCGGCCACACTTACGACATAGGGTCAAAAGAGCTTCGAGTCTCCACCTGGAGCACGTGGTGGCTAGCCACTGCTTCCTCCCAAGGAAACCCTCATCTCCGATGGTGGAAGTGCGAACATTCACAATTCATTCAACAACATATATGCATTTATACTTAGCCATAATCATGGCTCCGTCTTAACACAGCAATAATCTAGCCATCCGGCTCACGGTTAAATCCATAACCAGCCAATTCATTAACAATTACGGCCCTTCGACCCATGGCACAACAAGCACTTCCACCGCCATCCTCCGCATCTCACATAATCATCTTTGATCCTCATTGATCATTAAATTTTCCCTTGCTTCACTCGCAAGTTATCACATTTACTAGCCCCTTGCCTCATTGCTAGGCATATCATAATGATTTAAGACATAAGTGGTGAGATCGGAGGCTTAGAAGTATGAAATTCGGCTTTTAAAACTCAAAAATCAACTTTGGGATGAAAACAGGGCCACGCGTACGCGCACTCCACGCGCACGCGTGGATGGCCACAAAATCTCATCGATGTGCAAGCGTCATACGCGCGGACGCGCGGGTTGAAAAATAGCCAAACGACGCGCGAGCGTCAACCACGCGTACGCGTGGGTGCTCTTGCGCCCCAGGCACAAAACTGGCACAACTCTCGGAAAAATAGCTGGGCATTTGGTGCAGCGCATCGACGCGCCCGCGCACACCACGCGCATGCGTGGATGGTGCTTTCTTGAAGAACGGCGCGTACGCGCCAAGTGCGTCTACGCGCGGAGGGTCATTCTGCTAAAAAATTTTCTAAGTTAAAAGCTGCATAATTTATAGATTCAACCCCCAATCTTCTGACGGACATAACTTTCTCATTTTAATTTGTTTTTCACTCGTTCTTCGAATGGCATGGACATCCCGGATTCAATTTCATTTCTAAACAAATTTGGCACAAATCAGAGATCCGTAGTCCAAGTTATGTCCCGTTAAAATATGCCCAAAAACCATGTTTTATACAAAATCATAAAGTGCCATTTTCAAAACAAGCCACTTTCAACTCTTTTCAAAATCAATCAAAACATGCCAATTTCATCCCTTTTCTTTGAAATCAATCAAAATGTACCAAAATCAACATCAAGTCATCCTCAACTCACACATTGACACTTTACCAAGGTTCCCAAAACCACATCCAACCATTTTAACACTTCTCAATCAAATGACTAAAGGACAAACACAATATCATGTCATACATCCTTCCTCATCCCAATTTCCAATAATTCCATTTCCAATCAACCATCATTATACATAATCATCATCATACTCACCATCAACATGGTACCACCCATCAATTCAACCTCAATCATTCATCAAGCATATATCACAACATGCATTTTATCATATATCACACAATCAAGGCATCAATATTCATAATCACATATATGATCACATCATATACCTCAACCATTTAACAACATCAACCATTCAATGCCTATCTTAGGGCCTCTAGCCTAAGTATTTCCAACCACATTACATATTAGATACGAGAAACCGAGACCATACCTTAGCCGATTTCCCAAGCTCAACCGGAGCACTTCCAAATCACTTTTCCTCAAGCTCTCAAGGTCTCAACACCTCCAAGAATAGAGTTTATCACACAAAACCCTTTCCCAAACTTTCCAAAATCACCAATCAAGCTCCAATATTCACATATACACAACCTAAGCCACAATCATCATACCCATACACAACATCTCAATACCCAACATCATAGAACAATAAATTACACTAGGGTTGAGAATCTTACCACACCCAAGGTCCAAGGAGACAAGATTAACCTTCTCCTTCAAGCGAGTTGGGTCCTATAACATCAAAGAGCCCAAAATCTCAACATTTCATCCATGAAACTCGAGAACAAGGGCTGGAATTTCGAAGAGCAAAACGTAGCTTACCTTAAGATTGATTGTATGGGTTTTGTAGGCTCTCCGCGGTGAACGCGTGGCCACAAACGGTGCAGCGATCAGAGCTCTAGATCAAAAGTTATGGTGGTTTGAAGATCAACCAAGGGAGAGAACTTGAGAGAGTGTTCTTCCCCCCTCCAAATCAATTTCAGCGTGTGTTTGTGTGTTGTGAGGAGAGAGAGTACTGAAAACTAGGGTTTTGGTTTAGTTTAGTTGGGCCAAGGGCCCACTTTGGGTCCGTTGGCCCAGTTTGGTCCGTTCGGTTATAAAATTGGTACCGAAATTCTCGTCTCACTCTCCTCTATCACATTTAGCCATAAAAATAATATTTTTAGCTTTCTAGAATAAATTCTCATTTATGGGTTAATTATCCATTAATTAACCGGGTCTTATATCCTACCCACCTAATTGGAAATTTTGCCTACAAAATTCGAATTCAATTACCTGAGAATAAGTGCGGATAATCCGTTCGCATCTCCGACTCAAGTTCCCAAGTGTGTTCCTCAACACCGCCTCGATTCCAAGCCACTTTGACTAATGAAACCTCTTTTCCACGCAACCGTTTGATACTAGTATCGTCAATTCTAACTGGAGTCACTGGAAGCATCAAATCTTCTCTTAACTGAACCGACTCAGGTTCTAATACATGGCTAGCATCAGGAGTGTACTTCCGAAGCTGTGACACGTGAAACACATCGTGCAGGTTCGAAAGATGAGGTGGTAGAGCCATCTGATACGCTACCGGTCCAATCCTCTCCAGGATCTGAAATGGACCAATGTATCGAGGATTCAACTCCTTCGCTTTAATCGCCCTACCTACTCCTGTGGTTGGAGTAACCTTCAGGAAAACATGATCTCCTTCTTCAAATTCCAAGGGCTTCCGCCTCTGATCGGTGTAACTCTTCTAGCGACTCTACGCCGTAAGCATCCTATCTCGAATTTTCTTGACTTGTTCAGTGGTCTCAGCTATCATTTTCGGCCCCAACAAGCCTTTCTCTCTAGCTTCATACCAACATAGTGGAGATTGACATTTCCTCCCATACAATGCCTCATACGGAGCCATTCCGATGCTCGCATGGTAACTATTATTGTATGCAAACTCCACTAACGGCATATACCGATCCCAACTCGCCGGTTGATCCAAAACACAAGATCTCAACATATCCTCTAGTGTTTGGATCGTCCTCTCGGATTGACCATCTGTTTGAGGATGGTAAGCTGTACTCAAGCTTAGTCGGGTTCCGAAAGCTTTCTGAAATGCACCCCAAAACCTCAAAGTGAAGCGAGGATCTCTATCAGAGATTATAGTAGCCAGTACGCCATGAAGTCTCACAATCTCCTTTATGTACAACTGTGCTAATTCCTCAAGGGTGTAAGTCATCCGAATGGGTAAAAAGTGAGCTGATTTCGTCAGTCGGTCCACAATCACCCAGATAGCATCAAAACCAGTCCTAGTCCTTGGCAATCCCGACACAAAGTCCATTGCAATACTTTCCCACTTCCATTGCGGAACCTCTAAAGGTTGCAACATCCCAGAAGGTCTTTGATGTTCAATCTTTACCTTTTGGCAAGTTAAGCACTTTGAAACATATTCCACCACATCATTCTTCATACCTGGCCACCAAAACATCGCCTTTAAATCATGGTACATCTTAGTACTTCCCAAGTGAATGGAGAATCCGCTTTTGTGTGCCTCCTTTAAGATATCTTCCCTCAAAGTGCCAACATCCGGCACAATGATCTTACCCTTGAATCTCCATAACCCATCTTTTTCTTCCGACACTCTCCACTGTTTTCCTTGCTCGATAGCCGGTAACACCTTCCATAACGCTTCATCATTTTCATGAGCCTTTAGGAGCTCGGACTTAAAATCACTCGAGATTTCTAATCGGCTTAAACACAAGGTTCCAGATACTTCTCGAGCACCAATTTTTAGACTCTCGAATCCCTTGAGCAACTTCTCCTCTTGAAGCATCATCCAAGCCGCATATAACGACTTCCGACTTAACGCATCCGCCACTACATTTGCCTTTTCCGGATGGTAATTCAACTCAAAGTCGTAGTCCTTCAATAATTCCATCCACCTCATTTGCCTCATATTAAGCTCTTTCTGATCAAAGAGATATTTCAAGCTCTTGTGATCGGAGAAGACTTGGAACTTAACCCCATAGAGATAATGCCTCCACACCTTCAAGGCAAACACGACCGCGGCGAGTTCCAAATCGTGCGTAGTGTAACTAACTTCATGAGGTCTCAACTGTTGTGAGGCATACGCCACCACATTATGATGCTGCATCAGCACGCATCCTAGACCCTTTAGTGAGGCATCACAGTACACCTCAAATGGTTCGTTCGGCTCAGGTAACACCAACACAGGTGCAGTGGTCAACTTTTTCTTCAATGCCTGAAAGCTTTCCTCACTACAAGAAAAAGTAACATTTGTAACAAAAAAAATTGTTACAAAAAATTGAAATTTTGAAGCAAAAGGTTTTTGTAACAAAAAAAGGGGCCGTTGCAGTATGTCCCGTTACAAAAAGTTTTTGTAACAAAAAATGGAACTGTTACAATTCAAAGTGGTATTTTGTAACAAATTTTTCTGATACAAAAAACCAGAAGCCGTTACAAAAGTGGTAACAAATTTTGATTTTCAAGGTATTTTTGGTAACAATCTATTTTTTCGTATCATAAAATTTTGTTTCAAAATGTAACTTGATTTTGTAACTTTTTTTTCTTTAGTTACAAAAGCAAATTAATTATTTTGTAACAATTTTTTAATACAAATTGCATGCATAATTTACTAAATTATTTTTTAAATTAACTAATATATTAACTATTCTAATAAGCAAGTCTACATTCATATAATATGCATAAACATACTTAATTCAAACATGCCTCATTTAGCTAAAATTGTTCTAAAACAAAATAACATTAGTGAGTACATTGATTAGTTCTACAAGTTATATGTCTTGCATAAGTTCAACCAAAAGTTAAAAGTTCTAACATAGATTAGTCTCTCTATGAATCAAAATATTCTTGAGCCCTCAATGTAGCATGTGGTCACCATTTCAGCACTCCTGTAGATAAGAAAAACCGAAACAAAAGATTAGAAACAAGATTATAATTTTTTCCATTAAGTTTTATCCAAAATGTTTAGAAAAATTTTGACAAAACCTCCCCTAAAACTTGGATATTTCCATCATCTACGGTTCCAACAAAAACAACCAATTCACAACTTATGTCTCAGCCAATACACAACCAAATTTATCAAACCAAATAATAGGACATTTGTCATTTTTCAACCATGACACAAGTAAAATGTGATAAGTAGATGCATATACAAATTAAACTATACTAATAAAATAGGAATCATCTAGGGAAATGTATTAAAATCATCTAGGACATTTGTCTCTATTGATGGAGTTTTTCTCCCTTTTCCTTAACACAGCAGTTTTGCATAATTTGTTTACTAGTCATGCCTAATCAGAGCACTCACAAGTCTCAATTCTCAATTTCAGTGTAATTGAATTCCATAGAAAGATGAGGAGATTTAACTTAAATGAAAAACTAATAGTGAAACAAAGTTAAACAAATTCCGGTAGTATTTCAGCAGCAATTTAGCATATTTCCCAAATTCACTCAATCAAATCAATATCCATATGAATACAATAACAATTAAACAAAATTTATATATTCATTCATATGAAATAAGCAACAAACAACTTGAGTGCACAATCTAAATTCATCATCATCGTTGCACAAACTAAATTCACATAACAGCAGCAGTTCACAATTCGATTCAGAAAAGAAGAAAATTATTATCATCCAATTATAGATTCACAAAAATTCAAACATTCATGATCATTCAACAAACAATTAACAAAAAATTATTCCAAACACATTCAAAACAGCAAAATTTTATAGACCTAATTCCTCTACAAACTATGTTCAGCCTACGTAACAACCTATAATCCACTACAACATGCATATCTAACTAAGTCTAACTAAGCAAAATTAACAGAATTAAATGAACTTAACAGAATTGAAAGAAAAATATAGTAAATGACCTGGGAATGTAGAAGCAGAACAGGGGAAAGGGGACAGGAAGAAATGGTGGTGAGCTCTCTCTTTTCAAGTTCTCCCTCTCTGAGATCTCTCTTTTCAAGTTATCTCTCTCTCTCTTTCCAACTGAGAATCACATCCAGAGTAGCTGCCCAAGTGAGAAACAGAACCAGGATAAAGAAAAAGGAAAAACCATAAGCAACCTCCTCATAATGTAAAAAGCTTGAAAGTAAACAAGTTTAGAAAGACTCTAGCCATTGATACTCTTGCATGTTAGACATTAATAGCGGCAGAAGAAATGGTTCCAAAACGGCGGTTAAAGTAGCAAGGTAGATTGCAATTTTTACATAAACACATGCAACAATGATAGAATTAGCTATTGAATTACACTAGACATTAGTATATCTTCAGGTAAAATTTGCTATCCCCTACCTTGTCCAAGTTTCAATATGGCTGCTGTTATAAACACACTCAGCACCTTCTTGAAGACATCACCATTAAAAATTGCACTTGGATTCCCAGATCCATTCCATGCAACAATAATCATTGCCTAATCAAATATTAGCTATTCAGAAGTAGATCTTATTTTGCATTATATTAAAGGGAAAAACAATTAACGTAGAGAGAGAGTGACAGCATAAATACATAACACAAATGTAGTAAAATAAATGAACTAACTCTATTAAATGACACAAAATAACACAAGACTAACAGAAGTGTCATTACATTATGCAAGAAAATAACACATCTAAAGGTATATTACAAATAATAAAATTCTTCCTTTCTATTTTTAATACCATTATATCAAGATATTTAGAATGTTGAAGACATCTTTCATAGTACAAAGAACTTCATAACTTGCAATTGAAATGCACTTTCTCACAAATACATAAATACATAAATACATTGTGCCCACCTAGTTCTCTTGAAACTAAAAGCCGCAACCGAGACATGTGTAGAAAGACCAATTACCTTAGATAATTGCACCTTCTGTTCATCAATTATATTGATTCCAAGTTCTCTTCTTATATCCTGCCAAAGACCTACCAGATAATGAACAACAAATACTAGAAATCAACAACAATGAATAATGAACAACAATGAACAAATAATTAACAACAATCAGCAACAATGAACAAATAGATTGAATAGAAATTGAATACAAATAAATCACAAAATTAACTCAAAACAAGCAAAAATAAATTAAACCCAGCAGCTCAGAATCACAGAATCATAATTATTAACAAATTAAATCACGAAATCAACTCAAAACAAACAACTCAAATTAACAAAATCATTAAACAAGCACAGTAATCATTAGTATTATTAACAAAATTTCAAAACAAGAAAAATAAGTGCAGAAAACCAAAAATCAATTCAGAATCACATAATCACAGAATTAGAATCACAGAATTAGAGAATCACAGAACTTGAACTAAGCAAAATAAGCAAATTTGAACCCAGCAACTCAGAAGCACAGAATCAGAGTTATTAACAAGAAATGAACAAAACTCTAAACAAATCCAGCAACTCAGAATCATAGAAATTATAATTAACAAAATCAAACCCTAACTATTTCATAATTATAAACCGAATATGTTTAATTGCTTCAGATGCATAGAAGGAGAGAAAATTAAACCTGAAGTCAAGTGGATGGGAAGGAGGAAGAGCACTGGAAGAAGGCCAACCGTTGGCTGCTGTGTTGTGGGTGGCCAGGCCAGAAACGCAGCAGTACTGCTATGGGTAGCCAGATCGGTCCTGTTGGTGATGCTGGGGTGCCGCTGGATGGTGCTGGACTGGTGTAGTGTCTACGAACACGAGGGTGGTGCTGGCTAGGGCTGGGTGGTGCTGTCCGCGAGGAGGGGCTGGGAAGAAAGGTCCGGTGGCGCTGGGAGAAGGGGTTCGCCGGCACTACGAGGTGGTGGGAGGAAGGGGTTCGCCGGCTGGGGAGGTGCTGCAAGAAGATGGGTTCGCCGCCGGCCTTGGGTTTCTTCGAGTGAGACTGAGAGTGAGTGCAGAGAGTGAAATTGAGAGAGTGAGAGTAGCGAAACTAGCGGCACCGGCGGCAACGCATGGCAGCGACGAAGACGAACGGCGTGAACGTCTCCGTCGATCTATCTCTCTTCGCGGTTCTGCTTCTCTCTCCTTCTCACCCGTGGTGATTCGACAGCGGCTCTGGTGGCAGTGACGCCCACCACGCCGTCTTCCTCTTCCCCTTCCTTTTTCCCTCGCGGCTCCCCCCTGGAGCGCCCCTACCACCCCCTTTCTTTCTTTCCTTTCTGATATGCGTTTAGGTTAGAATGCAGGTTTTAATTTAGGAATTTTAAGTTTAGGATAAAATATATATAAATAATATAATAATTTTATAAAATATTTAAAATAAAATAATAATTTAAAATTTAAATTTAATACTGTAAATATTATTTTTAAAATACATAAAATTTTATTCATCAATATATCAATCAGTTTAAATAATTATTTTAATTTAAATTATAAAATAAACGTATCAATCACATTTTATAAAATATAATTTTAAATTCGAAAATATCAATTATTCATATTATTGATATAGTTTTTTATTACTAAAATTTTAATTTCAATTTATATAAAACAACTAATTATAATAAAAATTATACCTAAACATTAATTAACTTAAAATTAAAGAATTTATAAAAATCAATTTAATCATTCTAAATAAATTAATCTCTTAAAGCTCAATTTAATAAAATAAACTATAATTTATTCATAATAAAAATTATTTAGATTAAATTATATAAGACTTCCATTACTAAATTTTAATTTCAAATCATATGAAATAATCAATTATAAAAAATTACACAAGAATCTTAATTACTTAAATTATATTTGTGTATCTTAGTTGTTTTTATATTTAATTATTGATTTTATATTTATAGTTTTATTAAATTTTTTAAACTTTCACAAATTAATTTTTAGTTACCATTAAAAATTTTATTATTAATAAAAATTAATAAATATAAACAATATGTAAAACATTTTAATTTTTGAAACAAAATAAAATTATTCTAAAAAGAATTATATAAACAATTTTTTTACTCTCAAAGTGTTTAACATTTTAAAATAATTTTTTTGTTATTAAATATACTTATATTTTGTGACAAATTAAGCAACTTGTTACAAACAATGTTCAATTTTGTGACAAATTAATTTTTTGTTACAAAACAATTGAAGATTTTGAAACAAAAAAATATTTTGTTACAAAATATTTTAAATTTTTGCAACGACTTTTTTTTATTACAAAATATTACAATATTTTGTAACAAAACACCATCTCGTTACAAAAACTAACATAATTTGTAACAAAATAAAACAGGTTGTTACAAAATATTATCATGTTTTGTAACAACTTGTAATGTTGTTACAAAACATTATTCTTTTGTAACAATCACAAATTATTATTACAAAATACTATTTTTTTGTAACAATTTTAAATTTGATACAAATTTTTTGTTACAAATGTTCCATTTTCTTGTAGTGCCTCACACTCAGGAGTCCAAACAAACGGAGTGTCTTTGTGGGTTAATTTTGTCAACAGCAAGGCTAATTGCGAAAATCCTTTGATGAATCTTCGGTAATAGCCAGCTAAACCCAGAAAACTCCTTATCTCAGTTACTGTGGTTGGTTGCCTCCAATCCATCACAGCTTTCACCTTAGTTGGATCTACGGCTATTCCCTTCTTACTCACCACGTGACCCAAAAACTTTACATCATCCTTCCAAAACTCACACTTAGATAGTTTCGCATAGAGTTTCTTCTCCTTTAGAATTTGCAACACGGTCCTCAAGTGTTCTGCATGCTCTTCTTCAGTCTTGGAGTAAATTAGTATGTCGTCAATGAAGACAACCACAAATTTATCCAGAAACGGACGGAACACTCTATTCATGTAATCCATGAATACCGCAGGAGCGTTCATCAACCCAAAAGACATTACAGTGTACTCGTAATGACCATAACGAGTCCTAAAAGCGGTCTTAGGGATATCCTCACCCCTCACCCTTATCTGGTGATAACAGGATCGCAAATCGATCTTGGAGAAAACCCTATCTCCTTGTAACTGATCCATGAGATCATCAATCCTCGGCAATGGGTACTTATTCTTTATGATGACCTTGTTCAGCTACCTGTAATCCACACAGAGTCGCATACTTCTATCTTTCTTCTTTACCAGTAACACTGGAGCACCCCACGGGGAAACACTTGGTCGGATAAAGTTCTTACCCAACAATTCCTCTAACTGAGACTTTAGCTCGGCCATCTCTAATGGTGACATTCTATAAGGAGCACTTGAGATTGGTCCCACCCCAGGCACCAATTCAATAGCAAACTCGACCTCTCGATTAGGTGGAAATTCCTCAATATCATCGGGAAACACTTCCGAAAACTCACACACTATCGGAATATGATCCAACCTTTGGTCATCACCCAAAACACCCGCAGTTAACAACAGGATACCCTGACATTCGATTTCGGAACAGTTCACCATCATCGAATTCAAGTAATAATTATTCACCACAACCGGTCCTTCTGTATCTTCCGGCATAAAGTACACCGACTTTGTAGAACACTCAAGCAAGACATGGTTCTCAGATAACCAGTCCAATCCCAAGATAAGATCAAGACCGATCATCGGTAAGCAGATTAAATTATGGACAAAATCACGCTGCTTGAACCTAAACGAAACTTTCGGGCATCCTAGCCTAGTTACCATGGCTTCATGGGTAGCATTATATACTTTTAGGTCATAACCTAAGGTTACGATCTTCAATCCTAACTCATGGGCTTTCTCAAATGCAATGAATGAATGCGATGCTCCCGAATCAAATAAAGAATTTAAAGTTTGACCAGCCATTTCATAGTTACCTCGAATGAGTGTCTCGGATCCCTCTGCACCCCTAGCTGAGGTGGTGAACACCCGACCGGTCTGTTGTGCTTTCCCAGCACCTTGCTTCTGCTGCTCCGGACAACTTGCGGCTCTATGCCCCGCCTTTCCACAATTGTAGTACAAACCCCATCCGGCCTTGCATGGTACTCCCGAATGGTGACTCCCACACCTAGTACAACCTTGATCATTCTGAGGCTGCTTTCCAAACCTTTTCCCTTGGGAGTAGTTGTTGTTGGGCCTCCTAAAGGAACCTCCCCTCTTGAAAGGCGGACCTCTAGGTGCAAAACTCTTCCATCGGTTCTGTTGAAATGATCCTTTGTGACTTCCTTTCTCAGTGGCTGCCCTCTTCACACACTCTTCAGCAACCCTACACTTGTTCACCAACTCGAAGAAAGTCCTAATCTCCATTGGCCCCACCGAACCGAAAATATCGCTCCGGAGTCCTCCTTCGTACTTAACACACTTCCATTCCTCATATTCGACCGGAGTCCCTTGACACATACGAGAGAATCTGAACAGCTCCTCAAACTTGTCAGTATACTCAGATACGGACATAGTACCCTGCTTCAGCTGCAACAATTCAAGCTCCTTGGCCGTCCTGGCAGAAGTCGGAAAGTACTTCTTATAGAACTCCTCTTGGAAGACATCCCAGGTGATATAATCATCACCCTGCTGCAGGAGGCGTCGAATTCCTTGCCACCAATGCGACGCTTCCCCAGTGAGAAAATAGGTAGCGAACTCCACATGCTGCCCTTCAGGTACCACCTGCGCTTGCAGTGCTCGCTCCATGGCCTGAAACCATGTATCGGCCTCAGTCGGGCTAGTGGTTCCCTTGAACTTAGGTGGATTAACCTTAAAAAAGTTTGTCAGTGTCATCGGGCCCTGAACTCCACCTCTGTCATTACCATGGTTGTTCATCTGTTGACCAAGAGCCTCAGCAGTGGCTTGCATAGCAGCAGCCATGTTCTCCAATGCAGTCATAAAGTTCACTGGGTCATTAGGGTTAATCTCCGGCGCACGAGCATTCGTATGACCGCTCCTACCACCTCTACCACTTCCACGAGGCGCCATCTGGTTCCTATACACACCAAACAATCGATTTTAAGTTGATCAGTCTCAATATCGAAAGTCTAGTGCTTCAAAGTCCCAAATGTATGCTCATGAACATTTATGCCAATTATATCAAGTAGATATACTAACAGCACATAACACACATACAGAGAATGCACAGAAGCATAGTCAGTCCGTCCCTCAGGCTCTACAGGAACGAACTGCTCTGATACCATAATGTAACACCCTACCATACAGAGTCTTATGCTTAAGTCATAATCCAGAGATGGCAAGGTATTACGACCTCTAAAACAAAAATCTAGTACGTATAGTAGTGTGAATAAGGATTATAACTAGGAGCCTTTGTAGAAAAAGAGGTAAACAAAAATCGCAACTCGAAAGCGCAACACTCCGATCGATAACGCAACGAGCAAAGGATAAGTTAACGCGAGATTATATATATACAAAAGAGTGTCAAAAACGGGAATATCAAAACTCAAATCCGGATGCGAAGATAACCGGTCCGAGCATAGCAATATATATATACATATAATAAAATAAGGAAACCCCAAAGGAAACCCAAAGGGACACAAATACAGAACCCTTTTCTCCAAAAATCTCCTATAAGAGGAGTCATCACAGTTTGTATTATTTAGTGGAGATAAAAGTATCTAAGCAAGATATATAAATCAAAACAGAGTCCCAAGAACAAAGGATCTTCGCTAATCCATAAGTCTCCAGCATGCCTCAGCGAGAAACCTCACGTCCTGCATCTGAAAACCACAAAATTCGTATGGGTGAGAACCAGAGGTCCCCAGCATGGTAACAACTTCCACATATATAATACATAATAATAGAGGAAAGCCGAAGGCAAACCCTAGAACTTCCTCCAGATAATATCAAAGCTTATAAACAAACTAAACCGTAAGTGGCAACTGACTAAAGATCCTTCAGTCTAACTAATACTTCCCTTTCCAATTCCTTCAGACCTCCCAACCACCAGCAGGAGTATAATATAGCAAACACAGCTATATCAGACAAGAGATTTACAAATAGGAATAGATAAGGCATTTAGACAATTAGCAAGTAATATGCAGTCAAATAGGCAATCTCAAACAATTCATATAGTATGCATATGATGAATGCCTGTCCCTAGTGGCTGATGATATCATCTGTCGGTTATAGAGCCAACCCGACAAGTCCTGGTAGCTAACCATTGGACTGTCCCTCTGTCGCGCATCCCCAACTCGAGTTATACTCAACATAATCGTGATCATACTCATGATCCATATCCATCACCTTCACTGGTGAATATTCACGGGGGTGAGCTCATCCGGGCCTTTCACAGTGCCCGGCCACACTTACGACATAGGGTCAAAAGAGCTTCGAGTCTCCACCTGGAGCACGTGGTGGCTAGCCACTGCTTCCTCCCAGGGAAACCCTCATCTCCGATGGTGGAAGTGCGAACATTCACAATTCATTCAACAGCATATATGCATTTATACTTAGCCATAATCATGGCTCCGTCGTAACACGACAATAATCTAGCCATCCGGCTCACGGTTAAATCTATAACCAGCCAATTCATTAACAATTATGGCCCTTCGGCCCATGGCACAACAAGCACTTCCACCGCCATCCTCCGCATCTCACATAATCATCTTTGATCCTCATTGATCATTCATTTTTCCCTTGCTTCACTCGTAAGTTACCACATTTACTAGCCCCTTGCCTCATTGCTAGGCATATCATAATGATTTAAGATATAAGTGGTGAGATCGGAGGCTTAGAAGTATGAAATTTGGCTTTTAAAACTTAAAAATCAACTTTGGGATGAAAACAGGGCCACGCGTACGCGCACTCCACGCGCACGCGTGGATGGCCACAAAATCTCATCGACGCGCAAGCGTCATACGCGCAGACGCGCGGGTTGAAAAATAGCCAAATGACGCGCGAGCGTCAACCATGCATACGCGTGGGTGCTCTTGTGCCCCAGGCACAAAACTGGCACAACTCTGGCACAACTCTCGGGAAAATAGCTGGGCATTTGGTGCAGCGTATCGACGCGCCCGCGCACGCCACGCGCACGCATGGATGGTGCTTTCTTGAAGAACGGCGCGTACGCGCCAAGTGCGCCTACACGCGGAGGGTCATTCTGCTAAAAAATTTTCTAAGTTAAAAGCTGCAGAATTTACAGATTCAACCCCCAATCTTCTGACGGACATAACTTTCTCATTTTAAATTGTTTTTCACCCGTTCTTCAAACGGCATGGACATCCCGGATCCAATTTTATTTCTAAACAGATTTGGCACAAATCAGAGATCCGTAGTCCAAGTTATGTCCCGTCAAAGTATTCCCAAAAACCATGTTTTCATACAAAATCATAAAGTGCCATTTTCAAAACAAGCCACTTTCAACTCTTTTCAAAATCAATCAAAACATGCCAATTTCATCCCTTTTCTTTGAAATCAATCAAAATGTACCAAAATCAACATCAAGCCATCCTCAACTCACACATTGATATTTTACCAAATTTTCCAAAATCACCATCCAACCCTTTTAACACTTCTCATTCAAATGGCTAAAGGACAAACACAATATCATGTCATACATCCCCCCTCATCCCAATTTCCAATAATACCATTTCCAATCAACCATCATTATACATAATCAACATCATACTCACCATCAACAGGGTACCACCCACCAATTCAACCTTAATCATTCATCAAGCATATATCATAACATGCATTTTCTCATATATCACACAATCAAGGCATCAATATTCATAATCACATATATGATCACATCATATACCTCAACCATTTAACAACATCAACCATTCAATTCCTATCTTAGGGCCTCTAGCCTAAGTATTTCCTACCACATTACATATTAGATACGAGAAACCGAGACCATACCTTAGCCGATTTCCCAAGCTCAACCGGAGCACTTCCAAATCACTTTTTCTCAAGCTCTCAAGGTTTCAACACCTCTAAGAACAGATTTTATCACACAAAACCCTCTCCCAAGCTTTCCAAAATCACCAATCAAGCTCCAATATTCACATATACACAACCTAAGCCACAATCATCATACCCATACACAACATCTCAATACACAACATCATAGAACAACAAATTATACTAGGGTTGAGAATCTTACCACACCCAAGATCCAAGGAGACAAGATTAACCTTCTCCTTCAAGAGAGTTGGATCCTATAACATCAAAGAGCCCAAAATCTCAACATTTCATCCATGAAACTCGAAAACAAGGGCTGGAATTTCGAAGAGCAAAACGTGGCTTACCTTAAGATTGATTGTATGGGTTTTGTAGGGCTCTCCGCGGTGAACGCGTGGCCGTAAACGGTGCGGCGATCGGAGCTCTAGATCAAAAGTTATGGTGGTTTGAAGATCAACCAAGGGAGAGAACTTGAGAGAGTGTTCTTCCCTCCTCCAAATCAATTTCAGCGTGTGTTTGTGTGTTGTGAGGAGAGAGAGTGCTGAAAACTAGGGTTTTGGTTTAGTTTAGTTGGGCCAAAGGCCCACTTTGGGTCCGTTCGGTCCAATCTTGGTCCGATTTCTATAAAATTGGTACCGAAATTCTCATCTCACTCTCCTCTATCACATTTAGCCATAAAAATAACATTTTTGGCTTTCTAGAATAAATTCTCATTTATGGGTTAATTAGCCGTTAATTAATCGGGTCTTACATAGAGACTAAGAGACATAAATTGAAATAAATCTCAGTATTCTGTTTGGTGTAAAATGGGAGACAGGAATTGAAACAAGAATAAAACTCTAATTTAATTTGCACAAAGGATAAAATTGGAATTAATTAATTGAAATGAGAGTATTTTAGGTATAAAATGTTATTAAAATTTCAGTCTCCATCTCTAAAAATTTTAGTTCTCTGTATCCCTACTTTTTAAAGGTAATGAAATACTAAAATTTTAGAGAAAGAGACAGAAATTTTAGTACAGAAAACAAACACTACCTTATAGAACTTGTGCTACTGCAAAAACAAAGAGAATAATCTCAGTTAGTTACAACATTATTTATGAAATGAAACTCTTTCAATTTGCCTGGGTTTATATAGAATTTAAGCAAAATTTTCATCCCTAAAATGCTGTTGCTCCAGTATTACAGAGCAAGACTAAGGAAAAGAAAAAATCTTTTTTTTTTCAAATAAACTTTTAATTCAAAATTTAATGAAAATGAATATTGATGTTGTGCATGTTTTTCCAAATCAAAGTAGATATTAGAAAAAAAATGTGATTTCACCTTTTAGAAAAAAAAACACTGATTCAGAGCAGTGGGCAAAGCTGTCTGATTCAGAGTAGTGGGGGTTGGGTCGTCGCTGTTTAACACTTTCGGTGCCTCGCCATCGCGCGTGGTATCACCATCTTTGGCGTCGATTCCTCACCGTTGACCAGCAGTTTATTATTGGCGCTCCAGATTGTGTGAAGAAACTTCAAGATTAAGCCATGTTCGGACCTATGGATGTTATGGAGCAATTCAGTCGACCATGTTCATTCTCTCTCTCTCTCTCTCTCTCTCTCTCTCTCTCTCTCTCTCTCTCTCTCTCTACGACGCCGCTAGAGGAAGTCTTCTCCCCTTCCGGTGCCACCTACTCCTCCCCACCGAGAATTACAGCTCTGTGTCTCACATTGGATGAGAAATGTGAACATAGAAACAAAATCTTTCTTCTTTGGGACAAGAGTTGGGTTTCATTATGCGACAAGTGGCACTTTGACTTTGAAGTTGGGTTTCATTATGCGACAAGTGGCACTTTGACTTTGAATCAAAGTGTTTAGATAGATTGGTTGGGCGAGATATTTGAACTTTAAATTTATCATGTAATATATAACAAGCGTTGATATTTTGTGTTCTCTCTTTCTCCTCTCTCTTACTCACACTCTCTCGCTCTCTGATTGAGTAAGTAAACACAACAAAGATGAAGAATAATAATGGTGGCTGTTGATGCAGCAGTGAAGAGGAAGAATAGCGACAGTGGTAAGTGGTGTTACTACCGTCAGTGAAACAGCAGTAGCTGGCAGCAAGTTGACGACACCGGTGAATAGAATGGAGATCTCCTGCCATCGGCGCTGTCGCGGAGGTAATTTTTTTAAAATATAGTTTTTTTAAAATCACAGAAAACCATTTATTTGTGTTTAATCTGCTGCTTCTTTTCTTTTTGGCGATTGCGACGAAGATCTTAGGGCTAATTTCGAAGTTTCATGCGCCAGTGCACCGGTGCCGGAGCTTACTCGGGTTTTGACAGTGAGTGACGGCGCCGGATGGAAGGTTTTTGGCAGGGAAAGTGAATGAGACGGAGACACATGTGGTGGTCGCGCAGGACGGAAGCGGGTACTACACCCCCACCATAGCGGAGGGGAAGGCCTTGGAGAAGAAAAGCTTGAAGAGGACAGAATTGGAAAGATTGGAACAAATTGTGGGATTGTACCTTCACCAGGGAAACCTGCACAACTTAAACATTTATGGAAGGCACCTCACCACTCAGGGTATGGCAAATATTTTCATTGATTTTTTGACATTATATTAGGGAAGATAATCCTAGTGTTATTTTTTAGAAGTTTGATTAGTTTTTTTGGTGTCTAAACAAGGAAAGAAACAAAGCAAAAACTATCCTAAATCCGAGCGGATGATTCGTTGGAGATCAACACCAGGCTCAGACCAAATACCATGATTAGAGTTTCTCTTGGCACTATATTTAGCCATCCAATCCGCAGCTCTATTTACTTCTCGGGACACCTATTCAACGTGAACAAGCCAATGACGAGATAAAAGCTCCTGAATCTTGTGAACCAAATCTGTTACTTCAGATGAATACCCACTTGTAAGCTCATGCATGATAGGCAGAATGTCAAGGTAATTCGTTTCACATATAATATCACTCAAACCGCAATCCCAAGCTAAAACCAGCCCCCTCCAAGCAGCAAATAATTCACATCTGATTATAGACCAAGGGGGAATGCTTCCAGAGCAGCCCGAGATCCAATCTCCCTTAGAATCTCTAATAATACACCCAAATCCCGCTAAATTTGAATCCATATGCAAGCTTGCATCACAATTAACTTTAAAACTTTAAAATCATATACATCTTTTAAACCTTAAAATCATGTGTCTATCTGATTGTCCATTATATATTAAATTGCGGTGATATTTTGAAAGAGAACTATTTTACAATAGTTTTACTTGCATTTTTCAATAGATGTTGCATAAAAGGGCACTGTTTGGGGATTTATAAATCTGGATACAGTTATGTTAGTATGAAGCTTAAGCTATGACCTAAATTCCAACCTGCAATTTAAAGTAGGAATAAATTCAATTAAGGGGATTTGGATTTGTGTAGACATGGACCAGTATTAGTTGCTACATTATTATTATTATTAACTGATTTAGAGTTTCCACTAGCATTGAAGTGGGAAGTGTAGAGTGAGTAATTTTGAATATTTGAGACTCAGAAAGAAGTTGAAACTGTTGGCATCTTTTGTCTAAGGTTTTAGTATATAGTAAATAGGTGCAAAATGGGACATGCGAACGGTGCATTATTGGTTATACCTTGAGCTCATAAGAGAAGTATTTTTCAAATAATTGATAGATTGAATAGTTGCGTCAAATTAAAAGTTTCTGCTATACACAGGTTGCTTTATGTATAAATTATAAAAGATCAGTCTATCAATTTTGGAGTGGTAATATAGCCCAATCTAATAAATTTAAAATTATGATTTTGATTTTTTGATAGCCGTTTTTTTCAACTTTTGTCTATTTGTTAGGAATCTCTTATAGAATCTAATGAAGGTTATTGTTGATTTAGGATAGAATTTTAAATCAGTTGTTCATAGTTAACTTTGCACAACTAAGAGTATAAGAGGTACAAAGGAAGGAAAAGTGCAGGTTAGTGGGAGTGCATATGAATGACTTTTTAAAAATGTGTATGAAGTTGTAAAATTCATTCATCATATCTCTAAAGCAATCAAAGTAGTTTTGCTCTCTTATAATCAAATATATGCTTCAAGTGGATCCTTTGTTAAGTTACTGCACTATTTGAAACTACTTTATTACAAATATCAAAATTTTGGTATTTACTTAATGGAAAAAAATGGTCTTCAAGTTGAATTTTAGTATTACGTACTATAACATCTGTTCATACCTTGACCCAATAATAAAAGCCCAGAACCAAGCGAAAGGCCTAATCCAAAGGGTTGGGCCTCACCCAATACCAATCTTCGTCTTAGGAAGTCGGTACTCGTTACGACTTGCTCTAAAGAAGTCGGGAACGAGGGTTAGCTGGCAGATAAGCACTCATTTGAATGAATAACTGCCCCTAGAATCTCTCTAACCACTTCCACAAGCCATATCTTAACTTCCCTAAGATAAAGGGACGGTTAACACCCTAAAAAAGTGGCACTACTCCAACGGTGGTTATTGGTTCACCACTATAAATACACTGACACTTCTCAGGTATCTCTAACTCCCAATACTCTCTAGACCTGCTCACACCCTTGCTGACTTAAGCATTGGAGTGTCTTTGCAGGTACCACCCCCCATTCTTTCGCACGCACAAGTCGGACGGAGGGCACCGAGTTGCAGATCCACTTGAAATCCTCCTCCTTTATACGTTTGGGCCAACCAACACCGTCTAGCCCACTAATCTCCGGTTACCCATCGTAACATTGGCGCCGTTGCCGGGGACCCGAGAGATCAACCAGTGATGGCGGATAGATCTCCTGAAGAGGGTCATGTGGAGTCAGATTCTGAACAAGAGAATCTGGACACCGGAAACAATGATGCAGACTTGACCCTTCACCAGGAAGCCAATGACCAACACAGGGAAGGTACCTCCGGAATAAAAAATCCAAAGGTGAATTCTTCAGAAGGGCGCGAATCAGAGAAAGAGGGACCATCCCATGTAACTGAGCTCATGGGATTAGTCCACAGTCGCCTCGAACAGTTAGAACAAGAACGGGAGCGACAAAAGGAAACTGAAAAGAACCTAAAAGAGGAGATGGAGCGACGAAAAGAGTTAGAAAGAAAACTCTTAAAGTTAGAATCCTCCCTCAAAGGTCGGAACTCCCAAGACGAACAAGAAGAACCACCACTAGGAGGAGAGGATCCTTTCAGCGAGGAGATAATGAGGGCAAAAGTTCCAAGGAACTTCAAAAGCCCCGATATGGACCTCTATGACGGAACCACGGATCCGAAGCATCACTTAAGCAATTTCAAAAGTCGGATGTACCTAGCTGATGCTTCCGACGCTACGCGATGCAAAGCTTTCCCGACCACCCTATCGAAAGCAGCGATGAAGTGGTTCGACAGCCTCCCTCCAAGGTCGGTCACCAGTTTCGAAGACCTCTCAAGGAAGTTCTTGATGAGGTTCTCCATCCAGAAAGATAAAGTGAAACATGCACCAAGCCTCCTGGGAATAAAATAGGAGGTCGGAGAATCTTTACGAGCCTATATGGAAAGGTTCAATAAAGCATGTTTAGAGATTCAAGACCTGCCCACCGAGGCAGTCATAATGGGATTAGTCAATGGACTCAGGGAAGGTCCCTTCTCACAATCCATATCAAAAAGACACCCCATCTCCTTAAGTGATGTACAAGAAAGAGCTGAAAAGTATATCAACATGGAGGAAAATGCCAAGTTGAGAGACCTGAGTTGGCGACCTGGGCACCTTCCCTCAGCAAAAGAGAGGGAGAGGGAAACCAAGAAAAAGGAAGAACTCGGTCTCGATAGACCAAGAAAATATCACTCTTATACTCCTCTGAAAGTTTCTATAGTGGATGTATACAGAGAGATTTGTAACACTGAAAGGTTACCACCCCCCAGACCCATCAAAAATAAAAAGGGGGGAGCCGCAGCGACTACTGTGAGTACCATAAAATATATGGTCACTCTACAAACGACTGCTACGACCTTAAAAATGTGATAGAAAAGCTGGCTAGAGAAGGTCGGCTTGACAGATATCTCATAGAAAGGTCGGACAGTCACAGCAAGAGAAAGCGAGACGATACGGATAGAAGAGACCCACCGCCGCAGACTCCGGAGAGACATATCCATATGATCTCAGGGGGATTCGCGGGAGGGGGACTCACCAAATCTTCTCGCAAAAGGCATCTCAAGAGAGTATACCAGGTCGGACGAGAGTCATCCGACCTCCCTACTATTTCATTCACAAAAGAAGATGGGCAAGGAATAATCCCTGGACACGATGATCCAGTGGTAATAACTATGATCCTAGCAAATGCCCATCTCCACAGAACCCTAGTAGACCAAGGAAGCTCAGCGGACATCCTTTTTAAGCCCGCTTTTGATAAACTAGGGTTGGATGAGAAAGAGTTGAGAGCTTACTCCGACACCTTATACGGACTAGGTGACACGCCAATAAAGCCACTGTGATTTTTGCCCCTCCACACCACTTTTGGAAAAGGGGAAAAATCAAAAACTCTGAGCATAGACTTCATAGTCATCGATGTAGGGTCAGCATATAATGCTTTAGTCGGCAGAACTACCCTTAATCGACTCGGAGCGGTGGTGTCCACTCCCCACCTTTGTATGAAATTCCCGACCTCAGCGGGAATAGCAACGGTAAGGGGAGACCAGAAATTGGCAAGAAAATGCTACAATGAAAGCCTAAACCTGAGAGGAAAAGGCAGGGAAGTTCATACAATAGAGCTCGGTGGAGCGAGGGCCAGAGAGGAGCTGCGTCCACAGCCGGGAGGAAAAACCGAGGAGATACAGGTCGGCGAAGAGAAAGGAAAAAATACTCACATAGGAGCCAACCTAGGAAAAACCCTAAAACAAATGTTGACTAAGCTCCTAAAAGATAACTCCGATCTCTTCGCCTGGAAGGCCTCCGACATGCCCGGGATAGACCCCGAGCTCATGTCCCATAAGCTCTCAGTCTACCCGGGATCCCGACCTATACAACAGAGAAGACGCAAGCTCGGCCCCGAACGAGCCCTAGTAGTAGAAGAGCAAGTACAGGCACTCCTAGAAGCTGGCTTCATCAGAGAAGTCAAGTACCCAACATGGCTAGCCAATGTAGTGCTAGTAAAAAAAACGAGCCCGGCAAATGGAGAATGTGTGTCGACTATACCGACCTAAATAAGGCATGTCCCAAGGATCCCTATCCGTTGCCAAGCATTGATACCCTAGTGGACTCCAGCTCGGGGTATCAATACTTATCATTCATGGACGCCTACTCGGGGTATAACCAAATCCCGATGTATGAGCCAGACCAGGAGAAGACATCATTCATCACACCCAGAGCTAATTTCTGCTACGTGGTCATGCCATTTGGACTGAAAAATGCAGGGGCCACATATCAGAGGTTGATGAATAAGGTGTTTGCCTCTCACCTAGGGAGCCTAATGGAAGTATATGTCGACGACATGCTGGTAAAGACTAAGAGAGAAGTCGACCTCTTACCTGACCTCTCACAAGTTTTTGACACCATAAGGTTGCACGGGATGAGACTAAATCCCTCAAAGTGCGCCTTCGCGATAGAGGCAGAAAAATTCCTAGGGTTTATGCTAACACAAAGAGGGATTGAAGCTAACCCCGATAAGTGTAGAGCTATCCTGGAGATGAAAAGCCCGACTTGTTTGAGAGAGGTCCAGCAACTGAATGGACGACTTGCAGCCCTCTCCAGATTTTTGGCAGGATTAGCACTAAAATCCCTTCCGCTGTTCTCCTTATTGAGAAAGGGATGTAAGTTCGAATGGACTCCTAAATGCGAGGAGGCGTTCCAGGAGTTCAAGAGATTCTTGAGCCAACCTCCTATTCTAACTCGACCTGTAGCTGGAGAAGACCTCGTCCTATACCTATCTGTAGCAGACAAGGCCGTCTCATCGGCCCTGATAAGAGAAGATGAGGCCGGTCAACACCCAGTATATTTCATCAGTAAAGTTCTACAAGGCCCTGAGCTAAGGTACCACAAACTAGAGAAGTTTGCCTACTCCTTAGTAGTAGCCTCGCGAAGCCTACGGCCTTACTTTCAAGCTCACACAATAAGAGTCCGCACGAACCAACCCATGAAGCAAATCCTCCAAAAGACGGATGTTGCAGGGAGAATGGTTCAATGGGCAATAGAGCTCTCCGAGTTCGACTTGAGATATGAAACTCAGACGGTGATCAAAGCCCAGTGCCTCACCGACTTCATTGCAAAATACGCGGGAGATCAAGAGGAAAAACCAACTACATGGGAACTCTACGTAGATGGATCCTCAAACAAAACAGGAAGCGGCGCAGGCATAATATTGGTGGACAAAAGAGGAACCCAGATAGAGGTTTCCCTCAAATTTGAATTTCCGGCTTCAAATAATCAGGCAGAGTACGAAGCCCTGATTGCTGGATTGAAGCTGGCGAAAGAAGTCGGTGCCATAAAGGTGATGGTATACAGCGACTCACAAGTGGTTACCTCCCAAATAAGTGGAGAATATCAGGCAAAAGACCCAAATATGAAGAAGTACTTGGAAAAAACCCTGGAACACCTTGGGCGCTTTGCAGAAACCGAGGTGAGACACATAACTCGGGATCTAAACAGCAGAGCAGACGCCCTATCCAAGCTAGCAAGTACCAAGCCAGGAGGGAATAACAGAAGCCTGATCCAAGAAACTCTCCAGGAACCCTCCGTGGTAAAAGTAGAAGACAAACAAGAGGTCCTTAAGGTAGTCGGACTAAACCTCGGATGGATGAATCCCTTGGTCGAATACATGAAGTTCGACATCCTTCCCAAGGAGGAGAAAGAGGCTAAGAAAATCCGTAGGGAAGCACAATACTACACCTTGGTGAGAAATATTCTCTACAGAAGGGGGATATCAACACCATTATTAAAGTGCATGTCAACCTCAAGAACTACCGAGGTGTTAGAGGAGATACATAGTGGGATCTGCGGAAACCATCTCGGGGCGAGGTCATTAGCCAGGAAAGTGATCCGAGCTGGATTCTACTGGCCAACCTTGCAGAAAGATGCCACAGAATTTGTGAAAAAGGGCTAACCATGTCAGATGCATGCAAATTTCCACGTGGCTCCCCCGGAGGAACTCATCAGTATCACTTCTCCATGGCCCTTTGCAAAATGGGGAATGGATTTGTTAGGTCCTTTTCCCCAGGCGCCAGGACAAGTCAGATACCTGATCGTGGGAATAGATTATTTCACAAAGTGGATAGAAGCAGAACCATTGGCCACCATCACCGCACAAAGAAGTCGGAGGTTCCTCTACAAAAATATCATCACAAGGTATGGGATACCTCATTCCATTACTACAGATAATGGAACCCAGTTCACCGACTCTACCTTTAGAAGCCTAGTAGCCAGTATGAAAATCAAACACCAGTTCACCTCGGTGGAGCACCCGCAAGCCAAAGGGCAAGCCGAGGCAACCAACAAAGTCATACTGGCAGGGCTAAAGAAGAGATTACAAGATGCAAAAGGAGCCTGGGCTGAAGAGCTCCCACAAGTGCTATGGGCTTACAGGACGACTCCCCAATCCGCCACTGGAGAAACACCATTCCGACTAGTTTATGGCGTAGAAGCCATGATCCCAATAGAAGTCAACGAGAAAAGCCTAAGAGTGATTCTTCATGACGAGATCGGAAATATACAGGGGCATAAAGAGGAGCTCGACTTGCTCCCCGAAATCCGAGAGGAAGCCCAGATAAGAGAAGCAGCGTTGAAGCAAAGGATGACCACAAGGTACAACAAAAAAGTCATTCGAAGAGCATTCGCCCCGAACGACTTGGTCTTGATCAGAAATGACATTGGAGTCAACAAATCAGGGGAAGAAAAACTTGCTGCAAATTGGAAGGGACCTTACAAAATCAATGAGGTCTTAGGAAAAGGTTATTATAAGGTGACCGACTTGAACGGCACCGAGTTACCAAGGTCGTGGCATGCTTGTAACATGAAAAGGTACTACAGTTGAAAGCGAACTCTACTCCCTGATGTACTCTTTTCCCAACTTCATGATTTTTTCCCAAAATCAAAGGGTTTTTTCTGGAGAAGAGTTTTTAACGAGGCATCATAGTAGGGGCTAAGGGAAATAAACTGTCAAAAACCCTTAGTAGCAATAAAGTACCTCCCCAATTAATAAAGATCTTTTTCATCTTACAAATATCTCTTATAAATTCCTTCTTTGTTTTCTCTTTCGACGAAACGCACCGACTTAAGCTCGACAAAACGTGAAAATCCCATGAACCGACCTAGATGGTCGTCAGGATAAAACGACGAGGTACAAGTCGGTGTAAAGAGGTTATAAAAGTTGATCGTAATAAACTCAAAAATTATCTGACTTACAAGTCGAAAAAGCCGAGAAATAAAGAAACGCATCGAAAAAATAACCTAAGTCATAAAAACTCAATAAAATAAAATTGAGTACGAGGAATAAACAAAAGAGATCGAAAAACCCAGGAAAAGATCAGAAAGCTGTCCTTAAAATCCTTAAAACAAAAAGGTGCAGAAAGACAGACAAACCAAAGAAAAGGTTTTTTTAGAAAAGATCAAGGAGAATTCGAAAAATCACTATCAAAAAAGCATGCACACATAAGGTAACTTAAACCCTTATCCAAAAAAGGGCACTTATTTTAACTTAAACCCTTATCAAAAAGGGTATTTTTTGTTTACGGACTTAAAAGGCTAGAAGAAATTGTTCAACAAACAAACATAAAGAGTTTAAAAAAAGGGGGGGGGACCCACAGGCCGGGCCCCCATATAGCCAACAAAATTATTTTTTCGAAAGAGGAAAAGACGGATCACCACCACCAGAGTCAGGAGGAGCGCCACCGGGACCGGAAAGAGAGGCATCCATAGGAGGTGAAGAGGAAGTCGGAGGAACAGTAGAAGAGCTCGGAACGTCCTCAGGACGAGGAGGGGACTCTATGATCCTCTGCCCCCGAGTCTTCAATTCTGACTCGGAAACAATCACAGGGACAGGAGGATCCACAATGGCACCATCAATGACGACTTTGTCGGGATCTAAAGGAGAAAGGTCCAAGTTAGGAGCAATGACTCCGACCTGCTCCTTAAAGACCCTCCAAGCCTCCTCGGCGCCATCAGCAATAGAGTCCTCCAACTCGGCATAAGCCTTCCGAGAATTCAGCAGATCATTCTTCACAGCCACAAGATCTTCAAATAACTTTTGATAGCTGCCCTGCGCTGTTTTCCTCAAGTCCACCTCCATGTTGCATTGGGCTTGCAACTTCCTCCCCTTCTCCCGGAGGTTATCTCTCTCCTCCTTCAGCTTGGCGACTTCCTCCTTCAACTCCCTCTCATGCTCTTGATATATACGAAGCCTTCCTTCCAGCTCCTCGACCCTCGAGGTCATTCCTAAAGAGCTGAGAGGAGTCTTCTCAAAAATATCCAAGAGTTTACCACAAACTCCCGCCGCCTTGAGACTCTCTTCAACTAGAGTGGTAAGGTGGTGACGAACAGACACATCATCCATACTTATACGAGCATGGGGGTAGATGTTCTTTCGGACGAATGCAAGAGCATCCGCCTTCACCTCACTAGAAGAGCCAGACTTTAAGGTCTTGCGCTTCTTCTTCTCTGGCTCAGGAGAAGATCGGGCAGAAGGGGGCGACTGAGAGGAAGCAGAAGAAGAAATCACAATAGGCTGGGAGGGAGTCCCAACGTTCCGAGGAGGAGGAGGAGGAGAGATAACCGCCTTGGCGCCACCAGTCCTGGCGCGAGACCTCGCTTTGGCCTCCTGGACCCTCTGATAAGACTCCTGAGCATTCTTCTTCGCCATCTCTACAAAAAATAACAAAAAGTCAGACAAGTCGGTACAAGAAAACGCAAGTCGGAAGTAAAAAACAAAAGCTACCTAGTTGCGCCTGGATAAAAGTCGGAGACCCCTGGAGGAATTTCTTAGTGTCCAGATATGAGGCCCTCCCCCACACTTCTCGAAGGAACCCCACAACGGCCGCCTCCACTTCGTTTAGATCGTCCAGACCATACTTCTCACAGGTGGAGGCTTCCAACCAGTACAAGGGAAAGCGGGGGGAAGAACTCTCGTCTAGGAAAAAGGGGTGGTGACCCTCTACAGCTTGAACTTTGAAAAAATAATTTTTAAAATCATGGAAGGATTCGTCAAAAAGGGTGAAAACTCTCTGACCCTGTATGGCTCGGAAAGATACCCACTGTTGCTTATTGTTTAGCCCACTAAAGGGTTTAGTCATATGAAAAAGATAGAAGAAAATCTTCAAAGAGGTCGGGAACTCCAAAGCTTGGCTGATAAATTGATAAATTTTCAAAAAATCCCAAGAATTGAGGTGAAGCTGAGTAGGGGCAACTCGACAGTGACGCAAAACAGACATCTCAAAGTCTGAAAAAGGAAGAAAAACACCCAAACGGGTGATCATACACTCGTACATAAAGAAAAAATGAGGAGCCGCCTCATTGACCCTCCCGAAGCAAACCCGGTCTTCTGGACCCGGAACTACCAATTCATACTTCGGCTCATCTTCCTCAGAAGCGCAAATTCTGTGGTGAGTGTGAAGATGGGTAATAAACTCAGTATCGACCGAGGGTTCCTCCTCTAGGACCGTGACTTCAACCCACTGAGAAAGAACATCTACGGAGGCCATTTCTTTTTCTTAAAAGGGTGACAAAAACCTACAAGGGAAAAAGAAAAGGAAAATCAAAAACACGGTTTCTAAAGGGAGGGAATACGGAACCAAAGTCTACAAACCCACCTATCTACAAAATAAAGGTATAAAAATAGAAAGGCATGTTACAGAAAGAACTAACCTTTATCCAAAAATGAGGGTCGGAGGAAGCAAAAGCCTTCGAAAACGCAAAGATGCAGCACGAACGAGTGAAGAGGAAATTTGAAAAATTGCAGAAACGAAACAATGAAAGAGAGGGAAAGTATTTATAAGTACGTTAGGGGCACAATGGTAAAAATGGGGCAGTCATTAAAGACGCACCGTTACCAAGGCCATTAATCCCTACGCACATCCCTAATGGACACGACGCTTGATTAGACGTAACTGTCAGAACCAAAAGGTCACGAAAAGTCACGTCGACTTCAGACCATCACGTTGGTCCTCCAACAAGTCGGCTACAACCCCGAGTAGAATACTCGAACCCAAATCTTAAAGAGAAATTGGGCTCGAGTAGGGGCACTGTTCATACACTGGCCCAATAATAAAGGCCCAGAACCAAGCGAAAGGCCTAATCCAAAGGGTTGGGCCTCACCCAGTACCAATCTTCATCTTAGGAAGTCGGTACTCGTCACGACTTGCTCTAAAGAAGTCGGGAACGACGGTTAGCTGGCAGATAAGCACTCATTTGAATGAATAACTGTCCCTAGAATCTCTCTAACCACTTCCACAAGCCATATCTTAACTTCCCTAAGATAAAGGGACGGTTAACACCCTAAAAAAGTGGCACTACTCTAACGGTGGTTATTGGTTCACCACTATAAATACACGGACACTTCTCAGGTATCTCTAAGTCCCAATCCTTTCTAGACCTGCTCACACCCTTGCTGACTTAAGCATTGGAGTGTCTTTGCAGGTACCACCCCCCATTCTTTCGCACGCACAAGTCGGGCGGAGGGCACCGAGTTGCAGATCCACTTGAAATCCTCCTCCTTCATACGTTTGGGCCAACCAACACCGTCCAACCCACTAATCTCCGGTTACCCATCGTAACAACATCAATAAAATAGAAAGCAAACTATATATATAAAAGTCCCAACATGATCAATGTACAGTATTTGTAATACTAAAAAATTTGTAATGCTATTCTTAATAAAGTATCTTGTCTGATATAAAAGTCCCAACATGACATAAGAATAAAACTGATGTAAGAATAAAATTTTTGGATCTGCAGAATCATAAATTTCACTTTTTTTGTTATACTTTTTTTGCATTTGGAGTTGAATGTTGCTGTCTTTTCTGCGGTCATGCATCACACTAGGGGCTGATGAAAATTGATAAAATAAGACGGATACTATAGTTTGTAAAAAACCAAATGGGCCGCAAATAGCAGCAAATATGATTCCAGAACTGAAAATTTAGTTGTTTTAGAGTGCTTAAATTGCAATGCAATGCCTAATTGTTGGAGTCACACAATGATTGACAAGAAATTCTTTTTTCGAATATGAGTTAAATACATCTGTGGTGATTTTGCTGTATTAATAAAATTTATCATGAAAGCTATTTTGTAAATTTTCTCTGTTCTAGACATTTTTTGGTTTATTAAGATTTTTGTGCATTTGATAGTTGTTTATTTTTTTCTTTTATGTTATTGGATAGCTTACTGTGTTTGTCTCTTATTAACTATAGAGTACCTCAGTATTTTTTTGCTTTTTGCTTATTAGAACAAGTGTGTAGATGATTTTTTTCTGAGAGTAATATATTTTTATGAGTAGTGCTAGGGAGCCAATGGCCTAAGCGTACAATGTGTACAATGGGCTAAATCTTTGGTTTATGAATAAAATGAATATCACCTATACTATCCAGAATAACCATCCGGATACGAGGAATAATAAACATCTCATGTTATAAAAAGCTAATTTTGGGTTCACCAAGGTTCGAACTCTTGACTTTCCGAATTTGCAACTCTAATACCATGTCTTGAAACCACTCATCCCAAAAGCGTAACCTAACAAAATAATGTAACACTAATAATCATATCTCTAATACTTTCTAAACCTTCATTGTACACATTGTACGCTTAGGTCATTGGCTCCCTATACTTTCTCTATTTTCATGGGTTTGCTTATTATTTCTATCGAGTCATGTGGGTAAATGTTGAAACTTTTTGGCTTTGCATTGCAAGCGTTACGTACATTCTTCTGTCAAAAGTCAAAACTACTTCTTGGTTGTGCTTTTTCTCTTTGATCCATGAATACAAGAGTAGTTCGTTTGCTCATTTTGATACCACTTCTTTTTGCATTGCATCTGTATTTTCAACGAGATGGGTAAATCAATATTTCTATGTTAGTCAAGTGGAATTTCGGGCTCAATAAACACAGTGAGATGGGTTAAGTCAGTATTTTACGTCTTCTGTCGAGAATAGGATTCAGATGCCGAAATATGTTTCTCCATGTTTCCATATAAGAGTCTAATGGGAACTATGTTAGCATAATAATCCAAATTTTAATTGGCAGTTTTCTTCTATTTTTCAGCATCAATAAATTTTGTAATATCATTTCATTCTATTTCAGTGGTTGCATTGTCAATAATAAGAACTTGAGTTCATAATGAAGGTCGGCCATTTCATTGTACAATTTATTTATTCATTTAATTTTATTGGGTAAAAATTCAGCCTAACGTTTATGTTATATCCATTTCATTGTTAGTGAAGGTGTGTGAACAAAACTGTTTCTTGCTTTCTGCAACTATTATTATTAATATAAATAGAGACTTTGATTTAGAACACTTAATTCCTGTCAATTGTTTTTCCTGAGATTAATGAATGTGAAGGTTAGAATTAGTGAATTACCAAATTCGATTATTTTGTGTAGGCTCCTGATTATGCTATGTCATTTATTATGGTTTCTATTTCTGTCTCATCTCTTTTTTTTCTTCTGTCTTTTTGGCTAAGAATATTTTTCTTTTTGCTTTTAATGTGTAATTATGATTTGAAAGTAATTGTAAAAATTTGGTAATTTGAATACTATTGATACTCTACTAAGTATGTATGATTTTGAATGGTGATGATATTATTCATCATTAAGTGGGAGTGTATAGTATTGGACAATAGTCTGTATGTATTTGTGTGTTCATGAGGATACAAGACATGTGAAATCTAGAAAGCTAAAATGGTTTGTGAGAAAAATTGGTAATTGTCATTTTTTTCTGAGAGATCTTTTCAATTTTGTCATATTTTAAAGGAAAATTAGAACAAATGTACTGTTATATGTTGCTTTTGTTATGCTTCTTTTGTAGGATCGGTTGATAGTAGAATAAGAGAATTTAGCACATACGTATCTCATGTTCTGCTCTCTTTTTTTTTTTTTTTTTTTTTTGTAGAGAGTGGAGTTAATAAAAAAAAGATGTGATGAAGTTGATAAGAGTGGTTGTGATGACAGTATGCTTAGTTTATTATTTTTATTTTTTAACTAATAATCAAATGTTTTAATATAAACTATTTTAATATTATAATTAAATTTTTTACAACAATATCATTAATTTTTTTTTAAAAAATTAAACACGTATTATCAAATTATACCTATTTTTTATGTTAATATAGAATGGTTGAAAAGATTTAGTCGATTACAATTTTAAAACAACTTAAAAGTTCATAAAATTTTTTAAAGTTTGTATAATAAAAAAAAATATGAGGCAATAATTTGATAATTAAAATATTTTAATGATTAAAGTATAGGCTTAAAATTTTCTTGAAAATTGTTTTCATATATTACTCTAGTTAATTCTTTTTTTCTTTTTTGAAAAAGAAAAACGGTGCATATGGTGACCACGCGACACAGCTATTCACGACCAGAAAATACACAACGAATGCAGCTTTCCCCACTCACCACGTCGCAACACTCTCTACAAACGCTCAACGTTAAGCCACGTCATCACCAAAATCCTTCTCGCCGCCCTTGCTCCCAAACATCATTCTCCACGGCACGAAAAATAATACCCGATTATCAAGCAATATAAATACACAAGAACCCCAGACAATCAAATCTGAGGCTCCTCTCACAAATATCCATTTTCGTCTAAGGGAAAAAGAAGTCCTACGTGGCGTTTTCATTTCCCATTTCCCTTTCTCCTTGGTCCCTATTGTTCTGTTCTGGTCCTTTCTCAACTATGGCAACCGGGCTGTTGAGGAGGTCTCTGTCTAGGGTTCCATCGTCCTCGGCTTCTAAGCTGGCCCTAATCCGGGCCCACGCGTCGGAGGCTGAAGCCCAGCAGGTCGATGCCAAGGCCCGCGGCACCTCCACGATGAAGACGTTCCAAATCTACCGTTGGAACCCGGACAGCCCGTCGAAGCCGGAGCTGAAGAACTACGAGATCAACCTCAAGGAGTGTGGGCCCATGGTCCTAGACGCCCTCATCAAGATCAAGAACGAGATCGACCCGTCGCTCACGTTCCGCAGGTCGTGCCGGGAGGGGATCTGTGGTTCTTGCGCGATGAACATCGACGGTTGCAACGGCCTCGCGTGCCTGACGAAGATCCCTTCGTCTAACGCATCGACGATCACACCGCTGCCGCATATGTTCGTGATAAAGGATTTGGTGGTAGATATGACTAATTTCTATAACCAGTACAAGAGCATCGAACCGTGGCTGAAGAGGAAGAACCCACCGTCGGTGCCAGGGAAGGAGATCCTTCAGAGCAAGAAGGACCGCTCCAAGCTTGATGGGATGTATGAGTGTATACTGTGTGCCTGCTGTAGCACATCCTGCCCCAGTTACTGGTGGAACCCTGAATCTTATTTGGGCCCTGCCGCCTTGCTCCACGCTAATAGGTAACACCTTTTTTTTTTTTTTAATTTAAGTATGCTTTCTTGTATGTTATGTGTTTGTTGTTATGTCTGTATGGTGGTGGTGGTTGGTTTTATTTTTCTCTGGATTATGGTTTAGAAGTTTGTTCTGAAATATAGGAACTGTTAGGTAGTGTTTGTTTCTGGAACTGGAACTGGGGACTGGAACTCTGTTTGGTGGCCAGAATTTCAATCTTTAGTCTCAATCTCTTAGTTTCTGTCTCCCATTCTCAGTCTCTTACTCTCAGTCTCCCTTTCAAATGCATTAGAAATGTGGTACACTTAATTTGTTTATCAGTTCAGAAATTAGAAAGTCTCTACTGTTTATATTAACTGTATTATTTTCTCTTTGGTTATATTATTTGATGATTGAGTAATTAGTATCAAACATCTCTCTATAGTTCCGGCAATATTGGATAACACTTTGAGCTCTTTCTTTGGCTGTTGTATTTCTTTTAAATTACATCTATATATTATATTGCATGGAAATGAAAACCCCTTTTTTATGGATATTTTCCTGATTTCCTCTATGCTAATAGTGAAAAATTGGATCTTGCTTTCATGTTGCTTCATCTGTTTCCCTTGGCAAGGGATTAATCTTTGGTGATGTGTGCTATTTGCTCTATTTTGTGATCTTGTTTGATTCAGCCTTTTTGTCCTCCCTGCATAGTGTGCTTAATTACAATTTTTGTTAGATTAGACAATCTTTTGAGGTATTCTTCTTCTAACATTTATCTAGAACAAGAACATACTTCATAATTGAGAAAGAAATGATGGTTCTGTGGCCTGTAAAATAATCAGTAGTTTATTATTCAATGGTTGCTTCCCGACGATATATGGTTCTGTTGTGCATGCTTTAAATTCTGTGGGGCTTGTTATTGAGCATGTATGTCCAAGAGTTTGTTAGTTCTTGATTAAAATGATTGATGCGAAAGAGTTTGACGTTTTTGTAACTGAATATGATATTGTAGTTGTAGGTAGTTAATACCTACCTTCCCTTTGTTTCCCCTATATTCGTATTGTTTGCTTTCAAATATTTATGTGATCTTAGTTTGGTAGTTTAGCATACTGTTGTTTCTGTTTTAGTCACTCATGTTATGGTTGTGCAGATCACTGAGTGCAGTAGATATTGTCTTTCATTACTTACTTTTTCTGCTTTATCATGAGTTTTTATATGATAATTGTGCATAGTGCATGTACAAACTTATCATCGTGCTCTATGAATTATTAGCTCCCTGCTTTTCTTCTTGTTTGTATCAGATGTATGGGTAGGTCATACGGTAGTTCTAGCTAACAAACAATGTCATAGATGAACAAAGATTTAAAAATAAATCATTCTCTATTAGGAATGGATAAATTTAAATTGCTTTTTTTACTTACTTAATCATAAGTGTTAGAAGGTGTTTATTTTCTTCTTTCCCATTTAATTTTTGTGCTATATCTTCTGTATTCTGTTAGCCTTTTTTACTAGTCACTTGGTTTGTTGTTTAAACCTAAAACATTGTCTCTGATGAAATTTGCAGGTGGATAAGTGACAGTCGCGACGAGTACACTAAGGAGAGATTGGAGGCCATTAATGATGAATTCAAGCTCTATCGCTGCCACACCATATTGAATTGTGCTCGTGCTTGCCCAAAGGGTTTGAACCCCGGAAAGCAAATCCAACATATCAAGTCACTTCAGCCCAAAGCTTGAAATTCTAATTTTAGAGGCATGATGACGTTTGCATTTCATCATTTATGCTGGGATTTTGTTTTTCCTTCATATGCGGGGGTAAAATAGCCAATAAAAAGCTGAGCCCGCTTTTGTAAAACGTTCTTTTATTTAGAGTGGTCAGTGTTCATTGCTTTTGGAATAAATATTAATGGGCAATTGGATACCAAACTGATTGTAGCCTTTTATTTACACATGCTGCAGTGATTTTGTTTTGCCAAGATCATATTTTATCGTAGTAGGCACGGCTTCACCATTTGTCTAAAGTTGACACACTTTCTTTTGAAGTTTTTTCATGTGAATATCCTCATTTGAAATAATCTGTTTTCTTCTCCATCTCCCCCTCAACTGAATACTCCATTGTGTTGAAGTCTAGCCACTTAGGTCTACAGATCTTGGAAATTGGAATACAAGACTATTTGTTCTGGCATTAATTTTAGGTCTCTGTTATTTGTGCTACTTATGTTTTAATTTTTATTGTTCATCAATGTGTTATATCATTGATTAAGGGCTCTTCATGTGGCTGCTATAAGTGAAATTGTGCTATCAATGTTGTTGCTGATTGTTTATCAGTTTGCTTGCTAAATTGTTGATACAATTGCTTATCATATTTTTTTACCGGATTCGGTTAGTTTTTTGACCGATTAAATTGAGCTTTGGTTTCTGTTCTTATCCTGACCCAACACTATGGCATAAATTCAAATACACCAAAAGGCTCAATCTATAGATTGGCCTTCGTTATCCACCGACCTCTTCAGAAGAGGTTGGATTCAACACAGATTCCTTCCCTAAGAAGTCGGAAAAAAGAGATAGCTGGCAGATAGCTGGCAGAATATAGGTGGCAGTGCAGGTTTGGGTTTGGAGGAGGGGGAAATCGTGATGGAGGATTTGGCTCCGGTAATTGGAAACGCAAAAGAGAAAAATCGCGACATCTGTACACAATTTGAACCAGGGCTGGGGGCTGACTTGGAGGGCGATAATGACCACCACATTGAAGAACAAAGACTGAGCTGGGAAGAGGAGATGGTTGAGAATAAAGAGACTTGGAATTTGGCTGTGGAGTCAGGTGTTCAGTGCAGCGATGAGGAGGATATCATGGCTATCTTGTAGGAGCAGAATGAAGCGATTGCTCTGAAGAGACGACAGGCAAAGCAAAAAGCTAAAATTCGAAGAAGCTGCCCAAAAACTCGTAAACAGGTGTGTAATAACTTTATAAAATGATTCTAAGTTCATGGAATATTAGGGGGTTGGGAGGTTCAGGAAAAGTTGGTATGTTGAGGTACTTCAAAAGTAAGTTTAGATTGGATATGTTGGAGTTGGTAGAAACGAAGAAGGAACTTGTGACTAATCTTGATGTATCTCGTATATGGGGTAGAGACGGAGCATGTTGGGAGTTTGTAAGTTCAATTGGCACTTATGGAGGGTTATTGTTAATCTGGGATGAAGGGATTTTTAAATTGACTAATTGCTACAAAGGAGATAGATGTCTATGTGTAGAAGGGGTGGTGGTAAAAGATAATTTTAATTGTGCTATCTGTTTGGTGTATGGACCTCATGAAAGAGCTAAGAAAGCCTCTGTTTGGGAAGAATTGAGCTATATTGCAGGGCTGGTCCAGGTGCCGTTTTGTTGTTTGGGGGATTTTAATGAAATCTTGCATTTGGAAGAAAGAAAAGGTGCGACTAGATTGTCGGCGTCGGCAGAAGATTTTAGAGCCTGGATAAATGATATGGAATTGACACAGCGGTTGCAGATTGTGTTGCTCAGACATTCTCATGTGCTATGGCGTGGTGTGATAAATAACTTATGTTGTTGATGGCTATAGCGGAGATGACATAGGAGTTATCTTTTTCTGCTTTCAGTTTCATGCTCTACCTGTGTGTGTTGAGCTTCTTTTATTCAAAAAAAAAACTACCCCTAAAATCTCTTAACCCACTTTTAGAAGCTGTATCTCAACAACCCTAAGATAAAGGGATGGTTATCCACCTTCAGAAGTGGAACTACTCCAACGGTGGTTATTGGATCACCACTATAAATACACTGACACCCCTCAGGTATCTCTAAGTTCCAATACTCTCTAAATCTGCTTACCCCCTTGTTAATTTAGGAATCGGAGTGTCTTTGCAGGTACCACCCTTTCATTCTCTCACATACATAACTCGGACGGCGGCTCCCAAACGTAAACCAAGTCGGAGACCTCCCTCCTCTAGCGCTTGGGCCTCACAAACAAGCCCAATCTACCTATCTCAAGTTACTTACGTAACATTGGCGCCGTTGCCCGAGACTTGGGAGATCGACCTATGATGGCGGACGACCTAAACGAGGGTGGAAACATAGCGTCCGATTCTGAACAAGAGAATCAAGATACTAGTAACAATGACAGAGCTATAGTCACTGACCAAGGGGCGACTACTCAGCAGAGAGAAGGCCCCTCAGGGGTAAAGGACCCAAAGGAAATCTCCTCTGAAGCACACAAACCAGGAAAAGAGGGACAGCCCCATGCGGCCAACCTCATGGGATTGCTCCATGGCCACCAAGGACGGCTAGAGCAGCTAGAACAAGAATTAGAGCGACAACGAGAAGCGGAGAGAAACTTAAGGAAAGAGGTCGAGCAACGAAAAGAGCTTGAAGAAAAGTTCTTGAGGTTGGAATCCAATTTCCGAGGTCGAAACTCTCGTAGTGACTGAGAAGACTCTCCCTTGAAAGGAGAAGACCCGTTCAGTAAGGACATAATGAGGGCAAAAGTTTCAAGAAACTTTAAAAGCCCCGATATGGACCTAGACGATGGGACTACCGACCCAAAGCATCACTTGAGTAATTTTAAAAGTCAGATGTACCTAGCCGACGCCTCTGATGCTACTCGCTGTAAAGTCTTTCCGACGACGTTGACAAAGGCAGCGATGAAGTGGTTTGATAACCTCCCCCCAGGTCGGTTACTAGTTTCGACGACCTTTCTCGAAAATTTCTCATGCGATTTTCAATCTAGAAGGATAAAGTAAAGCACGCACCAAGTCTCCTGGGAGTAAAAAAGGAGGTCGGAGAACCTTTGAGGGACTACATGGAAAGATTCAATAAGGCGTGCCTAGAAATTCAAGATTTGCCTACAGAAGCAGTAATCATGGGCCTGGTAAATGGACTCCGAGAAGGTCCCTTCTCTCAGTCCATCTCAAAAAGACATCCGACTTCTTTGAGTGATGTACAAGAAAGAGCTGAGAAGTACATCAATATGGAGGAAAACGCCAGGCTACGAGAGCCAAACTGGTGACTTGGGCATCTCCACTCTTCAAGGGAAAAAGAGAGGGAGCCCAAGAAAAAAAAAAGAAGAAGTCGGGCCTAAAAAGCTCAGGCGATATCACTCTTATACTCCTCTGCGAGTTTTTCTAGTTGACGTCTACAGGAAAATTTGTCACACTGAAAGGCTACCTCCCCCTAGGTCCATCAAGAACAAGAAAGGGGGAAGTCGTAGTGAATATTGTGAGTACCATAAGCTGTATGGTCACTCAACAAATGAGTGTTACAATATGAAAATTGTGATAGAAAAGCTGGCCAGAGAAGGTCCGCTTGACAAATATCTCATGGAAAGGTCGGACCATCATGGTAAGAGAAAGCGAGATGGGGAGGATCGAAGAGATCCACCACCACAGATCCCGGAAAGACACATACATATCATCTCGGGAGGGTTTGCTGGGGGAGGTCTCACCAAGTCATCTCGCAAGAGACACCTGAAGGAAGTCTACCAGGTCGGAGGCAAATCGCCCGACCTCCCAACCATTTCTTTCACTAAAGAAGATGGGTAGGACATTGTTCCAGGACATGATGATCTAGTAGTGATCACCATGATTCTCGCCAATGCCCATCTACACAGAACCCTGGTGGATCAGGGAAGCTTGACTGACATCCTATTCAAACCAGCGTTTGATAAGTTGGGATTGGATGAAAAGGTGTTAAGAGCATACCCTGATACCCTATACGGGTTGGGGGATACACCCATAAAATCACTAGGATTCATACCCCTACATACAATTTTTGGAAAGGGGATGAAGTCCAAGACTCTAAGCATAGACTTCATAGTCATTGATGTGGGCTCAGCCTATAACACTTTAATAGGCAGGACAATCCTAAATCGGCTCAGAGAAATGGTATCTACCCCCCACCTTTGCATGAAGTTTCCAACGCCAGAGGAAATTGCAACCATCAGAGGAGATACAAAACTGGTGAGAAAGTGCTACAATGAAAGCCAAAACCTGAGAGGAAAGGGCAAGGAGGTTCACACCATCGAGCTCGGAGGAGTCCGAGCTAAAGAAGAGTTACGACCACAACCCGGGGAAAAGACTGAAGAGGTACATGTCGGGAAGGAGGAAGGAAATAATACCAACATAGGAGCCAACTTGAAAGAAGATTTGAAGTAGAAGCTTGTAAGGCTCCTACAAGAAAATTCCGACTTCTTCGCCTGGAAAGTCTCCGACATGCTCGGGATAGATCCCGAGCTCATGTCACACAAACTGTCAGTATACCCTGGATCACGACCTGTTCAGCAGAGAAAACGGAAGCTCAAACCTGAACGATCTCAAGTGGTGGAAGACCAAATACAAGCCCTCCTAGAAGCCAGCTTCATCAGAGAGGTCAAGTATCCGGCTTGGCTGGCAAATATGGTGCTAGTCAAGAAACAAAACGGCAAGTGGAGGATGTGCATCAACTACACTGACCTGAACAAGGCATGTCCAAAAGACCCATATCCACTTCCAAGTATTGATACCCTAGTAGATTCCAGCTCGGGATATCAATACTTGTCGTTCATGGATGCGTACTCGGGATATAACCAAATTCCGATGAACAAGCCAGATCAAGAAAAAACATCCTTCATTACGCCTAGAGCAAACTATTGCTATGTGGTTATGCCTTTTGGATTAAAAAATACAGGAGCCACGTATCAAAGGCTGAAGAATAAGGTGTTTGCACCTCACCTTGGGAATCTAATGGAACTATATGTGGACGACATGTTAGTAAAAACTAAGGAAGATGCCGACCTCTTGACTGACCTCTCGCAAGTCTTCAACACCATCAAGACGCACGGGATGAGACTGAATCCCGCAAAGTGCACCTTCGCAGCAGAGGCTGAAAATTTTTTAGGATTTATGCTAACACAAAGGGGGATTGCCAATCCCGACAAGTGTAGAGCAGTCCTAGAGATGAAAAGCCCGACTTGTTTAAGGGAGGTCCAGCAGCTAAATGGTCGACTCGCAACCCTCTCCAGGTTCTTGGCGGGATCAGCATTAAGATCCCTACCACTTTTCTCCTTGTTAAGAAAAGAATGCCAGTTCAAGTTGACTCCTGAATGCGAAGAAGCCTTCCAGGAGTTCAAAAGGTTTTTAAGCCAACCTTCAATTCTGACCCGACTTAAGGGGGGGAGGAGGAACTCGTCCTATATTTGTCTGTAGCTGACAAGGCTGTAGCATCAGCCCTAATACGGGAAGACGAGGTTGGGCAGCATCTTGTGTACTTCACTAGCAAAGTTCTACATGGCCCCGAGTTAAGGTACCAAAAACTAAGAGGGAACCCAATAGAAGTTTCTCTCAAATTTGAATTCCCAGCCTCCAACAACCAGGCAGAATATGAAGCCTTGATCGCTGGGTTGAAGCTAGCAGAGGAAGTCGGTGCAACCAAAGTAGTTGTGTTCAGCAACTCCCAGGTGGTGACCTCTCAAATCAATGGGGAGTATCAGGCCAAAGATCTCAATATGAAGAGGTACTTAGACAAAACCTTAGAGTATCTCAGGAGGTTCTCAGAGACCGAGGTCAAACATATAACTCGGGATCTCAATAGCAGAGCAGACACCCTCTCCAAATTAGCAAGTACCAAACCAGGAGGGAATAATAGAAGCCTGATTCAAGAAACTCTCCGAGAATCCTCTGTCACAAAAATAGAGGCTAAACAAGTTGTCCTTGAAATATCTGTATTGGACCTCGGATGGATGAACCCACTAATCGAATACATAAAATTCGACATCCTACCCAAAGAGGAAAAAGAGGCCAAGAAAATTTGGAGGTAAGCACAGAACTATACCTTGGTAAAGAATATCCTCTATAAAAGAGGAATATCCACACCATTGCTGAAGTGTGTCCCGACCTCAAGGACAACAGAGGTCTTAGAGGAGGTGCACAATGGTATCTGCGAAAATCATCTCGGAGCAAGGTCTTTAGCCAGGAAACTTATCCGAGTTGGGTTCTATTGGCCAACCTTGCAGAAAGATGCCATCGAGTTCGTAAAAAAGTGCCAACCATGCCAAATTCATGCAAACTTCTACGTCGCTCCCCCCGAGGAGCTTATTAGTATAACTTCTCCATGGCCTTTTGCAAAATGGGGGTTAGACCTACTCGGACCATTTTTCCAAGCGCATGGACAAGTGAAGTACCTAAGAGTGGGAGTGGACTACTTCACGAAATGGATTGAAGCAGAACCATTAGCCACCATCACAGTCCAGAGAAGTCGGAAGTTCCTCTACAAGAACATTATTACAAGGTATGGAGTCCCCCATTCCATCACCACTGATAATGGAACGCAGTTCACCGACTCTACCTTCAGAAACTTGGTAGCCAGCATGAAGATCAAGCATCATTTCACCTCGGTAGAGCACCCACAAGCAAATAGGCAAGCTGAGGCAGCCAACAAAGTTATACTGGCTGGGTTAAAGAAAAGATTGCAAGATGCAAAGGGAGCCTGGTCTGAAGAACTCCCTCAAGTACTATGGGCATATCGGACTACACCTCAATCTGCCATAGGAGAAACACTCTTCCGACTTGCTTATGGCATAGAAGCCATGATACCAGTTGAAGTCAATGAGCAAAGTCCAAGGATAAGATTCTACGACAAGGTTGGTAACATCCAGGCACATAAAGAAGAACTCGAGCTACTCCCCAAAGTTCGAGAACAAGCCCGGATAAGGGAAGCAGCATTGAAGCAAAGTATGACAAATAGATACAACAAAAAAGTCATTCGAAGAAGGTTCATCCCAGACGACTTGATCTTGATTAGAAATGACATCGGCATCAACAAGTCGGGGGAAGGGAAACTCGCTGCTAATTGAAAAGGGCCGTGTAAGATAAGCGAAGTCTTAGGAAAGGGATACTACAAGGTAACTGACTTGAGCAGTACCGAACTACCAAGGTCGTGGCATACTTGTAATATGAAGAGGTACTATAGTTAGAAGCGAACTCTACTCCCTGATGTACTCTTTTTTCCGACTTCATGATTTTTTCCCAAAAAAGGATTTTCCTGAAGGGGGTTTTAACGAGGCATCAAAGTGGAGACTAGCGGGAAATAAGTCTTAAAGGCTCTCCTAGTAGCAAAAAGTACCTTCATCAATAAAAAAGATCTTTTCATTACATCTCTTTATAAATTCCATTATTGTTATCATTTTTCTACGAAACGTACCGATTTAAGCTCGAAAAAACATAAAAATCCCATGACCGACCTAAGTGATCGGCAGGATAAAACGACGAGGTACAAATCGGTGTAAAGAGGTTATAAAGGCCGGTCATGATAAACTCAGAAACATTACGACCTACTAGTCGGAAAATCCGAGAAGAATTGAAATGCATCGCGAAAATAACCTAAGTCATGAAAGCAATTCAATAAGAGAAAATTGAATATGTGGGGAATACATAAGAGATAAGAAAAATCGCTCAAAGATAAAGGCTGTTGTAAAAAAATCATAGAAATAACTTAGACCAAAACAGCCTAGTGAAAAGATTTTTCGCAAAAAAGGATTTTTCACAAAAACCTTGCAAAAGAATCGCAACAAAAGCATGCACACGCAAAGTATACCTCAAAGCCCTTATCCAAAAAAGGGCGAATTAAATAAAGCAATTTTCTTTAACGGCCATAAAAGGCCAAAAGAGTCGAGAGCAGCCATCACAAACACAACAAACAAAAATTGTTTAAAGAAGGGCCCGCCTTATAGCTGAAATCAATTAAAGGGAAGGAGGATTGGAATCACCAATTGGAAGGGAGTTCGGGTTTGCAGCAGGGGAGGACGAAGCGATCTCTTCAGCAGTAGTAGTCGGAGCCTCTGAAGACCCCAATGTAACTGCTCCCATGTGTAAATGCGAAAACTCCAACGGACACGACGTTTGATTAGACTTGACGGTTAAGAAATTTAAAATCACGTCGGTTTTAAAAATAATGTCGACTACAGACCCGAGTTCAATACTCGAATCCAACTCATAAGCAAAAGAGATCAGACTCGAGTAGGGGCACTGTTCCTACCCTAACCCAACACTATGGCCCAGATCCAAATACACCAAAAGGCCCAATCCAAAGATTGGCCTTCGTTATCCACCGACCTCTTTAGAAGAGGTCGGACTCAACACAGACTCCTTCCCTAAGAAGTCGGGAAAAAGAGATAGCTGACAGATAACACTTATTCAAATAAGTAATTGCCCCTAAAATCTCTCAACCCACTTCTAGAAGCCGTATCTCAACAACCCTAAGATAAAGGGACGGTTATCCACCTTCAGAAGTGGAACTACTCCAACGGTGGTTATTGGATCATCACTATAAATACACTGATACCCCTCAGGTATCTTTAAGTTCCAATACTCTCTAAACCTGCTTACTCCCTTGCTAACTTAGGCATCAGAGTGTCTTTGTAGGTACCACCCCCTCATTCTCTCACATACACAACTCGGACGGCGGCTCCCAGACGTAAACCAAGTCGGAGACCTCCCTCCTCTAGCGCTTGAGCCTCACAAACAATCCCAATCCACCTATCTCAAGTTACTTACGTAACAGTTTCCTTGGTGGTTTTTGCTTGTTACGAAAAATGTTGAAGATCATTTCAATTCAAAGGCTATTATAAAATTAAAGTATTTTTTAATATTTGTAAACAATTTTTAATTTAAAAAGTATAAATAAAAAGTGTGATGTTAATTTTAATAATATTTTCTAAGTGTTGTCAAATTTAGATAACCAGTATAACTACTACAATGATAGACAAAATAGACTCTACATATACTCATAAATTCATAATCCTTAGGGACAAGTGAAAGAAAAAAAAATGAGGTTATTTTTATGTGGAAAAAAAAATTCCAAATAATGTCTTGTTTATAAATCATGATCATACACTATAACCTATCTGTTTCGACCCGGTTCAGCTGGTCCAATGCCCGAGTCCGGACAACTGGCCGACCCGACGGGTACCCGAAACCCGTACCGGGAAGCAACCCAACACGTTGCCTCCCATTTTCTTAGGCAACTGACAGTTGGGGAAGGAAGTTTTCTGAAAAGTGGGTTTGCTCCAGTGGGACCCGCCCTAGGTGCAGACTATATAAGCGGAGGGCCTTATCCCTCCCCCAGCTACGTCACCTAACCCTCACCTTTTCTGTCACTTTGTACGGATTCTGACTTGAGTGTCGGAATCTCTTTTGCAGGTGGCTCCCCCCTCACTACCTTGTCAAGCCGGGAGATTGTGAAGCTCCAGTCCTCTCCCTTCAACGTTCGCCCAAGAGGTCCAACCACGCACAAACGACCTGGATCCAAGTCCCCTGTCTCCCCCGTATACATAGCACCTCCGACCCGTTCAGGAACCGACCCTCCAAACACTATCTTCATGGATTCATGGCAAAAAATATTGATTATAGACTTGTTCGAAGATGTAACTAAAACAAAATGTGACTATTAAATTATGATCAAGGTAAAAATGAAAAAGATAATCATTAATTTATGGTCACAATTTTCTTTAGTTATAGTTATAGTTTTTAAACCTGAACAACCTGGCAAAATGATTGTAGTAATAAGGTTATTTTGAAGATTTTTATTTTTTTAATCTTGTATATATAATTATTGTAATTGGCCTTTGATTTTATATGTTTAAATCAAATGTAAAAAACATTTAAATTATCAATATAAAATTATTTGTATTAATAATTTTATTAAATATTTAATTAAACTAATTCAATCCTGATCTAACTATATTCATTGGTCTATCAATAACTATATTCATTGGTCTGTTTGTATTTAAGAAACTTTTTTCAGCATGAACCTGCCCTCAATAGCGTCTAACTACAACATGAGATTTTGAGTATGTGTATGGTCGAGCCATCCACCGATGAGACACAGTTACGTGATGAATCATTGCAACGAGAAGAAAGCAATTCAATATCATTGTTGAAATGTGTGCATTTTTTTTTCTGTTTTTATTTATCTAAAAATAAATGCAAAGTTTTAATATTACTGATTTTTCCTAATATCAATTTAATATATATTATTATTTTATTTAAAAATTTTAATTTAACAAAATTAAAAATTACTAAGTTCTAAGTTTATGAAGGGTCCACGGTCCCACTTATAAATTGAGTTTGAGAAGAAACTTTTGCATAGGAACTGAGAAACCGAAGGAACAGAAGAGAATCAAGAAGAAGAGAGTGAGAAACTATGGCTTCATGGAATTCATTTCCACTGCAAGTCACCTACGAAGCCCTGGGTTGGTTCGCTTTCTTTTCTTGGTCCATAAGCTTCTACCCTCAAGTCATCTTGAATTTTCGCAGGAAGAGGTTCCTCCTTTGACCTTTCCGTTTTTTTATTTTATTTTTTATTTCCATTTATTCTTATATTCATTTTGTGTTGAATTTCAGTGTTGTGGGGCTGAACTTCGATTTCGTGCTGTTGAATCTGACAAAGCACAGTTCCTATCTCATATACAACGCTTCTCTGTACTTCAGCTCTGCTATTCAGAACCAATACTACAAGAAATACGGTTATGGCGAGGTTCGATTTTCCTCTTTTATTCACTAGTCAAAGTAACCTCAATTTGTTTTCACTTTTCTTTGAAATGCACCAAAACTCGTTTAACTGATGTATATTCTAGTCCCCATGCATATCAAAAATGATATCTGCACACGAAATTAGTATTTGTGTATAAATATATATATATATATATATTGGTTAACTTATTTTGACTGTGAATTTCGGATTTCAATATATAGCTAACAAACATCAATCGGATTATTGCTTTAATGTGGACTCATGTTTGTTATCTATAGGGAGTGTTTTAACTTGTTAAAATTTTCGAAAACAAAATGGCTTAAGCATATGGAATCAAAGTGAGCATTAACCTAAACTCGTTTCTTTTGTGCCATGCCATACTGTTAAGGATCTGGTTCTCATTTTCATGAAATCTTTGATGTGGGGGATCTTAAATCAGCAATCTTATTCTTACGACTTTGATTCTTTTTATTAATCTATTTCAGATGATACCTGTGGCTGCCAATGATGTTGCTTTCTCAATCCATGCTGTTCTACTAACAGCAATCACCCTATTCCAGATTGCAATCTATGATGTAAGATGAACATCTCCTCCATTTGAGATTATTATTTTGATTCTCCATTCTATTGCTTGAATTTTTTATTTTTCTGAACTTGGTACTTTTGTTTTTTTTTTCCCCCTCATTGTAGCGCGGGGAACAGAAAGTCTCCAAAATTTCTATTGGAATTGTCTCTGTTGCTTGGCTTACTGCTGCAGTCTGTTTCTTTATTGCTTTGCCTACTCATTCCTGGCTCTGGCTTCTCTCCATTTTCAAGTATGATTGTGCTTTTATTTGCATCCCTTTCCTGCTTTCTAACCTTCAATTTAACTCCATAGAATATATGTTTTGATGTGATCTTAGCGTTATACTGGATTTAGTGCATTGAGATTTGATATTGTTGAATTTAATTTTGTTTTATTATAAATTTGAGGGATCTGATGTGGTAGGTATTGGTAGAAATCTCAGTGCATTCTGAGACCATCATACTTCCACCTTTAACTGGAACTTTGGTGGCACATCAGGAGAAAGATTATTTCATATTTTGAATAATGGTGGCTACTCACATGAATATGTTTTCATGTGAAGATGATATTTAAGATATTAACAAGTATTATGTTTAGCAGTTTAGTCAAACATGTCAAACCATGTAGCAGTTCTTAGTTATCATCTTAACATGAAGACATCCTCATAAGTAGTCACTTTGAATAATTTAGGCAACAAAGCAAATAAATTCTCTTCATCTATATAGTTAGTCAGCACTAATAAGTAATGAAGACTGTTAAGAAATCGATGCTTTGAATGGAAGTATTTTGGTTCTAATTTGAGAGTCCTACAAATTTTTAAATCTTACATGATAAGCCTCCCAAAGAATCTTGATTTAACGTTGTGTCAGACAGGTTCATGAATAATTCTTTTGAGATGGTTCATATTTTGGTTATATATAATATATTATAGGCTTATCTACAAAACATTTTCTATGGTAGGGGTCTAGGAGACATGATTTGAAGTACAACTCCTATTGTGTTCCTTTTTGTGTCCCAGTACCCAGTTCCTTCCATTAGACTTGTTGGTTATTTATTGTATTATCTTAGTGCAACAGCTTAGAGTTGTGTTCCTTTTTCCTGCTACTGTGTATGTTGGTATCTTAGTCAGATGATATCAGCTTTCATAAGTCTGTGGAGTTATATTTGTTCTCCTCTTTCAGCTTCACCATGCTTTGACATATAAATGTGATTTAATTTCATTCTAAATTTTTTCTTAAATTGTTTATATTGCAGTGGAATTCAAGTATTTATGACAGTTATAAAATATATTCCCCAGGTAAGGATTCTTTCAAATTTATTTCTGCTTCGAATTTATATGATTGTCGAAATCCCATTTTCATCTATTTTCTCTGTTTTTAAACTAAAACCTGTTAGCAGAGACTTTTTTTTAAACATAATTTGTTATCAGAAACTAATTTGTTGGTTATGCTCCAAAGGCAGATGAATATTTTCATTATTTATTTATTTTTTGAAATCCCTATAATCATTGTCTCAAGACTAGATTTATTTCGCTTGAATAACTTGTGTTGTGAATTTAGGCAATCTTTAACTTCCTAAGAAAAAGCACTGATGGCTTTAGCATCGGTAACATTCTACTTGATTTTTCGGGAGGGGTCGGAAACTACTTACAAATGGTTGTGCAATCTGTAGATCAAGGTCTGTCATCTCTGCTATTGCTATAACTAGCCATTTGATTCTGTATTTTCACATTTAACAAATTTTAAACATGTCAAATTTCCAGATTCATGGGTTAACTTTTATGGGAACATAGGCAAAGTGCTGCTATCTCTGGTATGGAAAACTCAACTCTTGAGTTTTACTTATTTGTTATGTCTATTTCTTCTCCTTCAATTTTTCATGCAGTGGTGGTTCTAGTTCTCATTTTGATTGTGATATCGAATAATCTTTAGATTCATATTTCATAATTCTATTCTAAGTCGGTTAAGGAAAAAAATTGATGGTATAACAGCAACAGATCTTATCACTCAAACAGAATAGTAGATTATGTGTTTCTATTCCAAATCGTCACAACATGGCTAGAGAGTGATGCAACTAAAACATTGAAAAAAGTATTCAATGTATTGGATACACCACCATTTTTTATTATTAAAAAAAAAAATTGGAAAACCTTCTGAAGTTGGGAAGGAGAAATTTTCTTTTTGAAAAGATTAATTTCAAAAGTCTCTTTATGTTAGAGAAGGGTGGACGCTTAATTCTGCTGCAACCCTAAAATATCTATTTTAATTTTTAAAACCATTGCTCTAGGTTCATTATGCAAATTTATTTATAACATAGAGGATAAAATTATAAGAATTTAATTTTGATGCACGGTGTAGTAAAGTAGATTTATATGTGCATTCAATTATGTAATGCTACATCAACAAAAATACTTACTTTTTAAATTGACCGTGTGAATGGTAATACAAAAAAACAAATGTGATTAGATGAGTAAATGATTCTATAAAATGTTTTACACTGTTAGTGTATCAAAATTAAATTCAAATTATAATCCAAAAAGATGAAAATAAAAATAAAAAGATAAAAATATCAGTAAACATAAGTCATTCTTACATTGGTCAGTCAATAATTAAAGCTTTTATATTACTGTTTTAAAGTTCTTGTCTTTTTGATGGACTACACCACTGCAGATATCAGTATTGTTTGATATTCTTTTCATCATACAACATTATGTGTTGTATCCAACTGCTAAAAAAGGCTCCAAGTGGGTAGACTCTTCCGAACAAGATGAACAAGTGAGAGAGCACCTTGTCGCTCCTGATCAAACAGCACAAGAGAATGTGTAAGACACATGATCTGTTTCATAGTGTGTATATTAGTCCCTTCCCATTTTCATATCAGTAGCAAAACAACCAAAGGATGTTTTATAGTGCCATACTCCCGGGGCGCCGTTTAGATTTCTGAAGCACCAATGGTATTATTTGTTGTATAATTTAAGCTTCACATTCTTTATGGTAATTTGTATCCTGAATTCATATCTAATCAAGGGCCTGGCTTTTATTTTGTCACAAGAAGCTGATTCCTCTGTAGATATCGCTAGATCAAATTAGAAATTAGAAATGTATCTAATCAAAGCTATAAATAAATCATCATTTGAAAAAAAAAAAGAGCTGTATCCAAATAATGATTGTAACACACAAGCTATATCTATCGTACAATATGATTAATATGGAAATGGGTTAGTTGAGCTTCGGCTTATAGGAGCTTAGCCTGAAGTGCAAATTAGCGGCCTGAGTGTAGGTCTATTATTCATAAACATACCTGTAAAACACCAAAATATTTTTTTTCTGAAAAATACACTAGATTTGCTATTATAATTTGCATCCACAATAGACTTTTCCGTTAAGACTATGAATTTTGAACAAGACAAAATGTTTTTATGCTGAGTAGTTATTTTTGTTGAGTTTACCATCAATAGAAAATAATGTTTTCTTGTAGTTAGAATAAGAGAGAAAGAGAGAGATTTCCATGATAACAAAGAATAAGCAAGAAAAATGGCTCCAAATACCATGAAAGGACCTTAGAGTGAAGTGCTAATAGAGTAAGCAAGAACAGAGAGTATAGGGTTTGTTACTTGGGAAAGAAGTAAGGATTAATTTATTACGATTTTTATATCCATATACTTAATATACGCATCAACAGTATTGGATAATAAGTAGGTAGTTACTCTTTTTAACTGCATAACTAACCTAGCTAACAAACTAATCCCTTAACATTACTCAAGTAATTATGATATTAGGTTGAATTCTCAAAAACTCAAAGAAACTTAATATTATCTTAGAAATTTGGATGAAAAAGATCTATGCTATTTATTGTCTTTTCTTTTTTTTTCAGTGGTCCCAACTCAAGTGGAACCCACAACTTTAAAATAAAAATTCTGGTGTCTGATTATTTAATTTTTGTCAATATATTTAATTTATTGCTTGGAGTATCTTTGGAGTTGCCTATTTAACTGCATAGGTTATAAAAAATTATTTTTTTATGCTTTCGCATTTAGACAGGTTCTTGTTTGAATCTCAATTTTTTCAACAAAGTGGTATCTAAAACTTTGGTTGTTTATTTCTATGTTGTTTAAATGGAAGAAAATATTCAAAGGCTAAATATGGTCAAATTGAATTCCAAAAATTACTCGATTTGGAAGACCCTCATGAGAGATATACGGTACAGCAAGGACTTATATGATCCTGTGAAGGAGGATAAATCCAAAGGTACTAAATCTGATGCTGAATGGAAAAAGAATCAGAAGACATTTGCTTTGATTAGGCAATAACTTGATCTTAGTGTGTTTTCATATGTTGACATCGAAACTAATGCTGAGAAGATGTGGAAGAAATTGAAGGAGTTATATGAGAGGAAAAATGTGCAAAACAAAGCATTCTTGATTCGGAAGCTAGTCAATATGAAATATATTGAAGGTAAATCAATACTGGAGTACTTGAGTATATTTCAAGAGATTGTGAAACAACTAACAAATAATGACATTACTTTAAATGATGAGTTGCAAGCCTTGTTGTTGCTAAGTTCTTTACCTGATAGTTGAAAAGTTTTGGTTGTGACACTAACTAACTCAGCTACAAAAGAAAAGTTGATATTAGTAATGGTTAAAGAGAGCATGTTGAATGAAGAAGTCAGAAGAAAAGAATGGGGTTTGATTAATGTCTCCTAGTCAGAAGCACTTGTTTCAAAGTCACGGGAGATAAGTCAAAGTAGAAAACCTCACAATTCTAACAGGTCAGATAGTTGAAGCAAATCAAGAGAAAAATACAAGCCAAGAAAGGAGTTCATTTGTCACCATTGTGGCAAGCCAGAGCATATCAAGAGGTATTGTAGGTTCTTGAAAAGAGAACAATCAAGGGAAAGAAACGAAGACAAAGGTAAAGATAGTGATAAAAAAAAACTGCTGCTATTGTTTATGAAGATATTCTTATTACATATGATGAAAATTATGTTAATCTTGTCAGTGATAATTCCACTTGGATTATGGATTCTGGTGCCTCATGTCATATCACTCCTAGGCGTGAATTTTTCACTTTTTATACTACTAAAAATTTTGGCAAGATCAAATTGAGAGATATAGAGGTGTGTGATATCATTGGTATGGGTGATGTGTGGCTTGAAACCAACATGAGATGCAAGTTGCAGTTGAAGAATGTTAGGCATGAGCCAAATATGTGGTTCAATCTGATTTCACTGAAGGCATTAGATCAAGAGGGATATTGTACTTCTTTTGGTAGTGAAAAATGCAAGATTACCAAAAGGGCTCTCGTTGTTGTTAAAGAAGATAATAGTCTCATTACTTTCTACCGATTACAAGCAAAGTTGTGCAATGAAGAGGCGAATGTAGATGATGATTCCTCTTTTGATTTGTGGCATATGCGTCTTGGTCACTTGAGCGAGAAAGGACTAATCGTCTTAGCCAAGAAGTACTCACTTCCCGTAAAAGGTACAACTTTAAATACTTGTACTCATTGTTTTGTTGGAAAGCATGCTAGAGTATCATTTCATAGTTCTGGACCTCGTCGGATATCACATATTCTAGATGTAGTTCACACTGATATTTGCACTATGGATGCTAAGACATTAGGCGGTGCATCATACTTTGTTACTTTTATTGATGATTATTCTCGAAAAGCACGGACTTTTATTTTGAAATCTAAAAGATCAGGTACTCGGTATCTTCAAACACTTTCATGCAAGTATTGAAAGAGAAACAGGAAAGAAATTGAAATATGTTCAAGGAGATAATGATGGTGAATATAGGGGTCTGTTTGAAGAGTATTGTAAAGGACATGGGATCAAGCTTAAGAAGACGGATCCTAAGACTCCTCAACATAATGGAGTTACAGAGAGAATGAATCGCACTATCAATAACCGAGTCAGGTGTATGCTCTTTTATGCAAAGTTACCTAAATCCTTTTGGGGTGAAGCAATGAGAACTGTAGTAGATTTGATCAACCTTTCTCTTTCAGTTCCACTAAATGGTGATGTTCCAGAAAAAAGTTTAAAAAGAAAAAGATGTCTCCTATAGTCACCTGCGAGTGTTCGACTGCAGGATTTTTATTCATATTCCAAGAGATGAAAGGTCTAAACTAAATGAAAAGTCAAAGCAGTGTATCTTCATGGTTATGGTCACGAAGACTTTAGTTACAGATTATGGGATTCGGTGAGCAAAAAAATAATTAGAAGCTGAGATGTGATTTTTCTTAAAGACCAAACTATTGAAGACCTTGAGAAGACAGATAAGCCAACAATAAGTGTTAGACATTCTACTAACAATGAACCTGGTCCTTCCGCTAGACCTCTTGTTGATGGAGGAGATGTACAAGTTGATAATGATGGTGATGATTTGCATGATGAACTGATAAACCACTATTTTATGGTTTATCTTGTATTCAATTGAGTGATTTTTATCAATTCTCTGCTCACTTATTCATATAATTTGCATGGTTTTATAAATCCTTCCTAATTCTGTGATATAGTTGAAAACATGTTTCTTTAGTCTTAATTTAGCTAATTTTAATCCTCTCTTATTATCATTCGATGCCATGATATGTGTGTTAAGTGATTTCAGGGATTATGAACCTACACCTCAACCTGAGGTGCCAGATGCAAAAGTTTCACCAGATGTTGAAATTTCACTTGAACCACTAATTGAGCCTGAATTGAGAAGATCTACTAGAGAGCGTCATTCTTCTCAGAGATACTCTCCTCATGAGTATGTAATGAACACTGAGATTGGAGAGTCAAAGAGCTATCAAGAAACTATGTCTGATGAGCATAAAAAAGATTGGTTGAAGGCCATACAAGAAGAAATAAAATCCTTGCATGAGAATCATAGGTTTGAATTGGTGATGCTACCGAAAGGTAAGAGAGCATTTAAGAATAAATGGATGTCCAAACTGAAAGCAAATAAAAATGTCTCACGATTAAGGTACAAAGCTCAATTGATTGTGAAAGGATTTGAGTAGAAGAAAGCTATTGATTTTGAAGAGATTTTCTCTCCAGTTGTAAAGATATCATGTATTCGAGTTGTGCTTTGATTGTCATCTAGCTTGAATTTAGAGATTGAGCAACTTGATGTGAAGACTGCATTCCTTCACGGTGACATAGATAAAGAAATTTATATGGAACAACTAAAGGGTTTCGAGGTTAAAGGAAAGGAGCACCTTGTGTGCAAGTTGAAGAAGAGCTTATATGGGCTGAAGTAAGCGCCAAGACAGTTGGGTATAGTAAGACTTTTTTTTATCATTGTGTGTATGTTAAGAAATTCTCTTATGATAATTTTATAATTCTCTTACTTTATGTTGATGACATGTTGATTGTTAGTCATGACACTAAGAAAATTGAAAGTCTTAATAAAGACTTGAACAAATCCTTTGCTATGAAGGATTTGGGCCCTGCAAAGAAAATCCTTGGCATGAGTATCACTCTTGATAGGAAGAATGGGAAAATGTGATTGTCGTAGAAAAAGTATATTGAGAAGGTTTTAGAGAGATTTAGCATGAGTAATTCCAAACCTATTAGTACTCCACTTGCTAGTCATTTCAAGCTGAGTTCGTGGCAATGTCTCACAAGTGAGAAAGAAAAAGAAGAAACGAAGAAGATTCCATATGCATCTGCAGTTGGCAGTTTGATGTATGCTATGGTTTGTACGATGCCAGACATTGCTCATACTGTTGGAGTTGTTAGTCAGTTTCTCCCTAATCCTGGCAAGGAACGCTGGCAAGCAGTGAAGTGGATTTTCAGATACCTTAATGGTACTTCCAAAGTTTGTTTATGCTTTGGGAGTGGCCAACCTGTGTTAGATGGCTACACAGATGCGGATATGGCTGGGGATCTTAATTCAAGAAAGTCTACTTCTGGTTATATGATGACTTTTGTAGGGGGTACTGTGTTGTGACAATCTCGACTTCAGAAATATGTTGCTTTGTCTACTACAAAGGCAGAATATATTGCTGTTGTTGAAGCTTTTAAGAAACTCTTGTGGATGAAGAAATTTTTATAAGAGTTAGACATCAATTAAGAAAAGTTTGTGTTATTTTGTGACAGGCAAAGTGTTATCCATCTCAGCAAGAATCTGACGTTTTCATTCTAGATCGAAGCACATAGAGGTGAGGTATCATTGGATACGTCAAGCACTTGAGATAAAGTCATATGCACTTGAGAAGATCTATACTAATGATAATGACTCATATATGATGACTAAGAGTTTACCTGCAGCGAAATTTGATTCTTGCAAAGAGAAGACATGCTTGGTAGAGCAGCCTATTCCCACTTGAGTCGGTGAGGAAGAGATTTGTTGGTGGATTCCCAACTCAAGTGGGACCCACAACTTTAAAACAAAAATTTTGGTGTTTGATTATTTAATTTCTGTCATTATATTTGCTACTTTGAGTATCTTTGGAGTTGCCTATTTAACTGCACAGGTTGTGAAAAATTATTTTTGGTGCTTCCACTATTAGACAGGTTCTTGTGAACCTCAATTTTTCTAACACCTTTGCCTCTTTGATTCTGTTTTCTATTTTGTCCACTTTTATCTAAGTATCTATCTTACTGGCTACTGTGTTCAAGGAATGGAGTGAAGCAACTTATCCTCCTTGGTCACACAGTCTTGGCTATGTTGTCTCAAATGACATAGTAAGAATAGTATACAAGAAATACAGAGATGGCTATTTAAAGGTAGTATATAATTAAATCCATTACTTGTTTAAAGCTAAATGTAAATTTTGTGTTTGATCTCAAACACATATGTGAACAAAAGACATTGCAATGGGAATATGGATTGCAGACATAAAGAAGGAAGGTCTAGAAGTCTGGTATGATAATGAAAGCAGAGTTTATAACGAAGGTTGCAAGGAGGGTTATATGGTAGCTCATTATCAAGGTCCTAGAGAGATGTATTAATGTGTGAGTACTACTAATACGTGATATATGAAGGTGGCTGGTGATAGTAGGGTGATAGTAGGTATTGTGTGACACTGGTAGGTGATAGATGTATAAAAAATATGAAAAGGTAGCTAGTATAACAGATGTATAAAGAATATGAAGAGGTAGTTAGCATCATATTTTTTTCTTTCTTTTTGGCTATATATAGCTACACCTTCAACCTTTGTAAAGTGTAATTTTTCTACTAATGCAATAGACATATTTCTCTCTTCCTTAGTTTGCAAAGCAGAACCTTCATTTTTCACCAAGAAATCTACAGTTCAGAACAGATTTTATCATGGTGCGATGAGTGTGGAGGAGCTGCAAATATTGCTAAGCGAGAATTGTGAACTTTTCCTCTTCCTTTTGCGATATCCATGGCAGATCGAGAAGCAAGAAGGGATAATCCAGAAAATTTGTAACTACAAACATTTTCAGTGAGTGATTTACAAAACCTCACGAGATTAATGAATCAACTTGCCAACCTTCAAATGCAAATAGGGAGATCAACATTGAATCTAATTCAAGATCAAATAAGTCCCTTCTACCTCCATCCAAATGAAAGCCCAGGTCTATTACTAACTCAAACTCCTCTTACAATTTGAAATTATCGCTCATAGGAAAGATCGGTTTGGCTATCCATCGAATCAAAGAACAAGTTGGAATTCATTAGTGGAACCATTCCAAAACCTAAAAAAATTGACTCAACCTATGAAGCTTGGGATGTAACACCCTACCACACAAAGCTTTACGCTTAAGTCGTAAAACATAGGTGATGTGGTATTACGACCTTTAAAATAAAATAAGTACATATAATAGCAGAAGAGTTATAATATGCTAGGAGCCTTGAAGGATAGGGGAAATAAAAATCGCGAGATAAAAGCGCAACGCTCAAGGAACGAGTTAACTTGCATGCTAAGAAAACTGTAACTGTCAAACATAAGATAACAGGAGTAGGAATAGAGTGCCAAAGATACAAAATAACAAGCTCCTAACTCAGCCTGCGAAGTCAAGACTGGCCGGAGAATATTTACACATATATACATACATATCCAAAACCCAAAAGTACATACACACAATCCTGCCTCTCCATAAATCTCTAAGAGGATCAAAAAGGACAAGTTATGCGGAGAGAAAGCTAAGTACATATATATACATCACTGTACAACAAAACTATACAACAACACTATCCAGTAACCCCTCCGCTTTAAGAGTCCAGACGCCTAACGAGATGGCTCCCGACCTGCATCTGAAAATCAACAACATAGTATGGAATGAGAACCGGAGGTTCTCAGTATGGTAAAGGTGCCACACACATAATATATAAGGTCCTGGGAATGCCAGAGGCAATCCTAGAACGCCGACACTCAGAGTGTAGAGCTTAAAGTATTAAACAGAAGCCATAAAAGGTGGTTTCCTAAAAATATTTAATTATAACTTAACTTAACCTTAAATATAAGTCCTATGCTGCCATTCCTCCATACCTCCAACTCCATCATGCATTTTCATAGACAAATAGACAGATAAAGGCAAACACAAGAAGGTTACAACTACTGCAGGTAACAAATACACATTTAGCATGGCAAATACAGGTAGGCACACCCAATTAGAGCACAAGCAAGAAATTCAAGTAATATGCATATGATGCATGCCTGTCCTATGGCTGATGAGGCTCATCTGTCGGTTATCCAGCCAACCCGACAAGTCTGAATTGTCCTTAGACTGTCCCCCGACGTGCATCCCCAAGAGTCTATGCATAGATTTTTCTCAAATAATCAATATTGCTCAATGGGGGTAACATTCCCGGGAATTTATATAGTGCCCGGTCACACTTACGTCGTAGGGTCAACAGAGTATCGAGTTTTCAACCTGGTACACATGGTGGCAAGCCACGGCACTTAATCCAGGGAATCTCGTATCTCAGATTATTCAAATTCATAAGCCATATAAATAATTCAATTATAATTCCTCAACATCCACATCATTCTCAATTGCATCTCATTCATCATCATACATTAAACATATTCAATCCTTATCCTTCATTATCACACCTCCCATTCCGTCCATCAATAGTTTCAATTCAAAACATAATTCATTCTTTTCTAAGAATCAAACTTCAAACTTAAAACATACTCACTTTCTTAATAACTCAAAATCAAACCATATAACATTTAAATCTAAATCTCTTTTAAATAATCATCTAAACAAAATCTCTAATTTTTTATAAAATTTTGGCAGCATCTCCTCTAAAACTCGGACTTTGCCACCCTTTTCGGGTCCAAACCTGCTTTCTTTTCAATTCAACATACCCTTCCTCATCATCATAACAATCACCACAATAAATCTGCTTCAAATCAACAATTAAACTCATACAATATTCAAATCCAACAACCAAAATTCAACTAAGAATCATAGTTCACAAATCCTAGGCTTTTAACACAAATACCTCAAATCAATAATTCACCAAATCGTTAGTTAATAACTAATTATCCAATAAACTTCAACCAAATATATATATATTCATCGACAAATTACTAAACATTAAGCATACACCTGCATTCCAACTTATCCTATGGTCATCTAGCCTAAGTTTTCACAGAACATTATATATTAAATGCAAGAAACCTAAACCATACCTTGGCCGATTTCCACGTAACGACCAAAGCTATTTATTCGAAACCAAGACAACCCCTCAAAACTCAACTAATCCGCTTCCTCCAAGTTCCAGTATTCACAATTTCAAGCTCCAATTATTTATTTTCAACCTAATACACATTCATAATACATATATACCCAATTTAATACTCAAAGCTCAAATTTAATGAAAATAAAATAGAATTATCGTATCCTCACCTTACCCAAGCTTCACATAAGCAAGAGTGAACGTTTCTCTCAAGCTAATTGGATCCTAAAACATCAGAAATCAAAGAAATTCAATATTCCCACTTAAAATTCGAAAATTGGGGGAAGATGAAGCTGAGAGTGAAATAGCAAGTTACCTATGAAATTGTTCCGGTAGAAATGTAGAGCTCGACGCGGTGAACGCGTGGCCGCAAACGGTGCGGCGATCGGAGCTCGAACGGAGGAGTTACGGGATTTGGAAAGTAACGTGAGGGTTACGGGATTTTTTTCTCGTTCTTCCCTCCCCTGGAAGCTGAAAGCTTCGTTTCTGTTGGAATGAAGGGGATGAAGGGCTTGGGTTCACTTAAAAGGGCTGGTCCGGTTGAACCGGCAGCCCGGTTTGGGTCCGGTTCAACCGATTCGGTCCTTTCGGTCCAATCTTGGACCGTTTTTTTTCAAAATTAGTGTCAAAATTCTCGTTTCGATGAGCTCTACCCTATTTTGATATAATATTTACATTTCTAATCCTCCTTATTAAAAACTAATTTATTAACTAATTTAACCGGGGTTTACATCCTACCCACCTAATAAAGAATTTTGCCCTCAAAATTCAAATCTAGTTACTTGAAAAGAGATGTGGATAGTCTTTTCGCATATCTGATTCGAGTTCGCAAGTATGTTCCTCAATACCAGCTCGACTCCAAGCTACTTTTACCAATGATACTTCCTTTCCGCGTAATCGTTTAATATTAGTATCATCAATTCTCACTGGAATTACTGGAAGTGTTAGATCTTCTCTCACTTGGATTGGTTCTGGTTCTAGAACATGACTTGCATCAGGAGTATACTTCCGAAGCTGTGATACATGAAATACATCGTGCAAATTCGAAAGGTACGGCGGTAAGGCAATTCTATAAGCCACTGGTCCAATTCTCTTCAAAATCTCAAACGGTCCAATATAACGAGGATTCAGTTTCTTGGTCTTAATAGCTCTTCCCACTCCAGTGGTTGGTGTAACTTTCAGAAAGACATGTTCTCCTTCTTCGAATTCCAAAGGCTTTCGCCTCTGATCAGCATAGCTCTTCTGGCGGCTCTGGGCTATAAGCATTCGACTACGAATCTTCTTTATCTGTTCAGTCGTTTCGGCTATCATCTCAGGCCCTAATAAACTCTTTTCTCCAGTCTCATACCAACACAACGGAGACTGACATTTCCTGCCATACAGAGCCTCATATGGAGCCATTCCGATGCTCGCATGATAGCTATTATTATAAGCAAACTCTACTAATGGCATATACCAGTCCCAGCTTACCGGCTGATCCAAAACACAAGCCCTTAGCATATCCTCCAAGGTCTGAATAGTTCTTTCTGACTGACCATCTGTCTGAGGGTGATACGCAGTACTCAAGCTTAACTGAGTCCCAAATGCACGCTGAAAAGCTCCCCAGAACCTTGATGTAAAACGGGGATCTCTATCAGATATAATAGTAGAGGGCACACCATGTAATCTGACAATCTCTTTGATATACATTCGAGCCAATTCCTCCATTGTGCAACTTATTCGGATAGGAAGAAAGTGAGCTGATTTCGTCAATCGATCTACAACCACCCAAATAGCGTCATAACCTGATCGGGTTCTAGGCAACCCTATCACAAAATCCATTGCGATACTCTCCCATTTCCATTGTGGAATCTCTAAAGGCTGAAGGGTCCCTGATGGTCTCTGATGCTCAATCTTAACCTTCTGACACGTTAAACATTTAGATACATGCAATGCCACATCATTCTTCATACCTGGCCACCAGAACATCGCTTTCAGATCCTGATACATTTTAGTGCTCCCTGGGTGAATTGAAAACCCGCTCTTGTGTGCTTCCTTCAAGATACTTTGTCGTAGGTCTCCAACATCAGGCACAATAATCCGGTTCTTGAACCTCCATAAACCATCCTGACCTTCTGACATTCTCCACTGTTTTCCCTGTTCAACTGCTGGTAATACCTTATGTAACGCTTCACTATCTTGATGAGCCTTCAGAAGTTCTGATTTAAAATCACTTGAAATCTGTAACTGACTCAAACCCAAAATTCCAGATTCTTCTCTAACTCCCAAATTCAAACCTTGAAATGCCTTCAGTAACTCTTCCTCCCGTAGCATCATCCAAGCTGCATATAAAGACTTCCGACTCAAAGCGTCCGCCACAACGTTCGCTTTTCCTGGATGATAATTCAATTCAAAATCATAATCTTTCAGAAGCTCCATCCACCTCCTCTGACGCATATTCAACTCTTTCTGCTCAAAAAGATACTTCAAACTCTTATGGTCTGAGAAAACATGAAACTTAACGCCATAGAGGTAGTGCCTCCAAATCTTTAAAGCAAACACAACAGCAGCAAGTTCTAAATCATGTGTCGGGTAGTTCATCTCATGCGGCCTTAACTGCCGTGAGGCGTATGCTACAACATTCTAGTGCTGCATCAAAACACACCCCAACCCTTTCAGAGATGCATCACAATACACTTCAAACGATTCACTTGGTTCAGGTAATACCAATACAGGTGCAGTAGTCAACCTGTGCTTCAATGCCTGGAAACTCTCTTCACATTCCGGAGTCTAGATAAAAGGTGTATCCTTCCTAGTCAACTTAGTTAAAGGTAAGGCGAGCTGTGAAAATCCCTTAATGAATCTGCGATAATACCCCGCCAAACCTAAGAAACTCCTGATCTCTGTCACTGAAGTTGGTCGCTCCCAATTCATCACTGCTTCCACCTTAGCAGGATCCACAGCTATCCCCTGCTTACTCACCACGTGGCCGAGAAACTTCACTTCACTCTTCCAGAACTCACATTTAGATAGCTTAGCATATAACTTCCTGTCTCTCAGAATTTGCAGCACAGTTCGCAAATGATCAGCATGTTCCTCTTCAGTCTTAGAATAAACAAGAATGTCATCAATGAAGACAATAACAAACTTGTCCAGATACGGTCGAAAAATCCTGTTCATATAATCCATAAATACTGCCGGGGCATTAGTTAACCCGAAAGACACCACTGTATACTCATAATGACCATAACGGGTTCTGAAAGCAGTTTTCGGAATATCCTCGTCTCTAACCCTTATCTGATGATATCCGGATCGCAGGTCAATCTTAGAAAACACACTGGCACCCTGTAGCTGATCCATTAGATCATCGATTCTAGGCAACGGATATTTATTCTTCACAGTGATCTTATTCAATTGCCGATAATCGACACACAGCCGCATACTCCCATCCTTCTTCTTTACCAGTAACACTGGCGCTCCCCACGGAGAAACACTTGGTCGGATAAAATGCTTACCCAACAGATCTTCCAGCTGAGCTTTCAGTTCAGCCATTTCTAAAGGCGACATCCTATAAGGAGTAATTGAAATTGGACCGGATCCAGGTACCAACTCAATTGCAAATTCAACCTCTCGGTTAGGTAGGAATTCATTAATATCATCCGGAAACACATCTGGAAATTCACATACAACCGGAATTTGCTCTAAACTCTGATCATCACCTGATACTCCTGCAGTTAATAACATAATACCCTGACATTCGGTTCCAGAACAATTTACTATCATAGAGTTCAAATAGTAACTATTCACCACAACCGGTGCTTCTGACCCTTCTGGCATAAACTGTACTGACTTCTCAGAACAATCAAGCAAAACATGATTCTTGGATAACCAATCCAATCCCAAAATGAGATCAAGACCAGTCATAGGCAAACAAATCAAATCATGCACAAATTCACGCTGTTGTACTCGAAAGGGAACTTGTGGACATTCTATCCTAGTCACCATAGCTTCATGAGTAGCATTATATACTTTCAAATCATAACCTAAGACCACCATTCTCAATCTTAATTCATGGGCCTTTTCAGATGCAATAAATGAATGACTTGCTCCTGAATCAAATAAAGCATTTAAGATTTTACCAGCCATTTCACAATTACCTCTAATAAGTGTCTCAGATCCCTCAGCACCAATGGTAGAAGTAGTGTATACTCTCCCCGGCTGTTGCACCCTACCAGTCTCATACTTCTTCTTCTCAGGGCAATTACTGGCTATATGCCCGGGCTGTCCACAGGAATAGCACACTCCAAGTCCTAATCTACACGGAACTCCAGGATGATATTTTCCACACTTCTGACAATTCAGATCCTGCTGTGGCTGCTTCCCAAACCTTTTTCCTTGATTAGCAGTAATATTCGGCCTTCTATAATTACCCTGACCCTGAGTCTGCTGCGGAACAAAGCCTCCACGCTTGAAATTCCTACCTCTCGGAGCAAAGTTCCTCCCTGAAGGCCTCTGAAAAGGCATCCTCAAACTCCCTTTCTCTGCTGCCGCCTTCCTCACACAATCCTCAGCCACCCTACTTTTATTCACCAATTCAGAAAACACCCTGATCTCCATTGGGGCAACGAAGCTCAGAATATCGCTCCGAAGACCTCCCTCATATTTAATACACTTCCATTCAGCAAAATCTTCAGGTGCACCTTGACAGATACGAGAAAAGCGACATAACTCCTCAAATTTACTGGTATACTCAGCAACAGTCATTTGTCCCTGCTTTAACTGCATTAATTCAAGTTCCTTGGCATTTCTAGCTGAATTAGGAAAGTATTTCTTATAGAACTCTGTCCGGAAAACCTCCCAAGGAATCGCAGCACCATCAGGCTGCAGGATACGTCGTGTTCCCTGCCACCAATACTGAGCTTCACCTTGCAACTGATAAGTCCCAAATTCAACCCATTGCTCTTCAGGAACCTGTTGTGCCTGTAACGCCCTTTCCATAGCCTGAATCCAATTATCTGCATCAGTGGGATTTGAGGTTCCCCTAAAAGTCGGAGGGCGAACTTTCAGAAATGTAGCAAGTGTCATAGGACCGTCCTCATCATTATTGTTCCCATGATTACCCTGATTTATCTGATTACCCAGTGCCTCAGCTGTTGCCTGCATAGCTGCAGCCATATTTCCCAAGGCAGCCATAAAGTCTACTGGATCAGTCCCTGTGGGTACAGGAGTAACGGTGCCTGTCCTACCTCTACCTCGCCCGCGACCGCGTCCGCGAGTCGACATCTGGTCCCTATACACACCAAACAAGTGATATTAAGTTGATCAGTCTCAATATCGCAGGTCTAATGCTTTAAGTTCCAAATGCATGCTCACAAACGTTTATGCCATATATATCAATCAGATATCCTAATAGCACATACACACATATACAGAGAATGCACAGAAGCACAATCAGTCCGTCTTTCAGGCTCTATAGGAACGAACTGCTCTGATACCATAATGTAACACCCTACCACACAAAGCTTTACGCTTAAGTCGTAAAACATAGGTGATGTGGTATTACGACCTTTAAAATAAAATAAGTACATATAATAGCAGAAGAGTTATAATATGCTAGGAGCCTTGAAGGATAGGGGAAATAAAAATCGCGAGATAAAAGCGCAACGCTCAAGGAACGAGTTAACTTGCATGCTAAGAAAACTGTAACTGTCAAACATAAGATAACAGGAGTAGGAATAGAGTGCCAAAGATACAAAATAACAAGCTCCTAACTCAGCCTGCGAAGTCAAGACTGGCCGGAGAATATTTACACATATATACATACATATCCAAAACCCAAAAGTACATACACACAATCCTGCCTCTCCATAAATCTCTAAGAGGATCAAAAAGGACAAGTTATGCGGAGAGAAAGCTAAGTACATATATATACATCACTGTACAACAAAACTATACAACAACACTATCCAGTAACCCCTCCGCTTTAAGAGTCCAGACGCCTAACGAGATGGCTCCCGACCTGCATCTGAAAATCAACAACATAGTATGGAATGAGAACCGGAGGTTCTCAGTATGGTAAAGGTGCCACACACATAATATATAAGGTCCTGGGAATGCCAGAGGCAATCCTAGAACGCCGACACTCAGAGTGTAGAGCTTAAAGTATTAAACAGAAGCCATAAAAGGTGGTTTCCTAAAAATATTTAATTATAACTTAACTTAACCTTAAATATAAGTCCTATGCTGCCATTCCTCCATACCTCCAACTCCATCATGCATTTTCATAGACAAATAGACAGATAAAGGCAAACACAAGAAGGTTACAACTACTGCAGGTAACAAATACACATTTAGCATGGCAAATACAGGTAGGCACACCCAATTAGAGCACAAGCAAGAAATTCAAGTAATATGCATATGATGCATGCCTGTCCTATGGCTGATGAGGCTCATCTGTCGGTTATCCAGCCAACCCGACAAGTCTGAATTGTCCTTAGACTGTCCCCCGACGTGCATCCCCAAGAGTCTATGCATAGATTTTTCTCAAATAATCAATATTGCTCAATGGGGGTAACATTCCCGGGAATTTATATAGTGCCCGGTCACACTTACGTCGTAGGGTCAACAGAGTATCGAGTTTTCAACCTGGTACACATGGTGGCAAGCCACGGCACTTAATCCAGGGAATCTCGTATCTCAGATTATTCAAATTCATAAGCCATATAAATAATTCAATTATAATTCCTCAACATCCACATCATTCTCAATTGCATCTCATTCATCATCATACATTAAACATATTCAATCCTTATCCTTCATTATCACACCTCCCATTCTGTCCATCAATAGTTTCAATTCAAAACATAATTCATTCTTTTCTAAGAATCAAACTTCAAACTTAAAACATACTCACTTTCTTAATAACTCAAAATCAAACCATATAACATTTAAATCTAAATCTCTTTTAAATAATCATCTAAACAAAATCTCTAATTTTTTATAAAATTTCGGCAGCATCTCCTCTAAAACTCGGACTTTGCCACCCTTTTCGGGTCCAAACCTGCTTTCTTTTCAATTCAACATACCCTTCCTCATCATCATAACAATCACCACAATAAATCTGCTTCAAATCAACAATTAAACTCATACAATATTCAAATCCAACAACCAAAATTCAACTAAGAATCATAGTTCACAAATCCTAGGCTTTTAACACAAATACCTCAAATCAATAATTCACCAAATCGTTAGTTAATAACTAATTATCCAATAAACTTCAACCAAATATATATATATATTCATCGACAAATTACTAAACATTAAGCATACACCTGCATTCCAACTTATCCTATGGTCATCTAGCCTAAGTTTTCACAGAACATTATATATTAAATGCAAGAAACCTAAACCATACCTTGGCCGATTTCCACGTAACGACCAAAGCTATTTATTCGAAACCAAGACAACCCCTCAAAACTCAACTAATCCGCTTCCTCCAAGTTCCAGTATTCACAATTTCAAGCTCCAATTATTTATTTTCAACCTAATACACATTCATAATACATATATACCCAATTTAATACTCAAAGCTCAAATTTAATGAAAATAAAATAGAATTATCGTATCCTCACCTTACCCAAGCTTCACATAAGCAAGAGTGAACGTTTCTCTCAAGCTAATTGGATCCTAAAACATCAGAAATCAAAGAAATTCAATATTCCCACTTAAAATTCGAAAATTGGGGGAAGATGAAGCTGAGAGTGAAATAGCAAGTTACCTATGAAATTGTTCCAGTAGAAATGTAGAGCTCGACGCGGTGAACGCGTGGCCGCAAACGGTGCGGCGATCGGAGCTCGAACGGAGGAGTTACGGGATTTGGAAAGTAACGTGAGGGTTACGGGATTTTTTTCTCGTTCTTCCCTCCCCTGGAAGCTGAAAGCTTCGTTTCTGTTGGAATGAAGGGGATGAAGGGCTTGGGTTCACTTAAAAGGGCTGGTCCGGTTGAACCGGCAGCCCGGTTTGGGTCCGGTTCAACCGATTCGGTCCTTTCGGTCCAATCTTGGACCGTTTTTTTTCAAAATTAGTGTCAAAATTCTCGTTTCGATGAGCTCTACCCTATTTTGATATAATATTTACATTTCTAATCCTCCTTATTAAAAACTAATTTATTAACTAATTTAACCGGGGTTTACATGGGATAGATGCAACACCTTTGTACTATTATGGTTGCATTATTTCCTAAGCATGGAGATTCTTTAGAATGTTCTTTGGTGTAACGTGGCCTCAAAGCTCTGGAATGATCTCAAGCACAGATTCTATGAAAGTGATTTGTTTTGGATAGCTGATCTTCAAGAGGAGATGTTTGTGATGAGATCTATCCATCACTGCATATTTCACTAAACTTAAGGAAATTTGGGAAGAATTTGATGAGTTCAAACCAATCTCAGCCTATACCTGTGGAGCATCATGCTCATGTGGACTGAAGATCATAAGAGAATATAGAGACCAAGAATATGCTGTTAAAATTTTGAGAGAGTTAAATGAGCAGTACTCAATAGTAAAATCACATATTATGTTGATGGTACCATGGCCCAGTGTGAATTCTATCTACTCTTTACTTTTGCAACAATAAAGACAATTAACTAACTCATATCAAAGTGAAGAAAGGGTGCTGGTTAATGCTGTCAATGTTGGAGGAATTGGTAATGAAAACAATAGAGGGTTTGGTATGACCTTCAATGCAAATTCTAGTATCACAAATCAAGGTGGAGAGGCAGACGTGGCCGAGGCCAAGGCAGAATTAGTGGTGGAAGAGGACTGATGAGACGTTGTTCTCACGCGGGAAGGTTTGATACACCATAAATACCTGCTACCATAAGCATGGAATTCCTCCTCATTTGCAAAAGAAATTTGGAGTAAAAAATGTGAACAATATGATTGTTGTTGAGAAAATATGTGAAAATAGTAACATATACCTGATGTGTGTTCAACTCAAGAGGAAAATAGTAAGAGCCTAGATAACTTGTTTTCCAGAGATAAAAAACAAGCCTTGATTTCTCTATTCCAACAACATAAATGTGATACTATTCATGGTTCTTTTCAAACACAAGCCATAAACACAGTGATAACTCCTTCAGCAGGTATACACCATATTTTATCAATTTTCACATTCCTTTACAGTTTACACACACGACTAGATAATTGATACTGGTGCCACTGCACATGTTACTTTTTTTTCTTCATACTTTTCACTCTCATCACACAATAGATCCTGTATTAATCAAATGTCCAAATGAAACTGAGACCACAACAACAATTAGTGAAACTATAATTTTAACACGTGATTTTTACCTTACAAATGTGTTATATGTGCCTTCTTTCAATTTTAATCTTATACCTGTGTCTGAAGTAACTAATTTTTTACCTTGCCGATTCTTATTTAACAATACATACTATGAGATAAAGGACAATTTTTTCTTGAAGATGATTAGTCATACTAGACAAAGAAGTGGCTTGTATATCTTCAATACAGATACAACTTATGTCAACTTAGAAGTAAAGAATAGAGAACTAGTCAAAACCTTAGTTAGTGTTGCTGTTGTCACAGACACTATAAATCATGAAACTTTGGCATTGTAGGTTAGGACATGTCTCAATTGATAGGTTACAAGAAATGAAAAAGAGTTATCCTTTTATTGTATATCCATGAAAACACGAGCCTTGTGAACCATGTCATTATGTAAAACAAAGAAGATTGTCTTTTCATTTGAGTCAAACAAAATCTGTCAATTTATTTTATTCCGTGCATATGGATATTTGGAGACCTATTTCTATCCCATCTTTTACTAACCATAAGTATTTTTTAACAATAGTAGAAGAAAAAAGCAGGTTCACTTGGCTATTTTTTATGAAAAATAAAAGTAAAACTCCTTCTTTTATCCAACAATTTGTGCAACTAATTAAAACCCAATTTTAAACAAAAATAAAAAAATATCAGGACTGATAATGGAGCTGAATTTATCATGAGTTTCTTTTATGGGAAAAAAAATAATTCATTAGACTTCATGTGTTGAGACCCTCAACAAAATGGAGTTGTAGAATAAAAACATCAATATATTTTGAATATTGCTAGAGCTCTCATTTTTAATGCCTATTTTCCTAAAATTTTTTGGAGATATGCTGCAACACATGTTGTACATAGTCTCAATAGAGTGTCTAGTTCATCTATTAATAATAAAAATCCTTATTAGATTTTTTTAGTAAAATGCTAAATATTCAACACTTCAAAATTTTTAGATGTGTTACATTTGCTTCAACTTTAGTTACAAATAGAAAGAAATGGGATAAAAGAGAAAGAAAATATATTTTGTTGCCTTTAAAGCAGGAACAAAATGATATCTTTTAATGGACATTAATAATAAACAATTTTTCATATCTAGAAATGTAATTTTTTTATGAAAATTCCTTTCCATATAAGAATAATCAAGTTTCTCATCAATTTGAATATGTTTCCAATTCTAATCAAGACACTAAGATTACATTTCATAATCATGATCCTATAGATGTCTTTGATAGCAGCACATTACCTTCCCATATACCTTAGATTTACTTCCTGTTCAATATACATTACCGAACACTCTTTCAAATAAAATTTATGTTCAACCACAGTCAACCTTACCCATTCTTTGAGTTTACCAGCAGCACCAGCATCACATACTATCCCATCATATGATGAAAACTAATCTAATCCCCAAACCACTGATATTAATCTGCTTCCTTCACTAAGAAGATTCCATAGAGAAAGACACAAGCTGAAATACCTTGATGATTATGAATGTATGCAAACTACTGTCTCTGATAGCATCGTCCAATCATCAATCACAAAACGGTATCCTATTTTCAATTACTTGAGTTACAATTTTCTATCACAATCACATAAAACCCTTTCCATTACAATTTTCAATAATGGTGGATTTTTGGTGGGGCGGGACAGGACGGGTCGACGGGCTAGCCCGTTTGCCACCACTAACCTGCCGCTTCACCTTTGATTCCTTGCCTGCTTCATGAGAGTCACGATTCCATTATTAAGGGACATGGGGGTTACCAAAACACACTTGCTCGCTTGACTGCCCAATTTTTTTGGAAACATATGGCTAAATACATTAAAGAATATGCCAACGCTTCCTCTATTTGTCAGCAGGCAAAGTATAGTACTCAACCCTCAGCTGGACTATTAGAGCCATTGCCAATCCCAACCCATATTTGGCATGACATATCGATGAATTTTATTACAGGTCTCCCTTTATCTCACAGCTGCTCTGTTATCTTGGTGGTTGTTGATAGGTCGTCTAAATTTGTGCACCTTATTCCTTTCTTCGGATTTTACTATCCCAAAAGTGGCTAAAACTTTTGTGCGAGAGGTAGTATTCACGATTTTTTCCATTCCATTGTTTTGGATCAAGGCAAAATTTTCACGAGCAAAATTTGGGAACAGTGTTGTGGAAATCAAAGAATTATGCTGGCCAGGAGTTCAGCATACCATCCAGAGTCTAACGGACTAACATGGGGTCCTTAATCGCTTCTTGGAAATGTACGTTGTTACACGCAGGAGAATCCAAAAGACTGGTTTAAGTTGCTACTATGGGCCAAGTAGAGTTATAACACTTCATACCACTCTGCTATTAGCATGTCCTGTTTAAGACGGTTTTCGACTGAGACCCTCCAATCCTTCTCAAGTACAAACCCAGGTCTATTGACACACCGGCTGCAGGAATAACTGCTATAGCACGATGCAGTGTTGGAATCTCTCAAAAAGAATTTAGAGAAGGCATAGTTGTGAATGAAAATTCAGAAATATCGAAAGCAAAAGGAGTTCGAGTTCAATGTGGGTGATTTTAAGGCGTACCGACAAAACTACTTTACTCTGGGGCCTTGCAAAGAATAAAAAATTATCTATGAGATATTTCAGACCGTTTAAAATCATGGCATGCATTGAAAAAGTGGCCTATATGTTGGAATTGCCCACCACAGTCAGGATCCATCCTATTTTTCCCATTTCTTTACTTAAGAAATGTCCTGACAATCCAAATTCTTCTACCATTTTCATCCCACTTTTATTAGATGATCAAGGGTACAAACTCCAAACCCCTTTGATATTGGGGCACCGAATGGTCAAGCGACTTGATAGTAGCAATCCATGACAGCCGAAGAAGCTACCTGGGAGCCATATAAAGATTCAAGCTACAATACCCTTCCTTCGACCTTGAGGACAATATCATTTTCAATAGAGAAAGTAATGATATAGAAAAGGCAAAACTGTTAGAAAAGGGCCATAGTTGGGAGAGACACACAACCGCAAGGAGCCAGTAATTAGTGGAGAAGAGTAACAAATAGTAAGAGAGGGGAAAAGAGGATGGTATTGTGCAATGTGAGTCTTTTACTGTGTTATCTTCTTCAATTCCTCTGTGTGTACTCTCTATACTCTGACTGAACTAATACCTATTTGTGCAGGTGATCGAAGATCCTTGATTCTCATACTTTTTTTTCTTCTTCTTATGGTTGATATACATCCATCTTTTTATTTGAATCCATTTTCAATTTATTCCCCAAATCAGCGGTAACACCTATCATAATTCTACCTAAAAAAAATTCTAATTTATACTCATAAACTAATACAATAAATAAAATTAAAAATATCTAATTTTCATCAACATATAACTAAAATTATTACAATAATTAATTCATTAATTATCCAAATACTAAATCTCATTTTCACTATAAATAACATTATTTAAAAATACTAAATTATAATTAACTTCTAACAATAACTATTAAAATTTAAAAATATCTAAAATATAAATCTAATTTTCATTATTATACTAAATAACATTCAATATACCTAAACAAAAGATGTTGGGATTTTTTATTTAAATAAATGTGATATTTACTGAAATAAATAATTATAAAAATTATTACGGAGATAAGTTCTCCAGTCTTATCTTTGTTTACACTAAACGAAATATGTTTAAAATTAAAGCATTTATAATATAAACGATATACATTAAGACAAATTTCGAATTGCTATAGATGGATGTGCAACCCTTGACATTCTCCACATACATTTCATATCTTCTTCTCCTTCATTTTTCTTCCAAAAAATTGGTAAAAATGTCCAGTAGTGGCGGATATGTGGTTGTCTGTGTGTACCCCAATTGTCGCATAAGAAATAGCGATAATGAGGTGATATTTGAGTGTGAGAATCCATTACTATTGCGCACTCAGCGTAAGTTCATTATCTGAGTTGAAGAGTTTGATATTGAGCAACCTAGGTGGTATAGGGAGAAGAGAGATCGGAAGGGTGGGGGTATAGGTTGCTAGCACCATTGGGTAATGGAGTTTTTTGTTTCGACTGTTTCGCCTCCAAGGCGACGAGCATGTGCGACTCATGTTTGACATCCATGGGAGAATCATGACAGAACAAGCGATGGAGTTTTCTGCCGAGGTTGGTGATGTTGGTGGTGGTGGTGGTTCTATACAATCGACCGTTGTGCAGGATGACCTACCTCTCGCACCACTACTGATTCATGTTGCAATTCCAGTGGAAGAAATGGAGTTGGGTGATGAAGACTCCGACAAAGAGTACGTTGCGAATAGAAACGATAAAGATTTCTCTGAAGATGATGAGGAGGAGGAGTTTGTACCAGAGATGCCGGCCAAGACAGTGGTGCGCTATGTTTTGCCTCCCCCCTACCCGATTCCATGGCTATCCATTGTACCAAGTCATTATCATACATTGGATTTCGACGCCATGCATGAAAAATCTTCGTTTTCCAACACTGAGGAAGAGGATTACAACCTAGACGGTGGGTAGAGTTTCAGGTCGGCCACAGATTCAAATGCAGAGATGCAGTAATGTAGGGTGTGAAGAACTACAGTATTTGCAGAAGTACTGAGTACCGAGTGGTCGAATCGGACCTATTAAAGTACCATGTGCATTGCCGTCAAGCTACAAATGGATGTCCCTGGAGGCTCCGTCTTTCCCTCCGACAGAACCTCGGATACTGATGAGTTCAAGTTTAATTGTGGAATAATTACTCATTTATGATTGCTATATATTGAGTAGTTTCCAACCATGACTGTTTTATTTTGTTAGGGAAGTTCGGAAGGTTGGTGGAGTGCATACTTGTTTAGCACCCACGATGTCCCAAGACCATCGACAGTTGGACAGTAGCCTCATCTGCAAGATCATCCTGCCGTTGATACAGTCCAACCCATCCATCAGCATCCTTGCCCTGCAAGGTGCAGTTCGACAGAACCATCACTTTAAACCTTCCTATAGAAAGGTCTGAATGGCAAAGCAAAAGGCAATTGCGCAGATATACAGGGACTGGGAGGAGTCATACAACAAGGTGTCGAAGCTGCTGTAGGCATTGCAAAGTTGTTGTCCCGAAACTATTTGTGAGCTCAGGGTCGTAGCTTATTACAATGGGAACTGTCTGGTCTGTGACTGTAGTATGTGCAGTTTTACCCCTATCCCGTATGATGAGCCAGCACCCGGAGATATTGTGGCATCCAGGCTGAAGTATGCACGGAAGCTGAGGGGTGATGAAACTGTCCGATACTCTGCTCCCTGCCAGTCCAGAACTGATCTGCGAGGCATTGCATTGACTTCTGATCAGCGGTATGAAGCTGAAATGCATCCTCAAAGAATATCTCCTCGACCATCTGCTCCTCCTGATAGCTGCTGGACGGCCCGACATCATGCCAGCCAGGTGGTGAGGTGTCCTAGATGGCCCGATGCTGCAGACCTCCTGAACCAGATGGATCACGAGGTGCGGGAGGTGGAGGAGGTAGAGGCGGTGGAGGTGGCGGGGGTGAATCATCGCCGCTTGCTGGGATGTCTCCATGATCTTTATGTCTATCGAACTCGGCCTCCTCCTCCGACTCCACATTCAACTGGACTCGACAAGGCCTGAACCTCTCCCCCTAACCCTTGTGCCTGGTGGGCGCTCTCTGGCACCCTTCTCCCTCCTAGCAGGCCGTCGTGTGTCCTCCCTGACCTCCCTGTCATGCCGATGTCAATTAGGGACGTCCTGGAGAAGGTGAAGAACGTCCCTTGGCTGGCTGGCAGTAGGCTGGACATCATCAGGTAAATCGGCTAGCCTCGGATCATCGAGTACGTCCTGGCCTGATAGGTGCCTAACCCGCCAAGCGCCACGGTACAAATCCCAATACTACCGAGCCAGCCTGTAGTCAAAACATAGCTGAATGTTGATCCTGTGGCCCTCTACAAAGCGTGCCTTCCAGCCGTCATACCACTCCTCAAGCCTGTCAGGCCACTACACATCATCGCCCCGTCCTGTGGATGTCAGGAACCTGTCGACGTTCACCGGATCACCCGGCACCGGCTGCTCTCCATTGAACTGGCGCTTCACCCAGTCAACCTGGTGAAACTCGATGATGTTGAAGCATACGAGAGGGACGAAGAACATCCATGTTCCCCACTCTGGCTCCTCGACAAACCATGGCGGGCAGAGAGCTTGCAGAGCAGGGTCATCGTACGGCGTCTAGAAAAACTGAAACAACAATTTTGGAATAAATAAATATTTCATATCCCAAAAAGTAAATAATGTTTCAAACCACAAATTTCAGTAAATACAAACATTTATTTAACTTGTTTAAGCAAAATATCCTATACAAAGGACTGAATTAAAAATTAGGTTTTCAATCGTAATGCTAACCTTGTCCCGACATAACTGGTCTATCGCTAGACGCCATCGGATAACCCTCGCCTCATGCTGGTCTCTGCTCTGCTGCATCAATCCTATCAACCTGAAGCCTGTTACAAGAATAACACGCTTTCAATTTATAGAATGTCATAATGAGTTACAAATTCAATACATAGCAAGACATAAATAATTGTTACCTCGCAGCCATAGGATACATGAAAATCCCTCAGTCAGGTTGATACCATTGGAAAAATCTTTGGTATATCTAGGACATCAACAGCGGAGTGTAGCTGGCAATGTTTGTGGTGCCTTGGTGTGCTGTAGAGCACAGCGAATGGTATATCCATGCTAGCACCGCCGAGCTCCAAGACAGCCCACGGCACCGCTCGAAGTCCTGAAGCAGTGGTTGCCACCGCAGATGGACCAAGTTATTCAACTTGTCCATCATCATGTACCCCTGATCAGTAGCAAGATGTAACACCTTGTATACTGTCGGAGTGTCTCTGGGTCGTCCGTCTGTGACATATCACGGACATGGTCTCGCAGCCATCTAAGCTTCAGCGAGAACGACTCCTTCCTCTGCGCCCCCTGCTGTAGAACCACCAGAGGCCTGGCACCGAGCAGTCGCTCCACCAACTCCCATGTCTCCATGTCGTACCACCTGTAGAAATCACGGAAGCACCCCCAACTGGCTCTCCATGTGCGCGTAGCACAAGGTGGTATGCCACTTCCTGCAGGGTGATAGTGGCCTCACCCTATGGCAGATGGACATATGGGTCTCCAGACGTCATCGCTCCACGAATGCCGTGATCAGGGAGTTGTCGAATATGAAATCTCTGAGAGGTAGCATGTCGCCGAATCCAGCCTCCCTCAGATATGGGACGATGGCGTCGGGTGGTGGAAGCGTGTGACTCACTCGCCAGGGTAGAAGTAAGCGAGGCCTCTGACAAAAAAAATATTTAACAATTATTAAAAAGTAAAAATTTGTATAGGTCCATCAACATATCAAATTGGCTTAACTATTGTATACAGTTGCTTAACAGAATTTTACACGTATGTACTAACTGAGATTATGTCAACACGACATTCTCTGTTAATATATACTTACTTAACTGATACACATTTTTCCAATAAACATACGTGAAATTAAAACATTCAGTAAAGTAATTAATAATCTATTTATCAAATTTTAACTTAATAATCTAATTATCAAACTTGGATAGTTAATAACTAAATTAAAAAAAATTAAGAAACGTGTGACCAATAAACTAACTTCAGTGGTAGGAAAACATCTATCCCAACATTTAAACTCTAAATTAATAATTATGTAATATTTATGTAGTTAACAACTTAATTACCAAAAATTGATAACCACATTCCTAGAATTATTAATTACTATCAGTCACCTGTTCCTAACGATACAATTATGTTCTAGTTCTTGGCAACTACCTTAACTATGGCTATACATATATAGGATTACATAAACGTCAAGATAATAAAACTAACCGCAAAATCAGCTATTCCAGTGTAGTGCCATGTTGCGTTCAGCCTGTTTATGTCCCGATCACGTGTATCTACACGCGCCATATGTGTCTTACCCAATAATAGTTTTAAAAAGAGATAGAAGAGAGGAGAAAGTCGAGGAAAAATTCGAAATGAGACACAGATCAAAGCTGTAAACGACATCTATATATAGACGTAACTCAGTCTTAACTCGCTTACATTGTAAACGAGATAAGTTTGCACATGTCTCGTTTACACTGTAAATGAGATATACACGTATCACGCGCACAAATCTTATCTCGTTTACACTAGAGAACATATTTTTGTAATAATTTTTATAATTATTTATTTTCGTAAATATCACAAATAAATCCAAATATGTATGTTGTCTAATTTTATTTTACCGTAACTAACTATCTTTGTTTAATCAAATTAATTTTAACACACTAATGTATATTATCTCTGTTTAATAAAATTAACTAACTCGCTAATATATATTATCCACATACAATAAATTATTATATCAATACAAACAAATATCTAACAAACTAATAGTCCCTTTTACTGAAAAATAAAATAAAATTAAAACTTAATTACTTATACATAATTAAATTAAATAAAATGATTAATAATGTAAAAAAATAGAAGGATTAACCACCAAAAACGCTCTCGAATTATTCAAACGCTGACAGAAATGCACCCGAATTTTATTATAGACAAAAATACCTTTAAATAATTTAAAAATATAACAACAATACCCAACAGTAAATATATATTTTCAAAAAATGCCTTAGAGATTGAATTTTGATAATTTTGATGTGATTTTTTACAAGAATAATTAAAAAAATGAGATATTATTATTCTTAAAATTTGATAATTTTTTTATGAGGATATATTTTTTTGTGATTTTTTAAAAGTATTATTAGTTGTTAACAAAAAAATTACAAAAAAAATATATACACAACGAAAAATCACCAAATTTTAAGGATACTATAATCTCATTTTCATAATTATGCTTGCAAAAAATTGTATCAAAATTCAATCTCTAATATATTTTTTGAGAAATACATATTTAATGTTAGATAATCTTGCAAAAAAACTAACGTTAAATATGTATTTCTCAAAATATACATTAGAGATTGAATTTTGATGCAATTTTTTTGCAAGAATAATTAAAAAAATAAGATATTATTATTCTTAAAAGTTTGTGATTTTTTGTTAAATATATATTATTTTGTAATTTTTTAAAAGTATTATTGGTTGTTAACAAAAATAATTATAAAAAATATATACTTAACAAAAGATTATCAATTTTTATGTATAATAATATATTATTTTTATAATCATGCTTGCAAAAAATTGCATCAAAATTTAATCTCTAAGATATTTTTTGAAAATATATATTTACTGTTGGGTATTGTTGTTGTGTTTTTTAATTATTTGAAGGCATTTTTATCGATAGTAAAATTTGAGTGTATTTTTATCAGCATTTAAATAATTCGAAGACGTTTTTGGTGGTTAACCCAAAATAGAATGATTAACATCTTTAATTTTAGATCTTCCAGGCAGTTAGATGATAATGATAGAGCCTTACACTTGCTCTTCGTTCTTTTCTTCGGAAGAAAGAGTTGAGATGAGGGATTTGTAAGAGTGATGGGTTGAGTGTGAGAGAAGGGAGAGAGAGAAGACACAACCACAAGCCACAAGGGCGCTAAGTGTGCATGGTATTGAAATCCAACCATTTGATTTTTGTACCTCACACGGACCGTCCGATTTGTTGAGTCCTAAAATATTCAATTAGTTGCAAGTTGTACACCACATCTTAGTACAATAAGTCCTCTAATAAAACTGAAATACACCAACTTTACACCAATATTAAAATTAAAAGTGACATCTATCCATATATTTAATAATTTCAAAACAATTAGACAGTATACAGTTAAACCTAAAACGGTTCAACATCCAAAGTGATTAAAAGTGCTTCTCCATTCTCTTAATGAGTTGTCAAATCCTCTATTTTTATAAACTTTCTATACTTGGTCTACACGCTCTAACTAGGAGGCACCGTGCTTGCCAAGAATTAATTTCCTCCTTATCTCAAGCACCAATTCAACTAACACTTGTGTACTATATAAATATAAGCACAAACTCTTGCTTTTCCTCATCTCTTCTTTTCCTTGTTTTTCTTAGCCCACAACTCCCATTGAACCATGAAGAGAGAGGGTCGTCAGCACGGTATGGTAAGGACTTATATTATCCTACCATCACCACTAAACCCAAGACCCAAGACCCGGCCCGTTACCCAGTTGGATTCCCCGCCCACTGCTGGGCTTTTCACCAAGGTGTCCTCTAAGCCCACCAACCACTCAAAGTTTACCGGCAAGTGCGGGACTCCACGGTGCACCGGCTGCCACCTCCACCCTGCTTGCAAGTCCAAAGACAAGACTAAGGGCACCCACAAGGACAAAAATTGGCGGGTCACGAACGAACCCGACTTGAATTTTCGCGGGTTGTCCGCAACCCGGATGTTGGACCATCTTTCTAGTTACGGGGATGACTACGTGGAAGATGAGATTCACTATGATGTGAATGATCCGTGCACTTCAGAAGTTGATGGTGATCGGGTGAACAAGGATGATGGTATTTGCGTTTCGGAAATTGTGTTTGACTTTAAGGTGGATCATGTTGAAGAAAAATATGAAGATTGGTATTTGGTGGAATCTTGCGCATAATTGATGATGATCATATTCTTCTTGTATTTGATGCTAAAACAATTGCTTGAAAGAAAAATGTCTATTCAACAATTTCGGTGGCTGCAATAATGTGGAAAGATCCAAATTATTGAACCACGGTTTGTACTTTGTATTTGTGTTTATCAACTTAACAATAATGGATAAGAGATATATATATATAACAAAGTTTGGTGGGTTCTCTTTTTAGTTTTTATTTTGGTTTAATGAATAACAATCTGTGAAACACTTCATAAAAGATTTTTCTTCACCTAGATAAAATAAAAAATATATTTTCAGATTTTTTAAATTATATATATGTCTTCTATTATAATTTATAACAGGATAGTAAATTTTATTCTTTGTTCATGAATTATGCTATTTTACTACAATTTACAAAAAAATCGCACAACTTAATTCTCAAATTCATACAATTTGTAAATAAAACAATTTCAACTAACAAAACAAACAAACACGATCTCTTGTAAACGTTTAGAAACTTGTAATTACGTGAACAGAGAAAGAACATACAAAATAGTAATTTGCAAACTCAAAGATTTTACGCGAATACAAAATCATAAATTCATAATATGCAAAATTAGGAATCGAAAAATAGATGTAACATATAATTTATAAAAAATTAAAGTTAAAAAAATAAATGTCTGCTTTTTTTTTTGTCCTATAGTCATAGACATTTAAATTTTTAAAAATTGAAGAATACTTTTAAATTTCTAACATTCTTAAAAGTTCAACATATGAATCTTTCCGTCCATCCGGATATGTCAAAAGTAACGGAGATGTGTGACTCCTATTCTGTTTAGTCTCCCAAACTCAAAATTGGCTTTAATAACCACTTTCAAGTTTGAAGACAGGACCGAATGGTTATAGCAAAGGTTGCTATTCCCACCAACGTTTTGAACACATCTAAATTTTTAATGAAATTTTGATTGAAAGGCAAAACACCACAAAGGTTGTTGTTAGCAAGATTCAAGTGCCTTAAGCTCTTCATCTGGAAAATAAACTTTGGAATAGTACCATTGAATTGGTTAGTTTGAGCTCAGAGTCAAGTGAACCAAAGAAAGAGTTTGAAGTTAGAGTCAATATTTTCGTAGAAGGCAAGTATTTAAGAGGGAATAGTCCATTTGAGCTGGTTTCTAGAAAAATCTATATGGGTAAGGTTGGTATGAAGATGTCAGAAAGAGAACCAATGAGATTTGCGTTTGAAATGATCAAAGTTTTGAGCTTGCCGATGTGGGCAAGAATAACGTAAAGTCCAGAAGCTCTAATTTGGACATTGATTCTGAAGCTGAAAGAACCAAATACCAGACTTTGGGGAGGCTATTGATGCATGTGAAGGTGCAGAGAGAGAAAGCGAGTTCAGGTGGGAAGTAAATGGAGGTTACGGGGCAATTGAGGAGGTTAAGAGTGATTGGAGTGCGGTGAAGGAGAGTGCAATGGAAGGGTAGAGAAGGATTTTGACTTAATTCTAATTTTACTCACCAATTGAGAATATTTTAATTTTTAACATTTCGACTCTACTAGTAAATTACTAAATAGATGTAGCTGGCAAACAAGTCGAAACCTGTCAAGCAGGTTCGCATAATTCGCTAAAAACGACGAATCAGACTAAAAAATATAAAACTATCATAATTAAAAAGCTCACCTAATTTGTGGATTTTGGCAGGGCGGGGCGGGACGGATTTTTCCGGCAGGCTCGTCATTTTTATTTTATAAATGAAGATGATAATTGAAAATGTTCTAACTTTTAAGTTATAATTTAGATTATGTTCTATGTTTCATTGATTAGAGACTTGAAGATGTTTAATTATATGTTTTGAATGATATTTGTTTTATTTTTTACAATGTTAATTTTATTATTTTGTTTAAAAAAATTTGATTGATGATTATTTTGTTTAAAAAAATTTAGAATTATAAAGACTTTAAGATTTGTAAATTTAAAAGTTATAATTTTTTTATGTCTTTAGAAAGAGTTAGTACTCAAAGTGGTCCCTAAACTTAGTTGAGTCTCAATGTCATCCCTAAATTTAAAATTGCTCCAAAATTGTCCCTAAACTTAACAACGGTCATCCCTGAGATATTTTTCAATGACGGAATGATGACGTGATTGGACGGAGACTACACTGAAAGTCACACTGGACTAGTAAAACGTCGTCATTTTATTTTTCATGCCCAAGGGGTTTTAACATGTTTTGAGAGTAGAAACCCCTCAAAATACCCTAAACAGCGTCGTTTCTGTTCTATTTGGGAACAAAAAATGTAACGGCGACGTTTTACCAGTCTAGCGTGGCTTTCAGCATGGTTTCTATTTAGCCACGTCATCATTTCGTTATCAGAAAGTATCTCAAGGACTACTGTTGTTAAGTTCAGAGATAAATTTGAGGCAATTTTAAGTTCAGGAACGACATTGAGACTTGACTACAAGTTCAGGAACCATTTTAAAAATTAACTCCTTTAAAAATTATAAATTTATTAAATTGTTTGTGAAATTATATATATTGTTTAATATTTAATGATTTATTAATAAAAAAATAAAAAATTAATTAAAAAAAGAAAATGGGCAGATGCGGGCTTTTTGCGAGACGAATTAATCCGTTTGCCACCCCTAAATGTAATATTATATATAACATGATAATTTTCACTAAAATAGAAATGATTTTTATGTAAAAAAATTGTGTTAAGTTATTAATTGATAACTTTGACTTTGTGGCTAAAAATTTTTTCACCAAATAAGAGATTTATGATTTAACACTCACTTACAACATATTTTTATAGAGGTAATAACCAAATCAGTACTTGAAAGATTCAAACGCTGACATTTTTATATCTGATTATTGTTATTGACAAAATGGTACTTGAATGTTTTAAAAATTTGTCAAGCATGTCCTCGTGCTTGCCGAACCATGGCTCTGGCGAGTTAGATGCTTACATGTTCACCGGTTTTTGCTGACAAGAAAAGTTTATTTTAAGTTGGAATTTGTAATTAAAAATATTATTCCAAACCCTAATCCCTCTCCCTCCCTCATCGTAGCCCCCTTTCCCTTTTCCTTTCCATTTCCCTCCCATCGCAGCCCCCTTCCCTCTCCCTCTCTCTCATATCATCTCATCTCATTTATGCAATAAAAAAGAACAACAATCTAATATCTCAAAATTCCATCCTTTCAAAGCAAACTACAAACCAAAATTTTTTATTCTCTCTCTCAGATCAGAGAAGAACAGAACGAGAATCTGAGAAGAAGAAGAAGAAGAAGAAGAAGGAATAATGGATCTAGCACTAGAGGAGCTACAATTCCTGAACATCCCATAAATCTGTTACCTTTTCTTCTTCTTCACCTTCTCTCTCCTCTCCACCGCCGTCTTTACCGTCGCGTCCCTCTACACCAACAAAGCTGTCTCCTTTTCCTCCACCATCTCTGCAATCCCCAAAATCTTCAAGCGTTTGTTCATCACTTACCTCTGGGTCACGCTTGTGGGTGTGTTGGTCATTGTGAATTTGGTGGGATTGTTGGTGCAGAACATTTTTTACTGTTTACAAGAGTTACCATCACCAAGGGATTGATAAGAGTGCTGTACATGATCATCTTGGTAAGAAATTTGAGGGGTTTGTAGGTGGATTTTTCTTTTTTTTTCTTTTTTTAATGTAATTGATGGAATAGTGTAATACATTTAGAAAGAAACACAAATAATATCGGTAGATTGTAATTTAAATTGTGATATTGTGTTCTGTTGTACATGCTTCTATCTGTGCCTTTATATGATCTACGATGGGAGGGAGAGGGAAAGGGGCAGCGATGGAAAAAGAAAGGGAAAGGGAAGGGGGCTGCGATGGGGAGAGAAAGGGAAGGGGGGAGTGTGTTGGGGGCTGCCATGGGGATGGAGGGGGAGGGGAGGGGGGCTGCGTTGGGTAGGGGAGGGCTGCGATGGGAAGGGAGATGGAGGGAGAGTCTGTGTTGGGGAAGGAGGGCTTAGGGTTTGGGGGTGATTTGCCATGTCACCAAAATACAGTGGCCATGTCAGCATTGTATTTGCCGGAAATTTGCTCCGGTGAGTTCGAGGATACGCTTGTCAAATTTTTAAAACATTTAGGTACCATTTTGTCAATAACAATAGTCAGATACCAAAATGTCAGCGTTTAAATCTTTCGGGCACTGATTTAGTCATTACCTCTTTATATATATATATAAGGTGTGAATTGGTCGAATAGAATTAGGACTCAACTTGTACTTTACTTGGCCTACACAAACCTTTCTCCGTACTTAATTCTACTTATTGCGAATCGAATTAACAACGTTATCCGAGCGGGTGGAATTGATTTGCCACCCATACTGCATGCTACTCTGCTAATTTAACATCAAACTTGATGTGGTCGTTTGAGTTTGAAACACTAATTTATCCCTTTTTTTATCATTCCGTTCGTGCATGCATTCGTAACCGAGTCATGTTTGCAAAAATAAAAGTCACGTCACACATTTTTATTATATTTGATAGATTCTTATAAACAAAAAAATATTGAACTTTTGAATACGTTAAAAATTTTAAAATATTTTTTAATTTTTAAAAATTTAAGAGTAAATTTAGTTTGTATATTTTTTTTATTTTTATTTTTAGTACTTTTTGTTTTTATTTTTTATTTTTATATAAAATTAAAAGATTAAAAAACATTAAAAAAAATACAAACTAAATGGACTCTAAATATTCAAGAGACAAAAGGTCATAAATTTATTTCTCTTTTTCTCAATTAATAAGGGTGTGTTTGGGGTTTATGTTGGAGAAGGGAGAAGTTTGTTTTGAGTGTCTTGAATGTTTCATTTTTGTTTGGTAACTTTTTTGAACTTTAAACGGAGAAGTGCTTTCTACCGACTCCATCCCCCATTTTCTTCTATAAAAAGGATACAAGAAACTATATAACTTTCACAGTAGTTCTTTGTGTTCTTCATTCCAAATTTTTTTTATCAAAATTTTTCAGATTTGTTTCAATTACTGCCAAGGTAAATGTTTTAATTTTTTTATTATTTTTAATACTCTCTTTCATATTTTAATTTTTATGTTTTTTATTGTATTTTTTTTATTTATATGATAAATATTTTTTATATTATCTTTTTAGTGTTTTGATATTATATTTTTAGAGTTTATTCTACTTCCTAGTTCATATGAATTTTTTTTATCATTTACTATACTATTTTTTTATATATATATTTTTTATGAAGTCTTTTTTATTTTTATTTGATTTTGTTCATATAATTTTTTATTTATTTTTATTGTATTTTTTATTCATATGATAAATGTTATTGATATAAATTCTTATTTTGATTAATTTTATGATATTTTTATTATTTTTTGTTTATATAAATTTTGTTCTATCTTTTATTATACTATATTTATGTTATGTATAAAAATTTTTATTGTTTTATTTAGTTTTTTTATTCATATGAATTTTATTTACTTTCTATTGTAATTTTTTGTTCATATGATATATGTGGTTGATTTTATAAAATTTGTATTGTTTCTTATTTGTATGCTTATTTTTTTTCTATTCTTTACTGTACTTTATTTTTATTTTGCATAAAATTTTTTATTTTTTATTTAGCTTTGTAAAATTTATAGTTGTAATTATTATATACTATGTTTGTTATCAAAATTTTGTATAATATGAATTATGATCCCATAAAAAAAGTCAAAATAAATAAAAAAAATCATTATAAGTAACAAAAGAATTATAAATAATGAAAATTTATAGTCCAAAATGATACTAAATTAAAGAATATTAATAATACTAAAAAAATTATAGAACATTTTTTTTGTTTGACATTATCATATTTAAAAAATTATAATGTATTTTTAATTTAATATTTATTAGTATTTTTATGTGTTAAAATATATTTTGTCCATTTTTATATGTTATTTTAATTTAGTAAATAAATATTAATTTTATTATAAAATTAATTAATAAAATCTATTTAAATATCTAAAGTAAAATAATAGGATAATATAAAAAATTATTTAAATTGATGTCTCTTTTAGTAATTTTTTATCTAAAAATAATTTTGAGTAGTATAATTCAAACAACATATATTTTACTATAATTTATTTTGATATAAAGATTGCCAAACATAAATCACGTTAACACAAACTTACTATTCATCAAAATCAAATTTACAAAATCAATTTTGTGCAAACTGTAATCCAAACACACACTAAATCACAAAATCATAATTAACATATGGAGTAAATAGTCAAATTGATCTCTAAATGATTACCTGATCTCCAAATTGATCCCCGAAAGATTAAATTAATCATAATTATCCTCAAAAGATTTAAAAATGGTCATGTTAGTCCTTCCGTCTTTCCTCCATTCATTCCGTCAGTAACGTTAAATCTTGCTTATGTGGCCGTTAGTGTGGCATATCAGCATGATAGGTTGGTGCAAAATGGCTGATGACAAGATATATTTAGAGATTTATGTCAAATTAGTCCTAGAGAAAATAAACCCTAATCCCTTCTTCTTGTCGTTAAATACCATTGTTGTTGCAGCAACAAATTGATTCTGCAGAGGCCAAAATTGTTGTTGTACTGCATCATGGGTAGCGTAAGTGGGGGTCACAGTCGGCCACTATCGCAATCACATGGAAGCAATGGTTCGAGCTCTTCACTGCGATTACGGAGGAAGAACATGGACCAAGTGTGCTTTTGTGGGTTGAAGACAATGATCAAGAAATTTGGGACAATAGAGAATCCAGATAGATTGTTCAATACTTGTCCAAGATATCGGGTGAGTTATGAATATAGTCTTCTTCAACCTCTTAGTTATGTATTTGGGATTTCGAGATTTTTGTAACCTAATATTTTGCAGAAGGGTAGCCACTGCAATTACTTTAGGTGGGTTAAGGATGATGAGTATGAAGAATTAGATGGTGCAAAGGGAGATGTTAAAACTGATGCAGAAATAGAGAGTGATGTTGTTGTCTTGAAGCATAACCTATCATGGAAAATGATGAGTTTAGAAGCTAAAGTTAGAGCACTTAGGATGCAACTGTATTTTAGATTAATAGTTGTGATTGTGGTGGTTATGATTATGTTTATGTTCTTTAGTGTCAAGTGAAGCAAGTATTGTCAAATTGTGGATGTTGTGAACCTCCTTAGTTTTCTCTTATTGTAAACTCACAAACTTCTGGGTAAACCTTTTGATATGCCATGTTCATCCTAATTTAGTAACACAAAAGCTTCTACATGCACTATTTTTCTTGATCATAACATAATTTCAGCAAATCACAAGAAACAGAATTAAAATGTAGTGAAATAGGATTAGCATAACATAACCAATGGTCTACCAATTATCATTGTTTCAAATTCAAATAACAACAGTGTTTTAAGATGATAATAACATAAACGTAGTGTAGATAGTCAAAAGGGTAAGATCAAAAAGCCTAACATCAGTTTGCACTAAGGCTATTCTTACCTAAAGGGCTATACAAAAAACAGGGCTATCTAATATACCACAACTATCACATTGTTTACAAATGGCAAGTTTTGGCCCTGACAAAATAGCAAATACTAACTGTCCTATATATCATGTCTTCAAGTCTTCAAGTCATTCTTTGTCTTTTTTTCTAGGAAGTTTGAACCCCGGAGTTGGAACAAATATCATGAAGCTAGCAAGCTTCTTAGCTGTTGCAGAACTACTACCCTTGATGGTTTCAACAGATACAGCAACTGGTCCCGGAGCAACAGGCTTTGGAGAGGTATTTTTCTTTGCCCTGGCCTTGATGACATGGATTTTTGGAGGCTTTTCTCTAACTTTAGCCTGCAGCAAACAATATTCATCATTGAATTAAACAAAACATATTCATAATCAACTACAAAGAGTGATATTCAACAGCTGCAAGTGACTAATATTTAATTTGAAACTTAATACAAGATAACCTAAGAATCATGGGTTGAGGTATGTGATTGTTGTGTCAGTCAGTAGAAGCTGAGCATCTTGATTAACAGGAATTTCAGTCTGTTCATTTGGAGCAGCTGGTGGGACTGCAGAGAGTGTCTGAATAGGCTGAGTGTCAGCTACATCGTCTGCTTCCGGATCAGGAGCACCTTCTGGTAGTGGTGGCACAACTGCAAGCTACAATTGCATTAGCCTTGCCTTCTCTTGAGCATCGTCTTGCTTTTTCTTACTGCAAGTTCTCTTATTGTGGCCCACCTCTTCACAATACATACACCTAATTGGATTATACTTTCTTTTCATCTTTGTCCTTGTGCCAGTGGGTCCTTTAGCCTTATTTTTTCTTCTTTTAGTTATTGGTCTTCCTGGTTTAGGTTTTATTAGTGGTGGAACAAGTGCAGGAGAACCAGTTTTCTCCCATAGTTATTGTCCCTTGACGAAATTCACATTTTATTGATAGGTTCTTCTGTACGTCTCCATTGTCAACCATTCATGGCAATATTCCTCAGGCCTCTTATCATTTTTTTTCTTGAATGGCCGAGATTGCATGCATACAAGGCATTCCTATCAAAATACAAGAAGCTAAGTATCAAATAAGGCATCTATCTACAAATTGTAATGAGTTAGGAGTTGAACCTGTCAATTGCCAAAATCTGCAGGAGCAAGTACAGTCACCCAAGTCTACCACCATATTATTTGGCCATCCTTGAACTTCATACAAGACCTCTTTGTCATCACCGGACCAGTGAGGAGCTCAGTTTCTGGATAACTTGATCAGAGACTCAAGCCTACTTTGTTGAACCGGAGTAAGAAATCCTTGATAATTCATGAGTTTTAGTCTGTTGTCAGTCATGCTTTTCATAACTATTCTTCGCACCTCCTCTTCCAGGCTCAGAATAGGATTTTCTCTATCATGCTTGGTCTTTGCATTGAAGGATTCACAAGCGTTGTGGCATATATTGTCTACCTTTGGCCCTTCACTAAAATGGGCTTTCGTCCAGGCTTTCTTCGGCCACTTAACTAGATAATCCCAAGCTTGTTGATTAATCCTCTTGACTTTATTCATATTCCTTTTGAACTCAACTGGAGTTCTTGATCTTGCACACTCCCAGACAAAGTCTTTCAGCTCGATGTTGTCTGTAAAATCTGATTAATTAATGAATAATTAACTCATAAATTAAAATTTATTATAGAAAATTAGAATATAAAATTTTAAGGTTTAATGTAATAAAGAAAATTAAAATGAAAATTTTGACACTAATTTTAAAGAATTTGGCCCAAAATTAGACCAAACAGGCCGAACCGGACGAATCGGGCCTGTAATGGGCCCAAGACCCAACCCACTCACCAACAATTAAGTAAGCTTCAGCCATTCCTTCCCCAAGAACATAAGAACACGCTGAAATTGCATGAAGAGAAGGTAAGAACGTTCAAACCCTCACTCATAATTCAATCCTCCATAACTTTTGATTCGAAGCTCCGATCGCTGCACTGTTTGCGGCTACGCGACCAGCGCGTCGAGCTCTACAAATCCCAGTCATTAATTAGGTATGGAATCCACTTCTCATTTTCAGTTTCCTTCTTCCCAATTTCGAAACTCAATGGAAAAGCATGTTGAATTCTGTATGATTTTGGTGTTTAGGTTCAAATTAGCTTGTGTTTTGTTGGGTTTGACTCACTTGAGCTGTGGGTAAGGTAAGCACCCTAACCCTCTTGTGAAATTGTTGAGATTTTGAGTTTAGAGATTAATTATAGTGATATATATAGATTGAATGTGGTGGGTAAGAAAATCAATTGGAGGTCAAAACTTGTGATATTGAAGCTTAATTGAGGAACCTGAAGCTTGGGGTCAATTTTGAGGGCTATGGTTGATAGCTTGTGTTGCAGGGAACACTTGAGGTGTTCCGTGTTTATCGGAGAATTGGCCAAGGTATGGTTTCGATTTCTCGTATCTAAAATATAATATGTTGTGAAAACTTAGGCTAGTGACCCTAAGATAGGGAATGCATTGTGATGTTGTGTTGGTTGAGAATGATTATTATGTATGTGGTTAGTGATTTATGGAGGTTGAAATGGAAGCTCGTATGTGTAATGTGTGTAATTTGATATAAGTATGATAGTTTGATGATGATTGATAAGTTGGTAATAGGAATATGTGTATATGATGATATGTTGATGGTTGTTGCTATGATTGTGAAGTTTATTCATGGAGTTATTGTGAAAGTAAGGTGAGGTGGGTAATGAAAGAGTGTGGTTTTGTGTTAATGTTTTATGGTATGTTGTAGTGCTGATTGTATATGTAGAATGTTGAGATTTGAGTTATTTTTAATGAAAATGGAGGTTGATGGTTTTTGTGTAAAATTAATTTTTGGCTGAACTTCGTCGAGCCATAACTGGGCCTCCGGATCCCCCAAATTATTTCGAACTTGTTTCAAATGAAAATTGGGTCCGTGAAATTTACGCCATTTGAAGAACGGATGAAAAATGTTTTAAAATGAAAAAGTTATATGCGTCGAAAGTTTGGAGTGCAAAGCTGAAATTTCTGCAGCATTCAACATTTTTGCTGTTATGCATAACTTGCGTACGCGACCACTGCACGAGGCGCGACCAACCTATTCGGGTTGGGCATCTCGCGTACGCGAGCAGGGTGCTTACGTACGCGAGCATGAAAAATTTCACGCCCACGCGTACACGTGATCCCTGTTTTCAATAAATGGGATTTTTGTATTTTAAACATGATTTTAAACCTCTAAAACCTTATTTTCACTCTATTAACCCTAGATCTTAATAGTAGGCCTAGTAATGAGATGAAACTAGGGAAGAGGAGGTATCTTGGGAGTGAAGTAAGGTTGGAAAGTGATGATTTATATATATAAAATGTGAATTAATGAAGTATATGTGATGCCATAGCAATGATGAATGGTTGTGAAATGATTATGCATGACTGTAAATGAATGTGATAATTGAGACTTCGTTTATGATGAGAATATATCAATTTCTCTCTGTTGTAAGGTGTGTCGGGCACTATATCCCATGAGTGTGACGGGCACTATATCCTAAAAGCGTGGCATGTCGGGCGCTATATCCCAAGAGTGTGGGAGCACCTTATCCTGGGAAGTGTGTCGGGCACTATATCCCGTGAGTGTGACGGGCATTATATCCCGAGAGCGTGGCGGGCGCTATATCCCAAGAGTGTGGGAGCACTTTGTCCTAGGAAATGCGACGGGTACTATATCCCATGAGTGTGACGGGCACTATATCCCGAGAGTGTGACGGGCACTATATCCCAAGTGTGTAGAGGCATAGAGAGATGATATCTGGGTTAGCTATCGGGTGTGTCGGGTTCTGACAAAGTAACCGACACGTGAGCTCATGACCAGTAGAAAAGGCATGCATCATACGCATCTGTTTGTCTTGTTTGAGTTTGCATTATTTGGGATTGCCTTTGTGAAATTACTATACTTACTTGCTATATGATCTTCTTGATGTACCTGCCTTCTGCTTGTGTTTGCTTTGTCTGTTTTGTTTGTCTATGAGGTTCCATCGGAATTTCGGAGGATTGGAAGAATGTTGATGATTTTAAGGGTTAAGTTAGAATTGAAATAAGTTAGAACTCTTTAGATACCTTGCCTTATTTTTATGACCTTAAATGTTGGTTTTAAATTTAAATCTATTGTCAGAAGTTCTAGGATTGCCTTCGGCTTTCCTAGGACATTTATGTATTTGATGTATTAGCTTCCTCTTAGAGGTTATTTTGGAGAAACAGGCTCTATAACTTTGTATTTTTGGTTCTTTTGGGTTTTCTATATATGTATATGTATAGATATACTTATGTGCTCGGGCCGGTTTATCTTCACGAGCCGAGTCCTGAGTTTTGTTATTTGTATTTTGAAACTCTTAAGATATAATCTTGTTAACTTGCTCTATCTTATTTCGTTACTTTATCGCTTCGTGGATATTGCGCTTTTCGTTTTACCAAATTTTGTCTTACCATTTTTCTTCGAAGGCTCCTAGAATAAAATATCCTTGCTATGTTATATAAATATATTTTCTTTTAGAGGTCGTAGTACCTCGCCACCTCTGTTTTACATCCTAGGTGTAAAGTTCTGTGTGGTAGGGTGTTATACTGTCCCACTGTTTGGAGAAATTCCTCCATAGATGCCAGACACAAAATCTATGTGGAATCGATGGTAGTAGTTCTTTCACAGCAGGGATTAACCCCTACACCAACAATGAATCCCGAAAAGATATTTGGTCATTTAAGTCATTGAAAGAATCATCATTAAATCAATTTAGTCCTAACAAGATACATCATTAAATCAAAATGGTACTAAAATTAAATTGTGACTCAAATTAGTCCTCACCTTCTGCATGTCTGAGATAAAACACAAGTTCTTTGCTTCATAGTCTCCCAAATTTGAGAGGAGCAGCTCCAGAAATCATTTCCAATTGTCTTTATTCTCCACATCCACTATAGCATAAAACAAATATCCTAATTCATCTGTTTTGAACTTTCCACCATGGTGAAATACAAAGGTCATAGGGGGACCTTTCATCTACAACCAAAACATCAACACACTGAACTATTGGAAATTTTTTTCAAAATCAAGCAAAGCAGAGTCTTCATCAACTACAAAAATGAAAATAAAACACACACATATAGCTATATAGAGCACAAACATTGTTCTCAAATATTGAAAAACAGAGTCATTCATGGGTCACCGTGCAAGCCCTAAGCCTAAACATATTTTTCAAACCCTAACATTACAAATAGTAACAATAGATTTCCAACAATCATAGAAACACATTAATGAAGAGATAAGACCACAATTATTCTCAGAAAATAACGAAAAAAAGGTGACCTACCTCTTACGCAAGTCGATGGTGTGCCCTCTTCGCTTGACCAATGTTATCGGAAAACTGTCACTTTCAACTCCAATACAATGTCGTCCTCGATCTACGCTGGCCGTTCAATGCTTCGTCTTTGTGGAGGTAAGAACCAAAGACGAGAATGTGATTAGAGAGATATTTTGTTTTCAAAAGAATGATGGAATAGAGTACAATGAAATAAGGTTGGAAAATAAAGTATTGTAAGGAGTGACCCAAAAAATAACCCATTGAAGCTTTTGCTGAAATCTCACACTAACAGGTAAGCAAATTGTAACATCGTTAGTCAAATATTAGATGGAAGGATTGACTTTTTTTAAATCTTTTGGGAACAATTACGATTAATTTAATCCTCCCTCCAGACCATCTCTGCATATATCCTTCGTCAGTCCACCGGCAACGAACTCTTCAGCCCTCCTCAATCAAGGTTTGGATCTTGTCATTTTGTTTATGTGAGAGAATAAAAGGTAATTTTTTACTATTAATTTTATAAATAAAACTAAAAAATATATATGAGAAAAAACGTTAAAAAATAAAGATTACACCTTACTCTTTTAATTGAAAAAAAAAAAAATGAGAGATCCATTTTCCTCAACACCGTTCGTCAGCTTGGAATTGGTGCTGCCGTCGCCGTTGCGTCACTTCAAAGGTAATTCGGCGTCTCTTCCGCTCTTGTATTTCTGATTGTCTATGTCCAAGTAATCTTACTATTGCTGTTATTGTCTGTCATAATTGTTTTGTTGCTCATATAACAGTTCTCAATTGTCAATTGTGAATTTGTGATAGACGTTGGTGGTGGAGGTTTGGGTTGAGATGGTGGTAGTAATATGGGGGTAAAATTGGCATTGTGTAGTGTCATGTTTTGTGCTACACCACCAAACAAGATAAAAATTATGTGTATGCTTATGGCTATGTCTCTAGTCTGAAGGACAGTGAGTACTGATGTTCATAAACAATTTCAGCTGTTTATTTTTGCAAGTTTCCTTCTACTACTTTTGTGCAAATACCTTGGAGAAATTCCCTAGCTTGTTGTGACTCAGCTTCTTGCTGGTAAAAAAAAGATGAATTTAATAACACAATTAAAATGATTATAACAAAGTGATTGAGAACAATGAGAGGGGTAATATAGGGTGTGTTTATATATAATAGAAGGATGGGATGGTACCTAATTCTGTGATGCAAAGCAAATCCAAAACCTAGGAATCAAATCCCTTTAAACTGAAATGCAATTGTTTAGAGTGAAAACCCCGTACACAGTGATTTTTTATATTTGATTTGTTCTGGGGGATTGATGGATCTAATACCTTTTCAGCCCTATGCTATCTCTCTATTTAAGATTTAACCTCTTCAGTTGCACTTGTCTTGTGCTGTGTTCTTATATAGTTTGAATCCAATGTTTATTATGCCAAAAAGCAAGTTACAGTCTATAAAGAAAAGGAATTTAGGTCTTCAGTTTTGCAAAATTATTGTCACTATCATTATTTGGTATTAGTGTTGTCCTCTTTTTCGGGTTTCAACAAAAGCACATGTTAAGACTAGTGTGACACTGGGTTGGCAACATACGAGGACACTTTTCAAAGGGAATTATAATTTGGATATGTGGCCATGTTTGTAACAGAATGATGATCTTGCACTGGACTTGTGATCACTATTGGTTTAGGGGCTCTTGAAGGAGTAGTTTACATGGTGCTGTTAATGAAGTCCATAGATATATTTGGACAACCATGAATGAAATTTAGCCTTGGATGGAGAAGGAGTTATTTTGATTGGATATGATGTTATTTTGTTTAAACTTGAAGTATTTCAATATTTATATTAATATTTGTGGAGATAACCAGATACCTCCTAGAAAGAGTGCAACTAAAATTCAACTTATGGCTCCTATTCTGTTGTGTTTGCTTGTCATCAATTAGTTTGATATGCTTTGCATAATTTTGAAAATTATTGACATACTCTAGCAGTCTAGCTTTAGGAATCTTTTTTTCCCTTGAGAGAAAGTGATTCTAGTGCTGCATTGAGAAGTCTTGAATTATGGTTTAATTTGGTTTTGATTTGGTTCTTTCGAAAAATCTAAACTATGCACGGCATAGCCATTTAGAATTTATCTACTGGTACTCTAGTTGTTTACTTCCCCTAAGTCAGGCTCTGAAGTCTCAGCTGCTATAAATAGGTCGTTTTCTTTTCGATTCATGCTTATGATACCTTTTTGTTATCTTTAACTTATTTTATGTCCTGGTCTGAACTATTAACTGGTCTTTACTTTAACCATCATATGATTGCAGGGATTGGTCTCTACAAGAAAGAACTATGCCTCACAAAACTCAACCTATGACAGCACTTTTGGTGTTCACGGGACTGAATGCAGTTTTGTGTTCAACCATTACTCCAGTTTAAGATTTTGTTTGCTTTCTACCCTATTGGGAAAGAAGGGTAAGGATTTTCTTTGTTTTTCTCAATCTTGAAAACCGGTTCTCTGATCTATGTTCTTTCACAGGAGTTTGCTAATTTCGTCAAAGCATTTTGTTATTTTCCTTATGTTTTTTTGAGTAGATCTCAAATTTATTGGTTGACTAAACTTGCTTATCTACTACTTGATCAGGGGGAAAAAATGAAACTTAGTTATCTAGAGAGTGAGACAATCAAATTTTAGTATGTGTTATAGACTAGCTGAATGCCCTCTCAAATGATGCATAGAAGAAATAATATTAGAGTAATCAATTTGAGATATGCACGTATCATGTGTCATTGTCCATTGCATCCGTGAAGCTCCTCTCAATAATAGGGCAAGAAGTGCATTATGTTGTCAAACTCGGGAGTGACATGGCTTGACGTACCAGAATCTGGATACCAGGCTGAATCTACCACAGTTTCAAGAGCTGGTACCTCGGCAAAAGGATGTGCTATTGATTAGTCTGTATCCCTTTGCTCCTTAGCAGCTCTAAGATAATTGGGATAATGTTTTGTTGTTGTATCGAAGTTATGTAACCTATGTTTGATAAGCATTCTTGGACTGGCTTTTTGGTAACTGTCAAAACCTCAAGCAATTCAATGTGGGATATTAGTTTTTGCTGCAATAGTTTTGTTGATTGAGAATTTTTTTTTTTAACTAAATACTTTGTGTTTGCAGAGGGAAAGGCGTCACCAAGAGCATGAAGCTGCTATGCTTATGGCTAACAATTCAAAATAACCATTGCATTGTAGGGTCTTCTTGGACTACCTTTTTGGAGTAAGATTACCTCTACCTGGAAGCCTCATTTGGGAGTCTCGACACCATCATGTTCAAGGTTTTATTGAGGTCGGTCAGTGCTTTTATCTTTAGATCATTTTTAATTTCTTTTGTTTGCCATCTTTGAATAATGAAAAGGGAGATAGTTTTCATCTCCTTATGTTAACATGAATACTGAAATAAAATAGAAATAAAAATCTTGAAGTTATTTGTGAAATATTACTTAAGCAGTTCGAAAAAGAAACAAAAAAAAAAGTAGGATTAAATTGATTATAATTGTGAAATATGGAGTTTTTTTTTTATATATAATTTTTTTCACATAAATAGTGAATTAGGTATTGCTGCATTGGTGAAGGGTATTTACATTTGAAACTCTTTACTAAAAAAGTTATGTATTTTTTTCGGATGATAGGCATTCCAAAATAAATGAATTTGATTAATGTCGATGGATGAAAACCAAGCTCTTCAATCATATTTAATATTTCAATAAGTATTCCTGACATTCACAGAGAGATTTGTCTAAAGCTACATTTAGAATGGTGGAGTCTATAATGCCTACAGCTACGATAGCTGTAGTGATGATTATACAATTTTAGCAACACTTAAAAAGTGTTTCTAAGGTTAACGTCACACATTTTTATTTTGGTAATATTTTTTGTTTTTATTTTTTAAATTAAAAAGCATTGTTAAATAGTAGAAGAGTGTGCTTTAAGCATTACTTTAAATAGTAAATTAAACACTTTGTCAAACATGATCACCAATTATTTTTCCTCTCATCCCTTTACCAACCGTTTGTACTATTTTTTAATTGCAAGCTATGGTGATTTGAATTAAACGGAGGTCAATTAATGTCCTGTTGTAAATTAAAAGTTATGAGCAACTATAAAAGCTAGAGAAAGTACATTTAAGTTGTTTGAAATAAAGGCACGCAGTTAAGGCAAGACACATAACAATGAACTACAGTGGTCGTATTAAAAAAAAAGAGTATATACCCATTTTGGTCCTCAAAGAATTTTAAATTGGACACTTTAGTCCCCAACTAAAATTAATTAGTCAATTGGTCCCTAACAATTAACTCCGTCAGTCATTTAGGTCCTTAGCTCCGTCAACTCTAACGGAAGGCAAAATGGTCCCTAAAAACTCTAACATGGGACAAAATGATCCCTGACAACTCTAACAAGGGACAAAATAATCACTGACCCCTTTATTCGAAAACGACACTGTTCTTTCCCAATTTTCATCATATCTCGCATAATCCTAACATTCATACTCTCATTCTTCACCTTCACAGTCTTCTTTTCCATCTTTTTCTTCCTCCTCTTTAGCTCAAAGATTAAGCCATGGTGTAATTGTCACACATGTCGCACCTACCTCAATATGTCATGGATCACAAACTTCCTAAATCTTTGTGACTAGTACATCCACCTCCTCTGTACTTCATCCACCAAAAGCATCCACTTCCATGTCTTTGATAACATCACCTCCAACACCGACAACGTCCACAACATCTTCAAGACCAAGTTCCACAACTATTCCAAGGGCACACCTTTCTCCACTCTCCGGCAAGCAACATAGATTGTTGGACATTAGGATATCATGAGAAGATTCTCCTTCGACATCATATGCAAATTCTCATTTGAAATAGACACCGAGTGCTTCATTCCTTCTCTTTCGGAGTCTTAACAAATGACTTGCTGTCTGGATTCATGGGATCCATCGAAGACGACATCTAGTTGAGAGACATAGGCATTAGTTTCCTAGGTATAAATTGGTTGAGAACAAGTTGAGGATTTTTTTTCTTTTTTTTAGATAATTACATCTCCACCCAATTCCAAACAAAGTGGGCGTAGTTTCAAAAAAATAGCAACAAAAACAGAGCAATAACTACAAAGAAAACATAAAAACTAGCATAAAAAGCAAACAGTGAGCAAAAGAATATAATGATTTTAGCTCCTCCAAAGACACTTCAAGATGAACCCGATCTTATACAACATCAAATCATGATCATTCTCCTTTCAATTTTTACTCTGCAGAATTATTGGCCTTTTTCATAGATCAGTAAATCATGCATCAAAAATCAACTTCATATGTCTTCTTATTTTTCTTAGACTTGATATTTACACTCATAAGTACATCAATTACTCCTATATTGTCGATCTTGACACCATCGATTTGTGCATTCTACAACTTCCTCCTTTAACTTCTCTAATACCAACACTCCATTATTAAAGACAATGTTATTTCTATATCTCCATGTGCACCATATTACAGAAAAAAATAACACCATCCACATTTTCTTCATATCTTTTTTTATCTTTCTATCCATTCACACCTCAAAGTATTCTTTGGTGGTTCCTGGCCAAACCCAAATCACACTCCAATCCACCAAGATTGATCCCCACAACTTCCATATACGATCACATGAAAAAGCAAGTGATGTACCGTCTCCAATCTATCCTTATATAAGACACAAAAGGATTCCGCTTCTGGTACAATCTTAAACTTACATAATCTATCTCTACTATTCAATCTTTCTAAAATTACAAATCACATCAGCAACTCAACCCGTGGAGGATTTTTTTTTCTTGTGAACATTAAATTTATAGAGTGTGCATTATATAGTTTGATGTTACAGTGTTAGACTGTTAGTGTTATGCGAGATATGATGGAAATTGGGAGAGAACAGTGTCGTTTCCGAACCGAGGAGATCAGGGACCATTTTGTCCCCTGTTAGAGTTGTTAGGGACTATTTTGTCCTCCGTTAGAATTAACGGAATAAAGGACCTAAATGACTGACGGAGTTAATTGTTAGGGACCAATCGACTAATTAATTTTAGTTGGGGACTAAAGTGTCCAGTTTAAAATTCTTTGAGGACCAAAATGGGTATATACTCAAAAAAAAATCTTACTCATTGGAAAGGAAAACTCAAGCTATATAATTTTCATGTTGTGCATATTGTCCACCTCTCAAGGATTCTCTGAGAAATGTTATGGCAAAATTGGTGCTAAGAATGTTTCTGATATTATCAAATCCTGACCTTTTCGCACTAATTGAATCGTAACTCGAACTACAGAGTTCTTATTCAAGTGGTTCCACTGTCATCTGAAAGTTGAGACACATAGGTACAAAACCAAGAAAAATGGTGCAAAATAGAATGCAGCTTGCATATGCAAAAGGTTGTCCATGTGACAAACCTTCTCCCGTACAAAACAAGCTGCACATGGAGATTTAATGAAGCACTTGAGCTCGGGTTATGGTCCCTCTTTTGGCCTCCTTGGTCGGAAACAAGCAGTAAAAGTTGGGAAACGAGGGGACGATAGGCACACTTACATAGTTCATATTTTAGGTTTTAGCTTTGAGTTTTAGAGAGAAAATCTCTCATTTCACTCTAGGTTTTCTCTCTTAGGGTTTAGTCTTTTCCTTATTTCATCTTTAGTTTCCTTTTTTTTTTGTCATTCTTTAGTTTCCTTATATTACCCACTCACAACACTTGGATTTCTTGTTTTTCATAGCTATTATTCTAATTTTCTAGTTTTGATTTCCACATTTCAAAGCTCTTTATTTAGAATCTGTATTTTATGGAGTTTTGTACCTTGATGGATATGTAAGGCTAAACATATTGTGCTATCTCAATGTTTCCAAGGAGTTCATGAAGATGCCTTGAAACCCATTTCATTTTAATGCATGGTTGTATTTTTCTACTTCCTTCAATATTTTATATTTAAATGTTTATGTTTGACTGATATGAATATGTGATTAGAATAGATTTATCATGTGTTATTATTCATGATTATAGAAAATTCTTGATGAATGGTGAAGGGTGGTAATTCTTGATTGAGAATTATTAATACAATTATCTTATATGTTGGATTAGTTGTCAGTTCCTAGAGATTAAGATTTTGATTTTAGGTTGGCAATTACTAATTCTAGACTTGACTAAAAATCAAGAGTTTATAATTTGAGAGAGTTGATTTATGCTTGTCATGTGTTTAATGAACTGCAAAGTTAAGGATAGGCTATCCAACCCTTAGGATCCCTTGTGTTAGTAGTTCTAGATCTTGAATTTCTTTTGTTTTGACTTTCATTGTTTCTCAATCTTGTTTAAAATTGTCTCTTACTTTCTTGCACAAAACCAAAACCCCCTCCAAACCTAATCAACTACAATATATGTGAATAATGTGAGAGACTATCCAAGTTGCACCCTACAACTACTTCAACTATGGAATGGTTCAATTTGGTTTATAAATTACAATTTGGTGGTTAGTGTGACCTAACTCTCACCCACTCCCTATGACAACCACCATAAAGCAAGCAAAGAATATGAAAATTCCAATTATTGATGAACCTTTTGGTTCATTAAAGATTCGTGAACATGAGTTTGAGATAATTCTAGACGAGATTACCAAGAAAACTAAGGGTGCGTTTTGTTTGCTTTTTATTTTCTGTTTTTATTTTTAGTATTTTTTGTTTTCTAGATTTTATAAAGAAAAAAGTAAAAACATGAGGTGAAAATAAAAAATAAGATTTTATTATTTTTATTGTTTTTATTTTTTTCTTCACAAAATCTAAAAAATAAAAAATACTGAAAATAAAAACAGAAAATAAAAACGCACCTTAAGTTTTTGAGTTTTGACCATTGAATATCAAATTGGAAAAAGGGGGTTAACACTCAATGACGAGTCAAAGACTAAAGATTTCAGCATCAATAATGACTGGGAAGTGAAGGATGACATAGCCTGCTTTATAAAAAAGCTACAAAATATTGGTATAAGTAAAAAGAAAGATGTAACTTCAGAAGAGACAGAAAGTCAAAGCCAAAATATGAAGCTGTTACATACTTAAACTGTAGGGATACTTATTAACCTGTTACGTACTCAAGCTGTTAGATATCTCCAATTTCATCAAACTCGTTTAAAAAAGGATACTCATCTATAATGAAGAAACAACTTAGAACTTGGATATAGCCTGACCACGTTTGGAAACTTTCTTTCTTTTGAGATACTTTAGCTATGGTGATAATTTCTCATTGTTAAGACATATCCAACCATTCTTTTGCTACGGATGAAGATTTTTTTAAGTGAGGAAGTTGATAAAATAGTAAGTGAAAAGTTAATCATTTTTAAATTAAGACTAGTGAGAGTATAAGATACACATTTTATGAAAATTATAAAATTAATAATAATTAATTATTTACTTTATTACTTTATCTATTTTTACACTTTAGAAGATCTAAATTCTTTTGCTACAATTCTAGCCCTTAAAAAATCTCGAAGAAAGGGTCATGTACGTAAATGTTGGTTATCCGGGTAAAATGACTCACTCATATAAATGTGGTTCTTGTTCAGTAAAACATTAATGTTACTTGAATGAATTGTCACTCTATTTTCCTACTGCACAGAATTAGAGGGTAGTTCCTGCAAGATTTTAGCCATTACATAAGTGGGCATTTAACATGCCCAACCACAACCCATTATGGCACTGAATTCACCTCAACAACCTCGTCAGTATCCAGTACATGTAGTCAGAAGTTTTAAAAATTTTCTATGCCTCAAATTTTCTATGTTGAAAGTTGAAACAATTAGTTACTAGTTTTAAAATCTTTATATGCCTAAAAGTAACATTTGAATATGCAGCACTTGGTTAAAGGAGGATAAGGTTTTTTTTGCTCAACCACACTCCAAATTGGATGCAAGATAATTATTAGGAACAGATAGATTCCAAATGCAAAAGTGTAAAATAATAAATAAAAGAGTAAAGCTAGGGAATCAATACTATATATAGCAACCAATTTCAGTTAATATTATAGCAGGTTGTCAAACAAGTCTAATATAAAATCTACTAAATATGAGTTTTTTGTTGAGTTTGGATTTCGAATGTTTCTTTTACGGCAATTTACGTTATTAAATTGTTTCATCCTCAATATTACGCAAATGTATTGTTTCCAAATCCAATACGCAGATACATTGATTCACAATTCTATATAAATCGCTACTGGCAGTAGCGGTTTACAAGTGTGCATAAACCGTTACAACCAGCCGCGGTTTACGTGTGTGCGTGTGTGAGGATAAACCGCTGCTGGCAGCAGCGGTTTACGTGTGTGCGTGTGTGAGTGTAAACCGCTATAGGCTATAGCGGTTTACATGTAGTGTGTCTATTTCAAATAAAAAATGGACAATTAGATGATAAAATCCAAAGTGAATGGAGGTCATATATATAGTTCAGTTAGAGAATAAATTACACCAAAAATAAGAACAAAAAATACTGTTTTAATATATTATGTGTATAATACACCTGTACATCTCCCTATTTTTATGTACTCACGTATCTTTTTATTTTGTATATGTTTGATTAAAAATATTATCTATATACTAAAATAAATTACTAAAATTAATTATTATATATTTATATATATATATAAATATATATTATTTAATTTATTTTTAATATATATTTTATATTTATATTTTAACTTATTTTTATAATCGTGGATTTTAATATAGGCTTATGTATTATGGTCAATTTTATGTACTCGCTGCAATATCTTTTTAATTAGACTTTTCTTGTTAAATATCATAATTTTTTGTTTGTCTGTTTTTTTTTTTTCTTTAAAGACAAACATGACTTCTATGTTTTAACTCTTGTTCACTGGAAATAACTAAGTGTAGTTTTTACGTTCTGTTCAATTATTAAATTGAAAAATAATTTAAAAAAATATTATTTTTTTGCTAATTTTGTCATTCGATTTTATTTGTAATAAAAAAATCAAGAATAATTATCAGTTTTTATAAGTTTTGATTTTTTTAATCAATTTTTTATTTATTTTGTTTGTTCATAGTAATATGTTTTTTTAGAATTTTTTTTTATATTCTCTAATGCATGTTGTTATATTTTTGTAACGGAATTTTTAGTACTCATTATTCATATAAAATTTTTAATTATTTCTATTAATACATGTTCTTTTGTATGGAACTTAGTTTTGTATGGAACTTAGTTAATTTTTATTTAATTTTGTATAATTTGACTATATAGGCAGCACACTACACGTAAACCGCTATAGCCTACAGCGGTTTATCCTCACACACGCATACATATAAACCACGACTGGTTGTAGCGGTTTATACACACCTGTAAACCGCTACTGTCAGTAGCGATTTATATAGAATTGTGAATCAATGTATTTACGTAATATTAAGGATGAAACAATTTAATAACGTAAATTGCCCTTTCTTTTACTTGAATTTTGAATATACTTATTTTAAAGAGTTTCAGTTTTTTTCTTTTATGTTAGTGTTAGCTACAATGTTAATTGTGCCAAATTGGTTTCTAAAACTTTCTCTAAATAAAAACATAGTTACAAGTGGTAATTTGATTTATTACACATATCTTTAAAAAAAAAAGAGACGCCAACAAGAACAACAACAAAATCTTATTTTATTAGGTGGAAAAAAGAAAAAAGAAAAACAACTACATAATTTAAAATAGGGGTGCCCATGGGGCCGGGTGAAGCCGGGTTCGCCGTGACCCGAACCCGACCCTAAATAATGACCGGGTCTATTTATGAGACTCTTACCCGACCCTAGACCCGATGAAATCGTGTTATTTTTGGGCCACACTTAAGCCGGGTCTAGACCGGGTGAATCCCGGGTCTTGATCAACTTTATCACGACATCACCAAAAATTAGATTCTACATCTTTTGAACCTCTAAATTTTGAAAAATAATTATTCCATAACAATGCAACATTCGGATAATAATAATTTAGAATCTAATAATAATAATTTAAAGTTTCATAATAATAATTATATCAATTACACATTAAACATTCAAAGTTCAAAAGACAATTAAAACAAAGTTAACAACCAACACAAGATTAACATAATAATAATAATAATAATAATTTATAGTGTCATACCAACCGATAACAATAAAATAATAAGTAGCAAACAACTACACGGGTCCAACGGGCCGGGGTCGGGTGACCCGAGGCTTGGCCCGAACCCGATTTAATAAATAACCGGGGCCATCTATTGAAACTTCGGGTCTAACCGAACCATAACGAAGCCGGGCCAAATTAGTCCCGAAGTCATCGGGTCCGGTCCGGGTCTTCGGGCCGGAGCGGGTCTTGTGCACCCCTAATTTAAAAAAGGTAAATGTTACCTTACTCTCTCTATAATAACATGTAAGCTAAGTTATCTTTTCTGATATGTCATATTCTAATGGGTGTTTATTTATTTTAAATTTTTAGTAAAATTTGTTGGATGACTAATTTATCTAATAAAATAAAAAATAAGAAATTGATTTCGGATCATTAAAACTTGTTGGAAATTCAAAAAAATATTTGAAAAATAATGTTATATATTACTCTTTATTTTTCACACAAAATCTTTGATTTCTAACAAAAATTAAATAAAAATTCAGACTTTCATAAAAAATAATTACAAACTAGCTACATTAATTTTTAAAAAACAAGATATAAAGTGTTTCAATTTTCTCTTTTTTTTTATATAATTCGAAACCAAATTGTATAGAATAAAATTTCAAATTTAAAGATCTACTTGACATGATAAACTTTTCAAATTAAAAATTTTCATGGTATTACTAATTTGTGTTTCTGTTTTTAATTTGTTACATCAATATTTTAGTTTAGAATTTAGTTAATATAAGAAAATTTTTAAATTAATATTTTAATAAATATATAGCAAATGTATTAAAATAAATATCAAATTAGTATGTAACACATCAAAAAACGTAACTTAGATGTTACTTTAAAGAGGGTATGGTAGCATTCACTTTTTAAAAAATATAATGAAAAAACCAAGTGAATAATATTTATTCCACCCAAATCAAATTTCTAATAAAAATACATCAAAATAATTACTTTCTCCTCAAAATTCAAATCCTAAATATATATACCTAATATATCTAAAAAATTATAATATTTTTTTATCAGTGTATATATGCGGTCCTCAAAAAGATTTGACCAATTTACCAGCATACTGTTCAATTCATAGATATACTGAGGAGAGAACCATTATACACATTGAAGGATATTATTTTCTTGAGAAACACTTACATACACACATACATAATGTTTTGTTTTTTTTTTTTTATCAAAGATAGAAGACTCAAACCTGCAACCTCTTAATTGAGTATGAGGAGACTATGTCATTTGAGCTATTACTCATTGGCAAAATTTGGAAAGATAGGAGACTCGAACCCGCAACCTCTTAATTGAGTATGGGGAGTTTATGGCATTTGAGCTATTACTCATTGGCCACACATACATAATGTTAAATCTACATAGAATACAGAGAGACATTGATTGTTATAAAAAAAATGAAAAAAAGAAATGAAAAACAAGAGAAAGAATTCATCTGATTTCTTCTCTTTCAATCTGTATCCCAAAATGTTACCTTCCAACAGTGAGCATAACTTTTTTTTTTTTTTTACCAAAGATAGGAGACTCGAACCTGCAACTTTTCAATTGAGTATGAGAAGACTATGCCATTTGAACTATAACTCATTGGCAACAATGAGCACAACTTAAATAAGTTTAACTATTCAAGAAAATATGATACTTCAAATCATTTTTTATATATATAAGTACTTATCGTCTACAAAGTACCAATACATAACAAAACAAATTAGGGAAAATACAGATATCTTAATTTTAAATTATTGTCGCACATAAAGACACGATATATATATTAGAGAAAAATACACAAAGTTACCATTACAGTATATTACACAGTATTTACACAATATGTTTTCATTTCTAAGAAAACCGGCCTCCATTTTCTCTCCAATTTCTAACGTAGAATGCGAAACTACGATACAATATTACACAAAATGATAATTATTCTTCTCATTTTTAATCAAAATGATAAATAATAAATTTTTTATTTAAATAAAAAAGTCTTATTTTACCATGTGTAAAATTATGTCTTAAAAATACTTGAAATTTAATGATGATGAAAGAAAAAAAATACTTGAAAGTCACTTGTAGCTTTCAAGCAACTGTAGGTCTTACATACCAGTTGGTCCATATAGTACCCTTTCTCCCGTTATAAATATGATCACAATGCAATGGAATGCCAACCCATACACAAAACTATAGTACACATCATTAGATATTTCACTAGAGAGAATATCAACCATGGCTAGCAACAATCTTGTGGTGAGATTGGTATGCTGTGCGGTCGTCTGCGCCGCGGCACTGAGTGTAACAACCACCGTTCCAAAGGCGGAAGCAGCCGTGTCATGCGGCCAACTCACAAACGAGCTCATGCCATGCTTGTCATACATATTGTATGGGGGGAACACGGTGCCTCAAGGGTGCTGCAATGGGGTTAGGACCGTCTTTAACACCGCTCGGACCACCCCGGACCGGCAAGCCGTATGCAACTGCATTAAAAGCTCCATTGTTGGAGTCCCTTACACTAACTTTAACATTGTCAATGCTGCTGCCGTTCCAAAGAAATGTGGTGTCAACATTTCTTACCAGATCAGTCCCAATATTGATTGCAGCAGGTTCACATACATATGTCTATAAACTTTTTTTCCCCTAAGAAAAGTGCTATGTGACATATGTAGAAAATCCAAGAAAAAAAAAAATCAGTCACTCGTATAAAATACATATTAAAAATAAGTTAAACAATATATGTTTTTATACACAAATACAAATACATTATGGTAGCTGATTTTTTGGTGTGGACATGACATTTTTAATACATAATATATTCTTTATGCTTGCCTTACATCACCATTAGGTGTAGATATTGTGTTCCCATTATTTGCTTTTATGCTCTATATATGTACAAATGCATATATCTCAAACAAGTTCCTAAATTTAGAAAGCTTATATATACTGGAATTCCCATTAGGTGGTATAGCAGCAGATGGTGATAGATCCACACCTGCTTTATTCTTTGTTTGTCTCTTCGTACTACTTAAGTTTGTTTTTCACTTTGTTGATTGTTTGGAGCAAGCTTATAAAAAACACAATATATTGAAAACAATAGTTTATTATTATTATTATTTATGCCGTGAACTGTCTGTTCCTAATTAATTAGGTACTCTCTGTTAACACCTATTTGGCTATTTTTGTATTATAATATATTTCTCTCTTTTGGTTTCGCAGAGTGCAGTAAGTTTGAAGATAAGTGGAGCAGTAGCTGAAGAGGGATGTTATTACTTAGTAGTAATGTGTCCAAATAATGTCACATGACTTATTATCAATTTAATGACTAGAAAAGTTGCTTCCTTCAAAGCTTTCTACAACTAATGTTCTTGTATGTGTGTCTGCTAGCTTATATCATCGTCTTCTTGTTGTAGCGCAATAATGCGTAGTTCTATTACTTACTAGGAAGGTACTATGAAACAAGAAATGTGTATTAAGCAGCTGTGGTTTGTATGATAAGTTGATAACGATATGTTTCTTTTCATCTTGGTAGTAGTATAGTACATTTCATTTTTTTTCTTTTCCTAAAACACAAGGCACCCAGTTATATGAAAAATTACTAATTTTGAATATGAATAAATAATGGTCAGCAGCAATATACATTTTAAATAATATAATTTAACTAAAATACATTGTCGGGTCATTCTTAAAGAATAGGGGAAAATAATATATGATTTGAATTTCAATGGCTATTTTGAAAAGTACATGAGCAATCTGCTACGTAGTATACAAAAAACAAGAACATAAATAGTCCTAGTTACAATTCATGGTTGCATCTAAAAAGAAACCTACTAACACTACATGTAAATTAGATACCGTTTATTTACATTGCTAACTAATAATATATACACCGAGCTTCTCAATATTCTACGCTATGCAAAATTACTGTTATATACCTTCAAACCTTAATGGAACAAGATTTAGTTGTAGTGGTCACGATAGCTCAGATTCAATTTGTTTCATAATCCAAAAGATGCCTTTCGACTTCATCAGCAAAGGTACTATAGAGCCTTAACCCTCTGTTCTCTTCTCTCAATCTATCCAGCTCTTTCTTCAACTCAGCGATCTCTTCTTCAAATTGTTTATTTTTCTCCATTACTTGGCCTACTTTCATCTTCAATTCAACATTTTTCTCTTCTAGCATGACATTTCTCTTTCTTAATTCATCCTGGTATTCAAATAATTATATGATATCTGAGTGTGGATACATACGTATAAGAAAAATTTTATAAAAATGTATGGGACAACAAATTTTTGACGGAATCTGAAAACAAAAAGAAGAATTAAAACTCACCTCAGAAAGGCTCAACTTCTGTTCTCTGGTTACTTCATCAACAATGCCTGTACTTGTAGGGGTGTCATCAACTATGAGGTTTTCAGGATTCATCTCTTTCTGTCCATGAACTTTACCAGAACAGCTCAAATTTGGAGGTGTGTCCTCTACTATCAGATTTTCCATTTCTTCATATTTTCCATTGTAAGTGTTCGACTTTGGTGTGTCATCAACTATGAGGTTTTCAGGATTCATCTCTTTCTGTCCATGAACTTTACCAGAACAGCTCAAATTTGGAGGTGTGTCCAGTACTATCAGATTTTCCATTTCTTCATATCTTCCATTGTAAGTGTTCAACTTTGGTGGGGTATCCTCCACTACCTGGTTTTCAAGATTGATCTCCTGCTCTTGATAATCTGTGTTACAAGTTCCCAAGTTTGGAGGGGTGTCTAGCACTATAAGTTTTTCAAGATTGATCTTCTGCTCTGTGTATTCTCTGTTACTTGTGCTTGACTTTTTGGGATTGTCCTTCACTTCCAGGTTTTCAGGATAATACTCATCCTCCTCTCTATGTACCTTGCTAGAGATACTAAGCTGTGACTCTGAATCTACTTCATGAACCTACCATTGTCAAATTTGCAGTCAATAATAAGAACGAAAAATGATAATCCCACAAAGTATTTAAATATAAGAACTAAGCTCTAGAACATTGATCTATTCAAATTTCAAACAAAATGCAGTCATCAGAAAGTTTGAACAAGACTTGACTACCAACACCAAATGCTTTCACTCAAATGCCAGCAATGTCTCAATAAAACCAATCATTTTTAAGCCTTCTAACAAATAGAAAGATCAACCTGTGTTTTGTGGCATACACATTGGAATGAAGCAACCTCATATTTGCAAACTTTATGCACAATAAAAACAACAAAGTATAACTCACATTGCTTGACGTGCTTGCCAAAGAGTTTTCTGCACTTTCAAGCTCTGTGCTGTCACTCAGCACCCCAAGTGCTTCTTTGATAATCTCTAATTGCAATTCACTAGAAGTAGGTTGAAGTGTCCAAATTACCTGCAGATACATAGATAATAAACTACAAAGGAATTAAAAGCATTTTACATTCCTTTTCTGTTTTCACCAAAGTTTTTGAGACTTCAGTCGGACAAACAAATTCAAGGCAATTGTCATAATTCAAAGTTCAAACACCAAATATATTTTCTGCAGATTCCAGTTACACTATACAGTAAACTCAAAGGACACACTTTTGCCATTTCAATCAATAAATCTTCAAATAACGACCGAATATGGTATAGCATAAGATAAAAGTCGCAGTAGCTTTGACAGAAATATGCTTTCTCCATCTTCCATGTTATAGTAGAATACAGAAACCATAGTGAATAAGCTCCACAACCATCAAAGTTGTAAGCAAGCTTTTAGTTTACCTGGTCATCATTTAGGTCCTTAAGCCTTAAAGTAAGCTTTTGCCTTTGAATAGGTTTGCTATTGTCCCATCGACATACACGAGGAAAGGTCAAATCATGACCTTGCAACTGTGGCCGTGCTATATCAAAATGCTCAAAAGACCATATCTGTTCACCAAAATAGAAACAAAACTTAAAACAACAATCTCTGATGAACAATGAAATTTACAGCATAGACGCCTTATTCATATATTTCACTTCATACAATGTATACTAGAACCTTTGTTAAATTCAATTTAAGTATGAAAAGACAAGCTCAAAAGAGCCACATCATGACCAAAAAAAAAAAGCACAAAATGTCTGAAAAATGCTAATTCTAAATACGGAGATTATTTTAATTCAAATTAGCAATACCAAAACGAGATCCCAATCATAAAAAGATTCAATTCAGTGCAATTCATTGCTGGAATACATTGACATTAATTAATCACATCAATATTCAAATTTAATGCTACAAAGAACAAATCAGCATAAACACAATCTTTAGGCACTCATAAATCTCAGAAAAATTTTGATGATATATCGAACATACTTGGAGAAATATAAGGCAGCCACCCACATACTGCACATTGTTTTCTTTCCTCTTGTCAAGCCACTGAGCCAAATCCTCAACAACAGCAGCACCCCAAGCAAACTCACAAACCTCATCCAAATCCTCAAGAAACAACAAGTACCGGGAATCCACTTTCCCATTGGAGGAAAGAAAGGTCCCAATTGTGTAAAGCAAGAAGGTCCTCACAAACTCATCACTCATAACTCCCCCAATCGAATCAAGCCTCTCTTCAAGGGACTTCATTTCCACCTTCCTCTTCCCCTTTGTTGCACCATACAACTCTTCCAATTCGGAGAATGGCTCCCCCTCTCTCAACACTACCGGTTTTCCAAACACTCGAAGCCCCAATATCAGAGCAGCATCTAACAATGTCATACGAATTTCACCTGAATCGAGCACAAAAGCTTGCTTCTCGCAGTTCCAAGTTTCCATTAATTCTGTTAGCAGCACTTTGCTAAGTGAATGATTGGGGACCGATAACAAGTTCCCGAAACCAGTCTTCAGTATTGCTGATACTTGCTCCTCCGTGAGTTGTTGAACACGCTTGGCGAAAGATGTTAGGGAAAATCGAGTCCTGAAATTCCTAACCTGAAAAAAGGTAAAACATCTAAGGACATGAATTTAGGGTGTAATTGAAGAGGGAATTGAAATTGAAGCTGGAATTGAGATTACCGGCGGTTCCCGAACGTCGTTGACAGCGAGGCCAATGGAAGATAACCTCAGTGATTTCCTCATCGGGGAAGTGGGCTTTTCGGTGATGGTGAGGGTGAAACGGCGCGGAAGAAGTGGGAAATAGAAAGAAGGAACAAAAACGTTAGACTCGGGAGTGTATAGTGTATAGTGTATTGTGTATAGACTGGGTTACTGCAGAGCCGAGAAGCTTATCGGAGAAGACTCTCAAAAAATTGATGACGTGTCTCTCATATCAAAATAAAGGCGCCAAAATATTCTTTTTATTTTTATTTTTTATTTTAAAAGTCTTACACTCTTATTCTTACTAATTCTTTAGAAAGAATTTCACCGATAGCAGTATATCTAAATGTACTTTAAATTTGAACCCTATAAATTTGTTGACGGTTGACATTGTGGATGCAACTTTTTTTGATGTATTTACTTAAAATGAGGAGTATTATAAATAGGAGTGTTCATGGGTCAGATCGTATCCGCAGATCCGCAGTAAATATCCGCATCCGATCCGAAAATTGTGAATACGATCCGATCCACAAATTGATCGGATCGGATCCGATCCGCACCCTGCGGATATCTGCTCTATATTCGCATATCCGATCTGCGGATCCGCAGATCCGCACTATAATAATTAAAAAATAAATAAATAAATATGTTTGGTATTATATTTACTTGTTTGTATGTTTTAGTTAGTAATTATTATTCATATATTGTATTATTTTATTTTTGTTATTTAGAGAAAGTTTGATTAAAAATATTTTAGGAATAAATAAGTTTAAAAGTATGAAAGAAATATTTTTATCGAAATATTTTTACATAGAAATATGATTAAAAAGAGAAGGTTTAATTATGCGGATATATCCGATATCCGATTCGATCCGATCTGCAAATGTGCGGACACTAAAAAGTGTGGATATCATATCCGATCCGATCCGTGGACACCCCTAATTATAAAGTGTACAAATTTTCTTGTGAATTGTGGTGCGATTGCATGAAGAGTATTTTCTGCGGTCCCTGGTGCAGGCTTCTCTTATTAGTGGCTTGGCAGCTGATTTCTTGGGTAGTTTAATTTTGCATAGTTGGACTCCCTGAAAATGGGACCTTTAAGACTTCTAATGTTGTGATTATAGTGTTGTAGGGCTGATGGTCTTTTGGAGAATGTGGGTTAGTAGTTTAGGTGTAAGTGTGTAACTATAGTAGTTTTTTTTTTTTTTTTGTTATATTATGGACGGGGCAAAATGATTCCACACATAATAAATAGAAGTGTTAAATATTAGGGGACCAAATTTTTAACTTGTAATTACTCTTAATTTTTTATAAATTACAATATATATTTTTAACTTTAAAATTTTTGTATGGTTTGATTATTCTGTTTGTTGTTATAGTTTTATTAAATTTTTAATTAAATTTTTACAATTTAAAAATTTATAATTGAATTTTTATATTAGATAAAAAAATTAAAAATTAGGTTTCTTCCAACTATTTTTTGTAAATTGTATTTATTGTATTTGATATAAAATGCATTATGAAATATTCTAAAAGTAAATATTATAGTATTTTGTATTTTTTTGCTAAAAAATAACTAGTAAAAATCTAATTGCAAATTTTCATTTAACATAAAAATCCAATCATAAATTTATAAACAATATGAATTTTATTAAAACTTTAATAAATTTACAAGAACTAATAAAATAATTAATTTTATTATAATTAATTTATTAGTATCTATAAAATTATATTTGAAATAATAAAATTAGATAAATTTATACATGTACAAGACCCCATTGAGTTGAGGGAAGAATTGGAAACTTGTTGGTCTTGGTGATGACGTGATTGGATCTCTGGAGCAATAGAGGATAGTAACTTTAAAGACACTTCAACGCTCAAGACAGAGTGAATCTGAAAAGTATGAATAAGGGTTAGAAGTGCATACTGTACCTGAGGGAGTTTTAGCTCTCTAAATATAGTTTGTCTTATTATCTTGTCTTATCTATTTAACTAAGATAGATAAGTTTTTTTTTTTTTTGGACCAGCGCCAGGGCCACAAGAGGCCCAAAGCACAGCAAGCCAAAGGATCACCCAAGCCCCACCCAATCCGATGATTGCTCCCCAGCAGCTCCCTTCTGCGCCATTGTTCCACAAACGGCAAATGGAGCTCGACCCTTCTGTGCTGTCACTTACTACCTGCAAATGAAGCTCCCTTCTGCACGATTGCGAAGTTCTCTGTCGCCACTCCCACACTCTGACTGCAACGGTGATGCTTCGATAACCTTCCCAACGAAATTGCCACCCCATAGTCGATGTTCCTCCGCATAGGGTAGAGAGCGGGGAAGCCCCTTTCACCAACACGCTTCCGAATAGCACATGCAGAGCAAGCCACTGTCTGAGCAACAGGTTAGAGTTTTAATTGAGACAGCTAAGAAGATTATAATGTGTGAAAGTAGTGTGCAGCCTGTGATGGTCCCCTGACTATTTGTGACGATTTTCAGGGACAGGAACATGATCAGTTTGAGGACTCCTCCAGCAATGCAACAACCGCCATGCCCTTCATTGCTTGAACCACAACCTCTATTGTCCGCACAGACCCTTGAAGTGCCGAGTTGTCCGCTGGATCAACCTCATTAGACCTCGTGTGCACCCAAGGACTCCTGCCTACAAACCTATTCTGTTTCCGAAGGTTGAAACAGCCACATTATCCTTGCGTAGGATGTTTCTGATCAAGATTGGCTTATCCCTGATCCAGTTTTGGTGGAGAGTTCCCTGCCGAGTGAGTTTCGCCACTTCATGCGCTAATGAGTTTGCTTCTCTTGGCACCCAGGTAAAACCACAACTTGAAATGATTCTTGCTAAATGAAGGATGTCATCTAGTACAACTTGAATTTCTGCAATTGATGCATGTGACTTTAGTGCCTGAATAAGTATTTGATTGTCTGATTCTATGATAATCTTCTGCATCAGGAAATTTTGTGACATAATTAAAGCTGCCCTAATTGCTAATGCTTCCGCAGCCAATGGCGAACCTGCAACTATGGTGGAATTAATTCCCGAGAGGAGGGATCCATTATGGTCTCTAAATACTGCAGCCACAGCCCCCACAGATTGAGCGTCGATGAAAGCGACATCAACGTTGCATTTGATCCAACCTTGCAGTGGCGGTCTCCAGGTAACCCTGCTGGCTAATCTCGATACAGTAGTTGTATGCTTTGCTGGTTGCTCTGATAATTCCCGAAATTCTAGTTCCATCAGATTAGCTTTGCGAATCACTAGTAAAGGATTAGGAATAGTCTGCTGATATATAGCTAGATTCCTCGCTTTCCACACCTCCCAGACTAGAAAAGCAACCTTACTGCTCCATAGATCATAACTAGCCCCTGCACTCAACTTCATTTTTCGTAAAAGTTCCATCATCCACTTCCCAAAAGAGGAAACTGTTAGGGTCGTAGGACAACATTGAATTTGTGCTCCAAACCAAGCCGGTCTTGTCCAGGGACACAGTAGCAATGCATATTCAGTGGTCTCTGGTTCCTGCAAACAGATAGGGCACATAGGTGTATTAGTGATTCTTTTATGAAAAAGATTACCAAAAATGGGAAGAATATTATGCGAGGCCCGCCATAAAAAGGTTTTGATTTTTTGAGGAGCTTTCAAGTTCCAGACTTCCTGCCATAAGGATTTTAAGTCTTCGCTGGTGGATGGATTATTGTTCTGTATGCGCCTTTCGTTCCTAGCAACATGGTATCCCGTCTTGATCGTGTAAATGCCATCCGATCTGAAAGGCCAGCAAAAACTATCCTCCCTACCAAAAAGACTTACTGGGGTTCTAAGGATTTTATCAACAGAAGCTCCATCAAAATACAACTTTAACTTATCCATATTCCACCCCTCTCCCTGAATAATCAGACCCTTCACAAACTCAATATCGAGGTTTCTAACAACAAGATCCTTATCCAAGTTCATGATCCACTTATCCTCCAGAATTCTTCCTCGCTCTCCGTTTCCTATCAACCATCTTCCATTTCTCAAAAGAAAATTCCTGCCTTGAATTTTCCACATCCATGATGCTGCCCTTCCCACCTTAGCATCCTTAAAACCGACTTTTGGGAAGTAAATAGCCTTTAGCACTTGAACCCAAATCGCATTAGGATTTTCCAAAATTCTCCACGCTTGTTTAGCTAAGTGTGCTATATTCTGACAATATAAATCCTTAAACCCAAGACCTCCATCCTTTTTACTAGCACACAACTTATCCCAACTCTTCCAATGAATACCTCTTTCATTACCTGAGGAAGCCCACCAAAACTTGGCAATTTTCTTACTAAGCCGTTCACAAAAGCCTTTAGGAAAAAGAACCACATTCATAGTATAAGCAGGTAATGCTTGAACAATTGATTTGATGAGCACCTCCTTCCCAGCTTGATTAAGAAGTTTTTGTTTCCACCCTCCTAGCTTATCCACCACTCTGTCCTCAATCCAACTGAGAGCACTATTCTTAGATCTTCTCCAGTAGGCAGGGATCCCAAGATACTTACCTGGATTATCCCAAGCTGACAAGCCTAAAATCTCTTCTATTTCTACTCTAGTCCTGATAGGAATTAGGTTCCCAAACGTAATCCCAGATTTGTCCAAGTTGATTCTCTGCCCTGAAGCTTCAGTGTACACATTCAAAATGGTAATGAGCTGATAAATTTCCTCCTCGCTGTTTTTTGAGAAGATTATACAGTCATCCGCAAAGAGAAGGTGTGAGATGGCTGGTGCCGTAGGGGCGATTTTAACTCCCGAGATTCTACCCTCTTCTTTAGCCTTATCCATAAGAATAGTAAAAACCTCAGCTGCTATTATAAAAAGGTACGGCGATAGGGGATCCCCCTGCCTAAGACCCCTCCGCGGCTCAAAGGCCTCCGATAAAAAACCATTAATCTTAATCTTATAACTTACTTGGCTGACACACTTCATTAACAACATTATCCAATGCGGGTTAAACCCAAAAGCCCTCAAAGTAGCTTCTAAGAAAGACCACTCCACCATATCATAGGCTTTGTTCATATCAATCTTAATAGCTAAATTCCTGGAAGCATTCGTTCCTTTTCTATTCAGATCATGAAACATTTCCTGAACTATAACCAAATTATCTTGAATCAGGCGGCCACCCACAAAAGCACTCTGGATGGGGGATATGATCTTAAGATAGATAAGTATTTGAATTTAAATGTTAGTTATTGATTTTCTGTTTTTTGACCTTTTTGGGCTGTTAGGATGACTTATAGACTTGGCGACCGGATCGTTATTGGGCTGTTTGGGACCCAAATACCAGATCTGGAACAATACCAAAATTATGTTTAGTAATTAATAAACATAAAAAACCAAACCTAAAAATAAATAACAATTTAATAATCATATATGCATAAAGATTTTGAGGATTTTGGGGGACCATTGCCCATGCTAGCCCCATGGTTCCGCGACTACGGACTCTAAACTCATCTACTAACATAAAGAAGCTTAGCACACTCTCTCTCGGATATGTAGGCAAAGAAATCAATGACATGCAAAGTGGAAAGTTGGGTAATGGACACTGGCTTTGTGTGGATATGGCTCATATTTTGTGTTCGATGCTTCTTCATGGTCCGGGTGAACAGTCTTTCATGACCTGTATAAAAGAAGAAACTAGGCGCAGATCTTTATTAGTGTGAACTGTTCAAGGTTGTTGTGTAGTAGGGGGTTGTTCTTGCACCCGAAATTTCGCTAGAGGTGAATCATTTAAAAATTGGACAAATATGTTGTGACAAAAAATTATTCCAACAAAACAAAAATACAAATTTTTTGTCAACTAAGTTAGAGGATCTAACGATGAACCGGGTTGCATCTTGAAAGGCGCATCAAGTCGACCGTTGAGTCCAACAATCAGTAATCAACCACTTACCTGGCTGGCTCAGCTCTACACCTATCTTATATTCTTATAGGCACACATGGCTGCCAAAAGAACTACCCTCAGCCGTCTTTTCCATGTTCTTCCTTTTACTTTTTCGAGATTGAACGTAACACAACAGAACAAAATTCATTCTGGTTACTGATTCGTACTTAGTTCACTAAGATACCAATAAAATGGCGGGTACACTTGGAAGTTTTTCTATTCACTTTAAACATGATAATTTCGTGGGTCTTGCATAATCTTCCTCATTTGCCAAACCTCTTGGAACATACGTTGTGGCATGTAAAAGCAGTTCAATGATCAAGAAATGCTAAAGTAAAAAATAAAAAATTGAGAAATAACAATTAAGTTGATATTGAGTTTTGAATTTGATCAATTTAATTTGAGAATTAATATAATAAAAATGTTAGACTAATCATTCAATGATTTCATTCTCTCTGACTTAATTATCTTGTGGTTAGGAAGTAAATGAACGAAATTGACGATCACTCTTTAATTCTAAAGAACCTTAAACAATAAACACGATTGAGATTAATTAATAATATATTAAGGATAACATTAAAATAAATTTATATATATATATATATATATATATATATATATATATTTATCCTTAATAAATATTAATTAGGTATAAGTTTTTAATTTATTTACCTTAACTAGATAAATCATTTTGCTAATTTGATAAGTTAATTAACGAAGAAATTCTACGTAACTATTAACTACATGATGTGGCAATAAAGATAAAACATATCATATCATGAAAAAATTATTAGTCTTCTATATACGTCATTTTCATGCAGGTTCAAATGGCATTATTTTGATAAAAAAGATTCATCCAAAAAAAAAAAACCAAAAATTTAAAATAACATCGTTTCTCTTAAGGGCCATTACAAAAATGATCGTTCTAGTATTCAAGTCAAAGTTGATAAAAATGTATAGAAATTCTCTCTCCATAAATGGCAAAGTGACACGTGCACTACTCCTCTTGTAGAATAGAACAGGCTATTTACAAGAGATTTTGTTGAGCCATGGTAGGAGGCTCCGTTGAGTCGAGCCATGTTGTGACATAAAATGCTAAAACATGATTTTTCTGTGTTGAAAGTCTGTTAGGACAATCTTCGAGTGCTGGGTCAAATTAGGGGTGTTTGTATCTGCGAAGGTTTTTTTGATTCGTTATTGGGCCCGCAGACACTCAAAAAAAAAACTTATTTGGTTAGAGAGGAGCATAAATGTATAATTCATTAAGGTTGGGGTGAGAAGGTTAGACATGTTAAGGGTAACATGAAAGTTTTGAGGTGTTTTTTACGGTGAAAAAAATAACGAAGAGATGCTACGTAACTATTAACTGCATGATGTGGTAGTAATTAACTGCATGATGTGGCGGTAAAGACGAAACATTTCGTATTATAAATGAATTAGTTCCCTGTACAACGTGATAAAAATGAAGTCGTTTTTGTAACACCCTAATATTCAAATCTTTATGCTAGAGTCATAAGTCAATGATAATAAGGTGGTACGACTCTCAAGGGGATTTTTAATATATAATTACAAATAAAATTGAAAGAAGTATTAATCGAAAAGTCTGAAAAGAGTAAAAATAAAATCGTAAAATCGTATCATTCACGCATCGACAACTAGAAGATAAAGCGTGAAGTCGAAAGCGATATATAGAAAAAGGCCTTAAGCAGAATAAGAAAAGGACATTATATAGATATATAATATAAGGAAATAGCCACTAGTCGCGATCTGGGAAGTTTAGGCCGGCTAGGGTACAGTATAAAAGCAATTTGACAACCATATCTCCTAATCTCTCCCAAATGATACACAAGGGCCTCTATAGGCAAGTTTTCAAAAGGATTAAATACATAGCATGAGTTCTTTAAAAACAAAAGCGGAGAGAATCTAAGCAAAAGTAAATAAGAAATCTCAGAGGTCTTCGCTGTCTTTCAGACAAATCACAGCTCACTGCTGAGCATCTGGACCTGCATATGAAAAACAAGAGATATATACAGAATAAGAATCCCCGACCCATGGGTTCCCAGTACGGTAAAAGTGTCAAATAAATACAATGCATTATAATAAAAACTCACTAAACATCCTAAACTTCCATCCACCAAATATTCACCATATGTTCTCGCTAATTCATAAACAAGCAACTGTCATAAGCGAATGCTAAATCTAATTCATGTTCCTCATGCTTCCAAACTTCCTAACTCTTCGACAATTCACAACCAGTTATAAACGAAACCATCCCCAGCTATTCTGTCTCAGCAATTCTATATCATTACCTCATATCCTCACCTGGAGCAAGTGAAATCACTTCACCGCGTCTACCCAGGGAGCTCAAATTATCTCATTTTCTACCTAGAGTAGTGAAATCACTTCACTGCGTTTACCCAGGGAACTCAAATTATCTCATTCAATAATCATCATTTTAAATTAATCATATCATTACTCCATCTCAATAAGAACAACCCTCAGCGTCGACCGACACCCGCATGAGGGACCTCTCAGTTGTGCAAACACAAGCAATACAGACAAGTAATACACAATTAAGGTACAAGTAGGGCAAGTAGCATTTAATCAAGTAACATAGCATATATGTACAATTTAGCAATCCAAAACAAATAGGCAAATCCAAACAAGTCAAACATATGCAAATGATGTATGCCTCCCCTATGGCTGATGATATCATATGTCGGTTACATAGCCAACCCGACATGTCCTGCTAGCTAACCACTGGACAGTCCCTGCGAGTGCGCATCCCCAAGCTCGAAAATCAAAATAAAATATCCATGGGGGAGAGCTTATCCGGAAAGGTCTAAGTGTCCGGCCACATCTTACGATGCAGGGTCAACAGAATCTCGGATCTCAACCTGGAGCAAGTGGAGCCGACCCACTGCATCTACCCAAGGAAATCCAAAACTCAGATAATTTCACAAATCTCAAATAAACCTCGACTGGGAGCAAGTGGGGGCTAACCACTGCATCTACCTAGGCAGGTATATCTCACAACATTCCGGAGTAAGTGGATCATTGGATCAGTGCCACTACATCTAGCCAGGCGGGTATATCTCACTGGTGCGGAATTTACAACCACAAACTAACCGGCAAGTGCACTGGGTCGTACCAAGTAATACCTCAGGTAAGTGAGGGTCAATCCCACGAAAATTGATGGATCAAGCAACAATAATTGAGTGATAGACTTAGTCAGGCAAATAGAAAGTAATGTTTGGGCAATATAAAAGACATTAAATAATATAAAGAATATTGAAGATAGGCAGATAAATAAGTTGGGAATAAACTATTGAGAAAGCAGTTAAGGTTTCAGAGTTATCTATTTTTCCGGATTAACTTTTCTTACTAATTATTTTAATCATGCAGGGTTTAATTTATGGCAAATTATATGTGACTAGACCCTAATTCCTTAGACCTTTCTAGTCTCCCCTAATTTTCATCAACAACCAATTCCTTGGTCAATTAATTCCAAGTAGAGGGTGATGATCAAATTCCAGTTTATATGCCACAAAAACTCTAATTACCCAAAAATAAAAGGATTATATGTCACGTATCCCGTTAAATCCAGATAATTAAAATTTAGGAGAATATGTTTTCAAGCTGTCAAGTAAAGAGCTTTTCCAAGTTATACAAGAACTCAAATAGAAAGAGGGTCATACTTCCGTTCCACCCAAATTCATAAGATAAAGAGCGAAAACAATTCTTAAATTATAAATTCATACATGAATTAAAATAGAAAAAGCAATAAAATCAATCCATACAGATAGACAGAGCTCCTAACCTTAACAATGGAGGATTAATTGCTCATGGTTCAGAGAGAAAACTAGGATTGTAAATTGTGAATAGAATAATGTTGTCTGAGGTGGAATAGAATGGGATGGATCCTCCGGAACCTCCCAAAAGAGAGGTTTCTTCTCCCTTTTGTATCTAATCCTAATAAATTTAAAATCTAATATTTAAAATTAAAATAATATCTTTTCCAAAAAAAATAAGATTTGAATTTAAATTCGAATTAATCAAATAATCAGCAATTCTTCAATGGATGGATGGGGACCACTTGTTTTGTCCATTCTTCAGCTTCTAATATGTGTTTTCTGGGCTGGAAACTGGGTCAAAACAGCCTAGAAATCGCTCCCAGCGTTTTTCTGCGTTTTCTGCACGTGGCGCATGTCACGCGTACGCGTCGATGGTCTTTTTTGCGAGTCACGCGGACGCGTCGGTCACGCACACGCGTCGCTGTGCAAATCTTCAAATCACGCGTACGCGTCAGTCACGCGCACGCGTCACCATGGAAAGCTCCAAATCACGCGTACACGTCAGTCACGCGTACGCGTTGCTCCTCGTTGCCATCTCCTTTGATTCTTGTGCTGCAGAAACTCCATCAAATTCCGCCGAATGCTACCTAAAATAAACAAAATTGCAAAAGACTCAAAGTAGCATCCATATTGGCTAAAAGATAATTAATTCTTTATTAAACTCAACAAATTAGATGCAAATTGACTAGGAAAAGATAGGAAAGATGCTCACGCATCACTCACCACGTCCCAAAGCAAGTGGATCAATGCCACTGCATCTACCCAGGCAGGTATATCTCACCACATCCCGGAGCAAGTAGATCAATGCCACTGCATCTACCTAAACAGGTATATCTCACCACATCTCAGAGCAAGCAGAATCACTCTACTGCATCTATCCAGACAGGTGTTTAAAAGCTCAACCTGGACCGAGTGGGATTACCACTATTGCCGCTACTACCCAGGCATCACAATTTCTGACCTAGAGCAAGTGGGACAAACCACAACCCTTGCTACTACCCAGGCATCTCAAACATACATTCATTCAAAACTCCATAGTTAAACTCATTTATCATAATCCTCTTTCCCCATCTCATACCTGGAGCAAGTGGACAACGCCACTGTCTACTACCCGGGGTCACACATCACATTCAATATTTTCCATCATTATTCATTCACCACATTTAATCATTAATCATATACATATACATACTAAGCCATAATTCAATTCTTATCACAGCCATCCGGCTCATACTATGCACAGCACTTCCACCATCATCCTCAGCAACTCATGCAATCATCATTACTCATCATTCATCATTGATTATCACTTTACTTCCTCCACAAGTTACCACATGTCATAGCTTCTCTTCATTACTAGGCATACTATAAAAATTTAGGACTTAAAGGATGAAAATTGAGGCTTAGAAGTCTGAAATTTGACTTAAAAACTCAAAAATCAATTTTTGCTGAAAACGCGATCAGACGTGCGCGTCGCCCACGTGCACGGGTGGGAAGCGGAGAAAAGCGGGTGACGCACTGACGCGTAAGCGTTGCCCATGCGCACGCGTGGGAAGTAGAGAGTTAGGGTGACGCGTGCGCGTCAGCCACGCATACGTGTGGATGTGTCTTGTGCTCGTCGCACAAAACTGGCACACTACCATCACAACTCTCTGAAATTTATACCACGCACCTGCATCGATACAACGACTAGGGCTGGCAATGGGTAGGGTAGGGTAGGGTTCAAACCCTACCCTAACCCTACCCGCGGGTTGAAAATTCTATTAAAACTCTACCTACCCTACCTGCGGGTTGAGAATCTTTCAACCCTAACCCTACCCGCACCCTAAAGTTCTAAACCTTACCCTACCCTACGCTACCCGCAGAAATATCAAAATTTTCAAAGTAAATATAAAATTCAATCATTTCAAATTTTATACATATTAATAACATAAAATATAATAAAGTAATGCTCTAAATTACTAAATTAACTAACTAGTTTAGTGGTTGTTCACTTATTGTAAGTCATTACATTAGAGAGGTTGTGGGTTCAACTCTCACTTCCTCCACAAGAGTTCTACAAGCCAATTCAGGTTTCCAAGAGCACCAAAATTTCACCCAACAACTCTAACACAACCAATATCATACATACATCAACCTAGGGTTTATTAAATCTAATAAATCACAAGGGTTAGTGATTACTTACCTTAACCCACTGAATTTTGTGATGAATATCACCAATGGCTTATATTAGAATACCCCTAAATAACCAAAATCACAAGATTTCCTCAAAACCCAAACCAAATTTGAATTTAAAAGAAAAATGAAAACTGGGCAGAGAAAAGTAGAATACTCATCACAAAACCTAGATAGAATTGTAGAGAATGAGAAGAGCGACGCGTGGCCGTAAACGGCTCATCAATCGAAGTTCCGTAGCAAAAGTTATGGACATTTGAAGGTAGAGTTAGGATTAGGTTTTCTCTTCTCTTCTCTCTTCTCTCAATATCGGCCCTCACTCACAAATGGGGGAGTATGGTGGCTGAAAGTGTGCTTAATGATGTTATATATATGTGGGCTTGGGTCCACTTGGGCCTGATTTACTTATTTTAGCCCGTTGGCCCAATTTTGGGCCAAAACCTTTAAGATTAGAGTTTTAAATCATATTTTAAATATTTTTATCTTTCCAAATTATAAATTCTTATTTCTTAAAATTATTCACTTCTAATTAATTTTTTCAACCACAGTACCAAACAGATCGTAGCCGGTACTACTGGTCAAATTTCTAGTGCGCATTTTTATTCAGAAAATTATGTTTTTCGACTAAAAAAAAATCCACTGAGTCCAAATATCCTACTTAAATCTTCAAATTTCGATTGCTAAATTTTCTAACCATATTCGCTCCTATTTAATTTATTATTTAATTCATTACGATTTGACCGGATTTTACAGTTTTCACACAGGTTCAAATGGCGTTATTTTGATGAGAAAGATTCATCCCAAAAAAAAAAATCAGAAGGTTAAAATAACATCATTTTTCTTAAGGACCATTACAAAAATGATCGCCCTAGTGTTCATATCAAAATTGATAAAGATGTGTAGAGATTCTCTCTTCGTCTATGATGCATGGACATTAACACAAACACACGAATTTTGAAATCTTATAAGATACAGCGACATGGTATATATATAAAATATAAAGTATTTTTTTAGATAAATTACAATGATATTTTAATATTTTATTGATATTAAATTATAAAATAATTTTTTAACTGTTTCTAATATCTTTTTTTAATTATATAAAATATTTAAAATATTTTTTGTTTTAATAAATAATAATATATATTATTTTTAAACTCATTTAAAAAATATATGTTGAGAATAAGGCTGGACATGCTAACATATGATGGTATTTAAGTATGTCCAAATATGTTTGAAGAATTTTTTTATTTTGTTTAAGACACGGTTTGACACAGCAAAAGTGTTGTGTCCGAAATGTGTCCCATACATGAACACGACAACTCAACAAAGTGTTTGTGCTTCATAACTCTCTGTAGATGGCAGAGTGACATGTGTACTACTCCTCTTGCAGAATGGAGCAAGCTATTTGCAAGAGATGTCGCTGAGCCGTGGCAGGAGGCTCTACCGAGCCGAGCCATATTTTGACGTAAAATGTTAAAACGTGATTTTTCTGTGTTGGGAGTCTGTTAAGGCCATCTTCGAATGCTGGGCCAAATTGAAAGTGTTTGTATCTGTGAAGATTTTTTGATTTGTTATTGGCCTGCAAATACTTGAAAAAAACTTTATTTGATTAGAGAGAAGTAGAATTCATTGAGTTTGGGGTGAGAAGGTTAGACATGTTAAGAGTTACATGAAAGTTTTGAGGTGTTTTTTGTAGTGGAGAAAATGATAGAAAAAAAAAAGTTTAATTACTTTACAAGTCCTTATAGTTTCACAGAGTTTTTAATTAGGTCCCTATATTTTTTTTTTCTTTTCAATTGGGTTTCTAGACGTTAATTTTTTTTTTCAATTTAGTCCATGTTAACGTTAAACATAAAAAAATATTAGTAAATTATAAAATTACTTATATATCTCTTTCTTCCATCTATAAATGTCAAAAAAACATTAGTGTTGCCGATAATAATGACACTGCTCTAAAGCCACAATGTTCCTCAACAAAACTTCAGTGAAATCATCCACTACAATGTATGGGATTTTAAGGATACCATGTTCAAATGCCAAGTCAAGTATGCAGCCATGACTTGATTTATTTACTTGGAACTTCAATCCTGCTTCAACTAACTCAGATGCACTGTGACCAAGGACTAAAGGTCTACAATTCCTTGAAGGTCTTTTATGAGATGGTGGCAAGATGAAGTAACTAATCAGATCAGTGAAGTGTGCTATACTGTTACTAGCCGGTGCTAATACTCCTTGTTTGTTGTGATATGAAAAATAATTAAGAGCAACTCTCATAAATGAAGGGAATAATAGACTAACATCTAAGCGAGAAGTAAAAACTAACTTGTATATTTTTTCAAGAACAAACAAAGGAACCTGATTCTCAAGTAATATCAAATCATTTTTTACCCAATTTCAAAGCCAATTGTTGCACGTAACTCACCAAATCGATCAAACTTGCCTCCGATATTTAACTCGTCACCTGTTTTTGTAGAGCTAGTTCTAGCGGCAAGACGAGGTGAGGCGAGGGAAGCGATGGATGAACAGAGCAGAGCAAGGGGAAGTGACAGACGGATTAACACCAAGCGACGGATGCTGATGTTGCCACGGAAGATGACGTAGATGGACAACGACTCCAAGCGACGGAGAAGAAATGCCGCTGCACAGGAACTTCAGAGAATAAGTTAGGACTAGCTAGGGTTCTCTAATTTGGGGACAAAATGCTAAGGGTTCTTTTAGTATTTTGAAAAAATAGAGGTGTCCTCAGTTAGCTATTCTAACTCAATTATGAGAATATTCATTTTTAAACAGAATATTATGTTATCTTAAATGTTATTTTCACGACAGGGACTAAATTGAAAAAAAATTAATGTTTAGGGACCTAATTAAAAAGATAAAAAAATATATGAATTTAATTAAAAATTTGATAAAACTATAGGAAACTACAAAATAATAAACAAAAAAAATGAATTATGTCTCATAACGATGACTTGACTGACTTCTTTCATCATTGGAAAAAAATAAAATTGGTTCTTCTATATAACTTGTGTAAATTTTATAAAAATGAGAAAAATAATTATGATTAATTATTCTTGATTTAAAGAGTGTGTTTTGTTTGGCTATTTTTTTTTTCCAAAAAGCAGATGTGATTCTCATTCTGAATCTACCTGAGAAGCTAAAAATTTTAGCTTATGCATTGCCTTCGATCACTTCATAAGTTTTCCTATTTTATTAATTCTATTCTTTATTCTTTTCTTTTCAAATAGGCACAAATAACAACTCATCTTAAAAATGATTAATCTCATTAAAAAAATAAATTAAACAAAAAATTAATCATAAAATAATAATAAAATTATAAATAATGAAAAATTATAGTCCAAAATAGTATTAAATAAAAGAGTAACGAAAATACTATAAAAAATATAAATTTTATTTTTTTAATTTTGTAAAATTTGTAATTAAAATTTTTGTGTACTGTTTATTATTGTAATTTTTTAAAATATGAATTATTAATTTTATTAGAAAAGACAAATTAAATAAAAATTTAATTATAAGTAATAATAGAATTATAATTAGTAGAAATTATAATTTAAAACAGTATTAAAAACAATATCGAGAATACTAGAATACGATACAAAAGAGAATATTAAAAAAAAAAAAACTAACATTCTTATGTATATACCTAACAAATTGATAGAATAATAAAAAATTATTTTTTTAATCATCATATTATAAAATTATTGATATTATTAAACAGAACAAATTAATAATAATAATAATAATAATAATAATAATAATAATAATAATAATAATAATATACTAAAAAAGAATACTAAAAATATTAAAAAATAATATATAATATAAAAATATATTAAAAAATATAAAAAATTAAACATACTTAAAAGAATAATATTATACTTTAATATCATATTTATTTTAGTAATTATATATTTAAATATGATCTTAATTAATGCCAGTCCAAACACACATTTAATATCTTCTGCGTAAAGAATTTTTCATGTCAAAGGGTTTTATATTATTTACATTCCTATTTAATTAATTTCTTATTTAAAAAAATTAGTTCATATTCCAATCATTCTGTATTATTTACTTTCTGCTTCTTAATTTAGTATATAGATTTTAGAAACTATACATAAAAAAATGTTATGGATCAGAATTCTAACTAACTTTTGTAAATATTTGGTAAAAAAAAAAATATTCCTAATTAATTACTTTTTAATATCTAAAAAAAATCATAAAACCATTCATCTATAATTTATTAATTATTCACAATAAAATAATTATAAACAATATTTTTAAAATAATATCATCATATCAGAGAATAAATTATTATTTCTCAAAAATAAACATTTTTGGTAAGATTTAAATACATACAAAACTTTTCACTCACTAATTAATCACTGAAAATTAACGGTGTCGATGCATTATTTATTACTAAAAAACTGAATACATGAGAACTTCGTTTAACAAACAAATTGAGTTTGCCATCCTTTTTATTTTCTTTTTTTTTATTAATCAAATAATTAAATAAATGCAGACAAGACTTTTTTTTTAAAGATGTTCATGTTATTTTAAAAAATCTTATTATAAATTGATTTCAATGTATTTATTAGTAAAGATTTTATTTTTAAAAATTATTTTATTAAAAATAATTAAATCAAATTTTGATAATTAAAATAAAAATCTTACCGAATTTTATAATTATTGAATAATTTTTTATATTTAAATTATAAATCTTAATAGTTTAAAAAGAATAAAAATTTTATATGATTTATTTTAAATAATTGAGATTTTAAAATTTAATACTTTAATTTTATAAACAAAAAATAAATAAATTATATCATCTCTAATTTTAAATTAGAATATTGATTAAAAGCCAATTAAAAAATTGATAATTTATATTTTAAATAATTTTAAAAAATTAAATTATATTTTAAATTTATACATTATACCCTAATTTTATTAAAATTACCCTATTCTATCAACCCTAAATCCCCAAATTGAAACCCACTAACCTTAACCTAACCTAGCCGCCGCCTCACCGCCACTCACCCACCGCCATCCCCTTCCCATATACACATACACGCGCAGGAAATAAAGAAAGAAAGAGAGAGGGGAGGTTGCAAATAGAAGAGAAGAGGAGAAGGGGAGAGGGAAGACGGCGCCGGCAGGCGCCACTGTTGCCGTGCCGTCGTGTCACCATCAAGGATCAGGTCACGGAGGAGAGAGAGGGAGCTCGCGATGGAGAGGGGGGAGATGCCGCCACTACACCAGTTGCCGTCGAGCCGCCAAGAGCGAGGAAGTCGTCGCCGCCGTTCGCGCCTCTGTTGCCATTAGAATTGCATGCTGCCACTGGAAGGATCTTCATCATTGCCGTCGTTGACGTGCGAGGAGGTGGAGCTCATCTTTGCCGCTTTTGCCGTCATTGAAGCCAGGCTCATTGCCGTCACCATCCGCGAAGCTAAGGGGAAGCCGCTGTTGTTGAAGGAGAAACCAGCCGCGCCACCATGTCTCTGTTACCGGAAAACGGCACTGCCGTTGCTGAGATCCACTGCCGGTAAGAGTTTTACTTTTAGGTTCCATTCTTTTGAATTCCGAAAATATTATTGTCGCTGTACGATTGTTACAGTTGCTATCACCATGCTTCTGGTCGCTGCTGTCGCTTGAGATAGTTGTCGAAACTACTGTCGGATCGGTTTAGAGATCGTTGTTGCTTTGTTCTTTTGTTGCAGATTGAGTTATCGAGGCTGCATGTGAAATAGAAGTTATTTCTGTTATTACAGAAGTAAGCGGAGCTGTGGATACAGCCACGGCCGAGAGAAAAAGGTTTCTTTGACGCGTTTGGTTTATGGGTTTCGATTATTCGAGGTAAGGACGCTTTTCTTAAACTTATTTTACTTTCAAGAATTGTTACAAGTCGATATTAATGCGAAAAGTATATTTTTGTGATTTCATAAGTCTTATGGACTGAATTGAATTGCTCTGGATGATTATAATTGTTTGTTTGGTGGAATTATTGATTGTTTGAGAAAGTTGAATATTTTGAATAGTTGATCTTGTTAAATTGGTGGTTGCCGAATTAGTTTTCTTGAGATTTATAAATGTTTTGTTATTGAAATTGAGTTGATTTTAGAAAAGATTTAATATTGGAATTGGTTTGAAACGGAAGAGAGTTAATATTGAAATTTGGTTTGATATTGAACCTGATTTGATATCGGAGTTTAGTTTAAAAAAAATTTGAAAAGGATTTTATATTTGGAAACGGTTTGATTATTGAAAATGATTTGCTATTTGGAAATGATTGAGAAAGGTTTGAGGAATGTTTGGATGGTACCCGAGAAGGGTGGCAGAGTTCGAATTTTAGAGGAGATACTGTCGAAATTTTTATAAAAATTGGGAGCTTTGTTTGAAGTGATTTATTTAGAAAAGAATGGATTGATGATGATAATGACATTGATAAATAATGAATTAAAAGTATATGAGACTTGCAAAATTGAGATAAATTATTGACCTTCTATACGTAAAATGTGACCGGAAACTTTAACTCTCCAGGTTTTCCCATGGGCATGCATGTATATATGAATTTGAGGTTGGGATTTATCTCTCTCATGGATGAGTTTGGGAATGCGCGTACAGAGGAACTGTCCACGGTTCGCTATCAGGACATGTCAGGCTGACTATGTAACATCATCAGCCATAAAGCAAGCATATATCATATGCATTTGTATGTTTTGCTAGTGTGTGCATTATTTGGTTTGCTTATTTGTTTAACTATGCTTTATCTGCTATTTGCCCTACTTGTTGTATTTGTATCCTATCTGTGTTTTCCTTATTTGTGTTGTATGTTGTGTGCAACTGAGAGATCCTTCGTATTGATATTGGTAAAGTTGAGGATTGTTTTCCTGAAGTGATGATTTGATTGTTGACTTGATTGAGTTGCTTGGGTTGGGGGTCGTGATTGGTTTCTGATCGATTGAGGTTTTAGTAAAGTATGAAAAATTAAGCTGGTTCGGCATAGAATTAATGAATCTATGCTTTGGAACATTTTGGTAATTCATACAGTTTAGAAAACTAATTAAGATTTTCTTATAAGAAAAAAAAGGTTTTGGATTTTTGGATAATTAAATATTGATTTTTGAAAAGGTTTTGAATGATTAGCCGTTGGTTTTTAAAATATTCATAGGACAAACGATAATCACTGCCTTGAAATCAATGCTTCTCTTTATATGTATCTTCTTATGACAATTCTTAAACCCTTTACTAAGAACCCTTTCGATGACGATGTTCTCATTCCCCTACAGTTTTATCTTTTCAGGGACGGACGAGGAAGCTTGTGGAGTTTTTGTTAAATTCTTAGTTATGATGTTTTTGTTTGTTTTTTACATATGTTATAGATTTTTTCTCGCCTTTATTAATATGTTATTGTAAGAGGGATAAGAGTTGTGACTGTAATAACATGTATGTATATGATATTTAAAAGTTGCTTGAGTAAAAAGTTATATATATATATATATATATATATATATATATATATATATATATATATATATATATATATATATATATATATATACTTACTTGTTTTTAATTAAAAAGTATTCTCCATTTTTCTTTTAAATGAAAATAGCGATATGGTTTAGAGTTTAAAGGTTCTTATTTTATTATTAAATATATAGAGTCGTCGTAATACTTCTCGCTATCAGAGTAGCGCAGCTAGAAGCATGACGTTTTAATAGTAAAGGTGTTATATTTTCATTTGATATATGATAAAACTGAAGAAACCGAAGTGATTCATATGATTACCTTACCTAACTATATCTGTCATATGTCCCTCCTTTGCGTCAATTTTAAAGACGGATTAGTTTGGCTATTTTTATTTTTAATGAGAACAAAAATAAAATATAAAAATATATTTGATTGAATATTTTAACTTTGTTTTTAGTAAAAATATTTTAAAAAATGAGTATAATTTGTTTTCAACTTTTTCAGTTATAGATGATAAAAATATTTTTATACTGATTTTTTTACTAGTTCTTCCAATTCTATTAGTCTTCTTTTATTTTTTGTTATATTCAGCTATTTTTGTTTTTAAATTTCAAACTCATTTTTGTGTTTTTTTTTGTTTTCTTCTCTTCAACATCTTTTTCAATGTTTTTCTAATATTTTTTCTATTATAATTTTTAATTTGATGAAAATATAATAATTTTTCTACTAATGTATTTTTTATTTTTTCCGTAGTTTTTGGTATTTCTTCTTTAATTCAAATCTTCTATAAATGATAAAAGGAGAGAATTTAAAAAAAGAGTGAATTTAACAATAATTAACAAAAGATATAAAATTAATTATTATTTGTATCCAATATAAAGACTCATTTGTATTGTTATTCAATATAATATTTTATTTTTAACCATACTCACATTTTATATGTTATATTTGTTTTGTACATGTACTTACATTTTCATTTGCATGTTATTTTTTTTTTTACTAAAGATAGGAGATTCGAACCCACAATCTGTTAATTGAATATGGGGAGACTATGCCATTTGAGCTATAACTCATTGGCTACACATTGTTGTTGTTATTATTATTATTATTTTAAATATGTTTAATTTTTTTATATTTTTTTAATATATTTTTATATTATATATTATTTTTTGTATTTTTTAGTACATTATTATTATTATTATTATTATTATTATTATTATTATTATTATTAGGAAGCTATGAAAATTTATATTATTTCTAATATATTTCATTATATAGTGTTTTATTTTAGAGTAAATGATACAATCTTTAATTCTAACTATTATATTCTTGAACCAAAGATAATAATACTACTCTCATTTTTTTCGAAAAACACATCAAATGTACTCCTGATAATACATAATGCTTTAAGTGTCTATTTGTAATTTTGTTTCTGATACTTCTTTTAAGCATTATAGTTTCTGAGCTATCCTCCAAGCGTCATTCATCCTTAAGAGAATTTGGATTTTCTTAAGTGGGATGTAGCATCTCATTCTCTATTCTTGTGTAATGTCATCATTCAATTTTTTTTTTCTTTTTTGTGTCTATTATTTTATCATTGTCCTTCCTTTGAGAATTAATTTTGTCTCCAAATTTAAGGTTAGGATTGTTTTTATGAACTTCACTAGTATCCTCTCAAGTTGCAAGATCAGCAGAATTCTCATACCATTATAATACAACTTGAGAAATTTTCGCTTACTGATTCATCACCGAAAATTGACAATATTGTCGTTACGATGAAACTTGAATAACTGAAGTGATTCATATGATTATCTTACCTAATTATATATGTGATATGTTTCTCTTTTGCGTCAATCTTAGGGATAGACTAATTTGGATATTTTTATTTTTAATGAGAATGAAAATAAAATATAAAAATATATTTAATTGAATATTTTAACTTTGTTTTCAGTAAAAATATTTTACAAAATAAGTATAAAATTAAAGAAAAAATATTTTACTGTTTTCAACTTTTTTTTATATAAAGATGATAAAAAATATTTTTAATCCAAAACACAGCATTTTTATATTGGTTCTTTTATTGATTCTTTCTATTAAACTACTCTTCTACCTTAACTCATGACAACAATAAAAAAGTCTCATAATCCACAAATTCAGCCCAACAAAATACATAAATTCAGTTACAATTTTAGTTTTTATTATTTTATCTTATCTTTATCTTATATTTATTTGTTCTTATCTTATCTTTATTTGCTTTTATCTTTCATAGACCAATGCTCTATATATATTTAGTTTTAACTTTATCATTTATAATTCAATTCAATTCAATTCAATCAAAAAATACAAAGTATAATATTTTTCATCTTTCCTTTTTTTTTTTATTCTTTCATAGTTTTATCATGGTATCAGAGCCTTGGTATCCTCTTTGAAGAGGATACATAAACTATCATCTTTCCGATGAGAAATCATCCTGTTTCTTTTTCAACCTCCTTTGACAATGAATAATCAATCTTCCAATGTAACTCAAAATCCAACCAATTTCTATTACATATATCCAAGTAAAAATCTAATATCAGTCTTCGTTACCCATATTATAACATAAAACAACTATCATTTATAGAATAGTCACTATGGTATGTAGTTCTGTCTACATTCTGTTCATCAGTTCAATCTGCACTCTATTTTAGCAGTTCCATCTGTATTCTTATTGCGCTTTACGCTGCTTTTTTATTGCGTTTTACGCGCTCTTTCTAACAGTGCTCTAAGCGGCCTGTCTTATTGCACTCTACGCTCCCTCTCTTATTGTGCCATACGCGCCCTCTGAAGATCGATCTTATCGCGTTCTATGCGCTTTTTTTAAGATCGCTGCTTGCTCTTTCTCCCTCAAGTACAGCATCTCCTTTTATATTTTTGCCCTCGACAGCTCTAATTCTAGCTCTAGCTCAGATTCGTCTTCCTCAACAATTTCATTGGAACTTATGTTGATTATTGACATCTTTCATCCACCAGTTTGTGGGGCGTATTAAACTACTCTTCTACCTTAGCCCATGACAACAATAAAGAAGTCCCGTGTCCCACAAATTCAACCCAACATAATACATAAATTCAGTTACAATTTTAATTTTTATTATTTTATCTTATATTTATTATCTTTATTTATTTTTATCTTTCATAAGCCAATGCTCGATATATATTTAGTTTTATCTTCATAATTTATAATTCAATTCAATTCAATTAACAATCAATAAAAATTTCTTTATATTTTCTTTTCTTTTTCTATTCTTTCACAATTTTATCGTGGTATCAGTATCAAGAAATATAAAATTCAATATTTTTCATCTTTCCTTTTCTTATTCTTTCATACTTTTATCACTTTCAACTCTATTAATCTTCTTTTATTTTTTTGTTATATTCAATTATTTTTGTTTTTAAATTTCAAACTCCTTTCTTTTTTTTTTGTTTTTTGTCTTCAATATTTTTTTTATTGTTTTTCTAACATTTTTGTTACTATAATTTTCAATTTGATGAAAATATGATAATTTTTTGTTCTAATGTATTTTTTATTTTTTTTTACAATATTTTTTTTAATTCAAATCTTTTATAAATGATAAAAAAAGAGAATATTAAAATTAATTAACAAGAGATATAAAAATTAATTATTATTTATATTCAATATAAAGACTCATTTGTATTCTTATTCAATATAATCTTTTTTTAACCATACTCATATTTTCAAAACAAAATCTAATCGTACTCTTATTTTACATGTTATATTTGTTTTGTACTTATACTCACATTTTCATTTGCACGCTGTTGTTGTTATTATTATCATTTTAAGTATGTTTAATTTTTTATAATATATTTTTATATTATATATTATTTTTAAGTATTTTTAGTATTTTTTTATTTTTAGTATTTTTTGTACATTATTATTATTATTATTATTATTATTATTATTATTATTATTATTATTATTATTATTATTAAGTTATGAAAATTTATATTATTTCTAATATGTATTTCTCATTGTATAGTATTTTGTTTTAGAGTAAATAATATAATTTTTAATTTTAATTATTATATTCTTGAACTAAAGATCGTAACACTACCTTCATTTTTTGCAAAAACACGTTAAATATACTCCTGATAATACATAATGTTTGAGGTGCTTATTTGTAATTTTGTTTCTGATACCTCTTCTAAGCACCACAATTTCTTCCTGAACTATACTCTAAGTGTTCTTCATCTTTAATAGAATTTGGATTTACTTCAGTGAAATGTAGCATCTCACTCATACGCTGCTCTTAGACAATGTCATCACTCAATTCTTCATCTTTTTCTGGGTCTATCATCAAGATCAGCAGAATTCCCACCATTGTAATAAGACTTGAGAAATTTTTACTCACTAATTAATCATTGAAAATTGACGGTACTGTCGGTACATTTATCATTAAAAAACTCATCTACTTTATCATTTATGAAAATCTCGGTGCACTGAATTATGAACACATGAGAACTTCATTTAACAAATAAATTGAGTTTGTCGTCCTTTTTTTCTATTAATCAAATAATTAAATAAATACAGACAAGATTTTTTTAAAGACATTCATGTTTATTTTTATTCGGTGTACCATGAGACTTGAATAGTTTAGTGATTCATACGATAATTTTACCTAACTATATATGTGATATGTCCCTCTTTTTCGTTAATTTTAGGAACGGATTAGTTTGACTATTTTTATTTTTAATGAGAATGAAAATAAAATATAAAAATATATTTAATTGAATATTTTAACTTTGTTTTCGGTAAAAATATTTTAAAAAATGAGTATAAAATTAAAAATGATATATTTTTTTTCAACTTTTCTGTTAACGATGATAAAAATATTTTTAATTCAAAACACAGTATTTTTATACTAGTTTTTTATTGGTTCTTCCAACTCTATTAGTCTTTTATTTTTTTGTTATATTCAGCTGTTTTAGTTTTTAAATTTTAAACTCTTTTTTTTTTTATTTTTTGTTTTCTTGTCTTCAAAATGTTTCATTCTTTTTTCGGAAAATACATTAAAGAAAAAAATTCTAAACGGTCCTTGACAATTACTTTAAAAGACAACGGGATCCTTAACAAAAAAATACCCAGTCCGGCTCCTGAATTTTATTTGTATGGGACTGATTAACTGCTGTATCAGTGTTTTTTTGTTTTTTTTGTATGGAAGCTAATCAGTCCCATAAAAATAAAGATCAGGGACCGAGTTTGATATTTTTTTTGTTTAGGGGCCTTATAGTCATTTCGAAGTAATTGTTAGGATCAGGTTGGGTATTCACTCTACATTAAATGCACTCCTAATAATACATAGGCCTTATTTATAATTTTGTCTCTGATACTTCTTTTAAGCAGCATAGTTTTTGAGCTATCCTCCAAGTGTCCTTCATCTTTAACAGAATTCTAGTTTTTTTCAGTAGAATGTAGCATCTCATCTATATATTGCTCTTGTGCAATGTTAACACTCAATTCTTTATCCTTTTCTGGGCCCATCATCCTATTATTATGAATTTTACTAACATCCTCCCAAGTTGCAAGATCAGCAGAATTCTCATACTGTAATAAGACGTAAGAAATTTTTACTCACTAATTAATCACCGAAAATTGATGGTACTGTCGGTACGCATTTATCATTGAAAGATTCATCTGCTTTATAGTTTATGAACACCTCGGTGAACTGAACTATAAACACATGGGAGCTTCATTTAACAAACAAATTGAGTTTGTCGTCCTTTTCTTTTCTATTAATCAAATAATTAAACAAATGCAAACAAGATTTTTTTGAATAATTCATATAATTATCTTACCTAATTATATATGTGATATGTGATATGTCCCTCTTTTTAAAGATTTTTATTTTTATTTTTACAGTGGTTCTTTCACTGATTCTTCTAATTCTAGTAGTCTTTTTCTATTTTTTTTGTTATATTCAACTATTTTTGTTTTTAAATTTCGATTTTTGTCTTCCTGTCTTCAATATCTTTTTTATTTTTTTTTTAATTTTTGCTACTATAATTTTCAATTTGATAAAAATATGATAATATTTTTTTGCTAATGTATTTTTTTCCTGTAATTTTTGGTATTTCTTCTTTAATTCAAATCTTCTATAAATGATAAAAAAGAAAAAAAAATATTTAAAAAAAAAGTAAAATTGACAATAATTAACAAGAGATATAAAAATTAATGATTATTTATATTCAATGTAAAGATTCAGTTGCAATCTTATTCAATATAATCCTCTCTTCTTTTAACTATACTCATATTTTCAAGGCCAAATCCAACTGTGCTCTCATTTTATACTTTTTATTTGTTTTGTACTTATATTCACATTTTTATTTGCACATTGTTGTGGTTGGTAGGAAGTTATGAAAATTTGTTATTTTTTGTTATTACTTAGTTATTAATTTAATTTTTTAGTCTAATAATACAATAATATATTTTATTTGATACTTTTAAATATTGATAACTAATTAATAATAAAAAATAATAAATACTAATAACTTTCTAACAATTTATTATTATTATTATTATTATTATTATTATTATTATTATTAGGCAAATGACAACAATAATGATTGGCGGAAGATTTTGCACTGTAGTGCAAAATTAATTATTCAATTCTAGAAAATCCTAAACATCAAGGCCTTCAGAATGTACTATAACGCAAATATATATTTCTCGTTATATAGTGTTTCGTTGTAAAATAGATAATACAATCTTTAAAAAGAGTGCTAGAAGATTATTAGTATTTTGTGATTTGTAACTATTAATTAGTTATTATTAGTATTTTTAATAGTGTGAGATTATTTAATGGTATGACATCTTAGATTAATGTGATATTAGTTAGCGCTTAGTTTGAGAAAAGTTTATCTATAGGTTTACATCTGAAGATCAGAGTTCTTTAGGTTGAGTAGGTTAAGTCAATGATCATGAACTTGTATATTGAAGAATGAAGATCTAGTGGAAATCTAATAGTTGTTAAGGACTGAACGAAGATAAATTTTGACAAAACAAATATACATCATTCTGTGATATTTTTCAACTCTTTTCTTATATTTATAAAGTCTTTTGCCTCTTTCATTTCCATTATTTTTAGAAAAATATAAGAAATTAATTTTTAGTTATTTAGAGTTTAGTATTTATAATTTTGGGTATAGGATTAAAAAAAATTTATGATTTAAGATTTAGATTTAAAATAAGTAAAATAATTTAAAAAATAACCATAGAAGATCATAACTTTTCAGATGCCCACGATTGATTAGTTCTGTTTGTCAAATGTGACCAAACGTTAGAAGAATATTATTAAGTTATGCAATGTGTTCACATCCATAACAACGTGGTAAAATGATTTCTTACATGGATTAATTTTTTTTGTTTAAATTGCATTTATTTAGTTAATTAAAAAAAAATTACGTACTCCTTCAAATTGAAATTAGACGAACAATAGAAAGTGTCACCCCTCCATTTTGAGTGCGAAATCAGCCATGCCCTAACAGAGTAATTTTTCATCATTTTTTTCTTTAGCGTAATCCATTGTTCTCTGATTCTATTCCTGCGACGATATTAGAGAGGGAAGTTGCTGCTTTTCCAAGGGACCGTGTTTAGAGGCAAGTTCTATCACACTCGAAGGCTTTAAGAGGTAATACTTTCATAAACTAAGTAATTCGATGACTGTAACCTCTAAGTTATAAGAGTTGTTTGTTCAATGTGAAAAAATTAGTTCTGTTGTTGTATTTATTTATGAGGGGTTTGGTTTTGTGGTAACTTCATTATATTTTTGTTCCTTTATTTAAGCTGTATAATTTTTTATAGTTAGAATTTGTTGTAATTGTTGTTCCTGAAACCAAATTGATGGTGAAGTTAGGTACATGATGGTTAGGGTTTGAATAACTTGGAGTTTGTGAGATTGTCACTAATGGTGAATTTTCTATTCTTTTACATAGATGGCTATAATACATATCTCTTTGCAGATATATCATAGAGAAAAATTTGAGAGAACAAAATATGGAAGAACTGTGTATGTAGGTGGAGAGAAATCTGAAATTTGAAGGGTCATTGTTGATACTCTTAATGAATTTTTTATCAATGACCTCCTTAGAGATATAGGATACACCATGATCAATGAATGCTATTGATTAGTGCTTGGAATGGAGCTTAATGATGGTTTGAAGTTATTGAGGAGTGATAAGGACATAATAGAGATGTATGAAGTTGCATTAAGGAATGATAGTAGGATTTGTGTATACACTGAGCACCCGATAAGCTTGCCAGAAGTTGTTGAAGAGGATGGTGGTAATGTTGCATCTCCTTCAAAGGTGAGAGTAAAGAGTTGTGCAAAGAAGACTGCAATTCCTAAAAAAAAAAGAAGGTTACCAAGATGGTCAAAACAACTGATCATCCCAAAACCCAACCCACCATACAGTCAGGTACCAAGTCCAGTAACCAACTCAATCAACAACCCAATATACAACCTAACACTCAGCCTAATACAAAAACAAGGATATCATTATCACAAGGCATAAATTTTCTTAGCTAACCCACCACAACCATGAGACAGTTTAATAATCCCATACAGCAACAACAAGTCACAAATACCTTAAATTCACAACACAGTTTTAGTTTTCAACCTTTTCATGCTGTCCCAACAACAACACCAAAGATACTGACACAATATATACCCCAAACTTGTAATGAATCCCAATTTGACCCTGATGAGTCCATATTTGACGATATATTTTAGCTTGAATTGGATGGATTTCATCATATAAACACACACTTATTCACTAAACTAGCATACTTTTGTGTTTGATCCCTAAATTGAACCTAAATGTGAAAACATGCATTTTTGTACTTAAATTGAGCAATTTAATCTCACTTTTATTCCATTCGATGCCGTGATATGTTTGTTGAGTGATTTCAGGTCCTAGAGGCAAGAATGGGTTGGTAGAAGTGGAAGAAAGCATGCAAAAGGGAGAAAACATGAAGAAAACAAAGGAGAAAAACATTTCAGCCTGTGCCCACGCATAGGCTATGCCCATGCTCAGGGCAGAATGGAAATCAGGACCTATGCATCCGCACAGGTCTGTGCCCACGCACAGGAGGAAAATCAGCAAGTGTGCCCATGCACAGACCTGTGCTTCCGCACAAGTACCAGCGCGTGTGATAAACTCCTATTTTATAATTCATCTTCTGCTCAAATTGAATGTTTTTATCAATTCTTCACCCACTTATTCATATGAATTGCATGGTTTTACTTTTCCATCCTTATTATGTGATAAGTGTGAAACATGTTTCCTATGCTTTAAAAGTATTAATTTTAATTATCCTTTATTACCATTCGATGCCGTGATTTGTGTGTTAAGTATTTTCAGACTTCATAGGGCAGGAATGGCTTAGAAGACAGAAAGGAAACATACAAAAATAGAGTTTTGAAGAAAAGGCAGTGACGCGTACGCATGGATGACGCGGACGCGTGCCTAGCGCAAAACACAAGCGATGCGCACGCGTGGACGACGCGAACGCATGCCTTGAGCAGAATGCAATTTACGCAGACGCGTGACTGACGCGTTCACGTGACAAGAAAAACTCCCAAATGACACGAACGCGTGACCCACGCGCACGCGTGACGGACGCCACGTGCAGGAATCTGTAGAAAACGCCCTCAGCAATTTCTGGGCCCCTTTTTGGCCTAGATCCAAGCCAGAAACATAGAATATAAGCCAGAGAATGGATGAATCAAAAGGGAGAGACGACGAGAACAATCATCATACAACATTCATTATTCAATTTTAGATTTTAGATGTAGCTTTTAGAGAGAGAGGCTCTCTCCTCTCTCTTAGGTTTTAGGATTAGGATTCCTTTTATTTTATGGTTATTACTTCAATACCATGTTTAATATTTCTTTTACTTTATATTTTTCTTCTACTTTTAATTACTCTAGTGCTTTTTGTCAATTATTTATGTCCCCAAATTGGCTTATGAAATTTTTCATGTTAAGATTTGAATATTCTATTTAATATAATTCGAGGTATTTCAGATTAATGATTTTTCTATTCTATTCATGATGCTTTCAATTTAATTTAGATTTATTTTCCCTTTTGGTTTTGGTTAAGTAATTGGTAACGCTTGAGTTATCAAACTCAGTAGTTAATTGGAAATTAGGATTGCGGATTGATTTACATCTCTCCAAAGTTAGTCTTTCCATAGGAGTTGACTAGGACTGAGGAATCAAATTAATTAGTCCACTTGACTTTCCTTTATTTAGTAAGGGTTAACTAAGTGGGAGCAAAATCCAATTCTCATCACACCTGATAAGGATAACTAGGATATGATTTTCAGTTCTCATACCTTGCTAAGAGATTTTCTAATTATTAATTTATTCTTCTTGCTATTTAAATTACTTGTTCCCTATTTCAAAAACCAAAAAATATACAAATTTTCATAACCAATAATAAATCATAATGCCCTGCAATTCCTTGAGAGATGACCCGAGGTTTGAATATTTCGGTTATTTAGTTTTATTCGGTTTGCTTATGTGACAAACAAGTTTTTGTACGAAAGGATTATTGCTTGGTTTAGAAACTATACTTACAACGAGAATTTATTGTGAATTCTAAACCATCAATCATTCAAGTTCGTCAAGATGGCGCTGTTGCCGGGGAATTGTAACTGTGTGCCTTATTATTGGTTATTGTAAATATTTTCTTTTACCTGTTTATTTGCTTTTATTTTCATTTTTAATTTTTATTAGTTACTATGAGTTCTCACCCCCGTCGCTTTGAGTTTGGTTCTAATATTGTTGAAAGGAATGGAAGCTATAACAGGAACATGCATCAAGGTCAAAAAAATCAGAGATGGACGGAGCCACGAGGACCTGATCAACCATTTAGGCAACAACACCTTCCAAGATACCATGGACAACGACCATCTTACAATGCATGCCAAGACAATAGTTATGGTGGACCTCTTCGTGACAACCAACCTCCACAAGTGTACTACGGTCAAGAACCATTCCGAGGTGCGTACCAAGATGATAGATATGGTGGACCCCCTTGTAGTTACTAACAAGCACCACCATATACCTATGAACCACCTCCTCAACATAGCTTTGAACCACCATACTCACAAGCCCCCTACCACCATTCACGTCTATATGACCCTAACCCATATCCACCCCAATTCCAACCCAATTACTCCCAAGAACCACCACTTCCCTATGCACCATGTCCATATCCATCAACCTAAGAATCAAGGGAGCAACTCAAGGAAACAGTGGAAAAATTTCATGCAACCCTTCACCAACTGGAGCAAGCGATCAGTCGATTACCTTCCCGACGTACGGACACTCAAGGAACCCCCATGGCTTCATGTGGGCAATCTAATGAAGAACGCAGCATGAAGGAGATACTAGAAACTCCAATGGACAGTAAGGAGCATGATTTTGTACTGGAACAAGTGGAGGAAGCTGAAATTATCGAAGAAGAAGAATTGGTTGAAGACTTAGGAGATGCTGAACCTCCATGGGAATCCAGAATTATGGAGAATTCCGTCAAGGAATTTGCAACTGATGCTAAGGAGGATAGTGCACAGCCCCCAAAGCAGGTATCTTATGAAGAACTGGACGGAACAACTCAAGAAGCGAGTTTTCTTGATAATGATAATCACGAGTCAAGTTCTCCTAGTAATGAACTTGCATTCGCAAGTGAATTCTTTGAGATTGAAGAATCTTCTCCAAGTGAATACAAAGATGATGTGGAGGTAGACTTATTTCAACCTCCAATTTATGACTTGAGTGATGAGGAAGATGTCGAAGACTTGGATCAAGACGTGGTTGCAATTGAAGAAGTTTGCAAGGAAGTGGAAGAATTCACAGAAGAATACAAGGGAGTAGAGCTTGCAAAACCACTGGAAACACCTTTTCCAAGGCCATTACCATCCAATACAAATTTCAAGTGGGTAAAATCCTTAGCCTTTATCTTTACTTTTCCACTTGAATATGGTTTGCTTGAAACAGATGGCCAGCTTAAAGCTTTTTGCGGCTTTAAGAGTAAAAGAGAAATGGTTCGCACTCAGAGCTGGTATGAAAGATTCAACAAAGTTCCACTTTTCAATTTGAGGTACAAGGATTGGTTTCGAGTTCGATTGCATGGGTCTCGGAAGATGTTTGGTCATCTTGGTGAGAATACAACTTCCAAACCGCCCGGCTGGAAAAATGTAGATCGAGACAAAGGCGGATACAAAAGCAAGGTTTGGGATCCTGGAATCTATTCTGATATTCAGCATCCCGGGATCCTGAAAACCTGTTTGAATTTGCTCAAGGGCTTTACATGCCTAGTTTGGGACCCCGGAGGCTGTGGGCATTCCAAATAGTGGTGGATATTTTTGGATGAATTCAAGCACAAGCCACCATAACAGGAAGCTCATCAAATGTCCAACTTAAGGACTTTAACTAAAAATGCTAGGTGGGAGACAACCCACCATGGTATGATCGTTCCTTTTCTTCAATTTTGATTTTATTTTGTTTTGTTTGTTTTTGAGTTTTATTTTATTCTATTTTCATTGAACCTGGAATTATTCATAGTATCCACATTAGCATCGCTTTCTACATCCTGCATATATATATAAACCCCATGCGTGCGCATGGGCCACGCGTGGACGTCGATTGCAAATCGGCATCACAAATCCAACGCCCAGAAAGTTGGGCTGGAATCGTGCGGCTGTGGTGCATTAGGCACAAATTGGGCCACGCGTTTGCGTCAGTAATGCGAACGCATCACTTTCACCTCACACACACCACGCGAAAGCGTGGGCGACACGTACGCGTCGCATTGAAACTTTAGCCCCCTAATTGGAAACAGAGAGTTGCGCCAAAACGACGCTGGAATTGTGCGTTTAGCACAATTCTGAGCGACGCGTACGCATGCCCCACGCGTACGCGTCACTTTCATTATCCCACAATCACGTGATCGCGTCAATGACGCGTTTGCGTCATTCCCTTTTCGCCCTAAACACGCGATCGCGTGCCCCATGCGTTCGTGTGGATTCAAATACCCTAATCCCAACCCACGCGAAACCCTACCCCTTTCGCGTCCCCAAAACCGCTCCCTCCCCCTCTGCACTCTCTCTCTTCCTTACCCCTCAACCACCACATCACCACCGCCCCTCCCTCACCGAGCCGCCCCACCATCGCCGACTAGAACCGTGGCGCCACCCTCGCCGGAACCACCCTCCTTCCCTTCTTCCCCCTTCTTCCTCCACTCCACTACCCTTCTCCCCCACTGCCACGCCGCCCCGTCCCCAAGCCGCCCAGCCCCGCCGTCACCTCCCATGACCTCCGCGCGCCACCACGCCCCAACCCCCCTCCTCCCTCCCCTTCTTCTTCCCTTTTTCTTCCCCTTTCACCCCGAACCACCACACCTCCACCCTGCCTCCACCGAACCGCTGTCGTGCCGCCTCTCACCGCCACCAGGCCACCACCAACACCATCTCTCTAAGCCCCAATTCTGTTCCTCTGCCCACCAGGTTCCGCCTAACGACAATTCCGTTCCCAGTTTTTAGTTAATTTCGCAAATTTATTTTTTTTCGAATTATGTTCAAATTAGGATAGTTAGAGATGCATGATCATAGTGGATTTTAGGTGGTTAGGTAGCTAGGATGTGGTCAGTGAATTTAGGCCTGATAATTACGCCGTTCTTGTTACCTGTTTTAATTTGTTTCGCACTTTGAATTTGCTGTGATGTTAATGCTGTTCATATGCTGCTCTTTACTATTCTTTGATGCAGATTGAGTTTGTTTAATTTGAATTAATGTGAATTACTAATTGTTACTCTTTTCTGTATTTCCTTATTATCATATGAACTATTTTTGCTGCTGATTATTACCCGGGAATGTCCAATTTTAGACGAAATGCTGCCCAATTTTTTTAAGCAAATTGTTTTACACAACTACCATTCATGAATTAGTTTTGGAAATTTCAACTTTTGCACTAAATGGTTTTAACTAAGGCAATTCATGAATGCACGGGCCAGCTTTCTTATTTTTCTGATTCCCTTATTCATTATATTGCATTATTGAGGATTTCACTTTAATTCTGCAATTCTTTTCTATAACTAATCATCAATAATATGCAATTCTTACTTGAATGTGAGTTACTTGATATTCAAATTTGTGCAATTTTAGTGAATTGGGAACCACAACACCATGCCACTAACTTTAACTTCATTTTTAACTCTTAACCACTTTTAACTTTCTAACTTTTTAGTTTTCAACTAACCACTTTAAAACCACTTCAAGGCATGTTCAGTGTTGTTCCTAATTAACAAACAATTCCGCACATCAAGGATTTTGGATTATGATTTTTCTTCTTCAACTTTCAACTTGCCTACAATCCAAAATTTTACATCAATTTAACTCAATTCATGCTTATATTGCCACTTTATTCCTCTTTTGCCCCTCTATGCTTCTATTGATATATTCCTATTTGCTTACCTGTTTTCCTACTTTAGTTCTTAAACTGTATTCTGGAATTTCTGCTTTTTAGGATGTCTGACCCTAAAAGTAAAGGAAAGGGTAAAGCAACCACTGGCAAAAGGAAAAGAGGAGAATCCTCTACCTCTATATTGGATATCCTACTTGACGATTCCTGGCGGGAAAAGAATTTCACCCCGCAGGAAAAGGCCGATCAGTTGGTGACTGCCATAGATCCTATCAAGTTTGCCAATAGATACTGTGAGCTAACGTATCCAGTTTTTGCCACTTTCAGAAACCTATACCTGGAAAGGACCCTCAAAATTCCAGAAGAACTTAAACAATACACTTCAGAACAAATTAAACAGATAGGCTGGTTCTTCTTGGAAAGGAACTTGACTGAAGTCAACTCATCCTGTGTCAGAGAATTCTATTGCAACTACTTCAAAACGACCCTGGATGCAGTCCAACTCAGAGGGAAGCAAATTCTGATTACTGAGGAAGCCATTGAAGAAATCCTCCAACTTCAGCCTAAGTCAGATCAGCCAGATGGTTACCAAAAGGCTGAGGAGGATATGAGATTCATGAGATTTGACTGGGATGCAGTCAAGAGGACTATAGCTATTGATCCCACTGTCCCATGGGTCATGGGCAAGTCCACAGTGGCCCCAAAAGGAATAAAGATTATCTACATGAACGATGAGGCTCGGCTTTGGTAGCAGATTCTGAGTAACTACGTGATGCCGAGCACTCATGAGACGGAGGTGCCAACTGCTATAATTACCCTCATCTGGTGTGTGATGGAGGAAAAGGACTTATATCTCCCCCGATTCATCCGGTACTACATGGGCAGAGTCCATGTCAGAGGCACCCTCCCATTCCCATACCTGATCACTCAGCTAGGCCACCGAGTTGAGGTGCCCTGGGAGCTCGCAGATGAGAAGCCAACCGCAGCAGACTGCAAGAAGATCATCCCTCACAGTAGGAAGTTTCAGGCTTTAGGCTACAGACTTCTATTTCTCACTGCCTCTGCTGAGGCAGCCACATCTTCCGCTGCCCCTTCTGCATCCACTGCCCCAGCTGCCACTACAGCATCTCCACCTGCCTCAGAGCCCATTTATCACCTCGTGCACCGACTCTTCGCACGATTGGATCGTATGGAGCATCGCAACAAGCGACGCTATGAGCACTTAAAGTTGATGATTCGATCCGGTAGCGACATCTCCTCCGAGCCTGATACATAGGGGTGGCAAACGGGTCTAAATCTGCTAGGCTGGCCCGCGTAACTCGCCAAAAATGGTGGGTCGGGCTAGAAAATTGGGACCGCCAAATAGCAAAAGCCCGCTTAACCCGCACCGCTTAAACCACTGGTTTTGGCGGGCTTTGGCGGGGCGGGGCGGGCTTCCCCGCCGGGCTTAGTATTTTTTTAGTAAGGGGTATTTTTACAATTTTTTTACCAAAACCCAACTTCCCCCAACCCAACTTACAAGAGAATGAAGATGAAAATTGAGTGTTTTAGATTATGTTTGTTTTGTTTTACAGACAATATTGTTAATTATGTTTTGGATTATGTTTATTTTGCTTTGGAAACAATATTTATAATTATGTTTTGGATGAAAACTTGGTTTATAATCATGTTTATTAGATATTTATAATTACAAAGACTTTAATGTTTGTGAATACAAAAATTATAATTTGTTTATACTTTTGAAAATTATAATAGTTAAAAGTAAAAAACAAAAGAGATTTTTTTATATCTTTATATATATTATTTTAATAGTTAAAAAAAAGATATTTGGCGGGCTTAGCCCACCGGCCCGCCAGCCCGCCATTAGGCGGGGCGGGCTTCCCCGCTTGCCACCCCTACTGATACACCATCGGAGCCATCTGATGTGGAGGCGGACGATAATGAGGAGGAGGCACGTGCAGAGGCTGAGCAGGGAGGACCTGAGCAGGCTGCACCACACCATGAGGAGCCCCATCAGATACAGCCGGCTGATCTGGAGATCCCTCTACAGACAGAGCCTCCACTTCAGCAGGCAAACCTTCCGACACTCATCCAGACTGCAGAGCCTTAGACCACCACAGAGACAGCTACTGCACATCCTTCCGGAGATGACACTTCTTCACACCCAACTTGAGTGAGCATCGAGTACGGTGCTATTATTTAAGTGTGGGGATGTCGCCATCTCTAGCAAACTTTATTTTGGTGAACCACTTTTCAGACTCTCTTTTTATCCTATTTTGCTTATTTTTCTGTATTTTTATTTTTATTTTATCTTATCTTATTTATCTTCCAGTACTTGAATATTTTTCTTTTACTGTATTTCTACATTTTTCACTTTGGTTTATATATATATCTTAGATATTTAGTTTAGTTGCACTTTTAGCTTATTAAGTTGTGATATAGAACATATGGATTAATTAGTTTAGCTTACCCTTTTAGCATACGATAATTTGGATTAATTGAAAATAAAAAGAGTAAACCAGAGACTTTAGTATAACAGAATCACAACAATCCACACATTGTATATATATATAGCAACAAATGTGAGTTAGTTAACAACATTTCTTCAAGGAAGAACACTAAATTTTTTAAGAGCCATCCTAAGATTCACATTGAGAATAATGGGAACTCTTGATTTCTACTTGCATGACATACATAACTGATATATGATTTTTGAGCCAAAGAACACACAACCCGTGAGTTTTTGAGCTTAACTGTATGGTTATATTCAACCATAAATTTTATTCCTGTGTGTTTTACACTTCTTTTCTATGCTTGTAATCTTTACTTTGTTTTAATCTATATGTCCAATATAGAATGTAGATACATACATGCATATGATTGAGGCCATCATTTGAATTTTTCCTCACTTATCCCAAATAAGCCTACCTCCTACATCACCTTTGTTAGCCCCCTTGAGCCTTTTAATCCCCTATTGTTCTATAACCACATCACTAGCCTTAAGCAGAAAAACAATTTAAAAATCCCAAGTTGAATCCTTGGTTAGCTTAAGATAGATATTGTGTAATCAACTAAGTGTGGGGAAACATGGGAACATGGGTTGATAGGAAAGGATTAAATTAGTAAAGTAATCAGAAATTTGGGAGCATGCTCATGTAAAACCCAAAATAAGTAAAATACCATGTGCATTGAAAATATTGTGTTTCAAAAAAAAATCCTTTTTAATTAATTAAATAAATAAGGGGACAAACTTACCCCAATAATGAGCTTAGTAGAGAAATCAATGCATATGAAAGTAAAATAAAAAAAAAATTTGGTACATGACTATGTGACACAAAGTGGGAAAAATTGGGCAGACCAGGATAATTTTAAATTTTTATAGAGTATGTATATGTTAGGTGAGATCTTAGACTAATTAAGGATTCAACTTATAGCTCACTTAGCCTTATATATATACCCTTACCTTTACCTTGGCCCCATTACAACCTTTAAAAGACCTCATGATGTTTGTATGTATACATTATATATTTGTTGATTGGTTAGATGAAGAACACAGTTTTAGAAAGCATGAATAGAAAAGAATAGAGTGATTAACCCCAAACACTGAGTGACTAGAGAGTAAACATAAAATCCAGTGAGGGTTCAATAGCTCATTTCCATATATCCATGTTTAATTGTTAATTGTCTTGCAAGATTGTGGAATATTTTAACCCAACTCAATTGTGAATGTGTTTCAATATGGTTTGGCCTTAATTGTACATATATGATTCCTTGAAAATATGAATCAAATTAACCACATGTAAGCTCTATATATATAGATGGATAGTAATTAGAATTGCATGATTCATTTAGGTAGTTTGCATTTAGAATAGATTGCATTGCATAAGATTCCACCATTCTACCTTCACTCCTTCTCTTGGATTTAGCATGAGGACATGCTATTGTTTAAGTGTGGGGAGGTTGATAAACCCCTATTTTATGATTCATCTTGTGCTCAAATTGAATGTTTTTATCAATTCTTCACCCACTTATTCATATGAATTGCATGGTTTTACTTTTCCTTCCTTATTATGTGATAAGTGTGAAAACATGTTTCCTATGCTTTAAAAGTATTAATTTTAATTATCCTTTATTACCATTCGATGCCATGATTTGTGTGTTAAGTATTTTCAGGTTTCATAGGACAGGAATGGCTTAGAGGACAGAAAGGAAACATACAAAAATGGAAGGAAAGCACAAAAATGGAGTTTTGAAGAAAAGGCAGCGACGCGTACGCATGGACGACGCGGACGCGTGCCTAGCGCAAAACACAAACGACACGGACGCGTGGACGATGCGGACGCGTGCCTTGAGCAGAACGCAATTGACGCGGACGCGTGACTGACGCATTCGCGTGACAAGGAAAACTCCCAAATGACGCGAACGCGTGACCCACGCGCACGCGTGACGGACGCCACTTGCAGGAATCTGCAGAAAATGCCCTCAGCGATTTCTGGGCCCCTTTTTGGCCCAGATCCAAGCCAGAAACATAGAATATAAGCCAGAGAATGGAGGAATCAAAAGGGAGAGATGACGAGAACAATCATCATACAACATTCATTATTCAATTTTAGGTTTTAGATGTAGCTTTTAAAGAGAGAGGATCTCTCCTCTCTCTTAGGTTTTAGGATTAGGATTCATTTTATTTTATGGTTATTACTTCAATACCAGGTTCAATATTTCTTTTACTTTATGTTTCTCTTCTACTTTTAATTACTCTAGTGCTTTTTGTCAATTATTTATGTCCCTAAATTGGCTTATGAACCTTTTCATGTTAAGATTTGAATATTCTATTTAATATAATTTGAGGTATTTCAGATTAATGATTTTTCTATTCTATTCATGATGCTTTCAATTTAATTTAGATTTATTTTCCCTTTTGGTTTTGGTTAAGTAATTGGTAACGCTTGAGTTATCAAACTCAGTAGTTGATTGGAAATTAGGATTGCGGATTGATTTGCATCTCTCCAAAGCTAGTCTTTCTATAGGAGTTGACTAGGACTGAGGAATCAAATTAATTAGTCCACTTGACGTTCCTTTATTTAGTAAGGGTTAACTAAGTGGGAGCAAAATCCAATTCTCATCACACCTGATAAGGATAACTAGGATAGGATTTTCAGTTCTCATACCTTGCTAAGAGATTTTCTAATTATTAATTTATTCTTCTTGCTATTTAAATTACTTGTTCCCTATTTCAAAAACCAAAAAATATACAATTTTCCATAACCAATAATAAATCATACTGCCCTGCAATTCCGTGAGAGACGACCCGAGGTTTGAATACTTCGATTATTTATTTTTATTGGGTTTACTTAAGTGACAAACAAGTTTTTGTACAAAAGGATTATTGCTTGGTTTAGAAACTATACTTGCAACGAGAATTTATTGTGAATTCTAAACCATCAATCATTCAAGTTCGTCAGCGTGCCTCCATTAAAATTGCACCTGGACTCGTATTTTGGGGGCTTTTTGGCCCATTTTTGAAGGCTTTGGAGCATATTTGAACGGGGAAGCAACCTTATATCATACCATACATTACCATACTTCATAGAATAGTTTTTAGGAGTAGTTTTAGGGTAGTTAGCTTAGGTTTTCTCTTTAGTTCATTAGGGTTTTAATTAGGTTTTCAATGTAGAATTTTATAGTTCAAGTTTTGCTTTTGGATTTTGCTTTCCATTGTAAGTATTTTTTAATTCTCTCTTTTATTATACCACTTGTTCTACACTTTCTTATATTTTCATTTCTCTTGCCAATTTATATAGTTTTGTAATTTTGGAATTCTAGTTGTTGAATTTGATGTTTGATGCTTATTTTATGTTTGTTTGAGTTGCTTTTATTGATTTTGAGCATTTATGGTTCATAGCTTTCATTAATTTCCCAATTTTACCATGTTTTATGATTATGCCCTCTATGTGTTTGATGAAATGCCAATTTTGATTATGGGGTAATTTCCACCCGTTGGCTTGGAAGAAATGAGTGTATGGATTACTAGAGCCATAATGTCCAACATTTAGTGATAATTCTTGGGTTGTTAATTGTTCTTGTTCCCACTAACGCTAATTTGTTGCTAAGTTAATTGGCAAGCAAGCTAGGATTTGTGGGTTGAAAACACTTATGCTCATTTAACTTACTCTCCGATGTGAGGATTGACTTAGTGAGATTAATCCATCATAATTATCATAGTTGTGGTTATGGCAAGGAAGGAATTCCATAACTCATCCCAAGTCAAAGTTTCATTTATGTTTTAAACCCATTTTCCATCACTTTATAGCATTACTTATCTATATTACATGCATAGTTCTTTCATTCCTTTATTACTTTATTAATTACAATTTTGAACCGTTCTTTTATCTCTTTATTTTGTTTGCTTTCAACCATTGAAACCCCCTTTGATTCTCACAACCAAACTTGTGCGCACTCATCGGCATTAGTTCCTAGGGAGAATGACCCGGGAGTCTAAATACTCTCGGTTAATTTGATTTGAATTGTGACATCTTTAGGATTATAATTTGATTGATGATCGATGGTTAGGTTTGGACTATACTTGCAACGTCAATCCCATTCTTAGTGTGAAAAGTCCAAACCCATGCTCTTGGTCGTTGTCAAATTTTGGCGCCATTGCAGGGGAAGCTAGCGTCATGAGTGTTATAATTTTGGTTGTTGTTAATATGTGAATATTGTGAATAGATGCTTTTTGGTTGTTTGCTTGTTTTTGTTGGTAATTAGGATTTTGTTTCTTTTGTTACTTGATGTCTTTAGTTTTTATTCTCTATTTCCTCTATGAGTTATCACCCTCTTGATTTGGAGTTTGGTTGTTATCATTTTGTAGGGCTTGATAACTTCAATTTTGGATTGCATCATGGGATTGGAGTATCTATTTTGGAAGGAGTAACCTCCTCCATACTACAATGAACCATACATTCCCCAATATGCATTGCCAAACCAAGGATATGGTGGATTTCATCTTGATTATACACCTCCACCACCATATACCTATGACCCAAACCATCAATACAATCCTCAATCACCACATTTTCAAACACCACATCACCACCACCATACACCTTCTCACATGACACCTCATGATACTTACCAACATGAGTCACCTCCCATACATACAAACTTTTTCCCAATTTGTGAACCTTATTCTTCACCCCGATATGAAGCTTTCCCACCCTTGGCCCAAGACCATCAAGACCTTCAAGCTTTTCTCCAAGAGCAAGAGGGATTCCGAAGGACATAAGGGCAATTCGTGGCAACCATAGCCGAAGCGGTGAACCGCTTGGTTCTACTTCGCTCATCCAATCAAGGCACTCCTCTTGAAGAATGTGAAGAATCTACTAAAGCTTGTGGTAAAGAAGAGAGCATGGAGCCACAAGGGAAAGAAGAAGGGTTAGAACTTGAAGTGCAACAAGAGAAAGAAAGTGAAGTATTTTAACCAGAGGGGAGAAAAGAGGAGTTGAGGGAGATTGATCAAGATGAGGATTCCATCATTCATGATTTTTTGTCCTCCTTGGTCAATCCCCTTAATTATCCTAATGAGTCTCTTCCCATTGAGTTTGAGAGAGACATAGAGGTAGACTTCTCACAACCTCCTTGTTATGACTTGAGTGATGGGGAAGAGGAAGTTGGTGAGGAAGTAATTCCGGTCCAAGAATATATTGAGTGGGTGGCAATTTCACCTATGAGCTTCATTGGCCTCCATCAATATGCTATCTTGGAAACGGATTACCAACTCAAGGTCCTTCTTGGGTTGGTGCATGGTGGAGGAAAGGATGTTGGTTGCCAAGTGAATCCAAGGTTCTTCAAGAAAGCCAATTCAAGCTTTGGGACTCAAGCATGGTGTGAAGCACAATTGAGTAGTTTCCAAAGAGTGTTGGGGTACTACAAGGGTCAATTGAGAGCTTGTCCATCCGGCTTGGAGCATAAAGATCAACAAGAAGGAGAATGGGAAACTAGAGTATGGGATCCCGGAGGACCTATGAAGTGCAAGCTTGGATGGAGGTTCAAGGAGGAGTGGAAACACAAGCCACCCTAGCAAGAGTCCCCTCAAAAAGTCCAACTTAAGGACTATAAACCAAAGTGCTAGGTGGGAGATACCCCACCATGGTAACATCTTTCTTACTCTTTCTCTTTGCTTATAGTCCTAGTTTCTTGCATGTTTACTTATCTTAGTTAGCTTAGGATTAGTTTAAATTTGAGTTTAGATAGCTTGAATTGCAAATGGATCATGATTTTGTGATGTTTTGAATGTTTTGGGGTTGAAATGTTGATTGAGCTGAGGCATAGCACCTTATAAATGAAAGAAATTTTTTTTGCAAAATAGGGCATCTGTGCGTACGCACGCTGCTGTGCGTGCGCACACAACTATGAGTTTCGCGACCTGTGCTTTGTGCGCCCGCACACTCTTTGTATTGCCCTCTATTCGTAGCGCCAGCACGGTCTGTGCGTGGGCGCTCCCTTGTTTTCTTTGGTCTGTGCGTGCGCACCACCATGTGCGTATGCACGCATGTTCTTTATCGCGCCCACTGTGCAGCCGCACAGGCTTGTGCGTCCGCACGCCAACTTGCAACCACTCTGGTGGGAGCGTTGGCACAGCCTGTGCGCCTGCACCTCATAGCCCTTTTTGCTCTTGTGCGTGCGCACAGACTTGTGTGCGCATGCACACATGATCCATCCCTTGCAAAAAAAAAAGGTGTTCTGTGCACCCGCACAGGCTTGTGCGTGCGCACACTTCTATTTTCGCCTTCTGTTCGGAGCACTCGCACGCCTTGTGTGAGTGCACGCACCCCTTGTTTTACCTTTTTGTGCGTACGCACACGTACCCGTGCGTGCGCACAGGTGCTGTTTTAGGATACATTCCTATTCCAATTTAAATAAGCCCTAATGCACTTCCCGCCCACTCCATCCTTCTCTTCTCTTTCTTTTACCTTATTTTCTACTTGTTTTACTTCGTTTTCATTGTATCTCATTTTTGTTTTAGTAATTATATTCGTTTTGCTTTAAGTTGTTTGTTAGGTTAATAAATTGCAAGTGTTTGATTATTGTTTGATAGGGTTGCTTGTTGATTGAATTTCATCGATGCACTTGTACTTTACCTTCAATTACTATCACCTAATTGGATTTGCACATTTACATTTTATTACATATTAGGTGAAAATTTTATGAGCGCACATGGAATTTAGTGAATTGAATTGAGTTGCTTGTTCATCATAGATTTTTAAATTAATATAATCACATCACAAGGTCCTTGTTTTTTGTTAATGCTTTGCATTTGTTTGAGTTGACCTAACTTGATTCTATCAAGTTTGTCACCTTTTTGTAACAAACACCTTAACCATGTGATTATTTGATTATTCCTAAGGATGAATAAGTAATTTCCTCTTAATCATTACATTGGTTATTGTTTGTTGTGCTATTTTATATCAATTTTGCTCTTTCACTTGCACACCTTCAATATCCAATATTTCTTAAATTCAATTCACTCTTGTTGTAATTGCCTAAGCTTGCTTATCTTTCATTGATGTTCATTTATTGCTTGCATCCTAGGCCATTTAATTGAGGAACTCATTCTTACTTTTTGATTGTGTGGATGCTATTTTAACCGGCCGTTGTGTGTATTCTAACTGCGTGCACACTTGAAATAGATGCCTATTTACTCTCTCCTTTATCTTTTTGTGCCACTTCCCTATGACTCTTAAGTATACTTTATTCCTTCTTTTTTTTGGATGAGACACAAGGCACGGAGCCAGGAGAGGAGGAGGACACCGTGGACGAAGATACCGAGAATGCATTGGACTCAGTGGTTTCCACACAACCCAAGCTCCCCGCATCCACCAGCTGAAGGTGGAGAAACTTAGAGACAATCTCCCCGGATTATGTTCGTGCACGGAGGACCGTGCATCGCTTAAGTGTGGGGGAGGGTTCGTCATTTCGGGGCGTAAATTTTCTTTTCCAAACACTTTGCACTTTATTTTTGTTTTCTTTTATCTTGTTACTTTTAGATATTTGTTAGTATATTTTTTTTACTATTACATCCTTACTCTAGTTAATATATATATGTTTTTGAGCTTTAATGAGTGGTTACACACTCTAACCACTAATTTTGTTTATAGTGTGATTTTTCTCCTTCTATGATTGTGATCTTGGTTTTGCTTGATTCTTTATTTCCGATGTTTGATGTCTTGAATGCATTTAGCATGATTGAGGCCATCTTTAAATGAAATTCACTCGCCCATATAGCCTTACCCTTGCATCTACCCTTGTTAACCCCTTTTGAGCTTTTAAATCCCCTTTGTTCTAATTGTTAGCACATCACAACCCTAAGCGGAAAACCATGAATAACCTTGAATTACATCTTTGGTTAGCTTAGGTTAAGGTGTGTGTTTCATTTAAGTGTGGGGGAAGTTTTGGGAAACATGGGTAGAGAAAAATTTTATTTTGGGTACTTATTGAAAAATTTGAAAAATGGGTACACATTCATGTTTTAATTTGCTTTAACCGTATGCATTTGTCATAGAAAAAGAAAAAAAGAAATAGAAAAGAAAAAAATGAAAAAATAATAAGAAGGGACAAAGGTTGCCCCAAAGAAAAGAAAAAAAATGAATAAGAAATGCATATGTGTTTTGAATAGAACTAAGGCATGAATGTGTGTGTGAAAGAAGTAATGGGTGGCTAGAATGCATTTTTGTGATTTGATTGATATAGGTTGAGTTGGATACTTAAAAATAAACTAATCAAAGATTCAATCTTTTAGTCCACTTAGCCATATATTCATCTTACCCTTACCCCAACCCCATTACAACCTTCTAAAGACCTCATGATACTTACATACATGCATCAAATACTTGTTGATTGTTAGATGAAAAGCAATTCCTTGAAAGCATGATTAAAGGAGACTTGAGTGATTAAACCCTAAACACCGAGTGATTAGAGTGCATACACACCTAGTGAGGGTTCGACCACTCAATTCTATGATTCCATACCTTCTTATCATGCATTCTTGCAAGTTGCTTCTTTTTGATGAGTTAAATCAATTTTTTAGATTTTGATTGTATTGAACTACTTCTTTGCTTAGCCCTATATGTCTATATACTTGCTTGGAAATTTGATTATTTATTTTCACCAATTCAATAGGATACTATAGTATATATAGGTATATATAGTATATACATACTTGCATGCATATAGACAGTTGCATTCAATAAGTTGTTTCCCTTTGATCATTCTCCTTGTTTGGTTTAGCATGAGGACATGCTATTGTTTAACTGTGGGCGAATTGATGAATCTATATTTGACGATATATTTTAGCTTGAATTGGATGGATTTCATCATATAAACTCACACTTATTCACTAAAATAGCATACTTTTGTGTTTGATCCCTAAATTGAACCTAAATGTGAAAACATGCATTTTTGTGCTTAAATTGAGCAATTTAATCTCACTTTTATTCCATTCGATGCCGTGATATATTTGTTGAGTGATTTCAGGTCCTAGAGGCAAGAATGAGTTGGTAGAAGTGGAAGAAAGCATGCAAAAAGGGAGAAAATATGAGGAAAACAAAGGAGAAAAGTATTTCAGCCTGTGCCCACGCACAGGGGTCAAAATCAGGACTTGTGCCCACGAGCATATTTGAAGGGAGAAGCAATCATATACCATACCATACATTACCATACTTCATAGAATAGTTTTTAGGAGTAGTTTTAGGGTAGTTAGCTTAGGTTTTCTCTCTAGTTCATTAGGGTTTTAATTAGGTTTTCAATGTAGAATTTTATAGTTCAAGTTTTGCTTTTGGATTTTGCTTTCTATTGTAAGTATTTCTTTAATTCTCTCTTTTATTATACCACTTGTTCTACACTTTCTCATATTTTTATTTCTCTTGCCAATTTATATAGTTTTGCAATTTTGGAATTCTAGTTGTTGAATTTGATGTTTGATGCTTATTTTATGTTTGTTTGAGTTGCTTTTATTGATTTTGAGCATTTATGGTTCATAGCTTTCATTAATTTTCCAATTTTGTCATGTTTTATGATTATACCCTCTATGTGTTTGATGAAATGCCAATTTTGATTATGGGGTAATTTTCATCCCTTGGCTTGGGGGAAATGAGTGTATGGATTACTAGAGCCCTAATGTCCAACATTTAGTGATAATTCTTGGTTTATTAATTGTTCTTGTTCCCACTAATGCTAATTTGTTGCTAAGTTAATTGGCAAGCAAGCTAGGATTTGTGGGTTAAAAATACTTATGCTCATTTAACTTACTCTTCGATGTGAGGGTTGACTTAGTGAGATTAATCCATCATAATTATCATAGTTGTGATTATGGCAAGGAATGGATTCCATAACTCATCCCAAGTCAAGGTTTTATTTATGTTTTAAACCCATTTTCATCACTTTATAGTATTACTTGTCCGTATTACATGCATAGTTCTTTCATTCCTTTATTACTTTATTAATTGCAATTTTGAACCGTTCTTTTATCTCTTTATTTTGTTTGCTTTCAACCATTGAAACCCCCTTTGATTCTCACAACCAAAATTGTGCGCACTCATCGGCATTAGTTCCTAGGGAGAATGACCGGGGAGTCTAAATACTTTCGGTTAATTTGATTTGAATTCTGACATCTTTAGGATTATAATTTGATTGATGATCGATGGTTGGGTTTGGACTATACTTGCAACGTCAATCCCATTCTTAGTGTGAAAAATCCAAACCCATGCTCTTGGTTGTTGTCAGACCCCTATCATGTAGAGGATTCTGATTCCATCACCCAGCCCCAACCACCACCATCATCAAAACAAAATGCTGAACACAATTAAGGTCTATCTCAACATGAAGTAAGAGATGTTCCTAAGAAGCAGAACAGGAAGAGCACTAGCAAACTTGAACCTATTAGACAAACCTTCATTCTTCAGAACCCAGATTCTAACAAGGCTCTAAATATTTTTCTGTCAGTTGATGAGGCTAAAGAATATTTAGACGCCAAACCAAGATTACATTGTTATGAGTCTAAGGAGCAGCTTCATAGCTGTGTAGATTCAGATGAAGAACAACCAGAAGTCTTTTCACAAGGAATTTACTAATATTTTTTAGTGTTTCCTTGGTTACTAGTAAGTTAGAAATTAGAACAATAATTTATATTTTTCTTCTAATTAAGTAGTTGTGAAAATTATCGTACAAAAATTATCGTACAAGGTCAAAAATTATAGACTAATCAAATCTTCAAATCAAAGATAGATAGGTTCAAATACACATGTATGCGTTTATACCAAGATTAATGAAAACATGATTAATTGATGAATGGAATAAATAAAAGACTTTACTAGCTATTAAAATTTATTATTTATATTATTATCTATGATGAATATCCACTACTCCTATTTTGTGCAGCATATTATTTATTATATCATTGATAATTTCATGCTTCAATTTTTCTACTTCACAGTTAATTGAGCTGTTGTTAATGTCACTGTACACAAATTTCAGTCAGTTTGGCAATTGTCATGGAAACGATAGATTTAGATACAATAAAAATATATGTTTATTTTTTTTATAGATTATACATCGACAATAGAAATTCACATGTAGTTATTTTTCCATAAAGTAATGCTGCTACATCTGTTGGACAAGTTAGATTTGAAGTAGGTATGGAGTTTAAATCTTTAGAGCAGTTTAAGAAGGCGGTAAGAAAGTTTAATATCAATTTAGGGAGAAGTATTTTTTCCCAATGGTGGATAGTACAAAAATGAAGGTGTTATGTTGTATTTTTTTGGAATCTATATTTATGTAATTTACCTGAATACTTTACTGATAAGGATCAGTTATGTTCATTATTTTTAATTTGGATTATCATGTCATTTTTGTATGCTACATACACTATTTAAACTGTTATTGATGTAGCTTTTTTGAACCTTATGAATGCTTATAAATGCTTATGATTATGCAGATTTTCTAATACATATTATATTTTGATATTGATATTATGATTAACTAATTTCTCAACTCAGAATGCTTAATCAATGTTCGAAAAGAATAACAATTATTAAAAATAGTGGTAGAATAAAAATGCAATAAATAGCAAATATTTTATTCCATACAAACATGAATTACAATGTTTTTCATTGGTAGAAAATGACCCTGTACCAAAATCATTTCTAAACCTATGCATAAACTTTGGACATAAACTACCCAATCACTTGTATATGACCATTACAAACAAGAAAAGCGTAAACTGCAGAAACAATCCTAAAGACATGGACACAAGTTATACTCTCATAGCTTTGATTTCATCTTCAATCTTCTTCTCAACCTTTATGGGCATGTTAACATTCCTCTCACTGTGGTCTATTGGAGCAATTATCACATCCTGATTAGTAATGCCGCATTCATGCTCATTGAGTCTTCTAATCAAACACCTTGCCAAACTTTGCCATCCCCCATCAATTTCATCAACCCAAACAAAATAATTGCAATCTCGACTCTACATAAGCCAAAAAATCAAAATATCAGAGATGAAGAGAAACCCTATACTTGTCTAACTATCATAAATAATGTTCCATACCTTCGAAAAGGGGGCAACGAATAAACCATCTTCCAGGATTAGTAATCGTCAAAGATTTCAACAAGATAACATACTCACCACAGTGACATCTTCCATCCAGAGTTTTCTTCTTCATCTTCGAATGCGAAGCTCTTGAAAATCTGCTTCCTTCACTTATAGTTACTTCTCTCCTTGACATTGCTCAAATTCTATGAGAATAAATTAATTCAGCGTTCTCCTTTACTGTGGAGTAGCTCGAAACGATGGATGATTGTGTTCGGATATGATTTCACCCTGCGAAGATTGGGTTCCAACTAAGAAGAACGAAGAATTAGGGTTCAAATTGACCCTAAATGGTACTAAATACACGTAGGCCTAGCAACATGTGTCGCGTCATCGTCAAAGAAAACTGTCCATATATGCCACTCTATTAAGGCTACATCAGACTTGGCTATTTTTGACAAACAGACCTAATCAATTGTGGACATATGAGGAGTTATGATATTCTATGGTTACTTTTGGTGGTTTAGTCTATAATAAATATATGTTTTATCCTAAACGTTTATTAATTTTAATTTTACCTTCAACGTCTAAGTATATTTCAATGATGTTTGTAGAGTTAACATTATATGATATGGTAATTTTAGGTAAATAGCGCAGCTTGAGAATGTTACGTTTTAGTAACATGTTAGTTTGGTATTGTCACATTATCATCTTTATTAAGAATATTATTTTCAATGAGTCGGAATATAATTGAAAAAGATTTAAAATATTTTAGACAAAATGTTAATAATAATAATAATAATAATAATAATAATAATAATAATAATAATAATAATAATAATAATAATTTAAAATATTTTAAAAATTCTAGGGACACAATTATACTTAATTTATTATTATTATCAAAACTAACTTTTAATGAAATTTTCATTTAAATTTATAGAATATTTTAATTTAGTGACACATTTTCATGTGTTCTTTTTGAACTTTTAATTTAATAATGTGAAAATATTATCCTCATGAAGCTATTACCATACTTAAAATGTATAAAAGCAAATAAAATTCCAAATATGCCTCAGCATCTTTGAAAATGGGATATTGCATCTTTTTTTACTGGGGATTTATCCTAGGTTTGACCTTGTAAAGAAAATATTAGAAAATACAAAGAAAAAGCTTCATTCTTCTATTTGAATGGAAACAAATAATGAGAGAATCCAAACAAATTAAAAATATATGTCCTTTTTTCACACATTCAACATCCTTATTCCTTAATCCTTAGTCTTAACGTATCATTTTCTTATTATTTATTTTTACTTATTATTTTTAAAATAAAATAAAACTAGTCAAAATTCAAACTAAGTACTAGCTTATACTAGGAAGTAGGGGTGTTCGCGATACATTTTAGTTCATTTTTTAAGAGAAAAGTCATCCGATCCAATTGTTTAATTAAATTACGGTTCAGTTTGGTTCGGTTTTTTAATCAAAACTATCCAAATCAAACCGAATCAATTGAAATCGGTTTAGTTTGGTTCGATTTGTTCAGTTTTTTCAATTAATTCAAAGAAAAACCTGTGGTAGTGTGGTACCATTTTACAAAGTCATAACGTTAAAATCATAGAACACAAATACGCAATAACTAACAAAAGTCTTGATCCAATAAAATTCCACGACAAGAAATTAAAATACGACAATTAAACAAATTTAAAAGTTCAATAGTCAACACAATAAAAATAAATTTTCAGTACCATTGAGACCCTCCTCCTCGCCAGTATTGAATAAAGAATATAACACCTCTCTTCAATCCAGGAGCCCACTGAAAAATTCTACGAGCAAGTTCCAGCATGACACCTGGTACGGCTGTTACAAATCCAATGTCATAATTCGGCATTATATACAATAACTCGGCATTATGCACTATAACTCGGCACTTTACGTTATAACTCGGCGTTATACGTTACAATCAGACTCAACGGACTACATCCTGGAATAAAAACGTCCGACCAGACATTATCACTTATTAAAATCTATTAATTGCTCTTCAATTCAGATGATCAATAGAAACGTAACCGACCTATTTTATCTCACCTATAAAGGTATGATATTTTATCTTCAAAGGATACATTGAATTCTCAATACTGACTTAAGCTTCGGAGTGCCTTTGCAGGTACACTCCCCCCTGTTTCTTGCTCAAAGCTCTACGCGATTGGACATCCTCTTGGAGTAAAGCTCGGATTACCACAAAGCTCAAAGGTCGGCACCGAAGATAACAACTCTACGTCGATTCCCAGAGACCGAGCTCTCCCTCAAGGTATCCATACAAGAACAATTGGCGCCCACAGTGGGGCCTCGAAATAAACACCCTTTCTTTCTATAGTCCCCATTTCCTTCCAATGGTTTCAAACTTACCTGCACCTTTGTAAACAAAGTTCATATAGTAAATCATTAAGGCCCGAAAAAGGCCGATCTATATCTGTTTTTTCGATCATTATATTTTCAAATCATCTCTGGTATATTTATTTGCCAATCTATATCTGTTTTTCTGATCATTATCTGTCATCTCTCTATTTTTCAAATCATCTCTAGTATAATTATTTGCCGATCTATATCTGCTTTTCCGATCAATATCTGTCATCTTTATTTTTCAATTCATCTATGGTATATCTATTTGCCGATCTATATCTGTTTTTCCGATCATTATCTGTCATCTCTCTATTTTTCAAATCATCTCTAGTATAATTATTTGCCGATCTATATCTATTTTTCCGATCATTATCTGTCATCTCTCTATTTTTCAAATCATCCCTAGTATAATTATTTCCCGATCTATATCTATTTTTCCGATCATTATTTGTCATCTCTTTATTTTTCAAATAATCTCAAGTATAATTATTTGTCGATCTATATCTATTTTTTCGATCAATATCTGTCATCTCTATTTTTTCAATTCATCTGGTATATTTATTTGCCGATCTATATCTGCTTTTCTGATCAATATCTGTCATCTTTATTTTTCAATTCATCTATGGTATATCTATTTGCCGATCTATATCTGTTTTTCCGATCATTATCTGTCATCTTTGTATTTTTCAAATCATCTCTCGTATAATTATTTACCGATCTATATATATTTTTCTGATCAATATCTGTCATCTCTATTTTTTAATTTATATCAGTCATCTCTATTTGCCGATCTATATCTATTGTCCGATTTATATCAATCATCTCTAACTGCCGATTTATATAAAAAATCTCTATTCGCCGATCTATAACAGTCATCTCTATTATCCTATTTATATCAGTCATCTCTATTTTCTGATTTATATCAATCATCTCTATATTTTGATTTATATCTGTTATCCCTATTTGCCAATTTATATCTGTTATATCTATTGTCTGATTTATATCAATCATCTCTAACTGCCGATTTATATAAAAATTCTCTATTCGCCGATCTATAATAGTCATCTCTATTATCCGATTTATATCAGTCATCTCTATTTTCCGGTTTATATCAATCATCTCTATATTCCGATTTATATCTGTTATCCCTATTTGCCAATCTATATTTGTTATATCTATTTGCCGATCTATATCTGTTTTTCTGATCTTATATCTGTCATATCTATTTTTCAACTTATATCTGTTATCTCTATTTTTCTGATCTATATCTGTCATCTCTATTTTTCAATTTATATCTGATATATCTATTTGTCGATCTATATCTGTTATCTCTATTTTTCTGATCTATATGTCATCTCTATTTTTCGATTTATATTTGTTATCCCTATTTGCCGATCTATATATGTTATCTAATTTTCTGATTTATATCTGTCATCTCTACTTTCTGATTTATATCAGTTATCTATTTGCCGATCTTTATCAGTTATCTCTATTTTTCGATCTTTATTAGTTATCTCTATTTGCCAAATTATATCTGATATCTCTATTTGCCGATCTATATCTGATTTTTCGATCTACATCTGTTATATCTATTTGCCGATCTATATCTGTAATCTCTATTTGCAGATTTATATCTGTTATCTCTATTTGTCGATCATGTTATCTCTATTTGCCGATCTATATCTGTCATCTTTATTTTCCGACCTATATCTGTTATCTCTATTCGCTGACCTATATCTGTTTTTCTATTTTCAAATCTATATCTATTATCTCAGTTTTCAGATTTATATCAATCATTATCCGAGTTATATCAATCATTATCAGTCATTGTCAAATCTATATCAACTATCATCAGATCTATATCAACGATCTTCAATCAATTATCCATTCGCGATAATTCTTCAATTCAAAGTCGCATCATTTACACATGCACAATTAAACACAATCTTTAATCAATTATCCATTCGCGATAATTCTTCCATTCATAGTCGCATCGTTTACACATGCGCAATCAAACTCAATCTTCAATTCCAAACTATGACTATCAATAGTCAACAAACTCAATCACATATCATACAAGTACAAACACTGATCCATTCGCGACAACTCTTCAATTCAAAGTTGCATCGTTTACACATGCGCAATCAAACTCAATCAAATCACCAAACAACGGTGAACTAACACAATATTCTCGTCCAACCAATTCACTTTTATCAAAACATCTCAGCAACTATTCAAATTAACTATTCAGTTCCACAAAAAAACCTAACTGTTGCATCTATTAAATCAACGGTTCAAAATTACATTGGAAAAATCAAAGGCACAATCAATGACAAGACTACTACACTTTCCAATACACGTTAATTTCAAATCACGTCTGAAATTCAAATTATTCATTATTTTAATAAAGTAAGTTGATCTGGGGCTCCATACCTATAACTCAAATCGCCGAGTTATAACTAAAAAAGCTCAACCTGCTTTATCAAAATATAGTCAGGCTAAGCTTGGGGGCTATGATACAGCCGTTACAAATCCGATGTCATAATTCGGCATTATATACAATAACTCGGCATTATGCACTATAACTCGGCACTTTACGTTATAACTCGGCGTTATACGTTACAATCAGACTCAACGGACTACATCCTGGAATAAAAACGTCCGACCAGACATTATCACTTATTAAAACCTATTAATTGCTCTTCAATTCAGATGATCAATAGAAACGTAATCGACCTATTTTATCTCACCTATAAAGGTACGATATTTTATCTTCAAAAGGATACATTGAATTCTCAATACTGACTTAAGCTTCGGAGTGCCTTTGCAGGTACATTCCCCCCTGTTTCTTGCTCAAAGCTCTACGCGATTGGACATCCTCTTGGAGTAAAGCTCGGATTACCACAAAGCTCAAAGGTCGGCACCAAAGATAACAACTCGGCGTCGATTCCCAGAGACCGAGCTTTCCCTCCAGGTATCCATACAAGAACAACACCTACACATGAACTACAATCTCCAACCCCCTTTCGTATATATTTAGTAGCAAATGATAAGATTGGAAAAAATATTAAATACCTCAATGTCATATACTCAAAGCTAACCCTTCACAAGTTTTTGTAGAATTTCAAAAACAAAGAACCAAGTAAAACAATGAATGATAGTTGAATAATATTCTGATAAAGTGATCTTCCTATAAAAGTACTAGTATTTTATCATTAATCTTCCAATTGTCCTACTCCTCCTGTACATTGGTTTAAATTATTATGATAGCAAAAAGTGATATCTTAATGTTTCACAGTTATAGATAAAAAAATTACATGTTCCACTATTTAAAGTGACTAATGTGTTAACAATTTAGCAAAACACAAATGCATATAAGAAAATGAATTTCTTATTTATTAAAAGACCATGTATATATATAGATATACCCAGGCACAACAAGGTAATTTGTGGCACCAAATGAATTCCTTATGGCAACTACATCAGCACACAAATCTCAAATCCAGCATTTAATTATATATAAAATGTCGTTAAATATACCTTTTCTAACAATCAGAATCTAGAATCCTAACAATAAAAAACATACCTTCTCTAACAATCAGAACTTAGAACTCTAATAATAAAAAATAATACACATTCAGAAGCTAAAACCCCCAAATATAACAAACTGCATAAACAAATACAACAATCAATAGCAATCATCAATTTCAAAAATACACTGAACATAAAACAAAATTATTCAAACAGAAGTAGAAATTCAAACAAAATAAAATTATTAACAATTTCAAAAAAAAAAAACAACAAATAAATGAACAATCAACAACAATCAACAACAAATACAAAATACATACAACAGAAATTATTAAAATTAAAACTTGACTTGGAGGCTCCATATCTGGTGTTCGGTGCTGGGAGGGGCTGGGAAGCGCTGCTGGGAGGGGCTGGTTCGGTGGGGCTTGGAGGCGCTGGTTTGGCGGGGCTGGGAGGGGTTGGGAGGCGCTTGTTCGGTGGGTCTGGGAGGGGCTAGGAGGCACTGTTGGGAGGGGCTGGGAGGAGTTAGGGTAATAGGATTTCTTTGAGGCTTTGGCTGTACTATGTTATCTGAATGGGGGAGGGGTAATGGCCTAATAGGGTTGGGTTATCTAATGGTTTTAGGGTTTTTAGTTGACCAGTTTGGTTTGGTTCAGTTAGGGTTTTTAGGGATAAAATCGGAAACCGAACCGAACCATAGAAAAAACAGTAAAAAATAATTTTTTTGATTTTCAATTTGTTCGGTTCTTGATTTTTCGGTTCGGTTGGTCAGTTTTGTTCGATACGGATCGGTTTTGAACACTCCTACTAGAAAGTAGGCACAATGTTTTTGAGGAATGTCAAAAACGGCTTAAACAAGACTCAGGAGGTCAAATTAAATGGACATTTAAAAGATAAAAGAAAAAAAAAAAGGCAAATTTTAACATTGTAGATATCAACTTTTTTAATTTTTTTGGGGTGTAAGCCTGTAAGTATAAACTAGTTTATATAATATATAGTTTTACTTTTTACAAGAATTTATGTAAACTAATATTTTTGGGGTGTGACTAAAAAAATGTTTTATTTACTGAACTAAATAATTATAAAAAAATTACGAAAATACATCCTTCAATCTTATCTTGTTTATAAGACTAGTGTGCATGACACATGTATATCTCGTTTACAGTGTAAACAATATACGTGCAATCTTATCTCGTTTACATTGTAAACGAGATATGTGTTAAGTTAAAGTGCTTACAGTGTAAACGAGATACATTAAAACAAATTTTCAACTACTATAAAATGATGTGTAACCCTTGGTATTTTCCACATACATTTCATATCTTCTTCTCTTCTATTTTTCTTCCAAAAAATAGTGTAACCTAATTGTCGTATGAGAAACAGCGACAATGGAGTGATATTTGAGTGTGAGAATCCGTTACTATTGCGCACTCGATGCATAAGTTTGTTGTCCAAGTTAAAGAGTTTGATATTGAGCAACTTTGGTGGTATAGGGAGAAGAGAGATCGGAATAGTGGGGTATAGGTTGCTAGCATCGTTGGGTAATGGAGTTTTTCGGTTTCGACTGTTTATGCTCCAAGGTGACGAGCATGTGCGACTAATGTTTGACATCCATGGGAGAATCATGGCGGAGTAAGTGATGGAGCTTTCTGCCGAGGTTGGTGATGTTGGTGGTCGTGGTTCTATATACTCGACCTTTATGCAGGATGACCCACCTCTCGCACCACCACCAATTCATGTTGCCAGTCCACTGGAAGAGGGTGAGGAAGACTCCGACGAAGAGTACATTACGGAGAGCAACGATAGTGATTCCTCTAAAGATGATGATGTTGAGGAGGAGTTTGTACCGGAGATGCTGATTGAGGTAGTGGTGTGCTATGTTTTGCCTCCCCCCACCTAATTTCGACGCTATCAAATGTATCAAGTCACTAGCATACATTGGATCTGGATGCCATGCATGAGAAATCTCCATTTCTTAAGACTGGAGAAGAAGATTACAATCTAGACGGTCGGGTAGAGTTTCGGGTCGGCCATAGATTCAAATGCAAAGATGCAGTAATGCAAGGTGCAAAGAACTACAGTATTCACAGAAGTGCTGAGTACCGAGTGGTCGAATCGGACCGGTTAAAGTACCATGTGCATTGCCGTCAAGCTGCATATGGATGTCCCTGGAGTCTCCGTGTTGCCCTTCGATAGAGCCTTGGATACTGGTGAGTTCAAGTTTAATTGTAGCGTACTTACTCATTTATGATTGCTATATATTGAGTAGTTTCCAACCATGAATGTTTTATTTCGTTAGGGAGGTCTGGAGGGTTGGTGGAGCGCATACTTGTTTAGCACCCACCATGTCCCAAGACCATTAATAATTGGACAGTAGCCTCATTTGCAAGGTCATCCTGCCGTTGATACAGTCCAACCCATCTGTTAGTATCCGTGTCCTACAAGGTGTAGTCCGGTAGAGCCATCACTTCAAACCCTCCTATAGAAAGGTCTGGATGGTGAAGCAAAATGCAATTGTACAAATATATGGGAACTGGGAGGAGTCATACAATAAGGTGTCGAAGCTGCTGCAGGCACTGCAGAGTTGTTGTCTCAGAACTATTTGTAAGATCAGGGCCATACCTTACTATGATAGGCACCTTCTGCCCGCGATTGTAGTAAGTTCGAAAAAGTCTTTTGGGCTTTCCCATCATATGTTGAGGCTTTCAAGCATTGCAAGCTGTTTGTTTCTGTCGATGGCACGCATTTATATGGCAGATACGGTGGTGTGTTGCTTATTGCAGTGGCACAAGACGGCAACAGTAATATCCTTCATATTGCTTTTGTAATTGTGGAGTCTGAGAGTATAAAATCATGGTCGTTCTTCCTGACAAATATAAGACGACATGTCACCCCACTAGAAGGCCTGATGATTATTTCTGATAGATCACAGGCGATCAAAGCTGCACTAAGGGCCGATGATAGTGGTTGGCAACCTCCTAGGGTGTTCCATACTTATTGTATTAGATACATAGCATCAAATTTCATGTCTTATTTTAAGTTGGCCGAGGGCAAGTGATACATTATAAATACAGCTTATAGTCCAAGCAAGGCTGGGTACGAGTGGTACATGGATGCGTTGAGAGGTTTGTCGCGAGAGAGGGCAGACTAGGCTAGTTGTTTCAACAAAGTGATATGGCTACAACACTACGACTGCGCTTGCCGGTTTGGTCCTATGACAACAAATATGTCGGAGTGCATCAATTCAGTTCTCAAGGGTACACACTATTTACCGATTTTTTCCATCGTGTGCATCACGTACGAGAGGTTGCAGTAGTTGTTCGTCAGGAAGCGTAGGGAGGCATAGTCACAACTAGCGGCTAGAAATTGCTTCTCCTAAAGGCTGATGGCAGCTATTGAGAAGAACAGATAAGGCATCCCGAAGATGCGTGTTACTCATTATGATAGACAGGCTTCTGTGTTTGTTGTGGAGGAGTTAAAGCCGTTTGAGGGTTGGTTGCAAGGTTCCTTCCGTGTTTGGCTAGCGGCAGGTACATGTGACTCTGGCCTCTTTTAGTCTCTCCACTACTCATGCCAACATGCACTTGCCGCCGCAAGCATTGAGTGGGCTCTGTATGTTCATCCGGTTTACAGGCAGGAGGCTGTGTCCAAGGTATACGAGATGGATTTTCCACCTATTCCCGTCGAGGCCCTATGGTTGGAGTGGTATGGGACTCTGCTTTGTGCTAACCCACTCATGCATATGAAGGCTACTGGGAGACCTGTGTCTACTAGGTTCCAGAATGACATGGATGAGGTCGAGCACCAGGAGAAGAGGTGTGGTCTATGCAAGCAAGTCGGTCATACTAGGAGGGATTATCCCAACCAACCCACGGATGATGCTTAGGGGTGATATTTGTTTACTGAGCTCGATGTTACCTAGTTGTTTTGTGTTATTCTAGTTGTATTAAATGCTTATCAGTGTGTTTTGTTTATGTAATATATATAATATCATGAATGGATTTGGAAATCATGAGCAAGGTTGTATGAATAAATTATACATCTTTTGCATCGCACCATTAAAAGTTATAACAATTTTTTTCATAATACCAAACACAAAAAAATCAAATAAAAGGACTATACATCAACAAAACATACAAGCATCAGTTATACAATACATCATTAACAGTCTAGTACATAAAGTTAATAACAAAATACTCTAGATAATAAATAATAAGACATCATCTGTGGTGAGGATCCTGGTAGTGGAGCCGATGCCCAGTACCACATGGTAGAGGCTGTGTTTGGCGCTAAGGTCGGCTGGGTCGATGGTCTGCATGAGGCGTGGGCTGCACAGAAGGATCCTGTGGTTGTTGTGGAGGTGGTGGTAGAGGTGGATATAGTAGCCTCCACAGTAAAGAACAGGGGCATACTGGTGCACATAAGGCTGAGGCTGAGGTAGTGGAGCTGAAGAAGGTGTCAGCTGAGGACGGGATGAGGCCAGCAACAGATTATAGTCTGTAAACCTCAGAAAATTAGCAAATAATTAATAAAAAATTAATTTTTAATAAAATAAATTAGAAATGTAAATTCTATAGTTTAATTGGATAGGGCTAATTAAAACAAGAATTTTGACACTGATTTCAAAGAATTTGGCCCAAGATTAGGCTGAACGGGCCGAACCGGACCCAAACCGGGCCCGTGGGCCCAACCAACTCCTTTAAGTTAATGAACATCAGCTCATTCTTCTTTTTCTTCAAAGAAGAACCTGTGGAGCATTCAAGGAAAGGGGGAAAAGGTTCCAAACCATTGGCATAGATTCAATCCTCCGTAACTTTCAATCCAGAGCTCCTATTGATGAGCTGTTTGCGGCCACACATTCGTCTCGAAGTCCTCTCTAATTCTATTTGAACAAAGTGGTAAGTTTCTCTCCAATTCATTCACAGTTCTGTGTGCCCCTTTTCTACACGAAATTTATTAAGTTTTGAGTGATTTTAATGATTTTGGTGGTTTAGGTGCCATCTAATATTGGATAATTATTAGATTATACTCCAATCATCAATGGCTAAGGTACCTAGTGCTAATTTAGTGAATTGTATAAATTAGATTGAAATTATGTTAGATTGAAGTTTGAATTGGTGAATTGGAGCTTTTGGAACAACATTGGTAGCTGGATTTTTGGAAGTGAAACTTGTAAGCTTGTATTGTGGGGTTGTCTCGGGTTATACGTGAAACTCAGCCAAAGTATGGTTTAGGTTTCTCGTATGTAATATGTAAGATTTTATGTAAACTTAGGCTAGATGACCATAGGATAGGTTGGAATGCATGAAATTGTTTAATGCTTAGTACTTTTGATGTTGATTAATATATAAATTGAATATTGGTTGGATGATTGTTGTTTATGATGATAGTAGGATGTTAGGTGATGAGCAGGGTGATGAATGATGGATTGATGATGCTTGATATATTGACAATGATGAATGTGAATAGATGATGGATTGTTGATGATTTGTTGGTATAATTGTGAAGTCTATATATGAAAATTATGGAAAATTGAGGTACGGTAGATTATAATAGGATCCGGAGGCTGTGTGGCTATGATATGGTATGTTGGTAGGTAGTTTGTAAGCATAAAATGTGAATTGAGTTTGATTTTTGATGAAAATTAAAGTTTGCAGTTTTTGTATAAAAATAATTTTTGGCCGAACTTCGGTAAGCCATAACTTGGCTTCTAGACTCCCAAATTATTTCAAACTTATTTCAAATGAAAATTGGGTCTGTGAAGTTTACGCCGTTCAAAGAACGGATGATAAATATTTTAAAACAAAAAAATTATGCACGTCGAAAATTCGAAGGGCGAAGTTGAAATTCTGCAGACTTAGCCATTTCTGGCCAAACTGCATTGTATGCGTATGCATACCCTTCATTCGCGAAGAGTTGATTCTGCCTCGCGTACATACATACGCGGACAAGACTATGTGTACGCGAAATGGGCCAAATGCACTCCCACGCATATGCGTGACATTTCAACAGTGCACTCCCACGCGTACGCGTGGCCCCTATTTCAACAAATCTGTTTTTTCTTTTTTTAATTTTAAACCTAATTGCAAACTTCTAAACCTCTATTTTCGTTCCTTTAGTCATAAATCATAGTGGTAAGCCTTGTAATTAGATGAAGCTAGGATTAGGTGGTAACTTGGAGGTGAAGTAAATTTGGAAAAGTGATGATTTAGGTATGAGAATATAGGTGGCATAAATATATGTATATATATCTTTTAAATTATGAAACTGTCTAAAGAAAAGAATGAATGTTGCATCTGGGTACTCTTTCTTGAAAGTGCGACCCCAGGAGATGGTGGAAGGTGAGGATCCCCTTCTTTGTTCCTCCTGGTATTGTAAAGTCGCCCCCAGCAAGATGGTGGGAGGTTAGGGTCCCCTCCTTTGTTCCTCCTGGGCATATGAGAACATGCCTCCTGGGAAGACGCAAGGGTTGTGGTTTCACCCCACTTGCTCCGGGTTATGATTAAATATGTATAAAAATGCAAACATATGAGGTATAAATTGATTTTACAGCTAAAATGAATGATTATGAGATGGTAATAAATGAATGTGAAATGATTATCTGAGATACGAGTTTCCCTAGGTAAAGTACCGTGGCTTGCCACCACGTGTTCCAGGTTGAGATTCGACACTCTGTTGACCCCACGTCGTAAGGGTGACCGGACACGTATAAATTCCCGGGAATGGTAACCCCCATTGAGTAAAGTTATATATGAATGTATTATTTATGAATGAAATGAGAAAAAGCTATGCATAGACTCATGGGGATGCGCGACAGGGGACAGTCTAAGGGTTTCGGACTTGTCGAGTTGGCTTGATAACTGACAGATGAGCCTCATAAGCTATAGGACAGGCATGTATCATACACATATTGCTTGAATTACTTGTTTGTGCATTAACTGGATATGCCTAAATGTACTTGCTACGTTAATTGTATAATTGTTATCTGCAGTACTTGCACTCTACTTGTGCTTGTCTTTATCTGCTTGTCTGTCTGTGAAATGTCATTGGAGATGGATGAACAAAGAGAAGGTGGAAATGTTTAGAGTTGAGATTAAGTTTAAGCTAGGTTTAGAATTCCCTAGATAACCACCCTACTTTATGGCTTCTGTTTTAGTTCTTTAAGGTTTATAATCTGAGTATCGGCATTCTAGGATTGCCCATGGCATTCCTAGGACCTTATATCTTATATGCGTGGCACCTTTACCATGCTGAGAACCTCCAGTTCTCATTCCATACTGTGTTGTTGTTTTTCAGATGCAGGTCAAGAGGCACCTTGTTAGGCTTCTGGAGCTTCTGCAGCGAAGTAGTTTCTTTTGGGGTTTCTTTTGATCTTTTGATATATGTATATATAGATTCTCCTCTAATATACTTGTTTATTTTGCTCCTCTTAGAGGATTATGGAGAACTAGGATTTTATATATGTATTTTGGATATCGGGTTATGTTTTTATAATGTTAATATTCTCCGGCCAGCCTTAGCTTCACAAGCTGAGTTAGAAGCTTGTTATTTTGTACCTTTGACCCTCTATTCCTACTTTCCGTTTAATTATACTCATGAACTTTAGTTTTTTTCTCATGCAAGTAATCACATTTCCTGAGCGTTGTGCTTTTATATTTTGCGATTTTGGCTTTACCTTTTCTTTAAGGCTCATCGTATATTATTTTTAGAAGTCGTAGCTCATCGCCACCTCTGTTTTACATCCTAGGTGTAAAGCTCTATGTGGTAGGGTGTTACATTATGGTATCAGAGCAGTTCGTTCCTGTAGAGCCTGAGGGACGGACTGACTATGCTTCTGGGCATACTCTGAGTGTCTATACATGCTAATTAGGATATCTAACTGATATATGTGGTATGAATGTTCATGAGCATGCATTTGGGACTTTGAATCACTAGACTTGCAATTTTGAGACCGATCACCTTGATATCACTTGTTTTGTATGAATAGGAACCAAATGACGTCTCGTGGACGCGGTCGTGGGCAAAATCGAGGTCAAGGACGGAGAGGTAATGAGATAACTATACTGGTAGACAGTTTAACCAATTTTGTGACCGTGATGATGAGTGCTGCTACTGCCATGGGTGCTGTTGCTGCTGCAACCAGTCGAGTAATGGATAGGATGAAAACACAAGCTAGAATTGGCAACGATGGTGGCAATGAAAATGAAAGCAGAAATGCTGTTTCGAAGGCTGCGGTACCAGTGAAAATAGTGAGTCATTCTGAATTAGTTAATATGGGACCAGCAGCGGGAGAAAGCTTAAGAAGGACCGAGGTGGTAGGGAGTGATCGTCGGGAACCTTTCATAAAGAAAAAGGGAAAGAAGACGAAAATGACATTAGGAGCCAAAGTTTCAAGAAGGGTCGTTTTGTCACTTCACGTCCTTAACGCTGGAGCAATGACCAAACGAACGACAACCGTCTGGATCCGAATTTAGAAGGGAAAATAGTACTCAACCGGAAGACTTAAGGTGCCCAAGATGTAAGAAGTACCATCCAAACAGTCCATGCAGGGCCGGGCTAGGTGTATGTTACAAGTGTTGGAAACCAGGGCATATAGCTCGGGATTTTCCACACAGAAAAGGTCGGGATGTAGCTGAATCTGATTCTCAGACCCGAGGTAATTGCAAATAGTAGTTAAATCTTTAACTATCTTACATACTATTAATATGTGATATTCATTCGTGACGCATGACATGTTTTGATAATCATGAAGTCCTAGTCGAAGACTATTAGTTATTGAGACGAAGTGATATTTAGTTAACTTAGAGGAGTGGCTAAATTCTTGAAGGATAAGAAATCAGAGTGACGCAGCGAAAGCAGGTTGGATTATATCTAAGGAATCAGAACTGTTGAGAGCTATGCAAAGTTATCATTTGAAATGCAGCGACGGTAAACTGTGAGGAAGAGGAATACAGCGAATTTGACCTTTAGTTGTTGATTATTTAAGAAGCGAGTGAAGATAAGACCAAATCCCTATACGTGAGAGTTTCTGAGACAACTCTTGAAGGGAGTACTAGAAGAGGGAATTGTCTGACCAACTATTTCTCTGTGGGAAGCGACGGTTATGCCGAAGAAGAAGGAAGAGAACACCAGGAAACCTTATGCAGAGAAAGTGTGCCAACGAACGTTCATGACTCGATCTAATCCTTCTTTTGAAACCTACATTGAAACTCTATCCAGAGCTCTTCCTAAATGACTTGATTACCTTTCTAATTTTACTCCTTATGCGCATGAATTTTATTTCTTCCAGGATGAGTCTGAACTTGACTTGGTATAAATGCGTAATCCTTGAATCTTGTGTGCTACTGTGACTAGAGTTGCTCTTATTCGCAAATCGTGTTCTTTAAAATCAGCTAAGATTTCTTTGACTCTATATGCTCTGTTTTCCTACAGAAGGTCCTTGGAATGAACTCTTTTTGAGATGCACCTAGTTTTCTCTTCTTGTGCATTCCATTATTTCGGTGCAACTCTGTTTGACCGTATATAAGATTTTCTTTCTGATATCTCACGAACACCGTTCGTATTGTTCATTCATCTTTCGAGCTTGATGTCTTTTTGAAAATTAACTCGAGCCTATATTAGTATCATGTATGAATCCTAGCTGCAACTGTTGAGATGTTGATTCCTTAAGATCAAGATTTTTGGAGGCGGAAGGTGAAGCATGTAAGCGTGCGCCATCAAGAAGAGTTTTAGAGCTTTAAATTCTTGCCGACCATAAAGCCTATGATTAGGTTAACGCTCTAGAATACACTGGTTACATGGATACCCAAATACGAAGAGAGCTTTCGAACTCTGAGAGAAGGATTAACGTCAATTCCAGTAGTCAGGATACCTGAACTTAATTAACTACTTGGAATTTTTGCGATGCATTACCAGAGGGGTTTAGGATGTGCACGAATACAACATCGTGAAGTGGTAACGGATGCTCTGAGCAAGAAGTTTCTGAGGAATTCTTGGATATAAATGATGGAGGAAGGAATGATAGGTAAGCTGGAACTCTAAGTTGGATATTGAAGGTGTAGTTGAAGGAGTCAAACTAAATCTATTGCAGTCTTAAGGCGTGGCAAAAACGAAATACAGGAAGCGTAAGAAGATGATAGAGAGCTACCAAGGATGTCGAAGTATGGTAAACAAAAGGAAAATCAAGAAGAGATCGAGGGAAATAAGGAATGAGATTGGGAGGAATGAAGAGGCGGATTCGGAAGTACAAGAAGAAATTAGTATGCTTAATGTAGAAAGTGGGAACATAAACCATTATCTGAAGTCATCAAGAACGGATTTCGATTCAGCCGAGGACTTGCTAAAATGTATCCCAACTTTGATAAGATAGGATTGAGAGGCTCGAAACGATAGATAATGTGGCAACGCGTGTGACTGAATATTTGACACGTTCAAAGATAAGGATCGAGTACCAAGAGTCATCCGAGATGTAGTAACCATAGAAGGGTTCATAATGTAAGTACAAAGGGATTACTACTGATTATGAAAGGGGTTATTGAGGACTAGGATAGGAAGTAATGCTGTTAGGTGATCGTGGGTCAGTTAACCTAAATCCATCCCACCCATCGGAACAAACTGTTTATCCGAGATATTAAACAAGACTATACATCAGAAAGAAGGTAAGGCTTTGCGATGCGCTAACAGCCTCTACGCTGATTTAAAACTGAAGCATAAAAAATTTTCAGTTCCTGAATTTGATAATCAAGACAACGGAGAAAAGCTACGCAAATTCGGGTTAAATATTCTCACTACGAAGAGCCGACAGAAGATTTATGCAGACCTGAAGAGAGAACTTTTCAAGTTTGAAGAAGGAAGTCCTGTATTCGTGGAGGTTACTTCAACAAGTTGGAATCGATGAGTAAATCAAGATTAAGGGGTTGAGGCTGAAGTATTTTAGGACCTGAATTCATGGCAAGGACGGAATATTTCAGATTTTGAAGAGAATTGGGCTAGTGGCGTATCGGATAACTCTATCCCCGCCACTTTCGAACCAGTACGACGTATTTTACGTCTTAGTTTCAAGAGAACACTTCTAGTGCCAATCACGTATTATAACCTAAACCCGTGCAACTAAGAGAAAATCTAACGCTTCAAGTAACCTCGGTGGGAATTTATAATGTGATACCATTGCCAAGCAACTACATAGAGGTTGAGTTATGTTAGCAGAGGATGCTGGGGATGGAGCTAGAATTGAAGAACACACCTGATAATTTGAATAGAATATGTGGAAGGGCTACCTACACCTCTTGTCAGATAACTAAATCTGAATTTTGAGGACAAAATTCTTAATTAGGTGGGTAGGATGTAAATTTCGAAAAATTAGCAAATAATTAATCAATAAATTAATTTTTAATAAAAGAAATTAGAAATGTGAATTCTATAGTTTAATTGGATAGGGCTAATTAAAACAAGAATTTTGACACTAATTTCAAAGAATTTAGCCCAAGATTGGGCCGAACGGGCCAAACCGGACCCAAACCAGGCCCGTGGCCCCAACCAACTCCTTTAAGTTAATGAGCATCAGCTCATTCTTCTTCTTCAAAGAAGAAGAAGAACCCGTGGAGCATGCAAGGAAAGGGGGAAAAGATTCCAAACCCTTGGCATAGATTCAATCCTCTGTAACTTTCAATCTGGAGCTCCGATTGACGAGCCGTTTGCGGCCACGCATTCGTCTCGGAGACCTCTTCAACTCTATTTGAACAAAGTGGTAAGTTTTTCTCCAATTCATTCCCAGTTCTCTGTGCCCCTTTTCTACACAAAATTTGTTCGGTTTTGAGTGATTTTGATAATTTTGGTGGTTTAGGTGCCATCTAACATTGGATAATTGTTGGATTATACTCCAATCATCAATGGCTAAGGTAAGAAAACTCTAAACCCTTGTGGGTTATCCAATTTTGTGTACCTAGTGATAATTTAGTGAATTGTGTAAATTAGATTAAAATTATATTAGATTGAAGTTTGAATTAGTGAATTGGAGCTTTTGGAACAACTTTGGTGGCTGGATTTTTGGAAGTGGAACTTGTGAGCTTGTATTGTGGAGTTTTCTTGGGTTATACATGGAAGTCGGCCAATGTATGGTTTTGGTTTCTCGTATGTAATATGTAAAGTTTTGTGAAATCTTAGGCTAGATGACCATAGGATAGGTTAGAATGCATGACAATGTTTAATGCTTAGTACTTTTGATGTTGATCAATATATGAATTGAATATTGGTTGGATGATTTTTGTTTATAATGATAGTAGGATGTTAAGTAATGAGCAGGGTGATGAATGATGGATTGATGATGCTTGATATGTTGACAATGATGAATGTGAATAGATGGTGGATTGTTGATGATTTGTTGGTATAATTGTGAAGTCTATGTATGAAAATTATGGAAAATTAAGGTACGATAGATTATACTATGGATGTGGAGGCTGTGTGGCTACGATATGGTATGTTGCTAGGTAGTTTGTAAGCATAAAATGTGAATTGAGTTTGATTTTTGATGAAAATTGAGATTTGGAGTTTTTGTGCAAAAATAATTTTTGGCCAAAATTCGGTGAGCCATAACTTGGCTTCCGGATCCCCAAATTATTTCAAACTTGTTTCAAATGAAAATTAGGTCTGTGAAGTTTACGTCATTCGAAGAATAGATGAAAAATGTTTTAAAACGAAAAAGTTATGCGCGTCGGAAATTTGGAGGGCGAAGCTGAAATTCTACACACTTAGCCATTTCTGGCCAAACTGCATTGTATGCGTACGCATACCCTTCATTTGCGAAGGGTTGATTCTGCCTCGCGTACATGTGTACGCGGACAATACTATCCATACCCGAAATGGGCCAAATGCATTCCCACGCGTACACGTGGCCCTTTTTTCAACAAATCTGGTTTTTTTTAATTTTAAACTTAATTTCAAACTTCTAAACATCTATTTTCGTTCTTTTAGTCATAAATCATAGTGGTAAGCCTTGTAATTAGATGAAGCTAGGATTAGGTGGTAACTTGGAGGTGAAGTAAAGTTGGAAAAGTGATGATTTAGGTATGAGAAGATAGGTGGCATAAATATATGTGTATATATCTTTTAAATTATGAAACTGGCTAAAGAAAAGAATGAATGTTGCATCTGAGTACTCTTTCTGAAAAGTACGACCCCAGGAGATGGTGGAAGGTAAGGATCCCCTTCTTTGTTTCTCCTGGTATTGTAAAATCGCCCCTAGCGAGATGGTGGGAGGTTAGGGTCCCCTCCTTTGTTCCTTCTAGGCATATGAAAATGTACCTCCTGGGAAGACGCAAGGGTTGTGGTTTCGCCCCACTTGCTCCGGGTTATGATAAACTATGTATAAAGATGCAAACATATGAGGTATAAAGTGATTTTACAGCTAAAATGAATGATTATGAGATGGTAATAAATGAATGTGAAATGATTATCTGAGATACAAGTTTCCCTGGATAAAGTCCCGTGGCTTGCCACCACGTGTTCCAAGTTGAGATTTGACACTCTGTTGATCCCACGTCGTAAGGGTGACCGGGCACGTATAAATTCTCGGGAATGCTAATTCCCATTGAGTAAAGTTATATATAAATGTATGATTTATGAATGAAATGAGAAAAAACTATGCATAGACTCATGGGATACGCGACAGGGGATAATCCAAGGGTTTCAAACTTGTCGGGTTGGCTTGATAACCGACAGATGAGCCTCATCAGCCATAGGATAGACATGCATCATACGCATATTGCTTGAATTACTTGTTTGTGCATTAACTGGGTGTGCCTAAATATACTTGCTACCTTAATTGTATAATTCTTATCTGCAGTACTTGCACTCTACTTGTGCTTGTCTTTATCTGCTTGTCTGTCTATGAAATGTCATTGGAGATGGAGGAACAGAGGGAAGGTGGAAAGGTTTAGAGTTGAGATTAAGTTTAAACTAGGTTTAGAATTCCTTAGGTAACCACCCTACTTTATGGCTTCTGTTTTAGTTCTTTAAGGTTTATAATCTGAGTGTCGGCGTTCTAGGATTGCCCATGGCATTCCCAGGACCTTATATCTTATATGCGTAGCACCTTTACCATGCTGAGAACCTCCGGTTCTCATTCCATACTATATTTTTGTTTTTCATATGCAGGTCAAGTGGTTTCTTTTGATCTTTTGATATATGTATATATAGATTCTCCTCCGATATACTTGTTTATTTTGCTCCTCTTAGAGGATTATGGAGAACTAGGGCTTTATATATGTATTTTGGATATCTGGTTATATTTATATATATGTAAATATTCTCCGGCCAGCCTTAGCTTCGCAGGCTGAGTTAGGAGCTTGTTATTTTGTACCTTTGACCCTCTATTCCTACTTTCTGTTTAATTATACTCATGAACTTTAGTTTTCTTCTCACGCAAGTAATCGTGTTTCCTGAGCGTTGCGCTTTTATATTTTGCGATTTTGGCTTTACCTTTTCTTTAAGGCTCATCGTATATTATATCCTTCCATTTATTATACTATATATATTTTATTTTTAGAGATCGTAGCGCCTCGCCACCTCTGGTTTACATCCTAGGTGTAAAGCTCTGTGTGGTAGAGTGTTACATAGTCCACTGATGGAGGTGTCACACACTGGACACCCAGTCTCACCCCTGCCCGGTATGACGAGCTAGCACCCTGAGATATCTGTGGCATCCAAGACAAAGTATGCGCGGGAGCAGAGGGGTGATGAAACTGTCTGATACTCTGCTCCCTGCTAGTTTAGAACTGATCCGCGAGGCATTGCATTGACGCCTGGTCAGCGGTATGAAGCTGGAATGCATCTTCGAAGAATATCTTCTCAACCATCTACTCCTCCTAATAACTGCTAGACAGCTCGGTATCATGCCAGCTAGGTGGTGAAGTGTTCCAGACGGCCCGATGCTGCAGACCTCCTGAACCAGATGGATCACGCTGTGCGGGAGGTGGAGGTAGTGGTGGTGGCGGTGATGGGGGTGAATCATCGTCATCTGTTTGGATGCCTCCATGATCCTCGTGTCTATCGAACTCGGCCTCCTCCTTCGACTCTACATTCAACCGCTCCCGGCGAGGCCTGACCCTCTCCCTTCTAATCCCTGCACTTGGTTCGCAATCTCTGGCACCCCTTTCCCTCCTAGCAGGCCACCGGGTGTCCTCTCTGACCTCCCTGGCGTGCCGACGCTGATCAGGGACGTCCCGGGAAAGGGAAGAACGTCCCTCGACTGGCTGGCAGTAGGCTGGATGTCAGCAGATAAATTCGCTAGCCTCTGATCATCGAGTACATCCTAGCCTGATAGGTGCCGCAAACACCCCGGTATCAATCCCAATACTCCCAGGTCGGCTTGTAGTCAAAGCATGACTGAATGGAGATCCCGTGGCCCTCTACAAAGCGTGCCGTCCAGCTGGCATACCACTCCTAAAATCTGTCAGGCAACCACACATCCTCGTCCCGTCTTGTGGATGTCAAAAACCCGTCGACATTGACCGGGGCACTCGGAACCAGCTGCTCTCCATTGAACTGGCGCTTTACCCCGGTTATCTTGGTGAAACTCGATAATGTTGAAATAGACGAAAGGGACGACAAAGGGCATAGAGCCTGCAGAGCAGGGTCATCGTACGACATCCAGACAAACTAAAACAACAATTGTGGAATAAATAAATACTTGATATCCAAAAAAATAAATAATGTTTCAAACCACAAAATTCAGAAAATACATACATTTATTTAATTTATTCAAACAAAAAATCCTATCTAAAGGACTAAATTAAAAATTAGGATTTCAATCATAGTGCTAACCTTGTCCCAATGTAATTGGTCTATCGATAGATGCCAACGGAGAGCCTTCGCCTCGTGCTGGTCTCTGCTCTGCTGCGTCAACCCTATCAACTTGACACTTGTTACAAGAATAACACAAGTTCAATTTACATAATTTCATAACGAGTAACAAATTTAAAACATAAGCAAGACATAAACAATTATTACCTTACAGCCATAGGATACATGAAAAGTTGTCGGTCAGGTGGACACCACTGAAGAAATCTCTGGTATATCCAGGATATCAATAGCGGAGCGGAGTACAGCCAGCGATGTCTGTCGTGCCTCGGTGTGTTGCAGAGCACAGCAAACGGTATGTCCATGCAAGCACCGCCGAACCCCAAGACAACCCACGACACCACTCAAAGTCCTGAAGCAGTGGCAGCCACTGCAGATGGACCAAGTTATTCGACTTATTCGTCATCAGGTACCCCTTGATTAGTAACAAGATGTAATACCTCGCACACTGTCAGAGTGTCTTCGGGTAGTCCATCTGTGGCATATGGCAGACACGGTCCTGCAGCCATGTAAGCTTCAGCGAGAACGACTTTTTTCTCCGCGCCCTTGCTATGGAACTACCGGAGGCCTGACACCGAGCAGTCGCTCCACCAACTCCTATGTCTTCGTGCCGTACCACCTGTAAAAATCATGGAAGCACCCCCCAACTGGCTCCCCGTGTGCACGTAGCCCAAGGTGATATGCAACGTCCTGTAGGTTGATAGTGGCCTCACCCCACGGCAGATGGAACGTGTGGTCTCCGGACGCCATCACTCTACGAATGCCGTGATCAGGAAGTTGTCGAATACGAAATCCCTGAGAGACACCGTGTCACCGAATCCAGCCTCCCTCAGATACGGGATGATGATGTTGGGTGGTGGAAGTATGTGACTCACTCGCCGGGGCAGAAGTAAGCGAGGCCTCTGCAAGAAAAATATTTTACAATTATTAAAAATTAAAAATTTGTATAGGTCCATCAATATATCAAACTGGCTTAACTATTGTATACATTTACCTAACAGAATTTTACACATATATACTGACTGAATTATGTCGACATGATTTTTTCCGTTAATATGTACTTAACTAATACACATTTTCTCAATACGTTAAGTGAAATTAAAACATTCAGTAAAGTAATTAATAATCTAATTATCAAACTTTAACTTAATAATCTAATTATCAAACTTGGATAATTAATAACTAAATTAATAATTTAATAAATGTGTGACCAATATGCTAACTCTCTACCCTAACATTAAAAATCTAAATTAATAACTATGTAGTTAACAACTTAATTACCACATTCTTAGAATTATTAGTTACTATCAGTGACATATTTCTAATGGTACAAATTGTATTATAGTTCTTGAGAAGTATCCTAACCATGGCTATACCTATATGGGATTACATAAACGTCAAGATAATAAAACTAACCGCAAAGTTGGCTGCTCTAGCATGGTGTCATGTTACGTTCAGTCTATTGATGGTCCGATTACATGCAACTGTACGTGCCATCTTCGTCTTACTTGATAATATGGTCAGAAAGGGGGTAGAAGAGAGGAGAAAGTAGTGAAAAGGTTCGAAATGGGACCCAGAACCTCACTGTAAACGGCATCTATATATAAGCGTGTAAATGAGACAAGCTTGCACGTATCTCATTTACACTATAAACAAAATATACACGTGTCACGCGCACTAGTCTTATCTCGTTTATAATTATTTATTTCAATAAATAAAACATTTATTTATAAAAAAATTTCGTCAAAATATCCTTTTTATTTTTATTTTTTATTTTAAAAGTCTTACACTCTTACTCTTACTTATTCTTTAGAAAGAATTTCACCTATACCAATGTACCTAAATGTACTTTGAATTTGAACCCTAAAGATATTGAATATGTTGACGGTTGAGATTGTGGATGCAACTTTTTTGGTATACTTGCTTAAAATGGAGAGTATTATGAAGTGTACAGATTTTCTCCTGAATCGAGGTGCGATTGTATGATAGCATGAAGAGTATTTTCCACTGTCCCTAGCGCAGGCATCCCTTGTTAGCGGCTTGGTAGTTGGTTTCTTGAGTAGCTTAGTTTTTCGTGGTTGGACTCGCTGAAAATAGTAGCTTAGTTTCTCGTGGTGGTCGTAAGGCCGATGGTCATTAAGAGAATGTGGGTTAGTAGTTTTGGTGTAACTATAGTATTTATTTTTTTTTGGTTATATTATGGGCGGGGCAAAATGATTCTACACAAAACAAATGGACCTAATTCCAGTGGTTGAACCAGAATTTTAATATTAGAGTTTTTAACTTCTAATTACTCTTAATTTTTTTAAAAATTACAATATATATTTTTAACTTTAAAATTTTGTATGGTTTAATTATTCTGTTTGTTGTTATAGTTTTATTAAATTTTTAATTAAGTTTTTATAATTTAAAAGTTTATAATTGAATTTATATATTAGATAAAAAATAAAAAATTATGAATTTCTTCAAGGTATTTTTTAAATTTTATTTTTGTATTTGATGTAAAATACATTATTAAATATTCTAAAAGTAAATATTATAGTATTTTGTGTTTGTTTTTGCTAAGAAATAATTAGTAAAAATTTTAATTACAAATTTTTATTTAACATAAAAATCCAATCATAAATTTTTAAACAATATGAATTTTATTAAAAATTTACTAAACTTAAGAAAACTAATAAAATAATTAAATTGTATTATAATTAATTTATTAGTATCTATAAAATTATTATTTGAAAAAATAAAATTGGATAAATTTATACCTGTACGATACCTCATTGGGTTGAGGAAAGAATCAGAGGTTTGTTGGTCTTGATGATGACGTGATCGGACCTCTAGAATGATGGGAGTGGTACCTGCAAAAACACTCTAACGCTCAAGTTAGAATGAATCTAAGAGGTATGGGTAAGACTTATTAAAAATGTGTACTATACCTAAGAGAACTTTAGCTCTCTTTATATAGTTTGCCTTGTTATCTTAACTTATCTATTTAGCTAAGATAAAATAGATATTTGAATTTGAAAGTTAATTGTTCATTTTCGATTTTTCTAATCTTTTTGGGCAGTTAGGATGACTTATGGGCTTAGCGAGTTGAACCATTATTTGGGACCCCAAACACCAGATCCAGAACAATACCAAAATTATGTTTAATTATTAATAAACATAAAAACCGAACCTAAAAGTAAATAACAATTTAATAATTATATATACATAAAGATGTTGAGATTTTTGGGGGGACCATTGCCCATGCTGGCCCCCATGGTTCCGCCACTGTTGACCCAAAACTCATCTACTAACATAAAGAAGCTTAGCACACTCTCCCTTGGATATGTACGCAAAGGTGTCAATAACATGCAAAATGGAAGGTTGGGTAATGGACACTAGCTTTGCATGGATATGGCTCATATTTTGTGTTCGATAAATAGCTTCTTCATGGTCCGGGTGAATAGTCTTTCATGAGCTGTATAAAAGAAGAAACTAGGCGCAGGTCTTTATTAATGTGAATTGTTGAAGGTTGTTGTGTAGTAGGGGGTTGTTCTTGCACCCGAAATTTCACTAGAGGTGAATCATTTAAAAATTGGGAAAATATGTTGTGACGAAAAATGATTCCAACAAAACAAAAATGCAAAATTTTTTTCAACTGAGTTAGAAGATCCAACAATAAGCCGGGTTGCATGCATCTTGAAAGGCTCATTAAAAAGTCAACCACTGAGTCCAACAATTAGTAATCAACCACTTACCTGACTGGCTCAACTCTACACCCATCTTAAAGGCACACATGGTTGCCAAAAGAACATAACAGGGCAAAATTCGTTCTGGTCATCAATCTGTACTTAGTTCACTAAGATACCAATAAAGTGGCTAGTATACTTGAAATTTTCCTATTCACTTTAAACGTTATAATTTCGTGGGTCTTGTATACTATTCCTCAGTTGCCAAACCTCTTGGAACAGACGTTGTGGCATGTAAAAGTAGTTCAATGATCAAGAAATGCCAAAATAAAAAATAAAAATTGAGAAATAACAACGAAGTTGATATTGAGTATTTTATTTGATCAATTTAATTTGAGAATTAATATTATAGAAATGTTAGACTAATCATTCAATGATTTCATTTTCTCTGACTTAATTATCTTGTGATTAGGAAGTAAACGAACAAAATTGACGATCACTCCTTAATTCTAAAGAACCTTAAATAATAAACACGATTGAGATTAATTAATAATATATTAAGGATAATATTAAAATAAGTTTTTTAAAAAAATTATATCAAATATATTTATCCCTAATAAATATTAATTAGGTATAAGTTTTCAATTTATTTACCTTAGACAGATAAATCACTTTGCTGATTTGATAAGTTAACGAAGGAATCTTACGTAACTGTTAACTGTATGATGTGGCAATAAAGACAAAACATGTCGTATCATGAACAAATTAGTCTTTTAAACGTGTTTTCAAAATAACATTGTTTCTCTTAAGGACCATTACAAAAATGATCGCTCTAGTATTCAGGTCAAAGTTGATAAAGATGTATAGAGATTCTCTCTCTATAGATGGCAAAGTGACACATGTACTACTCTTCTTGCAGAATAGAGCAGGCTATTTCCAAGAGATTTTCCTGAGCCATGGCAGGAGGCTCCGCTGGGCTTAGCCATGATGTGACGTAAAATGCTAAAACATTATTATAAAATATTTTTTTTAATGTTTCTAATGTCTTTTTTTAATTATATAAAATATTTAAAATATTTTTTGTTTAATAAATAATAATATATATTATTTTTAAACTTATTTTAAAAATATATGTTAAGAATAAGGTTGGACAGGCTAACATGTGATGGTATTTAAGGGGGTCAAAGTGTGTCTAAAGAATTTTTTATTTTTATTAAGACACGGTTGGACACAACAAACATGCGTGTCGGACGAATGTCGATGAGTGTCGTGTCCGAAATGTGTCCGACACGCGAACACGACAACTTAACAAAGTGCCTGTGCTTCATAACTCTCCGTAGATGGCAGAGTGACACCTGTACTACTCCTCTTGCAGAATGGAGCAAGCTATTCGCAAGAGATGTTGCTGAGCTATGGCAGGAGGCTCTGCTGAGCCGAGACATATTTTGACGTAAAATGCTAAAACATGTTTTTTCTGTGTTGGGAGGCTGTTAGGGCCATCTTCGAGTGCTAGGCTAAATTGGGAGTGTTTGTATCTACCAAAATTTTTTTATTTGTTATTGGGCCTGCAAATACTTGAAAAAAGCTTAATTGATTAGGGAGGAGTAGAATTCATTGAGGTTGGGGTGAGAAGGTTAGACATGTTAAGGGTAACATGAAAGTTTTGAGGTGTTTTTTGCGGTGGAAAAAATGATAGAGAAAAAAATGTTTAATTACTTTGTAGGTCTCTATGATTTCACCGAATTTTTAATTAGGTCTTTATACTTTTTATCTTTTTAATTGGGTCCCTAGATGTTAAATTTTTTTCAATTGAGTCCCGGTTAACGTTAAACGTCAAAAAACATTAGTAAATTATAAAATTACTTGTATACCCCTATCTTCCACCTATAAATGTAAAAAAACCATCAATGTTGTCGAGGATAGTGACACTGTTCCCAAGTCACAATGTTCCTCAACAAAACTTCAGTGGAATCATCCACTACAATATATAGGATTTTAAAGATACCATGCTCAAATTCCAATTCAAGTATGCAACCATGACTTGATTTATTTATTTGGAACTTTAGTCCTGCTTCAACTAACTCAGATGCACTATGACCAAGGACTAAGGGTATACAGTTCCTTGAAGGTCTTTTATAAGATGGTGGCAAGATGAAGTATTTAATTAGATCAATGAAGTGTTTTATACTGTTACTAGCCGGTGCTAACATTCCTCATTTGTTGTGATATGAAAATGACTAACAACAACTCTCATAAATGAAGGGAATAATAGACCAACATCTAAGCGAGAAGCAAAAGTCAGATTGTATATTTTCTCAAGAACAAACAAAGGAACTTGATTCTCAAGTAATATCAAATCATATTTTCCCCAATTACAAAGCCAATTATTGCACAAAACTCACCAAATCGGTCAAACTTGCCTGTGATCTTTAACTCATCACCTGCTTTTGCAGAGCTAATTTTGGCAGCAAGGCGAGGCGCAGCGAGGCACGGTGGGGGCGGCAACAGAAGCGACGAACGAACATAGCAGAGCAGAGTGAGGGAAGTGACGGTCGGACAACCACTAAGCGACGGACGCTGATGCCGCCACGGACGATGACGTAAATGGACAACGACACCATGCGACTGACGAGAAACGCAGTTGCACAGAAACTTCAAAGAACAAGTTAGAGCTGGCTAGGATTCTCTAATTTTGGGACAAGATGCTAAGGGTTCTTTTGGTATTTTGAAAAAATGGAGGTGTCCTCAATTAGCTATTCTAACTTAATTATGAGAACATTCGTTTTTTAAATAGAATATTCCATTATCTTAAACGTTATTCTTACGGCAGGAACTAAATTTAAAAAAATTTAACGTTTAGAAATTCAATTGAAATGAAAAAAAAGTATAGGGACCTAATTAAAAATTTAATAAAATTACAGAGACTTACAGAATAATTAAACTAAAAAAAATGAATTCTGCTTTATAACGATGACTTGACTGACTTCTTTCATCATTGGAGAAAAAATAAAGTTAGTTCCTCTATATAATATGTGTAAATTTTATAAAAATGAGAAATATAATTATAATTAATTATTCTTGAATCATTTAAAGAGTGTGTTTTGTTTGGATATTTTTTTATACGAGAAGATTCTCACTCTAAACCCACGCTTACGAGAATCTAAAAATTTTAGCTGATGTGTTGCCTTCACTTCTTAAGTTTGTTGTAAACCCCGTTAAATTAGTAGATAATTAGTCAATAAATTAGTTTTTAATAAAGAAGATTAGAAATGCAAATATAATATTAAATTAGGATAGAGCTCATCGAAACGAGAATTTTAACACCAATTTCGAAGAAATCGGTCCAAGATTGGACCGAACGGACCGAACCGATTGAATCGGGCCTAAATCCGGCCGTGGGCCCAATCGGTTCAGCATTTAAATGAGTCTAAAGCTCATTTCCTTCACCAACATAGCAGAAACAGCAGCGCACCAGAGAGGAGAAGAGAAGGGCACAAAACTCTTGCGTCAACTCCCGAACGCCGTAACTCCTCCGTTCGAGCTCCGATCGCCACACCATTTGCGGCCACGCGACCACCGCGTCGAGCTCTATGTTTCTACTAAAAAATTTCATTGGTAACTTGTTTAATCACTTTCAGCCTCCTCTTCCCTCAAATTTTCGAAAATTAAGTAGGAATGTTGAATTTCTTTGATTTTTGATGTTTTAGGATCCAATTAGCTTGAGGAAAACATTCACTCTTACTTATGTGAAGCTTGGGTAAGGTGAAGATAATAAAAATCCTATTTAATTTGTTGAATTTATGTTTTGGGAAATAAATTGGGTATATATATGTTATACATGTGTATTAGGTTGAGAATAAATAATTGGAGCTTGAGATTGTGAATATTGGAACCTGGAGAAAGCTGAGCCTAGAGTTTATTGAGCTTTTGAGGGGCTGTCTTGGTTTTAATTAAAATTGCCTTGATCGTTACGTGGGAATCAGCCAAGGTATGATTTAGGTTTCTTGCATTTAATATGTAAGGTTCTGTGAAAACTTAGGCTAGATGACTATAGAATAAGCTGGAATGCAGGTGTATATTTAATGTTTAGTAACTTGATTGATGAACATGCTTGGTTTGGTTTGGTGATTTGATTATGAGGTGGAGTTTGTTACTAAATGGATTTTTGAAGGGATATATGGTTGAATTATTGATTATATGATTGTAAGTAAATTGTAGGAAAGTGATGAGCGGATAATTTATACGCTTTTTGGCATTGTTTTTAGTATGTTTTTAGTTTATTTTAATTAGTTTTTATTATGTTTTTATTAGTTTTTAAATAAAAATCACATTTCTGGACTTTACTATGAGTTTGTGTATTTTCCTGTGATTTTAGGTATTTTCTGGCTGAAATTGAAGGACCTGAGCAAAAATCTGATTCAGAGGCTGAAAAAGGACTGCAGATGCTGTTGGATTCTGATCTCCCTGCACTCGAAGTGGATTTTCTGGAGCTACAGAAGCCCAATTGGCGCGCTCTCAATTGCGTTGGAAAGTAGACATCCTGGGCTTTCCAGCAATATATAATAGTTCATACTTTGTCCGAGATTTGATGGCCCAAACCGGAATTTCAAGTCAGCATAAAAATTCTGGCGTCAAAACGCCAGAACTGGCATAAAAGCTGGAGTTAAATGCCCAAACTAGCACAAAAGCTGGCGTTTAACTCCAAGAAAAGTCTCTACATGTGAAAGCTTTAATGCTCAGCCCAAGCACACACCAAGTGGACCCGGAAGAAGATTTCTGCATTAATTACTTATTTCTGTAAACCCTAGGCTACTAGTTCTCTATAAATAGGACCTTTTGCTATTGTATTTTCATCTTGGTTCTTCTGGTTCCCTCTCTGGGGCCGAAGCCAATGATCACCATTATCACTTTTGTATTTTCAACGGTGGAGTTTCTACACACCATAGATTAAGGTGTGGAGCTCTGCTGTTCCTCATGAATTAATGCAAAGTACTATTGTTTTTCTATTCAACTCAAGCCTATTTCTGTTCTAAGATATCCATTCGTTCTTCAACATGATGAATGTGATGATCCGTGACACTCATCACCATTCTCACCTATGAACGCGTGCCTGGCAACCACTTCCGTTCTACATGCAAACAAGCTTGAATGTGTATCTCTTGGGTTTCTAATCTAAGATTAGAACCTTCGTGGTATAGGCTAGAATCATTGGCGGTCATTCTTGAGATCCAGAAAGTCTAAACCTTGTCTGTGGTATTCCGAGTAGGATCTGGGAAGGGATGACTGTGACGAGCTTCAAACTCGCGAGTGTTGGGCGTAGTGACAGACGCAAAAGGATCAATGGATCCTATTCCAACATGATCGAGAACCGACAGATGATTAGCCGTGCGGTGACAGCGTATTTGGAACATTTTTACTGAGAGGACGGGAAGTAACCATTGACAACGGTGATGCCCAACATACAGCTTGCCATGGAAAGGAGTATGAATGATTGGAAGAAGGCAATAGAAAAGCAGAGGTTCAGAAGGAACAAAGCATCTCCATACGCTTATCTGAAATTCCCACCAATGAATTACATAAGTATCTCTATACTATTTTATGTTTTATTCATATTTTAATTATCAATTCTCCATAACAATTTGAATCCGCCTGACTGAGATTTACAAGGTGACCATAGCTTGCTTCAAGCCAACAGTCTCCGTGGGATCGACCCTTACTCACGTAAGGTTTATTACTTGGACGACCCAGTGCACTTGCTGGTTAGTTGTGCGGAGTTGTGACAAAAAGTTGAGATTACAATTGTGCGTACCAAGCTGTTGGCGCCATTGATGATCACAATTTCGTGCACCAGAAAGCATGATGGATTTGTTGGAATATGAAATTGATTAATATTATTAAATGGTGATTGATGAAATGATGTAGAGGTTGTTGAGCATTGTTGTTGGCATTTGGAGTTGGTGTTGATAGGTTTGAAAATGAATGGAATGGAAATCTTGAATGAAAAATGAGGTTTTGAAAAATTTGCTAAAGTTGGTTTTTGGTCAAACTTCAGCGAGGTATAACTTGGCTTCCGGATCCTCAATTTGTTTCCAACTTATTTTAAAATGCAAATTGGGTTCGTGATGTTTATGCCATTCGAAGAACGCGTGAAAAATGTTTTAAATTGCAGAAATTATGAGTGTTGGAAGATCATACCTCAAAACAGCCATTTCTTTTGCAATTCTGCAGCTTTGCTACTGATTCTGTATTTTTAAAAAACGTACGCCCACGCGTACGCATGGCCCACGCATACGCATGGCATGGACTTTTGGTGATGCATACGTGACTGGTCCCATGCGCACGCGTAAGGGGTTAGCAAGCATGTCCACGCGTACGTAACCCACACGCACACGTGACATGAAATTTTCTCCTACGCATACGCATGACAAGGGACGCGAGCACGAGCTTTACTTTCACACTCCCACGCGCACGCGTAAACCACGCGTACACATGGCCCTTGTTACAGTAAACATGATTTTGAGTTTTAAAACCCTGTTTCAACTTCTAAACCTCTATTTTCATTCCTTTAGTTATAAATAATAGTATTACAGTTGATAATCTGAGTGTCGGTGTTCTAGGATTGCATCTGGCATTCTCAGGACCTTATATATTATGTGTGTGGCACCTTTACTATACTGAGAACCTCCGGTTCTCATTCCATACTATGTTGTTGTTTTTCAGATGCAGGTCGAGAGGCATCTTGTTAGGCATTTGGACACCTGAAGCGAAGTGGTTACAGGGTTATTTTGTTACACAGTGATGTATATGTAAGTACTTAGCTTTCTCTCCGCCTAACTTATTCTTTTTTACCCTCTTAGAGGTTTATGGAGAGACAGGGTTTTGTTTATGTACATTTGGGTTTTGGATATGTGTGTATATGTGTGTGTGTGTGTGTGTGTGTGTGTGTGTGTGTGTGTGTGTGTGTGTGTGTGTGTGCGTGTGCGCGTGCGTGCGTGCGTGCGTCTGCGTGTGTGTGTGTGTGTGTGTGTGTGTGTGACTATGTGCTACTTAGGATATCCGACTGGTATGTGTAGCATACATGTTCGTGAGCATGCATTTGTGTGTGTGCGGGCGCGCACGCGTGTGCGCGTGTGTGCGTGTGCGCGCACGTGTGTGTGTGTGTGTGTGTGTGTGTGTGTGTGTGTGTGTGTGTGTGTGACTATGTGCTACTTAGGATATCCGACTGGTATGTGTAGCATACATGTTCGTGAGCATGCATTTGTGTGTGTGTGTGTGTGCGTGTGTGCGTGTGTGCGTGTGTGCGTGTGTGCGTGTGTGCGTGTGCGTATGTGCGTGTGTGCGTATGTGTGTGTGACTATGTGCTATTTAGGATATCCGACTGGTATGTGTAGCATACATGTTCGTGAGCATGCATTTGAGACTTTAAAGCATTAAACTTGAGATATTGAGACTAATCACCTTAATATCAATTGTTTGGTGTGAATAGGGACCAAATGTCGTCTTGCAGATCCGAGCGAGGTGCCCAAAGGGAAAATCTTAGGACCGAACTGATGCAAAAATCTCGAGATAGAAGCTTGGGTGCTGGTACAAGCAATGTAGGTCAATACTACAGGTCTATGTCCCTTATTGATTTCCTCAAGAGTGGTCCACCTCAGTTTAATGGAAATGTTAATGCGTTGGAGGCTGATCGGTTGTTTCGAGATGTGGAGAGGTTTTTGTACACTCAGCACATTTCCGAAGTACAGTCAGTGGAAATAGTGACCCACATGTTGGAGGGAGATGCTCAGAAATGGTGATAGGAGTTATATCATACCTTGCAGATAGAGTTAACAGATGTTCCTTGGAATAGATTCAAGACGGAATTTTACGGGAAATATTTCTTGCATGCACTTCGCACTGCAAAGGAGTTGGAGTTAATGCAGCTGAAGCAAAAGAAAGGTTAAGTATGATTTTGGTCCCCCAACGTAGAGGCCAAAAATCGATTTCGTCCTCGGCCATTTTTTCGCTACAAAATAGTCCCCAAGGTTTCAGTTTGTTTTGAAATCATCCTTCGGACGAAAATATCCTTCTCCCTTCACCCCAAAATCAACCAAACTCAACAAAAGTAGAACAGAAGCCTACGTTGAACCAGAACCCACCACCACCACCACCGCCACCACCACCAGTATCATCATGGTCATCATCATCATCATCATCAGAACTTTTTCCAAAATCAACCAGAAGCCCAAGCTGAACAAGAACCCACCACCACCATTATCATCATGGTCATCATCATCATCATTATCATCATCAAAAGAAAAACAAAACTCAAAACAGAACCCACCACCCCCACCATCGTCATCAACACCAAAACCCACCACTACCCCCACCTCAGAAAATCAGAACTCAGAATTCCACAACAAATTCAGAATCACCAAGAAAAAATTCAAATATTTCACAACAAATTTTATAAAAAAATTTAGAAATTCTACAAAAGATTCAGTTCACAGAAGAAGAAGAAGAAGAAGAAGAAGAAGAAGAAGAAGAAGAAGAAGAAGAAGAAGAAGAAGCGGCGGGTGGTGAGGGTCGTGGAGCAACGGCAAGGACGCGGGTAGTAGTGCGAGCGGCGAGGACGGAACGACGAGAAGTAGGAGCGGCGGCGGCGACGGCGAGGAGCTGTGGCGGTGCCCCTTAGCTTTCTCCCTTCCGATCTCTCTTTTCTCCCTTAGCTTTTTCCTCTCTTGCTCTCTGTTTTCCCTTCCGATCACAAGCGGCAGTGCGGCGGTGCGGCCTCCCCTTCCCCCTTCTTCACTCCCCTTCCCCCCGATTCTCCCTCCCCCCGATTCTCTTTCTCCCTCCCCCCCACCCCCGATTCTCTTTCTCCTTCCTGTGGCTTTCTTTCTTTTTTTTTTATTTTATAATTTTTTAATGAAGGGTAATTTGGTTATAAAAAAAATTGGTAAAAAGGACGATTTTAAAACAAATTAAAACTTTGAGGACCATTTTGTAGCGAAAAAAGGCCGGGGATGAAATCGATTTTCGACCTCTATGTTGGGGACCAAAATCATACTTAAACCAGCAAAAGAACATGTCTGTTGCTGACTATACTCGTGAATTTGACAACCTGTGCCGTCTCTCAAAAGTTTGTCAAGGAAATCCAGCTGACTATGAGGAGTGGAAGTGTGCTCAGTATGAGAAAGGACTTAGGAGAGACATGTTTAACTACGTGTATCCGCAAAGGTTAACGAATTTCACTGAATTGATTAAGAGTCAATTCGCAAAAAATTACTCCATGAAGTGGGCGATGCTACAGGAAGACTATGGAGAGACTGCTCCAGATGAGCCGCATAGGGCCAGGTTAGGTGAATGCTACAAGTGCGGGAAGCTGGGGCATATGGCTCGAGACTGTTCAGACAAGAAACGCCGGGATGCAGCCGAATCTGATTTTCAAATCCGAGGTAATCATAAACTAGCAGTTGAATTTCGAACTTCCTTGCATATCATTAATATGTGATATTCATTCATAATATATGACGCGCGTTAATAATTGTAAAGCCCAAGTCGATGACTGGTCGAAGGCTATTAGTTGTTAAGACGGAGTGATGTTAGGTTTAAAACAGATAAGGGTTAGAGACGAAGATATTCCGAAAACTGCTTTCAGGACACGTTATGGTCATTATGAGTATACGATGATGTCTTTTGGATTGACTAATGCTCTGGCAGTATTCATGGATTATATGACCAGGATCTCCCGGCCATACCTGGACAAGTTTGTCATTATCTTCATTGATGACATTATTGTTTACTCTAATACTGAGGAGGAGCATGTTGATCACTTGCGAACTGTATCGCAAATTCTAAGAGACAGGAAGTTATATGCTAAGTTATCTAAATGCGAGTTCTGGAAGAATGAGGTAAAGTTTCTCGGTCACGTGGTGAGTAAACAGGGAATAGCTGTGGATCCTGCTAAGGTAGAAGCAATGATGAAATTGGAACGACCAACTTCAATGACAGAGATCAGGAGTTTCCTAGGTTTGGCGGGGTATTATCGGAGATTCATTAAAGAATTTTCACAGCTTGCCTTACCTTTAACTAAGCTGACTAGGAAGGATACGCCTTTTGTCTGGACTTCGGAGTGTGAAGAGAGTTTTCAAGAACTGAAGCAAAAGGTTGATCACTACACCCATGTTGGTATTGCCTGAGCCAAGTGAACCATTTGAAGTGTACTGTGATGCATCATTAAAGGGTTTGGGGTGCGTTCTAATGCAGCGCCGAAATGTTGTAGCATACGCGTCACAGCAACTAAGGTCGCATGAGATGAACTATCCGACTCACGACTTAGAACTTGCTACTATTGTGTTTGCTCCAAAAATCTGAAGGGCATTACCTCTATAGAGTTAAGTTCTATGTTTTCTTAGACCATAAGAGTTTGGGGTACCTATTTGAGCAGAAAGAGTTGAATATTCGTCAGAGGAGGTGGATGGAGCTTCTGAAAGATTATGATTTCGAATTGAATTACCATCCAAGAAAAGCGAATGTTGTGGCAGACGCCTTGAGTCGAAAGTCTTTATATGCAGCTTGGATGATGTTGTGAGAAAAAGAGTTACTAAAGGCATTCCAAGGTTTGAAACTGGGAGTTAGGGAAGAATCCGGAATTCTGTGTTTGAGTCAGTTGAAGTTTTCAAGTGATTTTAAATCAGAACTTTTGAAGGCTCATTAAGATGGTGAAGCGTTGCGTAAGATATTGCCAGCAATTAAACAGGAAAAGCAGTGGAGAGTGTCAGAAGGTAAGGATGGTTTATGGAGGTTTAAGAACCGGATTGTTGTGCCAGATGTCGAAGACCTGCGACAAAGTATCTTGAAGGGAACTCATAAGAGCAGGATTTCAATTCATCCAGGAAGCACCAAAATGTACCAAGATCTGAAAGTGATGTTCTGGTGGCCAGGGATAAAGAATGATGTAGCATTGCATGTATCTAAATGTTTAAACGTGTCAGAAGGTTAAGATTGAGCATCAGAGACCATCAAGAACCCTTTAGCCTTTAGAGATTCCACAATGAAAATGGGAGAGTATCGCAATGGATTTTGTGATAGGTTTACCTAGAACCAGGTATGGTTGTGACGCTATTTGATTAGTTGTAGATCGACTCACAAAATCAGCTCACTTTCTTCCCATTCGAATAAGTTGCACAATGGAGGAATTGGCCTGAATGTATACCAAAGAGATTGTCAGGTTGCACGGCGTGCCTTCTACCATTATATCTGACAGAGATCCGCGTTTTCATATCAAGGTTTTGGGGAGCTTTTCAGCGTACATTTGGGAATTAATTGAGTTTGAGTACTGCATATCACTCTCAGACAGATGGACAATCAAAGAGAACCATCCAGACCTTGGAGGATATGCTAAGAGCTTGTATTTTGGACCAGCCGGCGAGCTGGGATCGGTATATGCCATTAGTGGAGTTTGCTTATAACAATAGCTACCATGTGAATATCGGAATGGCTCCGTATGAGGCTTCGTATGGCAAGAAATGTCAATCTCTGCTATGTTGGTATGAAACTGGAGAAAGGAGTTTATTAGGGACTGAGATGATACTGAAACTATTGAGCAGATAAAGAAGAGTTGTAGCTGAATGCTTATAGCCCAAAGCCGTCAGAAGAGCTATGCTGATCAAAGGCAAAAGCCTTTGGAGTTCGAAGAAGGGGAGCATGTCTTTCTGAAGGTTACACCAACCACTAGAGTGGGAAGAGCTATTAAGACTAAGAAACTGAATTCCCGTTATATTGGACCATTTGAGATCCTGAAAAGAATTGGGCCGGTAGCTTATAGGATTGCCTTACCACCATATCTTTTGAATTTTCATGACATGTTTCATGTATCACAGCTTCAGAGATATACTCCTGACGCAAGTCATATTCTGAAATCGGAACCGATTCAAGTGAGGGAAAATCTAACACTTCCAGTAATTCTGGTAAGGATTGATGACACCAGCGTTAAACGATTACGTAGGAAAGGAATATTATTGGTAAGAGTAGCTTGGAGTCAAGTTGGTATTGAGGAACACACTTGGAAACTCGAATCAGATATACGGAAGGAGTACCCACATCTCTTTTAAGGTAACTACATCCGAATTTTGAGGGCAAAATTCTTTGTTAGGTGGGTAGGATGTAAACCCCGTTAAATTAGTACATAATTAGTCAATAAATTAGTTTTTAATAAAGAAGATTAGAAACGCAAATATAATATTAAATTAGTATAGAACTCATCGAAACGAGAATTTTGACACTAATTTCGAAAAAATTGGCCCAAGATTAGACCGAACGGGCTGAACCGGTTGAACCGGGCCCAAATCGGGCCGTGGGCCCAGCCGGTTCAGCATTTAAATGAGCCTAAAGCTCATTTCCTTCACCAACATAGCAGAAACAGCAGCGCACCAGAGAGGAGAAGAGAAGGGCACGAAACCCTTGCGTCAACTCCTGAACGCCGTAACTCCTCTGTCCGAGCTCCGATAGCCGAACCGTTTGCAGCCACGCGACCACCGCGTCAAGCTCTACGTTTCTACCGGAACAATTTCATTGGTAACTTGTATAATCACTGTCAGCCTCCTTTTCCCCCAAATTTTCGAAAATTGAGTAGGAATGTTGAATTTCTTTGATTTTTGATGTTTTAGGATCCAATTAGCTTAAGGAAAACATTCACTCTTGCTTATGTGAAGCTTGGGTAAGGTGAGGATAATATAAATACTATTTAATTTGTTGAATTTATGTTTTGGGAATTAAATTGGGTATATATGTGTTATAAATGTGTATTAGCTAGAGCATAAATAATTGGAGCTTGAAATTGTGAATATTGGAACTTGGAGGAAGCTGAGCCTAGAGTTTATTGAGTTTTTGAGGGGCTATCTTGGTTTTAATTAAAATTGCCTTGATCGTTATGTGGAAATCGGTCAAGGTATGGTTTAGGTTTCTTGCATTTAATATGTAAGGTTCTGTGAAAACTTATGCTAGATGACTATAGGATAAGCTGGAATGCAGGTGTATATTTAATGTTTAGTAACTTGATTGATGAATATGCTTGGTTTGGTTTGGTGATTTGATTATAAGGTGGAGTTTGTTACTAAATGGGTTTTTGAAGGGATATATGGTTGAATTATTGATTATATGATTGTAAGTAAATTGTAGGAAATCATGATGGATTTGTTGGAATATAAAATTGTGTAATATTATTGAATGGTGATTGATGAAATGATATAGAGCTTCTTGAGCATTGTTGTTGGCATTTGGAGTTGGTGTTGATAGGTTTGGAAATGAATGGAATGGAAATCTTGGATGAAAAATGAGGTTTTGAAGAATTTGTTAAAGTTGATTTTTGGCCAAACTTCGGCGAGGTATAACTTGGCTTCTGGACCCTCAATTTGTTTCCAACTTATTTTAAAATAAAAATTGGGTTCGTGATGTTTATGCCATTCGAAGAACGGGTGAAAATGTTTTAAATCGTAGAAGTTATGTGCGTTGGAAGATCATACCTCAAAACTGCCATTTCTTTTGCAATTCTGCAGCTTTGCTACTGATTCTGTATTTTAAAAAAAACGTACGCTCACGAGTACGCGTGGCATGGACTTTTGGCGATGCGTACGCGACTGGTCCCATGCGCACGCGTGACATGAAATTTTCTCCTACGCGTACGCATGACAAAGGACGCGCGCGCGAGCTGCACTTTCACACTCCCACGCGCACGCGTGAGCCACACGTACGCGTGGTCCCTGTTACAGCAAACATGATTTTGAGTTTTAAAACCCTGTTTCAACTTCTAAACCTCTATTTTCATTCCTTTAGTTATAAATAATAGTATTACAGTTGATAATCAGATGAAGATAGGAAATGGGGATAACTTGGAGGTGAAGTAAAGTTAAAAAGTGATGAATTGATTCTGAAATGCTACGGATGATCATGTATGACACTTGGCTTGATAATCAAATGAATGATCATGTATGATACTTGGCTTGAATGATTAAATAATCTGAGATACGAGATTCCCTGGATAAAGTGTCGTGGGTTGCCACCACGTGTACCAATTTGAAAACTCGATACTCTGTTGACCCTATGACGCAAGGGTGACCGGGCACTTATAAATTCCTGGGAATGTTAACCCCCATTGAGAAATATTGATTATTTGAGAAAAAGCTATGCATAGACTCTTGGGGGATGCACGTCGAGGGACAGTCTAAGGTTTTCGGACTTGTCGGGTTGGCTGGATAACCGACAGATGAGCCTCATCAGCCATAGGACAGGCATGCATCATATGCATACTACTTGAATTACTTGTTTGTGCATTAACTGGGTGTGCCTAAATGTACTTGCCATGCTAAATGTATATTTGTTACCTGCAGTACTTGTATCCTTCTTGTGCTTGCTTTTATCTGTTTATTTGTCTGTGAAATGCTGACGGAGATGGAGGTATGGAGGAATGACAGTAAGGGACTAAGATTTTAAGGTTAAGTTAAACTTAGATACTTTTAGAAAACCACCTTTTATGGCTTCTGTTTAATACTTCAAGCTCTATAATCTGAGTGTTGGTGTTCTAGGATTGCCTCTGGCATTCCCAGGACCTTACATATTATGTGTGTGGCACCTTTACCATACTGAGAACCTCCGGTTCTCATTCCATACTATGTTGTTGTTTTTCAGATGCAGGTCGAGAGGCATCTCGTTAGGCGTTTGGACACCTGAAGTGGAGTGGTTACAGGGTTATCTTATTACACAGTGATGTATATATAAGTACTTAGCTTTCTCTCTACCTAACTTATTCTTTTTGACCCTCTTAGAGGTTTATGGAGAGACAGGATTTTGTTTATGTACATTTGGATTTTAGATATATATATATATATTCTCCGGCCAGTCTTGACTTCGCGGACTGAGTTAGGAGCTTGTTATCATGTATCTTTGGCATTCTGTTCCTACTTTTGTTATCTTATGTTTGATAGTTATGGTTTTCATCACACACAAGTTATTCTGTTTCTGGAGCGTTGCGTTTTTTATTTCGCGATTTTGTTTTACCCATTTTCCAAGGCTCTTAGTTTATTGTATTCTTTCTGCTATTATATGTATGTATTTTAATTTTAGAAGTCGTAGTACCTCGCCACCTCTATTTTACATCTTAGGTGTAATACTCTCTGTGGTAGGATGTTACATTTGTCTATTTTATTAATTCTATCCTTTATTTTTTCCTTCACGCACAAATAACAATTCTTAAAAATTATTAATCTAACTATAAAAAATAAATTAAATAAAAAACTAGCTATAAAGTAATAATAAAATTATAAGTAATGAGAAATTATAATCCAAAATAGTTTTAAATAAAAAAATAAGGAGAGCAATATAAAAAAATATGGATTTTATTTTTTTTAACTTTGTAAAATTTGTCATTGAAATTTTTGTGTACGGTTTATTATTGTAATTTTTTAAAATATGAATTATTGATCTTATTAGAAAGGATAAATTAAATAAAAATATAATTATAAATAATAATAGAATTATAATTAGTAGAAATTATAATTTAAAATAATATTAATAACAAAAATACCGAGAGTACTAAAAGAATACGATACAGGAGAGAATATTAAAAAAAAGATAAACTAACATTTTTATGTATATACCTAAAAAATATAGAATAATATAAAAAATTTTTTTAACCATAATATGAAATTATTGATCTTATTAGGTAGAGCAAATTAAACAAATAATAATAATAATAATAATAATAATAATAATAATAATAATAATAATGTACTAAAAAGGAATACAAAGCGTACTAAAAAATAACATATAATATAAAAAAATATTAGAAAAAGTATAAAAAAAAATAAACATGTTTAAAAGGATAATATTATACTTTAATATCATGTCTATTTTAATAATTATCTATCTAAATTGATCTTAATTATCATTATGTAAATAATATTTATTCTATCAAAATTAATTTTATATAGAGTTATCATGATCACAAATCACTTTTATTCACGATCAATTCTATAAAATTAAATTTATTCAAATTTTAGTTTGACAAATTTTACAGAAATTTTTAAGCTAGGGCTTTTATATTATTTACATTTTCATTTAGTTAATTTCTTATTTAAAAAAATTGGTTCATATTCCAATCATTTTGTATTATTTACTTTTTCCTTCTTAATTTTAGTATATAAATTCTAGAACTATACGTAAAAACATGTTATAGATTAGAATTCCAATTAACTTTGTAAAATATTTGGTAAAAAAATATATTCCTAATTAATTACTTTTTAATATCTAAAAAAACCATAAAAGCATTAATATATGGTTTATTAATTATTCATAATGAAATAATTATAAACAATATTTTTAAAATAATAATATCATCATATAAAAAAATAAATTATTTTTTAAAAATAAATATTTTTGGTAAGATTCAGAAACATACAAAATTTTCCATTCACTAATGAATGAAGATTGACGGTGCTGTCGGTGCTTCATCCCTGAATACATCATCTACTCTATCGGTGCATTTATCCCTGAAAACCTCATCTATTTCATCCTTTACGAAACCTGGGTGCATTGAACTTTAAACGTATGTAAGCTTCATTTAACAAGCAAATTGAGTATTTTGTCCTTTTCATTTTTTTCCGGTTATTAATCAAATAATTAAATTAATGCAGACAAATTTTTTTGAAAGATTTTCATGTTTGTTTTCATTCAGTATAAGATGAAAATTGAATAACTTGAAGGATTCGTATAATTACCTTATTTGGCTGTACATGTGATATATCTTTTTTTTATGTCAATTTTAGGAACGAAATAGTTTGATTATTTTTATTTTTAATGAAAATGAAAATAAAACATAAAAACATATTGAATTGAGTATTTTAATTTTGTTTTCAATAAAAATATTTTTAAAAGTAAATATAAAGTTAAAAATAAATTTTTTTATTTTTTCAATTAAAAATAATAAAAATATTTTCAATTCAAAAATATTTTCTCTTTATATCTCACCCGCCCAAAAGAATTAAACCCTCACTCACCTATAATAAAAAAAAGTAAAATTAATGCCTCCAACTCTTTTTCTCCTCTCTTGGACTCTTACACTAGTTCTTTCACTGATTTTTCTAACTTTAGTAGCTTTCTTTTATTTTTTTTTATTATTAAGCTATTTTGGCTTTTAAATTTCAAGTTCCTTTTCGTATTTTTTGTTTTCTTGTCTTCAATATATTTTTTTTAGCGTTTTTCTAAAATTTTGGCTGCTATAATTTTCAATTTGATGAAAATATAATAATTTTTCTGCTAATATATTTTTTAATTTTCTGTAATTTTTGATGTTTCTTCTTTACTTCAAATCTTTTATAAATGATAAAGAAAAAATATTAAAAAAAAAGTGAATTTGATAATAATTAACAAGAGATATAAAAATTAATTATTATTTATATTTAATGTAAAGACTCATTTACATTTTTATTCAATATAGTCCCTTCTTTTTTCAACCATACTTATATTTTCAAAACCAAATTCAATTGCACTCTCATTTTGTATGCTTTATTTGTTTTGTATTTGTACTCATGTTTTCATTTGTTGTATAATGCTAAGAAGCTATGAAAATTTATTCATAATCCAACAACATATTTTATCTCATATTTTTAAATATTGATAATTAATTAATAATTAAAAATAATAAATTTTAATAGTCTTCTAATTATTATTATTATTATTATTATTATTATTATTATTATTATTATTATTATTATTATTATAAGGCAAAAGTCGACAATGATGATTGGCATAGGGTTTTGCATGGTAATCCGAAATTAATTATTCAATTCTCGAAAATTGGAGAAATGATCTGTGTATTATTGTGTGTATTCAATTTGAATATTCAAGTTGTCTAGAATGATACAATATAAAAGAATATTTATAGGTGTTAAGAGAATCGAAATAATAAAGATATAATATCTTATAATAAATATTCAGATATGCTAAATAATGCTAATTAATCCTAATTGATCCTAATTATATTTTAACATCAACATCAAGGCCTTCAAAAATGTACTATAAAGCAAATATATCCTTTGTTATATACTGTCTCGTTTTAGAGTAAATAATACAATCTTTAATTCTAAGTTTCTAACTATTATATTCTTGAACCAAAAGATTGTAATACTACTCTCATTTTTTTTGGGGAAACTCATCAAATGCACTCTTTCACTTCAACAACATCAACCTTCCTTTACAAGGATTGGTTTCGCACAAGTCAATAATTTCACATATTCCAGACAACTTCTGTTATTTAAGGCTCTAAGTTGTTATAGATGAATATTCTTCGTAATTTAACATGGTGCATATGAACACTCCCTCAACATAGCAACTACACTAATTTTGCAAGCTCTTCCAACATTGAATTGTCACGTGCCAAATTTCAGGCATCATCCTATTTTGTTTAGAGTGCTAAAAAAAATAAACACCTCACGAAAATTTAGTGTTTAAAAAACTAGTCTACATAAATTTTCTATTCTTTTTTTTTTTTGTATTATTTTTCTCCGTTATTCGTTGCGCTCCTAATTTCATATGCTTCTCACCCCTAATAATTGTCTAACAAAAATCATATTTGGCATACATGCATTCATGTGCTATCAAAGAATGCATTAGTGGGTATTAGTATTATTATAGCATGGTGTAATTCTAGTTGAATGCTGAATTAGTTTCTTAGAAATCATTATGATTATTTGGGACAGATAAATGATAAACATCTTTGATGCATGATAAATATATTTTATGTATAGTAAAATTATTTGATAAGTGACAAAAATAAATTTCAAGTATTGATAACATTACGTAAATTGAAAGAATTACTAAATTTTGTAAAAAGAAAAGTGAATTTTAACAAAAAAAAATTATGTTATAAATTCAAAATTTTTGCTCATAGATTTTAACATACAAGCAATGAAGATGATAAGATCAAAGTTCAAGATTCAGTAAAACTAGTTTACAACTTTAGAATCTTATTAAGGGTGAAACTAATTTTATCTTTGAAGTTGAAATTATTTTAAATAATTAAGATAAAAATTATTTTGAGTCATACAAATTCAAATTAGTTTTCAGTAGTGAGTGTACTTTGTACCTTTTTCGATGATCATGGACGGATAAAAGAGAAGGATTTTTAATGAAGAAGTCACTCTCACTATATATGAGATCATTTTGGAAACCCTAAAAACTAAAGAACAAAGTGCACAAAGTGAAAAAGTATTCAATGTTTTTATTCTCTTGTTCAAAAATCTCTAAATTGAGAATATCTATTTCTGTTTAATATCTTCTCATCTTAGAAGAGAACAATAAATTAAAAGTTTTTGTAATATAGGATATCTCATTTGTATATTCTAGTGTCAAAATTACCAACAAAAGTTGAGTGTTAAAAGCCTTAGAAATTATTTTGGAAACTCACACATTAGTTTCTATGATTTATCACAACAAACTCTCATATATCTTTGTATATTTATCCAATAGCGATCATCTCGCTTAATTAGCTGAAGAATGTTTGAAGAAAAAATATAGAAAGATCTTAGATTAATGTGATATTAGTTAGCGCTTAGCTTGAGAAAAGTTCATCTATAGGTTTACATCTGAAGATCAGAGTTCTTTTGGTTGAGTAGGTTAGTCAATGATCATGAACTCGTACATTGAAGAATGAAGATATAGTGGAAATCTAATAGTTGTTGAGGATTGAATGCAGATAGATTTTGACAAAACAAATATACATCATTGTGTGATATTTTCCAACTCTTCTCTTATATTTCTAAAGTCTTTTGCCTCTTTCATTTCTATTATTTTTAGAAAAAATATAAGAAATTAATTTTTAGTTATTTAGAGTTTAGTATTTATAATTTTGGGTGTAGGGTTAAGAAATTTATGATTTAGGATTTAGATTTAAAATAAGTAAAATAATTTAAAAAAATTAACTAATATTGACTAAAAAAAAAAATAAATACCTAACATTATTTTTATTTTTATAATCTCTATATTTTTTAAAAGATGATCTAATAATAATAATTTTTTTAAAGAAATATATACCTTTAGTGTTCATAATTCCTAAGCTTATTAGCTTTTGAGACCTCAAATTTTCAGAAAATATTTATAAGCACGATTCAATCACCCTTTTATGTATATTAGAGGCATTTCATATTATTAATATGATTTTTATTTAAAAACCAAAATATAGTAACTATATGTTTTGTCCTAAACGTTTATTGATTTTAATTTTACATTTAACGTTTAAGTATATTTCAATGATGTTTGTAGAGTTAACATTATATGATATGGTAATTTTAGGTAAATAGCGCAGCTTGGGAATGTTACATTTTAGTGACATGTTAATTTAGTATTGTCACATCATCATCTTTTTAAGAATATTATTTCCAACGAATCGGGGTATAATTGAAAAAGATTTAAAATATTAGAGACAAAATGTTAATAATAATATAAATTTAAAATATTTTGAAAATTCTAGGGACACAATTATATATACTTAATTTTTTATTATCAAAAGTAACTTTTAATGGAATTTTCATTCTGATTTATAGAATATTTTAATTTAGTGATTCATTTTCATGTGTTCTTTTTGAACTTTTAATTTAATAATTGCGAAAATATTATGCTTATGAAGCTATTACCATACTTACAATGTTTAAAAGTAAATAAAATTCCAAGTATGCCTCATCATCTTTGAAAATGGGATATTGCATCTTTGAAATTTACTCAGTTTAATTTGTTTTTTGACTGGAGATTAATCCTAGGTTTGACCTTGTAAAGAAAATATTAGAAAATATAAAGCAAAAGCTTCTTCTATTTGAATGGAAACAAATAATGAGAGAATCCAAACCAAATAAATTAAAAATATATGTCCTTTTTTCACACATTCAACATCCTTATTCCTTATTCTTAACTCTTAACGTATCATTTTTTTATTATTTATTTTTACTTATTATTTTAAAGATAAAATAAAACTAGTCAAAATTCAAACTAAGTACTAGCTTATATTAGGAAGCAGGCACACTGTTTTTGAGGAATGTCAAAAACTGCTTTGACAGGAGGTCAAATTAAATGGACATTTAAAAGATAAAAGGAAAAAAAAAAAAGCAAATTTTAACATTGTAGATATCAACTTTTTTAACTTTTTTTGGGGTGTAAGTATAAACTAATTTATATAATATATAGTTTTACTTTTTACAAGAATTTTATACCATGGTTAATTGTAATGCTATCATCTATAATATTTAAGATACCATGCATAAGTACAACAATATATAAGTTGTATTTTTGTATTTTATTTTATTTATTCTTTTTTGAATATGACATTGATTTAATCAAGTGGAGTTAATTAGTCGATCGATGCCAAGAAGCAATAGCTCAAATGGCATAGTCTTCTCATACTTAATTAAGAGGTTACGGGTTCGAGTCTCCATATCTTCGGTAAAAAAAAAAAAAAGTTGTCGATCGACGAGGTATGATACATACCTCAAACATTTATCCGGAAATTTTATATTTTATCACTAAAAGTAAAAATCTCTTACTCAGATATCTCTATTTTTCACAAGGACTTTTCTTTTGATAAATTGAATGAGCTTAGCATGCTTCGTAATAATAAAATTTAGACCTTGGATTCAACATTATCAATTATTAAAAAGGATTTTTAATTTGTGTATATTAGCATTCTAAAGATATTCTATACAGTTACTTAATTATATATATCACATGATGATGAGTAAAAATAATTATCTTTAATAATTTAAAATATAGTCATTTAAGAAAATTTTATATAGTCATTAGAAAAAATTTAGATGATTGTGTAAATTTTACTTAAACCAAAACTCTTAAAAGAAAAAATTCTTAGTTACTATATCATAGTAATATTTGAGGATAAAGACAATGTAAAAGTAAAAAAGAAAAGCGTTAACATTATATGAAAGTTAAATTCTGAAAAAAGGAAAATTATATATAGCTTTTGGTTAAGAGAAAAAAAAAAAAAGTTGACAAACGGAGAGAGTAAAAGATTTCCTAGTTATGTTTATTGAAAAAATGTTAATTCCCATCTTTGTGTTTGTGTTCTGGATTCTGTTTTAATGAAAAAAAATATGACATTAATCATTAAAAATAAATATGTGATTTTGTTGTTTTTTAGTGTTTGACCACTATTCTAATTTTTCAATTTTTCAACTATATATTCCGTCAACCGCTCCCTCTTTCTTTGCTCTCACAACTCACAACAATCTTCACTTCCTTTCAACTCTTCTTTATTACTTCATATCCTTTGTTGCCCTAGAATCATAGCCTCAAAGGTGCAAATAGCATCTCGCTTAGTTGCATTAACTGAATTATCATTGGTTTAATTTGCTCATATTTTTTCCAGGTAATTTGTCTTAAATTTTTTGCCTGATAATTAATGGTGTGATCAATCGACTTCTTTTTTTTTTCATAATAAATGCAGTGGAAATGAATTGAATTTAGTTTTCTCAAGCTAAATTTATTTAAAATTATAAAACTATATTGTTTTAATTACATGTAGTAGAGTTCAGTGGGTTTGATTAATTCTCATAATTCTTTTACATTTGTCGTGAGAATTTAATGAAGTCTTATTGGCAAATCATTTCATCAAGAGTGGGGATCATGCAGTGAAAAGAATCAAACGAGTTTATATTTATCAAATTTACACAATTAATAAAATTTATTTGTTAAAAGATAATTTCGAATTTATGCTGGTCAAATATAGACCAAAATTACCAAAAATTGTTTGTCCGGAGAGTTTCTAATACAGAAATTGGTACAGAGGATGGGGTTCTTGACATTCTTGAAGAGCAAGAAGAAAAAGATTGATGAAATGATGTTGAGGAATCGAATCAACCGTATCGAGCGTGTAGCTAGGCAGCTAGTTGAGCATGGAACACAAGAGTCTTCACCTGCAGCTAGTTTCAGTGTTTCTGCTCCCCCGCCTGGTAGCGAAGTAGAACAAGATGGCTCGGCCTCAGTTACACATGAACAACAACAACCAAAGCGTCAACAAGGATCAATGAAGGAGCACTTTCCAACAAATCCACAACCCGTTCCGCTTCCATGTCCTCCTCCTCAGCATGCTTCTGGATCTTCGCTGCTTTCGCATAGCGCTTCGCTTCGATACTTCCTTTACGACGAAATCGCAGCTGCTTGCGACAATTTCTCTTCCGATCGATGTGTGTCGGACACACACTGTGTTTTGTCAAGCAGTTACAAAGCTTCCTTTGCTGATGATTCTTCAAGGAAGCTCCAAGCTACTGTCACCCGCCTTCATCCTTCAACTCAGGTACTTTTACTCACCTCTTCAATAAATTTTACAAGAGACTTAAAACATCTTTTTTTTTAAATATATTTTTTTGCAAATCAAATTTAATACACGTAATCAATTAAATTGTATTATTTTTGTTAAAATTAGACCAAACAAATCAATTTGACTAAAAAATCAATAAAATAAATTTTAAATTGATCTAAATTAATATTTTTATAAAAATGACTATAATACCCCTATTATAGAAAATAATTTAAAATACTTCTATTATATATATATATATATATTAAAAAATCTAACTTCTAACCCTTCTCTTTTTTCTATTCTATTGTAGAATTAAGATTTAAGGTTTTCAAAATTAATATATATAATAAAAATATTTTAGTCATTTTTTATACTAAAAATATTGTAGTCATTTCTTATAAAAAAATATTAATTTAGATCGATTCAAGATTTGGTTTACCAATTTTTCGGTCAAATCGATTTATCTGATCTAATTTTGACAAAAAATAACACAATTTGATCGATTATATAGATTAAATTTTAATTATTAAAAAATGTCTTTAAAAAAAATGTTTTAAGTGTCTTTATTTAAGTGGCTCCCAAATTTTATTTATTTTTTTATCTAAAATTATTTAAATGTACAATTTAAGATATTAAATTGACTATTAAAATTCTGAAAATCGGATTGAATCCACTCATATTTGGTTAAAGGCCGATTGACAATAAACTCATCAAACAACTGGAAAAATTGATTAAAGAACGGTTAGTCAATTAAATTGGCTTGATTTTTTAATGATTAATTATTTTAAAATAATAAAATATAAAAGTTATTCTTTTCTAATAAATATATTTTTTTGTATAAATATATTATTTTATTATATCTAATTCATTTTCAGTTGAATTTTTAAATTTTTAAATTTTTAATTCTATTAGTCTGATTTTCAAAATCTTATTATTTAGATTATTTATGTATTTTATTTTTTTAATTTAAAATTAATTAATTTAACAAAAACATATTTTTATTAGTTATGCAATTTCTTTAAAAAATGTAATATATATATGAAAATACATCTATAACTATTAGATTGATTTAAATTGTTTAAATTAAATAGATCTAATATATTTATAATCATTGAATTCATGTATGGATACATTTATAACCATTATATTTATTAAGTATGTTTGAATAAAAATTAAATACAATAACTCTAAATGCAATGAATATAATTGCATTTACACATGCATTCATTAATTATAAATATATTATTCGTATATCATTTATTAGATACATTTAATCTTAACTATATAAATTAATTCAATGATTTTAAATATATTCTTATATATTCTTATATAAAAATACATTCTTATATAAAAATCTTATTCTCGTATTCCGGCAACTTAGCCCTTGAGAAGATTGTGTAAGCAGTGAGTTCTTTTATGCAGTCTAAATAAATGTATCTCTTATTTGCAGGGCTTGAAGGAATTCATTAATGAAGTCAATACTCTTGCATCTTTGCAACATCCAAACATTTGTAGGTTGCTTGGATTTCATGCACGTGACAGCTCAGAACCAAGGATGTTGGTGTATGAAAGGCTACACCTTGGAAGCTTGGATCGCTTGCTTTTTTACGGTACATCTGATTACCCAACTCTCGATTGGAATTCAAGATTGAAAATTGCCATTTGTGCTGCACAAGGTCTTACTTTCTTGCATGATGAAGGGCCCTTCCAGGTAATAATGAACCATCCATGTTTACCTTATTACGATCAACTTAAATGCACATTTAATATACAATCTCCTGGTTGAATTCTCATTTAATGACTACCATTTGACCTAAGTTATTTTATATCCCTTTGATATTGACTGAACAATTAGAAAATACAAAAAATGTTATCTATATGCAAAAAGTTAGTCACTAAATCAATTATTATATACTTATATATAAATATATGAGTTTTTAAAGTTTTTTTTTTTTTTTTGGGTGCACATAGCATGATTATAGAAGATTATTAGGGTTTTCTTTCTCTTACAGGCAATGTACAACGAATTTTCAACAGCCAACATACAGGTTGAAAAGGATTTCAGTGCAAAGCTTTCAGGGTATGGTTGCGTAGTCGGGCGAGTTTCAGAGGAAGTAAGCTTTCTTAATTAGACTCAAAAGGTCCTTTATATGTGTTGCTTCTATAGATTTTGTACCCTTTCATTTTGTCCCATGAATTTTGTTATTATTGTTCAGGTGTAATGGGTAAGATATAAAATAAGAAAGAATTTACTAGAACTTAACAGAGAGAAATAAGAAAGAGATCATTTCTAGAAGCAGAATTTCAAAAACTTTTTTTTATGTCAATTATCAATTTCTTGCATGATTGATTACATCATCATATCATCAGTATTCCTATTTATAGAAGTAAAAATACAGCGAAACAATAAAAATATTAAATAATGTGAATAATAGATATGTTAGATAAATGTTCAATTCATTAGGTATATAGATGATTATGTTGATTATTCTTAATTAGATAATTTTTTTTTGATTTACTCATATACAGTTAACAATAGCTGGATGTTCAATTTACTATGTATCCGAATGGTTATCCTAATGTTAAGGTTTAGGTAGTAATTTGAAGAAGGAGTTCTAGAATTCATTATTCACATTATTTAAAGAAGTTATTGTCTATCTAACAAAACCGTGTATAGAATATTCTACTAACTAATGAGAATGATCTAATTGAGTTCTTGGACCTATTTTTATTCATTATGTCAGGCTATTAGAAACATGTCAATGGAAACATTCGAAAGAGGAATACTTACTCCGAAGAGCAATGTATGGAGTTTTGGAATCATTCTTCTGGAGCTACTTACCGGTATAAGGAATGTGGATAGCCGCCATCCAAATGTAGACAAGAACATAGTCAAGTGGAGCTGGCCATTCCTAAACGATGAATTCCGACTATCCATGATCATGGATCCTAAGCTGAAAGGCCACTATCCTCTAAGAGCAGCGAGGATGTTGGCTGACGTTGCGCACCGATGTCTCCAGAAGGAGCCATCGATACGGCCGACCATGCGAACTGTTGTTAAGCATCTTAAGATGATACAAGAGATGAAGTTCTCACCCCAAGAGCTAGTAACAATCCCTCTTGGAAAAAGTGTCCCTCTACCGCCACCACCGGAAGCTAGGCCTAGATTGAGTGTCTTTCCGCCATCACAGCCGACAAGTAAGCCTATACTGAGTTTCAATTCGTCATCTCCATCCGATGCCCCCAAGCAACATGTTTCGCCTCCTAAATGGTCTGACGTGCCCCCCACGCTTTCCACACACCCTTGGCCTTCCATACAATTTATGGAGAAGGTTGTTAGGCAAGAAACCAGGCATGGCCAATCATCATCCTAAGTTTATATAGGAGTGCTACCTAGTGATTCGAGAAAATAAATCTTCTCAATTTTTTCTCTCAATTAATACAGTAAAATGGAATTAAGAGAAACATGTGAAGGTGAAGATGATGTTGAAGAATAAAAGATTACATTTGACAATATCAATTGAAAGAAAAAAATTGAGAAAATCCATTTCTAATAATTTGATAGTCTAGAATGGTCATCAACCTTTCTTTCTAAAAAAAATATTTTACCTTTTGTTGTGAATCAGCCCAAACTTTTGTAGAAGATAAAAACATATATGCTCTACATCATCTCTTTATATGATTCAGAGAGATGTTATTTAGTACACAGATTGCAAAGGTTGGCCTTACTATGGATTCAATTAGTTAGTTTACCAATTTATATGAAAATTTTCATGGTTTCTTAAACACCTTGCCCCTTCCTCCTAACTATTTATTTTTTTCAATTTTTTCAAACCTTTATGCTAACTATGAAATATATGTATCAACAAAAATTGGAACACAATTGGAAGGGAGAATTTGCTTTTGCAGAATAATACGGACGAGTTTAGTGTTTTTGTATGAATAGACAGTAAAACTATGTGTATATGTATGAAATAACTCAAATAAGTACTCGACGTATCACTATTAGATAAAAATCACTTTTAGTAGCTACTTATTTTACTTTTAGTAACAATAAAATAGCTATTAATATATTTAATGAAAATTAGACATTAGTCGACATTAGTCATCTTATATTTTATTGTTAAAAAATTTGAACGACAATTATGGTAAAAAATTTTTTAATTGCTACAAAAGTATATTAATGCCATTATAACATATAATAATAACAGCAAATATATAACTATTGCAAAATCATAGATTAAATAAAACATATAATAATCATTATATTATTGTTAATAAAAAATTGTAACTAAAAATGATTTATTATAGTCACAACAAAAAAAAATTGATTAAAATGGCGAGTTTTTTTGGTAATTACGGCAATTTGAATTGCCATTATTATCGAAAACTGTGCTTTCAAGAAATGCCGATATCCTGAGCGTCATTTTGGCTATTACGGCGGTTTTTAAAAAATCATCACAATTACCTAAGGATAATACGGCGGTTTCTGCGACGGTTAAATTGGTGGTTTCAACCGCCGTTTTAATCAAATAAAATGACGGTTTTTTATTGTTTAAAACGGCGGTTGTAACCGCCATTTTTATTGGGGTATAACAGCATTTTGTTTTAATATAAAATGACACTTTTAAACCGTCATTTTAAGTTGAATAATGGCATTTTTCCGTTTAAAATGGCGATTTTTCAAACTGTCATTTTTTCTGTTTACACAAATATGATGCGCTTTTCCTGTTTAAAATGGCGGTTTTTCAAACTGTCATTTTTTTCCTGAATAAAATGAGAGATTTAACTGCCGTTTTTACCTAATTTTGATGACAATTTTATGCTTTTTAAAATGGCACTACAAGAAAATACTGGAATAGCAACCAATTTATCAATCGATACAGAATTTTCAGGACCAAATCAATATTGGTCGCTAAATTATATTCAGCGACCGATTTTAGCAACCAATAAATTCGGTTGCTAATAGCAACTGAATTAGCGACCGATAAGTTTTAAATACAACCAAAATAAAATTGGTCGCTATTTTTTTTATTTAGCGACCGATTTAGCGACTAAAACAGAAATAATGTCTTTGGAACTGTTGGTCACAAAAGTAGTCGCTATTTTTTTATTTTAGCAACCGATTTTGCAACTAATAGTGAAATAGGGTGGATAACTGTTTGGTCGCTAATTCAGTCGCTAAATTAACGGTCGCTAAATCGGTTGCTAATTGTTAATTTAGCGACTGATTTTAGTGACTAACATAATCGGTCACTAATAGCCACTGAATTAGTGACCAACTAGTTTTATACAACTAGAATATAAACGTGGTTGGTTACAAATTCAGTCACTAAAGTTATGGTCACTAAATCGGTTGCTAATTTTTAAATTAGTGATCGATTTTATAAATTAATCAGTCACAAAAGCGGTCGCTAAGTTAAAAAAAATACATATTATCTAAATTACTCTCACTAACCCTAAGTCACCCACACCATTCTCATCTCCTCCAATCAGATACCGTCATCCGTCTTCTGTGAGCGTTGTCGTCTTTTTCGCTGCCGTCTTCTGCGCACGTCTCGCCGCCGTCTCCTGAGGTCCCGTCGGTGTCATCTTCTCTGGTCTCGGCGCCATCTCCTAAGGTCTCCTCATCGTCTTCTTCCTCCCATGGAAACCACCGCCTCACCTCCCGCCTCCTCCACCCGCTCCGGCCAGGTTCACACATTCATCCACTATTCTCTCTCTCTCTCTCTCTCTCTCTCTCTCTGACTTTTCAAATTCTTTTTCTAATTATCGCTTTTCCTCGTTTGCATTGAGGTCAGCTCACAGAGGAAGAAGCTCAGGCCCTTTCAAAAAGGTAAATAAAAACGCTCCTTCTCTCAAATCAGATCCGTTTTCAGTTTTTTTTCTCTATTTTTTATTTCTTCTTTCTTTGATCTGATTTGTCTACTAAAAAATGTTTTGAGGATCTGCATTGTTCTCCATTTCAAATTTGTGGCTGATCTCTGTCTCTCCTCTGCCGTCGTTGTGCCTCTATCTTCTATGTTAGCAGGTTATGCCTCTTATTCCTTTCTCGTTTATTTCTTTATATTGAGGGTTTTACACATTTTGATGGCTTACAGCGATTTATGACCGAGTTCTATTAGGGATTTGTAGAGAAAAAATTTATGTTCTATTTGTGAGTTGTGAAAGTTGGTTGCTATTAAGAAATCCGATAGTAAAGTTTGATAAATTTAGCAAACTCACACAAGCTTGGATAAAGACTATTTTAGCTCAAATTTGGTTACTTAAGTATCAAAAGATGTAATTTCACAAAAGCCATTTTTAGTGAAACTTCAAAAATGAAGATGTTATATTTAAACTTAATGAATATATGGAGATGGTTGAGATTTCATTGTACTTGTGAATATTCTTATGCAGTGGAAAGGTTATTCGAGTTGGCAAACCGGATTTATATGTTGGAACTAAAAGAGGTGTTTTCTGATATTAGCTTCAGGTTGGTAATTGTTGAGTTAAGAAATTAACTAAATTAATTAGTGATGACAAACATTATTTTTGGGCAAAATAAATAATTAGTGTTGATTAATTATATTTACTTATTACTAATTGTTTATTGTTGCAGGCCAAATTTCAATAGCCCAAATGGAATAAAAAGCAATCAACAAAATGTTGGGCTGAAAGCATAATTAAGAGCCCAAGGAAAAGCAAAGAAAGAAGCCAAAGAAATCAAATCGGGCCAAGCATATCAATACCCGATCCAAGCCCGATCTGGTTTCAGAAAAGCAAATCCCTCTCTTTTGCTTAACCAAAAGCAACGTTCATCTTTCTTTTGTCCTAGTCAAATCAGAGTTTCAGAAAAGTAAGAAAGAGAAAGAGAGAGAGCTTCTTCACCAAGCTAGTCACCAAAGAAGCAAGAGAGAGAAGGATTAAGCTTGAAAGACAGATATCAAATCACCCAGTTCAAACCCAATCAAGCTTAGGTTAAAGGTAACCCATTTCCTCTTGCATGCATCAAATCTTCATCTCTTCTTCCCAACTCTCTACTATATCCGAAATAGGATACAAGGAAAAGAGGATTTCTGTTCTTCTCTGCTGTGTATCTACGGTCTTGAACAAGACTTGGGGACCAAGTTGGTTTTCAAGGGCTCAGATCAAGTTGACCATTGGAAGATTTCTATGGTTGCTGCTATATGGCTTTCGGTCAAGGTGAAGAAATCAGAAGCCAAGTTTCTACTCTAAGGTTTAATGAGAAAAAGTGATTCTGTGGGTTGGTGAAGCTCAAGGCTCAAGGTGTTGACCTTGGAAGAAGAACCCAGCAACATGCAAGGAGATAAAAGAAGCTTGATGTTCATTCAGAAAGTAAGGAGAGAAAACCAGAGAGTGAGAACAGTGTTCTGTTAAGAAGTTCCTCTACTTGGATAATACTTTCTTTCAAAGAAGCATTCGGCCAATACTGAAGAACTGCATCTGAGGTTTGCGAATCTGATTTTGCACATAGCAAAGAGGCTGCTGATGAAGTCAATCTCCTTCATGTTTTACTGATTGTAATGTACTTTTCTAAGTTTATCTTTCTGTAATTTCTTGTGAGAAAGCTCAAGTAAAAGCCATGAGTGGAAAAAGGCTGAGTGATACACTTGAGAGAAAAGCCTAGAGTTATTTTCTGATTTCTTTAGGTATGTTTATGTCTTGTATCTTGTACCTGTAAGGTATCCCTTTCTTAGTTGGGTTAGCACTAAGAGTGAATAGTTAGGTATTAGCATAGCCAATGTCAAGTTAGGTTAGAACTTGAGTGTGAGAGGATTGGGTCAATCCTGTGAAATTGGTGTATGTAATACTATTAACTATAATGAAATTCTTCCATAGTTGTGGAGGAGACTGGACGTAGGTTGCATGGCACAAGGCAACCAAACCAGGATACATGCTGGTGTTAGCTTTTCTCTTCTCTGCTGTGTTCTGTTTTTTGATATTCATGAGACAAAAATAAATTGTCTCATAAATTTCTGCTGCTGAGTACAAATAGAATCAGAATTGAAAGTTTATTTTAAAAGGATAATAATAGCAACTTAAAAGGAAGGAATAGATTCAACCCTCCTTCTCTAAGCCTACCACAACCTTCAATTGGTATCAGGAGCTAAGGTCTCAAGAATCAAGCTTAACCACTTGGAGCAAAGATCCAATGGCAAACAACTTGGGCACAACCACAGTTGCCTACACCCTCACTGAAGACCAGTCAAACAACCGGCCACCTTTCTTCAACGGGAAGAACTACTCCTACTGGAAAGAAAGGATAATGATTTTCATCCAATCCATTGACTACAACATATGGAAGATTGTTGTGAGCGGTCCAAAGATCCCAACAAAGACAAGTGCTGATGGAGTGGTGACTCCAAAAGAAGAAGCTGAATGGAATGAAGATGATAAGAAGAAGATAGAGCTGAATGCCAAAGCAATCAACCTTCTTCACTGTGCTATCAGCTTTGAAGAGTACCGAAAGGTGTCTAGATGCAAGACAGCCAAAGAAATCTGGGAAAAACTCCAGGTTACACACGAAGGCACCAAACAAGTAAAAGAAACGAAGATTGATATGCTGCGAAAAGAGTATGAGATGTTTAGCATGAAGGATGGAAAAAGCATTGATGAAGCGTTTGAGAGATTCTCAATCATAATCAACAACCTTGATGCTATGGGTACAAACTATGCAAAACAAACTTTGGTGAGAAAACTCCTTAGAAGCCTCACAAAAGAATGGGAAAACACTGCCACTGTCCTAACCGAGAGCAACAACATAAGTCCCATAACCTATGATGAGCTGAGAGGAAAACTCCTTGCCTATGAAGCCACACACACAAACACAGACTCAAAGAAAAAGGGAATAGCCCTCAAGTCACAAATAGAACCGAAAGAGAGTGAGTCTAGTGATGGTATTTCAGATGACGAGCTTTTGTTTTTTGCTAGGAAATTTAGAAGGATGATGAAGAACAAGGGCAAATACAAGGGTTCAAGTTCAAAGGAGCACAAGATAGACTTGAGCAAGGTGACGTGCCATCATTGCAAGGAGGCTGGACACTTCAAGCTAAACTGTTCAAAGCTCAAAAGGGAGGACAAAGGAAAGAAGGAAAGGAAAAGAGTACTCATGGCAACTTGGGAGGATCTTGAGAATGACTCAAATGAAGAAGAAGAATCTGAAGGAGATGACAAAGACTGCTTCATGGCTGGAAACAACAATCTTGATGAGGTAAACTATTATGATTTGACCATTGAAGACTTGCATGCTATTATTGATGATCTCACTTTAAACACATCAAAACTGCTTGATAAATATAATGAATGCAGATCTGAAAGAGATGTATTAAGAGCTGAAAATGATTTTTTAAAAGAAAAGGTGAAGGAAACTGAATGTGCTTTGGACATCATTGAAGAAAACAGATTTCTAAAATCTGAACTTGAAAAATTAAAAGGAAAGCACATTGTAGATCCTTCTCATGAGTTAATTGCTGAAAATGAAAGATTAAATGATATGATTAAAAGGCTGAATGGTGACTTAGCAAAATTTGCTCAAGGTTCTAGTAACTTGGACAAATTACTTGCAAGTCAAAGACCATTGTTTGAAAAATCTGGTTTAGGCTACATAGCCAAGGAAGATGCAGTTTCCAACACTTCCTCTATAAAATTTGTGGCTTCTTCATCAAATACCAAACCTATACCAAACAAATCGGGTATTGGATATGTTTCAAATTTTGAAGAAAAATTTGATGAAGTATACACAAGTGAAACTGAGCTTTCACCAAGAACTGATCCGAGTTCAAACCGGCCAGGTTTGGGTTATATTTCGAAAAATGAGGCTGCTTTCAAGAAACCATTTTTCTATAACAAAACCTCATTTTTGAAAAATCCAAAGAGTTTTAAAAATTCTGGTGAAAATATTTTTGCAAAGAGGAACAATTATAACAAGAATCAGTTTGTTAAAGGAAATGCGTCTCCTCCAAAAACCAGAAAATTTCAACCATTTAATCACTTCAAGCAATTTAACTCACCTAAGTTTCAGCGACACACATCAGAAAATCATTGTGTTAATTGCAAGAAAGTTGGTCACTCATATGAACAATGCTTCATTGAAAAGAGAGTTGTAGGAAACAAAGTCTACAATGTTGTTTGTGATTTCAATGCACTTGGGCAACCAAGATGGATTAACTTCAAAGGATCCAAATTAATTTGGATACCTAAGGCTACTTGAAACTCATCATGCAGATTTTCCTAGCATCCAAGAACAAAAAGGACATGTGGTACATGGATAGTGGATGTTCAAGGCACATGACTGGAAGGTCAACCTACTTCATCAAACTAAACAAGTATGATGGAGATTTTGTGACCTTTGGAGATGATGGTAAAGGTAAAATCATTGCTGTTGGAAAAGTAGGTAATGAGCAATCTACTTTCATTGATGATGTACTTTGGGTATGTGGTTTGAAGCACAATCTTTTGAGTATAAGTCAGCTGTGTGATTTAGGATATTTAGTGATTTTCAAAAGATTTGAATGCTGTGTTGTTACTGAAAAAACAAATGAAGTGATGTTTGTTGCCAAGCGTTTCAATAATATGTATGGACTTACTCTTGATGAACTAAATGATCAAAATGTAGCTTGTCTTCATTCTAAAGAATCTGAAAAGTGGTTATGGCACAAGAGATTGGGCCATGCAAGTATGTTTCAAATAAACAAACTTGTAAAGAAAGAATTAGTAAGAGGTCTTCCTTTGATAAAGTTTGACAAAGATATCACTTGTGATGCTTGCCAAATGAAAAAACAAACAAAAAGTTCTTTTGAACCAAAAGAAAACATCTCTACTAAAAGACCACTTGAGTTGCTACACATTGATTTATTTGGTCCAACAAGAACTCAAAGCCTAGGAGGTAAACATTATGGTTTAGTGATTGTGGATGACTATACTAGGTTTTGTTGGGTTTTATTTCTTGCACACAAAAATGAAGCCTTTTCGGTTTTTGAACCTTTTTGCAAGAAAATTCAAAATGAAAAGGATTTGAAAATCTCTTCTATAAGAAGTGATCATGGAACTGAATTTGAAAATAATTTGTTTGAATCCTTTTGTGAGGAACTTGGAATATCTCACAACTTCTCTTGTCCAAGAACACCACAACAAAATGGTGTTGTGGAAAGAAGAAATAGAAGCATACAAGAGATGACAAGAGCTATGCTTTGTGAGAGTAATGTTCCAAAATTCATTTGGGCTGAAGCGGTTAACACAGCTTGCCACATTTTAAATAGAACAATCATAAGGAAATTTTTTAAGAAAACCCCTTATGAACTTTGGAAAGGCTACCCACCAAAATTAGATTACTTACACATCTTTGGATGCAAATGTTTTGTTTTAAATAACAAAGAAAATTTGGAAAAATTTGATCCAAAGGCTTATGAGTGTTTGTTTGTAGGATATTTCACAACCAGTAAAGCATATAGGGTTTATCATCAATATGCTAGAATTATTGAAGAGTCCATACATGTTACATTCTGTGATACTAACTTGGTACAAAGTATTTTGGAAGATTGTGATGCAGGAAATCAAGCTCAAAAGGAAGCTGAAACTATGCAAAATCAAGAGAAAGATCATTCTGGTCAAACTGAACCAGAAACTGCAACTGCTGAAAATTCCAGAGACAATTCTATTTTGTCTCATGAATCTGAAGGAAATCCTGAAGCCAGTAGCACTCAGAATCCCTTGGTATCTCAATCTGCATCCAAGTCCACCAGACCTCGTGAATGGAGATTCTTGAAGAATTATCCTGAGGAATTTGTCATTGGGGACGTCTCTCATGGAGTGCGAACAAGGTCTTCCACTAGAAAGGCAAATGAAGGATCAAACATTGCCCTTCTTTCACAAATTGAGCCTCAAAACGTCAAGAAAGCACTCAATGACCCTTCTTGGGTTAAAGCTATGGAAGATGAGCTTCTTGAGTTTGAAAAGAACCAAGTATGGACTTTGGTTCCAAGGCCAAGTGAAAAGAAAGTGACCGGCACCAAGTGGATTTTTCGGAACAAGTTGGGAGAAGATGGTAGCATTGCAAGAAACAAGGCAAGGCTAGTGGCACAAGGATATGACCAAGAAGAAGGAATAGACTTTGATGAATCCTTTGCCCTTGTTGCCCGAATGGAAGCCATAAGACTTCTCTTAGCTTATGCTGCACATTGTGGTTTTAAATTATATCAAATGGATGTGAAATATGCATTTTTGAATGGAGTGATAGATAGAGAAGTGTATGTGGAGCAGCCTCCTGGTTTTGAAAATAAAGAGCATTTTGATCATGTTTTCAAATTATCTAAAGCTCTCTATGGTTTAAGACAAGCTCCTAGAGCTTGGTATGAGAGACTTAGTTCTTTTCTTTTGAAAAATAGTTTTCAAAGAGACACCACTGACACAACTCTATTCATCAAGAACTCTAATGATTCTTTTATTCTAGTCCAAATATATGTTGATGACATTATTTTTGGATCAGCCAATGAATCATTTTGTTCTGAATTTGGAAAACTCATGACAAGTGAATTTGACATGAGTATGATGGGTGAACTTAATTTCTTCCTTGGGCTGTAAATTAAACAAATTGAAAAAGGTATTTTCATTCATCAAGAAAAGTATGCCAAGGAATTAGTTAAGAAATTTGGTATGGAAAATGCCAAACCCATGGGAACTCTCATGCATCCTAGTTCTAAATTAGATAAGGGAGAAACTGAGAAAGATGTTGATGAGACTAGGTACAGAGGAATGATTGGCTCTCTTATGTATTTAACTTCCTCTAGGCTTGATATAGTGCAAAGTGTTGGATTGTGTTCTAGGTTTCAATCCAAACCTAAAGAGTCTCATCTTTCTGCAGTTAAAAGGATCATTAGATATATTCATGGCACATCCAATTTTGGTCTTTGGTATCCTAAGATTGATGATTTTTCTGCAGTTGGTTATTGTGATGCAGATTTTGCTGGTGATAGAGTTGATAGAAGGAGCACTTCAGGCTTATGTTGCTTCCTTGGGAAGTCCTTGAATGTTTGGTCAAGTAAGACACAGCCAACTGTGGCTTTATCCACTGCAGAGGCTGAGTATATAGCTGCTTCTTCTTGTTGTTCTCAGCTTTTATGGTTAAAAACACAGCTTGCCGATTACAAATTAAATGCTGAAAATATTCCCTTGATGTGTGATAATATGAGTGCCATTAATATTTCTAAAAATCTAGTTTTGCACTCTAGGACTAAGCATATTGAAGTGAAATTTCACTCAATAAGAGAACATGTCCAAAAGGAGGATATTAGTATTCAATTTGTTAAATCAGAGGAGCAATTAGCAGATATATTCACAAAACCACTAGTTGAGGATAGATTCTGCATGCTTAGGACTTGTCTAGGAATTTTGAGTTATGATTCTTTATTTGAAAAATGCTGATGTATTTGCTGGAGCTTTTTGTCTCATAAACAGGTATGAGACAATTCTGGGCAGGTGATGAACGTTTCCTTCAAATCAGCGTGTTCTGGGCTTGCTTCAAGTGAAACTCAATCTGGGCCAACTTCAAAATTCAGATCATGAGTGGTCCAAATGTGTTTCCTTAAGTCAAACCATCTCTGGGCCTAAATATGAATGTTACAATTTTTGGTTGGAAAATTTTTTGTTGGCCTGTGTGTTTGATTGTTTTTTTTAGTTTTATTTTAATTTTTTTTGTCAAAAAAAAAGGGGGATTTTCAATTTATTTTTTTGGATTTCGAATATTTAAAATTAAATTTCCTTGTTTTGAAAATCAAATCAAATCTTTCTTTTATGAGGTCATATCTTTTCAAGTCTTTTCAAACGGTGATGCAGTTGCATGGTTTTGGAAATTTTCTCTTGGGTACGGTTACCAACACTCCCTCTCTTCCCTCCATAACTCCTTCTCTATCCCTTCGGTTCTCACCACTACCCTCATTACTCTTTTTCTTCTTAAACCAAATAACTACCAAATGAGGAAGAAAACTATAACACACAAGCCTCCTCGTGAAAAGGTGTATAAACTTCCATCCAAGCCCTCCACTCGCTCCCAAGACCGAACCTTCACACTTTCACCATCTCCTCCTACCTCTCCTCCTCGCACTGCTCCCATGGCGCGAACCAAGACTACACCACGATACCCTGCCCCTGCCAAGCCGACGCCACCACCTAAGGCAACGCCATCCAAACCAAGCTCTTCGAAACCTGGATCATCCAAGGGTAAGCGTCCTGCTGTTGAAGAACCTGTTTCTGAGACAGCAAAACCTAAGTCAAGGTCTGTTCCTGTCCGCTCACAAAGAGGTAACTCTCATCACCCTCTCAAATCTGTTAGAGAACCAGACATTGATCCTTTTGCTCACAAATCACACTACATGACATCTCACTCAGACTATAACCCCCATCGTTTCAAATCTGCCATGAACCATGATTTTTATGAGGGAGTTATTCAGTATCGTACTCCATGTCCCTCCTTTCTTGCAGATTTACCTGATTTGAAAAAGAAAGATTTTCCTTTTGTTGAAAATTTGGAATTTTTAGACTGGAATCACCTTTTCAAAATCAAAAAACCTGTATATCCTCAGTTAGTCAAAGAATTTTATGCAAACATGACTTTCCATGAAGGAAGTGTGCATTCTTATGTTAAGGGCAAAGACATTATTTTGAATAGTGAAACTATCAGTGACTCTTTGAAGTACACTGATGTTGGGTCGTGTGCTTATACATCTGTAAAGTGGGATGATGGAGTTGGTATCTCTTACCATGATGCTTTGGCTCACATTTGTGAACATGTTTCCTTAATTGATGGCATCACACCCACTCATAAAGCCCTAGGATATGAACGTGCTCAGTTGCACCGTATTGTCAACCACATCTTGATTCCTCAAAGTAGTTCATATCAAACGGTTTCTTACACTGACACACTTGTTTTGTATGCCCTAATCACTAAAACAGAAATCTCTTTTGCCTACTTGATGGCTAGATACATGTTTGATTCTGTTAGAAGTGTAAAAGATAAAGCACTACCTTATGGCATGTTTTTAACTTGCATATTTGAAAATTTTGGTGTTGACCTGTCAAATGAGGATTATGAAAATAGACATTCATACCTAAAAGAGGGTGGTTCAGTGAAACAGCAAAAAGGACCAACTAGATCTGAGAGAGTGGTTCTAGATGATGATGATGAAGAGTTCATTCCAGATGACTCTCCTTCTGTACTTCCATTTCCACTGGAAAGAAATCAGCTCTGCTGAATGTGGTCAAGGATGTCGCTCAAGAGTTTGTTTCCCAATCAAATCACATGATTGCCGTGAGCAAGGAACAAAGGAAGCTAGCTAGCAAACATGAGAATTTCCTGAAGAAATCAAGGGATAGGGTGGCTGTGCTCATGACCTTCATTGATAACCTACAAAATGATGAAGACATTGCCACCGATGTTTAAGAGGAAGCTACTTCGGAGGGAAATAGTTCTGATGCCTAGGATTTGTCTCATAAAAACTGCTGCTGCTGCTCTCTTTTTGTCTCATGAATTCTGTTTCTTTAGCTACTTTTGAACTGTTTCATTTTGGATGACTGTAATAACTCTAGATATTGCTGCACCCTTGGTAGTTTAGTCAGTACTTTGCACTATGGGCTAACTCTTTTCTGCAGGATACAAGACTTTGTTTTTTTGTTGATCTTGTTTATTATCCACCCTTGATGACAAAAGGGGGAGTAATAGCAATAGGATAATAGATCCTAGTACTTCTTTTGGGATTTTTGCTGCATTAATACTTGAGTTTGCATGCTGAATATTCTTTGCTGCATTAATACTTGATTTCAAATGCTGAATCATTTTGCTGATGATATTAGCTTGATGTTGGGCTGATTATGTGATGTTGCTTATCTGATATCCCTTAGCCAAGATAAATGTATTTTAGCTCTTTATTGTGCTCTCTTTAAGATCAAAGAAAAATAGGAACAAAAAGGAAAGAGCATAAATTCAAGGGGAGCTACTGTTGAAAAGAAAAGGGGGAGCAACACATCAGCAAGCAACATCATTCAAAGGGAGTTTCTAAACCTTACTCAAACTCAGTCCCTTTTGATTATTTCTTAAATCATGTTTGTCATCAAGGGAGAGATTGTTGAGTTAAGAAATTAACTAAATTAATTAGTGATGACAAACATTATTTTTGGGCAAAATAAATAATTAGTGTTGATTAATTATATTTACTTATTACTAATTGTTTATTGTTGCAGGCCAAATTTCAATAGCCCAAATGGAACAAAAAGCAATCAACAAAATGTTGGGCTGAAAGCAAAATTAAGAGCCCAAGGAAAAGCAAAGAAAGAAGTCAAAGAAATCAAATCGGGCCAAGCATATCAATACCCGATCCAAGCCCGATCTGGTTTCAGAAAAGCAAATCCCTCTCTTTTGCTTAACCAAAAGCAACGTTCATATTTCTTTTGTCTTAGTCAAATTAGAGTTTCAGAAAAGTAAGAAAGAGAGAGAGAGAGAGAGAGAGCTTCTTCACCAAGCTAGTCACCAAAGAAGCAAGAGAGAGAAGGATTAAGCTTGAAAGGCAAATATCAAATCACCCAGTTCAAACCCAATCAAGCTTAGGTTAAAGGTAACCCATTTCCTCTTGCATGCATCAAATCTTCATCTCTTCTTCCCAACTCTCTGCTCTATCCGAAATGGGATACAAGGGAAAGAGAATTTCTGTTCTTCTCTGCTGTGTATCTACGGTCTTGAACAAGACTTGGGGACCAAGTTGGTTTTCAAGGGCTCAGATCAAGTTGACCATTGGAAGATTTCTATGGTTGCTGCTATATGGCTTTCGATCAAGGTGAGGAAATCAGAAGCCAAGTTTCTACTCTAAGGTTTAATGAGAAAAAGTGATTCTGTGGGTTGGTGAAGCTCAAGGCTCAAGGTGTTGACCTTGAAAGAAGAACCCAGCAACATGCAAGGAGATAAAAGAAGCTTGATGTTCATTCAGAAAGTAAGGAGAGAAAACCAGAGAGTGAGAACAGTGTTCTGTTAAGAAGTTCCTCTACTTGAATAATGCTTTCTTTCAAAGAAGCATTCGGCCAATACTGAAGAACTGCATCTGAGGTTTGCGAATCTGGTTTTGCACATAGCAAAGAGGCTGCTGATGAAGTCAATCTCCTTCATGTTTTACTGATTGTAATGTACTTTTCTAAGTTTATCTTTCTGTAATTTCTTGTGAGAAAAGGCATTGTTAGAAAGCTCAAGTAAAAGCCATGAGTGAAAAAAGGCTGAGTGATACACTTGAGAGAAAAGCCTAGAGTTATTTTCTGATTTCTTTAGGTATGTTTATGTCTTGTATCTTGTACCTGTAAGGTATCCCTTTCTTAGTTGGGTTAGCACTAAGAGTGAATAGTTAGGTATTAGCTTAGCCAATGTCAAGTTAGGTTAGAACTTGAGTGTGAGAGGATTGGGTCAATCCTGTGAAATTGGTGTATGTAATACTGTTAACTGTAGTGAAATTCTTCCATAGTTGTGGAGGAGACTGGACGTAGGTTGCATGGCACAAGGCAACCGAACCAGGATACATGCTGGTGTTAGCCTTTCTCTTCTCTGCTGTGTTCTGTTTTCTGATATTCATGAGACAAAAATAAATTGTCTCATAAATTTCTGCTACTGAGTACAAACAGAATCAGAATTGAAAGTTTGTTTTAAAAGGATAATAACAGCAACTTAAAAGGAAGGCATAGATTCAACCCCCTTCTCTAAGCCTACCACAACCTTCAGTAATTATTTTATCCTTTTCTCTGGAGTTCCATTTTACCTGCTGGATCAAAAAATTTTAAATGATAACTTGATATGTAGAAAGAAGAAAGTAATGTGTATTAGGACAAAATGGTTGTTCTTCCTTTGCTAATGCTTGATGTTCATGGATCCTGCCAGCAATATTAAGCTTATTAGCTCAGGTTTTTTGAAAATCATGTGAGTTCTTGAATTTCAAGTGTATTTCATATATTTAGCTAGAATAACACTTTAAAAGTGAGCTAAAGTGGAAGCCAACATTGTAGAGCAGGTTCTTATTCCATTTATTAAATTTCTCATACAAATTCTTTTTGTATTCATCGTTCATCCTATGGTCTTTCCAAAGTTGCAAATGACAATTTTGTCAAGAAGTCAAGTTCTTGATCCTTTAGTCTTGTCTTGATACAAATGCAAAGTTTTTTTTTTCTTCTCACTTGTGCCATTTTATTTATGATTCTGTTTCTACAATTCTTTTAATCAGAGAGTGAATTGTTGTGGACAAATTGTGTATGTATGATTTGTTGTCTAAGCTCTGTAGTAGAACTGTCAGAAAGTTTCATTAATTTAATCTTTTGAATGACCATTTTCTTCTGTAGAATGGTGTGCATTTTTTATCAGTGCTTGCAAGTTTCGAGAATAATTTTTTTTGTTCCTTTGATTTGGATAATAATGAAGTTTTTTACCTTCTTTATTTTTTTGCGTTCTCTTCGATATTTTGCTGCTATTAACGTAAATGATCTTACCTCTGGAATTTGGACATTAAATATATAAAAAACATTAAATATAAAACTGTTAGTACATTGCATGTGTTATTTATAAGCTTCTTGTGATAATTGCTTGATATCTTTTATACGCAAAGTTAATTAAATTGCCATAAATTTATACTATTTTTATAAATTGCCTAAGTAATTGAAAGTTGAAATTGAAACTGTTGCAACTGTTTTTTGAGTGCATTTGATTCTCTATTTTTTGCAACTCTTATTTATTTATATACTATTTTTATAAATTGCCTAAGTAATTGAAAGTTGAAATTGAAACTGTTGCAACTGTTTTTTGAGTGCATTTGATTCTCTATTTTTTGCAACTCTTATTTATTTAAAATTTTATATGTATACATATGCTTAAATGCTTATTAGTTATTACAATAATGAATACTTATCTACTAATACTATAGCTGACTTTATTATTATATTTTTCTAAATACAAATGCCCGGCCTCAATTAAATAGCCGGTATCATCCTTTTCAAATGAAAACACCGCTTCTTTTTGTTGAAACTAGGGGAGTCGTCTTATTCTTATCTGTAATTATTTGCTCTGTTCCTTTTGGGCAATCTTAGTCTTTTATTTGAATTTAGCTAATGTTAATTTCAGGAGGAATGGCAAAGAGCTACTTCAAACAAGAGCATGATCTTGGTATATACTCTTATTATCTATATAATTTCTTTTTGATCTTTTGTGTAAAGCTTGATTGTTGGTAGTAATATACAAATGAATGATCCATTTTTATTTGCAGAGAAGAGAAGAGCAGAGGCCACAAGGATTAGGGAGAAATATGTTGGAATAAATTAATTTCATTAACTCAGATCATCCATATTAAATCACCAAAAATATAACTTAATGCGAAAGTGTACCTTTACTTATAAGAATCAGAAATTGATGGAAGAATTTGGATCTTGTGATTCTTTCGATCTTCCTCAACCAAAGCTTTCTGTATTTCTAGGCGGCTAAACTGCAACTCTTTTGATGGGGAAAGAGCAACAAAGGCGGCTTTGATATATTGGGGACCGAAACCCTGAAAGTCTATTTATATTTGAGCATGGCACCCATTAAACCCTAAAGCCCAAATAAAATAGTATCTAAAGCCCAAAAGATAATATATCTAATATCCAAAAAAGATAATTATCTAAGGAACAAAAGATAATATCCGGTTTTATTCTCATTTAATTCCAAATCAAAAGTAATAATGACTTATTCATTAGCATTTATAACAATAAATGAGATCATCATTATATAAGTCATTTAATTTGAAATAACATAATTTGTGATTATAATTAATATATGTATTGCCCACAAACAAATTAGCAAATCAAAATAATTTCCTAACAATCTCCCACTTGGGCTATACATATATTATTTCTTGACATAATCACATCTTATAAACTTTATGCGCGCATTTGAATGCTATTTCTCTCATTACTTTAACAATCTAGTCTGTCTCATACATTAGATATGGAACTACCGTAGCTTTTATCACATTAATTGCCGTGACTAAACTACGCCAATCACCATCCTAATATACTAAACGACATAGATCAAATTTGGATGAGTAATATGAAAATTACATGCCAAGTGATCTCATGCATGTCTATTTCCAGCTGGTCCAACTTTATTGAGATCAAACACAATACAAATATTGTAAAATGAACATTTCACATAACATGAAACAAAGCATTAACTTAATTCTGCAGAAAAATAATTCAATATCTGTTATAGGATATATAGCATAAAATAAACTCCCACTAAACCAAGGTATCACAAATATTGATACCCATCCGAGCAATATGCTCATGAAAGACTTTAGGGATCAATCCCTTGGTTCATGGGTCTGCTAGCATATACTTTGTTCCTATATGTCCTATGGAAATCTGTTTTCTTAACCTTTCTCCTTGACAACTAAGAGCTTGATGTCTATATAATTCGATTTTGTCAAAATCTTATTGTTATTGGAGTACAGTACTGCTGACTTATTGTCACAAAATATCCTTAATGGCCTTTCAATGTCATCTACTATATGAAGCTCAGTGACAAAGTTTCGCAACCATATGCCATGAAATTGGAATCAGAGTACCTAATGATCTCCAAAATTTTCTGATCTCCGATAAATAAGCATGTAATCGTTTGTTCTCTTTAGATAACGCATTACGCGTTTAACAGCTATCCAATAATCCATGTCCGGATTGCTCAAGTATTTACCCAACACTCCCACCATAAATGATATATCGGGACGTGTGCAGACTTGAGTATACATTAAGCTCCCTAGTGCTGATGCATAAGGTTTATCATGCATTGTTGTCTTCTCAAGATCATTTTAGGGCATTGCTTGAGACTGAACTTGTCTCCTTTAGTTATGGGTGTATCTATTGGTCTACATCTTTCCATGCCATGTCTACTTAAAATCTTTTCGATATAGTTCTTTTGTGATCATCCAAGAATACCTTGAGAGTGATCTCTTAGTATCTCGATTCCTAATACAAAAGAGGCATCACCAAGATCTTTCATTTCGAATTTGTTCAATAGAAATTTCTTAGTTTCATGCAACAAGCCTATATCGTTACTGGAAAGTAGAATGTCATCAACATGTAAGACCAAAAAGATGTATTTACTCCCACTGAACTTGCGGTATACACACTCATCTATGATATTTACCTCAAAACCATGAGGTAATGACTTGATGAACTTGTGATACCATTGACTAGAAGCTTGTTTGAGATCATAGATGGATTTTCTCCTTTCTCTATTGGATTTTCTTAATGACACTTCTTGAGGTTGTCGAGCTTGCTGTATGAGTTGGAGTTGAGGAGGATTCTCATTTTGCTTTTGTATTGTAACTATATCTTAAACAACAATAGGCACAAGGACCTGATCATTACCAATTACAGAATCCTCATCAAAAGCAACATTCCTAATATTTCCTTCCCCCCCCCCCAAACTCAACATCCTCAAGAAATCTCGCATTTTCCGTTTCAAAAATAGACCTTGATGCAGGATTGTAAAACTTGTACCCCCGTGAGCACTCAGCGTAACCAACAAAGTAGCAACTAATTGTCCTTGAATCCAATTTTCTTTCATGTGGCCTATAAGGTCACACTTCAGCTGGACATCCCCAAATATGCAGATACTTTATATTGGGCCTTTTCCCAGTCCAAATTTCATATGGGGTTTTGTTAACTGCTTTGTTTGGCACCTTATTAAGGATGTACACTGCGGTCTTTAAGTCTTCTCCCCAGAGTGATTCAAGCAAGGAAGAATGACTAATCATACTTCTCACTATGTTCTTAAGAGTTCGGTTCCTTCGCTCTGCAACACCATTCATGCTAGGTTTGCCTGGCATGGTGTATTGCGGAACAATATCACACTCCTCTAAGAAAAGAGCAAAAGGCCTGGGACATTATTCACCTGAACCGTCATATCTTCCGTAGTATTCACCACCACGATCAGATTTGACAGCATTAATTTTCTTTCCAAGTTGAAGTTCAACTTCAGCTTTGAAAGACTTGAAAACATCCAAGGCTTGGAACTTTTCATGAATTAAATATAGATACCCATAACGAGAGTAATCATCTATGAACGTAATAAAGTACCGTTGTCCATTCCAAAAGACAGTAGGGAATGGGCCACATATATCGATATGTATCAGTTCTAAGACATCTTTAGCTCTCTCGGCACCTAATTTCCTTTCGTTTGTCGTTTTCCCCTTTATGCACTCAATACAGACTTCAAAGTCCGCCAAATTTAGGGTCCAAGAATTCCATCCGACACGAGCTTCTGAATTCTCTGTTTAGAGATGTGACCTAGGCATTTGTGCCATAATGATGCCGAATTCTCATTTAGTTTTTGTTTTGTACTCGTTTGCAGTATTTCATTATTATAGGAATTTAAGTCAAGCCTATATAGATTATCCACCAAATGACCAGAGCAAATATTATTTGAATTATAGAAGAGACTGGCTTTATTGTCTCCGAACGAACAAAAATAACTTGATTTGTCCAAACGAAAAACAGAAACCAAATTTCGCCTAAATGACGGTACATAAAATATCTCTAATAAATCCAAGTAAAATCCACTCGTGGAATATAATCTAAAGGTTCATATAGTTTCGACTGCAACTATATTGCCGTCTGCCACATAGATGTATCTTTCGGCATCATTTGGCGGTTGGCTCCACAGGCAACCCTGCATAGTAACACTTACATGAGTAGTAGCAGCAGAATTTACCCACCAAGTATCAACAGGTGCATAACTTAAACTAGCCTTAGAACAAACGAAAGTAAAAATTATATCATTCTTTATACGCCAGGTGGCATATTTGGTACAATCCTTCTTCATGTGTCCCACCTTCTTACAGAAGAAACAAGTTGAAACTTGATCTTGTTTCTTAGTCTTTTTCTGCTGAGAAGGCACATCCGCAGTAGTATCACGCTTTCTTTTATACTGAGAAGATGAAGCCATGTGAGCACTTTCAGTCTTATCTTGCTGTAGCCTCTCTTCTTCTTACACACAGTGAGATATAAGCTCATTTAAGGACCAAGTGTCCTTCAGAGTATTATAACTCACTTTGAATTTCCCAAAGTGTGCAGGAAGGGAAATCAAAATGAAATGCACGAGTAAATCTTCAGACAACTCTAACTTTAGTGCTTTCAATTTTGAAGCAAGATGAGACATTTCCATAATATACTCTCTTATGTTCCCTTTACCTTTATACCTCATGGAGACAAGTTTGCTCAAAAGACTACTTGCTTCCGTCTTTTCATTCTTAGTAAAGAATTTCTCAACATCCTTTAGGAACTGTTTGGCATTTTTATCCTCAGTAATTGAGCCCCGAAATGCCTCAAGAATTGAGCGTTTCATGATCATAATGCTCATTCGATTGGATCTCTCCCACTTCTCTATTTTAACCTCATTGAGATTTTCCGAAGTGGAAGTGGGTTTCTCCTCTCGAAGAGCTATATCAAAATCCATACAACCGAGGACAATCTCCACGGTATCCTTCCAAACTTTAAAGTTTGAACCATTCAGCCTAGGAATACTGCTAATTTGTGCAGAAATATTGGTAGCTAAAGCCATAGTTTTTGGATTAGAACAAATAAACATGCAATAAACATTAGTTAAATAATGGGGAAAAAATCCATATTGAGATATCTAGAACAACATTAATTTTCAATCTTTGGATAGAAAAATTAACTGTAAGTGATACTCTCATTGCAGTAATCAAATATTGTCAAAATTCCTGTCACACATGAAGCCTTTCTTTGGACCGACTTAATGCGCGCATGGAGACTTAAACTTCGCAACCTAATTATTACCGCATATATTTTCTATTAATTGGCCAACCAATAACCTTCCTTTGGGCCGATTATTGACCGCATAATTAATAGAAAATAAACAAAAGTGTGCAATGCTTATTATTTGGCTAAACAATAAACTTTCTTTGGGCCGATTATTGTCCGCATAAATAATAAGTATTACTTTATTCTTAATTTGTTACCCAAACATGTATTTACTATCAATATGTGTATGTAATTCGGCCAAATATAGACCTTCCTTTGGGCCGACCAATATTTGCATAAATTACATAACACCATATTCCTTATGTTTTGAATAAATCAATTTTTACAAAAGAGGCTACTTTGGTAGCATAATGTTCAATCACTTTATTCCAAAACCAAATCTTTATAAAATTAATGGGTACAATAATCCTTATTGTTACTAGTTTTCTTATGTAACAATAAAAAATACTTAAATTCTAAAAGAAATTAAATTTTAATAGTGTCTTTTCAGACTTTAGAAAAAACATGATTATCAATTTTCATGAGTATCAATTATATATATATATATAAACTAAAACGTGCTCAGCATACATTATAAGCACGCAACAATATACTTATATATACATATCGAAAGAATTATAATATATATATATATATGCGTAACATGTGATAATATATATATAAGCAATCGAAAATGGTATGGGAGGAATACGTTTCATATATAAAGCATATATACGTATTGATGCACACACAATCAGGAACAATTTTATTAAGTGTGCAACAATTTTATATATAATGTAAACAACGCATATGTATATATTGATCCAATAAAATAAAATCAAATATTTTTTATGACTAAATTATGGATGGCTCTGATACCACTTATTGAAATAAATTAATTTTATTAACCCAGATCATCTATATTGAATCACAAAAAATATAACATAATGCGGAAGCGTACCTTTACTTATAAGAGTAAGAAATTTATGGAAGAATTTGGATCTTGTGGTTCTTTCGATAAGAAATTTATTCCTAGGCGGCTAAACTGCAACTCTTTTGATGGGGAAAGAACAACAAAGGCGGCTTTGGTATTTTGGGGACCGAAATCCTGAAGGTCTATTTATATTTGAGCATGGCACCCATTAAACCCTAAAACCCAAATAAAATAGTATCTAAAGCCCAAAAGATAATATATCTAAAATCCAAAAAAGATAATTATCTAAAGAACAAAAGAGAATATCTAGTTTTATTCTCATTTAATTCCAAATCAAAAATAATAATGACTTATTCATTAACATTTATAACAATAAATGAGATCATCATTATATAAATCGTTTAATTTGAAATAGCATAATTTGTGATTATAATTAATATATGTATTGCTCACAAACAAATTAGGAAATTAAAATAATTTCCTAACAAAATACCCATACAGGATCCCGGTGAGAACCAGCCCTATTTTTATCTTTCCTTTATAGCTGCTAATGCCATCCATTATAATTATTTAAACAAGAGTTAATTAGTAATGTTCTTCATGGACGACCTGTAAATTTGTTGACTTTCTTGAAGGTTGGACCCAGTAACGGATGTTTCTTTGTCCTAAAACTGTCATGCTTATTGCTTTGTACTAGTACTTCTATCAGTCTAAGTTATGGATATGAATATATACTACCAATGATTTCTTATTTTATTTTGTTTTACTCCCGTGTGTAGATGTTAGAGATAGGTCGATTTTAACAATTAAGGTAGACACACATGTAATACTATATCTATCAAGTGTGCAACGTTTTAGCTCCTTCATTTACATGTATGTAACTGAATACATCTTTTGTGCTAATTATATCTGGATGTGTAGTGTGAAATAGCCGGAATTAAAAAAGAAAAAAATTATGGACTTCGAATAGAATCCACTGTAGTTGAGAAAAGACCTAGTAATCGTGGCTCCAGTTCTTAGTTATCTGATTGGTTGCGAAGGTCAGAACATGAAGAAATAATAAAGAAAATGCAAGAAGAGAACAATGACTTGAAAATTAGGTTGGAAAAGACAGAAAAAGGACTTGAACTCAATAACCGTATACTTCAACAAATGATGAACAAGCTTAATTTTAAAATTTCGATTCCTCAACTAGAAGGTAGAGAAACAAATATAGGAGAGGATGAAGATGGTGAACGTACGTCTGAAGAGTGATTATTTCATTGTAGTTGTGATGCTAGTTAGTTAATATATTTTAAATGATGTAATTGTGATGCTAATTAGTTAATAGATTTTAAATGCTAGTTAGTTAATAGATTTTAAATGGTGAACATACTTATTATTGTTATTGTCTATGATATTGAATTGATGAGTTATTTTGGTGATTGTTTGAGTATGTTTTGTTACTTGAGATATATTTGTTATGGGTTGGCTGTTTATGTGTTAAGATGTAGGTTTTGTGTTGATGATTTTTCAATATTTAATAGCCTAGATGTAAAAAATTAGTAAAAAATTGATAATTAAAAATTAGGATCAGCCATGGAAATTTGGTCACTAAAATGCTTGGTTGCTAATTAGCGACCGATTTAGCGACTGAAATGTTGGTTGCTAAAATACAGGTTCCCACTTAGTGACTGATTTTGTGACTGAAATACCGGTCGAAAATTAGCGACCGATTTAGTGAATGAAAAGTTGGTCTCCATTTAGCGACCGATTTACTGAGAGACTGATTTAGTGACGGAAACTTCGGTCACCAATTAGGGACTGATTCTTTTAGCGACCGATTTAGCGACCGAAAATTTTTGGTAAGGTTGGGTGGCCATGTTCAGAAATCGGTCACTAATGTTAGCGACCGAAGTCGGTCGCTATTTTTCTTATTAGCGACTAAGGTTTTAGTGACCACCCAAATCGGTCGCTAAATTGGTCGCTAAGGCTTTAGCGACCGATTCTCAAGGAAAATTAGTCACTAAATCGGTCGCTATTCTGGTAATTTCTTGTAGTGTGGGATTGAAACCACCTTTTTTACCACTTGTTAGTTTTTTACTCTTTTAAAATGGCCGCTGAAATTGCCATTTTGATTGCATTAAAATAATTTTTTTCTATTTGAAATGGCATTTTTGGAACTCAAACATTAAAATCTCATAATAACCAAAAGACATAACCTTAAATCAAACATCATAACTTGATTTTTAATTCATACATGGTCATAAAAAATTATTTAAAGTCAAAATTCAAAAATAAAGTATCAAAGATAACATTTTTCAATAACATGTCTTAACATATGGTCCTTAATACATAAAATCTTTATCATGCAAGATCATGTTTTCTTGTTGCCCGCTCTAGAAGACCTACTTCCTAATTTCTTTGGCGATAAAATCTCACTCTCTTGATCCAATCCCTACAACAAAAATATAATTTATGAGCACAATAAAAAAATATAAATTTTACTTATTCATACAAATGCATAAATAAACAACAAATCAATAGTGCTTTCAATTTAATGAAGATAAACAAGATGAAAAAAGTTCAAAAGTATAAAAAAAATGAAGAAAATAGCCACAAAAAGTATTGAAATTGCTTCTTTCCACTTTTGAAGACAAAATAATAGTGCTATAATACTATATATTAATTATGCTAGCAATTAAAACATTCCTAATTTTCCAAAAAGCATTTATTGGTTAGTACATGTAAAGAACACTATTTCTATTTGTTTGTATTTGTGTTGAATTTAGGTATGTTAGGCTAAATGGTAACTTGAAAGGTCCTCTACACTACTATTGTAACACCCTACCACACTGAGCTTTATGCTTAAGCCGTAAAACAGAGGTGGTGTGGTATTACGACCTCAAAAACATAATGTATACATATAATAGCAGAAAGGTTATAATATACAAGGAGCCTTGAAGAGTAGATGAAATAAAAGTCGCGAAATAAAAGCGCAACGCTCAAAAAACGAGTTAATTTGCGTGTTAAAAAAAACTATAACTATCGAACATAAGTTAATAAAAGTGGGAATAGAGTACCAAAGATACAGAATAACAAGTTACTAACTCAGCCCGCGAAGCCAAGGCTGGCCGGAGAATATTTACACATATATACATACATATCCAAAACCCAAATATACATAAACAAAATCCTGTCTCTCCATAAACCTCTAAGAGAATAAAAAAGAACAAGTTATGCGGAGAGAAAGCTAAGTACACATATATACATCACTGTACAACAAAATAACCCAGTAACAACTTCGCTTCAGGAGTCCAGACGCCTAATGAGACGCCTCTCGACCTGCATCTGAAAAACAACAACATAGTATGGGGTGAGAACTAGAGGTTCTCAGTATGGTAAAGGTGCCATATACATAATATATAAGGTCCTGGGAATGCCAAAGGCAATCCTAGAACGCCGACACTCAGATTATAGAGCTTAAAGTATTAAACAGAAGCCATAAAAGGTGGTTTACAAAGAGTATCTAAACTTAACTTAACTTAATTTTAAATCTAAGTCCCGCACTGCCATTCTCCCATACCTCCATCTCCGTTAGCATTTCACAGACAAATAAACAAATAAAGGCAAGCACAAGAAGGTTACACGTACTACAGGTAGCAGGTATACACTTAATGTAGTAAATGCACTTAGGCAAACCCAGTTAGAGCACAAAAAAGTAATTCAAGTAATATGCACATGATGCATGCCTGTCCTATGGCTAATGAGCTTATCTGTCGGTTATACAACCAACCCAACAAGTCCGGTTTGCTAAACCATTGGACTGTCCCCCGACGTACATCCCCATGAGTCTATGCATAGCTTTTTCTCATATATATATATATATATATATAATCGCTCAATGGGGGTACCATTCCCGGAAATTTATAAGTGCCCGGTCACCCTTACGTAGTAGGGTCAATGGAGTATCGAGTTTTCAACCTGGTACATGTGGTGGCAAGCCACGGTACTTTATCCAGGGAATCTCGTATCTTAGATCATTTAACCATTCAAGTCAAGTATTATACATGATCACTCATTTGATTATCAAGCCAAGTATCATACATGATCATCCGTAACATTTCATAATCAGTTCATCACTTTTTAGCTTTACATCATCTCCAAGTTATCCCCATTTCCTATCTTCATCTGATCATCAGGTTTAATACTATTATTAATGACTAAAGGAATGAAAAATAGAGGTTTAGAAGCTTGAAGTGCGGTTTAAAATTCTAAAAACCATGTTTGCTGAAATAGGGGACACGCGTACGCGTGGCTCACGCGTACGCGTGGGAGTGTAAAGGTGCAGCTTGCGCGCGCGTCCTTTTGTCATGCATATGTGTAGGTGAAAACTTCATGTCGCGCGTGCGCGTGGATCACGCGTGCGCGTGGACATGCTTGTTAGCTCCTTACGCGTATGCATGGGACCAGTGATGCACCACTATTTTTTGATATATTTTGGACTAAATTGAGTGGGTTTGTGTCAACTAATCTGACATTTATTCATTGAAATTGCATTTTTTTCATTCCCTTCCTAATTTTGTGATATGATTGAAAACTTGTTTCCTAGGCCTTTAAATTGTTAATTTTTAATTCTCCTTTATTACCATTCGATACCGTGATGTGTTTGTGAAGTATTTTCAGATTTACAAGGCATGAATGGCTTAAAGGATGAAAAGAAAACATGTTAAAGTGGAAGGAACACAAGAAACTAGAGATATTAGAAGCGAGGAGCGATGCGCACGCATGGCTGACGCGTGCGTGTGAATTGGCGCATCTTACAGCGACGCGTACGCGTGACAAGCGCAAAAGTCCAGCGACGCGTACGCGTGACAGAGCGTCACGTGCTGCACTTATCAAAACTCGCTGGGGGAGATTTTTAGGCTAGTTTGGACCCAGTTTCAAGCCCAAAAACGCAGACTAGAGGCAGGGGTGTAGCTAAGACTAAACATACTTTCATGTTCATTTTAGTTTTTGTTTAGTTTTTGAATTCTAGAGAGGGAAACACTACTTCTCCTAGGGTTCTTAGCATTCTAATTTCATCTTCAGTTTGGATCTTGAGAGAGCTGCTACTACCTTCAAGCGGAGTTATTATCGTCATAGTTTGCCTTTCTATTACTTCTACTCCTTTGTTTTTCCATTTAGTTACTTGAATTCATGTTTGGATTTTGTTACTTTTGAATTTATTAATACAATGAAATATTTTTATATTTAATTCTATTGCTTGTTTAATCCTTTTTAATTAATTGTCAGTGCCAATTTTGATTTTATTAATTTACTATAATTATCATGTCTCTTATTTACTCCTTTTACATGTTTGTGAAAATGGCATTCATGTTAATGGAGTAGATATTCCAACTTGGCTTGGGAGTTGATTAATTGGAAACCCTTGAGTTGTAATACTCAAGTATCAATTTGTAATTGGAAATTGCTGGCTAACTCATTTTCACTAACTCTAGTCCTTCCCTAGGAAGTGACTAGGACTTGTGAATCAGAGTTAGTGTTACCCACTTGACTTTCCTTCATTAGTTAGAGGATAACTAAGTAGAAGCAATGAACTTTTATTATTATACTTGGAAAAAATCAACAAGGATAGGAACTCCAATTTTCACTTCTAGCCAAGACCTTTTTATTAAATACATAACATCTTTTTTTATTATTAAGTGCTTTAATTCATAGCCATTTATTTTTCCGTTCTCAAACTTAAAAAATATTCAAAAAATTCATGACCAATAATTTACATCATTGTGTCAACTCTTTGGGAAACGACCCGGGATTCTACTCTTGGTTATTTATTTTTAATTATGACACACTTCTAAATTGATAGTGGGAATCTCGTCGGTTAAGACTGTGCTTGCAACGCCATTTTAGAAAATAATTTTTGGAAATTCTTAACCGGCATTTTTCTACCCATCAACGAGTCGCGTATGCATCACCAAAAATCCATGCCACGCGTACGCGTGGACATACGTTCCTAAAAAAAAGGATCAACCAGAGAGCTGCACAATCATGGAAATCTCACCTGCAACATTACATATTTCACACCAAAATTTCCGACGAGCATAACTCAATCGTTTTAAATCGTTTTTTTCCGTTCTTCGAACGGCATAAACATCACAAACCCAATTTTCATTTAAAATAAGTTGAAATCAATTTGGGGTTCCGGAAGCCAAGTTATAGCCTGCTGAAGTTCAGTCCAAAACCAAAGTTTTGCAAACAATTCCAAACCTCATTTTCATTCAATAATTCCATTCCTTTCACCTCTAACCTGCATTCTTCAATACAATATACCCCTTTCTCATTATTTTAACAATCAACACAATAAACCTACCTCAAGTTAACAATAATACACTTACAGTATTCAAATTCATCAACCAAAACCAACCAAGAACCATAGTTTACAAAACCTAGGTTTATAACACAATATGGCCTTCCTTATCATCACAACAACCACCACAACAAATATACCTCAAATCAATATTTCTCCAAACCATCAATCAATCAACCAACACCAAGCCAAACATGTTTTCTCACAAGATACTACCAATATATATATATATATATATATATATACACATGCATTCCAACATATCCTACGGTCATCTAGCCTAAGTTTTCACAGAACATTACATATTAAATGCAAGAAACCTAAATCATACCTTAGCCGATTTCCTCGTAATGATCAAGGTAATTTATTAAAACCAATCACAGCCCCCAAACCTCAATGAAATAGCTTCCTTCAAGTTCCGGTATTCACAATTTCAAGCTCCAATTATTTATTCACAACCTAATACACATTCATAACACATATATACCCAATTTAATTCCCAAAACACAAATTCAGAATATTTAGATAGAATTATTATATCCTCACCTTACCTAAGCTTCACATAAGTAAGAGTGAATATTTTTCTCAAGCTAATTGGATCCTAAAACCTCAAAGAGTAAAGAAATTCAATATCTTCACTTAATTTTCCAAAAATTGGGGAAGAAGAGGCTGAGGGTGAATAAGCAGGTTACCTATGAAATTGTTCTAGTAGAAACGTAGAGCTCAACGCTGTGGTCGCGTGGCCGCAAATGGTGCGGCGATCGGAGCTCGGACGGAGGAGTTACGGCATTTTGAATCACCATAAGGGTTTTTGGGGAATTTCTTCTTTCTCTTCTCCCATGGTGCGTTGCTGTTTCTGTTGTGTTTAGTGAAGGAAATGAGCTTTAGGCTCATTTAAATGCTGAACTGGTTGGGCCCATGGGTCCGGTTTGAGCCTGGTTCAATCGGTTCGGTCCATTCGGTCTAATTTTGGACCGTTTTCTTCGAAATTAGTGTCAAAATTCTCATTTCGATGAGCTCTATCCTAATTTGATATAATATTCACATTTCTAATCTTCTTTATTGAAAACTAATTTATTGACTAATTATTTACTAATTTAACGGGGTTTACAACTACCAAATCCAAATTAAAGTTTGTATTTATGGATTAGTGAAGGAGCAAATAATTATGGTTCAAGAATCTTACTAGGCGATGGCGCTGCTATCTTGTTTGGAGATACAGGAATTTTTGAGGAGCCACTTCTTTGTGAAGCCTCGGCCAATGCTAATGCAATCTTATGCGTAACATCATTAGTAACAACCATTTGTTTGTGCCCCTGTCTAGCAGATGAAAATAACGTTTCTGCATTATCTTTACCAATGGAATGTGAAATAGGTACTCAAGGAGTTCGTTTTTTGACAGTATAAGAAGTAAGCCCTGAAACAATCTCACAGAAAATAAAATGGTAAGATTATCATAGATTTTATTCAAGAGACGTCTAGATATATTTTAAAAAAAATAGAAAAAACCCTCCAAAAATGAGTAACAATAATCCCTTAAAGCAACAATTAATGTCTTTTATTTTAAAAAAGAAGCATATGTAAATTAAAATACAACAAAGAGAAAATAACATTGGCATGTGTTTGACAAATTAACCCACCAAAATTCCTAGTCTTCAACAGCAATAAAGAACCATCACCTGATGCAACAGATTGTGATTGAGAATGATCTAAAAAGGGTCCTTCTAATGTTTTATGGTCATTCATTTGTTTTCTTTGCAAACATTTTTGAGACCTTTTGGATACTTTTGCATCTTCATTGCTCTCCTATTCACTGTCACTTCCTCCCTGACAATGAAATTACACATTTTTATTTCTTATAACCAAATTTCGATAAATTGGTTCTATCACAAATTGTAATACTAATTCAAACCAAAAGAATGTAGCACTCTTAATTAGGAGGGGAATCTTTAATATCACAGATGGATCGGAAAATAACTTGCAATTAGACAGTAATGTAGCAAAAATAGAAATGTTAATATAAATGTTAAAAAAATGTACCAAAAGTTTAAATTTATTCTTACCAGTACACTATAATGATCTATCATCATTGCTATAAGTCCAACAACAGAAGCAGTGCCCTCTAGAAGAGATAAGTATGCCTAAAAATAAACATAAAGAATAACATGTTTTACGAACAATAGGCATCTCTTACTAATATCCATTCTACTAGAAATGTAACCCTTAACCAAATGACAACAATCATGGTGTATACTAAATGATACAAAAACAACACCTTAAGTAGTATATTTTTTGTCATCCATGGCAATGAGGTTTAAGCAATAGTATTTTCTAGATACATGGACACTCATAACAGATAAAAAACCTGATGATGAGAGTCAACTTTTAACCATAATGTATGACTAAAAAATATAACTAACCTTCATCCAGTCTTTTCCATATTTACGGTAAGCTTTATAGAAATGCTCAAGTTCCTGCTTGCTCCATTGTAGCCCTAACATGTCAGCCAATCTTCTCTTCTGCATATCATCAAAATTTGAAACAATTATAAAGATCAAAATAAAATTCATATTGCACAACCGATTACACCAAACTTTTTTAATTTTGGTCAAAGGGATCAAACAAAATGAACAATAAGTAATAATGGGAGAAATTCTTTCCCTTATTTTAATTCCATACATGTGTAAGAAAAGAAGTTATTTCCAAAATTATGAAACATTCACCTTATGAGTTAAGAAACCTCTTATTTACACTTTTGAATTTTTTGGAAGGGGCCATAATCTAAAAATAAGTGGAAAGGCATTAGAGTTAGAAAATCATTTTCAAAAGAAACTAGGTCTAACGAAGTAACTTGACAAAGATCTCACCAAAATCTTCACAATATAAAAGTTCTATAGTTGAGGCTCTAAAGTTTGCTGTAAGTGACCAAATACTGAAATAGAATCTTGTTTCTCCCTAACTACAATGTGGATGAGGAACAATATCCAGAAGATACACCCTGAAAATTAGGTATAGCGCTGAAATTCAGTCTATACAATTATGCTTCTATCAAATTATAAAATCAAACTTTATCAACGATTTTATAAGTACCAAAATCTTATTTAAGCATTTAATGATTGTATAAGTCAGACAAAATCTCATCCAAGTAGCTTTCATTCATAAATCAAAGAAGTCTTAAAACACAATAATAGCACTTAGATGATATTGATGCCCCAATAATCCTAGAAGCTTTTTCTTCATATAACAGAACTGGATCGGAACAAAACAACACAATTGCAATAGAGACTCAAAGAAAATAATGAACTACATTTTGTCCTTATTGGCACATAAAAAGATGAGGGAGAAGCAAAAGAATTTCATATCGTGCATATTTTAAACTAATGACTTAAAAATTCCAACAGAGAACTTGTAGTGAGTTTTATATCCTTTTCATATCCTGAAAAAAAAAACAAATACAAGATTTTTTTTTTTGGGTTTTGTAATTTGAAAGAGCACTACAAATGAATATAAAATTCAATACAAAATATTAAAACCATGGTTATGCAAACACACAACGAAATTAAAAGGAAAGAAAATAATGAATAAGCAACGTATAAACTAAGAATACAATAAATAGATATAATGATTACCACAATATACATGGGAAACGTGTGCTATCTTGTGCCAATCCTCCCCTGTTCTTTTCTCACACCGATTTCTCATCGATGGACAGTATTTAATAGATAAAAATTGAAGTGAAGTTAAGTGCCGAACATCATGAAGCAAGGATCCCAAATGCTTATAGTAATTAATTGACAAATTTCAAAGTGAAGATAAGCCTTTGAAACCCTGTTCTGGTAAACACTCTAGCTTACCACATTCTTTAATGCTACAATTAGAACCGATTAAATTGTTAGAATGGGAAATGGACAACAATGATGAAGAGGAAAGAAATTTCATATAAAGGACCTCATACAATGGCAGTTAAGTTGCTTTAGGGTGTAGAATTGTAGATCCATGCACTTTTTTTCTTCAATCATATATTATTATAAACTATCTTCTCTTATTTATTTCATTCGGATACAAGAATATATACATTATTATAGATAGAGGCAGTTGGTCTATTAAGAAAACAACTAGTATATTCTCCTAATATTATGCCTAACACATTGTCTCTTATGTTAACATTCTATTTTAATGTTTTAACTTCAGTTCGATGAGGATATATTTGTATTTCAATAGCGCATAAGTATATTTAAAAAAAATATCTCCATAGAGCATTGAGTATATTTAAACAAAGAAAAAAGAAAAAAATCAGAAGCAATTCTACAAAATCAGAACAAAAAAATCATATATAAGTATTTGTATCTTATATCTTGTTATAATTGTAGCAAAATTGATTATTCTGATTTCACAACAAAATTGACAGTTTAGTAATTCATTATCTTAATCCTAACAAGAATCACAAGATTTTCCTCAATCAAATGAATCAACAATAAACAAGATTATCTTAATTTATTATCTTATATACCTTCTCTGCTTTCTATGTCACTTCCTCAATCAACAAAACTTGTGTAGCTGCAAAACGAACAGATCTTAATCTAAATTCACATATAGCAGCTACAGAAGTCAATAAACAAAAATAAATCATGGTAAATGCATAATATAGACGTAAAAGAATAAAAAATTAAGAGAGACTTTGTTATCAACAAAAATGAGAAAAAACTCACAGCTTTGTAGCTTAATGAAGTAGGAGAACACTGCCGAGATTGTAGCCAGAGGAGAACGCGCCGCCAGAGGAGAACATCGCCGACTGAGATCGTCACTAGAGGAGATAAGAAGGAATGTTTCGGTTCACAACACAGAATCTCGATGGAAAGGAGATTCTAATCGAAGGAGAACACATCTGAGAAGATCATCACTGGAGCATATCATCGTTGGAGCAGATCGTTGCTGGAGCATATCATCGCCAGAGCAGATCACAGTGGCAATGTTGTTTTCGACCTTCCTCTAACACATCAGTGGCCTCATTTTTGTCCTTCCTCTAACATAGTAGTGGCTGGCAGCGATGTTTTCATTTCAGTGTGCAATTTTAGGGTTCAAACAGAGTTTTAGGCTTTTTTAAATAATAGACACAGATAATGGCAGTTCAAAACCGCCAAAATCCCCCAAAACCGCCATTTTATTCAAATTAATTATGACAGTTCTTTAAAACCGTAGTAATATAAATGTCATTTTAAATTAATTTTTTTGTAGTAAGTGTCTGTATATAATCAGAATATGTATGACAATAATCTGTTTGATAATAATTTAATGAATGTTTTTCTCTATGTATATAGTATATCTAAATGCTTGAGGATGAAATTTATTTTAGAAACTTTAGGGAGACAACAGACTTCTATATATTTTAGGGCCAAAATTTTCAAGTACAAAGATAAGAACCTACCTAATAATATAGTACGACAACTCAAGTAAAGTATTGTGCTAGTCATGATGTTAAATAGTCAATGGTTGAATATGTATGTATTTATATGAATATCTAAGTTAAAATCTAGCTATCCGTAGGTTCCATTGTACGTCAAGCTTCAATCTTTAACATTAAAATTTTAAATAGTTATATCTATCTATCTATCTATCTATCTAGCTATCTATCCTTAGGAAAATATTTTCGGGTATAAAGATACCTAGTATGGAATTACATGCACTACAATAAAACAACATTTTCATGACGTTTCTTTAATGCTTAACAATGATTTTAATTGTCGTTATTTTTTTTGTGATTGTTAAAAAAGCATCACCAATTTGAGTGTCGCCAGGTGACATAGCATTGATTTTGGACCACCGTTGATAAAGAATGTCACTAAATTATTTGTGATGCTTTTGAAAGCATAAAACCGTCACAAATTTATAACACTTGTCAGGGTATTTTTTTAATGATGTATTTTGCGACGATTTGAAACCATTAGTAACTTACTAAATGTTGTGACATTTTTTCTATATTTAGTGACTATTTTAATCCATCACAATATATTTAACAACGATTTAAAATTGTCACTAAGTTACTAATTCTGATGATAATTTTTTATATTTAGTGGTTGTTTAATCTGTCACAATATATTTAGTGATGGTTTGAAACCATCACTAAGTTATTTATTCTTATGACATATTTTTCCTATATTTAACGACTATTTTAAACCATCATAATCTTTCCAACATTAGAATTTTCTTTTATTAATTATTACATAAATTATCTTTATTATAAATAATAGTTTAAATGTATATAAACACTACAATATCAAAGTTTTCCTTTTCAATAAAACTTTCTACATCATAACATTTACACAATCATAGATCTAATTCATTGTTCATTAGATTCATAATTCATGCATCTATACAGAGTAAGTACTGCTATATACAGTACAAGTATTGCACCTATATAACAATTCATATATCTAAGTGCTAAGCAAATATAAGATATATGGCTCTTGATGGTCCACTAGTAGTAGCAAATTGCAAAGACTCTCTTGAGCAAGACAAGGATCCAATCACTTAAGAAACACAAACACTAAAGTCCATACCTCAAACATAGTCTAAATGCTCTTTACATATGCTGAAGTACCTTCACTCATTTCCTTTTGCAAGCTTCAATAGATTGACAGTAAGAAATATAGAATAGAATTTTCATCTCAAGTAAAATACTGCTTGACATAGAGATTTTACTTTTCCAGGACACAGAATATCCATAGCATGCACGAAATATTAGGTGTGACAACAAGAATCTAATTCTTTCATAAAAATTCATATTGACTTCACTTTTAAGAACCTAGAGTTACATAGAACAACTATGATTCATTTTCTATCAACAATCAAAATTTTCAACAACAATAACACCAAAATTAGTCGACATATTTAGCATGCAAGTCTATAAACTCAAGTATAACATATAATTAAAAACGGCTCCGCTAGGTAGACAATGGAGATTGTAAACAACACGAACAACGGGCTACAATTTTGGCCCAACAAGGTTAAAAACAAAAAAATCCACCCCAATAACAAATTACCTTCCCAAAAACCTTTACTTTTTAGATTTTAACCGTCCACCTTCTAACCCTTTTACAGTCACATACCTCCTCCCCAAATTTTCATTGCACCGTCGGTCCCTCCCTCACTAGCTAACCTCAATGCTGTTGAGTTTCTTCTACATCAAGAATGTCGGTTTAGAATAAAAATAACCATCCACATACCTAGTAAAATGAACATTCAATGAGAAAGTGGTGCAACACCGTAGCAACGCTGCCAGGGAAGAGTGGCACGAAAACAACGGCAGCAGTGGATGGGTGGGAGGCACATCAGGCTGATCGGCGGAGGTGGAGACGTGTCAGGCTGAGCGGCAAAGGGGAGGACCGGGATGAATGACGGTGTGAGTAGAGGAGGAGGAAGAGGGTTGAGATGGATTGAGAATGTGATTTGACGGTATATTGAGAGGAGGTTACATTGTTTAACCCTAATAATTTAAATTCAAAATTAATCATTCTAATAAATTGAAAATTTGATTATAATAATTAATTTAACCTTTTTTTAAACCGTTGTTTATGTTGTCTAATATTTATATTGTTTACCTACACTTTCTCAATTAGAAACTAGTACCTGATAAGCATTTAAATCACACTTTCCTAATTTCTTTCCCCAATATGATGCTAAGGCATAATGTGTAATACCAGAAACAGGATCCTGAGAGAAATTGCAAATTACCTAGATATATAGTGTGATTTCTTGAAAAACACACTAATAGTTTAGATAGATAGATGTAATAGGAAAAGATATTTGACTTGGGAAAAAGTCTAAAAATAGAGGAGATCTGATCCAAATAATTTTTTGTGAAATTATTCAATAGGCTTATTACAGTTTTTCCCTCAATCACCGGTTACGGTTGGGTTGGGTTGGGTTGGGTTGGGTTTTGACATATTAAAAGTATAGTTAAGATTTGTAACGGATTAATTTTTGATTCATCGAATTGAGAAATATCCTAAAAAATAATATAAAAAAACTCAGAGGATAATTAAAGCACATGACAAGAAAGTAAAGGTTATAAAAAAGGAAAAGTCTAGGGGTCAGCAACTTTATTAAATTCTAGCTAACATGTAACCAACAAAAGAAAAGTGAGTAATCACACACCATTGGATAAAATCTCACACCATTAAAAACATCATTGATGGCTATAAATCACAAAAGTTGTTGGCACCCTAGCCAGATCAAAGTGCTCAATCTTATAAGGACAATATCCAACAAGTAAAAAATGTAAGATCTTGAAATAAATAACTATCAAAATTTTGTCTCGATTTTCTTAATGTAGAAGTTAAATGCTTTAGAATTGAATTACATAAAGCATATAAAACACAATACAACATCCAGTATAATAATAATAATAATAAAAAACTAAATTGAACTTTTGAAAGTTTTATTCAGTATGTTATTAGGGATACATTTAAGGACCGTGATTTATTGAAATATCTCTTTAAACTCTTTTTTTTTTAAACCAAAGATAGGGAGACTCAAATCCGTGACCTCTTAGGTAAGTATGGAGAGATTATACTATTTGAGTTATAATTCATTGGCATCTCTTTAAACTCTTGTTGTATGTGATATAGGTGAATAGTATAACTGTTTTTTCTTTCTTAATCTGTTTACATTATCATATACAAACGAACTATAACATATATGATACTCATATAACTAACATATAAAGTTTAAAGGATTCATGATATACAAATCATATATCTAGCTAGATCATATTTATTTTGAAAATGATGTTATTCTATGTTATACTACAATTTATCATAGTTAACTACTTATATACATATCCTAAGAGAACCAATTTTTATCAAATGAAACTCATGACAACATATATAGTAAAAGTTGTAACTAAAAGCATCAAATATCTAAGATTATTAATGTGATTCACGTCCTAGTTTGATTGAGTGCTTAAATATTTTTTTCTCTTCATGGGGGATTATTTAAGATTCGAACTTGAACGAGCTTGAACCAATTTTTATAAAATATGTAGCCTATTCCTGTAACATTAATAGTAGTGTAAAACCTCAAACTTGAGTAACATAAACATGAGAAAAAAAAAAGCAAAAGATGTAGCGCATTGAAAAAAAAAGAAGATAAAAGTATGATGTACTTGTGATTCATACATTATTATGAATGTCCACTTTTAAGCACCCAATAAATTTGCTTAAATTATTCAATTACAATTAGGTGAATACCTTTGATTATTTTTTCATCATTAATCTCTCAACACTCATTAATCAAGAGAGAATTTATTACATCAAATATAAAATATTCATATTTCAGAATATGAAAACAAAGAAATCACAAAAACTCAAAAGAACATTCATAATAATTTAGATAATTACTATTACTAAAGTACTAGTCAAATGCGTATCTAGTTGCGCAACTACTAGTGCACAAAAACAAAACTATTGGGTGGCGAGAATGCCTTTTACAGCTTGCAATACACTGTCTACGAGCTATCATTGCAATATAATAATAAGATGGATTAAATTGTTTAGCAATATTGTCATGAAATTCATCAGCAACACAAAAAACCATTCCAATAATCAATATTGTTAGTGCGAGTGTCACACAGTTTCTCGCCATATATATTCTTCTATCTTTTATGGCTCGTGATAAAAAAAACTTTTGATAGACTATGTATGTTTTTATCCCTAATATATATGATATGAAATATGATTCTTGAATTATGACATTTCTTGCTTAGTAGTTTGTGTCTCTTCTGTTTACTAGCTTTAAAAAGACAAACTATTCTCATTATAGCAAAGAGTTGTTTAAAATATTTTATTATTTTGATTACAATTGTTTGGCTCTTGAATTCAATGAATATATATATATATATATATATATATATATATATATATATATATATATATATATTTGATGATGTTGAAAATAAAAAAAATACAAAAAAAAAGGTGAAAAGGTGATGTTTAAAAAATGATTGAAAATGTTATATCCAGGTGGAGTGCGACGAATAATTAGTGGCTATGGTAAAAGGAAGCTCTATGAGTGTTGCTACCTCTACGGGCGTCCCTAGCATAGAAATGTTGTTAATTAAGGTGAAAAGCAATTATTTGTATCTATGAATTTTGTGAATATGGATAAAAATATCCATTAAACAAGGAAATTAATGTCGTACTCATAAAAAATAAATTCTTTATAACAAAAATATTCAAACCTTAATTTGTTGTTCGTTAATTTTTAATAAAATTCTCAAATTACCCATGTTTAACATTTTTGGACTCTTGAACTTCTTCACACTGTCTTCCAACATAGCGAGAGCTCCCAAATCGTCTTTCCCTCCTAACAGCATCAAATGCGGCTGGTGCTCTAGCAGACCCGCTGGTGTAACCGCTGTGGAGTTTGACGATGTCACAACTAGAAAAGTACTTAATACAGATAGATTTAGTCTTTATTACAGACAGATTTTTGGTTACTGACGAAATTACCAACGGATTTTGTCCTTCTATAAAAGCCTCGTCGAAGATTATTTACCGACGGATCTTTTTTCGTAAAAAATTACCGACATATTTTTACCAGTTACAGACAGATTTTTCCTCGGTAAATTCTCCCCTCCATTTTCCTAAAACAGTGAACTTTTCGACGAATTTTTCGTCAGTAATTACAGACGGATTTTCCGTTGGTAATTACAGATAATTTTTTGACGGATTTCTATCGGTAATTACAGACAAATTTTTCGTCGATAATTGGAGCCTTGGAAAACCATTCCAAACTCTAAATACGGACAAAAAATCCATCTGTAAACCTATCAGTAAGGTAAAAATTTTTTTAGATTTTTCATTGCAAAATACACCTTTTTTCATACAAAATAAATATAAATTTAATAAATAAATTTTTTTATCTAATTTGTATTCAAATATTTATAATATTTCAAAAAATAAACAAAATCATTGTATTATCAAACTAAAAGAAAAATACTATAAACAAGGAAGTCAATATAATTCAAAAAATAAACAAAGTGTATTGATACATCAACTATAATTCAAAACATAAACTCAGTGTATTGTTCTTATGGCATCATATAAATTTTGAATAGCATCATATAAATTTGAATGCCAGCATCAGCTAAGAATCCACCAAGGAGGCCAAGAAGGTTGAGAGTTCTCAGAAAATTGGTCAATATTGTAGTAGATTTAGCTGATGGAAGATTCAATGTTCCAATCAAGTATGTCACCAAGTTCATAGATATTCTCATAACAGATTCTTTCAGCTAGTTCAATTCCTGCATAGTGAAAAAAAGTATGCAAATTTAGAATTCAAGTTATGACTCAAATTTCTTTGGATTGAAAAATAAAAAAAGAAAAAGAAAAAAAAGGGGTACCTAAGATGAGTCCTGCTGCTAGCTATCCTCTGATTTTCAACTTATCTGTCGGGTAGCCTTAAAAATCGAGCGCCGGAATGCCTTTAGAACCTTCTTTCTCACCACAGTTTGCAGCAAGAACCTATCATAAGAAGTAGAAAGATGCAAAAAATAGAAATTAAACCATCATGAAGGTACTGTACTGAATTACTGACATACACAAATTCTTGAGAATCAAGTTACTATATACCATGTTTCTATCTTTGTTAGAGAATCCTACAATAAAATTTCAGCTCCAACAAGATGATTGAAGAGAAGAAAAAACACACTATAGTGGTTGTTTATGACAAATGTTTTTCTTTTGATAAGATGTTATATGCTAAAGGGTAACTCAATAATTTTTTGGCTCCACTTTTTGATGTGATATTGAGATGAATATGCATATATTGTGTCCTTATGTTTTGGAGTTACATATATACGGCTATAAAAGCTGTGTTACTTTGGCCATACGTGACTATTCTTATTGATAACAAGTAACAGGACTTGAAAAGTGATAGGATTTGCATTCTTAACTTACCACCTTAAAGTAACGGTTACCATGAACAATGTGGAATCATATCTACATATATATAGATTCCCTATAATATTCCCTATTTAAATAATGAGATCACAAAGGAAAATAAACCAAAAATAAAGTAGTTCCAAATCATCTGACAGAAAGAATAGTTAGACATACAGAGAATCATGTATGTATAGGAAGTTCTCTGTGTAAGAAAGTTGATTGGATGGAAGCACAGGTGGCCGTCCTGCCATTTTGAGATAAATTGCTGCAGCAATTGTTGTTCTCTGCATTGAGAAAGGGAAAATGATATTGCCAAAGAGGTAATAAGATAAATTCCAAATAATAAGTATAAAATTACATGAATGCTACACAAGAAATTCAGAGGAAACAAACTTAGCCAGGGCAGGTAGCATTCAGAATAAATCAATGACTAATTCAGTACACATAAGTAAAAGCTATAAACCACAGATACTGACAAAAAAATAGAGAGAATGGAGTGACTAAACCTTTTAGATAATCCGAGCTATTTGTTTATCTCTGACTTGCTTTGAGTTGTAAACATCAAGAACCTGCATTGAAGTATGATAAAGGGTTTTAAAAGAAATTATCAGAGTTAGATGAAAAAAATGTTGAAAAGCTGAAAAGTTGGGAAACTATTTTTTTTGTGTTACTTACTCTTGAGTACAAGATTAGCGTCAGGATGATGAACAGAGAGAGCACTAATGGAATTAACAAGCACACCCATAGGATGAGCATCATGTGACATTGAATGTATGATATCCGACAAAAATAAAAGAGGAATCAGTTGTTTACAAATCTAAAATCTAGAATCTTGCATTAATAGAAAAACCAGAAGGATCACCAAATCTAGAATCTTGCATTAATAGAATCTTGCATTGAGCCACAACACCAATGGTTTATCTTGAGGGTTGGTGATGGCTTCAAAAAACCAATAGAAGAGTCCTCTTCCTCCATTATTGGTGTTATCATTAACGGTGACATAACCAGCATAGTGCTTGAAATCTACAAGAGGCTGGCCAGGCAAGTTAGTCACAAGGTCATCAATGGCACTGTTGTTATCTCCTGCTGCTACTATTTCATGTTTCAATGACAGGTAAAATTGAATAAGAAAAATATTCACATTAGAAATCTTCAGGTATATATTAATCTCAAGTGTACGCAACAATCAAAAGCTCGATAAAAGCAGCAAGGAAATTCTTTTTTTATGTTGTTTTTACTTGCTCAAAGTCTTTTAACTTTTTGCTTGATTTTCTTGCAAGGAGTGAATAAGGCATTCCTTATGTGTCAAGCACTGAAGTTGATGACATTGTTGATGTTCAAACCCCAATTCTTTTTCAGTTGGTAAGTATATTCAAAAGTCTGCAATATTTCGTTGACAGATGTTGCAAGAGCATTTGTCATGAGTCATGACCTTATTTTGATTCTTGGATATTGATAAAAGCTGAAAACCTACAGGTTCATTCAAAAAATTTGACACCAAAATTGAGCATTTGCCATCAGGTCACTTACTCAGTTACTCAATACCTAACCTTAATTCAATCTTTCCTTTAACACCAAAATTGACCTTTTTCATGAATTTGATTGGATCAATAATCAATCAATCTAAGACAGTTGTAAAGCACAAAAAAATATGAGATCTATTTTAAGTCTTTGGAGTAATCATAAACTCCAAGAAAACTCACTAATACAGTAAATATAAAAAACAAAAGATAAAAAAGGAACAAGAAGAGCAGCAACATGCAAATAAGACCTTGAGGAAAAAGTTAATTACCTCAACTTCCTTCATCCAAGAAGTAGCCTTCTGAACCTACTCACTCTCCTAACCTTTGATGACAGCATCTTCTCTCTTGAATCTGTTGTTAATCTTTGCAATCTTGTTGTTCTGCCATGCTGATATCTTTGCATTAACCTCCTCCTTCTTCATCCTTTGCACTGAAACCTCTTCAACTACTTGATGATGATGATGTTGATGTTGATGTTGATGATGACCACTACTAGAACTTGCACCACCACTACTAGAATATAAACTCATCAACATTGGCTCAGAAAAAAGATTGATTTTAGTAAATAAAAAGCACCTTGGGTATCTGCAAGATCATTATATATTGCTTGAAGGTGTTGAACAAGTCCTCAAGTGTCTAATCCATTTTCGTGTTGTTCCATTTTGTCTTTATTCGAATCTTCTTCACTAGAATTAGGCCTATCACGGGAGGAGAAACTATCCTAAACACTAAGTGTATAACATCCTTTGGTCCTATTGTTGAGATAGCAATAATTAAAAATCAACTTTAAGCTTAATGAATGACGAATTGAGTTGTGACTAATCAAACACAAGATGCTAGGGTGATTACATTTTTAGCTAACTTAATATCAAGTTTCACTGAACTTCACCAGAAATTAACAAAAAGCATTTATCCTAGAGCCTTCCAAGACCAATACACAATGAAATAAACCAAATGTTGGAAATCATGTTCAATCTTGACCTTATATATAGAAATTGATTAGAACATTCAGGACTAGACCACACAGGAAAAGATCCTGCAGTGTTTGTGACTTTGTGCAAAAAGCTACTACTGAATCTTGTGATTAGAAAAGGAAGAAACATAAATGATTGATAATTAAAAAAATTCATAATCAACTAACAATTAAGTGTTTGACAATAATTATGTGCGTTGAATTCATCACTTGTATTACTATTATTGGCCACTTAGAAAAAAGTAATAGCATTAACTAGTTACATTCCAGAACAAGAAACATAGAACAAAAGAAATCAAAATTTTGAACATAAAAGATGCACGTTTTTTTTATAAAATAAGTGTACAGAAAATTTTTTTATGCTGTTGTTAGGCACTAATTCCACCTTCTATGGGTTAATTCTAGTTTAGATTTTGGTAAGTTTTTATGATTTAGGAAAATTTGAAGTGGTTTATTAGTTGGAATAAGAAAAGATTATGCCAACAAAAAAAAAAAGAAAAGGAAATTCATAGATCAAATCAAGCTGTCACAGATCGGAAAACCTAGCTAGGAATATATGTCACAAAAAACATGGATACTTGAATACATGGATACAATAGTTGTTGAAAAGATAACATGTGTGGCAGAGAGAGCACTGCGACGACGGCGATGAAGGGAGCAGACGTGCGACGAGAGCGGCGGAGAGGGCTCTGTGATGATGGTGACGAAGGGAGCAACCTGATGCGAGCAGCGCCGGAGGGGCTCATGCGATGCGAGCGGCACCGGTGGAGAGAAGAATAGCTCGTTGACGCCTTGACGGAGAGAGGAGAAGCTCGTTTGATAATGTGTGGTGTGAATGGAGCTCGATAAGGTGGGGACGTTTAACTCAATATTTCCGACGGAAAATTTTAAATTACAGACAAATTTTCTGTATGTAATAATTTAATAAAGTGCAGCATTTTTGTCCATTTAATTACAGACGGATTTTTCGTTGGTAACCATTTTCCACGAAAAAAATTAATTTTTCCGACAAAATTATCAACGGATTCTCTTTTCCGTCTGTAATTTATGCTAATTCATTTTTTTTGGTTTCTGATAAAAAATCTCTCCCGAATTCCGTCTGTATTTTCGTGGGATAAAATCCGTCAAAAATATCCGTCTGTAATAACTAGTTTTCTAGTAGTGTGTACGTGATATCCCCGTAGAACTACGATGGATCCACCACCGCCAACGGCATCACGTGGTACGACGTAGCAGGTCTGGCCGTGGCCAAGGCTGATGAAGTGGAGCTCCTCTTCCGGTGATTGTGGTTGGCTGTAGGAGAGGGAAAGGAGGCCATGGCGGCGGTGGTGGGAGAAACAGAGGAAATCGGTTGGCAGTGGATTGAAATTGAGGCAAGCCCTACGCTTGAGGTGCTCGAAGGTTGTGCAAGAAGGATTGGAAGCTGAAAAAATGGTATCGCAGAAAGAGCAGCCTAGCTTCACCTCTTTAGGAAGACCGGTGTTAGTGTTGTGAACTAGCATGGGTTTGCGGTGCGTCCAGTACCAAGTCCTTTTCCTTTCACGGCCTTGGTCCTAACCATGAGCAATCCTTCGTAGCTAGTGCTTGTTAATGGCTTTTGCAGATAGCTCCTCTGGTGAAGCGGAGTCCACAGACGGCATTGTGGCAGTGTTGCTCGCCGCCATTGTAGTGTAATTGACCAACACAAACAAATAAAAAAGATTTAGTGAGTGATGATAGAAGCTCGCTCAAGTTAAAAAGAGAGAAGGACTGGAGTTGAGGTTAAAGATAAATTGTTAGAATAATTTGAGAATTTTATTAAAAATTTATTTTTTATAGTTATAATATTATTTTTTTATTTGATAAATAGTTTTATTAATATTTATAAAATTTATAAGTACAATTGATTTTTTTTAAGTAAAAAATAATACCATGGCAATAACATTACTAGCTAATACTTGTTATTTTAACTTCTAGATATCAAAACTAGGGACGAAATATAGTATTATATAAAGATAAGGTAAGTCTATACTTGAAAAATCACTATTAACTTTGTGTGCACGAGTCCTCCACGTACAATTATTCTATTTTAAATTGACTTTAAACCTCTTATGATTCGTAGCAGATGACCATTTTGGTCATAATGGTCATTTAAATTGTAAATGCGAGGAAAGAAGGTTAGATTATTATATCAATATTTATTAAGTATAGTTTTGATGATTAACTATAAAAATATTATTATTCATATCGCCTCTTTTTATAATTAGGAAAAATAATATCATGATATTAACTATTACAGATATAATCTAAAAATTTTATTAATGTTATTATCTGATTGTGTATTTGAGCATATAGTTTAATATAATAGAAAATTTCTCCAAGTGAAAACATAACTAGAAAATGGATTAATATAAACAGATTTATAGATAGATTTAGTCTTTATTACAGACGAATTTTTGGTTACCGACGGATTTTGTCCCTCTGTAAAAGTTCCGTTGGAAATTATTTACCGACGAATTTTTTTCGTCGAAAAATTACCGACGGATTTTTACTAGTTACCGACAGATTTTTCCTCTGTAAATTCTCCATCCATTTCCCGAAGGCGACGAAATTTTCGACGGATTTTCCGTCTGTAATTACAGACGAATTTTCAAACGGATTTTTCGTCTGTAATTACAGACGGATTTTTCGACAGATTTTCCGTCTGTAATTTGAACTTTGGAAAATCATCTCACACTCTGATTACAGACGGAAAATTCGTCTGTAAATCCGTCAGTAAGGTAAAATAGAATTTTTTTTATTTTTCTAATTACAAAATAAATATTTTAGATTTGTTTTCTAAATTTACTCCATAAAACACACTGTAAATTGAAAAAAAGAAAGCCAAAAATCACATAGATAAACATAATATTCATTACATGATATCTATAGAATTGGATGTTATTTTTCAACATCATTATCCAATATCTCACTTTCTCAATAAAAAGATACCCCAAAATTTCTTTTAAACTACAATAGAGAAGGGCAGGACTTTCAGCCTAAATTTTAAAACTATTTCCTCATGCTCTCTTTAAAGTTTAAACTCTCCAATCTAATCTGAGTTACATGATTCTTCACTCCATGGTAGACTCTTGTGTGGCTGAAACTTGAAAGTATTTGTTCATTTACTTCTTCTTCTTTGATTTGTTTGCATTGGACTAAGCATATGCAGTTCCCTGGTGTCGATCAATCGGGCTTCCTTTTGCTGCAGATTCCTTGTCGGGCAAATTTGATAACAGCATAAAGAATCAGTACCAATACAAGAAGCAATACTGCAACGAAAAAAAAGGAAAAACATAATAAACTCAAAACCCTGATGTTTGTAAAACCAGAAATTCATTACACAATGAATAAATGCAGATAATCCAAGTTGGATTTGCAGATAGTTAAAGCAAATAGAAGTTAAGACAACTCACAAGCTAAGGAGACAAAAAATAGAATAGCAAGGCGATATCTGACAATCCATGGAAGACTAGATTCAGGAGTGCAGTTACATCTAGCAGTTTTCTCTGTGGAACAAGTCTCTGAATTTGATGCTTGTAGTTCTCTTAATGAAGTGTTGACGCCTGAAACAGGATGGCCATTCTTGTCCCTGATTTTCAACTTCAGAGTTACTGGTTGAGATTCCCAGTTTATTTCAATAGCTCCAAAGTTTAAAATGTGAAAATCTAGGCGAACAAGGTTTATAAGTGATCGATCCTAAATTCATCATATAAATTCTGTGCACGGCGTATGCGGCATATCCACCACGAGTATCCTTCTTTCTCCATGGCATTCCAATCATACAAAGGACTTCTCATTAAAATATGAAAATTTTAAAAAATAAGAAATCAGAGATCCAAATGAGAAAGGAGGCCTTACAATGTACTATGACATGTTAACAATTATTACAATAACGGTGGAGAAGATGGGAAAATTTTCTTAAAAAGGTTTATAAAAAGAATCAATTAGGATATTGTCATAGGTGGTTAAAGAGTTATGGAAAGAGAAGAGGAACAAAAATAACATAATCATGGGGAATGGTTGTTAAAATTGCCACATAACTTCAACAACAACAAAAAGTTCAACTAGTAAATTTATGGCAAAATATTTATCCTGGGATTAAGATTAAACCTGCCCCACAGCTGACCAGTTTCACAGAATGCATCGGGTGGAACTCCACTAACTAAAAGAGAAAAACCGCAAGTATAGAAACTTATCAGTAAGTATAGAAAATTCAGTTATATATTGACATTTATATATAATAATAGTCACTAATATAACATACATAAGGGCTTAATATAGATTAGTAACTTCAACTTTTGTAATATTATATTTCGTATTAAAAACTAAACCTAGTCCCAAATCAGTTTAGTTACTAATTCATCAGCGTAACGTAATAGTAGGAGAAAAAAATAACAAAAGCATCTAAATAAAGTAGTTTAAGCCTTTAAGGACTAAGGAGTACCCTTTGCCTCATTTATTATTTGATTTGAAACCACATGAATGTATTAGTATATGGAATTCACACCGAAGAATCGAAGGATAAGCATGTGGAGCCTGCAAGCAATGAATTGTTGGGACCCCTTGTTTATGAGGGTTGGGGCCCGATAATAAATAGAAAAGATGGAAAGAAAAAAATAAAACTTAAAGAGCCTTTTTAAAATATTGTTAAAGTAAACAAAAAAAAATATGTGAAACTTTACAAGATTGAAGTAAATACTAGTATGAAATACTAAGCAAGAAACTGAGAAACCAATATGGTGGTAGATATGTAAAGTGTAAACTGTAAACTGTCCACAAAATATACAATATTAGTCTCTAATAACTTTAAGGTAATCAATCAATCACTGAAACCATAGAACTCAAACTAAAAGCAAGATATATTACTTGGCCTGGGGGGAAAACGCTCGAATTATGTTTAGTGTGTCTTGCTTTTAAGGTTCAAATATACAAGGCAAATGCCAAATTCAGTTAAGGTTCATTCAACAGAGGACCAAATGAAACAGAGTAAGAATCAAGAAGAGCCATATATCAATGCATCATAGTCCCAAAAATAATAGCAAATAGAGAGTAAAGAGCAAGATGAAACAAGAAACATACATTAAATATGAGATTTTTGTTGGTAGCTTCCCAAGCTAAGCCACCTCTGAAATGTATGTTCCAAAGCAAGACCATGACAATAGCAGCCACCGCTAGAAGGTGAGCCACAAAGGTAAATGGAAGAGCAGGAACTCCCAACCCCATCTTCTTCAATTTTTCTCCTTTTGTCTCCCAATCTGAGAAGTAATAAGAACTCAAGTGAAGTAATAACTGATAAGCTTGAGCTGGAGATTGGAAGCACCCATACTATAACTGAAGTTTCTATACTTACTGACTTACTAAGTCCACTAACTGACAATTAGAATCTGACTATAACAACATATATGAGAAAAAGAACCACCAGTTAATAGAACCTAAAAGGAAAAATAGCTTACCAGTGAGATGGAGAGTGCCACCAAACGACTGGCTGAAGATCAATATTGATGCAACATTCTAATGATGTTTAAGGATGAAAATTGGTGAAAATTTTCACTTGAAAATTTCATTATCAATATCTTCTATATAAAAACTATAGCTGAAAAGAAAATTAAATGCTACTGGTAAAAGGAATAGCAGCATAGTAAATTCACCAACTCTTGAAATGTGGAGGTCAAATTCCCTAGATTTAAGCTCCAAGGGAAGGAAAGATGACTAAAAAGTATTTGCAGAAGTTAGATCACCTGTCTACCAAGGGAAGGAATTTTAAGAAGGATTGTCTTAACAGCTTGTGTATCCAGTAGCATCTGCAGAAAAGAAAAGAAAAGCATTCAAGGAATATTTTATTTATTATTAATTATCAGTTTATAACTAGCATGCCAGAAAAGAAAATGTCCTTAACACCAAGGTTGACATAAAAAATCTTAACTCAATGCATCAAATTGATCTATATTTTCAAAGTCTTCATAGAAAAATAACTCATTCTGTATGTTAAAGATACAAGTACCTTATTATCAATGAACTCATCTACCATCAACAAAAATATTCATGAAAAGCATGTTCAAACATAAATTAAGAGCATGTGAAAGTGTTAGGTTAGGCTTAAGTGACATAAAAAAGATTCATCCAACCTTGATTAGCTCTGCTCTTCTTCCAGGATCAATCCCAGCCACACCAAATATCATCTTTTCAGCAGAAACATCCATTTGCATTACGACCTCATATCCCGCGAAAGCAACATCTCGTCTCCACTGCACCCATACCCACAATGAACAATAAGTAAAAGAATTAATTACTAAATCTTAAAATTCTAAAAAAAATCCAGAAATAATCAAACAATAAATAAATAAACAAATAATAACTATGATTGTAAATCATTAAGAGCTTGAAGAAGAAAAAACTGACCTCCAATTAAATCACAATCCTAGGGTTTATCAATCCCAGCTACTGGATGCACCATCAAATTTCTTTAAAATTCAAACAAAAGTATGGATCATTGTAATTGTTATCTCCTGCTGCTACTATTTCATGTTTCAATGACAGAAAAAGTATTATTATATATATAAAACCCAAAGTAGTAGTACTCTTTACTACAATGTTATCTATACTGTATGAAAATTGAAAAAAAACCTCATAGCAACAACAAAATACATCAACAAAATATAACAAAAAACTCACAGCACCTCCTTCTGATTAGGGTTACCTGCACGGCTGAGGCGAGATCGAAGAGAAAAACACATCAACTAAGCAACACACGAGCGAGAAATGCATTTGTGATTTCTGTGAGAATAGATTTGATCAAGAAATTAATGAAACAAGTAGCGCATAAATTCGAATAAGAGAAAGGAGAACGCGGATCTCAGAAAGAGATAGAAAAATGGAAGACGTACGGTTTGAAAATCTCGAGGGGCGACACCGGGAAGGTAGAAAGAGTGAACGCAGGAGAAGGTGAAGAGGATGAGAACGGAGGCGACGGAGGCGACGAAGACGGTAGCGGAGAAATGCATATTAAGGTTCGAAAGGGAACCAGCAACACACAGAGAAGAGCCGGGAAAGGGTGTGACGGAGTTTCGCGGCGATGGAAGTTCAGTGCAATGGAGGTTCGGTGCGACGGCGGCGCAAGGTAAGACGGCGGTGCAAGGCTGAGACGCGCTACCGATAGAGCATTTGGAGGGGATGGGCGTGGAGGTGCGGGGAAGAGACACGGGAAATGAGGAAGAGCTCGTTTGGTCAAATCTTTATTTTAATATTTCCGACGGAATATTTTAAATTACAGACGGATTTTTCATCTGTAATAATTTAATAAAATGTAGTGTTTTGTCTATTTAATTACAGACGAATTTTCCGTCTGTAATCATTTTCCACGAAAAAATTAATTTTACCGACAAAATTATCGACGGATTCTGTTTTTCGTCTGTAATTTATGTTAATTCATTTTTTTTGTTTTTCGACAAAAAAATCCTTCTGAAATTCCATCTGTATTTCCGTGGGATAAAATCCATCAGAAATATCCGTCTGTAATAACTAGTTTTCTAGTAGTGAAAGTAAATAAGTCCATCTAAAACCTGAAAAGGGTAATGCCTTGAGTTTAAAGAGACCAGATCATGATTCTAGTATAAAAGTACTGTGTTGTTGTATGTACAAAATATTTTGACTCTAAAATTGACAAGTGTGTCCAACAAGTTAGCCATTTGAAATGGATTCTCTTTCCATTGCACACAATACAAAACATATTGCAAAAGGAAAAACATTATATATCAAGAAAACATGTGTCGTCTAGTTTGAAAAATCAAGTGATAGTCATACAAAAAAGATTTTTAGTGTTCTTATGTGTCTCTCATATATATATATATATATATATATATATATATTTTTTTTTTCTCCTTTATATTCGTTCTTCGTATTAGAATATCTTTTCATATAGTAAATTAGTTGTTTGTAATTTGGAATTTTATTTGTATCTCTTAAGTCAAATTTCTAACAAACACAAGCTAATGGTAAATGTTCTTACAATCATATAAACATCCTAGAACTTAAAAGTTGTAGTGAATCACACAAAACACTGTATTCAACTAATAATGTGATCCAGTAGTGATCATTTCTTAGTTTAAGAAAGTTTAAGAAAGAATATCTAAAATTCTTAGATATTTATATCTAAGTCAGTGACTAATTGCAATTCATACGACTAGCTAGAATAAAAATAATAATCATGGATATTTTGATCCCGGAATTTTTAATAAATTACAAATAGGCATGTTTTTGTGAAAACGCTAATTTTAAATAATTGATAGGTGTTACGTAAAATAATAAAAGATCATTAGAGAAAGATGATAGAAAATTAATCTAGTTCCGAATTTGAATTTAAAACCAAAGCCAACAAGTTTGGTGACTTGAAAGTGCACAAGACACGTAAAATACACCGCAACGGGAAAGAATTGAGATATGATAATGAAATCCAGAATTTGGAGATGAGTAATAACTATGGTATTTATGTTCAGGTACCCTAAGAGACAATCGATCTGAACGAAAAAAATTATCTATATATATTGTTATTTTCATTGTGATTGTGCTTGCTTAAAACCCGGTGATTTTTTCGGCTTTCATAAAATAATAGAGAATTAATTATCCCAAATAAGGTTCATATAAAATAATATAAACTTAAAAAGATTCACAAATAGGAAGTGAGAAGACACGGATACAAAGTCATATAAGTAACAATAGGCTAAAGAACAACACTAACAACAACATAAACAAGTGAGGCCAGCGACGTATTAGAATTTCCCAAAGATGCAATATTACAAGACACGTCCACGCCAAAGATAGCCTTAGATACTTATTCGCGTGGGAACCAGGCTCTACATCTTTCAATGCAAAATGACAAATTTGCTGGGTCACGATAAAAGCTTTTGCAGTTTTGAATACATTGTTCCTGCTTTGTTGATGTAATATTATAAGACTGTTTAGGGATACTGTAATGGAACTCAACAATGGCAACACAAATAATCGTCACTCCAATAGTTAACATTGCTATCATGCAATTCCTAGCCATATGCCGCTCTTCCCTTAGCTTTTATTTGGATTGCAAATCATATATATAGATATATATGGAAAAGTCTAGAGGCCAGCAACTTTGTTAAATTCTGGCCAGTATGTAACCAGCAAAGAAAAGTGAGCCATTGGATGAAATCTCACACTAATCTTACACCATTAAAACCATTATTGATGGCTATTTGATGGCTACAAATCACAAAAGTTGCTGGCCCTAGCATTCCTTATATATATATATATATATATATTCCTCGTTTAGCTAGTTTGTGTCCCTTCCTTTTATTGAAAGTTATAATATAAATAAAATTTTCATTATAGCAAAGAGTTGCTTTAGAATAGGTTTTTATTTGGATTGCGCTTTATTTACCTCTTAAACTAAGTGGATTTTGAAAATAAAACCATTATATATATGACAGTGTAATTTAATTTTGGGGAAGAAATTATAAGATGCACATTGGACACTAGTTGATGTTAAACATATAAAATACAGACCTAAAAAACTAATATTAAAATGGATAAATGTGCATAAAAGGGAAGTTGAATCGTGCATGGTTATAATTTCTTTTTTTAAAACAAATTAATTAAAGGAGCTTATCAAGTTGCTCATACTTGTGAACAACAGAAGATAAATATTACTTTAGAAAATGTTAGTATATATATACACGTAAGAAGGGGGTTTCTAATATATGTGTAACAACTTTAGGATGTTTTTTTTTTTTTTTTCTTAAAACCAACTTTCGAAGTATATAAATAACTCAAATAATATAAATAAAGAAATATAGAACTGATAAAAAACACACAAAGATGTATATTTGTTCAAAATATCCATAAATACATGTAGCACGGTTGAAATAGTGGGTAAATTTTGATTCTTTGGTTTGATAGTTTCTGGTCTAATAGGTAATTCCAGTAAAATCTTCGAGAATGGTCATGTAGGAGTCATATTTTGAAAAGGACACATAATAATAATAATAATAATAATAATAATAATAATAATAATAATAATAATAATAATAATAATAATAATAATAATAATTTTGTTCAGAATTCATGCTTAGTTGCTTTAGGTATATTATATTTATGAACAGGGGCGGTTCTAGGTATGTAGTTGTGGGGCAAGTGCCTCTACTACAATTTAAAATTTTTTTAAAAAATATATAATAGTAATATTTATTTGTTTTTATTAAATTATTAAATTTGATTCTATAATAATTTTTTATTCAATTTTTAATATTTAATAATTAATTTAAAATTTTATATTAAATATTCGTTAGAATAATCAATTTTCAATCTTAAACGAAATTGATATTCTTTATTAGAATTTGATTTAAAAAAGTATTATTTATCTTCCTTTAAAATTAATTTTAATTTTTTATAATAACTACATTTATTAAAAGAATTTACCTAATTATAATTACATTAATTATTTTATATTATATAATTTTTATATATAGGTAATCTTATTCATAGTTATAAATGATACGTATACATAGAATAAGTTATTATTATTTTTAATTTATGTTTAAATGAGACATTTTATTTTACTTAGCTTTTAGGATTTAATGAAAATCAATAGTCAAATATAAATAAAATTTCAAGTAGTCAGTTTATTCTATATCAAAATATTTTTGGTATTTATTTAAAAAATTGGTCTATATTTGACTTTTTTATATTTTATTGAAATATAATTATTTACAAAACTCAAGTTTTAACAGTGGTATATGTGAAATTAGTAAAAATCTATAATTAGGAAATCAGTAACAGTAACCGATTTAGTTAGAGATTTTAGATTTTCAGATCAAATATTAGCGATCGATTTAGCGACCGATTTTATAAACGACCGATTTAGCGATCGATAAGTTGGTCGCTATTTAGCGACTGATTTTCTCAGTGAGCAATTTAGCGACAAAAAAAGTGGTCGTCATTTATCGACCAATTTAGCGATCAATATCGTTTGGTACTAGTTTGGTAGCTTTGATTAAAAATCGGTCGCTAACCATTAGCGACCGAAGTTGGTCGCTATTTTTAAATTAGAGACCAAGGTTTTAGCGACCACCAGAATCGGTTGCTATTCCGATAATTTCTTGTTATGGTTGTTGCTGCATAGACATTGTGACTATTTCTGGTATTTATTTGAAAAATTGATCTGTTTAATTTTTTATATTTTATTGAAATATAATTATTTATAAAAATCAAGTTTTAATAGTGGTATATGTGAAATTAGTAAAAATCTATAACTAGAAAATCAATAACAGTGACCAATTTAGCTACCAATTTTAGATTTTTAGATCAAACATCAGCGACCGATTTAGTGACCGAAAAGTTGGTAGCTATTTAGCGACCGATTTAACGACCAATATCATTTGGTACTAGTTTGGTAGCATTGGTTAAAAATCGGTCGCTAATATCAGTCGCTAATGGTTAGTGACCGAAGTTGGTCGCTATTTTTAAATTAGTAACCAAGGTTTTAGCGGCCACCAAAATTGGTTGCTAATCCAGTAATTTATTGTAGTGGTTGTTGCTGGTGTTGCTACATTTTTTTTTCTTTTTCCTCTTTTTCTTGGTAGTTATAGCATTTTTTATTTTTTTATTTTTATTTAATTTTCTTCTTTTTTTGTTTTTATTCTTATTAATAAAACAAGAAGGAGAAAATGAAGAAGAAAAAAAGATGATGATAATGAAGAAGAAAAGGAGGATGAGAAGTTTTAAATTGTGCAGAATTTATCCCAAAAAATAATATCAAAATTTGTTAATCGTGACACAAGAAATTTCTTAATTATGACACCAAAACTTTTTAATCGTGATACCAAATTTTTTTAATTACCGACGTATTTTTTGTCAGTAAAAAATTTAAAATCAATTTTCAATTTTATCGACAGAATTACCGACAGATCTTAAGTTTTCGAAAAAAATTTTAACTTTTTTACCAATAAAAAATTTGTCAGTATTTTAGACAGTAAAATTTTATTGAAAAAATTCATCTATAATCTATTGTTTTTTAGTAGTGAAATATCCACAAGTGCGATTTTTTTTTTCATCCCTAGGCAGCAATCATATGTATTAAAGAATCCATCTATACGTTTGTTTGGTTGTCTTGTGATTGGTTCACTACAAGAAAAACACCCATTCAGGTACACTTAAAAAGTGTAGCCAAAAGTGAAAAAAATGATGCCTTAGGCTACGGCTACGCTTTTTGGGCTACGGCTACGCTTTTTGGGGTGATTCCTATTCCGCCGTTGCCTATTCTCAAAGGCTACACTTTTCTGCACCAAGGGCTACGCTTTTGGTGTTTGGGAATAGGCTATGCTTTTCAAGTGATGTTGTCCAGAACCAAAGGCTACGCTTTTCAGCTTTCATTTTTTCAGAATAGGCTACGCTTTTCAACGCTACTGCATCACTTGTAAAGCATAGCCACATTGTATACCATAGCTACTTTTTATAAGCGTAGCCTTAGGTCCCTCTTTTTTTTGTATACTATAGCTACTGTATATAAGTGTAGTCTTAGGTCTTGTTTTTTTTCTGTATATAATTATCTAATAATTATTAATACAACATAATAGTTAATATGATTACATATATAATAATTCTGTATTTTTATTTAAATGAGTTGAATATTACAAAATAAATATAAATACATAATTATACTAAATAATTTCTTTATATAATAAAAATTATCTATAACCAAAATATATTTATAATATTAATCCAAAAGTACTAGAATGAAGTTAACTGTAAAAATTCATACATCTCACAAGGACATTTTTTCAAGTACACAAGGACAATGGTGATCATGCACAGCCTACATGAGTAATACAGAGTGATAAAGGTTCAGTAGAGTTTCTACTTAGATGATCATATCACCAAGATAATGATGACAAACTATTACTTAACACCAAACAACATCAATCTCACATATGCTTAAATTCCACTCCAGGAGTGAACTTTCATTTACTTCCATATATCACTATCATTGATATACAATATCTGCACAAAAGCATTGGACAGTATCTGCTGTTAAAACTGAGACTTGTCAAGACTGTCAAAGTAAGGATGGTCAAGTGCTGCCTTGGCAGAGATTCTCTCAGCAGGATTATACTTGAGCATTTTCTGCACGACGAAATATCTAGTATAGTCAGTCCTAAGTTTGTACAGATGATAAGTAAACATATTATTATAGCCAAATTGAAGGTAACATGAATTCTAGTTATTTCAAATGCTACAATAGATAATACTTCCCAAGCAACACCTTGTGAGCTACTTCAGATAACTTAAAAAACTTTAGATATATTATTATGTAGAGCACTATTTAACAAATGCTATTCAAGTCCAGTCCAGACCAGTTCAACCTTTGAACTAATATTAGAACTGCGAGTTTCTACCGCTATTAGAATGTAAAGTGAGAAAGTGAGAAACTAATCATCTTGCACCCTTGCATCAATAACTTCATTGTGTTTACGCCCTAACATTGTTGCTTTACATTTCTCTGTCCTCGCTTTAGAGGATCCTATTCTTAGGAACTCATTAGAGTAATGCTTTTATAGAGGAACACTAACCGTGAGAAGGTCTACTCCATCAGGTCCCAAAGTTGGCACAGTCCTCGCCAAGTTCTGAGGTTCCCACTTTGGGTAGGTATGCCAATCACGAAGCAAAGTAACTCCCGGCCATTGCTCCTCAGTTGGAGTTCCCAAAATCCTGGAAAGATCAAATTCAAAAAAAGTAGTTAGTATGAGAGTGAAAAGGCAGCAGAAACATTTTTCTTTTTCCATGATCACCATATATTTCAGAGCAGTTTTCTTTAACACTGGTCCATTCAAAGTTGTTATCAGATTCTTGTACATAAGGCTGAGTAAAAGAGCAGCAATGTCAAGCGGTTAATATTGCAATCTGGCTTTTCCAACAAGTATGTTTCAAAGAAGTACATAAAGAGATTAAAATCCTATATGTTTTTGACATGTAATATTACCAGAGTCATACACAGATTATAATCATTTTTAGATGGGGCACAAGACAACTCAAAGTTTCTTTCCAGTTCATTTTAATTTCGTGCAACAGTAACTTGCAAAGTAGTACAACACGAAATGGAAAATCTGAACTGACAATGAGTCTAACTCATTTATTGAACAAATTTTGGCATGGAACTGAAAGGCAGAAACCATAATACCTGACTTCAATTTCTCATCCGGCCCAGTCAAGGGCTTTCTGAGCTGGTTCGGTCAATGGAGGATGCTCGAGGCTAAAGAAATACAGGTCAGATTTCCCAAGTAGCTCTGCTGTTTCTTCTGGTACTTTGAAAAGAGAAATTCAATTGGCTCTCAAGAATTTTGCAGCTTTACTTGTTCCTAAAAGAATACAAAAAAAAAATATTTTAGTGCTTATTATGAGTAGAAGAAAGGCACAGAGCTATAAATTTAGAAAATGGATTCATTCAACTTCATGAAATCAAGATGGAAGGACATTGCTGGAAATCAAATTTCATTTAGTATCCAAACCAAATTCTGACCTAAGCTTCCCACAATCTACAACCATAAAATTTTAAGCATATTAAAATTCTAAACTTAATCCACCAAACTTTTAACTATATCTGATGCATCTGAATTACTCAATAGTAGTCCAAGTTTAAAACTATTGCTTATTTAAGCATCCACACAACATAAACCACTAATTCACAAATGTGGTATAAGGATATTAGATAAACAAGCTAATGTTATGAAATATTGAGTGTATAAGCATAACGCCATGGCAAAAAAAGAACTAATAATTATGCAAATGAGCGGTTCCAAAAAAGGAACAAAACAATGCATCCAGCCATCATGATTAGATCAGAGTAAAGAAAAATAAGAGTCATAAGAACAATGCACAATTTTCTAATAATCTATTCTCATGAAGACTCTTTAAAGGAAAATGATTTTGCACTCAGTTAATTTTTAGGTGGTAGGGAGGTGAGATAAAAATCGAACACAACCCTCGGATTTCATGGCCAAAAGCAAATTCATATATAGCTTTTGCAGCAAGCTTTATGTACATCCTTTGTGCACCATTTACAACCAGCAGTGAGGATCATGAAACGGTAATTGTAGATATGGATTCAAGTTAGATTCAGAATTCAATTATGTAATCTACGAACCAAATAAATGGAAGTTTGCCGAAGATCCCCCAACAAAATTTGCATGATTAAATTTTTCAAAAAACTCCATTTCACTCTGTATTATAATTTAGATTTGAAACAATAAAAGTAGCATGCATAGCAATCACCAATTAAAAATTTCTTAGCCAAGACTACAGAAATTTGCTGCTGAAACAGATAAGCTAAGACAGAATTTTGCCCATCGATTGTATGTTAAATTAGTCTGAAACTCTGTTTCAATTCCATGCTAAAGTTTTGCAAAAATATCCTAAAAAAGAACTAAAGTACTATCTCTAATTCCAGATAAAGTACTAGACTACTAGTAAGGAATGGAAGTATTAACCTCAACAAAACACATTAACTTTCTGGTTCAAATATAGAACATATAATTTTAACCAAGCCTAACCATAACACTACCTCACATCTCCTACCCAACTTTTCAAGAAAACAAGACAACACATGATGATTTCATTTGTTTTATGCCCAAAATTCAAAAACAAAATGCAAAATCAACAAACCCTAACAAAGCAAGATGCAAAATCATAAAGCAAAATACAAAATAAAAAAGAAAACTCGAACATAGTAAGAAGAAAAAATTACAAAAGATTGTAGAACTCCAAAAATCAGAACAACAAACCCTAAAAAAAAACTGCAAAACCAGAAAATTCATACACACTATTGTCTCGGTTCATCGTCACTACCATATCAGTTCTCCATCGCGGTGAGTGGAGATGAACCAGTTACAAACGAAGAGTGGGGAAAGAGGCATACCAACAGTCTCATTGCTGCTTGAAGTTTTGATTTGAGTTATCTCCTCCGCTGCTTGATACACAAAATCGCAAGAAAAGACAATAGACGAACGAACCTAGGGCTTGTGGTGAACGAACCTAGAAGAATGAGTTCTCCTACGCCGCAACACAAAATCACAAAATCAATTCATGAGTTCACAGATTATCGTACCAAACCCCCAAATTGAAACCCTAAAATTGGAACCCTACATTCTCAAATTTCAGAAAACCAAATGAAGGTGGATGCATACCTTCTCGACAATGGTGAGCGAAGAGAGGCTTTCAGTTGAGCGCAGCGTCTTCCTAATGTGAGCGCACAGCGAAGAGAAGCGACGGTGCAGTGAAGATGAGTGACGGCGTGGTGAGTGGTGAAGATGAGTTAGTGTAGAGTCTTCCTGGAGGTGAGTGGTGACGCCGTGAGTGGTGTGGTGATGGCGGACCCTTTCTCTGATTTGGGGTGATGAGTGGCGCGAAGAAGGAAAAAGCTAACAAGGGTGATGATGACTGTTACGTTTCATTCGCGATTTGGTGAGGGTTTTCGTGATGGTGAGGCTTTTCTTCTCTGAAAGGGTGATGTTGACGAGCTTTGGAGGGAATGGGTAACAATTTCACTAAGTTAAGAGGGAAAAAAATGTGAGCTGGGTGTGCGTACTTACGGGGAAAAGTTAAGAGGGAAAAAATTCAATAAGTGTCAAATTTTTTGGTCTAGATACATTAGGAATCACTTTTAAAACGCACCCAAAACTTAACAAATAGGCTACCCTTTAAAAGCGTCCTCTTTGATACGAAAAGTGAACCTATATATATCAACTTACGGCTACGCTTTATAAGTGATTTCTATAATACCTAAGGCTACACTTTTTAAATGATGCCGCAATTGTGTATCCTTTTCTCTTATAAAAAGGCAACACGGAAAAAAGTGTAGCCTATTCATAAAATAGGCTACACGAATAGGCTACACTTTTTAAATGTAGCTTAAAAAAATGTGTCTGAATGGGTATTTTTCTTGTAGTGGTTTACTTTTAATAACTATTATATTAGGAGTGTTTTGATGTTCTGTTTTATTACTCGGGTAGGACTATTTGTTAAGGATGGTGCTGTAAGTGTAATAATGCGTTTGTTGTGTTAGACTGTTAATTAGTCACTCACATCCCTTGCTGAGTGATGCGTGAGCATCTTTCCTATTTTTTCTAGTGAATTTGCATCTAATTTGTTGAGTTTAATAAAGAATTAATTATCTTTTAGCCAATATGGATGCTACTTTGAGTCTTTTGTAATTTTGTTTATTTTAGGTAGCATTTGGCGGAATTTGATGGAGTTTCTGCAGCACAAGAATCAAAGGAGATGGCAGCGAGGAGCGACACATACGCGTGACTGACACGTACGCGTGATTTGGAGCTTTCCATGGCGACGCGTGCGCGTGACTGACGCGTACGTGATGAATGGATTTTTGACGGTTTAGAATTTCACAAATGAAATCTCGTTGTAAAGTATAGTTTCTAAACCAAGCAATAATCCTTTCATACAAAAAGTTGTTTGTCACTAGTACAAACCCCTAAAATTTATAAACCGAAGTATTGGACCTCGGGTCGTTCTCCCTAGGAATTACAATGAAGTGTCTTGTTATTGGTTATGAGTTATTTTGGGGTTTTGGATAAGAAGCATGAAAAATAAACGGCAATGAAAATAAACTAAAAAAACTATAAAAGGCTCTTGGAAAGGTGTGAGAACTAGAAGTCCTATCCTAGTTATCCTTCTCAATTGTGATGAGAATTGTTCATTGCTACCACTTAGTTAACTCTTACTAATTAAAGGAAAATCAAGTGGATGAATTGACTTGAGCCACAAGTCCTAGCCAACTCCCAAGGAAAGACTAGCTTTAGTGCACTCCAAACCAATTAGCAATCTCTCCAATTATCAATCAACAAAGGAATTAGATAACTCAAGTGTCACTAATTACTCTACCTAGGCCAAGAGGAACAAAATCTACACTAAAACTAAAAGAGACATTTCAACAAACACATAGAGTGCAATAGAAGTAAACATTATTAATTGCAAGAATTAAAGGAATCTACAACTACAAAGGCAAGAGCTCAACAATAGAAAAGCAAAGAAGAACAATTATTATGAATTACCTCTTATTGAATTGAAAGAAAAAATAGAAGGAACAATACTAGATCTACAACAAAATATAAGAACAACATAAAGGAAATTACAACAAAGGAATAGAAGGAGATTGAATGTAGCAACAAAGAATTGAGAGATAGAAGTGGAAGAAAGAAAAGATTAAAACCTAGATCTAAGAACTAAACCTAATCCTAATCCTAATTCTAGAGAGAAGTGAGAGCTTCTCTCTCTAAAACCCTAAACTAAAGTGATTAGTTAGTTGGAAGTGATGATTCATAATGATGATTCCTTCCCCTTAATCCTTCATCCTTTTATTCCTTTTCCTTAGCAATTTAGCGCCAAAAATGGGTTCAGAAACCCTCTCAAATCGCCAGGCACGTGTTGCATTAATGAGGTCATGTGCCATCATCGACGCGTGCGCGCATGGTACGCGTGCGCGTCCCTGGTCGATTCTGCAATGTGCGCGCGAGCGCCTTGTGCGCGTGCGCGTGCATGACTGACTTTGCTTCTTTGACTTTTTATGCTTCTCTCCACTTGTATGCTTCCTTCCTTGCTTCCTTTGATCCATGCCTAGCCTATTTCAATCCTGGAATTACTAGCAAACACATCAAGGCATCTTTATGGAATCAAAGAAGAACTAGAATTCATCAAGATAAGGCTTAAAAAGCATGTTTTTACACTTAAGCACGAATATGGGAGAGATAACAAAATCATGCTAATTCCTAGGCTAAATGTGACAAAAGGTTATCAAAATACTCTGAATTCAATGCAAAACAAACCGTCAAATTGGGGTTTGTCAACCTCCCCACACTTAAGCCTTAGCATGTCCTCATGCTAAAATAAGAAGGAACTAAGGGTTATGACATTTATTGAATGCAACTAAACTATATGAGTCCTATCTAAATGCAATTATCTAAAGCAATTGGAAATGCTTAGTTCAAACAAATCAATTCCCAAGAGAGCATGTGTAAGCACAAGAGCTAGGCAATAAGGACTAAGTCCAAACCACAATTGTATTGAATTGTCAAAAAGGAGTTCAAACTTGCAAGAATATAGGTAATATGGGTGGACACATGTGATTGAACTTTCGAATCCTCACCGGATGTGTATCCGCTCTATTCACTCAAGTGTTTAAGGGTTAATTCACTCAATTCTCTTCTATTCATGTTTTCCAAAATTTGATTTTCTTCTAACAATCAACACTTATTCAATGCATGCATACATTCATCATGAGGTCTTTTATTTAGGTTGTAATGGGGTTAGGGTCAAGGTAGGATCATTTATGGTCAAGTGGACTAGGAATTGAATCTTCGATTAGCATAGACTTTCCCACCTAACCTATTTAATGACCTATACAAATGCGAGCTATTCTAACTACCCATTCTTCACTTTTTCTTACATACTTCACTTTGGGGCATTTTGTCCCCTTTTTTTTATTATTTTTTTTCTTCTCTTTTTTTCTTTCATTTTATTTTTCTTTTCATCATTTTTTTTCTTTCCTTTATATATATATTTTTTTCTTTTTTCTTCTTTCAAACTAAATACAAGAACATCAATGCATAAGGTCTCTACATTTGATCAATACATGAATATGTGCCCAATTCCTAAACATAAAAGTGTATTGCCCCTTTTTATCCCATCCAATGTTCCCAAGCCTCACCAACTTGAATAATATACACTCTCACTAGCCTAGGCTAATCAAAGATCCAAACAAGGACTTTTCATTGGTTTTCCGCTTTGGGCTTGTAATGAGCTAAAATAAGAATGAGTTGGTTAAGCATAGGCTCAAAATTGGCTAACAATGGAGAGTAAAAGGTTGGCTATTTGGGTAAGTGGCAAATGAAATAATGGCCTCAATCATATAAATGCACAAACACAAGAATTAAACGGATATATAGAATCAAGCAAATTAAGGATCACAATCATGGAAAGAGAACAATTTCACACAAGAATGGAAAATAAGTGGTTATAAAATGTAACCACATCAATAGGCTCAAGTCTCACAAGCTTGTGTTCTCAATTCAATACATGCTTCACAAGGTATGAAATTCAAGCAAGTTTCAAAAATTCTTTTTCAATCAATTGGGTTAATGCCCTATATTTAAGCTCCTTGAAAAGCCTCAATGTTTGACTAAGCATTGTTGTGATTGAAAAGTTCAAAAATTTTCTTAGTTCACCCTTTCCTTTTTCACTTAGAACCAATCTCTTATGCAAAAAGGGTGGCTAGGTTTCACTTAAAACATGATTTCTAATCACAACCACAAACTAAAAACAAGATAAACAAAATGTATAAAGAAGAATCCAACTAAAAGTACGGAATCTATCATCCAAAACATCTAAAAATATCCAAAAGCATCAAAATAAGCAATAAAAGTATCCAAAGCAAACTAGAAATGGCATCAAAATATATACAAAGATGTGCAAAATAGGATAACTAGGCCGAAAAGTTCACCGGTTCCCAGATAATGCTACCGGTGCCCTCCCCACACTTAAAATCAAGCATCGTCCTCGATGCTAAACCGGAGGATCAGTGGGAGGTACAACGATAGGCTCTGGCTCTGACTGTGGCTGTGGGACCGGCTGAGGGACGGGCTCCTCCTGAGTCTGAGGTGGCTCTGTAGTGTCAGGGGCATCCTGCTGAACTGGCACCTCCGCGTCCTCCTCCTGATGATCCTGCTCATCGGAGGCCGGAGAATCGGGAAGCGGAGGTAGCTCAGCGCCCAGAGAGATAAGTGCCTGGTCCATCCGATCCAAACGGCGTCTGACATGGTGTTGCTCTCGCTCTAAGAACCGGAAGAGACGCTGGACCAGGAGATAGGTAGGCTCAGGTGCTGCTGGAGGGTCTGTAGATGGTGAAGGAGCTGCGGGTGTCGAAGATGATGGGCCAGCTGTAGGGGCTGGTGGTGAAGGTGTCCCTACGACAGCTCTAGCCCGAGAGCGGCGTCTAGCAGGTGGCTTCTCGTGCACCCAAACACCCCAGGGGATAGTAACCTCCCTGTCATCTGCATCAGCTGGTGGTGGTCGCACATCATCATCTGACCACGGGACATCAGCTAAGGCTGCCATACTCGTGACCAATGTAGGAAATGGAAGTAGGCCACGAATATGCGCCCGCCACATGCACTGTCGGATAAGTCTAGGGAAGGAGACATCCTTCCCCTCCATAACACACCCGATCAACAGAAGCATCTCCATGGGGACCTCAGAAAAGTGGGTGGTAGGCAGGACGTAGTGGGCGAAGATCATCTGCCAAGTCCTGGCCTCCCTAGTCAAATGAGTGAATAACATCCCCTTTGGCTTGGTGTTGCCCGCATCCATAACCCATGAAGCATCCGGTGTCCCAATCACGCGCCGAAGCGCCTCATAATCAAAAGTCATGGTATGGATGGCTATCTCAGCCTGATGATGGGCACACTGGTCATGCGGAATGTGACGGCAATGTAATGCCTCCCCAATGGCGGTCTCGGTGAGCATAATCTCTCTACCCCGCACCTGAACTGAATCCAAGGTCGGACGGAAAAAATTGCAGTAGAATTCCTTCACCCAAGATATATTGATGTCACCCAAATCCCGGTCAACAAAGTCAATACCTAACTCAAGGATCCGACCGTTAATGCGCCGTCTCACATCATTAGGTAGGAGCAACTTCTTCTCAATATTTAGCTTCGTGGTTCGATATCTAGAGAACCGAAGCTCACAGTAGAGATTGGGGAATTTGCTAGGATTGGTAGAAGGCAACTGTTGATTCTCTTTATCCTCGTCATGCAATGGATTCTTAGCATAGTTCTTGTAGATGGAAGGAATGGAGGGGGTAGAGTGTTTTCTCTTCTTAGAGGCGGTGGCTATGGTTTTGCCTTTATCCGACATCCTGAAAAATGTGATAGAATATATATAACAATTAGCATGTAGCAAAGAAACATGGTCAGGTCATAAATGACAAAGAACAATCATGATGTTGCAATGAATATGCAAAAGTGAACAAGTAAACCAAAAAATGCAAGCTTCATTAAAGTCAACAACTCATATTCACAAGGCAATAATATCATCATATAGTTGAAGGAATTTGTTAAAGATGGTTAAAGGTGAGTGGAAGTGGAATGGTTAAAGAAGTTAGTAAGTTAGAAAAGTAGGTTAGTGATATGATGATATTTATGCGTAATGAAAAGAAAAGTTGTGGTTTATGTTCACGATGATTGATGCAAGTCCGGGAAGTCAAAAGGAAGTGGAGATTGCCCAAAATTGAAATAAAGACCAAAGTAAAATTAATTTCCTTGAAAATCGGGCAGCATTCCGGCTTAAAATTGGACGTTCCCGGATAGCAAAATAGCACAATTAGCACAAAAATTAACATCAATCACGCACAGCAACAAACGGATATTATTTGGCAACACAGATTGCATGGAATATCAACCCAAAACCAACATACCGTACCCAAGGAAACAAGCAGCAGATATGCACATACGGAGCAATTATCAGGCCTAGAATCCTCTATCCAGCCCTAGCTACCTAACAGCAGTTATATCTATCTAACCTAACATACAAAAGTTGAATTTAGCTAACTAACATGCAATTTCCAGGAACTAACATAATCGAACAAATAAAAAGGAAAAATAGAAACAGAGATAGCAGAAATGGAGCAGGAACCTGGGGGCAGAAGGGAACTAAGAATGGAAAGGGAATTCGGGAGCAGGGGGCCACAGAATCAGAAATTGCGCCGCCGTCAACGGTGGCGGTGATGGCAGAGGGGCGGCGGCGATTATGGCAGAGGGGCGGCGGAGTTGAAATGGGTGAGTGAGAGAGGGAGAGAGGTTGAGGGTGAGTAGCCGGCGGTGATGATGGCGCGGCGGCGGAGATGGTGGCGCGGTGACGGTGAGAAACTGAGGGGAAGAGGGACGGTGAGAGGGGTGAGATGGGGAGGAGGTCCGAGGGAGAGAGATGACGGGTGGGTGGTGGTGAGAAGGGAAAAGGGAGTGAATGGATGAGAGAGGGAGGATTTATGGTGAACGGTGGTGGTCGGCGGCCGTTACTGCTGCTGCGACGGCAGTTGGGGGGGGGAGAAGAAGAAGAAGATGGAGGTCGGGGAAATGGGGTGCGCGACTGCGCAGTGTGCTTCGCGAGCTAGGGTTATCCCTATTTTTGAATCGGCGCGCGCGCACCTTGCGCGTCCGCGTCCATTGAAAAAAAACGTGGGCCCTACGCGTGCGCGTACAACGCGCTTAAGCGGGGGTGAGCAAAATAGGGAAGGGCGCGTGCGCGTACCGTGCGCGCACGCGTGCATGGAGTTGGGCTAGGGGCTTAGAGTTGGCCCAACTCAGGCCTAACTCTCTGGAGAATGGCCTGGGAGTCGCGCCACTAGATCTGCGCGCACGCGGCAGGTACGCGTCCGCGTGCATTGAGGGGAATGGAGAACCACGCGTGAGCGTATAGTGCGCGCTAACGTGGGGTGGCATATGAGGCAGGGGCGCGTGCGCATACCTTGCGCGCACGCGTTCATGAGATTGGGCCTGAGGCTTAGAATGGGCTTGAGGCACGCCCAACTCTCTGGTCCATGGCCTAGTTTGGTGGCATCACGCAAGGACGCGCGCGGGGCAAGTGCACGTCCGCGTACATTGACGAATTGTGAAATGGCGCGCTGGCGCGATGCATGCGCTCGCGCAGATCAGGTTGGGCCTGGGGCCTAGAGCTAGCCCAGAAATGGCTTAACTCTCTGGGGTTTGGCCCAATCATTTGCAGCAGCAAATCGGCGCGGACGCGGCAGGTGCGCGTCCGCGCGAACTTCCATGTTCTAATAGGTGGCGCGCCCGCATGTAGTGCGCGTCCGCGTGGGTCAGGTTGGGCTCAAGGCATAATGTTTGCCCAAGAGAGGCCCAACTCTCGGGAGTGTGGCTCGTGGTGCATCCGCACTGGGACGCGTACGCGTACGGTGTGCGCGCGCGTCCACGCCCTTTCTTCCTCTTCTCTTTTTTTTTTTTTTTTTTTCAGAAAAAAAAACTTGCTGGGTGCTCCTCTTAGTGTTCACAACTCTTATTCACTCAACCATTATACAATTCACAAAATGCAATTTTTTTGGTATTATTCATCTACTACTAAACACAACATGCATGTGACTAAGCTAACAATTAAATTGTACAAACAAATTTGTATGAAACCTCTACCTACAATGGTAACTCAATGCACTTATTAGGCAAATTTAAAAGAGAATGGAAAGAGTGTACCATGGTGGGGTGTCTCCCACCTAGCACTTTTAGTTTAAGTCCTTAAGTTGGACATTTTGAGATGCTTATTGTCATGGTGGCTTATGTTTGTACTCATCCTTGAATCTCCAAGGATCTTTGCTCCTCAATTGGTTGACAGAATTTCCAACCCTTTTTATCAAGCTTGGGCAAAGTTCTACCCAAGATATGAGTCCCCATAGTTGGTCTTCACATAGCGAACCGGGATCCCATATCTTGTCTTCACACCCATCCGTTAGTTGAGGTTCATGGTTTTGTCGGATGAGCGGTTGACATAAAGGTGATTGACACATAGAATTCTCTTTACTCCACCAATGCTTCCTCCTAGATCCATATAAAGTAATTCTTGTCCCAACATCATCCCTATACCTTGAAGCTTTGACCTTAATGAGCCTAATTCGTAACTTGCAACCACTACACAACTCATTCTTGATTTTAATTCCACAAAGAGCTCTAAGTTGTCCATCCGTTTCAATCAAACCATATTCAAGCGAGAAAGTGAAGCTTATGGATAAGAATTTTACCCACTTGAATGTTGCGTTGGATGATGACTCGGGAAGGGAGGCTTCCCCACACTTAGACCATGCAAGGTCTATTTCCTTGTGCTCTTCTTTGTGTATTTCCACCTCTTTGCGAGCCTCCTTGATTTCAACCTTTCCCTTTTTATCACATAGCTTGGTGTTGTCTTCAAGAACTTTGATTTCTTGCCTAATGGGAGGTGGTTCAATTTTGGATAGAAATTCATTGATGAATAAATCCATTTCTTGGTCAACCTCTTCATATTCTTCAATTTCGATATACACCAAGCCAACGTTTTCCTCTTGGTAGCTCTCTTTCTCATTGCTCACCAAGGGTATGGGAGGTTGTGCACACTCTTTTATACTTTCTACTCCATGTCCAATGGGAGGGGATTCCATTGTAGAGAGAAATTCATCCATGATTGAATCCATTTCTTGATAAACCGCTTCCAAGTTTCCAACGATGATATGTCTTGGAGATTGCGCGCCCTCCTCAACATCAATATCAAGCTTCTTGGAAGAGTTCTCCATGATGCTACATTCCCATGGACTTTCAACATCTCCGAGATCTTCAACCACTTCTCCCCTTTCTTCAATGATCATAGGCTTCTCCAATTGTTCCAACACAAAATTTGACTCCTCCTTTTCCACCGAATTTTCCAATTTCTCCTCCATGCTTTGCTCTTCTTTTGACTTTTCACGTGTGGTTACGGAAGTACCTTGATTATTCAAGCATTGGTGGGCTAAAGTGTGCACCACCTTGGTCAAATTGGTCACAAACTCAAGTGTATCCCGTTTCATGGCCTCTTGTCCTTGAAGTAACAAAGTGAGAGGCTCGTCTATTGGGGCTTGGGGTGAATAGGGAGGTTCATTATTTTGGAGAGAGGGTTCATAGTAGGGAGGTGGTTCTTCTTGGTAAGGGTATGGAGATGGTGAGAGTTGAGGTGGTTCATGGTAGTAATCTTGATAGGGTTGTGGTGGTCCTAAAGGTTCTTGCTCATAATGGCCATAAGAATATGGTGTGGATGATTGGTTATATGATGGATATGGGTCATAGGGTGGTGTTTGGTGATGAAAGGCTAGTGAGAATGGTCGAGGTTCATGTTGAGGATGAGATTCATAAGCATATGATGGTGGTTGTTGAGTGCCACAAAAAGAATCATCATAGCCGCTAAGTTGGCATGCATTAGGATGGAAATTATACCTATAAGTATCCGGAGGTTGTTGCCAATAGGAGTGATCAATTCCTTGAGGCTCTTCCCATCTTTGTTGGTTCCATCCATGGTACATGTTGCCATTAAAGCCCACATTTTCTACAACACACTTAGAACCAAACTCAAAGTCAAAGTGGTGAGAATTCATAATGAGAGAACAAAATAAAACTAACAAAAATTAAGAAACAACAAAAGATAAACCTATTCACAATATTCACATATATACAATAACCAATAACACAACACCATTGCAATTCCCCGGCAACGGCGCCATTTTGATGAATGGATTTTTGACGGTTTAGAATTTCACAAATGAAATCTCGTTGTAAAGTATAGTTTCTAAACCAAGCAATAATCCTTTCATACAAAAAGTTGTTTGTCACTAGTACAAACCCCTAAAATTTATAAACCGAAGTATTGGACCTCGGGTCGTTCTCCCTAGGAATTACAATGAAGTGTCTTGTTATTGGTTATGAGTTATTTTGGGGTTTTGGATAAGAAGCATGAAAAATAAACGGCAATGAAAATAAACTAAAAAAACTATAAAAGGCTCTTGGAAAGGTGTGAGAACTAGAAGTCCTATCCTAGTTATCCTTCTCAATTGTGATGAGAATTGTTCATTGCTACCACTTAGTTAACCCTTACTAATTAAAGGAAAGTCAAGTGGATGAATTGACTTGAGCCACAAGTCCTAGCCAACTCCCAAGGAAAGACTAGCTTTAGTGCACTCCAAACCAATTAGCAATCTCTCCAATTATCAATCAACAAAGGAATTAGATAACTCAAGTGTCACTAATTACTCTACCTAGGCCAAGAGGAACAAAATCTACACTAAAACTAAAAGAGACATTTCAACAAACACATAGAGTGCAATAGAAGTAAACATTATTAATTGCAAGAATTAAAGGAATCTACAACTACAAAGGCAAGAGCTCAACAATAGAAAAGCAAAGAAGAACAATTATTATGAATTACCTCTTATTGAATTGAAAGAAAAAATAGAAGGAACAATACTAGATCTACAACAAAATATAAGAACAACATAAAGGAAATTACAACAAAGGAATAGAAGGAGATTGAATGTAGCAACAAAGAATTGAGACATAGAAGTGGAAGAAAGCAAAGATTAAAACCTAGATCTAAGAACTAAACCTAATCCTAATCCTAATTCTAGAGAGAAGTGAGAGCTTCTCTCTCTAAAACCCTAAACTAAAGTGATTAGTTAGTTGGAAGTGATGATTCATAATGATGATTCCTTCCCCTTAATCCTTCATCCTTTTATTCCTTTCCCTTAGCAATTTGGCGCCAAAAATGGGTTCAGAAACCCTCTCAAATCGCCAGGCACGTGTTGCATTAATGAGGTCATGTGCCATCATCGACGCGTGCGCGCATGGTACGCGTGCGCGTCCTTGGTCGATTCTGCAATGTGCGCGCGAGCGCCTTGTGCGCGTGCACGTGCATGGCTGACTTTGCTTCTTTGACTTTTTATGCTTCTCTCCACTTGTATGCTTCCTTCCTTGCTTCCTTTGATCCATGCCTAGCCTATTTCAATCCTGGAATTACTAGCAAACACATCAAGGCATCTTTATGGAATCAAAGAAGAACTAGAATTCATCAAGATAAGGCTTAAAAAGCATGTTTTTACACTTAAGCACGAATATGGGAGAGATAACAAAATCATGCTAATTCCTAGGCTAAATGTGACAAAAGGTTATCAAAATACTCTGAATTCAATGCAAAACAAACCGTCAAATTGGGGTTTGTCAGTACGCGTAATTTGAAGATTTGCACGGCGACGCGTGTGCGTACCTGACGCGTCCGCGTGACTCGCAGAAAAGACTATCGACGCGTATGCGTGACATGTGCCACGTGCAGAAAACGCAGAAAAATACTGGAGGCAATTTCTGGCTGTTTTGACCCAGTTTTCAGCCCAAAAAACACAGATTAGAAGCTACAGAATGGACTAAACAAGTGGTCCCCACCCATCAACTAAAGACTTGTTAATTAATTCAAATTTAAATTCAAATATTGATTTTAGGAAAAGATATTATTTTAATTTTAAAAATTAGATTTTAAATTTATTAGGATTAGTTATAAAAGGGAGAAATTTTCCTTCCTTTAGGGGTTCGGAGGAATTCTATACAAATTTACATTCCGTATTCCATAACTTTCTACTCTGAACTATGAGCAACTAATCCTCCATTGTTAAGGTTAGGTTAGGAGCTCTGTCTATTTGTATGGATTGATTTTATTGCTTTTTCTATTTTAATTCATGTATGGATTTATAATTTAAGAATTGTTTTCGTTCTTTATCTTATGAATTTGGGTGGAACGGAAGTATGACCTTCTTTCTATTTGAGTTCTTGTATAACTTGGAAAAGATCTTTACTTGAACAACAGCTTGAAAACATATTCTCCTAAATTTTAATTATCTGGATTTAACGGGATATGTGACATATAATCATTTTATTTTTGGGTAATTAGAATTTTTGTGGCATATAAGCTGGAATTTGATCATCACCCTCTAATTGGAATTAATTGACCAAAGAATTGGCTGTTAATGAATTTTAGAGGAGACTAGAAAGGTCTAAGGAATTAGGGTCTAGTCAGATATAGTTTGCCATAAATTAAATCCTACATAATTAAAATAGTTAGTAAGAAAAGTAAATCCGGAAAAATAGATAACTCTGAACCCTTAACTGCTTTCTCCATATTTTATTCCTCACCTATTCACCTGCCTGTCTTCAACTTTGAATTTACTTTTTAATGTTTTGAACTTCCAAACACTATTTTCTGTTTGTCTAACTAAGCCTATCATTCAATTGTTATTGCTTAATCTATCAATCCTCGTGGGATTGACCCTCACTCACCTGAGGTATTATTTGGTACGACCCGATGCACTTGCCGGTTAGTTTGTGGTTAGAAAATCCGCACCAGGTTTTTGGCGCCGTTGCCGAGGATTGACTGTGATTAACAACTAGTAGTTGTTTGATTGGTTAGATTAGGCGTTTTAATTTTAATTTTATTTAAATTTTGTTTTATTATTATTTTTGAAAAAAATAAAAATAAAAATAATTTTAAATAAATAAATAGCACTAATATTTTTCTTTAATTTTTGAAATTAAGTTTGGTGTTCCCTAGTTAGTTTTATTTTAATTTTTCTTATTTTAATTTTTAGAATTCTGTTCTTTCTTCTTTGCTTTCCTGTTTACCATATGGTGCGTTTAATTCTGTTTGGTGTGTTGTGCTAAGGAAACATAATGGAGAGAGATCACATGGGTTACTACTTCCACCCAAGTAGTAATTCATATGATTGTGGATGGAGGAACTACCCGAATTTCGGTTGGCAAAGTCAAAACCAAAGAAACTTCAATTCTCCATGTTCCAGCTATCAAGAACCACCATCTCCATATTCATACCAAGAACCACCACCTCTCTATCCATATCAAGAACCATCATCCTTCTACCCATATCAAGAGCCACTATCTCCATATTCATACTAAGAACCATCCTCTTTTTACTCTTATCAAGAATTATCATCTCCTTATTACCCATATCAAGAGCCACCACCTTCTTATTCATCTCAAATACCATCATATCTTGAGTTTCTCTTGAAAGAATTCATACATAATATAAAGACAAGTGTAAAAAATGTAGAGAAACATGTGCAGTCGATTATCAGGTCACAGGAAGAGAAGCAAGCAAATTCCTTTCCAAGAGATATAATACAAGATCCTATAGAAGAAAGTGAGGAAATCAATCAAAGGAGTTCATAATCCAGTGAATTAGAGAACTTTCCATCCTCACACATGGAAGAAGAGGAAGATGCACCAACAAAGAAGGAAGATGCACAAACAAAGGAGGTTGTAAGGGTTGAAAACAATTATGGGAATCTACACCCTAATGAAGCAAATAGTGGCATAGGGGGTGAGTTTATTGAACCACCAATTCAAGAAGTTCTTGATAAAGGGTACACTTTAACCATCACACAACACCCACATTTTGAAGTCAAAGAAGTGAAGGCAACCAAGGAAAGCACTGAAAAGGGGATATTGACCAAGAAACAGAAGAAAATATCCATAAAGAAGAAAAGGTTAGAAAAAAGCAATCCAACCTCTACCCCAACAAGCAAGGTGAATCAAGCTAATCACAATAAAAGAAAGCTTGTTTGGAGGACTTTATATCAGGGGGCACTAATCTTCACCTCCCCCCCATTGGAGACATTTCTTTTAACCAACTAGAAGAAGAGGAAGAAACTTCAATAATCAAGTGTCAAGCTAGTGACGTTAAAGAAGCGCTTGTCGGGGAGCCAGCCCGATAATTTCGTATCCTTAGTTACTTTACGTAGTAGTAGTTTTCTTCCTTATTTGATTTTTATTGAGTTCTTACTAATTTTCTGATCATGCAGCTATTTTAGAACAGGAACCGGATATTAAAAAAATAAAAAAAGGAGCACATGACGCGGAAGCGTCGCTGACGCGTACGCGTCATATGCATGTGCGTAAAAAATAAAATTTGACAGAGAGTTGAGCGGGAGTAGCGCTGGAAATGTGCTAGAAGCACAAAACTTGTTCACGCGTACACGTCCCTGACGCGTGCGCGTCATCTGAACAATTGGCCATCCACGCGTGCGCGTGCATGACGCGCATGCGTCGCATGAAATTATTGGTTCCCAAGCCACGCGAACAGAGAGTTGTGCGTGCGCGCGGCTGGCTTCGCGCGAATCGCACAAAACCCAGGGCACACGGACGCGTGCCTGACGCTTACGCGTCATTAAGTAAATTTCGCGACCACGCGTACGCGTGCCGTACGCGTACGCGTCGCCTACGCCGCACAATTACACTAGTTCGCTGCCCAGTTTTAATTTTATTTCTCCCTCTCCCAATCCTAATTCTCTCTTGTTATTTTATCCTTTTTTTTCTATCCTCATAATATTTGTCTTTTTTATTTTCAGTTCTTCTTTGCTTGAGGACAAGCAAACCTTTAAGTTTGGTGTTGACGCTTCGCTTATAGATTTTCTGTCTATTCTTATGGCACCAAAGGGAGACGAATCATCTTCATGGAGGAGCACAACCTGAAGAATAAAACGACCGCTAGGATAATTAAGGTGGTTGAGTTCCTTTCATTCTATATTCCTTCCCGCTTTTACTATATTATGTTCTGGTTTTTTGCTATTTTTCTTTGTTTGTTGCATGATCCTTTATTAGTTAGAATCCTAGGTCTAGTCTAGTTTTCTCTTAATTGCTTTAATTCTGAAAAGATGTCTCATGTATTATTCACTGAGCCTGAATTCAAATAAAAAATATAGAAGTGATGTATTGCATAAGAATTGAGTTAATTTCAAGAGTAGTCTTAATTACTTAGATGTGGTGGCAATACTTTTTGTTTTCTGAATGAATGCTTGAACAGTGCATATTTTTTATAGTGAAGTTTATGAATGTTAAAATTGTTGGCTCTTGAAAGAATGATGAAAAAAGAGAAATGTTATTGATAATCTGAAAAATCATAAAATTGATTCTTGAAGCAAGAAAAAGCAGTGAACAACACGAAGCTTGCGATAAAAATGGCGAAAAAAAAGTATTAATAAAGAAAAAGAAAGAAAAAAAGAAAAAGCAAGCAGAAAAAGCCAATAACCCTTTAAACTAAAAGTCAAAGGGTAAAAAAGGATCCAAGGCTTTGAGCATTAATGGATAGGAGGGCCTAAAGGAATAAAATCCTGGCCTAAGCGGCTAAATCAAGCTGTCCTTAACCATGTGCTTGTGGCGTGAAGGTGTCAAGTGAAAAGCTTGAGACTGAGCGGTTAAAGTCGTGGTCCAAAGCAAAAAGAGTGTGCTTAAGAACTCTGGGCACCTCTAACTGAGGACTCTAGCAAAGCTAAGTCACAATCTGAAAAGGTTCACCCAGCTATGTGTCTGTGGCATTTATGTATCCGGTGGTAATACTGGAAAATAAAATGCTTAGGGTCACGGCCAAGACTCATAAAGTAGCTGTATTCAAGAATCAACATACTGAACTAGGAGAATCAATAACACTATCTAATTCTGAGTTCCTATGGATGCCAATCATTCTGAACTTCAAAGGATAAAGTGAGATGCCAAAACTATTCAGGATTCACTACAACAAATTCGGGCTGAGGCAACTCTTTAAAAATGTTGCCTATAATATGAAAAAGTATTGCCTTTGATTAAAGGCAACATTTTCCGACAAAACGCAATGCTTTTTGGGGGGTTGGCTATACGGCCGTTACCTTTGGTCTAAGGCAACGCTTTTATGTATCAAAGGGAATCCTTTTTATGGAAACCTTCAAAAAGCGTTGCCTTTTTTACAAAAAAGGCAACTCTACGAAAGAGTTACCTTAGAGCACCCAAAGACAACACTTTAGATAAGACTTTATGTCAACACTTTTTACGAGTTGTATTTTCTAATACATAAAGCAACACTTGTCCAGATTTTTTTTAAGTTGTCTTTTTATATACCTAAAGCAACACTTGTCCAGATTTTTTAAGTTGCCTTTTTCATATACTTAAAGCAACACTTGTCCAGATTTTTTTAAGTTACCTTTTTTATAGACCTAAAGTAACACTTATCTAAGTTTATTTATAGTTGTCTTTTTCTAATACCTAAAGCAACACCTTATTGAGTTTTTCTTAGGTTCTCTTTTTTTTATATCTAAAGCAAAATATTTTTTATCTTTATTATATTTATATGACATTTAAAGGAATAATATTTAAATATTTAAATTCAATTTAATCAATATAAGAAGAGAATGAGATAATAAAAATATATTGCATATATATAGAAAGGTCTTCCAAGTACCAATTAACATACTTGCTAAGTTACCAAGTCAAATAAATGATAAACATAAGTAAACAAAATACATGTTTTTCTCATGATGAAATTGAACAACAAAAAAAACTAGTTTTTCCATTTGAAACCAAAAAGACTTTGTGCTTCACCATTGTGCCAAGAGTCCCCTTTATCTCTTCAGAAAACTTCATCCAACCATAAGAAAGTTGCAGTCAAATCTAAATGGACAAAAAAAATATAGTCAAAACATTAGCTTAATAATAACATGTGTATTCAAGTGTTACAACAATAGTAGCAACTAAAACAGAACCACGACAGCCACCATGACAGCCATTAAACAGCCATAAAATAGCAACCATGATAGCCACAATACAACCATAAAGTAGCAAATAAACCAGCAACCATGATAGCCATAAAATAGCCATAAAACAACAACTAAAACAACCATAAAACAGCAACTAAAATAAGAAAATTATAGACTAACTTACAATAAATTATGGTTCAAAGTGTTTCTTCTTTATTCTTGTCTTGTATCGCTTCCATGCTCCTTGAACACCCATCATCACCCATAGCTTTGAGGATTTTGGAAGAATGAACTTTGACTACAAACACATCGATTTCATCATATCATATGAATAAAAGGATTATAAACATATGGCATAAACATAAAATTAAATGGAGCTTACATTAATATACTTCCATATGCCTTTTTTGATTTGCCTAGGAACATCTTTCCAATTAGTGTACATCAAGGTAATAAAATCACTATTCCTTCCCATTGTTCCAATAAAATTGGTTAATTCCTTCACTCTCTGAGGAGTTGGCCCCACGGCTACTCCACAATCAAAAATCACTTCCTCTCTTTCTTTCCAAGTTCTTGCATAAATCTTTAGGCATCTTGTTTTTTCACGAGTCTTTTTAACCTTTGGAGTTTCTAAATTAAAAAATTGAGAAATAGTACAAATTAAAACAAAAAACAGCCACTATTCATATAAAAAGTGTAAGACCTAGAATATTTGAAAAGTCTTATCATGATCAAGTCTCAAATCCTACAGTTATTTATAGCCTTAATTTCAGAGCTTATTTTATTAAAGATAATTGAGGCAAGTTTTGATTCATTGGATTTGAGATAAGTTATGATTATTATCCAATTTTATAATTATTGGATTATTTTCTATATTTAAAGTATAAGGTTGATAGTTATGAAATAATAAGGATTTTATATGATTTGGATTAGATAAGTAATATTTTAAATATTAATATTGTTATTTTGGAAAATAAAGAAATTAAGTATATTATTTCTAATTATTTGGTTGGGGCATTTTATTGAAAATAATTTGTAAAAATGAGGAGCAAATAGTATTTTCTATATACAATTAGTATTGGATTTAATTGGGGTTTCAATTACTATATTATCCCTATTTTTAAGTGAAATTACTAAAATGTCCCTAACCCTAATTTTACTCAAAAACCCTAACCCAGTTACCCGGTTCCCCTGAGCCCAGCAGCAGCAACACTTTCCCTTTCCCAAATCAAAGCGCAGCCACACCTCCACCCCTGCTTCATCCCTTTCGGTGTAACGCACCCTCAGTCCCTATTTTAGCGCCGCAACCCTCCTTACAGCCGCCACCCTTTCTTCTTCCTTTTAGCAAACCTGCAACACGACAACTTCAGAGAAGAAACGGAAATCAAAAAGGGGGAAACTGAGCCAGAATGAGGGAAGGAGAGGAAAGAATGGCGTCGCCGGCGTGTCGGGCTTCACCACCGCCGTCGCATCGCTGTCGTCAGCCCTGCGAGTTGTCACCCGCACCGCTGCCGTCGAATCTTCGCAATGCTGTCACCACTGTTCGCGCAGAAGAGGGTTGAGGAAATAGCTGCCGTATGCGAGCTAGAGGAGCTCGTCCTCGCCGATCTGCTGCCGTTGGGATCACGTACAGGGAACACGCGAGATGGGTGGTGCGCCGTTGGAGCCACATCGTCGTGTCCCTCACTGTCGCCGCCGCGATGGAGAGCGAGAGGCAGAGAGCTCGCGGTGGGGGAAGGGTCAAGTGCCGTCGTGCCGTGCGAAGCTATCCCCGCCGTTCCTGCCACCGTCAATGCCACCGAGGCTCCGACCGTTATCGTTGTTGAGGGAGCTCGCCGGAGTTGCTGGAGGCTGCCACCGCTCTATCTGGTCCTGTGTTGAGTTGCGCTGGTAAGCCTCTGCTGCCAGAAAACGTCCCTGCTGTTGCGTTGCCGGAGTTCTGACAGCCGAAAAACCTCGCTGCCGCTGTGGTTGTAGTCCACTGTATGGCCGCCAGAGAAAACCGCCTTGGCCGCTGAAACCACCGCCGGTAAGGGTCCTTGCAGTCGGTTCTCATTCTTTCTGTTCCTAGGTTTTTATGGTTATGACGTTGTCGTGCATTCGCGGTTGTCATGGTCGGAATTCGTCTCCACTGCTGCTTGAGGTGGCTGCCGGGCTGCCGCTGAACCGGTTTGAAGACCGCCATTGTTCCGGTTCAGCCGTTCCTCCTTCGATTCGGTAAGCGTTTCGATTTGAAAGCTTTTTCGTTATTATTCTATTATCTCACGCTGAGGTTTGTAGCGTTAATTGCTATAAGATTGAGTTCGGTTGTTGTATGTTGCGATTAGAGTTGTTGAGACTGTTGCGAAAGTGGCTTGGAGCTGAGGTTTTGGTTGCCATCAGTTCGGTTTGAGGCGGAAAGGACTCCATGAGGCGTTTAGGTTATGGAGTTGTGTTTTGAGGTAGGGGCGCTTTCCAAAAACTATATTTTGTATACTGGAATTATTACATATGGATACTGATGTGAGATATGGTGTATTTAGTGATTGTATCTACCTTATGTATTATTTGATTGACTCGAATGATTATGGATGTTTGTTTGGCTGAATTATTGTGCGGCTTTGTGAAATGTAATGTTTTGGAGTTGATTCTTTAAAGGCTTGAAATATGAGTTTAATCCGTTGAGGATTGGTTTGAATCGTGTCAATTATTCTGATGATGTGAAAGATAGAATACTTTTAAAATTCAGCCTGGGGTGCTTTAATTGATTTGGTTTTGATAAATGACTTATCGCTGAACTGATTCTTTAAAGCTTTGGAAATGAGTTAATTCGGTTGATATTGGTGTGATTTTGAAACGGTTTCTTTGAGATGTGCCAATGAGGCGACTGTTGGATTTAGTTTGATTTTGAATTGATTTTGGATTTTGGGCTGTTGGAAAAGGATTACGGAATGGTTTTTGTTGGGACCCGAACCGGGTGGCAAAGTCCAAGTTTTAGGGGAGATGCTACCGGAATTTCTATAAAATCCGAGTCTTTATTGAAAGGTTGTTTGGAAAAATGATGAGTTAAAGACTTCTACTATTTTATTTGAATTATCAAGAAAAGGATGATTCATGCTTTTGAAATGAATTATTAAAGAGGAAATTGTGATTTAGTCTTGCTTCTTAAGAAAGGCATTGTATCTCTTTCAGAAAAAAAAAGTTATTTAGATGAAACTTATGTTTTAAAGCTGTTTTAAATGTGACAAGGGCAATGCCTTTGAATTTGACGTGAGGGTTTCAATTAGAGAAGTTTCAATGACGTTGAAAGAACTTGAATGTCTATTGACAAGTTTCATTTTGAAATGTTTTGGAGAAAGGCTTTAAGTACTCTTGAACTCTGAATTCTTGCAAGACTAAAACAATTTTGAATAGTTGAAACATTCTAGAATTTATTATGGGGGTTGAAGTTGGTTTTCCTAAGTAAAGGAAACAGCTTGAAAGAAGTAAATGATTACGTGACTCGGTTTGGCTTAGATCTTATTTTATTACTCAAATCGGAAAGCCAAGGTTTTAATGATTTTAAATGAATTTGGCAAAATGAGTTATGTTATTCTCCCCTAAAGACTTGGGACTCTGCCGAGAAACTTTTGTTATAAAATCTCATTGTTGGATGGGTGATTTTGAATATCTCAAAGAGGCTTTTAACTTGCCATGATTATGGAAGTTTTGGAAAGAGGATGCCGAGAGTGGCATTGTTTTTAAAAGGGGAATTTACCTTGAGTAAAAGTGGCTTATGAGCCGAAATGATTTGAGAAATGAGATCTTTAAAGCAAAGGCTTAAAAGAGTTGAAACTTGATTTCGAAGTGAAATGAATTGAGAAAATGATTTATGGCTTAAATGTCGGTTTCATGAATTTGATGATTTTGAATGTGGAAGTGCTGTTTTGTTGTGAGCCAGAATGGCTGTGTATGATTATACATATTGATTGGTTCTGGATTGAACCGTGAGCCGGAATGGCCTTGAATGATATGAATATTGGCTGGTTCTGGATTGAACCGTGAGCCGAATGGCTGAGATAGATGTTGATCCATGATTGAGAATGAAAGCTTTTATGCTGAGATATTGATAAGTTATGATGTTGCACTTCCACTATTGGAGATGAGGGTTTCCCTGGGTAGTAGCAATGGCTAGCCACCATGTGCTCCAGGTTGAGACTCGAAGCTCTGTTAACCCAATGTCGTAAATGTGGCCGGGCACTGTGAAAGGCCCGGATGAGCTCGCCCCCATAAATATTAACCAGTGATGGTGATGGATAAATATTCACCAGTGAGGGTGATGGATATGGATCATGATTATGATCAAGTTTATGATGAGTATAACTCGAGTTGGGGATGCACGACAGAGGGACAGTCCAATGGTTAGCTACCAGGACTTGTCGGGTTGGCTCTATAACCGACAGATGATATCATCAGCCACTAGGGACAGGCATGCATCATATGCATTTGTGTGACATTGGTTGGGTGTGCATATTATACTTGGTTTGCCTATGTGATTAATTGCTAACTGTTATACTTGTAATAACTGTTTGTTTGTGCTTGAACTTCCTAACTGTGTTTGCATCTGGGACTCTGTTGGATTGTGGTGATTGGTTGTTGGTTGGATTGTTTGGGCCTAGGGCCGTGGTTGGAAAGAGATGAACTGATGGTTGATTTCGGTTTTGTGTTTCTGGTTTGGAATAAAATTATAAAAGGCTATTTTGGTTCCGCATAGATAAACCGTTTTGAAAGGCTTTTGAGTTTTTGAGAATTGAACGGTTCTTCTTTCTGAAAAGATTTCCGACTTTACTTTCATTGTAAACCGTTGTTTTTGAAAAGAGGCATAAGACGGTTATGAATCACTGGTGCGATTATCTTCATGTATCCTATTACAGTAATTCCCAAAAACCCTCTACTGAGAACCCTTTCGAGGATGATGTTCTCACCCCCCTACATTTTTCCCCTTTCAGGATATGGGCGCAGAAGTTACGAAGAGCTTATTTAATTGTTGTTGTGATGCTCTGTATTGTTTTAGTTATGGTTTATTGTACCCTCGCCTTTATCTTGATATATTCTGTAAGAGGGATATGAATTGTATTGGATTATGCTTGTAATAATATTTATATATATGTATGTGTATATATATATATATATATATATATGTACTCTTTATGAGTTTCTGTAAGTTGTATGGTATGTATGGATGTACGTTGTATAGTAAAAGTATTTTTGGGAGCGGTATTGCGGTTTAAAGTTTCAAACAGGCTCATATTTTAGTATTAAATAGTATAAGTGTCATCGTAATATCTGAGCTATCAGAGTTGCGCAGCCGGAAGCGTTGCCTTTGGTAGTCAGGGTATTACATTATGGTATCAGAGCAGTTCTTCCTGTAGAGCCTGAGGAATGGACTGACTATGCTTCAATTGCATACTCTGAGTGTTTGTCATGTATTAGGTCTTGTCGAATGACGAGAATTGGAACTTTATGCACATGACGATCTATTGATTTAACGATGTTAGTCTTGCATTGCATAATTCTTGATATTAAGTTTGGCCGGCTTAATACTAGTGAATTATGTATATGAGAGCACTAATGGGTTATCATAGATGAAATCCTAGTTTTGAGTAAAGCGAATCGCGAGTTTTGGCGACGTTAGAAACTATTTCTCGAGGCTATTCAGTTGTGTGTCTTGGATTCTGTTCAAGTCGACCTGTTCTTTCATATCCTAACTTGAAGTTCTTGTTTGCTACTCCTTTCGAAAAGTAATCTGATGTTTCCACTCTATTTCTCTGTTCATATGCATTCTTGTTTGATCTTAATTGCATATGCTTATTTGCGGTCCTTGTCACATCTATCTTCCTCTGTTTGAGTTCTTTTTGATTCCTGTATTCATTGAAATAGCTTTGAACTTGTCCTTTTGCGTTGTGCATTTTAACTCCGGATTTCGAATTCATTCTTTGAGAAATTGTTGATTCAGTTTTTCTTTTACTTGACAGTGATTCCAGCTAATTTTGAGATTTTTAAAAAAAAATTGCTATTGACTAGATATACACTTATCTATATGTGGAACTTTGAAGATTTCTTATGCAGTTTAACAACTATTTAGTTCTAATACCTCACCTGTACTTTTACTGGTTTGCGGAACTGCATTTGCTTCAAATACAATTTGACTTTCTAGTAATTTTACTATAGTTCTAATACACATCTTCATTTGATTATGTATTCGCGTACTTTTCAAAATTTTGGAAAGGGAGGATCTCTCGCTTTTATCCCGGTTGAGTTTCGTTTGATAAGCTTTACTTAACTTATTTTGAATTGAGTTTGGTTTAGCACACTACATGGTTTATGCCATTGTTGTTTCTGTTGAAAATGTTGGACTCATAGCTTCTTCTTATGAACGAACTAAGTTCTCTCTTAAGCTTTCCATCTCTATGAATGTCATACTTGATTTTGTTTTTAACTAATCTTTTACATCTTGTGAACATTACCATTGATCTTGGTTTGTCCTCTCTTGTGAATCTCATCCTTATGTGGGTCAGTTCGACTCATTTCAAGTTAGTGCATTGTTTATTCTCTCATTATCTCTACAAGAGTTTTTAGTCAAAAATTTTCATTGAGAAATTACAAATGATTGAGTTGTCCTTTTCTATGACTTTTGTATTCTTTTGGATCAATTTAAAACTTGTTTAATGTTTCATGTCTAGTGGATCTTGTTTGAACTACTTTAAATTAAGACCCTTTCTTGCAAGGCTTGACTCCTTTTTAGTGCATCTTAAACTTCTTGAATGTTCTTCTGAGATGGTGATTTCAAGAACACTTTTGGAGTCTTGTTTTGAACCTTTTAAAAGAATTTTGAATTCTCTTTGAAGAAATATTAAACGGAATTTATTTTCTGTTGCTTGATTGAGATTGAAACCATTGCCCAATTTTGACGAAATTAATTTAAAGTTGGCATGCGCCATTTTTAAATGAGGTTTTGGAAAAGCTCCCTTGTTTAGTGGAAATTGGTTCGTTTGTAACGCACCACTTATTTCCTTTACCAAATTGGAAGCAAATTTTTACTTCGGAGTTTCTTTTCTAAACAGAGTTTAACTTCCTCTTTTGTACTTGCTATAAATGTTATACACGCTTGTTTGAATATGAAATTTTGAGAATTATGAACAAGCATTTGATTACTTCCGAGTTTTTATGAACTGCTTTTGGTTAAGTTGTGCATCTAATTATCTTTCTAAAATATTTGAGGAAATATTTTAGCTCTTAGCCAAAGTTGTGTGCATTTTGTTTTTGGAACTCTACATAATCTACTTCAACATGAAATTGTATTGAAGTAAAGCCACGTTTATGCTTTTGTTACTCTCTTGAAGGATGTTTGTTGTTTAACTTCTCTTTCAGACTGCGAAGTGATATTTTTACAAGTTTTCGATTCTTTTAAGAACAATGTATTCGAAAGTATTGTAATTATGCTCTTGAGTTCTGTGAGCTTGGCTTGGGTCTGAGATATTCTTTTCTGTAACCTCTTACTTCTTCGACTCATCTTGAAATTGTTTCAAACTAATGCGCTGATTCTCCTTCCTATTGATCCTATTGAATCTTCTTGATCCAAGGGTTATCTTGAAGTTGTCAATTGAATTGAGTCTAGCAAACTTCATTGCTTGAGTGTCCTTGTTTATTTGGAATTGGATACATTCTCTCAAATCTTTGAGTACTATCCTTGACATTTGACTCTCCTTTTTAAATCTTGTATCCTTCTGAGTAGACTCGAGAATTGTTTGATATCACGTGCGACTTGTAGACGTAGTAACGCGATACGTTAGTTCTTTAAAACGTGATGTGTATACGGAAGTTGAAGTGGTAGGTGTGCAACGTATGAGTTGTGGGCATTTTGTTCCTTGCGAACGGGTCTGTGGTTGTCAGGCTTGTGATCGAATTTGGGGTTTGTAAAGTGCTTGATGGAGTTGGAAAGTTGAAACTTTGAGGTTGATATGAGATTAGTGTGCGGAGGTTAAGCACGTCGTTTTAACTCCATCCTGTTTAATAGCCTTTGATGCTTCGCCCTTCTACCACATGATTGACCCATGTTATCTTTTGCATGGAGCCTACCTTGTAACGTTTGCTTTGCAATCACACTCCTACCTCTACATCCTTATGCTTATGACAATCAAAGTATTTGAAAATCGTATATATGATTATATTTTGAGATATTTTCTATTCTTCCTTAAATGTGTTCAAGGGTGAACTGTTATGGAATTTCTTTCATTTTGTATCAATTTTCGAGGGCGAAAATTTTTATAAGGTGGGTAGAATGTAAGACCTAGAATATTTGAAAAGTCTTATCATGATCAAGTCTCAAATCCTACAGTTATTTATAGCCTTAATTTCAGAGCTTATTTTATTAAAGATAATTGAGGCAAGTTTTGATTTATTGGATTTGAGATAAGTTATGATTATTATCCAATTTTATAATTATTGGATTATTTTCTATATTTAAAGTATAAGGTTGATAGTTATGAAATAATAAGGATTTTATATGATTTGGATTAGATAAGTAATATTTTAAATATTAATATTGTTATTTTGGAAAATAAAAAAATTAAGTATATTATTTCTAATTATTTGGTTGGGGCATTTTATTGAAAATAATTTGTAAAAATGAGGAGCAAATAGTATTTTCTATATACAATTAGTGTTGGATTTAATTGGGGTTTCAATTACTATATTATCCCTATTTTTAAGTGAAATTACTAAAATGTCCCTAACCCTAATTTTACTCAAAAACCCTAACCCAGTTACCCGGTTCCCCTGAGCCCAGCAGCAGCAACACTTCCCCTTTCCCAAATCAAAGCGCAGCCACACCTCCACCCCTGCTTCATCCCCTTCGGTGTAACGCATCCTCAGTCCCTATTTTAGCGCCGCAACCCTCCTTACAGCCGCCACCCTTTCTTCTTCCTTTTAGCAAACCTGCAACACGACAACTTCAGAGAAGAAACGGAAATCAAAAAGGGGGAAACTGAGCCAGAATGAGGGAAGGAGAGGAAAGAATGGTGTCGCCGGCGTGTCGGGCTTCACCACCGCCGTCGCATCGCTGTCGTCAGCCCTGCGAGTTGTCACCCGCACCGCTGCCGTCGAATCTCCGCAATGCTGTCGCCACTGTTCGCGCAGAAGAGGGTTGAGGAAATAGCTGCCGTATGCGAGCTAGAGGAGCTCGTCCTCGCCGATCTGCTGCCGTTGGGATCACGTACAGGGAACACGCGAGATGGGTGGTGCGCCGTTGGAGCCACATCGTTGTGTCCCTCACTGTCGCCGCCGCGATGGAGAGCGAGAGGCAGAGAGCTCGCGGTGGGGGAAGGGTCAAGTGCCGTCGTGCCGTGCGAAGCTATCCCCGCCGTTCCTGCCACCGTCAATGCCACCGAGGCTCCGACCGTTATCGTTGTTGAGGGAGCTCGCCGGAGTTGCTGGAGGCTGCCACCGCTCTATCTGGTCCTGTGTTGAGTTGCGCTGGTAAGCCTCTGCCGCTAAAAAACGTCCCTGCTGTTGCGTTGCCGGAGTTCTGACAGCCGGAAAACCTCACTGCCGCTGTGGTTGTAGTCCACTGTATGGCCGCCGGAGAAAACCGCCTTGGCCGCTGAAACCACCGCCGGTAAGGGTCCTTGCAGTCGGTTCTCATTCTTTCTGTTCCTAGGTTTTTATGGTTATGACGTTGTCGTGCAGTCGCGGTTGTCATGGTCGGAATTCGTCTCCACTGCTGCTTGAGGTGGCTGCCGGGCTGCCGCTGAACCGGTTTGAAGACCGCCATTGTTCCGGTTCAGCCGTTCCTCCTTCGATTCGGTAAGCGTTTCGATTTGAAAGCTTTTTCGTTATTATTCTGTTATCTCACGTTGAGGTTTGTGGCGTTAATTGCTATAAGATTGAGTTTGGTTGTTGTATGTTGCGATTAGAGTTGTTGAGACTGTTGCGAAAGTGGCTTGGAGCTGAGGTTTTGGTTGCCATCAGTTCAGTTTGAGGCGGAAAGGACTCCATGAGGCGTTTGGGTTATGGAGTTGTGTTTTGAGGTAGGGGCACTTTCCCAAAACTATATTTTGTATACTGGAATTATTACATATGGATACTGATGTGAGATATGGTGTATTTAGTGATTGTATCTACCTTATGTATTATTTGATTGACTCGAATGATTATGGATGTTTGTTTGGATGAATTATTGTGCGGCTTTGTGAAATGTAATGTTTTGGAGTTGATTCTTTAAAGGCTTGAAATATGAGTTTAATCCGTTGAGGATTGGTTTGAATCGTGTCAATTATTCTGATGATGTGAAAGATAGAATACTTTTAAAATTCAGCCTGGGGTGCTTTAATTGATTTGGTTTTGATAAATGACTTATCGCTGAACTGCTTCTTTAAAGCTTTAGAAATGAGTTAATTCGGTTGATATTGGTGTGATTTTGAAACGGTTTCTTTGAGATGTGCCAATGAGGCGACTGTTGGATTTAGTTTGATTTTGAATTGATTTTGGATTTTGGGCTGTTGGAAAAGGATTGTGGAATGGTTTTTGTTGGGACCCGAACCGGGTGGCAAAGTCCAAGTTTTAGGGGAGATGCTGCCGGAATTTCTATAAAATCCGAGTCTTTATTGAAAGGTTGTTTGGAAAAATGATGAGTTAAAGACTTCTACTATTTTATTTGAATTATCAAGAAAAGGATGATTCATGCTTTTGAAATGAATTATTAAATAGGAAATTGTGATTTAGTCTTGCTTCTTAAGAAAGGCATTGTATCTCTTTCAGAAAAAAAAGTTATTTAGATGAAACTTATGTTTTAAAGCTGTTTTAAATGTGACAAGGGCAATGCCTTTGAATTTGACTTGAGGGTTTCAATTAGAGGAGTTTCAATGACGTTGAAAGAACTTGAATGTCTATTGACAAGTTTCATTTTGAAATGTTTTAGAGAAAGGCTTTAAGTACTCTTGAACTCTGAATTCTTGCAAGACTAAAACAATTTTGAATAGTTGAAACATTCTAGAATTTATTATGGGGGTTGAAGTTGGTTTTCCTAAGTAAAGGAAACGGCTTGAAAGAAGTAAATGATTACGTGATTCGGTTTGGCTTAGATCTTATTTTATTACTCAAATAGAAAAGCCAAGGTTTTAATGATTTTAAATGAATTTGGAAAAATGAGTTATGTTATTCTCCCCTAAAGACTTGGGACTCTGCCGAGAAACTTTTGTTATAAAATCCCATTGTTGGATGGGTGATTTTGAATATCTCAAAGAGGCTTTTAACTTGCCATGATTATAGAAGTTTTGGAAAGAGGATGCCGAGAGTGGCATTGTTTTTAAAAGGGGAATTTACCTTGAGTAAAAGTGGCTTATGAGCCGAAATGATTTGAGAAATGAGATCTTTAAAGCAAAGGCTTAAAAGAGTTGAAACTTGATTTCGAAGTGAAATGAATTGAGAAAATGATTTATGGCTTAAATGTCGGTTTCATGAATTTGATAATTTTGAATGTGGAAGTGCTGTTTTGTTGTGAGCTAGAATGGCTGTGTATGATTATACATATTGATTGGTTCTGGATTGAATCGTGAGCCGGAATGGCCTTGAATGATATGAATATTGGCTGGTTCTGGATTGAACCGTGAGCCGAATGGCTGAGATAGATGTTGATCCATGATTGAGAATGAAAGCATTTATGCTGAGATATTGATAAGTTGTGATGTTGCACTTCCACTATTGGAGATGAGGGTTTCCTTGGGTAGTAGCAATGGCTAGCCACCATGTGCTCCAGGTTGAGACTCGAAGCTCTGTTAACCCAATGTCGTAAATGTGGCCGGGCACTGTGAAAGGCCCGGATGAGCTCGCCCCCATAAATATTCACCAGTGATGGTGATGGATAAATATTCACCAGTGAGGGTGATGGATATGGATCATGATTATGATCAAGTTTATGATGAGTATAACTCGAGTTGGGGATGCACGACAGAGGGACAGTCCAATGGTTAGCTACCAGGACTTGTCGGGTTGGCTCTATAACCGACAGATGATATCATCAGCCACTAGGGACAGGCATGCATCATATGCATTTGTGTGACATTGGTTGGGTGTGCATATTATACTTGGTTTGCCTATGTGATTAATTGCTAACTGTTATACTTGTAATAACTGTTTGTTTGTGCTTGAACTTCCTAACTGTGTTTGCATCTGGGACTCTGTTGGATTGTGGTGATTGGTTGTTGGTTGGATTGTTTGGGCCTAGGGCCGTGGTTGGAAAGAGATGAACTGATGGTTGATTTCGGTTTTGTGTTTCTGGTTTGGAATAAAATTATGAAAGGCTATTTTGGTTCCGCATAGATAAACCGTTTTGAAAGGCTTTTGAGTTTTTGAGAATTGAACGGTTCTTCTTTCTGAAAAGATTTCCGACTTTACTTTCATTGTAAACCGTTGTTTTTGAAAAGAGGCATAAGACGGTTATGAATCACTGGTGCGATTATCTTGATGTATCCTATTACAGTAATTCCCAAAAACCCTCTACTGAGAACCCTTTCGAGGATGATGTTCTCACCCCCCTACATTTTTCCCCTTTCAGGATATGGGCGCAGAAGTTACGAAGAGCTTATTTAATTGTTGTTGTGATGCTCTGTATTGTTTTAGTTATGGTTTATTGTACCCTCACCTTTATCTTGATATATTCTGTAAGAGGGATAGGAATTGTATTGGATTATGCTTGTAATAATATTTATATATATATATATATATATATATATATATATATATATATATATGTATGTACTCTTTATGAGTTTCTGTAAGTTGTATGGTATATATGGATGTACGTTGTATAGTAAAAGTATTTTTGGGAGCGGTATTGCGGTTTAAAGTTTCAAACAGGCTCATATTTTAGTATTAAATAGTATAAGTGTCATCGTAATATCTGAGCTATCAGAGTTGCGCAGCCGGAAGCGTTGCCTTTGGTAGTCAGGGTATTACAGAAAGGGACAGCCGTGAATTATATAGAAGTCTTTCCAAATTAAACAAGTATATGCACATGTTACTATTCATATAGAAAGGGAAGCCGTGAATCAAATATATATGGATTTGTAAAAAAAATAATGATAATAAAAAAATGTAAAACAAATAGTAACAAACAAAAGGACATCACCTTCTACATGAGCATCTTCCATAACTTGGTCAGCTTCCACATCAAAATTGTCATTTTCATGTTCACCAACATAATCTTCCTCATGGGGGATATGAAAATTTCCTCCATCATTTGGGAATGGCCTAGATCTATCATCCTCAGTAATTAAAACTTCAATATGCTCCTCTTCTCTTTCCAAATGAGCTTGATACTTTTTTATTAGCCTTTTCCTCTTTGAAGTTGCTCCATTTTTCATTATGTTGCTGTATAAAAATATTAAACAGACATAAAACAGCACAATGAGGAGCAAATCAAGTAGTGAAATATAACAAAAATTGCCAAATTCTATATCACATAAAACAGCAAAATGAGGAGCAAATCAAGTAGTGAAACATAATCACTAATTTTACTTGATGGTAGGGGCTTCTTTAAAATAGCTACATGGGTAGAGACTGATATAAAGGCCTTCTTATTCTACAAGGACTAATTTCAAAATTGATGATATATATAACAGCTAGATTTATATTTTAACTATAAAAAAAGTTTATTTCAAAAGGAACACCATGAATATAGATAGAAAAAAATTGCAGGCTCGTAGAAATATTAGTTCAAAAAGGCAAGATGCTTGTGATTCCAAATGATAACTTCAAAGTACTAGGACATATGCTTCAATAAATATCGAGAGATTTAATATACGAATGATGAGCGGATATTTTATACGCTTTTTGGGGGTATTTTCATATAGTTTTTAGTAGGATTTAGCTACTTTTCAGTATATTTTTATTAGTTTTTATGCAAAAATTACATTTCCGGATTTTACTATGAGTTTGTGTATTTTTCTGTGATTTCAGGTATTTTCTGACTGAAATTGAGGGACCTAAGCAAAAATCTGATTCAGAGGCTGAAAAAGGACTGCAGATGCTGTTGGATTCTGACCTCCCTGCACTCGAAATGAATTTTCTGGAGCTACAGAAACCCAATTGGTGCGGTCTCAATTGAGTTGGAAAGTAGACATCCAGGGCTTTCCAGGAATATATAATAGTCCATACTTTACCCAAGTTTTGATGATGCAAACCGGCGTTTAAACACCAACTTCCTGCCCTATTCTGAAGTTAAACGCCAGAAACAGGTTACAAACTAGAGTTAAACGCCACAAACAGGCTGCAACCTGGTGTTTAACTCCAAGAGAAGCCTCTACACGTATAAAGCTCAATGCTCAGCCCAAGCACACACCAAGTAGGCCCCGGAAGTGGATTTCTGCACTATCTATCTTAGTTTACTCATTTTCTGTAAACCTAGGTCACTAGTTTAGTATAAAAGCTACTTTTAGAGACTTACTATGTACCTTATGACATTTCACATCAGAACTTGTATTTTCTACGGCATGAGTCTCTATACCCCATGGTTGGGGGTGAGGAGCTCTACTGTGTCTCGATGAATTAATGCAATTACTACTGTTTTTCATTTAATCACGCTTGTTTCTATTCTAAGATATTCACTTGTACTTCAACATGATGAATGTGATGATCCGTGACACTCATCACCATTCTCAACCTATGAACGTGTGCCTGATAACCACCTCCGCTCTATCTTAGATTGAGTGTGTATCTCTTGGGTTCCTGGCTCATACGTTTGATTGCATCTCCTGACAACAGAACATTCAAATATGTGAGATCAGAATCTTCGTGGTATAAGCTAGAATCAATTGGCAGCATTCCTGAGATCCGAAAATTCTAAACCTTGTCTGTGGTATTCCGAGTAGGATCCAGGAAGGAATAACTGTGACGAGCTTCAAACTCATGAATGCTGGGCGCAGTGACAGTGTGCAAAAGGATCAATGGATCCTATTCCAACATTAGTGAGAACCGACAGATGATTAGCCATGTAAATGGACCCTTTTCACTGAGAGGACGACTGGTAGCCATTGACAAGGTGATCCACCAACATACAGCTTGCCATGGAAGGAAACCTGCGTGCGTGAAGAAGAAGACAGTAGAAAAGTAGAGATTCAGAAGACAGAGCATCTCCAAAACCTCAATCTGTTCTCCATTACAGCATAACAAGTATTATTTCTTTTATGTTAATTACTCTTCATAAACCCAATCAATTTTATTACTAATTTCCTGACTAAGAGTTACAAAATAACCATAGCTTGCTTCAAACCGACAATTTCCATGGGATCGACCCTTACTCACGTAAGGTATTACTTGGACGACCCAGTGCACTTGCTGGTTAGTTGTGCGGAGTTGTGAAAAGTGTGATTTACAATTTTGTGCACCAAGTTTTTGGCGCCGTTGCCGGGGATTGTTCGAGTTTGGACAACTGATGGTTTATTTTGTTGCTTAGATTAGGAAAAATTTATCTTTTTAGTTTAGAGTCACTAAAATTGTGTCTTCTATTATTGTTTTTAGTTGAAACTTTTTTTTTAAAATCCTTATTTTCTTTTTCAAATTTTTTCGAAAATTTTTATAAACTAATAATTGAGTTTTTCTGTTTGAGTTTAGTTTCATATTTTAAGTTTGGTGTCAATTGCATGATTTTATTTTTCTTTCAAGTTTTTTTCGAATTATTAGTGCTCAGAATATAAATTTTTTTTAAAGTTTGGTGTCCTTTGTGTTTCTATTTTCTTAAAAATTTTTCAAAAGTTGTTCTTAGCGTTCATCGTGATATTCAAAGTTTTCCTGTTTGTTTCCTTTGTTTTGATCTAGAAATTTAAGTTTGGTGTCATTTTTACTGTTTTTCTCTTTCTTCATTAAATTCAAAAATATCTTTTCTCTTTATTTTAATTAATTTTCGAATTTTCCTTTAAAAATTCAGATTTTTATTTTAAAACTTTTTTATTCTATCTTATCTTAGTTTTGAAATTTCAAAATTCAAAATCTTTTTCAAAAATCATATCCAAAGTTTTTCAAATCTTCTTAATTAAGTAATTATTTTAGTTTTCAAAATTATTTTTCTCTTAGTTTTCGAAATTTATATTTTAATTTCTAATTATTTTATTTTATCTTATTATTTTTATTTATTTTTAATTATTCGGTTTGTTTCTACTTAAATAAAATAAAAAAAAACAAAAATATATCTTATTTGCAATTCATATCAATTCCCTTTTATCCATCATGGACCTAAATGGAAATGAACAATCCAGAAAGACTATGGGGTCATATGCTAACCCCATTACTGCTGCATATGGGAGCAGCATCTGTATACCTCCCATCAATGCAAGCAATTTTGAGCTAAATCCTCAGCTCATTGTCATGGTGCAGCAAAATTGCCAGTATTTCGGTCTTCCACAGGAAGAACCTACTGAGTTTCTGGCACAATTCTTGCAAATTGCTGACACAGTACGTGACAAGGAAGTAGATCAGGATGTCTACAGATTATTACTATTTCCATTTGCTGTAAAAGATCAAGCTAAGAGGTGGTTAAATAACCAACCTACAGCAAGCATAAGAACATGGAAACAGTTATCAGACAAATTCCTGAATCAATATTTCCCTCCAAAAAGGATGACACAGCTAAGGCTGGACATCCAAGGCTTTAAACAAGAGAATAATGAATCCCTTTATAACGCCTGGGAGAGGTACAGAGGGATGCTAAGGAAATGCCCCTCTAAAATGTTTTCAGAGTGGGTGCAGTTAGACATCTTCTACTATGGGCTTACAGAAAAAGCTCAGGTATCTCTAGACTACTCAGCTGGTGGATCTATACACATGAGAAAGACTATTGAAGAGGCTCAAGAGCTTATTGATACAGTTGCTAGAAATCAGCATCTGTACATAAGTAATGAGCCCTCCATGAAAGAAGAAGCTAAGGCAGTATCAACTGACTTTAGTCCTCAGGAACAAGTTGCTGAACTCAATCAGCAACTATCTTCTATAACAAGGCAGTTAGCAGAATTTCAGGAGATGCTACAAGAAACCAAAAATACTAACAAGGATATGGAATCACAATTGAATCAGACAAAATAGCAGTTATCAAAATAGATAACAGAGGAGTGCCAAGTAGTTCAATTAAGAAGTGGAAAAATATTAAATATCTCAACTTAAAGCAGCAGAAAGCCAAAAAAAGAACAGCTGACAGAGGATGAGCAACCTGCTATCCAAAATCCCTCTAAGGACAGTAAGAGCCCAGAGAGGAATAAGTCTGGCGTTCAAATGCCAGAAAAGGGTGAAAAACTGGCATTAAACGCCCAATCCATGTCCAGTTCTGGCGTTCAAATGCCAGAAAAGGGTAGGAATCTGGCGTTAAACGCCCAATCCATGTCCAATTCCGGCGTTCAAACGCTAGTGAGGGATCAGACACCTGCAAGTGCTGATAATAACTCCCTTAAGAAGGCTTCTCAACCTGCCTCTGTAGAAAATAAACCTGCAGCAACTAAGGTTGAAGAATATAAAGCCAAAATGTCTTATCCTCAGAAACTCCGCCAAGCGGAACATGATAAATAATTTGCCCGCTTTGCAGACTATCTCAGGACTCTTGAAATAAAGATTCCGTTTGCAGAGGCACTTGAGCAAATACCCTCTTATGCTAAGTTCATGAAAGAGATCTTAAGTCATAAGAAGGATTGGAGAGAAACAAAAAAAGTTTTTCTCACTGAAGAATACAGTGCAGTCATTCTAACAAGCTTACCAGAAAAGCTTAAGGATCCCGGAAGCTTTATGATACCATGCACATTAGAGGGTACTTGTACCAAGACAGCTCTATGTGACCTTGGGGAAAGTATCAATCTAATCCCTACATCCACTATCAGAAAGCTTAGCTTGACTGAAGAGGTCAAACCAACCCGGATATGTCTTCAACTTGCTGATGGCTCCATTAAATATCCATCAGGAATAATTGAGGACATGATTGTCAAGGTTGGGCCATTTGCCTTTCCCACTGACTTTATAGTGCTGGAAATGGAGGAGCACAAGAGTGCAACTCTCATTTTAGGAAGATCTTTCCTAGCAACTGGATGAACCCTCATTGATGTCCAAAAAGGATAAGTGACCTTAAGAGTCAATGAGGATGAGTTCAGGCTGAACGCTGTTGAGGCAATGAAGCATCCAGACACATCAAAAGACTGCATGAGTGTTGATATTATTGACTCCTTGGTAGAGGAGATCAACATGGCTGAGAGTCTCGAATCAGAGCTAGAAGACATCTTTAAAGATGTTCAGGCTGATCTGGAGGAATCAGAGGAAATAAAAGAGCCTCTGAAAATTCTTCAGGAAGAGGAGAAACCTCCTAACCCCGAGCTCAAACCACTACCACCATCCCTGAAATATGCATTTCTGGGAGAAGGTGACACTTTTTCGGTGATCATAAGCTCTGCTTTAAATCCACAGGAAGATAAAGCACTACTTCAAGTGCTAAGGACACACAAGACAGCTCTTGGGTGGTCCGTAAGTGATCTTAAGGGCATCAGCCAACAAGATGCATGCACAAGATCCTATTGGAGGACGATGCTAAGCCAGTGGTTCAACCATAGAGGCGGCTAAATCCAACCATGAAGGAGGTGGTGCAGAAAGAGGTCACCAAGTTACTAGAGGCTGGGATTATTTATCCTATTTCTGATAGCCCCTGGGTGAGCCCTGTCCAAGTTGTTCCCAAGAAGGGAGGCATGACAGTGGTTCATAATGAAAAGAATAAACTGGTTCCTACAAGAACAGTTACAGGGTGGCGTATGTGTATTGATTACACAAGGCTCAATACAACCACCAGGAAGGATCACTTTCCTTTACCATTCATAGACCAGATGCTAGAGACTAGCAGGTCATGAATATTACTGCTTTTTGGATGGCTATTTAGGTTACAATCAAATTGCAGTAGATCTTCAGGACCAAGAGAAAACAGCATTCACATGTCCTTCTGAAGTGTTTGCCTACAGAAGGATGCCTTTTGGTCTGTGCAATGCACCTGTAACCTTTCAGAGGTGCATGCTCTCTATCTTCTCTGATATGGTAGAGAAATTTCTGGAAGTCTTCATGGATGACTTTTCAGTATTTGGAGACTCATTCAGCTCCTGCCTTGACCATTTAGCACTTGTTCTGAAAAGATGCCAAGAGACCAACCTAGTTTTAAACTGGGAAAAATGTCACTTTATGGTGAGTGAAAGAATTGTCCTTGGGCATAAAATTTTAAACAAGGGAATAGAGGTGGATCAAGCTAAAGTGGAAGTAATTGAAAAGTTACCACCACCTGCCAATGTTAAGGCAATCAGAAGCTTTTTGGGGCATGCAGGATTCTATAGGAGGTTTATAAAGGATTTTTCAAAAACTACAAAACCTCTGAGCAATCTGCTAGCTGCTGACATGCCATTTGTGTTTGACACATAGTGTCTGCAAGCGTTTGAAACTCTGAAAGCTAAGCTGGTCACAGCACCAGTTATTTCTGCACCAGACTGGACATTACCATTCGAACTAATGTGTGATGCCAGTGACCATGCCATTGGTGCAGTACTGGGACAGAGGCATAACGAGCTTCTGCATGTCATTTATTATGCTAGCCGTGTTTTAAATGATGCACAAAAAAATTACACAACCACAGAAAAAGAGCTGCTTGCAGTGGTTTATGCCATTGACAAGTTTAGATCATACTTAGTAGGATTAAAAGTGATTGTGTACACTGACCATGCTGCTCTTAAATATCTACTTACAAAGCAGGATTCAAAACCCAGGCTCATAAGATGGGTGTTGCTTTTTCAAGAGTTTGATATAGAAATAAGAGACAGAAAAGGGACAGAGAACCAAGTGGCTGATCATCTGTCCCGGATAGAACCAGTAGAAGGGGCGTCCTCCCCCTCTATTGAGATCTCTGAAACCTTTCCAGATGAGCAATTGTTTGCCATTCAGGAAACACCATGGTTTGCAAATATTGCAAACTATAAAGTTGTAAGATTCATACCCAAAGAGTACAGCAGGCAGCAAATAAAGAAATTAATTTCTGATGCAAAGTACTACTTATGGGATGAACCATATCTCTTTAAGAGATGTACAGACGGAATAATCCGTAGATGTGTGCCCAATGAAGAGGCACAGAAGATCTTATGGCATTGCCATAGATCACAATATGGATGCCATTTCGGAGGTGAGCGAACAGCCACCAAGGTTCTCCAATGTGGCTTCTACTGGCCTACTCTCTATAGAGACTCCCGAGAGTTCGTACCTAACTGCGACAGTTGCCAGAGAGATGATAATCTGCCTCATGGTTACGCCATGCCTCAACAAGGGATCTTGGAGATTGAGTTGTTTGATGTATGGGGTATTGACTTCATGGGGCCTTTTCCACCATCATACTCAAACACGTATATTCTGGTGGCAGTAGACTATGTATCTAAATGGGTAGAGGCAATTGCAACACCCACTAATGATACTAAGACAGTGCTGAAATTCCTCCAGAAACATATCTTCAGCAGGTTTGGTGTCCCTAGAGTACTAATCAGTGATGGAGGCACTCATTTCTGCAATAAACAACTTTACTCTACTATGGTCCGATATGGAATTAGCCACAAAGTAGCAACTCCATATCATCCACAAATAAATGGGCAAGCTGAAGTCTCTAATAGAGAACTAAAAAGAATCCTGGAACGGACTGTAATTGCCCGTAGAAGAGATTGGGCAAAAAGCTTGGATGATGCTCTGTGGGCATACAGAACAGCATTCAAGACTCCTATAGGAACCTCTCCATACCAGCTTGTGTATGGCAAGGCCTGTCATCTGCCCGTGGAACTGGAGCATAAGGCCTACTGGGCAACCAGATTCCTAAACCTGGATGCTAAGTTAGCTGGAGAGAAGAGATTACTCCAGTTAAATGAGCTAAAGGAATTCAGACTCAATGCTTTCGAAAATGCAAAAATTTTCAAGGAAAAAGCAAAAAGGTGGTATGATAAGAAACTGTCATCCAGAGTCTTTGAACCAGGACAAAAGGTTCTGCTGTTTAACTCTAGGTTCAGATTATTCCCCGGGAAACTGAAATCCCGGTGGAGGGGACCATATGTGATTACAAGTGTGTCACCATATGGCTATGTGGAGCTTCAAGACATTGATTCTAATAAGAAGTTCATTGTTAATGGACAGAGAGTCAAGCATTATCTTGACGGCAATGTTGAGCAAGAATACTCAAGGCTGAGACTAGATTAAAAGCTCAGTAAGGTCCAGCTAAAGACAATAAAGAAGTGCTTGCTGGGAGGCAACCTAGCCATTAGCAAGGTTTATTTGTTATTCAAATAATAATTATATGAGTTTGATCTAAATTATCTTCAAGATTAATTCTTAATTACAAGAGTTCACAGAGTTACAGAAGGATTCAGAGGATTCACAGAGAAAAGGAGCTCACTGGCACGAAAACGCCAGTAAGAGATGTTTTTAGGCGTTAAACGCCCAAAAGAAGCATCAACTGGGCATTTAACGCCAGTAAAGATACATTTCTGGGCGTTAAACGCTAGAATGGGTACCATTTTGGGTGTTTAACGCCAAAATTGCAGCATCTTGGGCGTTTAGAAAAACGCCCAGTGACAAAGGATTTCTGGCATTTAACGCCAGCCAGAAGCACCAGCTGGGCATTAAACGCCCAAAAGAAGCATCAGCTGGGCGTTAAACGCCCAAAACAAGCAACAATTGGGCATTTAACGCCAGGATTGTAGAGCGGAGGAAGTTTTGTTTCCAACTCATTTTTTTTCAAATTTTCATGATTCCATCCATAATTTCTTACATAAACATGTTACAAAATTTCATCTTTCAACTTCAATTTCAAAAATAAATAAATAAATAAATAATGATAATAAATTTCATATTAATCCTAAAAGTTCTCCTTAATCTTTCTTTAATTTCTTCTCAAATCTTTTTTTCAACTCATATTATCTTTTCAAATTCAAATTTATCTTTTTTAAATCTCTCTCATATCTTTTCAATTTTAAAATTGCATCTTATGAATATCATATTTATCTTTTACAACTCACATCTTCTATCATATCTTTTACAACTCATATTTTCTATCATATCTTTTACAAATCATATCTTCTATCATATCTTTTTCAAAATTTTCGTGCCCACCCCCTCCCTTTTAAATTGCCATTCGGCCACCCCCTCTCCTCCACCATTCGAATTTGGCTCTCCTTCTATTCCTCTCTTTTCCTTTCTTTTACTTGAGGACAAGCAAACCTCTAAGATTGGTGTATTTTTCCGTGATCACCAAGTCAAGACTCACTAAGATCATGGCCCCCAAGGGAAAACAAACCACTTCAAGAGGGAAGAAAGAGAATAATCCAAAACCACTTTGGAATCAAGAGAGGTTCTTAACAAAAGAACATGCAGATCATTACTATAAAATAATGGGTCTAAGATCAGTGATCCCGAAAGTTAAATTTGATCTGAACGAAGACGAATATCCGGAGATCCAAGAGCAAATTCGAAAAAGAGACTGGGAAATCCTAGCTAATCCTGAGACAAAGGTGGGAAGAAACATGGTTCAGGAATTCTACTCAAATTTGTGGCAAACAGATAAGCAGAGAAGGACTGGAATCACCTTCTACACCTTTCGAACCATGGTCAGAGGGAAGGCTATTTACTTCCACCTTGACAAAATAAGAGAGGTCTTCAAGCTGCAACAACTACAAGATGAACGGGCTCCTTTAATAGGAGAATGGTGAGATCAGATAAGCGCTTGGACCAAGTTCTAGAGGATATATACATCCCTGGAACCAAGTGGACAACCAACACAAAGGGTGTCCCAAATCAACTCAAGAGAGGAGATATCAAACCAGTCGCTAGGGGTTGGCTGGACTTCATTCGGCGTTCCATACTGCCCACCAGTAACCGCTCTGAGGTCACTCTCAAAAGAGCAATGATGATCCATTGTATTATGCAGGGAAAAGAAGTGGAGATTCATCATCTAATTTCTTGTGAGCTCTACATAATTGCAAACAAGAACTCCAAAGAAGCCAAATTGGCTTACCCAAGCTTAATATCTCTGCTATACAAAGACGCTGGGGTAAAGATGGGAGTGGATGAGTATATCTCAGTCGAGCACCCAATCACCAAAAAGTCAATGGAAAGACAACAAGTGCAAGATAACTCCATCAAAAGGAGGGCACAGGAGTTCCTCCTAGAAATCCCTCAGATTGACTACTGGACCCGCCTAGAAGCATCTGTCACCAAGCTGCAAGAAGCTATGGATCAACTGAAAGAAGAACAGCAAGTTCAAAATAGCATGCTCTGCAAACTGCTGAAGGAACAAGAGAAGCAAAGACGTGAGCTACAGGAGCTGAAGCGCCAGAAGCTGTCTCTTGAAGGGCCAGACACCCCGCAGATTAAAGGAGCATCCATCTCCTAAAATAAAGGTTGTTGAGTCCTAATCTTAACTCTGTGATAACTTTTGCTATTAGAGATCCACCCTAGGAGTCACATGAATAATAGTAATTAGTATTTTTATTTTTATTTTTATTTTTATTTTTTTATCTCCAAGTAAGCTATAATTTATTTTTCTCATCATCATTAAACATGAATAAAATAGCAGATTTTTTAGAATAAGGAGGCAGTTTTATTTTCGAGTTCTTAATAAGAAAAATTCAAATTATTTATATGTGGTGGCAATACTTTTTGTCTTCTGAATGAATGCTTGAACAGTGCATAATTTTTTATAGTAAAGTTTATGAATGTTAAATTTGTTGGATCTTGAAAGAATAATGAAAAAGGAGAAATGTTATTGATAATCTAAAAAATCATAAAATTGATTCTTGAAGCAAGAAAAAGCAGTGAATACAAAGCTTGCAAAAAAATGGCAAAAAATAAAAGAAAAAGAAAGAAAAAGAAAAAGCAAGCAGAAAAAGCCAATAGCCTTTTAAACCAAAAGGCAAGGGTAAAAAGGATCCAAGGCTTTGAGCATTAATGGATAGGAGGGCCTAAAGGAATAAAATCCTGGCCTAAGCGGCTAAACCAAGCTGTCCCTAACCATGTGCTTGTGGCGTGAAGGTGTCAAGTGAAAAACTTGAGACTGAGCGGTGTCGTGGTCCAAAGCAAAAAGAGTGTGCTTAAGAACTCTGGGGACTTTAGCAAAGCTAAGTCACAATCTGAAAAGGTTCACCCAGTTATGTGTCTGTGGCATTTATGTATCCGATGGTAATACTGGAAAATAAAGTGCATAGGGTCACGGCCAAGACTCATAAAGTAGCTGTGTTCAAGAGTCAACATACTAAACTAGGAGAATCAATAACACTATCTGAATTCTGAGTTCCTATAGATGCCAATCATTCTGAACTTCAAAGGATAAATTGAGGTGCCAAAACTGTTCAGAAGCAAAAAGCTACTAGTCCCGCTCATCTAATGAGAATTTGAGCTTCATATAAAACTCTGAGATACTATTGCCTCTTGATTTTCTTTCTATACTGTTTTATTTATCTATTTGCTTGAGGACAAGCAACAGTTTAAGTTTGGTGTTGTGATGAGCGGATATTTTATACGCTTTTTGGGGGTATTTCATATAGTTTTTAGTAGGATTTAGCTACTTTTCAGTATATTTTTATTAGTTTTTATGCAAAAATCACATTTCTGGATTTTACTATGAGTTTGTGTGTTTTTCTGTGATTTAAGGTATTTTCTGGCTGAAATTGAGGGACCTGAGCAAAAATCTGATTCAGAGGCTGAAAAAGGACTGCAGATGCTATTGGATTCTGACCTCCCTGCACTCGAAATGGATTTTCTGGAGCTACAGAAACCCAATTGGTGCAGTCTCAATCGCGTTGGAAAGTAGACATCCAGGGCTTTCCAGAAATATATAATAGTCCATACTTTACCCAAGTTTTGACGATGCAAACTGGCGTTTAAACGCCAACTTCTTGCCCTATTCTGAAGTTAAACGCCAGAAACAGGTTACAAACCAGAGTTAAACGCCACAAACAGGCTGCAACCTGGCGTTTAACTCCAAGAGAAGCCTCTATACGTGTAAAGCTCAATGCTCAGCCCAAGCACACACCAAGTGGGCCCCGGAAGTGGATTTCTGCACTATCTATCTTAGTTTACTCATTTTCTATAAACCTAGGTCACTAGTTTAGTATAAAAACTACTTTTAGAGACTTACTATGTACCTTATGACATTTTACATCAGAACTTGTATTTTCTATGGCATGAGTCTCTAAACCCCATGGTTGGGGGTGAGGAGCTCTGCTGTGTCTCGATGAATTAATGCAATTACTACTGTTTTTCATTCAATCACGCTTGTTTCTATTCTAAGATATTCACTTGCACTTCAACATGATGAATGTGATGATCCGTGACACTCATCACCATTCTCAACCTATGAACGTGTGCCTGACAACCACCTCCGCTCTATCTTAGATTGAGTGTGTATTCTTGGGTTCCTGGCTCATACGTTTGATTGCATCTCCTGACAACAGAACATTCAAATATGTGAGATCAGAATCTTCGTGGTATAAGCTAGAATCAATTGGTAGCATTCCTGAGATCCGAAAATTCTAAACCTTGTCTGTGGTATTCCGAGTAGGATCCAGGAAGGAATAACTGTGACGAGTTTCAAACTCATGAATGCTGGGCGCAGTGACAGTGTGCAAAAGGATTAATGGATCCTATTCCAACATTAGTGAGAACTAACAGATGATTAGCCATGTACATGGACTCTTTTCACTGAGAGGACGATTGGTAGCCATTGACAACGATGATCCACCAACATACAGCTTGCCATGGAAGGAAACCTGCGTGCGTGAAGAAGAAGGACAGTAGAAAAGCAGAGATTCAGAAGACAGAGCATCTCCAAAACCTCAATCTTTTCTCTATTACAGTATAACAAGTATTATTTATTTTATGTTAATTACTCTTCATAAACCCAATCAATTTTATTACTAATTTCCTGACTAAGAGTTACAAAATAACCATAGCTTGCTTCAAGCCGACAATCTCCGTGGGATCGACCCTTACTCACGTAAGGTATTACTTGGACGACCCAGTGTACTTGCTGGTTAGTTGTGCGGAGTTGTGAAAAGTGTGATTTACAATTTCGTGCACCAACGAACTACTTTAAAATCCTGCAACCAGAAAGTAACATAATCTAACAAACAAGAACCTACAAAAAATAATCTCCAAACAATATTTGCAATATGTTTTAACTTTCAGCAAGATAAAAAAACATTATTATTCAGTGTTTTCACCTTTCTCAATTTAAGGTGGAGGAAAACAATCAAATTCATAGAGACTATAAGAGCAACTTTGCTTAATAATGCATCACTAAATGCTACTATAAAGTATAAACAAGCTAAAGTGCATGAATTCAATTCTTACTGAAAACGCTAGCATGGATTACGCAGATAACAGCAACCAAAATATCATCAAATGGATTCAGTATAACTCAACTAAATAACTGTACCTGAAAGTGAGAACTGTTAATGCAGCATCCAAACTCCAAAGCAAAAATAAGAAGCACCTGTCCAGTCTTTGCATCCTGCTCTCCAACAACCAAGATGTAGTTCTACTGTGCTAGCTGAGCCTCTGGTACCTGCAGCATGGCATAACTTTCAATTAAGATATTTATTTGGCTAAGAGATTAGTCAAAACAAAGTCAACAAATTAAATAGAAGTAAAAGTTCACTTTTCATTTAATACGTTTATTGGCCTCTGATTAAAAATTCAGAACATATAGATGTATTTGCAAGATTAAAGAAGTGTAAACATACTACACAAAGATACCAATAACATTAAATACACCCAGCTTAACTCATGCTTTTAAAAGAATTTCAGGTTTCCACTTCTATTTAATTTCAGGTTTCCACTATATTCACCATCGCCATCAACTTTAATTTCGAGTTGAGGATGCATTTAAAGGAACTATCTTGGTATAATAAACACCCAATTTCCACTTAAGGCAAAATAAAACAAAAGAATGTCGAGCACAAACTTCAGAATGTCCAAGTTAGAAAATGCTGTGTAAATGAATGGTAACAATTGAATAATTTAATAGCATAATCGTAAAATATGAACAAGAAAGGATGCATATCTTGTTTAATAAAACTAACCAAAGACAATATCACTCCATGCTAATAAAGACATAAAACTACTACACATCCTGAAAGTCATTTCACACAGATTTTCCGATGACACTTTTTATTTTATTTCCCTGCTAATTGCTAAATAACACCATCCACAGGGCATGAACGTGGATTTCTTAGGATCAGAGGCACAGCCAAGAAATAGCTAGATGTCCAGGGCCAAGAAGGAAAATGTTTACCTGTGATGGGTTCACATATAGCTTTGGCAACTGGAATTCCAAGAACTGGTGTAGCCCTTTAATTGGGGATTTACTGCAAGAATCAATGTAAAATCAGCATCAACATGAAACCCATGATATAACAGCTTTATGTATTACTAAAATTCAGTACATTCAAAACATTCCCATGGTGAAAATTTAGAATAAATGCATTCAAAAATTTCCATTTTCATAATAAAATTTAGAACATTCCCAATCGTCATTCAAAATCAAAGTATTCAGAAAATCCATTCCATAGTAAAAATCAGAAGCTTTTTACCAAGCAATACGCAGAGGAGGCAGAAGGGGGTTACCGCTGCATGTAGTGTTGTCTGAGCTTGCGAAGAGGAGGAGGCAAGACAGGGGAAGAGGAGGAAGAAAGAGAGGGGTTTCTCAAAGGTGACTGCGACGTGGAGTTGAGACAGGAGGAGGAGAGCAATGCGCCGACACCTGTGGAGGAGAGCAACGCGCCGACGCCTGTGGAGGAGAGCAACACGCCGACGCCTATGAAAGGGAGCACCGCGCCGTCGCCGACCGAGACCTGCTCTCGTACGCGAACGAGACCTGCTCTCGTACACCAACGAGACCTGCTGTCGTTCGTGTCGCGCCGTCTGGGTTGATTTCGAGAGTTAGGGCTTTTCCCTTTTTTTCGAACCGTGGGTAGTAGTGAGCCAGTGATGAACTGAAGCAATGGAAATGAACCAAGCTTTTCTTTTTTTTTCTAAGTCATTTGATTGGGAAATAATTATTTGGAGGGAATATGATTAAAAGTTTTCCTCTAAAATTTTTAGCTATGAATGATTTTAGGCAATTTTTTATAAAAGTTATTTATTCAATTTTTTTATAACCCTTATAAAATGTTGTATTTTTATTTAAAAATGTTGTCTTTAATGTTTTATATTCTAATATTTTTTAAGTATTGCTTTAGATATCAAAGACAACAATTTTTGTGGGTGGCTAAAAAATTTGTTATCTTTACCTTACTCAAAGGCAACTCTTAAAAAAGGTTGTATTTTTCTATCTAAGGCAACTTTTATTAAATGTTGCTTTGAATAAGGGTTACCTTAGGCCAAAAATGTTGTAGTAATTACAGTTGTAAACCCCACTATAAGAAGAGACATGAGCTTAATTGAACTTTCATTCTCATGCAAATTCACATCCTAAGCTTATATTAGTTTTGGTTGCTTGAGGACAAGCAACAGTTCAAGTTTGGTGTTGTGATGCGTGAGCATCTTTCCTAGTGAATTTGCATCTAATTTGTTGAGTTTAATAAAGAATTAATTATCTTTTAGCCAATATGGATGCTACTTTGAGTCTTTTGCAGTTTTGTTTATTTTAGGTAGCATTTGGCAGAATTTGATGGAGTTTCTGCAGCACAAAAATCAAAGGAGATGACAGCGAGGAGCGACGCGTATGCGTGATTGACGCGTACGCGTGATTTGAAGATTTGCACGGCGATGCGTGCGCATACCTGACGCGTCCGCGTGACTCGCAGAAAAGACCATCGACGCGTACGCGTGACTGACGCGTACGCGTGACATGTGCCACGTACAGAAAATGCAGAAAAACACTATGGGCGATTTCTGGGCTGTTTTAACCCAGTTTCCAGCCCAGAAAACACATATTAGAAGCTGCAGAATGGACTAAACAAGTGGTCCACACCCATCAACTGAAGACTTGTTAATTAATTCAAATTTAAATTCAAATATTGATTTTAGGAAAAGATATTATTTTAATTTTAAAAATTAGATTTTAAATTTATTAGGATTAGTTATAAAAGGGAGAAACTTTCCTTCCTTTAGGGGTTCGGAGGAATTCTATACAAATTTATATTCCGTATTCCATAACTTTCTACTCTGAACCATGAGCAACTAATCCTCCATTGTTAAGGTTAGGAGCTCTGTCTATTTGTATGGATTGATTTTATTGCTTTTTCTATTTTAATTCATGTATGGATTTATAATTTAAGAATTGTTTTCGCTCTTTATCTTATGAATTTGGGTGGAACGGAAGTATGATCCTCTTTCTATTTGAGTTCTTGTATAACTTGGAAAAGCTCTTTACTTGAACAATAGCTTGAAAACATATTCTCCTAAATTTTAATTATCTAGATTTAACGGGATACGTGACATATAATCCTTTTATTTTTGGGTAATTAGAGTTTTTGTGGCATATAAACTGGAATTTGATCATCACCCTCTAATTGAAATTAATTGACCAAAGAATTGGCTGTTAATGAATTTTAGAGGAAACTAGAAAGGTCTAAGGAATTAGGGTCTAGTCACATATAGTTTGTCATAAATTAAATCCTACATAATTAAAATAGTTAATAAGAAAAGTAAATCCGGAAAAATAGATAACTCTGAACCCTTAACTGCTTTCTCCATATTTTATTCCTCACCTATTCACCTGCCCTGTCTTCAACTTTGAATTTACTTTTTAATATTTTAAACTTTCAAACACTATTTTCTGTTTGTCTAACTAAGCCTATCACTCAATTGTTGTTGCTTGATCCATCAATTCTCATGGATCGACCCTCACTCACCTGAGGTATTATTTTGTACAACCCGATACACTTGCCAGTTAGTTTGTGGTTAGAAAATCCGCACCAGTGAGAGTTCTGTGCAGTAGCGGATCTTGAAACAAAATTTTGGGAGGGCCAGATAAAAGATAATTGTCAAGATGCTTTTGATATGAATCCCATTGAAGATAAGTTTGTCTAACCTCATTTTTCTGATTTGGGTGATATTGTCAAATTTAAAGCCGTTTTTCAAGGTCTCGTTCCAAAGAATTAAGGTCAAACTCATCAGATGCAACTCTTTAAACTTTTGAAGGTTGTATCTCACTTTCTTCATGATTTATTAAAGTAAAAGAACTATCTACAAGTGTTGATATTATAAAAGTTATATGTTCTCCTTCTTGAATATTAGCATTCCTCTTAAAAAATTGTATCAATTCTTTAGTTTTTCACGATTATTTTATATAAAAATTTGAATATATATCCTGTAAAATATGTAAAAAAGAAGTTAGAAGAACAAATATTAAAATTTATAATACTTATTGAATTTTTTTATCAATTTATACAAATACAATAATACCAATACTTATTGAATATTCTAATATTTTTTATCATATAAAAAATTAAATTAAATAAACAGTAAAATATAAAATAATATCAAATTACATAAATAAAAAATACCTATTTTTTTATATTTGAACTCAAAGGTAGAGGGAGTATTACTTATTGAATAGAGATGAAAATTGAACTTTGATATTTTAAGTCATAATAAAGTATTTGAGCCAACTAAACTATTTTTTATTTTTTGAAGAAGTATTACTAATTTTTTTAACAAAATTTTGGGGCCATGCCCTCTTGTCTCAATTAAACTCCACCACTGGTTCTGTGAGTTGTGAAAGTCTAGAAAAAAAATGATACTATACTTTTTTAATTTTTATTAGTCTCTTGATAATCATAAAATAGAGAAGAGTTTGTCACACCGACTATAACGAGATAATATAAGCCAAAAAGATTCTGTGAATCTCAAAAGCATTCATTATAACTGCCCAAGCACTAGTGATGTGGGTGCAGACTTTTACATCTCCGAATGCAATACATCAAATCTATTGGGTCCGTCGTCGCATGTTGGTAACAATCTTGAATACACTGTTGCTGCTGCATTATTGTTGATGCATTATTGTTGTGATAGGCTTTAGCAATTGCAACATACATAACGAATTCAATGATCAACATTGTTATTATTAAGTTGTTTCTAGCCATATGCCTCAGTTCCATTTTGGCTTGCAATCATAAACTTAAAATAGATTACCCTTTATATAGGTTTAGCATGCCAACTCTATATTGTATGTGCTAATGGATAAGCTACGTTTAGATTACTCTTCCTAAATATTATTATATGTAACGTGATTCTTAATTTAGAATATTCCTCTTCTTATTATGTCCCTTCCCTCCACTAAAAGTTTTATATTACAAATATAAAAAAGAAAATAAAGGACAAAATGTTCGTTCTTACTATAAAACTAAGAGGTGTTTTAGAATGATTTATTCTTTTGGTTAAGCTTGTTTGCCTCTTAAGCTTATCATTCTTTAGAAGCAACCATTATATGATGTGTAATTTAATTCTTCGTAAAAACATATAAGATGTATATTGAAACATTAAAATACATAAAAGTTATTATAAGATATTTATACGCTAAATTGCGTTAATATTTTGGTCACAATTTCAATATATACTCAAACTCAAAAAGTTTTACATTGTGACATAATTAGATTAATTTGTTTAATTATATAACAATTCGAGTAAGAGTCATGCGAAAAATAGATAAACTTTTTTTAATATGGAAATATATGACTACATGTATAAAATCTTTTTATACATACATGGGATATATATATCAGTAGATTACAATCTAATCAATCATGTGTCACATAATTTATTATTATTATTATATTAAAATGTTAATATAATAAGTCGTTGATTAAATTTAGAGATTTATCATTGTGATAGTAATCATAATATTGAGAGATAAATCTTTTATAATTTAATCTAAATTGTTCTTGGTCATAAGATTATTAAAAAGATATTATAATCTGGAAAGATCAATATTTTATTAAAGATTTTCTTCAATAAAATTGCGTTGCAAGTATAGCTCTACCAACAACAATTCTCAGGTGTCAAATTTAGAAGAGGGATTTGGTTGTCACAAGTTCAACCCCAATAGAAATAACCAAAGTATTCAAACCTCGGGTCGTCTCACAAGGAATGGGCAAACATATGCTTCAACATTAGTTAGAAATCCGGGGTTATAATTTATGAGCATGAAAATAAATGGAAATCTTAAAAAGCAAATAATCTTAAATTGCAACAAACTAATTCAATTAACTAAGCAAAACATGAGCAATTCCAATGAATAAGTAGCATTCCACTTAATTCTACTATAAACCAAACAAGTAACTATAACTAAAGCAAATAATTGAGAAAGTTGGTTTTCAAATATGAATAATAAAAGCAACTCTTGGCTAGGCATGGGAATTGGGATCACCATCCTTGTCTAACAACCATATCTTGACAATTATAAGGAACCAAGCTCATTAAATCTACCCTCAAAGTCTTAAGTACGTGATATCTACTCCTAGACTTGAAGTACGTCAAATGGCTTTGATCACATCAACCCATAAGTCCCAACCTACCTACTAATTAGATTAGTAGTGGGTTGGCTTCAATGAGTATCAAATTGACCACCAAGGGTTCCCAAATCATCAAATCCATTAGACCCAATGACTCAAGTTTACCCAATTCCCTTGACCTAGGCCAAGAGTAAAGAAGACTACTCCATAATCAAAGTAAACAATTCATCGAACACATGGTAAGCATTAACAAAAGACATGTTCAAAATAGTAATTAAATTGGAATCTACAAATACCCACTAACAATTATCAACATACAATCATCAAAACAACAAGACTAAACATAGAAATCATCAATGTAACATCAACAAGTCAAGAATCACAACATTCATGAAATGGATATAAAATGACAAGTAACAAGGATTCATAAACTATCACAAGATATAAGCAAAATTGTAGCAAGGAATTCAAATTGAACAATTAAAACTAGCAATTAACAAGATCCAATTTATAAATCAACAAGGGAAGATCAAATTAAAACTAGATCTAGAGAGGAACAAGGGTTTCTCTCTCTAGAATCACCCAAGAACCAAAAACTAGCTAAAAATTATGTCCTAGTGTAAAATGATTGATCCCCCCTTTCCCCCTGGCATCATTGGGTCTTTTCCATGCAGAAACAGCTTGGAATTGGGCCTCATGAGCCTCAGAAATCGCCAAACACAATTTCCTTTAATGAGGTCACGTGCAGCTTCCCACGCGTGCGCGCCATGCGTGCGTGCGCGTCGATAGGAATCTTCTGATCCGCGCGGATGCGTCCATCCTTGCGCACCACTTCCAGCCAACCTCATCCACGCGTGCGCGTGGAGTGCGCGGATGCGCCGATGCTGCTTTTTCCAAGATCTCAATTCTTCATGTTCCTCCCTTTTTGTACATGCTTTCTCCCTCTCTTCTAAGTCATTCCTACCCTATAACTCTTGAAATTACTCAACAAATACATCACGGCATTGAATGGCAATAGAAGAGGATTAAAATATGGCAATTTTAAGGCAAAATAAGCATGTTTTCTATCATGGAGCAATATTGGGAAGTGAACACAAAACCATGCATTTCTTGCGAATAAGTGTGAGAATTGTTGATAAAATCCCCCAAAATAAGCACAAGATAAACCACAAAATCGGGGTTTATCACAAGGTCGAATCTTCTGGATCAGAGAATGCTGCACTTTGATTCTAGCCTTTACCACAAAGACCCTAATCTCCCCATACATCGGCTGAACTGATGTCTCGAGAAGTCCCCAACGAAGTCATGGATTATCCGTCTAAGAGACGTATCCTCAAGCTAGTGGTTCAGTAATATCCGATGAAAGACGCTCACAGAACCCATGTAGAATAGAGATAACTTGTGACGGTTCAACTCATTCACAAGGTTGAAGAACGAAGATACATCTTAGGAGAGAATCAAACACGAATTGAAATAGAAGAATAGTGCTTTTATTAATCCATAAAACTCAGCAGAGCTCCTAACCTTAACCTTAGAAGGTTAGTGACTCATACTGTACATAATAGTGTTCGAAAATAATGGGGGAGGAAGAAGATCCTAAACAAGAGTGATCTTCTCCTATATATACTAATCTAATGACTAAGGATTACAGAAATATGATAGACTAGACTTAAGAGTGCGAAAATCCACTTCTAGGGCCCACTAGGTGAGTGTTTGGGCTAAGCTTGAGTGTCTCCTAGGTGCTAATGTCCCTTAAATTAGGAGCGTTGAACACTGGCTAGGGACCCCCTTTTAGGCGTTGAACTCCAGTTGCTCCCTTGTGGGCGCTGGACGCCAGGACTGGGGCTGGTGGCTGGCATTCAACGCCAATTTTGGGCGTATATTTCTGAAACAAACTATAGACTATTATATATTTCTGAAAATCCCTGGATGTTAGCTTTCCATAGCCATTAACAGTGTACCATTTGGACTTTTGTACCTCCAGAAAAGCTCCTTTGAGTGCACGGAGATCAGATCATGACAGCATCTGCAGTCCTTTCTCTGCTTCTGAATCAGACTTCTACTCAAGCTCCTCAATTTCAGCCAGAAAATACCTGAAATCACCATAAAATATACAAACTTAAAGTATAATCCAAAAATATAAATTTTGCACAAAAACCTATGAAAATATAATAAAACTTAAACAAAACATACTAGAAACTATATGAAAATATAATGCCACAAAGCGTATAAAATATCCACTCATCAGAATCCCAAACTTAAATTGTTGCTTGTCCCCAAGAAATCAAAAACAAAGTAGGATAAAAAGAAATATAAGGGTGCAATAAATTTCAAAGTTCTCAATGAAGCTCAGTTTCAAATAGATGAGCGGGATTAGTAGCTTTTTGCTTCTGAATAGTTTTGGCATCTCAATTTCCATTGAGGCTCAGAATGATTGGCATCTTTAGGAAATCAGAATCCAGATGATATCATTGATTCTCCTAGTTAAGTTCTTTTTTATTCTTGAACACAGCTTCTTTAGAGTCTTGGCTGTGACCCTAAGCACTTTGTTTTCCAGTATTACCACCGGATACATAAATGCCACAGATACTTTAACTGGGTGAACCCCTTAGGATTGTGACTTAGCTTTGCTAGAGTCCCCAGTCAGTGGTGTCCAGGGTTCTTAAGCATACTCTTTGCTTTAGACCACGATTTTAACTGCTCAGTCTCAAGTTTTTCACTTGACACCTTCACACTACAAGCATATAGTTAGGGACCCAGCTCAATTGGATTGTTTAAGCTAAGATATTTCTTCTTTTAGGCCCTCCTAACCATTGATGCTCAAAGCCTTGGATCCTTTTGCCCTTGCCTTTTGGTTTAAAGGGTTATTGGATTTTTGCTCTTGCCTTTTGGTTTAAAGAGCTATTGGCTTTTTCTACTTTTTATTTCTTTTTCTGCTTGCTATTTTTTTTTCACATGTTTTTTTTTTCTTTAATTGCTTTTTTCTGCTTTTTCTTGCTTCAAGAATCAATTTTAGGATTTTTCAGATCACCAATAATACTTCACTTTTATCCTCATTCTTTCAAGAGCCAACATTCTTTAACTCCAACATCAAATATGCACTGTTTATTCATGTATTCAGAAAACAAAAGCAATGCCACCACATCAAAATAATTGAACTACTCTTAACATATAACTCGAAATTCATGCATCTTACTTTTCTTTTTCAATTAAAATTTTTTCTTTTAAGCAAGGTGAGAGATGCATGAAATATTTCATAACTTTAAGACATAATGACAGATGATCATGCACTAGAAATAGATAATAAAACAAAATAAATGGAAAACAGAAAAATAATAAGCAATAAGGGAGTAAAGAGAATGAATCCACCTTAGTGATGGCGGCTATTACTCCTTTTGGAGGATCCAATGGAGTGCTTGATTTCCTTTATGTCACGCCCCTGCCTCTGTTGTTCTTCCCTCATAACTCTTCATTCATCCTTTATAGCTCTTTGATCTTCTCTTATGTCATGGAAGATGGTGGAGTGCTCTTGATGTCCCATCCTCAGCTGATCCCTGTTGAAGCTCAATTCTCCTAGAAAAGTATGCAATTGGTCCTAAAAAAAATTTTTGGGGAGGAAAATACATCCTTGAGGCATCTCAGGGATTTCTTGTTGAGGCAGCTCCACATACTCTTGCTGTGGTTCATGTGCCGACTCTTTAACATGCTCCATCCTTCTTTTAGTGATGGGCTTGTCCCCTTTAATGGGGACGTCTCCTTCTGTGACAATTTCAGATGAATTGCATAGATGACATATGAGGTAAGGGAAGCGGAGGCAAGTGCCTTTCCCTTCCTTTTCCTTAAGGTTTCACCAGTCTTTGGTGCCATATTTAGGAGTGGTAGAAGTCAAAAAGCAAAGCTTTTTCAACATCAAACTTAAGAGTTTTGCTCGTCCTCGAGCAAATATGAACAATTGGGAATGAGAGAGTTAGGTAGGGTAGGTGGAGTTTTTATGGGACCCACTGGTCTTGGGGGCTAGGAAATTCGAATTTTCTGCCCCCTTATGGGCGTTGAATGCCCAGCTCTTGCTCCTGGCTGGCGTTCAACGCCAGCTTGGTGCTCCTATGTGGGCGTTGAACGTCCATTGGGATGTTCCTGCCTGGCGTTCAACGCCAGGTCTCTACCCCATCACTGGCGTTCAATGCCAACAATGTGCTCCCTGATTGGTGTTCAACCCCAGCAATGTCTCTGCTCCACGGTGTTCTGTTTTCAGCTCTGACTGTTTCTATTTCTGTTCTAACTACTACACATGATCACAAACACTAAAAAGCAAGGAAAAACTCTAAAAATAAACTAAAATAAACTCAATTGAAAATAAAATAAACTCAATTGGCAGGCTGTATGTGATTAATGCCGGTTGAGAGGCCGCCAATCTTCCTCTAGGCTGAACACCAGGTTTAGTGCGCATCCAATGTGAATGAGGGTGAAGCTCCTACAGTCCATCCCCTTGGTGATCCTACTCAAAATGCCACAGACAAGGTCGAATCTTCTGGATTAGAGAATGCTGTGCTTTGATTCAAACCTTTACCACAAAGACCCTAATCTCCCCATACCTCGGCTGAATTGATGTCTCAAGAAGTCCCCAACGAAGTCGTGGAATAGCTGTCTAAAAGACGTATCCTCAAGCTAGTGGTTCAGAAATATCCGATGAAAGACGCTCACTAAAACCATGTAGAATAGAGATAACTTGTGACAGTTCAACTTATTCATAAGGTTAAAGAACGAAGATACATCTTAGGAGAGAATCAAACACGAATTGAAATAGAACAGTAGTACTTTTATTAATCCATAAAACTCAGTAGAGCTCCTAACCTTAACCTTAGGAGGTTAGTGACTCATTGATAAACCACTATTTTATGGTTTATCTTGTGCTCATTTGAGTGGATTTTATCAATCTTTCATACACTTATTCATACTATTTGCATGGTTTTACATTCTCCTTCCTGATTTTGTGCTATGATTAAAAACATGCTTCTTTGGCCTTATATTTGCTAATATTAATCCTTTCTCATCACCATTAGATGCCTTGATATGTGTGTTAAGTGATTTCAGATATTACAGGACAGGAATGGCTCAGAGGATGGAAAAGAAGCATGCAAAGTGGAAGCAATACAAGAAGTTGGAGAAATTGCTAAGCTGTCCAGCCTGACCTCTTCACACTCAAACTGCTATAACTTCAGCTACAGAGGTCCAAATGACGCGGCTTCAGTTGCGTTGGAAAGCTAACGTCCAGAGCTTCGATTTGATATATAATAAACCATAGTTTCCCTGACGCTAGGTGATGCGAACGCGCGCTCCACTCGGACACGTCGCAGTGACGAAAAATCAGCGTGTTTGAATTCACAACTAGCGAATTTTGGGCTGTTTCTGACCCAGTTTTCGGCTCAGAAAACATATTAGAGTCTATAAAGTGGAGGAATCCATTCATTCATATCATCAGCTCATAATTCATAATTTTTAATTTTAGATGTAGCTTTTAGAGAGAGAGGCTCTCTCCTCTCTCTTAGGATTAGGATTTATACTTTTATGCTGTTGAGTTGGATATTACTACCTCTATTGAGGACTTTATTATTCTAGTTTGTTTTCTATTTCCTTACTCTTTTATATCTTTAATCCTTATTCAGAGTTACAATTGGAAAGCTTTTATGACATTATTAATGCAAAGAGTATCTTTCTATTTACCCCATTATTTGTTTGATTATCCTCAAGTATTTATTTAGTCATTTATTATATGAAATTGGCATCCATGTCAATGGAGTAGGTTCCTAACTTGATTTTGGAGTTGATTAATATTTGGAGACCCTTGGGTTGAATTACTCAAGAGTTAAATTGTAATTGGATTTATTGTTGGCTGGCTCTCTAGTCACTAACGTTAATCCTTCCCAAGGGAGAGGATTAGAACTTGTGAATAGAAGTAGACTTCCAACTTACTTGAATTTCTTTTACTTTACTTGGTAAAGGATAACTAAGTAGAAGTAACCTTCAATTATCAATTGATCTTGAGAAAAATCCAACAAGGATAGAACTTCCAATTAATCTTCTCCGGGTCAAGGCTTTTAATTTAATTACATAAAATTTCTTATTTATTTTTATTGCTTTAATTTATAATTATATCTGTGTCCATTGCCCAAACTCCAAATTCCCCAGAAAACCCATAACCATTAATAACACATCTCCCTGCAATTCCTTGAGAAGACAACCCGAGGTTTAAATACTTCGGTTATCAATTTTAAAAGGGGTTTGTTACTTGTGACAACCAAAACGTTTGTAAGAAAGGATTTTTGTTGGTTTAGAAGCTATACCTGCAACGAGGATTTATCTGCGAATTTCTAGACCACGTAAAAATTTCTCTTCAAAATGGCGCCGTTGCCGGGGAATTGCAAACGTGTGCCTTATTATTGGTTATTGTAAATATTTGCTTTTTGCTTGTTTATTTGTTTTTATTTTTGTTTTTATTTTTGCTTTTTCGTAAATTAAGAGGTTATTGGTTTTTATTTAGTTATTAAAAATTTTTCAAAAATTTTTTCTTGGTGTTCATCTTGATCTTCAAGTTGTTCTTCGTGTTCATCTTGACCTTCAAGTTGTTCTTAATTGTTTTCTTCGTTTTGATCTAAAAATTTTAAGTTTGGTGTCATTTTATTGTTTTTCTCTTTCCTCATTGAATTCAAAAAATTCAAAATTTAAAACTCAAATTTCAAATTTCAAATAAAAAAAATTTTAAATTCAAATTTCAAAATTTCAATTTTCAATTTTCAAAATTCAAATCTTTTTCAAAAATCATATCTTTTCAAAATCTTATCTTATCTTATTTCAAAAATCAAATTTCAAAATTCAATATTTAAATTTCAAATTTCAAAATTTCAAAATTCAAATTTCAAAAATTTAAAATTCAAAATTTCAAATTTCAAATTTCAAATTTCAAAATTTAAAATTCAAATTTCAAAATTTAATTTTAAATTTGTTTTATTTTCGTTTTTAATTTTTATTTACTATTATGAGTTCTCACCCCTCTCGCTTTGAGTTTGGTTCCAATGTTGTTGCAAGGAATGGAAATTATAGCAGGAACATGCATCAAGGTCAAATTAATCAGAGATGGAAGGAGCCACGAGGATCTGATTAACCCTTTAGGCAACAACACCCTCCAAGATACCATGGACCACGACCATTCCACAATGCATGTCAAAACAACAGTTATGGTGGACCCTTCCGTGACAACCAACAACCACCAAACTACTATGGTCAAGAGCCATTCCAGGGAGCATGCCAAGATGATGAATATGGTGAACCCCTTGTAATTACCAACAAGGCCCACCACATGATTATGAACCGTCTCTTCAACATGACTTTAGACCACCATACTCACAAGCCTCCTACTACCAAACACCATCACATGATTCTAACCCTTATCTACCATACCAACCACCTTATGAGCCAAATGAACCATACACAGAACCACCCCCATTCCAACACAACTACTCTCATGAACCACCACCTCAATATACACCATCTCCTTATCATTATCAAGATGAACCACCTTCCTATTATGAACCCTCTCTCCCAACCAATGAACCCTCATATCCACCCCAACCTCCAATGGATGACAAACTTAGTGTTATTCTTCAAGGGCAAGAAAAGATGAATAAGAGTGTGCTAAATTTCGGCCGCCTTAGGCGAGTTAGTAAATATAATAGCTTCCCGACATCTGAGCACTCAAAGTACTCCCATGGCTACATGTGGAGAATCAAAAGAAGAGCGAAGCATGAAGTAGACACTAGAAACTTCGGTGGACAATGAGGAACATGGCTTTGTATTGGAACAAGTGGAGGAAGCCATAATAGTTGCAGAGGAAGAAATGGTTGAAGACTTGGGAGATGCTGAACCTCCATGGGAAAGTCAAGACATAGAGCCTCCTTCCAAGACGGTTACATTTGATGTTGAGGAGGGTGTACAACCTCCAAGGCATATCATGGTTGAAGACTTGGAAGAGGTTGATCAAGAGATGGAGACTAAAGAAGCAGAAGCACAGCCTCCCATGCCCTTGGTGAGCAATGAAGAAGAGATTGAATTGGAAGAAAGCTACCAAGAGGAAGAGGTTGATATTAAATAAACTTGCAAAGAGGTGGAAGTTGTCAGAGAAGAGCACAAGGGAGTGGAGCTTGCAAATTCGTTAGAAATACCTCCCCCTAAGTTGCCATCATCCTTCACAACATTCAAGTGGGTAAAATTCATATCCCTTAGCTTTCTAATTTCACTTGAATATGGGCTACTGGAGACGGATGGTCAACTTAGAGCTTTTTGTGGCATTAAGAGTAAGAGGAAGATGGTCAGTGGTAAGAATTGTCCTGCAAGGTTCATTATGGTTGGAAGCTTTAAGTTTAAACGCAAAGGTTGGTGTAGAGCTCAATTGAATGGGTCTGGGAAGTTGTTTGGATGCTTCAGTGAGAATTCTAAGGCTAAACCACCCGGATGGAATCATGATAATCAACTTGAAGACGGGTGTAGAAACAAGATTTTGGATCCAGGAATATATGAGGATCAACTTTGGGAGCTCAAAGCTTGTGAAGAACCCCATCAAAGCTTGAGGAATTTACTTAGTATCAATAGAGCTTATTGGAAGTCCAAGCATTGGCGGAAATTTCAAGATGAGTTCAAGCACAAGCCGCCATGACAAGGAGCTCAGCACATGTCCAACTTAAGGACTTTAACTAAAAGTGCTAGGTGGGAGACAACCCACCATGGTATGATCGTTCCTTTTTTCATTTTTTATTTAGTTTTATTTGTTTTCGAGTTTTATTTTATTTTATTGTATTGAACCTGGAGTTTTGCATAACATTCATATTAGCATTGCATTATGCATACTGCATTATTAAAAAAAAATCATGCACGCGACGCGACAGCGTCGCTGACGCGTCCGCGTCACCAGTGCGTTGTGAAGAAAAGAAAGTAAACAGAAAGTCACGCGAAAGCGTGGCTGGAGGCGTGCTTTAGGCTTAAACATGCCCACGCGTCCGCGTGACCCACGCGGCCGCGTCATTTGGAAAATAGCCTCCCACGCATCCGCGTCGCCCACGCGAAGGCGTGCTCCAACAGATCGACGTAAAAGGAGTGCATGGCCGAAATTTGTGCTGCTAGAGTAGGGCTGGACTCGTGCTAGAAGCCCAAGTCCTCCCACGCGAACGCGTCACCCACGCGTCCGCGTCATATTGGAAATAAGGCCATCCACGCGATCGTGTCAACCACGCGACCGCGTCACCCAAAAATTTGGCAAAAAGAGTTTCGAACAGAGAGTTACGCGAACGCGAGGCTGCACTCGCGCCACTAGCACAAATCGAGTCATGCGACCGCGTGACCCACGCGTCCGCGTCACATGACCTTATTGCGCACCACGCGACCGCATCACTCACGCGTCCGCGTCGCCTACGTCGCACAACTTATCTAGATTAGTGCCAATTATCTTATCTTTTCTTCCCTACTCCTAATTTCTTCTATCTTCTCTTCTTTCTCTCTCCTTTCTTACTTTCTTTTTCTTCATCTTTTTAACTTCTCATTCTTTTTCACTTCCATTCTATTTCATTTGCATACATTCATTCATTGCATTATTTTCATTGGTGTTAGAAATTTATTTGGGTCATTATTTTCTATATTTTTGTGGATTATTAAAGGAATTGTTTGCAATTATATATTACTTTTTAAAAGGTTGCTTGCATGTTCAATTTAATACTTTCAATAGCTTATTTACCATGCTTGCTATGTATTTGTGAAACAGCCTGTATGGCATTGTGCCCTATTTTTCGATTTCTTTCTATTTACTACTCTAAATGCTTGCTTTTCACAAAATCTTTTGTATATTTTATTACTTAAATATAATTGTTATTACAAACATGTTGTTAGTTTGAAAGACTTGGTAATCTAACTTGGACATTGAATGCTTGACCTATGCTACTCATGCCTTTACCAGCATGCCAATAAACATCTTGCATTTAATTGTCATTACATGCACTTGCTATATTTTCATTGATGAACTTTTCACATGTAGTCATGACCATGTGTTAACGTCATTCTTCTTTCTTGTACATTGATTACCACCTTTCCCGCTCTCTTCCTTGCTCTAACCCTTAGCTTTCAAAGTTACTTTCTTTTTCCCTTTTCAGGATGGCCACCAAGAAGGGTAAAGAGAAAGCTACTCCCAAACCACCGGCAAGGAAAGAAACAAAAAAAAGAGCCCCAGCTGAGGCACCACAACCCCCATCCACTTGCACATCTTAGCATGCACCGAGGATGGTGCAATCTTTAAGTGTGGGGAGGTCGATACCGACTTCCAGGGGTTAGTTACCTTCTTTTCAACACTAATACTCTATTTTCTTTGTTTGTTCATTGTTGCATTTGCATATTTGATTGCATATTTGTTTGATTTTATGCATTTAGTCACTACTTGGTTGAAGTAATATTTTCTTTTTCAAGAAATTTTTATAGTATTTCACTAATTTAAAAATTAAAATTTTCTATGTGTTAAATTTGTTTGAAGTTGTATTTGGAACATGGTTTTTGAGCTAAAGAACACACAACCCGTGAGATTTTGAGCTTATTTACATGGTTACATTATTTAACCATAAATTTTTATTCTTGTGTGCTTTCTTCTCTATGATTGCAATCTTTGATTTGTTTCAGTCTATATGTCCAATATTTAGTGTATTTACATGCTTGCATATGATTGATGCCATTACTTATTATTAGCTCACTTATCCCAAATAAGCCTACCTTTTACATCACCCTTGCTAGCCACCTTGAGCCTTTTATCTCCATTTATTATGTTCTATAACCACATCACTAGCCTTAAGCAGAAAAATAATTAAATATCCCAATTGAATCTTTGGTTAGCTTAAGATAGGGATTGTGTAACAATTAAGTGTGGAGAAACTGTGGGAACATGGGTGAATAAGGGAATGTGTTATGTTTTTACTTTGATAAAATATTAGGAATTTGGGTACCTACTCATGTGAAACTATAAAAAATTAAAAAAATCCATGTGCATTGATAAGCTATGTTTATTTTCATGTTCAAAAAAAAATCTAAAAAAATATTCAATAAATAAGTAAATAAATAAGGGGACAAAATTACCCCAATGCTAAGCTTAATAATGAAAGATCAATGCACATGTGATAAATTAAAAAAGAAAAGTTGATACATGAGTGTGTGATGCAAAAGTGGGAATTTTGGGTAGCTAGGCATGAATTAGAATATATAGAGTGTATGTATGTTAGGTGAGAGCTTAGGTTAGTCAAAGATTCAATTCATAGCTCACTTAGCCATATATATACCCTTACCCTTACCTTAGCCCCATTACAACCTTGAAAAGACCTCATGATGTTTGTATTGATACATTAAATATTGTTGATTGGTTAGATGAAGAACAAAGTTTTAGAAAGCATGACTAGAGATGAGTAGAGTGATTAACCCTAGACACTTGAGAGATTAGAGTGATATACACTACCAGTAAGGGTTCAATGCTTGATTCTATGTTCTCTGCTTTCATGAGCTATCTTCTTACAAGTTTACTTGTCTTTTATTGTATAATTTGAATTACTGAAATCTGATTTATGTATATTCTTGGAGAATTCGATTTACTTTTAACCAAGTAGGTAGAAACATTTTGCATGTAGTTGCATTCATATAGATATGTTGCATTTCATACATTCTACCATTCCTCTTCACTCCTTTATAGCTTCTCTTGAGCTTAGCATGAGGACATGCTAGTGTTTAAGTGTGGGGAGGTTGATAAACCACTATTTTATGGTTTATCTTGTGCTCATTTGAGTGGATTTTATCAATCTTTCATACACTTATTCATACTATTTGCATGGTTTTACATTCTCCTTCCTGATTTTGTGCTATGATTAAAAACATGCTTCTTTGGCCTTATATTTGCTAATATTAATCATCTCTCATTACCATTAGATGCCTTGATATGTGTGTTAAGTGATTTCAGATATTACAGGGCAGGAATGGCTCAGAGGATGGAAAGGAAGCATGCAAAAGTGGAATGAATACAAGAAGTTGGAGAAATTGCTAAGCTGTCCAGCATGACCTCTTCACACTCAAACGGATATAACTTTAGCTACAGAGGTCCAAACGATGCAGTTCCCATTGCGTTGGAAAGCTAACGTTCGGGGCTTCAATTTGATATATAATATGTCATAGTTGCCCTAATGCTAGGTGACGTGAACGCGCGCTCCACACGGACGCGTCGCAGTGACAAAAAATCAGCGTGTTTGAATTCGCAACCAGCGAATTCTGGGCTATTTCTGACCCAGTTTTTGGCCTAGAAAATACATATTAGAGGCTATAAAGTGGGGGAATCCATTCATTCATATCATCAGCTCATAATTCATATTTTTTAGTTTTAGATGTAGTTTTTAGAGAGAGGCTCTCTCTTCTCTCTTAGGATTAGGATTTCTACTTTTATGATGTTGAGTTGGATATTACTACCTCCATTGAGGATTTTATTATTCTAGTTTGTTTTCTATTTCCTTACTCTTTTATATCTTTAATCCTTATTCAGAGTTACAATTGGAAAGCTTTTATGACATTATTAATGCAAAGAGTATCTTTCTATTTACCCCATTATTTGTTTGATTATCCTCAAGTATTTATTTAGTCATTTATTATATGAAATTGGCATCCATGTCAATGGAGTAGGTTCCTAACTTGATTTTGGAGTTGATTAATATTTGGAGACCCTTGAGTTGAATTACTCAAGAGTTAAATCGTAATTGGGCTTATTGTTGGCTGGCTCTTTAGTCACTAACGCTAATCCTTCCCAAGGGAGAGGATTAGAACTTGTGAATAGAGGTAGACTTCTAACTTACTTGAATTTCTTTTACTTTACTTGGTAAAGGATAACTAAGTAGAAGTAACCTTCAATTATCAATTGATCTCGAGAAAAATCCAACAAGGATAGACTTCCAATTAATCTTCTCCGGGTCAAGGCTTTTAATTTAATTACATAAAATTTCTTATTTATTTTTATTGCTTTAATTTATAATTATATCTGTGCCCATTTCCCAAACTCCAAATTCCCCAGAAAACCCATAACCATTAATAACACACCTCCTTTCAATTCCTTGAGAAGACGACCCGAGGTTTAAATACTTCGGTTATCAATTTTAAAAGGGATTTGTTACTTGTGACAACCAGAACGTTTGTAAGAAAGGATTTTTGTTGGTTTAGAAGCTATACCTGCAACGAGGATTTATCTGCAAATTTCTAGACCACGCAAAAATTCTCTCTTCACTCATACTATACATAATAGTGTTCGAAAATAATGGGGGAGGAAGAAGATCCTAAATATACTAATCTAATGACTAAGCATTACAGAAATATGATAGACTAGACTTAATTAGGAGTGCGAAAATCCACTTCTGGGGCCCACTAGGTGAGTATTTGGGCTGAGCTTGAGTGTCTCCCACGTGCTAACGTCCCTTAGGGGCGTTGAATGCTGGCTAGGGACCCCCTTTTGGGTGTTGAACTCCAGTTGCTCCTTTGTGGGCGCTGGACGCCAGGACTGGGGCTGGTGGCTGGTGTTGAACGCCAGTTTTGGGCCTTTATTTCCAAAACAAATTATAGACTATTATATATTTCTGGAAAGCCCTGGATGTTAAATTTCCATAGCCATTGAGAGCGCGCCATTTGGACTTCTGCAGCTCCAGAAAAGCTCATTCGAGTTCACGGAGGTCAGATCTTGACAGTATCTACAGTCCTTTCTTTACTTCTGAATCAGACTTCTGCTCAAGCTCCTCAATTTCAGCAAAAAAATACCTGAGATCACCATAAAACACAAAAACTCAAAGTAGAATCCAAAAATATGAATTTTTCACAAAAACCTATGAAAATATAATAAAACTTAAACAAAACATACTAGAAACTATATGAAAACAATGCCACAAAGCGTATAAAATATTCGCTCATCAATAGTCAAAATTAGCACCAGTTTTGGTTTCAAAATAGTAATCCATGCAATAACTTTTCATGTCATACTGCATTTCAGATTTGATCTTGTATGTGTTTTTAGAATTCTCCAAGGGAATTGCACCTTTTTCCTAGAATCAAAGAAAATAGCAAAATTCCATTATTAGAAATGTAAAGAATAGGAAAATACACTTGGTATACTAAACTAATAATATCTTAGAACTGATTATTAAAGATTTTAATATTCATACTAGCTGCAACTAAACAAACTGTATTTACCACGAGATAATCCAAATCAAACATATAATTTATTCAAAAAGAAAGTTAATTCTTAAATTCAAGTCCTGAAATTTGAAATTAAACAAGCATATCAATAAATTATTAGGACCATCAGCCATCCAAAGACAACAAATTGCCTCAATTTTAGAAATGAACCTACTTAGGATACACTTGCTTAGATAACATAAGCCTAGATAACATTTTGACATACTTAGAAAATACTTGCTGCATCAACCAAGTAAAAAAGGAACTTGTTAGTTGTTACTTCTAACCCAAACATGAACAATACATATTGATGATAAAAACTGCAAATGAATCAATGAACATACAAGTATACAAGACACTGTATGCCAAGTAAGGAACATACTGCATAAAAGTAAAATATTTTCCCATATTAATAATAAAATATTAATTAGCTAGAAACCTTACAGGATAATAAGGAATTAAGAAAACTTACAGAATCCAGCAAATGTAATAGAAAGCATAACAGCAGAAACAATGATAAGGGCCAATCTCCTACAAGCCATAGCTGATCTTTGTTAATTATCAATAAAAATACAAATAAAATGGTATACATATAGTTAATTATTATTATTATAACAACAAAAATGAATGATCTAATACAGAAGCCATCAATGGAGAAGAAAACTCAGAGCATAGATAGTGAATCAAAAAATGGTGACAGAACAAAGAATGGTAGTGAAATTAAAGTCAAACGAATAAGCCAATCATTAATGGCAGCAAGATCATCACAAATAGAATAAAGAACAAAATTAGAATTCAACACTAATAATAACAAGCAATTCTCAAATGTGATACGAGAAAGCTTCTAACACAAACAGCACGACATAAATTGAACCAGACATAGAAAAATCCTAATTAAATACGAAATTGTGATATAAAACTCTAATTAAATTTAACACAGGCCAGTGATATAGAACCCTAAAAATCAGAACAACAAATTCTCAAAAAAAATTGCAAAACTAGAAATTTCATATACATCACTTATCTCTATTCAGTGTTAATGTCTTGGTTCATCGTCACTACCATCTCAGTTCTCCATCGCGGTTCGTCATCACCAAGGCCAACTTGTCGTTCTTCAGTGTTCTTTGTCTTTGAGAATAGAGAATGAGCGGTTTTGACCGAGACCGACTGAGTGGTTACGAGAGGGATAGAGAGATTCTGAGAAATTAAAATGTGGAGCCAGAGTGGTGAGTGGAGATGAATCAATTACAAATGAAGAGTGTGACACAACGTCGCAGATTTATCTCATTCGCAGCGTCTTATCTTCGCATCTCCACCCATATCAGTCACCATCACACCTCTTTCTTGCAGTCGCAGCTTAGTTCCCGTCGCAACTCACCTCGCCTCCTCTGTTCTGTTGCTTTTTACCAGTCGTGGTTCTGTTACTCAATGCCTCCCCTGCCATTAGCTATCGTCTGTCCAGTGCTAGAACCATAAATGAGTGTTTGAGAGATGAGAGTGTGTGATTTTGAAGATAAAGGGGCAAGGGTTTCAAGAGAATTAAAAGGAGAAAGGGGTTTTTACTTTTTAGAAACATCAGGGTAGTTTCAGAGAATTAGAAGGGGGAAGAAAAAGGGAAAAGGGTTTTGCAAGATTAAGGGTAAAGAAGGGGTTTCACGGGTTTGTTAAGAAGGAGGACGAAAACGGCGAAGAAGAAGGTAAACTCTGATCTCTCAACGAAGGAGAAGGGCGCAGGTTTATGAAAAGGAGAAATTCATTGACGTTATAGCCCGCTTATATTAGGAAACACTTCGTAAGCATACCCAAAATATAACCATTAGGCTGCTCTTAAAAAGCACCCTCTTTGATGAAAAAAATGTACTTATAGATATTAAGATAAGGCTATGCTTTATAAGTGATATTTATAATATCTAAGGAGACACTTTTTAAGTGATGCCACAACTGTGTTTCCTATTCTTCTATAAAATGGTAGCACGGAGAAAAGCGTAGCCTATTCTATGAATCGGCTATGCTTTTCAAATGTAGCTTAAAAAATGTGGCTGAATGAGTATTTTTCTTATAGTATTATATTTTATTGAGAAGGTTGAGAATGGTTTGGTTGGGACCCTTGAAGGGTGGCAGAGTCTAAATTTTAGAGGATGTGCTGTCGAAATTTTTATAAAAATTGAAAGTTTCGTTTGAATTGCTTATTAGAAAGATTTGGATTTTTAAGAATTTTATAATTTGATTTTGAGTTATTAAGAAAAGAAATTACGTTTTGAGTTTGATTTATTTAGAAAAGAATGAATTATGTTTTAAGTTCGAATTACTGATGAACAGAATGGGAGGAATGACGATGATTGAAAGAGAATGAAGAATGATGAGATTATGACTGTAAAAGTATGATTTTTGAATGAATTGAATGATATTGAGAAATGGATTTGAAAATGAAAATGAATTTGATTAAGAATGGAGACCCCGGGTAAGAGGCAGTGGCGTTGTCCACTTGCTTCGGGAAAGAGATGAGGAAGAAGAATGATGAAAACTAAGTTTGATTATGAAATTAAATGAATATCATAAATGAGACATGGTTGAGGATGATTGATGACAAGTATGTCTGTGTCTTCTCTCTGGTTGTAAGGGTGACAGGACATATAATCCCTCTAATGGTGACAGGGCACATAATCCCTCTAATGGTGACAGGGCACGTATTCCCTCTAATGGTATTAATGCGCAATAGAGAGACAGTATCCGGGTTAGCTACCAGACATGTCGGGTTTGACTATATAACCGACAAATGAGCTCATTGGCCATGGGGCAGACATGCATCATATGCATTTGCATGCTTTGTTTGAGTTTGAATTTGTTTTGGTTTGCTTAACTGTTTAATTGTTATTAACTGCTATCTGAGCTACTTGTTGTAACTTCTATCTATACCTGTGTTTTTTTTGTCTGTTTTGCATGTGTTTGCTCTAGTGTGGTACTTTTGAGATTGAGTTTTGGTGCTGAATTGATGATAACTGCTGATTGATTGCGTGAATGGGCATGAGGTCGTGATTGTTTTTTATTGAGGTTAAGTATGAAAAATCAAGCTGGTTCTGCATAGACTTAATGAACATATGCTTGGAACAGGTTGGTCATTCATACAGTCTAGGAAACTTTTAAGATTTTTCTTATACGAAAAGAAAGGTTTTAGATTTGAATAGTTAACTGATTTCTTTTAAAAAGGTTTTGAATTTTTGGATGGTTAAACTGTCGGTTTTCAAAAAATTCATGAGACGACGATAATCACTGAGCTTGAAAACAATATTCTTATTAAATATCTTCTCATGACAATTCTAAAACTCCGTGGTAAGGCCGTATGGTTAGGTTCTCACCCCCTACAGCTTTATCTTTTCAAGAAGCGAATAAAGAAGTGTATGAAAAGTTTTATTACGTTTTTTCTATATAATGTTGTTTTAGTTAGATAATTTTTCTTCCCTTGCCTTTGTTATTATAATTTTATAAGAAGGACGGGAGTTGTATATTTATATATATATTATATTTATAAGCTACTTATGTAATAAATTTTGTATATATGAATATGCTTGTTGATTTTCAAAAAAACAGCGATACGGTTTCGAGTCAAAGAGAAACCAATAGAAGATGTTACACAGTCCATTATTGCACCAGTTTTAGCTAGCATATTTTTTTTTATAATCAAAGAGAAAACAATAGAAGTCCAAGAATACCTAAGTATAAACCATTTGTGAGAATCTATCAGCATCTTTGATTTTTTTTCCCATTTTAGAATATTATCTGCTTTGAAATTTTGGATCTCACAGTTTTATTTTTAAGCGACTGATGTTTATTTTTCCAAAATAACTATACTTGGCTACACATTAAGTAATTGAACATGTCTTATATTTATGTTAATTAATTTAGCATTCCCAAGTTTGGATTGGAGTTTAGACTGAGAATTTATTAATAATAATTGTAGCTATTATTAATTCATCTCAGGATGTTTTACTGCATTTGATTGTAACATATAGGTTGCTACCATTGAATTACAATAAATATAATTAAAGTGTTGATACTCAAACATAATATAATTGAGATACACGACAAGGAAATAATATTGTAAACAATCATTGAAACACCTAATAAAACCAACATTGCGAATCATCCACTTTCTGATATGATCAAAGTGCTTGAATATTCTATCCATGGGAGAATTTATTTAAATTTTGACTTTGAAAGACCTGTGACAAGTAAACTTTATGTCTAAATTAAAAGAATAATTAACTATGGGGTTCACATAAAATAATTTAAACTCAAGGAATCATAACAAAAAGTTCATATAGTTAGATCTTGGCTGCAAAACAATTATTTGAGAATTACTTCATACCAATTTACTAAATTTACTACATTTAATTGTAGTTAATTATATAAAGAGTTTACATGTGATGAATAACATTAACAAACACTTGTGGTATATCTCATTCCACAAACATTTATTACATATTATCATAATTTAGGTAACTATATTATTTTTCTGAAAAATACAATAAACAAATTGCTAAAACTCGATGATAAATGAAATATATATGACAAAAAAGTAAATATTGTAACAAAAAACATCAAACACATCCTAGTTTGATTGAGTGCTTAAGTGGTTTTTTTTTTTTTTTTGAAGATTTATTTAAATGAAGTTCAACTTGAACGAACATGTAAATAGAAAATGATATCTTATTAGATTCCATTAACAATAAGTATAGTACAAGTAGAACATTTCAAGCTTAGAAAAGCACTAAAAACTAAGATAAATTTTGAATTTATTTATTTAATATATTATTATAGGCTACTCTAGGTTTCCTAATTCGTTTAAAATTTTCAAAAATAATTGTATTTAATGCTATACAAGTGAATAGCACGAAACTATACTATTTTCATTGGTCTTTTGATAATCATAAAATAGAGAAGAGTTTGTCATCACATAAAATATTCATAAGCCAAAAAAATTCACAAAATCCCAAAACCATTCATTATAACTTAGATGCTTACCACTACCCAAGCACTAGTCATGCGGGTGCATACTTTCACATCTATTAATGCACAATGTCAAAACTATTGGGTCCGGTGAGTGCGTTTTACAATCTTCAATACATTGTTGTCGCATAACTGATGCAACATAATATGATGGAGTCCATGATTGTTTAGGAATGTTGCCATAGACTTCAGCAATCGCAACATACATAACTAATCCAATAATCCACATTGTTATTATTAAGTTGTTTCTAGCCATATGTCTCTCTTTCTTTTTGGATTGCAATCATAAACTTATAATATGTTACTCTTTATATAGGTTTAGTGTGAATGAACAAGTTTTGCCCAAAGTACTCTTCCTAGATATTTTTATTTCATGTAATATGTTTTCTTGATTAATTTACGATATTCTTTGTTTTGATTATGTCTCCTCCCTTCACTAAAAGTTGTAAATTACGAATAAAGACAAAACAAAATGTTCTCATTATAAAACTAAGAGTTGTTTTAGAATACTATTATTTTTATCAAGCGCGTTTGCCTCTTAAGCTTAATGAAGTTTTGGAAGCAACCACTATATGATGTGTAATTTGATTTTGTATAAGATGTATTACGGGGTATTAGTTGTTCTTGTATATAAAACGCAAATTAAAATACATCAAAGTTAAAAGATATTTATGCGTTAAATTAGATCAATATTTATTTCTAGAATTTCAATATATTAAAGTTCAAAAAGTTTTATAGTCATAAATTTAGATTGATTTGTTTCGATTACAATTCGAGTAATGATCGTGAAAAGAAATTAAACTATTATAAAAATAAGATTTAGGATTTGAAAAGAAATTAAAAAGGGAAGAGAAAAGAGCATAGTTGTTAGAATCGGATCGACCCGTGTGTCTGGTCGGACCGAAAATCCGGTGAACCGATGACAAGGTCGATTCAGGTGTGTTAGCTAACCAAACAAGGAAGCAAACCAGTGAGATTTGGTTTGAATCGGTCGAGTTTGACCAAAACCAGCGAACCGGCAAATTTGAAAAATCCGGACCGGTTTGGACTCTATTTTTTTTCTCCAAGTGAAACGGCGTCGTTTCGACCCTTTAAAAAAAAAAAAGAAACCTGAAACCCTAGCTAAGTTGCTCACAGCCTCCCAGACACAAACTCATTCCCTTCCCCCAAACTCCAAATGGCTGAGACAGTGACTGTGAGAGAGACCCCTTCACATCCTTACCGTGCTCGCAGTCTTGCACCACCCGACCACAACCAGTGCCACCTCCACCGCATGGTGCGACGTCAGCGGCTACTCAGAGTCGTTGTCTCGGTAGCCCCTGTGCATCTCGGCTTGTCGCCTTCTGTCCTGTGTGTCTGTCGTCGTTCTCCTTTTGCCGGTCCGGTCATCCACTCGTCCCTATCATCGTTGTCGGTGCCATACTTCTTCTCCGATCTCCCTCTTCTCTACACGCCGTGCATCAGCCATCAGGTATGTGTTTTTTATTTTTTTAAGCTATTCAGTGTTTCAATAATTTAGCACTTCAGTTAGAATTAATTGATTAATGATGTTGCTTATCTATGTTGATTATATTTGGTTGATTTATAACTTGTTGATTTCTGTTCAATTGTTCAATTTTTTGTTTTATGTTGTTACTGTAATATATTGTTGTTGTTCAACTGTTGTATATTATTCCCAATAGATTATTGTTTTATATTATTCCTGGTAGATTAGTCATTTAGTCCTGGTTGATTAGGATGCCTTCATCAAATACATCATTAGAAATACCAACTTTCCAAGAACAAGGATAAACTCCTTATGTTTTACTTATATGGGACCGGATTAACCGGTTCAACCAGTGACCCACAGGTTGAACCAGTGACCCAATGACCAATAGCCTGACCGGTTCAATCACCAGTTTGGTTATGACAACTATGGAAAAGAAAATAGAAAAAAATAATAGATGACTTTATTAATAATTGTGTTCTCTAAAGAACATCTAAAATGGACTATTTATAGCCAAGCGCCCAACTCCTAACTGACTCAGCTAGGTTACATTTGTAAACCCCGCTAAAATCGGTAAATTATTAGTTAGTAAATTGAATTTTAATTAGGAAAGTTAAAAATACAAAACTAATATCAAAATAGGATAGAGCTCATCGAAACGAGAATTTTGATACCAATTTCGATAATTTGGCCCAAAATCGGACCGGAAGGGCCGAACCAGTTGAACCGGGGCCCAAACCGGACCCATGGGTTCAACCGGGCCCCTAACATAAATGAAGCAGCAGCTTCATCTTCTCCATTTCACCACAGCAATGAAAAACACAGCAAGGGGGAGAAGAGAAGAAACCTAACCCTCACCATTCCTTCCAACTACCATAACTTTCTCATCCGGGCTCCGATTGCCGCACCGTTCGCGGCCACGCGCTCAGCGCGTCGAGCTCTACCTTTCTATCCAAACAATTTCTCTGGTAAGCCTTCTATTGAGTTCAGAATCTCTATCCCTCTTTCTTTGGTAAACTTGAAAACCTATAGTGAATCTTGTCCAATTTTTGTGTTCTAGGTTCAAGTTAGATTCCGGAACTTGTGGGCTCAAGCTATTGAGCATATGGGTATGGTAAGAACACCCTAACCCTAGCTCAATCTTATTTTTGGTAATGGAGAACTGAATTGGAACATATATATGTGTATTAGGTGTAGTTTAAGAGGGTGTTTATGCATTGAACTTGAATTTGGATTACTTGGAGCTTTGTTGGTGACAAGGCTTGCTTTGGGGCTGTTTGATTGAGCTTGGAGGGGCTGTGATTTTATGTTGAGAAGCTGCCTTGGGTGAATTAAGTGATCGGCCAAGGTATGGTTTAAGTTTCGCACGTTTAATATTTACGGTGTTGTGAAAACTTAGGTTAGAGGAACCATAGAATAAGTTGGATTGTTTGTTGTATTTAATGATTAGCCTTGTAATGTTGTTAGAATAGATTTGTTAGTGAATTTATATATTAGAATTATGAGGTGTGAAAGCTATTAATGGTGTGCTCTTATATTTATTTATGATGGATTAGAATTGGTGTTTGTTAATAAGGATGTAGAGTTGTGTTATGGTGGTATTGTATATGCTGTAACTAATTATGTAATGATTGGAATTGCATGAGACCAAGTTTGGGCTAAACTTGGGAATATAAGGAACTAAACTGGAAATTTTGGGACCTTTTTGTTAAATATACAATTTATGGCAAATTTTTAAAGTTAGGTTGTTAAATCTGTCCAGCAGCAGAAAAGATCAAACAGGCAGCAACTTGTTTGTCTTGCTGCGACTTTTACGAGTTGATTTTTGGAGCGAAACCAATTTTGTTATAAAATTTGATTAACTTGCTTTAGTTCTCTAAAATTTCAGAATTTTAAGAGTTGAGGATTGGGAGCTGTGAATTTTTGAATATTGGTGGTCAAAACTAAAAAGAAACAGATTTCAGCAAGCTATGCATCAACTTCCAATGCTTGTAACTCTTAGAATTAAATAGAAATTGGGTTGCAACCAAGACACACTTGTTTTTAGATGAGCTAGGGGTTCTCAAATCAAAATTTAGCTTAATTGGAGTTTTGTAATAAAAGTTATTCCAATTGAAAGGTACTAAGCTTGTTGGTTTTTAAAACAGATTTTGTCTCATTTTTACTTAACTTCCAGGTAATGTAACTTTTTCATTAAAAATGGTATTGACTCAGAACCAATTGAAAAAGAAACCTGGATGAGTAAATTTTAACTACATTAATTTTCAAAGTCATTGGATTTAACTTGGATTTTATATTGAATTTTGAATATCACATGCTGCTGCTGTTTTTCTGGTTTTATGCACTGCAGAGCAGTCACGGTTTTTCCTTTATTCTTGAGGCTAGAAAAATCAGAAAATTATGATATTTAGTTTGTTAGAAAGCTTATTTCAATATGAACGCCTGGACATAAAGTTTGTGCAATTCCGAGTTCATTTGCTATATTAGAAACAGAAAAGAAAATAGAGTGTCGAGGATGTCTTAGTGATAGTCATGAGTTCGAGAAGTTAAAGTTCAATCCTTGTGTGATGTGATTGATTTAATGTTAGAGTTGGGTTGATTTTAAGATTATTCGATATTAAGAAGGATGAGAAGAGTTTGATAAAAAGTTTGGTCAGGACCCGGAAAGGGTAATCAAGTTGAATTATAAGGGAATGACGATGAAAAATGTGAAAGGGAGGTTGTTAATAAAAGGAGTTAATATGCCATGGCTTGATGAATGATTAAATAATGATTATGACTATGAAATGGCTTATGAATAATTCTATCTGAGATACGAGTTCCCTGGGTAAGAGCCGTGGCTCGCCATCACGTGTTCCAGGTTGAATCTCGATACTCAGTTGACCCTACGTCGTAAGGGTGACCGGGCACGTATAAATTCCCGGGTATGGATAGCCCCCATTGAGTGATTTTATGAAATATGAATGTGAACTCTATGCATAGACTCTTGGGGATGCGCGACGGGGGACAGTCTAAGGTTTTCGGACTTGTCGGGTTGGCTGGATAACCGACAGATGGGCCCCATCAGCCATAGGACAGGCATGCATCATATGCATTTGTTTGTATTGATTGCTATGCATTTTTTTGGGTATGCCTAATTGATATATATTACCTGCTATTTGTTATACTTGCTATTTGTACTATTTGATCATTACTTGTACGTGAACTTGTTTGGTTGCTTGTTTCTGTTACATTCTGAATGATGAAAGGATGGAGGAAACGGAGGAAATGGTTTGGTGTTAGGTTAAGCTTGAACTTGAGTAAGTTAGGCAGATTTAGAATATCTACCCCTGTTTATGGCTTCTGTTTAGTACTTAAGTTGGATAATTGAATAACGGAGTTCTAGGATTGCCTATGGCATTCCCAGGACCGTATTTCTTATGCGCGTGGCACTTTTACCATGCTGAGAACCTCCGGTTCTCATTCCATATTGTATTGTTGTTTTTCAGATGCAGGTCGAGAGGCTCCTCGCTAGACGTCTGGATCTTGGGAAGCGAAGTAGTCCTTGGGTGTATTTTGGTTTTTGGTTGTATATATGTATATATTTGTTTAGCTTACTCTCCAAGTAACTTGTGTATGCTGCTCCTCTTAGAGGATTAGGGAGAGATAGGAGTTTACTTTGATGTTTTGGTGTATTTTGGGGATACTTAAGTATGTTTATATGTATATATATATCCTCCGGCCAGCCTTAGCTTCGCAGGCTGAGTCAGGGGCTAGTTATGCTGTTACCTTGGCTTTCCTTTATCCTTCTGCTTATCTTTATCATGTTCCTATTAGGTCTCTTAGCATGCAAGTAATCCTATTCCTTGAGCGTTGCGCTTTTTATTTTGCGATTTTGTTTACCCGTTTTGTTTCAAGGCTTCTAGTATATTATTTCTTTCAGTATTATATGTATATCTTTACTGTTTAGAGGTCTGTTATACCACACTACCTCTGTTCTACGACTTAAGCGTAAAACACTGTGTAGTAGGATGTTACATTATGGTATCAGAGCAGTTCGTTCCTATAGAGCCTGAGGACGGACTGATTATGCTTTTGTGCATTCTCTGTGTATGTGTTTATGTGCTATTAGGATATCTAACTGATATATGTGGCATAAACGTTCCTGAGCATGCATTTGGGACTTAAAGCACTGAACTTGCGATATTGAGACTGATCAACTTGATATCACCTGTTTGGTGTGTATAGGGACCAGATGTCTACTCGCGGACGCAGACGCGGGCGAGGTAGAGGCCGAATAGGCAATGCCATGCCTGAGGTATCAGGAAACACTCCTAATCCCATAGACTTCATGGCTGCATTAGGCAATATGGCAGCAGCAATGCAAGCGACAGCTGAAGCCCTGGGAAACCAAATTAATAATGGAAACAATGGTAACAATGACGAGAATGGTCCAATGTCACTGCATTCCTTCCTGAAGGTTCACCCTCCAACTTTCAGAGGGACCTCGAATCCTACCGATGCCGATAACTGGATACAGGCCATTGAGCGGGCGTTACATGCTCAGCAGGTTCCTGATGAACAGTGGGTTGAGTTTGGGACCTACCAGTTGCATGGTGAAGCTCAGCACTGGTGGCAGGGCATGAGGCGCATTCTGCAGCCTGATGGGATTGTGATATCTTGGGAGTTGTTCCGAGATGAATTCTATAAAAAATATTTCCCCACTTCAGTTAGAAATGCCAGAGAACTTGAACTGCTTCAGCTTAAACAGGGACAGATGACTATCACTGAGTACACTAGTAAATTTGAGGAATTGTGCCGCTTCTCACGCATCTGTCAGGGAGCTCCTGAGGACTTTGCTGAGTGGAAATGCATAAAGTATGAAGGAGGCCTTAGGAGTGATATTCAGAGCTTTGTGGCGCCTATGCAGATTCGGGTGTTTTCTGAGTTGGTAAATAGGAGCAGGGTGGCAGAGGATTGTGTTAGAAGGGCTGCAGCAGAAAAAGGGGGTCTGAGGATGCCATTCCAGAGGACCACAGGGAGAAATTTTGCACCCAGAGGCAGACAGTTCAAGCGTGGTAGCTTTGTTCCTCAGGATAATCAGGGGCAAGGCAACTCCAGGAGGCCTAATACCAATGCTAATCAAGGAAGGAGACAGGGTAAGCAGCCACAGCAGGATATGAGTTGCCACAGATGTGGAAAGTATCATTCAGGACAATGTAGGTTTGGGACTGGAGTCTGTTACTCCTGTGGGCAGCCGGGACACTTGGCTAGTAGTTGCCCAGAGAAGAAGAGATATGAGACAGGCAGGGTGCAGCAACCAGGAAGGGTATACACTACTTCCTCTATAGGCGCTGAGGGGTCAGAGGCATTGATCCGAGGTAAATGTGAGATGGCGGGTAAAACTTTGAATGCTTTGTTTGATTCTGGAGCTTCACATACTTTTATTGTATTTGAGAAGGCTGATGAGCTAGGATTGAAAATAGTAGTACTGGGGTATGATTTAAAGGTATATAATGCTACCCACGAGGCTATGGTGACTAGATTAGGGTGCCCCCAAGTTCCTTTTCGAGTACAAGGGCGTGATTTCGTGCATAACTTAATTTGTTTGACGATGACTGGTCTTGATCTCATTCTGGGATTGGACTGGTTATCCAAGAACCGCGTTCTATTAGATTGCTCGGCGAAAACAGTGTATTTCATGCCTGAAGACACTGAAGGGCCAGTTGTAGTGAATAACTACTACTTGAATTCCATGATGGTGAACTGTTCTGGGGTTGAATGTCAGGGGATATTGTTGCTAGCTGCGGGTGTTTCGGGTGATGATCAAGATTTGGAACAAATCCCAGTTGTGTGTGAGTTTCCGGAGGTGTTCCCTGATGATATTGATGAATTTCCACCGAAACGGGAAGTTGAGTTTGCTATTGATTTAGTACCTGGAGCTGGACCAATCTCGAGTGCTCCTTACAGGATGTCGCCTATGGAAATGGCCGAATTGAAGTCTCAACTGGAGGATCTGTTGGGTAAGAATTTTATCCGACCAAGTGTATCTCCGTGGGGTGCGCCAGTATTATTGGTGAAGAAGAAAGATGGAACCATGCGCTTATGTGTTGACTATAGGCAGCTGAATAAGGTTACAGTGAAGAATAAATATCCACTGCCAAGGATTGATGACCTGATGGACCAATTACAGGGAGCTGGCGTGTTCTCCAAGATTGATCTACGATCCGGATACCACCAGATAAGGGTTAGAGATGAGGATATCCCAAAGACTGCCTTCAGAACGCGCTATGGCCACTATGAATATACCGTGATGTCCTTCGGACTAACTAACGCTCCGGCGATATTCATGGATTACATGAACAGAATCTTCCATCCATATCTGGATAAGTTTGTTGTTGTGTTTATTGATGACATTCTTATCTATTCTAAGACCGAGGATGAGCATGCAGAACACTTGCGAACAGTGCTACAAATTTTGAAGGATAGGAAGTTGTATGCCAAGCTATCCAAGTGTGAGTTCTGGAAGTCTGAGGTGAAATTTCTTGGTCATGTGGTGAGTAAGCAAGGAATAGCAGTGGATCCTGCTAAGGTTGAGGCGGTGATGAATTGGGAGCGGCCAACTTCAGTGACGGAAATCAGGAGTTTCTTAGGCTTGGCGGGTTATTATCGAAGGCTCATTAAAGGGTTTTCACAGCTCGCTTTACCCTTAACGAAGCTGACCAGGAAGGATGTTCCTTTTGTGTGGACTCCCGAGTGTGAGGAGAGTTTCCTTGCCTTAAAGCAGATATTGACTACCGCCCCTGTATTAGTGTTGCCTGAGCCGAGAGAACCATTCGAGGGGTACTGTGATGCATCCTTGAAAGGTTTAGGATGCGTGTTGATGCAACATCATAAGGTTGTAGCTTATGCCTCACGTCAGTTAAGACCTCATGAAAGAAACTATCCGACTCATGATTTGGAACTTGCAGCCGTTGTCTTTGCCTTGAAGATTTGGAGGCATTATCTCTATGGAGTGAAATTTCAAGTCTTCTCGGACCATAAGAGTCTGAAGTACCTGTTTGAACAAAAAGAATTGAATATGCGTCAGAGGAGGTGGATGGAACTTCTGAAGGATTATGACTTTGAGCTAAACTATCATCCGGGAAAGGCGAATGTAGTGGCGGATGCCTTGAGTAGAAAATCCCTATGTGCTGCTTGGATTATGCTGAGAGAGGAAGAGTTGTTGAGAGCCTTCGAAGGATTAAAATTGGGAATCAGAGAAGAGTTTGGGACTTTATGCTTAAGCCAATTACAGATCTCAAGCGAATTCAAGGCTGAACTGATAAAGGCTCATCAGAACGACCAAGAATTGTATAAGATTTTGCCGGCGATTGAGAAAGGCAAGCAATGGAGAGTGTCAGAAGATAGAGATGGATTGTGGAGGTTCAAGGCCGGATAATTGTGCCAGATGTTGGGGATTTGCGACATAACATATTGGAGGAAGCTCATAAGAGCGGGTTCTCCATTCATCCTTGAAGCACTAAGATGTACCAAGACTTAAAAACGATGTTCTGGTGGCCAGGAATGAAAAATGATGTGGCGTTACATGTTTCTAAATGCCTAACTTGTCAGAAAGTTAAGATCGAACACCAAAAGCGAGCAGGAACCCTTCAACCTTTGGAGATTCCACAGTGGAAATGGGAGAGCATTGCTATGGATTTTGTTTTGGGCTTACCAAGGACTCGGACCGGTTGTGATGCTATTTGGGTGGTTATAGACCGATTGACTAAATCAGCTCATTTTCTGCCTATTCGGATAAGTTGTTCTATGGAGGAGTTGGCGCGCTTATATATAAAGGAGATTGTGAGGTACATGGCGTACCTTCCACCATTGTATCGGATAGAGATCCTCGCTTTACATCACGGTTCTGGGGTGCATTTCAGCGAGCTTTTGGCACTCAATTGAGCTTAAGCACTGCCTATCATCCTCAGACGGATGGCTAATCAGAAAGAACAATCCAAACCTTGGAAGACATGTTAAGAGCTTGTGTTTTGGATCAACCGGCGAGCTGGGATCGATATATGCCTCTGGTAGAATTTGCTTATAACAACAGCTATCATGCAAGTATTGGAATGGCTCCATATGAGGCTTTGTATGGAAGAAAATGCCAGTCTCCATTATGTTGGTACGAAGCAGGAGAAAAGAGCTTGATAGGACCGGAAATGGTAAGTGAAACCACTGAGCAAATAAAGAGAATTCGGAGTCGAATGCTTGAAGCTCAAAGCCGTCAGAAGAGCTATGCTGACCGAAGACGGAAGCCCTTAGAATTCGAGGAAGGAGAACACGTCTTCTTGAAGGTTACTCCGACCACTGGAATAGGGAGGTCCATCAAAACCAAGAAGTTAAATCCCCGTTACATTGGGCCATTCGAAATCCTGAAAAGAATTGGACCAGTGGCATATAGGATCGCATTACCACCACATCTTTCGAACCTGCATGATGTGTTCCACGTATCGCAGCTTTGTAAATATACTTTTGATCCTAGTCATGTCCTAGAGCCGGAATCAGTCCAAGTGAGAGAAGACCTGACGCTTCCAGTAACTCCGGTTAGGATTGATGATACCAGCACCAAACGTCTCCGCGGAAAGGAAGTTTCTTTGGTGAAAGTAGCTTGGAGTCGGGCAGGTATTGAAGAACATACCTGGGAGCTTGAATTAGAGATGCGAAAGGACTACCCACACCTCTTTTTAGGTAACTCCCTCTGAATTTTGAGGACAAAATTCCTAGTTAGGTGGGTAGGATGTAAACCCCGCTAAAATCGGTAAATTATTAGTTAGTAAATTGAATTTTAATTAGGAAAGTTAAAAATACAAAACTAATATCAAAATAGGATAGAGCTCATCGAAACGAGAATTTTGATACCAATTTCGATAATTTGGCCCAAAATCGGACCGGAAGGGCCGAACCGGTTGAACCGGGGCCCAAACCGGACCCATGGGTTCAACCGGGCCCCTAACATAAATGAAGGTCATATTTCTCCATGCATAGCTTTTTCTCATATTTATAAATTGCTCAATGGAGGTCAACCTTCCCGGGAATTTAGAGTGCCCGGTCATATTTTACATCGTAGGCTCAATAGAGTATCGAGTCTCGACCTGGAACACATGGTGGCAATCTACGGTACTTTACCCAGGAAAACTCGTATATCAGATAATTGAGTGTATAAGCCAATAAACATTCATATTCATAGTGCTTATTACGTCAACATATTATTTAAGCCATTGTATCATATACATTCCAAGTTCACACATTTTCATACATAATTTATCACTTTTTCAACTTTTCTTCATCCCCAAGTTACCTCCATTTCCTAGCTTCAACTCATCACTAGACCTATTAGTATGATATAAGGTTAAAAGGATGGAAATAGAGGTTTAGAGGTTGAAATTTGAGCTTTAAAACATGAAAAACATTTTTGCTAAGACAGGGGTCATGCGTACGTGTGGGTACGTGTAACAGCCCAGACCACCCGCTAGCACGATATTGTCCACTTTGGCACATAAGGCCTCACGGTTTTGCCTTTGACGATAGGGATGATAGCCAAAGCCCCCCACACTCACTCGTCAAAACGCGTCATGCTAGGGAGAGGTATCCACACCCTTATAAGGCATGCTTCGTTCCCCTCTCCAACCGATGTGGGCCTTACAATCCACCCCCCTAAGGGAGTCCAGCGCCCTCGCTGGCACATCGATCCGGGTTCTAGCTCTGATACCATCTGTAACAGCCCAGACCACCCGCTAGCACGATATTGTCCGCTTTGGCACACAAGGCCTCACGGTTTTGCCTTTGACGATAGGGATGATAGCCAAAGCCCCCCACACTCACTCGTCAAAACGCGTCATGCTAGGGAGAGGTATCTCTGTAACAGCCCAGACCACCCGCTAGCACGATATTGTCCGTTTTGGCACACAAGGCCTCACGGTTTTGCCTTTGACGATAGGGATGATAGCCAAAGCCCCCCACACTCACTCGTCAAAACGCGTCATGCTAGGGAGAGGTATCCACACCCTTATAAGGCATGTTTCGTTTCCCTCCCCAACCGATGTGGGCCTTACAATCCACCCCCCTAAGGGAGTCCAGCGCCCTCGCTGGCTCATCGATCCGGGTTCTGGCTCTGATACCATCTGTAACAGCCCAGACCACTCGCTAGCACGATATTGTCCGCTTTGGCACACAAGGCCTCACGATTTTGCCTTTGACGATAGGGATGATAGCCAAAGCCCCCTACACTCACTCGTCAAAACGCGTCATGCTAGGGAGAGGTATCCACACCCTTATAAGGCATGCTTCGTTCCCCTCTCCAACCGATGTGGGCCTTACAGTACGCGTTTAGAGCAAGACACGTACGAATACCTCATCTCGCGTACGCGTGCAAACCAGGCAAAATCGTCTGGTCGCGTACGAGGAGTTTCGCGTATGCAGACAACGGGGGTTACGCGTACGCGTGGGCATATATCTTGGCCTATTTCACGTACGCATTCCCCTTTACGCGTGCGCATGCATGTCAAATAGAACCGCATGGTCGCGTAAGGGTGGTTTGTGTACGCAAAAATCCCAGGTCACGCATACGCGTGGGCATACATTTTGTGAAAATTTTTAACTAAGTCTGAAAAAGCTGCAGAAATTCCATTTTGGACCCTAAACTTCCAACGTGCATAACTTTCTCGTTTTAAATCATTTTTCTTTGATTCTTTGAACGACATAAACTTCTCGGATCCAACTTTCATATAAAATAGATTTGAAATAATTTTGGGGGTCTGGAAGTTGAGTTATGACTCGCTGAAATTTGGCCAAAAACCAACTTTACACAAGAAGTCTCAAACCTCAATTTTCATAAAAACCAAACTCAATTCCCACTTCCTTTACACATATCCAACACAACATTATACCAGTTTAAATGCCAAAACTTCCACAACCTACCACAATCAATTAAACCTCAACATAAACTTCACATGCTTGTCAACAATCATCAAAATACCAACCTATATATATACACCTTCATGATCACCAATTCATCAAACATCATCACATCATCATTTATCATTCCAATTCCAACATAATCAATAAACACCCACACATGTTCAAACCATATTATCATTCATTATCACAAGCACTACGCATTTAACACACTTAATCTTTTCAACCTATCCTATGGTCATCTAGCCTAGGTTTTCACAGAACATTATATATTAAGTACATGAAACCTAAAACCATACCTTGGCCAACTTTCACGTATTATACCAAGGCAACCCGCTAATGCACCAAAGACAGACCCAAGAGGTCCAAAATTACCAATGCAACATCACCCAACCTCCACCAAGATCCAAAGCTCACAATTCATATATATATATATATATACACCTAAATTCACATATATCACACACATATACCCAAATTCAATACCCAATGCACTAATTCAAGAAATTAGCTAGAGTTCTAGTATTCTCACCTTGCCCAAGCATCATATAAGCAAGAGTGAATGTTCTCCTCAAGCTAATCGGCTCCTATAACATCAAGGAAGCAAAATCTCACTACCGCTTACATAATTTTCCAAAATCAAGAGGGTAGAGAAACTGGATTGAGAGTGAAGGTTGCCAATGAAATTGTTCCGATAGATTCGTAGAGCTCGACGTAGTGAACGCTTGGCCGTAAACAGTGCGGCGATCAGAGCTCGGAGTGGTAAAATATGGTGGTTTGAATTGAGGGTTAGGGTTTTAGGTCCTCCTTCCTTCCTCCAAGAATGTTTCCAGCGTGAGTGTTGAGCAAGGAGGAAGGGGAAGCTGCATTCATGAATTGTTATTGGGCTGAATTGGGCCTTGGGTCCATTTCGGATCCGGTTCGCCCGGTTCAGCTCGTTCGGTCCAATCTTGGGCCAAATTCCTTCAAATTAGTGTCAAAATTATCATTTTAATTAGCTCTATCCTAATTTAATATAATATTCATATTTTTAATTTTCTTTATTAAAATTTAATTTATTGACTAATTATTCGCTAATTTAACCAGGTTTACATCTTTGCAAAAGTTGACTGATGGATGAATATATCATCCTTCAAATGTTCAATTTGTAAACCAAGGTAACATTTTGTCTTGCCAAGATCTTTCATTTCAAATTCTTTTTTTAAATAATCCATAATTTTTGAAATATCTTCGAATGATCCAATGATGTTTAAATCATCACATATACTGCAATAATAACAAATTTAAATTCAAACTTTTTTATGAACACAGATCGACATACACGGTCATTTTTGTATCCATCTTTCAATAAGTATTCACTGAGACGTTTATACCACATAAGCCAAGATTATTTTAATCCATACACGAGTTTTTGAAATCTTAGTGAACAAATATCTAGAAGAATTATTATACATGTCTTTATCGATTGAGCCGTATAAATAGGTTGTAACAACATCCATTATACGCATGTCAAGTTTTTCATGCTCTGCTAGATTAATAAGATATATTAATGTAATTGAATCTACTACAGGAAAATATGTTTCTATATAATCAATACCAGATTTTTGTGAGAATCCTTGTGTTACTAGTCGTACTTTATATCTTTTTATTTCATTTTTCTCATTGCATTTATGCACGAAAATCCACTTGTTCCCACTGATTCTATACCTTCAGGTGTTTTGACTATAGGACTAAAAATTTTACGTTTTCTAAGAGAAGTTAATTCAGCTTGAATTACGTCTTTTCATTTTGACCAAACATCTCTTTATCTACATTCTTTGATCGATTTTGGTTCACGATCCCCATCTTGCTTTACTTTCGGTCCCATATTTTTTCGGTAGTGACATAACTTATTGAGATCTCTTCATTTTCAAGTAACTGAACCTCTTCAGAGGTTTCATCAATATTTATGTCTTTAGATTCCCTTTGAGTACTTGCCTCCATATTGTGACTGTTATGATTAATTATCTCTCTTTTTCCAATTATGTTTATCCTTAGAACTAATTGGTCTTCCATGCTTTAGTTATGAATTACTTTCATTTGCACTAACAACTTGTATTTCTGATACACTTGTTTTTATTGGTGCATTTGCAGCTAGAATGTCAGATTTTGTTACTTTCTTTAGGTCAGTAAATTTGTTTGGCAATTGATTTGCAACATTTTACATATGAATTAGCCTTTGTACAAACTAGAAGAAAGAACGAGTAGTTTCTCTAACACACATTTTTCTTTTGATATCATAGTTGTAATATAGAGATGTTCATTATTTTCTTCTATTGCGATTTCTACATCGTATTCATTTTGGTAGATATCTTTAAAACCTAGCAAGTTTCTATGAGACTTACTAGATACTACTACATTATTTATAAAGAACTTGGTTCCTTTAGGAAATACTATAGTAGCTCTTCCGGAGCCTTCAATCATTTTTGCACTACCAACAATCATACATATATTTGTTTTCTTTATAATAAGAGAGAAAAATATCTTTTATCTCTAAGTATTGTATGCGTTGAAGCATTGTCAGCGAGACATACTTCTTCATTGTTGAATTTGAACGAAGCGTGAAAAATATCCATATCTTTATTACGAAAATAAAAAATTACCATTAATAAAAAAAATACAAAAGTTTCAAAAAAATTGAAAACTACAACCAAAGAAAAAAAAGCTAACAAAGAAGAAGAAAAAACAAATCTAAAATAATAGATTTTTAATTAACATTCTTCTAAGATAAATTTGCTTCATCCAAATGAGTAGCATCACTTGAATAACTAAAATCACTTGTTTTAGACTTACATTAGTTGCTAAGGTCAATGATGTCATCAAGATCTGTAAAGATATCACTTAAGAGAGTTCACGGATCAATTCAGATTAATATGACTAAAATCTTGATCTGATCCGCATTAAAATCATCCGCACTAATAATAATACGAAACTATACTCTTTTTTATTGGTCTTTCGATAATCATAAAATAAAGAAGAGTTTGTCACATCAAATATTCATGAGATAATATAAGCCAAAAAATTTCACAAAATCCCAAAAGCATTCATTATAACTTAGATGCTTACCACTACCCAAGCACTAGTCATGTGGATTCATCTTTTCACATAAACTAATGCACAATGCCAAAATTATTGGTTCCGGTATGTGCATTTTACAATCTTGAATACATTGTTGTCGTTCCACTGATGCAACATAATATGATGGAATCCGTGATTGTTTAGGAATGTTGCCATAGACTTCAGCAGTTGCAACATACATAACTGATCCAATAATCCACATTGTTATTATTAAGTTGTTTCTAGCCATATGTCTCTCTTTCTTTTTGGCTTGTAATCATAAATTTATAATATATTACTCTTTATATAGGTTTAGTGTGAACGAACAAGTTTTGCCCAAAGAACTCCGCCTAATTATTTTTATTATATGTAATATGTTTTTTTTATTAATTTAGGATATTCTTTGTTTTGATTATGTCCCCTCCCTTCACTAAAAGTTGTAAATTACGAATAAAGACAAAACAAAATGTTCTTTCTAAAACTAAGAGTTGTTTAAGATTACTTTATTATTTATACTAGGCACATTTGCCTTTTAAGCTTAATGAAATTTTAGAAGCAACCACTATATGATGTGTAATTTGATTTTGTATAACATGTATAATGGGGCATTAGTTGTTCTTGTATATAAAACGCAAATTAAAATACATAACAGTTAAAAGATATTTATATGTTAAATTAAATAATCAATATTTATTTCTAGAATTTCAATATATCCAAGTTCAAAAAGTTTATAGTCATAAAATTTGATTGATTTGTTTCAATTACAATTTGAGTAATAACCGTTAAAAATAATTCACTACAAGGCTTTTGTTGATTTGTGGTAATTTTTTTTCCTATTTTTCGAGGTTTACAACCCCCACTAAATGGTTTGTGAGGGTTTCTAAAACCCCAAAAATTTAAGATGCCACGAGGTCTTTTGTGGAGGTTTTTAGAAACCTCCACAATCTATTCAGTGGGGGTTTTGTGTATATTTAGTGGGGATTTTATATTAGATTTTTGTGACCATTTTAAATCACTATTGTGGCAGTTTAAAACTCCCACAAATTAATTTTTTAATTTAACAAAAAATAACTATTTTATGAAATTTTCAAACCTCCACAAATCATGTAATTATTTATTTATTTTTAATTTCAAATCATTCATTAATCTCATCTCATTTACAAATTGTCACCATTAAAATATATTATGGAAGTTTATAATAACTCCCACAAAAAAACTTCCACAAACAAGCAAGAATTTTGTAGTGATTAAACTGTTATGAAAATAAGGATTAAGGTTTGAGGAGGGAAGAGAAAAGAGAATAAAGAGAATAATAGATGACTTTATTTTATAATTGTATTATCTAATGAACATTTAAAGAGGGCTATTTATAGCCAAGGACCCAACTCCTAGCTGATTCAGCTAGGTTACATTTATAACTAATTCTATCTGTTTGAATTTTTAAACATGGTTATAGTCTAGAGCATCCACAATGTAACACCCTACCACACAAAGCCTTACGTTATAGTCGTAAATTAGAGGTGGTGACGTATTACGACGCCTAAGAGAAAAGTACATAGTATTCAAAGGAATATACAAGGTTTTAAAAACCGGACCGGTCATCAAACCGTTCTAATTACTGGTTCACTGGTTTACTGGTCTAACCGGTCCAACCGGTGGTTCAACCGAAAAAATCGTTTTAGAATAAAATAATAAATAAATTATAAATAAACATCCTAAAATATAATTATAGTCTAATATAAATTTTAAAATATCTTCAAAATTTAAAACACTACATAAAATATCATCAACCAAATACATATGATCTTATCAAAATCCAAACTCAAAAGTTAAATAGTAAAAAAACATATCTAAACACATAACATAATGTGAAGAGGCAACACAACTACACAAGAGATTAACACAATGGTCTGTTCAAGCTTGCATAACTTCCTGAAAAGTAGTACTTTTCATGGATCTAAACACATACACAAACACAAATAATTATTAATTCAATTTAACAACACTGCCTAATTATTTTCTATAACTTAGTCCATATTTTTCAGTTGTTTTGAGAACAACCCTTTTTGTGTAACCTCCAATTATCACGTAAAAGAATCTTTGCCCATATAATATATAAAAGTTCAAGAGTTCCAAATCAACAACAATAAATACCTTAACATTGCCACATATCCAAATCAAAATAACAAGACACAAGCCAAAGATTCAGTTGGTAAGAACACAGTCACAAAATAAAGATGTTGAAATTCAAGTTTCTTCAGACTCTTCTGTTGATTTTCTGTGCCAAACACACCATAGCAGAAACAACATAGAACAATCCAAAAAAAACATACATAGTCCACATGGAGAAGTCCACTATGCCAGCAACTTTCAATGATCACCACAATTGGTTTGAATCATCATTGCAATCACTATCAGAATCAGCAGAGATGCTATACACCTACAAGCATGTAGTCCATGGCTTCTCAACAAGGCTAACTAACCAAAAAGCTGAGGTGCTCTCGAAGCAACCAGGAATCCTTTCGCTCATGCTGGCAAGATTGAAAATTATCACGTCTGAGCAATTGCTGGCAAGATTTTCATCAATAAAATTTCAATAACAGCAACAAATAATCAACAAAAACCCAATCAAAAACCATAACTGAAATCAACAAGGCAACACTGCAGTAACAGCAGCTCTCAAAGGATACACACAATCAAAAATACCATTATCAACAGCACAACAGACAGAACAGAGCCAGGAATCAAGAACAATCAGCAACAAAATTAAAAAACAGCAACAAATAATCACCCTAAACCTGAAATCAATAAATTTATCAAAAAAAAAAAAATTCAAACACAGCATACTCAGAAATTAAAAAAAGCAGCAGCAGAGTAACAAATCCATTTTAACCAATAATTTCAACAACACAAAATCAATTATTATATTTCCATTCACATTCAGAAATCAGTCTCACTAAACAGAGCATGAAAGGAAGAGCTGAAAAACCCTATAAGCAGTGACATTAACTTTTGACGGAGAGCAAGATGACGAAGAGACAACGGTGAGTGGCAAAGCGAACCACAGACGACGAACCACACGACGGCAAGCAGCTAGAATCCTCAAACAGAGAAGCCGCGGGAGATGGGGATGACATGCCAAGCTAGAAGAGGATGAGTTCGGTACAGGGGGAAGGAGGAAGGAGTGGAGGCGCCGACAACCACGGACGGCGGCGGCAGAACCGTTGAAGAAGCTATGGTTTTGAACGTGCTATTCTGAGTGAGTGAGGTGAATCACGAAGGAGGGGTGTTGGGGGAAGGGGTGGGTGGGTAATGCGTTGGGAGGGTTCTTTTTTTTTTAAAGCAAAACCCAAAACAATGCCGTTTATAAAGAACCGGTCAGTTTCCGGTCTGGTTCAGCCGTCCGATTCTCGGCCGTTTCAGCGGTTTTCAGACGGTTTTCAATTTGACAATTTTAGACACCAGACCGGACCCTTTTCGTTGCCGATTCCTGGTTAGATCGGTTGAGCCGACCGGTCTGGTCCAGTTTTCAGAACCATGGGAATATATAATATAACTAGTATAAGAGCCTATGATGGAAACATAAACAAAATGACAACCGTTATCACATTTGAAGCGTTAAAGGTAAGAAACGTCGCGTACAGAGCAAAAGATATATATATTCAGAATAAGATACATAATAAGTACTAGTCTCGACTCATGAAGAAAAGGTCGACTATAATATTACAAACAAAAAAGTATACACAAAGTAACATTTTGCTTCTCCAAAAATACAAACATCTAAGAGGAATATACAATAATATGTAATATGTTCCAAAAGTGGAGAATAATACTAAATAACAAAATAAATCCAAAAGTATCTTCTTCACTTCATCAAAGAGAATCCTGCACACTCAACGAGGTGCATTACGTCCTATATCTGAAAAATAAAAATTTCCATAACGGATGAGAACCCAAAGGTACCTAGTAGGGTAATAGTTCCAAATAAAGACTATATAAAGAGACATGAACTCACTAGGCAATCCTAATATCCAAACACACAAGGTTCAAGCCTAGGGTTTAACTAATCCCAATAGAGTTAATATGCTAACTTTTAGATCTTATCATTTGTCTCTAGCCTAAGTTCATCCCAATGCATTTCAATATCTTTAATTCCTAATATCTTAAATGATTAGTTCAGTATTTAGTATTTAGTTCAGTAGTAACAAACACAAGTAATAACACTACAAGAAAAATACCCATTCAGCCACACTTTTTTTAAACTACATTTGAAAAGCGTAGCCTATTCTATGAATAGGCTACGCTTTTCTCCGTATTGCCTTTTTATAAGAGAAAAGAATACACAATTATGGCATCATTTAAAAAGTGTAGCCTTAGGTATTATAGAAATCACTTATAAAGCGTAGCCGTAGATTGATACCTATAGATTCACTTTTCGTATCAAAGAGAATGCTTTTAGAGGGTAGCCTATTTATTAAGTTTTGGGTGCATTTTAAAAATGATGCCTAATGTATCTAGAACTAAAAACTTTAACACTTGTAAATTTTTTCCCTCTTAACACTTGTAAATTTTTTCCCTTTTAATTTTTTATCCAACTCACACTTAGTGAAAATTTTTCCTCCAAGAGAAGAAAACCATTTCACCTTTCACAAAGAAAAACCCTCATCGTCATACACTCAGCTCACATACACTCATCAACTCACAAAAACCATTTCACCCGTGTTTAGAAGAAAACCTCATCGTCATCACCCTCAGCTCGTCATCACCCTCAGAAAACCCTCCTGCATCGCAAATCGGAAACCCCAGTCACCACTCGCCGCCACACACCACTCACCACTAACCACTGACTGTCGCTCCAAGCTAAGTCGCCCTCTTGCACTGATCGTAGCGAGCCGCCCAGACCGTTCATCTACCTTCGTGGTCTCTGCTCTCACCATCACTGGTCACCATTGTCGTATCTGCACTCACTATCGCCGCTCAACCAAGTTGTCTCTGCTCTCACCGTTGCATCTCACGCTTGTTGTCTCTGTGCCGACCGTCGCCGCGCGCCTAGCATCATCGTTCTCTCTACTCACCATCGTCGAGAAGGTATGTATAGATTTTCATTTGGTTCTGAAATTGGAGGTTTAGGGTTCCGATTTAGGGTTTTTAATTTGGGGGTTTGGTACACTAATTGCCTGTTATCAGTGAAATCTCAAGTTTGGTTTAGTTCAAGTGATTCAGTTGTTGTTTACTGAAATCTGAATTCAAGTTTGATAAAGCATTCATATTTGAGCTAATATTTTTCAGTTTATAATCAATCATTCAATCTAATAAAATGAGAACTTGTCCCATGAATACATAGTTTACGAGATGCATTCTATCTTGTAGTAGCTTAAAATCTCATTGACCACTAATTTGATTCCTTTGAAGTCTTATATCAGTTAAAGCAGAGATCCCTTCTGGTATATTACCAAAAATTTTATTACAAGAAAGATCTAATTATTTCAGATGAATCATTTCAAATATTATTACAAGAAAGATCCCTTCAAAACTGTTGTAAGATAGGTTTGAGACATTATTATGTTGGTTACTCCACAGTTCACTAATTGAAAGCATAGCATGGGCTTCTTGGTCTAAGGCTTCTTGTAAATTATAACTGAATGTTAAATTTCTTTAAACTATGGCTAATTACCTTAGTTGAAAAGTACCTCTCCCAGGTAATAGAAACAGTAAAGGTTCTTGGTTTTTGGTTTCCTGATTCTGATCTTGTGATAATAGAGTGTGAATTAGAAGTTGTATGAGGAATAGAAGGTAAGCAGATCTCAATACACTAATAGTTATCTGAGTTTGAGCCTAGTCAAGTGCTGTTAACTTATTCAATCTTATGTAGATAGAAGCCAGAAAATTGGGAATTGCTTTGGTGCTTCAAATTGGTTTTTGAGGGAGTGATGAAAGTGATACTGCTGAAAGCCACGGGAACAAGGTAATAGGACAAGTTTAGTGGCTTTGAATTTATAATCAATTGTTTTGTGTTAGTATTGGGAAGCTGTTAACTTTGTCATATCATGATTTAGCCCCTAAAATTTATGTTAAATCACTACAAGAAAAATACCTATTCAGCCACACTTTTTTCTGGTGTGTATGAATTTTCTGGTTTTGCAGTTTTTTTGAGGGTTTGTTGTTCTGATTTTTGGAGTTCTACAATCTTTTGTAATTTTTGCTTCTTACTATGTTAAGAGTTTTCTTTTTTATTTTGCATTTGCTTTATGATTTTGCACTTACACCCAAAACTTTTGAATTTGCAATGCACAACTTTGAGGTTGTCAAGTGGTGTAGAAAAGGCCCTATGTTAAATTTTTTTTCTTTTTCAAATTTCCTTTCTAATAAAGGGTGGTGTTGTCAATAAAACACTTCAAGTGAAGCGGTAATTTTGTATGAAATGGTAACACAGAAAACTTGCAATTGTCAAGTGAATATTTTGAAAGTAAGAGTGTAGTGTGGATAAGAGACAAAGTTAATTGAATGGTATCCTAAGAAAACTATAAGCATTTTACATTACTTTTTAGACGCAACTACTATAAGTATTGTTAATTGAATGCTCTTTGCATATCTTTCAGTTGTCAAAGATGTTGGTAGAAATGACCTTGCTGCTTTAATTGATAGTTCACAGGTAAAGTAGATGTTTTGACTCTCGGAAACAATGTTTCAATTCCATATTTCTGTTTTGAACCCACTCTCCCAAATGTTCATTAAGAACATATATGATGTCCTCTCATGCATAAACCCTTTGAGCTTGAAAGTTGAAATGTGAACAAGCCCATTTAACTATTTATAGTTCACGATATTAGCTTTTGTTAGTTCTGCAAGGGGAGTTTAGCCTTCTGCTTCTCTAGTTATCCTTGTATACAGTATATAAATCAATGTCCCACTTTATATGATTTTTTTATCATCTCAACGACTAAAACTTAATTAAGTTTAAGTTTTTATTCCTGAGTTTTCTGTATTGAAGGTTTGTAATATATATTGTTTTCATTATCAAAGGAAGTGGCTAAGAAGTCCTTGGAAAAAGCTGCAGAGTGTGTGAGATGCCTTGAGGAAGATATGGCAAAGGCTAGGTAAGTTGTTTATTTGTTCTCAGATGCATCATACTGTATTTTATATACTGTTGTGTGAAGTAATTACATTAAAATATGATATGATGCAAATTATGCACTATAAGAAGCCAATTAACTCGATGCCAATTATAAAAATTTAGGGAAAGAGTCGAGCTGCAAGAGTTTTCATTGGGTTCATGCCCTCCTAGTGTGGGTCTTCAAGGGATGCGATGGTCAACTATCGGTGATAAGGTTTTACTTCCTTCAATTTCAATATTATAACCTGAAAAATAGTAGTTTTAGATATTTTATTAAGAATATTTCACATGATTAGGTTTTGATTCAGACACAAATGAAAATGAGCATTTTCTTGGTATTTCACAGCGAGTCGTAAAACTAGGTTTGGATTGTGACACAAATGAAATGAGTATTTTGATGCTTGCAAAGCCATTGAATGGCCCGGTGTTTCTTCTTGTCTAGTGTGTTTCTACTACGTTTGATTTAATATAATTGTTCCAAGAAAAATAATAAAATTCGAGTTGTGCTATTTTTCGTAAAAGACTTCTATTTGCGGTGCTGTTGCAGAAAGAATATGAACTTCGGTTTTGATGCAACTCTTAGAAATTGTAATGCATTATGGATTATGAAGCTGATTCTATGTAAATGGATACCAGCTTGAAGCCTTTCTTGTAATCATGCTTATTTTTTTGCGGTGCAGGGTGGCATGAAGTGGAGAAGCAGTTTGATGTTCTTACTACTTCAACTGATGGATGGCTTCATCTTTCTCTCTTTGGAAAATGTATAGGTAATAATTGAAATTGAAGAGTTCATAACAAATCTGCACTATTTTTTTGTTTTTTCTTTCTAAGTGTTTGTGAAATTGTTTGTGTGTATGTGTGTGTGAGTGAGTGAAATAAGGACTTGTTCTGAGTAGTTTTCTTTTAGGAAGTGTTTGGATAACTATGGTTCGAATTTGTTGAGTTGTTTGTATGTGGGGATGAGCAAGGAATCTGAGGCATGCTGGTGTACTTTTTGATTCGTGGCTAGGAGGAGGGATATTCATGGGGATTCAATTAACAAGGCTCAATTGAAGGACTTTTGGGACCAGATTTCTGACCAGAGTTTTGATTCCAGGCTCAGAACCGTCTTTGACATGTAACTAATTCATTACCTCTTTACTTAATTTTAGAACTAGAAAAATAAATTGGTTGGTATTTTCTTTAATTCCCACCATTAAGTATGTTAACCTTCATTTGGAATAATGCAGGGTTGATAAAGATGCAGATGGAAGAATCACCGAGGAAGAAATTAAAGAGGTTTATATGAATTTTCTTTTTAAATTCATCAACAGAAAAATTAGAATGAAGATAGTGAAGTAGTTTTTATTGGCAACCTTTTTTCCTTTCCTAGCTTTGCATTTTGTTCCCATGAGAATAGGAGTTTCCTTGATCACAAATGATCAATTCTGTTTTCAGATCATCTGCCTTAGTGCCACAACAAACAAACTCTCAAACATACAGCAGCAGGCTAAAGAATATATAGCTTTGATCATGGAAGAACTAGACCCTGAAGAGACAGGATTTATCATGGTATTTACATCATCCTATTTCAGATCGTTTTGGTATAAAACTTATCAAAATTAAGTAAAATTAGTTACTATTACAGTTTCACATACAGATAAGTACTTATATTTCAAATCATAACTCATAAGTATGAAGTTGATTTATATTTAAGATTATGAGAGGGATTGATTTCACTTGTATTTAGGAAATTAGATCAAATCCATAAGAAAAATTTGACATAGACCAACATCATAAATAGCTATCTCTAGAAGTGACTAGAATTTTAATTAATTTAATTGATTCATTCTATTTGAATGTTCTCGTGGATGATAGTATCCTTAAATCATCCTTTTACTAGTTGGAGTTGTTGATAAATGTTGGTTTCAATGTAACCTTAGTGGCTCATGAAATAATATGCTGCCTTATTGCTCATGACATGGAATGTGATGAATCAGGAATCCACTATAAGTTCTGGCATGGATTGTTCTTTGGTTCCTTTTATTGTGATTTATGGACTTGTCATGTATGATCATGCTATCACTTCATATTTTGTTGGGTTTCTTATTGTGCAGGGGTCTAATTTAGATAGTTTATTAGAGTAGAATAATGTAACATCTTCGGCCAAAACAATTGCTGGCTCAACACCTTGGAAGCAGAATCAGAGGCATGAAAGTAGTGCAAGGATTATTAGAAGCATACTCTCAAACAAGGAAATGCGCCAAAGTCAGTCAGCCAGGCCTCAATCAGAGCAGGCAGTACCAACATCTGATCTACAAAAAGAAAGACAACATATTCGCCTTGTACATGTGCAATTGATTTTGAAGTAATTTATTTTTAAGAAATAAATTTTATTTTTAGAGAAATAATTTGTATTATTCCCAAATAGAAGATCTTATGACTGCTAATTTATTATGGCAACCTAAATTTTGTTTAAGGATAATTTTTATTATTTCAAGAATATTGGATTGTATTATTATGTATTTATTTTTATTTTATAATATTTTACTAATTTAATTAAAAATATAGGATTATATTTATAATTATATTATTAAATATTAGGTTTTAGAAAAAAATAATATATATATATATAGAAAATAAAAAAAAAACAATGAAGGACCTAAGGCTACACTTATATACAGTAGCTATAGTATACAAAAAAAAAAAAAAAAGAGGGACCTAAGGCTACACTTATAAACGGTAGCCATGGTATACAATGTGGCTACGCTTTACAGGTGATGCAGTAGCGTTGAAAAGCGTAGCCTATTCTGGAAAAATGAAAGCTGAAAAGCGTAGCCTTTGGTCCTGGACAGCATCACTTGAAAAGCGTAGCCTATTTCCAAACGTCAAAAGCGTAGCCCTTGGTGCAGAAAAGCGTAGCCTTTGAGAATAGGCAACGGCCGAATAGGAATCACCCCGAAAAGCGTAGCCGTAGCCTAAGGCATCATTTTTTTTCACTTTTGGCTACATTTTTTAAGTGTACCTGAATGGGTGTTTTTCTTGTAGTGTAAGTAGTACAAGTCAAACATAATTAAACAAGTAATACAGATAACAATTAATCAGGATAAGTAGTTAGGCAAAACAAAGAAAATTAAGCACACCCAAACGGTGGCAAATAAATGCAGCATGATGCATTCCTGTCCTACTGACCATGAGCTCACGTGTTAGTTAAACTGTTAGGCCCGACACATCCAGTAGCTAACGCAGATATCGTCTCTCTTCTGCGTATCCCCGGGAGGCATACAATCGAAGGATGAGTATCCTACCACCTTTTCCTGTGCGGACATGCCATACAAATTGAGGGATTAGTGCCCTACCACCTTGCAGACAGAGAGAATGTAAGCGGGATGAGATCACCATCCCCACATCACACCGTAACCACGAAACAGCGAGATGGAACCACCGTCCTTGCCTGGTGCAGGTGCCAAACCAATACGCAAGTGGGACAAAACCCACAACCTTGCCATGCTGATGAGGGAAAAACGATTTCCACACAAACTAACCGGCAAGTATACCGGGTTGCATCTAGTAATAACTCACAGGAGTGAGATCGATCCCACAGGGATTGATGGATCAAGCAATTTTAGTTGGGTGATGAATTTAGTTAAGTAGACAGTTGATTATTTGAGTGAGAATTTAGTAACAGAATATAAATTGCTGGAAAATTAAAATGCAGAATGTAAATTGACAGAAAAGTAAATGACAGGAAGCTTAAATGACTGAAACTTAAATTGCAAGAAATTAAAAGTGCAGAATCTAAATTGCAGGAAACTTAAATTTTCATGAACTATAAAAGGAAATGGGTGCAGGAAAATAAACAGTAAGATAAATTAAATGGAAAATGAAATTAGATAGATCTAAAGTGAATAAAATCAGAGAGAATGATTCATCAGGGATTGGAGATATCATAATCCATCATGAATCAATTGGGTCTCAACTCCTTTCTCAATCATATGAGTAGATCTATGGCGGATTGAAATTGATTGGATCCCAATTCCTTGGCAATCTAATCTCTCTAATCACAATCAATCCTGCCAATTCCTTGATCTAATTGTCATAAGAAGAGGTTAAGTGCAAATCTCTCATCCATAAGCCACACAGACTCTCAAGATCTCAATTCCTCCCGAATGGTGTTGATCAAGAGAGTTGTAAAGGATAGAGCCTCAGTTCTAATGCTCATGATTCCCCTTCCGAGGCTCACACAAGCATTCAACAGATTCAAACCCCCTTCTGGAATGAATGAATCTCAAATAAAACAGAGGATATCCTATAGCTACACAAATGAATTGAGAAGAAGAGGAAATTTACTAAATCATGTGAATCATAACAGAACTCCTCCCCCTAATGAATTGGGGTTCAGTGGATCATAGCTCAAAGAACAAGTGCAGAGAAACTAAATTGGCAGAAAGTAGAATTGGCAGAGAGGCAAAGATGCAGGGACTTTAAATTGCATAGAAATTAAACTCAGCTCAAACAAATTCAAATGTAAAATTTCAGAAGAGAAATTGCAGCAGAGAATTATACGAAATAGAAATTGCATAAACCAAACTAAATTCAATTACAACTGAAATTTAAAAGTGCAGAAAAGAAATGAAATTCTAAGCTAAGCTCTCTACCAGAACCTTCTATCCTACTCATATTCCTGCTCCTACTACCCAAGCCTTCTCAATTCTACCAGAGAGCTCCTATTTATACTCTTCTTCTCTTCTTCAATTCGGACTTCAATGTACTTGGATGTGGGCCCTTTGGCCTTGTTGAGGCAAGCAAGAATGGGTCTCAGTGATGTTGAAGAGGGGTAAACGGGCAATTCACCTTAAAAATCAGCATGGGTGTTTAACTGCCTTGGAGCTAATGTCAATGTTGGCCTCAACATTTACAAGAAAACATTGAGTCAAACGTTGGGCTTGAGAAATGATTTTCGGAGGAATGAGTGTTGGTGCCAACGTTTGACTTGACATTGATGCACCAACATTTTTTCACTAACGCGTGCGCATCGACCACGCGTACGCGTGGAGGCTGTGTTTTTGCCCTTCCACGCGTGCGCGTACACTACGCTTACGCGTGCATTGCCAATTTTTCCATTCCATAGACACGTGCACGTCAATTAAAGTTTCTCAATACCAAATTCTGGGCTTCTCGTCGCGGACGTTGGTGGCAGCATTTGATCAACAACGTTCCCTCCAACGTTGGCATTGTCACGCGTACGCGTGACCCACGCTTACGCATGGATGGTCAATTTTGCCATTTCACGCGTGCGCGTAGCTCATGCTTACGCGTGGATTGAAAATTTTTCTTCTTTCATGCGTACGCGTCGCCCAAAATTCTTTTAGCTCCAGTTTTTGAAAACTACCAAAGACGTTGGAGGTAACATTGGCTCACCAACGTTCCCTCCAATGTTTGGCACCCATATTTGCTTTCCATAACATTGCTCCTCCCTTTCTCCTCCAACACTACTTGCTCTGCTTCTTCCTCTTCTTTCTTGCTTCTTTCTTGCCTATTTTTCACCTATTATCAATCAAACAATTGCATCAAAGTTGGCTATAATCACAAGGTGTTTGCATCATTCATATGATCAATTAAAATTAGCATAAAACCTTATGAAAAAGCACATAAGCAACCTGTTTAATTGACTTAGGAATACATGAAATTTCAATCCAAACACTTACTTATTACCTAAGAAATGCATGAAAACCAAGTAAAAACTAATGAAAAAGGCTTGTGAAACTAGCCTAAGATGACTTGTCATCACATACAAGTGGGACAAACCTCCGACCTTGCCAATTCAATCATCATTATCAATCTCAAACACGCAAGAGGGATAAGACCAAATCAGTCATTCAGACCACAATCAGTTATAATCATTGACTTTAATCAATTTTATAACTTATTAGATTTATTAACCCCAATTTCGCTTTTAATGCATTAATTCTATTATCTCGTTAGTCGGACCATGCCACTGTCCTCACCGTGTGAGGGAAAAACTTCCGTCCCTACAATATTTTTCTCCGGTTAACCAAGATTCTATCCAAAATAAATCTATTTAATTAATTGAATTTACCCAGACTCTTTTTAGAGATTAAAAATTAGTTATCAGACATCATATGGGGATTGCAGGGGGTTACAAGCATGCGGGAAAGGTTAAATAGTAAAAAATAGTATTTTGCAGAAAACAGGTCATGTACACACGCATAGATCAGCAAGCTTTCCCAAAGTGGTGTGTATGCGCTACCTTGTGCGTGTGCACAAGTTCATTTTTTCTTCTTGTGCACACGCACACCAGCGAAAATTCTGGTATGCTACAAAATTTTGAGATTTCAGTTTTTTACCACCAATTTTCAATCTTGCATAATTTTTGCTACGTAATTCATTTTACTCTGTTCTTCGACGTTTTAAAGTTCTCATCTCCAATTTTAATTCAACATAAAGTCTACTAAATTTCGAGCTCCGAACTCCAAGTTATGACCCATCAAAGTTAGTCAAAAATCCAATTTTACCCAAATTCTACATAATATTCATTTTTACAAAATCTCCATTTTACCTCTTTCAAAACCAACATAGCCAAATTCCTAAGCACCATTTTTACTCAATAATCAATTCTCAATCATAGCCTAGCCATTCAAAACTCAATCAACCAATTCCAACTCCATTTCATAATTCATCATAATCACAACCATGACATATCAATTTAACTTTTTCAATACCTCAATAGGTTTATAACTTACCAAAAAGTATAACTCACATAATCACGGCCTTCAGCCTAAATTTTCATACCAATAGCCTTAATAGGCAATCAAATCACAATTTGTATCCAAATTCAATCACACACATAAGCATTCTTAATAGCAATATATATATATATATATATATATATATATATATATATATATACGAGTCTCTTCCTTTTTGTGTATGGCATCGCCACTCCCTTTTGTAGCATCCACTAATTCGGAACTTAATTTGAAAGCCATATTTCGACCCGGATGTTTTCGGGATGTCCCTAATAACCAACGAATGGCAAGTGCTTTTCCTTGTGTGGATCCTATTTCAATGGGAACATGATGAGTAGATCTGCCTACACGTCTTGCTTTTACTGCTATATCGGGAGTTACTCCACGTATTGCTTGACGTGAAACAAATAGTGGATTTGTTTATGTCTTTTGTTGAATCTTTTTCATGGATCGATAGGGTTCACCAATTCCCCAGGGGGTAGTTGGTGCTTTTCTCAGAAGAGGAAAACAAATCGCCCATCGAAGACATCGCGAGGTTCAGGAAGCTAAAGAGGTGTCAAACCAATCTGCCTGAGAGAGAATGCGTCATAATTTCCCCTCAGGGGGCTAAATTTCAATCTGCGAGAGAAATTTCTTTCATTTTGAAAAGGACTTGGACTTGGCTAGAAAGCCTATAATATAAGGAAAAGACTACCGGCTTCAAGCTAGTCCTATATATATATATATATCATAAAGACTCAAAATCAGGCCACAACACATCATTCAACGCAAGCATTCACACTAAACCACATACCATCAACAACATCCATCATTCAACACTATCCTATGAGCATTTAACCTAGGTTTTCAAATAACCTTACAAAGTGTATAGCCGAAACCAAAATCTGTACCTTTGTTCCCAGTGGTTCCCAACTCCTTGAATTTCCTCTCCGATCAAACCTAAGCCTCAATTGACCCTCCTCCAACCAAGTGAAGTATCCATTTCCGCACCAAAATCATTTAAGCATCCAAGCTACTCCATACAGTCTAATTACATCAATTATTCAAACATTTACACTAGGATTTTCACTCAAAATTGGAAATAATGAAAGGATTGAGTTTTCTTATCTTGTACACTTAATCTTGGGTCAAAATTCCACTAGAGATTGCCCTTGAGCTTCCTCTAAAACATCAAAATCAAAAACTTCAATCCAACATATACCGAAGCTCAAATTTGATAGGAAATGGAGAAATGAGCTATGGTTCTCGCAAATACTCAACGCAAAAGTTAGATAGAAATGTAGGTGATGTCAAGGAGGTTGCGTGGCCAAAAATAGGTTGTCGATCGGAGTTCCAAACTGAGAGAAAAGTGGATTTGAATGTTGTTCTGAGGGTTACCTGAAACTGAAGGTCGATCTCGGATGAGACTTGCTGTGGTGGCCGGAGCTGTTGCGTCTGACTTGTTGATTTTGGTGGTGCTGCTGATCCTTGGTCACCGGAGAGTGGTGGTACCTGCAAGGGACTCCGATGCTTAAGTTAGCATGGGCTTTAAGCAGGTATTTAGTGTAGAATCAGAGTATGAGTTATACCTGGGTGCTCCAATGTATTTATAGTGGCGAGTGACCTTTAAGATAAGTTAGTTATCTTATCTTATCTTTTTAGGGGTTCCGCCTTATCTTTCTTAGGCTTTGCCGCCTTTAGATTGGGTTGTGTCCCTTCGTTTAGGCCTACTTGGGCTTCTTATGGTGATTTGGCCGAACTCTTTAAAGAAGAGGTCGGGGGACCTGACCTGAGGAGGTCGGTCACTTTGTCTTCAATCAGCCCGGGTCGCATAGCTCGACCCAGGGTACGAACAGTGCCACTGCTTGAGCTCGGTCTTTCCTTTGAGGTCATGTTTTTTAGACTTCGACCCCTTTTTGGGGAAGCCGTGCTCGAGCATTTGGCCCTTTGTCGATCTCTTGTAGAACTCCTGTTAGGTTAGCCTTTCTGCTTTAAAATGCGGAGCGTTTCTTTCCCTTATTTGTAGCGTGCATTTTTGTTTCCTTGGGAACGTGGGAGGATTTAATGCTTATTAACTCCTCTTGCCGTTCCTTCTTTTCCTCTTTTACATCTCATTTTGAATTTCAAAAGGCTTGCTTTCAGTTTCTTCTTCTCCTTTCTCTTTGCCCTTTGCTTCGTCATCCACTGAAGTGCTTCATTCCCTCTGTTTCTCTTATGCTTCGGAGTTTTTCTATTTTCTTCAGCTCGAGAGTGTTCACCTGTGCAGATTTTGACTGTTGCCTCTTTCCTTTGTTTCCTCTTTCTTCATAGGTTGGTATCTCTTCCCCCTTTTTTTTTCATTTCGATGATTTGTCTTGATATTGCATGTCTGCGAAACTTCTATTTTACCAAGTCCGTTTTGAAAAGCTTGAACCTTTTTGCTAAAGGTTGCATCTTTTAATTTTGATTAATGCTGTGATTCCCTTTACTTGCTCCTTTTTTGAGAAAAATGCGTTCTTTTTAAAGGTTTTTGTTTGGCCGCTGCTTCTGTTTATGGTTACATAATTTCTTTATGTACAAAGCTTTGTAGAGAAGGGTTGTAGCTTCGAAGATAAACTGTTGGTAGGAAAGGTTGTAGTTTTGATAATTTTTTATAATTGCATGGTCAATTGCTGATGATGGCTTTCTTGCCGCTTGCGTAGAGTGTCTTTGCCAGAAAAAGATTGATCTCTTTGTGTTTTTTCCTTTTTGAGAGATAGACTGTCAAATTCCCTCTTTCTGGATTCTTGCCTTGTTGTTGCCTCCAAAGAGTGCCCCTGGGCTTTAGTGTGAGTCCTGAGGTTTTTCTTTTACTGTCGTATCTGTCACTTGATGTTTTGCTACTATTGTCCGAGTTATTTCCATGTTTGCCCGGGTTGTTTGGTTGTAACCCAGCTTTTCTTTTTCTTTCTGTAAGAATAGTTGACCTATGTCTTTGACGTTGGGATTTTTTGCCAGTAAAGAATTTCATAAAACCAGTCGCGTTGTAGATATAGTCTCTAAACTGACAGAAATCCCTTCGTACAAACGTTTTTGGTTATCACAAGTAACAAACCCCTAAATAAATTGATAACCGAAGTATTCAAATCTCGGGTCGTCTTCTCAAGGAATTGCAGAGAAGTATGTTCTTATTATTGGTTATGAGTTTGTAAATTGGGGTTTTGGAAGTAAGGTGGGAATATGTTATATGACAAGTAAAATAAAATAATAACAATAAAATCTCTTGGCAAGGTATGGAGAACTGAAAATCCTGTCCTTGTTATCCTTATCAGATGTGATGAGAATTGGATTTTAATCCCACTTAGTTAAGTCAAGTGGATTAATTAGCTTGATCCTCAAGTCCTAGTCAACTCCTGTGGAGAGAGTAGTGTTAGAGCAATCCTAGCTAAAGCAAAATCTTCCAATTTCAACCACTCCTGAGTTTGACAACTCAAGTGTTACCAATTACCAAACCAAAGCCAAAAGGGAGAAAATATTTAATTTAAATTAAAAGCATCAATATAAGCAAAGCAATCTTAAATCTGAAAATACCTCGAATTGCATTAACAAAAGAAATTAAATCTGGCATAGATGTTCATAAATTAAATTGAGAAAATAAATAAAAATAAAAAACCTGGGATTGAGAGTCACTCCTAAAACTAAGAGAAATCCTAAATCCTAATCCTAAGAGAGAGGAGAGAACCTCTCTCTCTAAAAACTACATCTACTCCTAAAATTGTGAATTATGAGAGCCTCCTTTTATGAATGGATGCAGTCCCCCACTTTATAGCCTCTAATCTGTATTTTTTGGGCCGCAAACTGGGTAAAAAACAGTCCAGAATTCGCTGGTTTCGAATTTTGCCACGCTGGATTTCCGTCACTGCGACGCGGCCGCATGGATCATGCGGTCGCGTCGCTTAGCGTCAGGGGAACTATAACATATTATATATCAAATCGAAGCCCCGGACGTTAGCTTTCCAACGCAACTGAAACCGCGTCGTTTGGACCTCTATAGATAAAGTTATAGCCGTTTGAGTGCGAAGAGGTCAGGCTGGACAGCTTAGCAATTTCTCCAACTTATTGCATTCCTTCCACTTTTGCATGCTTTCTTCCCATCCTCCAAGCCATTCTTGCCCTGTAATCTCTGAAATCACTTAACACACATATCAAGGCATCTAATGGTAATAAGAGAGGATTAATAATAAGCAAATATAAGATCAAAGAAGCATGTTTTCAATCATAGCACATAATTAGGAAGGCAAATGTAAAACCATGCAAATAATATGAATAAGTGGGTAAAGAGTAGATAAAAACCACTCAATTGAGCACAAGATAAACCATATAATAGTGGTTTATCAACCTCCCCACACTTAAACATTAGCATGTCCTCATGCTAAGCTCAAGAGAAGCTATAAAGATGAAGAGGAATGGTATGAAATGCAACCTATGAATGTAACTACATGCAGAATGTTTCCACCTACTTGGTTAAAAATAGATAAATTCTCCAAGACAAACATAAATCAGAATTCACTAATTAAAATTATACAGTAAAAACAAGTAAACTTGTAAGAAGATAGCTCATGAAAGCAGGGAACATAGAATTAAGCACTGAACCCTTACAGGAAGTGTATATGCACTCTAATCTCTCAAGTGTATAGGGTTATTCACTCTACTCTTCTCTAGTCATGCTTTCTAAAACTTGTTCTTCATCTAACCAATCAACAAATATTTAATATGCTAATGCAAACATCATGAGGTCTTTTCAAGGTTGTAATGGGGCTGAGGTAAAGGTAAGGATATATGTATGGCCAAGTGAGCTATAATATGAATCTTCAATTAACCTAAGCTCTCACCTAATATACATATACTCTATATACTTTTAAATTCATGCCTAGCTACCCATAATTCCCACTTTTGTATGATTCCCATACTCATGTACCAAATTTTTCTTTAATTTTTATCACATGTGCATTGATCTTTTATTAAACTTAATATTGAGGTAATTTTGTCCCCTTATTTACTTATTTATTGAGTATTTTTGGATTTTTCTCTTTTTTTTTATTTAGAGAAACAAACATAACTTATCAATGCACATGAATTTTCTATTATTTTTCTATTTTGGTTTTTCATGAGTAGGTTCCCAAATTCCTGATATTCAAATAAATTAGAAACATTATACTTTTCCTTTATTAACCCATGTTCCCACAGTTTCCCCATACTTAATTAACACACTATCTTAAGCTAACCAAAGATTCAATTGGGATATTTAATTGTTTTTCTGCTTTAAGGCTAGTGATGTGGTAAAATACAGAACAAGAGGGGGTTAAAAGGCTCAAAGTGGCTGCCAAGGGTGATTTAAAGGGTAGGATTATTTGGGATAAGTGAGCTAAAATCAAATAATGGCCTCAATCATATGCAAACATGTAAATACACTAAATAATGGACATATAGGTTGGAACAAAATATATATTACAATCATAGAGAAGGGAACACACAGGAATAAAATATTTATGGTTAAATAATGTAACCATATAAATAAGCTCAAAATCTCACAGGTTGTGTGTTCTTTAGCTCAAAAACCATGTTCCAAATACAACTTCAAACAAATTTAACATAAATTTTTTTTCCAATTTAAATTAGTGAAATATTATAAAAATTTCTTGAAAAAAAAATATTACTTCAACCAAGTAGTAACTAAATGCATAAAATCAAATAAACATGCAATTAAATATGCAAATGTAACAATGAACAAATTAACATTGGTGTTGAAATAGGAAATAACTAACCCATGGAGATCGGTATCAACCTCCCCACACTTAAAGATTGCACCGTCCTCGGTGCATACTGAGATGTGCAGGTGGACGGGTTGTTTCAACTGTTGCTTTTCTCTAAGGATTGTGCAGATGGACTTGTTTGTCTCCCCATGTAAACGTCTTCCAGTTCCCTTCCGGGTGGCCATCCTGAAAGAAAAAGGGAAGAAGAGTAATCCAGAAATAGAGATAAGAAAATAAAAGAAGTATGGGTGTGTTAATGCCAAATGATAAGGGTCTCATTTACATGGAAGCTTCAACATGTAAGTGAGAAAATAATAGAAGCCATGGCATACCAGTGGTGCAAAATTTGCAACCATGGGGAAAAAGGTGGGTAATGAAAGACAATGTAAATTCATGTCAATGCAAAAAGAATATCAGCAATATAAAAATTAGCATTGATTTAAATAATATTACCCAATCAGAATAAAACAAGTCATGAAGCACCAAGAAAATACCAGAAAAGATGTAACAGTTGAATAAGAACATTTGAACACCAATAATAAATTTAGAAAAAATAAAAATATGCAATGAATGAGAGTATACAATTAAATAAAAAAAAATGAAAGTGAAAAAGAATGAGAAGTAGAAAAAGAAAGTGAGAAAGGAGAGAGAAGGAAGAAATTAGGATTAGAAGAGAAAAGATAAGAAAATTGGCACTAATCTGGACAGGTTGTGCGACGCTGGCGACGCGGTCGCGTGGTGCGCAATAAGGTCAGGTGACGCGGACGCGTGGGGCACGCGATCGCGTGACTTGATTTTGTGCTAGTGGCGCGAGTGCAACCTCGCGATCGCACAACTCTCTGTTCGAAACTTGGTATTGCCAAAATCCAGGGTGACGCGGTTGCGTGGTCGACGTGATCGCGCGAGTGGCCTTATTTCCAATATGACGCGGACGCGTGGGTGACGCGTTCGCGTGGCAGGGCTTGTGCTACTAGCACGGGTCCAGCCCAATTCCAGCATAACTCTCTGCCATACACCCTTTTTACGCCGATTTCAGGTCACGCGACCGCGTGGGTGACGCGGTCGCGTGGGAGGCCAATATTCCCATATGACGCGGTCGCGTGGGGTGATTTGTGCCATTGGCACGCCTCCAGCGCTGCTCCTGCGTAACTCTCTGTTCATATTAATATTATCTCCCATCTCCTTGCGACGCGGACGCGTTGCTGATGCGGTCGCGTCGCGTGCTCGCTTTTTTTTTTAATCTGAAAAGATGCAGAATGCAGTGTTAATATGAATGTGATGCAAAACTCCAGGTTCAATATAATAAAATAAAATTTCAAAAACAAATAAAACTAAATAAAAATGAAAAAAGACGATCATACCATGGTGGGTTGTCTCCCACCTAGCACTTTTAGTTAAAGTCCTTAAGTTGGACATTTGGCGAGCTTCCTGTTATGGTGGCTTATGCTTGTATTCATCCAGGAATCCCCACCAGTGTTTGTAATTCCAGTGTCCTCCGGGGTTCCAAATTAAGTATGTAAAGCCCTTAAGAAGCTTCAAACAGATTCTTAGGCTCCCGGGGTGTTGGATGTCAGAACAGATTCCAAGATCCCAAATCTTGCTTTTACACCCATCTTTGTCGGGATCTGTATTTTTCCAGCCGGGTGAAAGGTGATCTGAATTTTCACTGCAGCGACCAAACAGCTTCCTAGACCCATTCAGTTGAACTTTATACCAACCCTTGCGTTTGAACTTAAAGCTTCCAACCATGATGAACATTGCAGGACAATTCTTACCACTGGCCATCTTCCTCTTACTCTTAATATCACAAAGAGCTCTAAGTTGACCATCCGTCTCCAGTAGCCCATATTCAAGTGGGATTAGAAAGCTATGGGATAAGAATTTTACCCACTTGAATGTTGTGAAGGATGATGGCAACTTAGGGGGAGGTATTTTTAATGAAATTGCAAGTTCCATTCCCTTGTGCTCTTCTCTAATAATTACCACCTCTTTGCAAGCTTCTTCAATTTCAACATCTTCCTCTTGGCAGCTCTCTTCCAATTTAATCTCCTCTTCATTGCTTTGCAAGGGCATGGGAGGTTGTGCTTCTTCTTCTTCTTGAATCTCCATCTCTTGATCAACCTCTTCCAAGTCTTCAACTGTGATATGCCTTGGAGGTTGTACACCCTCCTTAGCATCAATTTCAAACGTCTTGGAAGGAGGTTCTATGACTGGACTTTCCCATGGAGGTTCTGCATCTCCTAAGTCTTCAACCAACTCTTCTTCTTGAACGATGACAGCTTCTTCTACTTGTTCTAGTACGAATTCATTCTTTGTCTTGTCCACTGGGGTTTCTGGTATCTCCTTCATGCTACGCTCTTCACTAGACTGTCCACATGGAGCTGTGGCTGATCCTTGTATATTTGAGTGCCTAGAAGCCCATTGAATTAATGCTTGCTCCACTTGTCGAATGGTTGCCTGAAATTTAATTACTGTTTCCCTTAGGCGAACCTCTACTTCTCGGGTTGCCGGACTTGGACATGATACAAAAGAAAGTGGTGGTGGTTGGGAGTGATTGGATTGGAATTGGGGTGGTTCTATATATGGTTCATATGGCTCATAAGGTGGTTGGTATGGTGGTTGAGGGTTCGGGTCATATGGAGGTGAATGGCGGAAAGGGGCTTGTGAGTTTGGTGGTCCAAAGTTATGTTGAGGAAAGGGTTCATAGGCACATGGTGGTGGTTGTTGATAGTCCATTGGAGGTGGTTGTTGCCAAGAGGGTTGATCAAATCCTTGTGGCTCCTCCCATCTTTGATTGTTCCAACCTTGATGCCTGTTCTCATTGTAATTTCTTCTTCCTGCAACATTATTGTAACCAGACTCATAGCCAAAGGGGTGAGAGTTCATAGTAAATAGAAATTAAAAATAAAAACAAATTGAAATTAAAAGGTTATTTAAATTTTTAATTTGAAAATTAAATTTTGAAATTTTTTTGAATTTTAAATTTTGAAATTTTAATTTTTTGAAATTTGAAATTTGAAAAATTTTTAAATTTGAATTTTGAAAATTTTTAAATTTGAATTTTTGAAATTTGATTTTTGAAATAAGATAAGATAAGATAGAAATTTTAAAATAAAAACCAATAACCTCTTAATTTACGAAAAAGCAAAAATAAAAATAAAAATAGAAACAAATAAACAAGCAAAAGAAAATATTTACAATAACCAATAATAAGGCACATGTCTGCAATTCCCCGGCAACGACGCCATTTTGACGTTGGGATTTTTTGCCAGTAAAGAATTTCATAAAAACAGTCGCGCTGTAGATATAGTCTCTAAACCGACAGAAATCCCTTCGTACAAACGTTTTTGGTTGTCACAAGTAACAAACCCCTAAATAAATTGATAACCGAAGTATTCAAACCTCGGGTCGTCTTCTCAAGGAATTGCAAGGAAGTATGTTCTTATTATTGGTTATGAGTTTGTAAATTGGGGTTTTGGAAGTAAGGTGGGAATATGTTATATGACAAGTAAAATAAAATAATAACAATAAAATCTCTTGGCAAGGTATGGAGAACTGAAAATCTTGTCCTTGTTATCCTTATCAGATGTGATGAGAATTGGATTTTAATCCCACTTAGTTAAGTCAAGTGGATTAATTAGCTTGATCCTCAAGTCCTAGTCAACTCCTGTGGAGAGACTAGTGTTAGAGCAATCCTAGCTAAAGCAAAATCTGCCAATTTCAACCACTTCTGAGTTTGACAACTCAAGTGTTACCAATTATCGAACCAAAGCCAAAAGGGAGAAAATATCTAATTTAAATTAAAAGCATCAATATAAGCAAAGCAATCTTAAATCTGAAAATACCTCGAATTGCATTAACAAAAGAAATTAAATCTGGCATAGATGTTCATAAATTAAATTGAGAAAATAAATAAAAATAAAGAACCTGGGATTGAGAGTCACTCCTAAAACTAAGAGAAATCCTAAATCCTAATCCTAAGAGAGAGGAGAGAACCTCTCTCTCTAAAAACTACATCTACTCCTAAAATTGTGAATTATGAGCCTCCTTTTATGAATGGATGCAGTCCCCCACTTTATAGCCTCTAATCTGTGTTTTCTGGGCCGCAAACTGGGTCAAAAACAGTCCAGAATTCGCTGGTTTCGAATTTTGCCACGTTGGATTTTCGTCACTGCGACGCAGCCGCATGGATCACGCGGTCGCGTTGTCTAGTGTCAGAAGAACTATAACATATTATATATCAAACGAAGCCCCGGACGTTAGCTTTCTAACGCAACTGGAACCGCATCGTTTGGACCTCTGTAGCTAAAGTTATAGCCGTTTGAGTGCAAAGAGGTCAGGCTGGACAGCTTAGCAATTTCTCCAACTTATTGCATTCCTTCCACTTTTGCATGCTTTCTTCCCATCCTCCAAACCATTCCTACCCTGTAATCTCTGAAATTACTTAACACACATATCAAGGCATCTAATAGTAATAAGACAGGATTAATAATAAGCAAATATAAGATCAAAGAAGCATGTTTTCAATCATAGCACATAATTAGGAAGGCAAATGTAAAACCATGCAAATAATATGAATAAGTGGGTAAAGAGTAGATAAAAACCACTCAATTGAGCACAAGATAAACCATAAAATAGTGGTTTATCAGTCTTCCCGCAAAAATATTGTTGAGATGTCTACTAAGATCCCAGATGGCATGTTTGACTGGCTAGACTCCATAGTTTTGATGTGCGTTACTGTGGTTGACCCCGAGTACTGTGTGCAACTTAGGAGGCACCATAGGATTTGTAGTAGTAGGGACCAGGAGAAAAATTATGAGTTGGTGTCACCTAACCCTGAGAAGAGGGTTAGTTTTCCTCCTTTGACTCAAGGGGAACGGCCCTTTTTTCTATGCTTATGACTACTTCTTTAGTCAATTGAATATTACCATTCCTTTTACCCCCTTTGAGACCGATCTGTTGTGGTCCTGCAATGTAGCCCCTTACCAGCTCCATCCAAACTCATGGGGTTTCATAAAAATCTTCCAATTGTTGTGTCGGGAGTTGGATATCCGACCTATCCAAACTCTCTTCCTTTACCTTTTTGTGTTGACGAAGCCTGGGGTATCTAAGAAGAAAGCCTCCTGGATTTCTTTCCAAGCTACCCAAAGAAAGAAAGTGTTCTCTATGTAAGACTAGTCCTTTAGGAATTTTAAGAATTACTATTTCAAGGTCCGAGCTGTTGAAGACGTCCACCCTTTCTTCTTGGATGAGAATAACGAGCCCACTTTCCCTTTGTGCTGGCAAAAAGATGTAGTAGTGACTAGGTACTCTTGGGAAAGTCTGGATGAGGTTGAGCAGGTCTTTGTGCACGTGTTAGAGGAGAATTGGGGAGAGCCTCCTCATCTCGACACGAAGAGGTTTTTAGGGGATCCTTCCCTTCTTCGTGCTGAACTGGGTAGTGGCCGATTTCTTTTCAACTTTTGTTTGTTTGTTTGTGTTGCCGATCTATCCCTTTCTTATTTGTAACTGGATTTCATTGTTTTCCTTTTTCAAAGTTGGTGAAGTCTATGGGTTCTATGAAGCACTTCCATAGGGTTAACGATGAGCGGATAATTTATAGGCTTTTTGGCATTATTTTTACATAGTTTTTAGTATGTTTTAGTTGCTTTTTATTATATTTTATTAGTTTTTATGCAAAAATCACATTTCTATATTTTACTATGAGTTTGTGTATTTTTTTGTAATTTCAGGTATTTTCTGGCTGAAATTGAGGGATCTGAGCAAGAGTCTGATTCAGAGGCTGAGAAAGGACTGCAAATGCTGTCGGATTCTGACCCTCCTGCACTCTAAGTGGATTTTCTGGAGCTACAGAAATTTAATTGGTGCGCTCTCAATTGCATTGGAAATTAGACATCTTGGGCTTTCCAGAAATATATAATAATTCATACTTTTTCCGAGATTTGATGGCCCAAACTGGCGTTAAACGCCAGCCAGAGACCCTTTTCTGGCGTAAAATGCCAGAACTGGCACTAGAACTGGAGTTAAACGCCCAAACTGGCACCCAAGCTGGCGTTTAACTCCAAGAATGGCCTATGCACAAGAAAGCTTCAAAGCTCAACCCAAACACTCACCAAGTGGGCCTCGGAAGTGGATTTCTACACTACCTGCACTTAGTTACTCATTTTCTGTAAACCTAAGTTACTAGTTTAGTATAAAAACTACTTTTAAAGAATCATTTGGTAACTCATGACATTTTACATTTCATATTGTATCTTCTACGGCATGAGTCTCTAAACCCCATAGGTGGGGGTGAGGAGCTCTGCTGTGTCTCATTGGATTAATGCAATTACTACTATTTTCTTTTCAATTACGCTTGATTCTGTTCTAAGATACTCACTCGTACTTCAATATGAAGAATAAGATGATCCGTGACACTCATCATCATTCTCAACTTTATGAACGCGTGCCTGACAACCCTCCCGTTCTATCTAAGCTCAACGTAGTCATTAGGCGACAGCTTGAGTGTGTATCTCTTGGGTCTCTGATCCACAGACCGAGTCCGTGAGATTAGAACCTTCGTGGTAGAGGCTAAAACCAATTGGCAGCATTCCCTAGATCCAAAAAGTCTAAATCTTGTCTGTGGTATTTCGAGTAGGATCTAGAACGGGATGAGTGTGACAAGCTTCAAACTCACGAATGTTGGGTGCAGTGATAGTGTGCAAAAGGATAGAGAGATCATATTCCAACACAAGTGAGAACTGATAGATGATTAGCCGTGCGGTAGCTGTACCTGGTATTTTTCATTCGAGACGAGATATCCGACAGTTGATTAGCCGTACAGAAACTGTACCTGGTATTTTTCATCTGAGAGGACGGATAGTAGCCATTGACAACGGTGATCCACCAACATACAGCTTGCCATTGAAGGAAGCCATGCTTGTTTGGAGAAGAAGACAGTAGAAAAGCAGAGATTCAGACAACAGAGCATCTCCGGAACCTCAACCTGTTCCTTATCACTGAATCACAAGTATCATTCAATTCATGTTATTTACTTTTCATAAACAAAAACCATTTTGATCACTAATCTCCTGACTAAGAATTACAAGATAACCAAAGTTTGCTTCAAGCCGACAATCTCCGTGGGATCGACCCTTACTCACGTAAGGTATTACTTGGACGACCCAGTGCACTTGCTGGTTAGTTGTGTGGAGTTGTGAAAAGTGTGATCACAATTCCGTGCACCAGCTAAGAAATCAACTGCTACTCAAAACATCTCGTCGAAGGCTTCTGGAGAAGGATCTACTCAAGTTCCTCCGAAGAAGCCGGCCTCGGACACTTCTGGGCCGAGGAAGATTATTCTGACTCCCCAGGTTCGTGTAGTTCCTTCCGACCCTCTCCAACCAACTTCTGGTGCTGCCTCCTCCCCTACTACTGGTCCTCCTCCAAAAGAGCAAAAAACTGTTAGTCCCTATGACTTGAATGCCTCTGATTTTGATGATGTGGGGTTTGTCGACAATCAGATTGCTCCTTATGGCCATCCTACAATGGACGATGTATCCATCCTTCATCACTTGGATTTCATCACTAGTAATAGTGTTCGAATGGCTCATATGGGGGCGGCTTTGTTTCGTACGGTCCAGAGTTCTCCGATCTATGCAACTAAAGCTTTTATGGAGGATGCCAAGTCGGAGTTTAACAGAATTAAAGGCTTGAAGGACGAGCTAGATGCCAGGGTGGCTAAGCTAGAGTTGGATTTGGTGAAGGAGAAGTCGCGGGCTACTGCTGCTGAGGCTGCCGCAAATTTGGATGGAGAGACAGTGAAAAACTATAAGGAGAGTTACACCCGCACTTATGCCGAGCTGTTGGAGTTTAGGGAGAGGATTAATTCTACCCAAGCAGATTACACCGATCTCCAGGGTCATCTGGTAGATACTGTGACTGGTGCTTATGAAAATTTAAAGGCACAGGTCCGAGTTCTTGCCCTTGAGCTCGGCCTAACTCTCTTCAGCTTGGATAATGTGGTGGAGGACGGCAAGATAGTGCCTGCCCCGGATGATGAAGATGACGGGCCTCCCCTGCGCCGCCAGCCAAAGCTTCTACCGCCACGACTTCTTCAAATTCTTCTGCTGAGGTCGACCATCCCGAACTTGATCTTGATGTTCAAATTCTTAACCGGGAGGATGGGACTGTGGATGCCACTCCTTTGAAGACCGTTCCTCCTTCTTCAGCTACGGATGCTACTACTGGGGAGGCTTTGAACCCCTTATGATTTCTTGAGTATTTGTATAGCCCGGTTTGTGGGCTTTTGAACTTTTTAGTTTCTTGTAACTCTTTGTATTGCTGGCTTTCTTAACTTTTAGTTGCTTCTATGCAACTTTATTTTGAAAACAAAACACTTTTGAACTCTTGAGGCTTGGCACTTAGGTGGCCTTTCAAGTTTAATGTTTTTATTTTGATGGATATATTTTTCTGATATATTGTTCATGCCTTTTGCAACCTTTGTAGATCTTTATAGAGTGTTGGTACTTTGCTGTCCGACCTCTTTTTGATCATTTTTTTGTCTATCTTCTGTTTGGGCGAGGTGATCTTTGGGGCCATCTTGTCTGACAACTTTTTAGTGTTCTCGTAGAACCTTTTTAGTTAGTCTGAACAATTTTGACAGCCTTGTCGTGGAGTCGTGGCTTTTTGGGCAAAGCTGTGTCCCTTTTAGCGCACGCTTTTTGTTGGTCTGGCTTCTTTTGTCGGTCCTTCTTTAGCTTTCGTTGGTCCGACTTCTCTTGTTGGTCCAAGCTTTAGCTTTCGTTGGTCCGACTTCTCTTGTCGGTCCAAGCTTTTGCTTTTGTTGGTCAGACTTCTCTTGTCAGTCCAAGCTTTTCCTTTCGTTGGTCCGACTTATCTTGTCAGTCCAGGCTTTTGCTTTCGTTGGTCCGACTTCTCTTGTCGGTCCAGGCTTTTGCTTTCGTTGGTCCGACTTCTCTTGTCGGTCCAAGCTTTTGCACTTGTTGGTCCGACTTCTCTTGTCGGTCCAAGGTTTTTGCTTCCATTGGTCCGACTTCTCTTGTCGGTCCAAGCTAAGTTATTTTTTGTAGTCTATTTTTAGTCAGACCTCGTCAGGTTGCTTTTTATAGATTACTTTTTATAACTTCTTGCATTAATATGTTTTTATCGCTTTCACCTTGCCAACCTCTTTATAATCGGGCGATGAATTTTTGCACTCAGATTAATGCATCTTGGTAGGAAACTTTTTAAGGAATCTGAAAAACTTTATTCAAGTAGAAAATAGGCATATAGACAAGAATATATACATGTGAGTGCTTACCCTTCTAAATCGGGCAATTTTGTAGATCTTGGCCTGACGCCTCATTAAAAAACCTTTTCAAGAAAAAGAGTGCACCTTGACCTAAAATCTTTATTACTTTCTAACTATAGTACCTTCTTAGGTTACAAGCATGCCATGACCTTGGTAGCTCTTGTCCCTCAAGGTTGGACACCTTGTAGTAGCCTTTTCCCAGTACCTCTACAACTCGGTAAGGTCCTTTCCAGTTGGCTGTTAGCTTCCCTTCTCCTGATCAACCTGCTCCGATGTCATTTCGGATTAGGATGAGATCGTTGTTGGTGAAGCTTCGCTGAATTACCCTCTGATTATACCTTGAAGTCATTCGACGCTTTAACGCTTCCTCTCTAATCCGAGCTCTTTCTCGGACTTCTGGAAGTAGGTCGAGCTCTTCCCTTTGATTTGGGAGTTTGCCTCTTCATTGTAGAGGATCATTCTGGGGGATCCTTCCTCTATCTCCACTGGGATCATTGCCTCCATTCCGTAAGCAAGTCAGAAGGGTGATTCTCCTATGGTGGAGTGCGGAGTTGTCCGATATGCCCATAGGACTTGTGGGAGCTCTTCGACCCAAGCTCCATTTGCGTCCTGTAGTCTCCCTTTTAACCTAGTTAATATGACTTTTTTGGCAGCTTCTGCCTGTCCGTTGGCTTGTGGGTGTTCTACGGATGTGAATTGGTGCTTTATTTTCAAGTCAGCTACCAAGTTCCTGAAACCTGTATCAGTGAATTGAGTGCCATTATCTATGGTGATGGAGTAAGGGACACCGAACCTTGTAATAATGTTCCTATATAGAAATTTTCGACTTCTTTGACCGGTGGCATTAGCTAGGGGCTCTACCTCAATCCATTTTATGAAATAGTCTACCCCTACAATGAGAAACTTGAATTGTCCCGACCCCTGGGGAAAGGGACCGAGGAGGTCGAGCCCCTACTTTGCAAATGGCCAAGGTGACGTTACACTGATAAGCTCTTCTGGTGGAGCGATGTGGAAGTTAGTATGCTTCTGACATGGTGGGCATGTCTTGACGAACTCTGTCGCTTCTTTTTGTAAGGTCGGCCAGAAGAATCCAGCTCAGAGTACTTTTTTGGAGAGAGCTTGTGCCCCGAGATGGTTGCCACACATACCACTGTGTATTTCTTCTAGAACTTCCTTTGTATTGGAGGTAGGCACACATTTTAGGAGGGGTGTTGAAATCCCTCTCCTATATAAGACGTTGCCTACTATGGTGTAGTGTTGTGCTTCTCGTACTAGTCTTTTTGCCTCCTTTTTATCTGTGGGGAGTGTCTCCATCTTGAGGTAGTTGATTATGGGGGTCATCCACCCTTGATCATGACCTGATATGGTTAGTACTTTTTCTTCCTCTGAGATTGATAGGCTTTGCAGTGTTTCCTGGATGAGGCTTCTATTATTGCCCCCTGGTTTGATGCTAGCTAGTTTTGAGAGTGCATCAGCTCGAGCATTCTATTCCCGAGGTATATGTCAGACCGCATACTACCCGACTTGTCTGAGCTGTTCTCTGGTTTTGTCCAGATACTTTTTCATGGTGGGATCCTTAGCATGGTAATTCCCTTCTATTTGTGAGGTAACTACTTGTGAATCGCTGAAGATGGTGAGCTTTTGAACTCTTACCTCCTTAGCCAGCCTCAAACCAGCCAGTAATGCCTCGTATTCAGCTTGATTATTTGAAGCAAGGAATTCGAACTTTAGTGAGAGTTCGATTTGGGTTCTCTAATCACTTTCTATTATCACACTTGCGCCACTCCCAGTTTTGTTTGAGGAGCCGTCCACGTAGAGATTCCATTTTATGGGATTTCCTGGGGTATCAGTATACTCGGCAATGAAGTTGGCCAGATATTGTGATTTGATGGCGGTCCAAGCTTCATACTGGAGATCGAATTCGGACAACTCGACTTCCCACTGCAGGATTCTTCCAGCTAAGTATGTCTTCTGTAAGATGCCCTTTATGGGCTGGTTGGTCCGAACCTTGAGAGTATGCGCTTGAAAGTACGGGCGAAGTTGTCGAGAAGTGAGTATGAGTGTGTAGGCGAACTTTTCTATCTTTTGATAGTTCAGTTCGGCCCCTTGTAAAGCTTTGCTGATGAAGTAGATGGGTTGTTGTCCACTTTCATCTTCTCTGACTAATGCTGAAGCGATTGCCCGATTTCCCATCGCGAGGTATAATATGAGTACTTCTCCTTCTCGTGGTCGGGTAAGAATGGGTGGTTGCCCCAAGAATTTTTTAAAATCTTGGAAGGCTTGCTCGCACTCTGTGGTCCATTAAAACCTCTTTCCTTTCCTTAATGTGGCGTAAAAGGGGAGAGATCTTATGGCTGACTCGGCTAGAAACCTGGACAGGGCTGCCAGTCTTCCATTGAGCTGTTGTACCTCTTTGACGCAGGTCGGACTTTTCATGTCGAGTATAGCCCGGCATTTATCCGGATTCGCCTCAATTCCTCTTTGCGTGAGCATGAAGCCCAAAAACTTGCTAGCTTCTAGCGCAAAGGTGCATTTTGCCAGATTAAGGTCGAACACTTTGGTGAGGTCAGGCAACAAGGATTCCCCACTTTGTGTTTTTACCAGCATATCGTCTACGTAAACCTCCATTAGTTTCCCAATGTGATCTGCAAAGACTTTGTTCATCAATCTTTGATAGGTAGCTCCTGTGTTTTTGAGCCCGAATGGCATGACGATATAGCAGTAGTTTGCTTTTGGGGTTAAGAACGATGTCTTTTCTTGGTCAGGTGGATACATTGGGATTGGATTGTATCTTGAATAAGCATCCATGAAGGAGAGGTACTTGTATTCGGAAGAGGCATCCACTAAAGTGTCTATATTTGGGAGTGAGTAGGGATATTTTGGGCAGGCTTTATTGAGATCGGTGTAGTTAGTGCACATCCACCACTTTCCATTTGACTTTTTTACCAAGACAACATTGGCTAGCCATAGCGGGTACTTGACCTCTCTTATGAATCTTGCCTCCAGTAGAGCTTGTACCTGTTCTTTCACAGCTTGGAACCTTTCCGGTCCAAGCTTCTTACACTTCTGTTGCACTGGCCGAGATCCTGGGTATACCGCCAGTTTGTGGCACATTAGTTTGGGATCTATGCCCGGCATGTCTGCGGCCTTCCATGCAAAGAGGTCGGCGTTTATCCTTTAGGAATTGTATCAGAGGCTCCTTTACGTCTTCCTTTAAGATTACCCCGACATTTGTTGTCTTATTCTGGGCATCACCGATTTCGATTTCTTCAATCTGGCCTTCAGGTTGTGGACGAAGTTCCTCGCGAGCTCAAACTCCCCTGAGTTCGATAGTGTTGATTTCCTCTCCTTTGGGGTTGCCTTTAAGGTTAAGACTTTCATTGTAACAGCGTCGCGCAGTTTTTTGGTCTCCTTTTATCATGGCAATCCCTTCTGGAGTTGGGAACTTCATGCACAGATGTGGAGTCGAGACCACTGCGGCGATCTGGTTCAGTGTTGCCCGACCTATTAGGGCGTTGTAAGCCGAGCTCACGTCGACTACGATGTAGTCTATGTTAAGTGTCCTTGATCGGGTTCCCTTCCCAAAGGTTGTGTGTACTGAGATATACCCAAGTGGTTGGATTGGAGTAACTCCTAGTCCGAACAAGCTATTCGGATATGCTCTGAGCTCTTTATCTTGCAAACCGAGTTTGTTGAAGGCGGATTTGAGCAAGATATCCGTGGAGCTTCCTTGGTATATTAGTGTTCTGTGGAGATTAGTGATTAATCCACATTTTATGGTGTTTATTTGCTCTATTTTGGTGGATTTCATCAACTTTTCTTGCATCTATCCATTGAAATAGCATAGTTTCATAATTTCTTCCTAAATTGTGCTTGAAAGTGAAAACATGTTTTTTAAGCTTTATAATTGCTAAATTTTATTCACTTTAATTCTATTTGATGCCTTGATGTGTTTGTTGAGTAATTTCAGGCTTACAAGGCAAGTATGGATTGAAGAAGTAGAAGGAAAGCATGCAAAATAGGAGAATTCAAGAAATGAAGGATTTAAAAAGTTGCCAACCCTGACCTCTCGGTACTAAAGTGATCATAACTTGAGCTACAGAGGTTCAAATGAGGTGGTTCCAACGGTATTGGAAAGCTAACGTTTGGGGCTTCAATTTGATATATAATTTTCTATAGTGGACATAAGTTGAAGTGTGCGTACACACACAATTTGTGCGTACACACAAGTTAGAAAATAGCAAGTGTGCGGACGCACACATCTGTGCGTCCGCACAGGTCCTGGCACGTGAGCTCATTAACTGCAAGCCGATGGGGGCAATTTCTGGGCCTCAAAACCCAATCCAACTCATTTTTGAAGCTATTTCAAGCCAAATTGAAGAGGAATGAAGGGGGAGCACTTAGGTTTAGGTTTTTACATGTTTTTGCTTAGTTTTCTAAAGAGAAAAGCTCCCCCTTCTCTCTAGAATTAGGGTTTTTATCTTCATTCTCTCTTTAATTCTCTCTTTAATTCTTGTTTTATTGTAGTTTCATTTACATTTTCATGTTTTATTGCCTTTAATCTCTTAGTTTCCTTTGTTAATTTTGCTTTCATGCCACTCTAGTTCTTTGAACACACTTGTTACTTTTAATTTCATTTAATGCAATTTTGATATTTTGTCTCTCTTTAATGCTTGTTTGAGTTGTTATTATCATTTTATTGCAATTGATAGTTATAGAATTTATTTTTATTGCAATTTATGATATTTTTCTTTTATGCATGCTAGGTGTTTGATAAAATGTCTCTTTTAGCTTTTGCCTAGTTTTTCACACTCTTGGCTTGGAATTGGATAATTAGGTGACCTTGAGTCATAGATGTCCATTCGATATTGTGATTAGGATTGTTAGTTGGTTTGGTTTCCACTAACGCTAGTCTTTCACTAAGTTAATTAGTGAGTTGATTAGGACTTGTGGATTGAGATCAATTATGCCCTTTTGACTTATTCTCAATGTTAGGATAGACTAGTTGGGATTAATTCTTAGCAATTATCATGTTTGTGGTCTATGATTATGACAGGAATCCTTATCTCCCAATCCTTGCTAAGAGTTCCTACTTTTTGCCACTTGAATTACATTTTTGATTTACTTGCTTTGAGCTTTAATTTCTTGCATGTCTATTTACTTCCTTGCACTTTAATTTCTTGCCTCTTATAATCAACCCCCAAAATCCCTCAAAGCCAATAATAGGACACTTAATTGTAATTCCTAGGGAGAACGACTCGAGAGTTAAATACTCTTGGTTATTTGATTTGAATTGTGATTTATTCTTTAATTTAAACTTTGATTGTGAGAGTTGATTGTTGCTTTGGACTATGATATTAATGAAGTGATTCTTATTTTGATTGATTCTAAACCGACAATAATTCTCACATAAATTAGCGTTGGCCAGTATGATAGTAATGACCATGGGATCATCATGTCCTGGGATAATTCCCGTTGCATCTTCTTGGGTAAAGGTAATAGTGGGGAGGTCGGATGACCTCTCTCCTTCCCCTACATGATATACCTCTTTAAGGTGTCTATTGCGAGATGATTTAGAGATCCCTCCTCCTGCGAATCCTCCATTTATCATATAAATATGTCTCTCAGGAGTGTGGGGTGGTTGTTCAGCCCATTCGACCTCTTCGTCCCTTCTTTTTTTTCTTGGTTCGTCCGCTTTGTTGGCTAAGTACCGATCTAGCCGCCCTTCTCTTGCCAATTTCTCTATGACATTCTTTAAGTCGAAGCATTCGTTAGTAGAATGTCCGTAAATTCGGTGGTATTCACAGTACTCTGTCTAACTCCCCCCTTGTTTTTGATTGGGCGGGGTGGTGGGATCTTCTCAGTGTTGCATATTTCCCAGTAAACATCCACCAGAGATACCCAAAGAAGGGTGTAATTGTGGTATTTTCTAGGCTTCTCACTGGGTTGATCTTCTTTTTTCTTGGACTCTTTATCCTTATCTTGAGGTAGGTGAATCCAAGTTTTGAGGTTTCTCCTAATCGAGAATTCTCCTCCATGTTAATATACTTTTCTGCCCGTTCTTATACCTCGTTCAGAGAAGTTGGATGCTTTTTTGATATGGAGTGACTAAAAGGTCCTTCTCGCAAGCCATTGATGAGACCCATGATGGCTGCTTCTGTTGGCAGACTTTGTATGTCCAGACACGCTTTGTTGAATCTTTCCATGTAGTTGCGAAGACTTTCCCAATTGGTGCACGAATTGTGAATCACACTTTTCACAACTCGTACCACTAACCAGCAAGTGCACTGGGTCGTCCAAGTAATACCTTACGTGAGTAAGGGTCGAATCCCACGGAGATTGTTGGTTTGAAGCAATCTATGGTTATCTTGTAAATCTTAGTCAGGAAGTCAAATATGTTTATCAGTTGAATTGCGAATAACCAAGAGAGCATAAATTAAAGGTTACTTGTTATGCAGTAATGGAGAATATGTTGGAGTGTTGGAGATGCTTTGTCTTCTGAATCTCTGCTTTCCTCTGTCTTCTAATTCACGCACGCACGTCCTCCTATGGCAAGCTGTATGTAGGGGATCACCGTCGTCAATGGCTACATCCCATCCTCTCAGTGAAGAATATGCTCACATGCTCTGTCACAGCACGGCTAATCATCTGTCGGTTCTCGATCATACTGGAATAGGATTCTTCATCCTTTTGCGTCTGTCACTAACGCCCAGCACTCGCGAGTTTGAAGCTCGTCACAGTCATTCGATCATTGAATCCTACTCGGAATACCACAGACAAGGTTTAGACTTTCCAGATTCTCATGAATGCCGCCATCAGTTCTAGCTTATACCACGGAGATTCTGATTAAGGAATCTAAGAGATACTCATTCAATCGGATATAGAACGGAGGTGGTTGTCAGGCACACGTTCATGGTTTGAGGAAGGTGATGAATGTCACGAATCATCACCTTCATCACAGTTAAGCGCGAATGAACATCTTAGATAGGAACAAGCGTGTTTGAATGGAAAACAGAAATACTTGCATTACTTCATCGAGACACAGCAGAGCTCCTCACCCCAACAATGGAGTTTAGAGACTCATGCCGTCAAAGGGTACAAAGTTCAGATCTAAAATGTCATGAGATGCAAAATAAGTCTCTAAAAGTTGTTTAAATACTAAACTAGTAGCCTAGGTTTACAAAAAATGAGTAAACTATGATGGATGATGCAGAGATCTACTTCTGGGGCCCACTTGGTGTGTGCTAGGGCTGATATTTAAGCAATTCACGTGCAGAGGCCATTTGTGGAGTTGAACGCCAGTTTTTGTGCTAGTTTGGGCGTTCAACTCCAGCTTTTGATCCTTTTCTGGCGCTGGACGCCAGAATTGGGCAGAGAACTGGAGTTGAACTCCAGTTTACGTCGTCTATTCTTGTGCAAAGTATGGACTATTATATATTTCTGGAAAGCCCTGGATGTCTACTTTTCAACGCAATTGGAAGCATGCCATTTCGAGTTCTGTAGCTCCAGAAAATCCACTTTGAGTGCAGGGAGGTCAGAATCCAACAGCATCAGCAGTCCTTTTTCAGCCTGAATCAGATTTTTGCTCAGCTCCTTCAATTTCAGCCAGAAAAATACCTGAAATTACAGAAAAATACACAACTCATAGTAAAGTCCAGAAATATGAATTTTTCCTAAACACTAATGAAAATAGACTAAAAACTAACTAGAACATACTCAAAACTATATGAAATTAACCCCAAAAAGCGTATAAAATATCCGCTCATCACAACACCAAACTTAAACTGTTGCTTGTCCTCAAGCAACTAGACAAATAAAATAGAAGACTAATAGGTTGAGAAGCAATAATATCTCAGAGTTTTTGAGTGAAGCTCAGATTCTAATTAGATGAGCGGGACTAGTAGCTTTTTGCTTCTGAACAGTTTTGGCATCTCACTTTATCCATTGAAGCTCAGAGTGATTGGCATCTATAGGAACTTAGAATTCAGATAGTGTTATTGATTCTCCTATTTAAGTGTGATGATTCTTGAACACAGCTATTTTATGAGTCTTGGCCGCGGCCCTAAGCACTTTGTTTTCCAGTATTACCACCGGATACATAAATGCCACAGACACATAATTGGGTGAACCTTTTAGATTGTGACTCAGCTTTGCTAAAGTCCCCAATTAGAGGTGTCCAGAGTTCTTAAGCACACTCTTCTTTTTGCCTTGGACCTTGACTTTAACCGCTCAGTCTCAAGTTTTCACTTGACACCTTCACGCCACAAGCACATGGTTAGGGACAGCTTGGTTTAGCCGCTTAGACCAGGATTTTATTCCTTTAGGCCCTCCTATCCACTGATGCTCAAAGCCTTGGGATCCTTTTTATTTGCCCTTGCCTTTTGATTTTAAGGGTTATTGGCTTTTTCTGCTTGCTTTTTCTTTTTTTTTTCTATATATATATTTTTTTTCTGCAAGCTTTGTTCTTTGCTGCTTTTTCTTGCTTCAAGAATCATTTTTATGATTTTTCAGATTATCAATAACATGTCTCATGTTCATCATTCTTTCAAGAGCCAACATATTTAACAGTCTTAAACAACAAATTCAAAAGACATATGCACTGTTCAAGCATTCATTCAGAAGACAGAAAGCATTGCCACCACATTTAACTAATTAGAATTTTTCTTATTAAAGCTCAAAATTTTATTGCCTCTTATTCAAAAGATCTACTACTTTATTCATGTTGCTGATGATGAGAAAAATAAACTATAGCTTAATTGGAGATAAAATCAAAATAGATACTAATTACTACTATATGACTGCTAAGGTAAACTTCTATAAGGACACTGTCACAGAGTTAAGGCAGAAATTGGAAATTAACAACCTTTATTCTGGGGGAACGGGGGTTCCTCTAATCCTTGGGGTGCTTGGTCCTGCAATAGAAGACTTTTGGCGCTTCAATTCCCTTAAGTCACGCCCTTGCTCTTCTTGTTCTTTAAACATATAGGTCAGCATTTGACTGTGTTCCTTCTGTTCTTTTATTATTTGCTCCATAGCTTCTCGTATCTTGGTAACAGACGTCTCAAGATACTCCCAGTATTCAGATTGAGGGATCTCTGGGAGGAATTCATGTGCTCTCTTCTTGATGGGATCATCCTGTGCTTGTTGTTTTTCCATTGATGCTTTGGTGATTGGCTTCTCAACTGAGATATACTCAGTTATTCCCATCCTTACTCCAGCGTCCTTGCAGAGCAGAGAAATCACGCTTGGATAAGCCAGCCTGGCCTCTTTAGAATTTTTGTTAGCAATTTTGTAGAGTTCAGCTGAAATCAGCTGATGAACCTCCACTTCCTTTCCCATCATGATGCAATGGATCATCACTGCTCTTTTAACTGTGACTTCAGAACGGTTGCTAGTAGGCAACAGAGAATGCCCAATGAAGTCTAGCCATCCTCTGGCGACTGGTTTGAGATCCTCTCTCTTGAGTTGATTTGGGACACCCTTTGTGTTGGTGGTCCACCTGGCTCCAGGGATACATATGTCCTCTAGAATCTTATCCAGGCCCTTGTCTGCTCTCATCATCCTCCTGTTGAAGGAGTCTGGATCATCCTTCAGCTGAGGTAGCTTTAAGATCTCCCTGATCCTGTCAGGGTGGGTATGAACAATCTTTCCTCTGACCACGGTCTGATAGTCATAGAGAGCAGTCCTAGATAGTTTCTGCTTGTCAGTTTGCCACATATTAGCATAGAACTCCTGGACCATGTTCCTTCCCACTTTCGTTTCAGGATTAGCTAGGACTTCCCAGCTCCTGATTCGAATTTGCTCCTGGATCTCCGGGTATTCATCTTCTTTCAGATCGAATCTAACTTCCGGGAACACTGATCTCAGACCCATTATTTTGTTATAATGGTCCGAATGTTCTTTAGATAAGAACTTCCCTTGATTCCAAAGTGGTTTTGGAATACTCTCTTTCTTGCCTCTTGGAGTGGGTTGTTTTCCTTTGGGGGCCATGATCTTAGTGATTGCGGATAAACACACCAAACTTAGAGGTTTGCTTGTCCTCAAGCAAAAGAAGAGAAAGGAGAGGGATAGAAGGAGAGCTAGGGACAATTGTTGATGGGAGAGGAGGGAGGCCGAACTCAAATTTATAAGGGAGGAAGGGTGGGTTTTCGAAAAAAGAGATAAAGATATGATAAAAAGATTTATTTGGAAAAGATAAGATAGAAGATATGATAAGAGAAGATATAGTTTAAAATTGAGAGGATATGAAAGATTTTTGAGAAAGATAGATTTAATTTTTGAAAAAGATAAACTGGAGGTTTTGAAAAAGATATTGATGAGTTGAAAAAGATAGATTTGTAAAAAAAAAATTTTGAAAAGAGTTGGATTGAATTTGCAAAGATGCCTGGTGCTTATGGATTAAAATACATTTGATATTTTTAGTGGTAGGGTTTTTAGAAATTATGGAATTTAGAAATCAGGGTTCTTGACATGTTTATGTAAGAAACATGGATTGAAGTAGAAAAATCAAGGTTGGAATGAAAAATTTTGAATAAAAATGAGTTTTGTCTCCTCCCTGCCATCCTGGCGTTTGAACGCCCAAACACTGCTTGTTTTGGGCGTTCAGCGCCCAATTGCTTCTCTCCTGGGCGTTCAACGCCCAGCTGCTGCCATTACTGGTGTTCAACGCCCAGTGGGTGCCCATTTCTGGCGTTGAACGCCCAGATTGCTACCATTACTGGCGTTTTCTTGCCAGTGAGCTTTTTTTCTCTGTTTTGTGTGCCGAGGTCTTCTGTAAATGATTCCTCACCTTAGTGTCAGTGAACTATATATAAACAAATAAAAATAAAAATAGGGCAAAATGCTTAGAGGATTGTTGCCCCATGGCTGGGTTGCCTCCCAGCAAGCGCTTCTTTATTGTCTTTAGCTGGACCTTGCTGAGCTTTTAATCTAGCTTCAGCCTTGAGCATTCTTGCTCAATGTTGCCTTCAAGATAATGCTTGATTCTCTGTCCATTGACAATGAACTTCTTATCAGAATCAATATCTTGAAGCTCCACATAACCATATGGTGATACACTTGTAATCACGTATGGTCCCCTCCACCGGGATTTCAGTTTCCCGAGGAATAGCCTGAGTCTAGAGTTAAACAACAGGACCTTCTGTCCTGGTTCAAAGATTCTAGATGACAGCTTTCTGTCATGCCATTTTTTTATTTTTCTTTATAAAGCTTGGCATTTTCGAAAGCTGTGAATCTGAATTCCTCTAGCTCATTTAGCTGGAGCAATCGTTTTTCTCCTACTAATTTGGCATCAAAATTTAGGAATCTGGTTGCCCAGTAGGCCTTATGTTCCAGTTCCACGGGCAGGTGACATGCCTTACCATACACGAGTTGGTATGGAGAGGTCCCTATAAGGGTCTTAAATGCTGTTTTGTAAGCCCACAGAGCATCATCCAAGCTCCGTGCCCAATCCTTTCTACGGGTACTTACTGTCCGTTCCAGGATTCTCTTTAATTCTCTGTTAGAGACTTCATCTTGCCCATTGGTTTGTGGATGATATGGAGTATCCACCTTGTGGCGAATCCCATACCGAACCATGGCAGAGTAAAGCTGTTTATTGCAGAAGTGAGTGCCCCCATCACTGATGAGTACTCTAGGGACACCAAACCTGCTAAAGATATGTTTCTGGAGGAACTTCAGCACTGTTTTAGTATCATTGGTGGGTGTGGCAATAGCCTCAACCCATTTTGATACATAGTCAACTGCCACCAGAATATAAGTGTTTGAGTATGATGGTGGGAAAGGTCCCATGAAGTCAATTCCCCATACGTCAAACAACTCAATTTCCAGGATTCCTTGTTGAGGCATGGCGTAACCATGAGGCAGATTACCAGCTTTTTGGCAACTGTCACAGTTACGTACAAACTCTCGGGAATCTTTATAGAGTGTGGGCCAATAGAAGCCACATTGGAGGACCTTGGTGGCTGTTCGCTCACCTCCGAAATGGCCTCCATATTGAGATCCATGGCAATGCCATAGGACCCTCTGTGCCTCTTCTCTAGGTACACACCTATGGATTATTCCGTCTGCACATCTCTTAAAGAGATAGGGTTCATCCCACAAGTAATACTTTGCATCAGTAATTAATTTCTTTTTTTGTATCCTGTTGTACTCCTTGGGTATGAACCTTGCAGCTTTATAGTTTGCAATATCGGCAAACCATGGTGCTTCCTGAATGGCAAATAAATGCTCATCAGGAAACGTCTCAGAGATCTCAAGAAAGGGGAGGGACGTCCCTTCCACTGGCTCTATCCGGGACAGATGATCAGCAACTTGGTTCTCTGTCCCTTTTCTGTCTCTTATTTCTATATCAAACTCTTGCAGAAGCAATACCCATCTGATGAGCCTGGGTTTTGAATCCTGCTTTGTAAGTAGATATTTAAGAGCAGCATGGTCAGTATACACAATCACTTTTGATCCTACTAAGTATGATCTGAACTTGTCAATGGCGTAAACCACTGCAAGTAATTCTTTTTCTGTGGTTGTGTAATTTTTCTGGGCATCATTTAGAATGCGACTGGCATAATAAATGACATGCAGAAGCTTGTCATGCCTCTGTCCCAATACTGCACCAATGGCATGATCACTGGCATCACACATTAACTCAAATGGTAACGTCCAGTCTGGTGCAGAAATGACTGGTGCTGTGACCAGCTTAGCTTTCAGCGTTTCAAACACCTGCAGGCACTCTGTGTCAAACACAAATGGCGTGTCAGCAGCTAGCAGATTGCTTAGAGGTTTTGCGATTTTTGAAAAATCCTTTATAAACCTCCTATAGAATCCTGCATGCCCCAGAAAGCTTCTGATTGCCTTAACATTGGCAGGTGGTGGTAATTTTTCAATTACCTCTATTTTTGCTTGATCCACCTCTATTCCTTTGTTTGAGATTTTATGCCCAAGAACAATTCCTTCAGTCACCATGAAGTGACACTTTTCCCAGTTTAAAACTAGGTTGGTCTCTTGGCATCTTTTCAGAACAAGTTTCAGGTGATCAAGACATGAGCTGAATGAGTCTCCATATACTGAGAAGTCATCCATGAAGACTTCCAGAAATTTTTCCACCATATCAGAGAAAATAGAGAGCATGCATCTCTGGAAGGTTGCAGGCGCATTACATAGCCCAAATGGCATCCTTCTATAAGCAAACACTCCGAATGGACATGTGAATGCTGTTTTCTCTTGATCCTGGGGATCTACTGCAATCTGGTTATAGCCTGAGTAGCCATCTAAAAAGCAGTAATAATCATGACCTGCTAGTCTTTCTAGCATCTGGTCTATGAATGGTAAAGGAAAATGATCCTTTCTGGTGGCTGTATTGAGCCTTCTGTAGTCAATACACATGCGCCACCCTGTAACTGTTCTTGTAGGGACCAGTTCATTTTTTTCATTATGAATCACTGTCATGCCTCCCTTTTTTGGGACGACTTGAACAGGGCTCACCCAGGGGCTATCAGAAATAGGATAAATAATCCCAGCCTCTAGTAATTTGGTGACCTCTTTCTGCACCACTTCTTTCATGGCTGGATTTAGCCGCCTCTGTGGTTGCACCACTGGTTTGGCATTATCCTCCAATAAGATTTTGTGCATGCATCTAGCTGGGCTTATGCCCTTAAGGTCACCTATGGACCACCCAAGAGCTGTCTTGTGTGTCCTTAGCACTTGAATAAGTGCTTCCTCTTCCTGTGAATTTAAAGCAGAGCTTATGATCACTGGAAAAGTGTCACCTTCTCCCAGAAACGCATATTTCAAGGATGGTGGTAATGGCTTGAGCTCTGGTTTAGGAGGTTTCTCCTCTTCCAGAAGAAATTTCAGAGGCTCTTTCATGTCCTCTGAATCTTCTAAATCAGGCTGAACATCTTTAAAGATGTTTTCCAACTCTGATTCAAGACTCTCAACCATGTTGATCTCTTCTACCAAAGAGTCAATAAGATCAACTTTCATGCAGTCTTTTGATGTGTCTGGATGCTGCATGGCTTTGACAGCGTTTAGCTTGAACTCATCATCATTGACTCTCAGGGTTATTTCCCCCTGTTGGACGTCAATGAGGGATCGTCCAGTTGCTAGGAAGGGTCTTCCTAGAATGAGAGTAGCACTCTTGTGCTCCTCCATTTCCAGCACAACAAAGTCAGTGGGAAAGGCGAATGGCCCAACTCTGACAATCATGTCTTCAATCACGCCTGATGGGTATTTAGTAGAACCATCAGCAAGTTGGAGACATATCCGGGTTGGTTTAACTTCTTCAGTTAAGCCAAGCTTTCTGATAGTGGATGCAGGTATTAGGTTGATGCTTTCCCCAAGATCGCATAAAGCTGTCTTGGTGCAATTACCTTCTAATATGCATGGTATCAGAAAACTCCCAGGGTCTTTAAGCTTTTCAGGAAAGCTTTTCAGAATGACTGCACTGCATTCTTCAGTGAGGAGAACTCTTTCTGTTTCTCTCCAATCCTTCTTATGACTCAAGATCTCTTTCATGAACTTGGCATAAGAAGGTATTTGCTCAAGTGCTTCTGCAAATGGAATCTTTATTTCAAAAGTCCTGAGATAATCTGCAAAGCGAGCAAATTGCTTATCCTGCTCCTCTTTCCGGAGTTTTTGAGGATAAGGTATCTTGGCTTTATATTCTTCAACCTTAGTTGCTGCAGGTTTATTGCCTACAGAAGTGGTTGAAGAAGCCTTTTTAGAGGGGTTGTTATCAGCATTTGTGTGCGTCTGATCCCTCACTGGCGATTGAGTGCCAGAGTTAGAAGCTGGAGTGAAACTGGACACCAGCTCCTTGTCTGCTCCTGGCGTCTGAACGCCAGAACTGTGCCCATTTTGGGCGTTCAGCGCCAGATCTTGCCCATTTTGGGCGTTCAACGCCAGATCCTTGCCCATTTCTGGCGTTGAACGCCAGTCCTGCCTTGTTTCTGGCGTTGAACGCCAGTCCTGAGCATGGTCTGGGCGTTCAGCGCCAGCCTTCCACCAATTTTCTGGCGTTTTAGTTCCAGAATTATTTTTCCCTGGGCTCTTACTGTCCTCAGATGAATTTTGGGTGGTTTGCTTATTTCTTAGCTTTTTGCTGCGTTGAGGTGGGGTATTTAATGTTTTCCCACTTCTTAGTTGAACTGCTTGGCATTCTTCTGCTATTTGCCTTGACAGTTGCTGCTTTGTTTGCTTAAACTGTTCGTCCATATGTATATTAGCCATCCTTGTCTCTTGTAACCTGTCTTTAAATTTGGCTAGCTGCTTTGTTAGAAAGTCCAATTGCTGATTGAATTTAGCAGCTTGTTTTACAGGACTGAGTTCAGCAGTTACTGTTTTAACCTCTTCATTCATGGAAGGGTTGTTGCTTAGGTACAGATGCTGATTCCTGGCAACTGTATCAATGAGCTCTTGAGCCTCTTCAATTTTCTTTCTCATGTGGATAGATCCACCAGCTGAGTAATCTAGAGACATCTGAGCTCCTTTTGCAAGCCCATAGTAGAAGATGTCTAACTGAACCCACTCTGAAAACATTTCAGAGGGGCATTTTCGTAGCATCTCTCTGTATCTCTCCCAGGCATCATAAAGAGATTCATTATCTCCTTGTTTAAAGCCTTGGATATCCAGCCTTAGCTGTGTCATCCTTTTTGGAGGGAAATATTGATTCAGGAATTTTTCTGTCAGCTGTTTCCATGTCCTTATGCTGGCCTTAGGTTGGTTATTCAACCACCTCTTAGCTTGATCTTTTACAGCAAATGGAAACAGTAATAGTCTGTAGACATCCTGATCTATTTCTTTATCATGTACTGTGTCAGCAATTTGTAGAAACTGTGCCAGAAACTCTGTAGGTTCTTCCTGTGGAAGACCGGAATACTGGCAACTTTGCTGCACCATGATAATGAGCTGAGGATTCAACTCAAAGCTACTGACTCCAATGGAGGGTATGCAGATACTACTCCCATATGAAGCAGTAGAGGGGTTAGAATATGACCCCCAGAGTCCTCTTGGACTGTTCATTTCTGCTTAGGTCCATGATGGAGAAAGGGAGATGATGTAAAATAGAAAAAATATTTTTATTTATTTATTTATTTATTTATTTTGAAGACAAAATAAATCAAAATAAAATAAATAAAATTGAGTGAAGATTTTCGAAAAACTGAGGAGAGAGAAAGTGGTTAGGAAGTTTTGAAAAAGATATGATGATTTTTGAAAAAGGTTTTAAATTTTTGAAAAAAAAAATCTAAATTTTAGAAGTGGATTTCAAAAATTTGCTTTTAAAACAAGGAGAAAAGATATTTTTGACTTTAAAGAGGAGAGAGAAAAATAATAAGATAGTACAAGATTTAAAATTTTTAGATCTGATGCTCCTTGTTTTCGAAAATTTTGGAGGGTTCACTAAGGAACACCAAACTTAAAAATTTTAAGATCAAGACACAAGGAAAACTCAAGAACACTTTGAAGACTCACAAGAACATGGAGGAAGAACACCAAACTTAAAAATTTTTTTTGAAAACCAAAATAAAATTTTTGAAAACCAAAGAAAAATCAACAAGAAAACACCAAACTTAAAGTTTGGCACAGGATCTAATAGAAAAATTATTTTTGAAAAAGGTTTTAATAAGAAAATAAGGATTCTAACATTTTAACACGACAAGAATACGAGACTCTAAACAAAAAGAGAAATTTTTCCTAATCTAAGCAACAAAATAAACCGTTAGTTGTCCAAACACGAACAATCCCCGGCAACGACGCCAAAAACTTGGTGCACGAATTGTGAATCACACTTTTCACAACTCGTACCACTAACCAGCAAGTGCACTGGGTCGTCCAAGTAATACCTTACGTGAGTAAGGGTCGAATCCCACGGAGATTGTTGGTTTGAAGCAATCTATGGTTATCTTGTAAATCTTAGTCAGGAAGTCAAATATGTTTATCAGTTGAATTGCGAATAACCAAGAGAGCATAAATTAAAGGTTACTTGTTATGCAGTAATGGAGAATATGTTGGAGTGTTGGAGATGCTTTGTCTTCTGAATCTCTGCTTTCCTCTGTCTTCTAATTCACGCACGCACGTCCTCCTATGGCAAGCTGTATGTAGGGGATCACTGTCGTCAATGGCTACATCCCATCCTCTCAGTGAAGAATATGCTCACATGCTCTGTCACAGCACGGCTAATCATCTGTCGGTTCTCGATCATACTGGAATAGGATTCTTCATCCTTTTGCGTCTGTCACTAACGCCCAGCACTCGCGAGTTTGAAGCTCGTCACAGTCATTCGATCATTGAATCCTACTCGGAATACCACAGACAAGGTTTAGACTTTCTGGATTTTCATGAATGCCACCATCAGTTCTAGCTTATACCACGGAGATTCTGATTAAGGAATCTAAGAGATACTCATTCAATCGGATATAGAATGGAGGTGGTTGTCAGGCACACGTTCATGGTTTGAGGAAGGTGATGAATGTCACGGGTCATCACCTTCATCACAATTAAGCGCGAATGAACATCTTAGATAGGAACAAGCGTGTTTGAATGGAAAACAGAAATACTTGCATTACTTCATCGAGACACAGCAGAGCTCCTCACCCCCAACAATGGAGTTTAGAGACTCATGCCGTCAAAGGGTACAAAGTTCAGATCTAAAATGTCATGAGATGCAAAATAAGTCTCTAAAAGTTGTTTAAATACTAAACTAGTAGCCTAGGTTTACAAAAAATGAGTAAACTATGATGGATGATGCAGAGATCCACTTCTGGGGCCCACTTGGTGTGAGCTGGGGCTGAGATTTAAGCAATTCACGTGCAGAGGCCATTTGTGGAGTTGAACGCCAGTTTTTGTGCCAGTTTGGGCGTTCAACTCCAGCTTTTGATCCTTTTCTGGCGCTGGACGCCAGAATTGGGCAGAGAACTGGCGTTGAACGCCAGTTTACGTCATCTATCCTTATGCAAAGTATGAACTATTATATATTTCTGGAAAGCCCTGGATGTCTACTTTGGAAGCATGTCATTTCGAGTTCTGTATCTCCAGAAAATCCACTTTGAGTGCAGGGAGGTTAGAATCCAACAGCATCAGCAGTCCTTTTTCAGCCTGAATCAGATTTTTGCTCAGCTCCTTCAATTTCAGCCAGAAAAATACCTGAAATTACAGAAAAACACACAACTCATAGTAACGTCCAGAAATATGAATTTTTCCTAAAAACTAATGAAAATAGACTAAAAACTAACTAGAACATACTCAAAACTATATGAAATTAACCCCAAAAAGCGTATAAAATATCCGCTCATCACCAATCTCCTTGCTTTATTCCTAATAGGCTCGGGGCATGTTTGGCTTTGTCCTTTTGGATGGAGAATCTGACAAGAAATTTTTTGGCTAGGTTGTCAAAACTTGTGATGGATCTAGGAGGCAAACTGTCGAACCATTTTATTGCTGTCTTTGTTAAGGTAGTCGGGAAAGCTTTACATCGAATGGCGTCTGAGGCGTCAGTGAGATATATTTTGCTTCTGAAATTGCTGAGATGATGGCTGGATCAGAGGTACCGTCGTAAAAGGTCATGTTGGGAGCTTTAAAATCCTTTGGAACTTTAGCTTTCATGATTTCCTTGGTGAAGGGATCGTGGTCTTTGTGGGAGTTGTCATCGTGACTGGACTGAACGGTTTTAGCTTCGAGTTTTAGGAGCTTGTCCTTTAGCTCTCGACATCGCCTAGTTTCTCTTCGGAGGTCCCTCACGGCTTCTTGTTGATGCTCGGCCTCTTTTTCGAGCTGTTTGAGATGATCCTATTGAGCTTGTAGGGCATCCAGGATTTTTGTATTTGGCAAATGCTTATCTTTGTTTGGTTGAGATGTATCTTTCGCTGTGATGTCTGTGCTCTTATGCGGCATTCTTTTTTCCAAATCAGAGTTGTGATCATTGTCAGGGTTGTCCTCCATGATGATGGGATGATTTCCAGGTTTCCCGGCAACGGCGCCAATGTTCCGAGGGTTACCTAAAACTGAAGGTCGATCTCGGATGAGACCTGCTGTGGTGGCCGGAGCTGTTGCGTCTAACTTGTTGATTTTGGTGGTGCTGCTGATCCTTGGTTTCCAGAGAGTGGTGGTACCTGCAAGAGACTCTGATGCTTAAGTTAGCATAGGCTTTGAGCAGGTATTTAGTGTAGAATCAGAGTATGAGTTATACCTGGGTGCTCCAGTGTATTTATAGTGGCAAGTGACCTTTAAGATAAGTTAGTTATCTTATCTAATCTTTTTAGGGGTGCCACTTTATCTTTCTTAGGCTTTGCCGCCTTTAGATGGGGCTGTGTCCCTTCGTTTGGGCCTACTTGGGCTTCTTATGGCGATTTGACCAAACTCTTTAAAGAAGAGGTCGGGGGACCTAACCTGAGGAGGTCGGTCGCTTTGTCTTCAATCATGCCGGGTCGCATAGCTCGACCCAGGGTAAGAACAAATGGTATAATAAACAGTAACATTTGGGTTAGGGATCTATTCTCTCTTCTTTTCGTGGCTTACTGATGAGCGGATAATTTATACGCTTTTTGGCATTGTTTTTAGTATGTTTTTAGTAGGATCTAGTTACTTTTAGGGATGTTTTTAGTAGTTTTCATGTTAAATTCACATTTCTGGACTTTACTATGAGCTTGTGTATTTTTCTGTGATTTCAGGTATTTTCTGGCTGAAATTGAGGGACCTGAACAAAAATCAGATTCAGAGGTTGAAGAAGGACTGCAGATGCTGATGGATTCTGACCTCCCTGCACTCAAAGTGGATTTTCTAGAGCTACAGAACCCCAAATGACGCGCTTCCAATTGAGTTAGAAAGCAGACATTCAGGGCTTTCCAGCAATATATAATAGTCCATACTTTGAATAAGGATTGACGATGTAAACTGGCGTTCAACGCCAGTTCCATGCTGCAGTCTGGCGTCCAGCGCCAGAAATAAGTTGCAAAGTGGAGTTCAACGCCAGAAACACATTACAAACTGGCGTTCAACTCCAAAAATGACCTCTCCACGTGTAAACTTCAAGCTCAGCCCAAGCACACACCAAGTGGGCCCCGGAAGTGGATTTCTACATTATTTACTCAATTCTGTAAACCCTAGTAACTAGTTTAGTATAAATAGGACTTTTCACTATTGTATTCACATCTTTGGGACGTTTAGTTCTTAGATTATGGGGGCTGGCCATTCGGCCATGCCTGAACCTTTCACTTATGTATTTTTCAACGGTAGAGTTTCTACACACCATAGATTAAGGTGTGGAGATCTGCTGTTCCTCAAAGATTAATGCAAAGTACTACTGTTTTTCTATTCAATTCAACTTATTCCGCTTCTAAGATATTCATTCGCACTTCAACATGATGGATGTGATGATCGTGACAGTCATCATCATTCTCAACTTATGAACGCGTGCCTGACAACCACTTCCGTTCTACCTTAGATTGAATGGATATCTCTTGAATATCTAATACAGGGGACCGAGTCCGAGTTATTAGTGTCTTCGTGGTATAAGTTAGAACCCATGGATGGCCATTCTTGAGATCCGGAAAGTCTAAACCTTGTCTGTGGTATTCCGAGTAGGATCTGGGAAGGGATGGCTGTGACGAGCTTCAAACTCACGAGTGCTGGGCGTAGTGACAGATGCAAAAGGATCAATGGATCCTATTCCAGTATGATCGAGAACCGACAGATGAATAGCCGTGCCGTGACAGAGCATCTTGGACCATTTTCACTGAGAGGACGGGAAGTAGCCATTGACAATGGTGATGCCCAACATACAGCTTGCCATGGAAAGGAGTAGGATTGATTGGATGAAGACAGCAGGAAAGCAGAGATCAGAGGAACGAAATCATCTCTATACGCTTATCTGAAATTCTCACCAATGAATTACATAAGTACCACTATCCTATTTTATATTTTATTTAATTTTCATCCACTATAATTTCTTAAAACTATTTGAATCCGCCTAACTGAGATTTACAAGGTGACCATAGCTTGCTTCAAGCCGACAATCTCCGTGGGATCGACCCTTACTCACGTAAGGTTTATTACTTGGATGACCCAGTGCACTTGCTGGTTAGTTGTACGAAGTTGTGAAACATATATAAGATCATGAACGTGCGTATTGAGTTTTTAGTGCCGTTACCAAGGAATGGAATGATCACGATTTCACACACCAAGTTTTTGGCGCCGTTGCCGGGGATTGTTCGAGTTTGGACAACTGACGGTTCATCTTGTTGCTCAGATTAGGTAACTTTATTTTAATTTTAACCTTTTTATTTTCATTATTCCTATTTTCGAAAAAAAATATTTTTTAATTTATATTCTTCAAAATTTTTAAGAATGAATTCTAGAGTTTCATGAAGCATGTTGAAGCCTGGCTGGCTGTAAAGCCATGTCTAAATTCATTTGGACTGAGGCTTCTAAACCATCATCACAAGAGCAAGCTAGTTGTTGCTAATCAAATTTGCTGTTGTATGACTGATTTGTATTCTAAAGCTTGGCTGGCCATTGGCCATGTCTAGTGTTTTGGACCGGAGCTTTCACTGAAAGCTTGGCTGGCTAGTGAGCCATGTCTAATTCCTGGACTGAAGCTTTAGACTAAGAGTGCAAGATTCCTGGAATTCATATTAAAATTTTTGGAATCCTTATTTTTCTTTTTCAAATAATTTTCGAAAAATCCAAAAAAATTTATAAAATCATAAAAATCAAAAATATTTTTTATGTTTCTTGTTTGAGTCTTGTGTCAAATTTTAAGTTTGGTGTCAATTGCATAATCATCTTGCATTTTTTCGAAAATTGCATTCATGCATTGCATTCATCATGATCTTCAAGTTGTTCTTGATAAACTTTCTTGTTTGATCTTTATGTTATATTGTTTTGTGTTGTATGGTGTTTTTCATATGCATTCTTGCATTCATATTGTCTGAGCATTGAAAATTTCTAAGTTTGGTGTCTTGCATGATTTTCTTTTCTTGAAAATTTTCAAAAATAAGTCTTGATGTTCATTTTGATCTTCAAAGTGTTCTTGGTGTTCATCTTGACATTCAAAGTGTTCTTGCATGCATCATGTGTTTTGATTCATAATCTTCATGTTTTGAGTCTTTTTGTTGTTTTTCTCTTTCATCATTAAAAATTCAAAAAATCAAAAAAATATATTTCCCTTTTTCTTCTCATCAAATTCGAAAATTTGAATTGACTTTTTCAAAAAATTTTAAAATCTTGTTATTTCTTATGAGTCAAATCAAATTTTCAATTTAAAAATTCTATCTTTTTCAAATCTTTTTCAAAAATCAAATCTTTTTCTTAATTTTATCTCATAATTTTCGAATATATTATCAACAATTAATGTTTTGATTCAAAAATTTCAAGTTTGTTACTTTCTTGTTAAGAAAGATTCAAACTTTAAGTGCTAGAATCATATCTTGTGATTACTTGTGAGTCAAGTCATTAATTTTAATTTTAAAATTCAAATCTTTTTCAAAGCTAATTTTAATCATATCTTTCTATCATATCTTTTTAAATCATAAATTTTTCAAAAATTTGATTTTAAAATATCTTCTCTAACTTCTTATCTTCTTATCTTTTCAAAATTGATTTTCAAATCTTTTCTCAACTAACTAATTGACTTTTTGTTTGTTTCTTATCTTTTTCAAAACCACCTAACTACTCTTCCCTCTCTAATTTTCGAAAATACCTCCCTCTTTTTCAAAAATTCTTTTTAATTAATTAATTATTTTAAATTTTAATTTTAATTTTATTTCTCCTTTAATTTTCGAAAATCATCAACCCCTTTTCAAAAATTATTTTCGAAAACTCCTCCCTCTCATCATCTTCTATTTATTTAATTACTTACTAACACTTCTCCTCATCTCATACTCTGCTCCTATCCTCACCCTTGTGTTTGGATTATCCATTCTTTTTCACTCTTATTCCTTTTCTTCTTCTACTCACACAAAGAAATCTCTATACTGTGACATAGAGGATTCCATATTTTCTTTGTTATTCCCTTCTTTGTCATATGAGCAGGAGCAAGGACAAGAACATTCTTGTTGAAGCAGATCCTGAACCTGAAAGGACTCTAAAAAGGAAACTAGAAGAAGTTAAAATACAACAATCCAAAGACAACCTTACAGGAATTTTCGAACAGGAAGAGGAGATGGCAGCCGAAAATAATAATAATGCAAGGAGGATGCTTGGTGACTTTACTGCACCTAATTCCAATTTACATGGAAGAAACATCTCCATTCCTGCCATTGGAGCAAACAATTTTGAGCTGAAACCTCAATTAGTTTCTCTGATGCAGCAGAACTGCAAGTTTCATGGACTTCCATCTGAATATCCTTTTCAGTTCTTAACTGAATTCTTGCAGATCTGTGACACTGTTAGGGCCAATGGGGTTGATCCCGAGGTCTACAGGCTTATGCTTTTCCCGTTTGCTGTAAGAGACAGAGCTAGAGTGTGGTTGGACTCTCAACCCAAAGATAGCCTGAACTCTTGGGATAAGCTGGTCACGGCTTTCTTAGCCAAGTTCTTTCCTCCTCAAAAGCTGAGTAATCTTAGAGTGGATGTTCAAGCCATCAGACAGAAAGAAGGTGAATCCCTCTATGAAGCTTGGGAGAGATATAAGCAACTGACCAAAAAGTGTCCTTCTGACATGCTTTCAGAATGGACCATCAGGGATATATTCTATGATGGTCTGTCTGAATTAGCTAAGATGTCATTGGATACTTCTGCAGGTGGAGCCATTCACCTAAAGAAAACGCCTGCAGAAGCTCAAGAACCCATTGACATGGTTGCTAATAACCAGTTCATGTACACTTCTGAGAGGAATCCTGTGAGTAATGGGACGCCTCAGAAAAAGGGAGTTCTTGAAATTGATACTCTGAATGCCATATTGGCTCAGAATAAAATATTGACTCAGCAAGTCAATATGATTTCTCAGAGTCTGAATGGAATGCAAGCTGCATCCAACAGTACTCAAGAGGCATCTTCTGAGGAAGAAGCTTATGATCCTGAGAACCCTGCAATAGCAGAGGTGAATTACATGGGTGAACCATATGGAAACACCTATAATCCCTCATGGAGAAATCACCCAAATCTCTCATGGAAGGATCAACAAAAGCCTCAACAAGGCTTTAATAATGGTGGAAGAAACAGGTTTAGCAATAGCAAGCCTTTTCCATCATTCACTCAGCAAAAGACAGAGAGTTCTGAGCAGAATCCATCTAGCTTGGCAAATATAGTCTCTGATCTATCTAAGACCACTCTAAGTTTCATGAATGAAAAAAGGTCTTCCATTAGAAATTTGGAAGCACAAGTGAGCCAGCTGAGTAAAGGAATCACTGAAACCCCTCCTAGTACTCTCCCAAGCAATACAGAAGAAAACCCAAAAGGAGAGTGCAAGGCCATTGAATTGATCATCATGGCCGAACCTGCAAGGGAGGGAGAGGACGTGAACCCCAGTGAGGAAGACCTCCTGGGACGTCCAGAGATCAATAAGGAGTTTCCCTCTGAGGAACCAAAGGACTCTGAGGCTCATCTAGAGATCATAGAGATTCCATTGAACCTCCTTGTGCCATTCATGAGCTCTGATGAGTATTCTTCTTCTGAAGAGAATGAAGATGTTACTGAGGAGCAAGTTGCCAAGTACCTTGGTACTATCATGAAGCTGAATGCTAAATTATTTGGTAATGAGACTTGGAAAGATGAACCTCCCTTGCTCACCAATGAACTAAGTGATCTGGATCAACTGACATTGCCTTAGAAGAAATAGGATCCTGGAAAGTTCTTAATACCTTGTACCATAGGCACCATGAACTTTGAGAAGGCTCTATGTGACCTTGGGTCAGAGATAAACCTCATGTCACTCTCTGTAATGGAGAAACTGGGAATCTTTGAGGTGCAAGCTACCAGAATCTCATTAGAGATGGCAGACAACTCAAGAAAACAGGCTTATGGACAAGTAGAGGACGTGCTAGTAAAGGTTGAAGGCCTGTACATCCCTGCTGACTTCATAATCTTGGATACTGGGAAAGAGGAGGATGAATCCATCATCCTGGGAAGACCCTTCCTAGCCACAGCAAGAGCTGTGATTGATGTAGACAGAGGAGAATTGATCCTTCAACTAAATGAAGATAACCTTGTGTTTAAAACTCAAGGATCTCCTTCTGTAACCATCGAGAGGAAGCATGAAAAGCTTCTCTCAGTGCAGAGTCAACCAAAGCCCCCACAATCAAACTCTAAGTTTGGTGTTGAACCCCCATATCCAAACTCTAAGTTTGGTGTTGGGAGTCTATAAAATTGACCTGATCACCTGTGTGGCTCCATGAGAGCCCACTGTCAAGCTATTGACATTAAAGAAGCGCTTGTTGGGAGGCAACCCAATGTTATTTAATCATTTTTATTTTATTTTCTCTTTGTTATTTCAAGTTTTATTAGGTTGATGATCATGTGGAGTCACAAAAACTACAAAAAATTCAAAAACAGAATGAAAAATAGCATTGAAAATAGAACACCCTGGAGGAAGGGCTTACTGGCGTTTAACGCCAGAACAGAGCATGAAACTGGCGTTAAATGCCAGAAACAAGCAGCATCCTGGTGTTTAGACGCCAGGAATGCACACTGAGAAAAGCTGGCGCTGAACGCCAGAAACAAGCATAGAACTGGCGTTCAACGCCAGAAGTATGCTACATCTGGGCGTTGAACGCCCAGAACAAGCATCAATTCGGCGTTTAAACGCCAGAATTGCATGCAAAGGCATTTTACATGCCTCAATGGTGCAGGGATGTAAATCCTTGACACCTCAAGATCTGTGGACCCACAGGATCATCTCAGGATCTGTGGACCCCACAAGATCCCCACATACCTCCACTCACCTTCCCTCCTCATAATCCTATATCACCTCAATTTCTCTTCCCCATCACCTCTTCACCACTCACTTCCATATCTTCTTCTTCTTCTTCTTCTTCTTCTTCTATTCTTTCTTCTTTTGCTCGAGGGCGAGCAACATTCTAAGTTGGGTGTGGTAAAAGCATAGCTTTTTTTCTGTTTTTCCATAACCATTAATGGCACCTAAGGCCAGAGAAACCTCTAGAAAGAGGAAAGGGAAGACAAAAGCTTCCACCTCCAAGTCATAGGAGATGGAGAGATTCATCTCAAGGGTCTATAGCTCAGTAGTAGAAGATTTGACTGCAAATCAAGAGATCCCTGAGATACCTTAGGGGATATATTTTCCTCCACACAATTATTGGGAGCAACTAAGGGTGGAACATCAAGAGCACTCCATCATCCTTCATGAAATTAGAGAAGATCAAAGAGCAATGAGGAAGGAGCAACAAAGACAAGGAAGAGACATAGAAGAGCTCAAGGACATCATTGGAAAACGCCACCATCACTAAGGTGGATTCATTCATTGTTCTTAAATTTTCTGTTTTTCGTTTTTATGTTAAATGTTTATCTATATTTATGTCTTATTACATGATCATTAGTATTCAAGTGTCTATGCCTTAAAGTAGTGAATATGAATCCATCACCTTTCTTAAATGAAAAATGTTTTAATTACGAAAGAATAAGAAGTACATGGTTTCGAATTCATCCTTGAAACTAGTTTAATTATTTTGATGTGGTGACAATACTTTTTGTTTTCTGAATGAATGCTTGAACAGTGCATATGTCTTTTGAAGTTGTTGTTTAAGAATGTTAAATATGTTAGCTCTTGAAAGAATGATGACAAGGAGACATGTTATTTGATAATCTGAAAAATCATAAAAATGATTCTTAAAGCAAGAAAAAGCAGTGAATACAAAGCTTGCAGAAAAAAAAGAGAGAAAAAGAACAAGCAAGTAGAAAAAGCCAAAAGCTCTTAAAACCAAAAGGCAAGAGCAAAAAGCCAGTAGCCCTTAAAACCAAAAGGCAAGGGTAATAAAAAGGATCCAAGGCTTTGAGCATCAGTGGATAGGAGGGCCTAAAGGAATAAAATCATGGCCTAAGCGGCTAAACCAAGCTGTCCCTAACCATGTGCTTGTGGCGTGAAGGTGTCAAGTGAAAACTTGAGACTGAGCGGTTAAAGTCAAGGTCCAAAGCAAAAGAAGAGTGTGCTTAAGAACCCTGGACACCTCTAATTGGAGACTTTAGCAAAGTTGAGTCACAATCTGAAAAGGTTCACCCAGTTATGTGTCTGTGGCATTTATGTATCCGATGGTAATACTGGAAAACAAAGTGCTTAGGGCCACGGCCAAGACTCATAAAGTAGCTGTGTTCAAGAATCAACATACTGAACTAGGAGAATCAATAACACTATCTGAATTCTGAGTTCCTATAGATGCCAATCATTCTGAACTTTAATGGATAAAGTGAGATGCCAAAACTATTCAAGAGGCAAAAAGCTACAAGTCCCGCTCATCTAATTGGAGCTATGTTTCATTGATATTTTGGAATTTATAGTATATTATCTTCTTTTTATCCTATTTGATTTTCAGTTGCTTGGGGACAAGCAACAATTTAAGTTTGGTGTTGTGATGAACGGATAATTTATACGCTTTTTGGCATTGTTTTTAGTATATTTTTAGTAGGATCTAGTTACTTTTAGGGATGTTTTTAGTAGTTTTTATGTTAAATTCACATTTCTAGACTTTACTATGAGTTTTTGTGTTTTTCTGTGATTTCAGGTATTTTCTGGCTGAAATTGAGGGACCTGAGCAAAAATCAGATTCAGAGGTTGAAGAAGGACTGCAGATGCTGATGGATTCTGACCTCCCTGCACTCAAAGTGGATTTTCTGGAGCTACAAAACCCCAAATGGCGCGTTTCCAATTGCGTTGGAAAGTGGACATCCAGGGCTTTCCATAAACATATAATAGTTCATACTTTGAATAAGGATTGATGACGTAAACTGGTGTTCAACGCCAGTTCCATGCTGCAGTCTGGCGTCCAGCGCCAGAAACAAGTTGCAAAGTGGAGTTCAACGCCAGAAACACGTTACAAACTGGCGTTCAACTCCAAGAATGACCTCTCCACGTGTAAACTTCAAGCTCAGCCCAAGCACACACCAAGTGGGCCCCAGAAGTGGATTTCTACATTATTTACTCAATTCTGTAAACCCTAGTAACTAGTTTAGTATAAATAGGACTTTTCACTATTGTATTCACATCTTTGGGACGTTTAGTTCTTAGATCATGGGAGCTGGCCATTCGGCCATGCCTGAACCTTTCACTTATGTATTTTTCAACGGTAGAGTTTCTACACACCATAGATTAAGGTGTGGAGCTCTGCTGTTCCTCAAAGATTAATGCAAAGTACTACTATTTTTCTATTCAATTCAACTTATTCCGCTTCTAAGATATTCATTCGCACTTCAACATGATGGATGTGATGATCGTGACAGTCATTATCATTCTCAACTTATGAACGCGTGCCTGACAACCACTTCCGTTCTACCTTAGATTGAATGGATATCTCTTGGATATCTAATACAGGGGACTGAGTCCGAGTTATTAGTGTCTTCGTGGTATAAGTTAGAACCCATGGATGGCCATTCCTGAGATCCGGAAAGTCTAAACCTTGTCTGTGGTATTCCGAGTAGGATCTGGGAAGGGATGACTGTGACGAGCTTCAAACTCGCGAGTGCTGGGCGTAGTGACAGACGCAAAAGGATCAATGGATCCTATTCCAGTATGATCGAGAACCGACAGATGAATAGTCGTGCCGTGACAGAGTATCTTGGACCATTTTCACTGAGAGGACGGGAAGTAGCCATTGACAACGGTGATGCCCAATATAAAGCTTGCCATGGAAAGGAGTAGGATTGATTGGATGAAGACAGCAGGAAAGCAGAGATTAGAGGAACGAAAGCATCTCTATACGCTTATCTAAAATTCTCACCAATGAATTACATAAGTACCACTATCCTATTTTATATTTTATTTAATTTTCATCCACTATAATTTCTTAAAACTATTTGAATCTGCCTAACTGAGATTTACAAGGTGACCATAGCTTGCTTCAAGCCGACAATCTCCGTGGGATCGACCCTTACTCACGTATGGTTTATTACTTGGACGACCTAGTGCACTTGCTGGTTAGTTGTACGAAGTTGTGAAACAGATATAAGATCATGAACGTGCGTATTGAGTTTTTAGCGCTGTTACCAAGAAATGAAATGATCACGATTTCGCACACCACTTACTCCCTCTCTTTGGGTGAAATGTAATTTTTGTGTAAGTGAGGGGCAATTTTGTAATTTTATCCTTTGACCCCACCTAGGCCCAAAATCTTTAAGATAAGTGTTTTAGTTTTTATTCTAAATATTTTCTAGTTAATCTTACATTTTTTTACTTTTCTCATACGCAATATATACCGGGCAAACTTAAGCCGGTACAGTTAATTTTAACACTGATACGCATTTTTTTGCAATTAATTATATTTTCATGTTCAATTTTATTTTCTAAGTTAAACTTTTACCGGTAATTTTTCAAGTTATAAAATTTAAAATTTTTAACCCTTTTAACTCACTTTTAATTTACTAATTAATTATTTATTATGTATCTGGGTTTTACATCCTATCCACCTTAAAGAGAAATTTTGTCCTCAAAATTTAATTACTTGTAAATAATTGGGGATAATCCTTCCTTATATCGAACTCATGCTCCCACTTATGCTCTTCCACCCCGGCTCGACTCCAAGCAACTTTAACTAACGAAATTTCCTTTCGATGGAGTCTCCTAACATTAACATCATCAATTCTGACCGAAGCAACTTGAAATGTCAGATTCTCTCTCAGTTGAACTGATTCTGGCTCTAGCGCATGGGTCACATAAGAGGTATACTTCTAAAGCTATGAAATGTAAAATATATCGTGCAGGTTCGAAAGATATAGCGACAAGTCTATCTGGTAAGCCACTGGCCTATGAAGCACAGACACTTTGTTGAGTTGTCGTGTCCGCGTGTCAAACAACACTTCGGACACGACACTCATTGACACTCGTCTGACACGCGTGTCTGTTGTGTTCAACCGTGTCTTAATAAAAAATAAAAATTCTTCTCCGAACATGTTTGGACACACCTAAATACCATTACATGTCAGTATGTCCAACCTTATTCTTAACATGTATTCTTGAAATAAATTTAAAAATAGTATATATTTTTTTATTAAAACAAAAATATCTTAAATGTTTTATATAATTAAAATCAGATATTAAAAATAATAAAAAAATTAATTTATATTTTAATATCAAAATATTAGTACGATTTTTCTAAAAAATACTTTATATTTTATATATATGCGTGTCCCGTATCTTATAAGATTTTAAAATTCGTGTGTTGGCGTATCCCATGTCGTGTCATATCCTGTGTCCGTGTTAGTGTTCATGCATCATAGTCACTGGCTCAATCTTCTTCAGAATTTGAAACGGACCAATGTAACGAGGGTTTAATTTCTTAGTCTTTATAGCTCTACCCACACCCATAGTCTGAGTGACCTTCAAAAATACATGATCACCCTCTCCAAACGCCAAAGGCTTCCACCTCTAATCAGCATAACTTTTCTGATGACTCTGAGCGGTAAGAATGCTAGCTCAGATCCTCTTGATCTGTTTCGTCGTCTCTGCCACAAATTCAAGCCCCAATAAACTTGATTATCCGGCCTCATACCAACACAACAGAAATTGGCACTTACTCCCATACAAAGCCTTATACGGAGCCATTTCGATGCTTACATAGTAACTGTTATTGTATGCAAACTCCATTAAAGGCATATAATGATCCCACCTAGCCAGTTGGTCCAACACACATGCTCTTAACATATCATCTAGAGTTTGAATCGTCCTCTCTGGTTGACCATTGGTTTGAGATGCTATGCTGTGTTCAAACACAGTTGGTTTCCAAACGCATTCTGAAAGGCTCTCCAAAATCTCGAAGTAAATAGAGGATCTCTATCTGACACTATGGTCATAGGCACACTAAGAAATCTCACAATCTCTTTGATATACAATCTCACCAGTTCTTCCAAAGAATAGTTCATATGGATTGGCAAGAAATGAGCGGACTTCGTTAGTCAATCAATAATTACCCGCACCGTATCAAATCTTACTCTAGTCCTCCGCAAGCCTGACATAAAATTCATTACAATACCTTCCTATTTCCACTGTGGAATCTCAAGGGTTTGCAATGCTCTGGATGGCTTTTGGTGCTCTATCTTCACCTTTTGACACGTAAGACAGTTAGATATATGTACTGCTGCATAATTCTTCATTTCTAGCCACCAGAACATCACATCTAAGTCATGGCACATCTTGGTAGCTCCCGAGTGAATTTAGAATCCGCTCTTGTGAGCCTCTGTCAACATTTCATGTCGCAGACCTGCTAGATTTTGGTACACAGATTCTCCCTTTATATCTCCAATTTTCCTCTCTGTCCTGGGTAACTTCTCCATGTTTTCTTGTCCGATTGCTTGTAGCATCTTCAACAGCTCATGGTCATCTTGCTGAGCTTTTTGAATCTTAACCTTGAAATTACTAGAGATATGCAACTGGTTTAAGCAAACACTTCCAGCCACTTCTCTAACGCCCAACTTAAGATCTGCAAACTTACTCAACAGCTCTTCTTTTTTAATCATCATCGAAGCAACACTTAGAGATTTTCTGCTCAAGGCATCTGCCAACTGCCATCACATTCGCTTTTCCCGGGTGATAATTCAGTTCAAAATCATAGTTCTTCAACAACTCCATCCATCACCTCTAGCGCATATTAAGTTCTTTCTGATAAAAAAGATACTTTAATCTCTTGTTATCAGAAAAGACTCAAAATTTCACTCCATAAAGATAGTGCTTCCACACCTTCAATGCAAACACTACCACAGCAAGTTCCAAGTTGTGAGTGGGATAATTTACTTCGTGCGGCCTCAACTGTCGCGAAGTATAGGCCACCACATTCTAGTATTGCATCATCACACACCCTAAGCCCTTCAACAAGGCATCATATTACACTTCAAACGGTTCATGGGGTTTAGGCAATACAAGCACTGGTGCTGTAGTTAGCCTCTCCTTTAGAGTCTGAAAACTCTCCTCACATTCGGACATTCATACAAAAGGTGTATCCTTACGAGTCAACTTGGTCATAGGCAAGGCAATCTGCAAAAGGCCCTTAATAAATCTTCGGTAATACCCAGCCAAGCCTAAGAAATTTATTACCTCTGTCACATTTGTTGCCCGTCCCCATTCAGTCACTGCTTCAACTTTAGCAAGATCCACTGCTATGCCTTCTCGGCTTACCACTTGCCTTAAGAATTTCACTTCTTCCTTCCAAAACTAGTACTTAGAATGCTTTGCGTAAAGCTTTCTCTCTTTCAGAATTTGCAAAACTATTCGCAAGTGCTTTTCATGCTACTCCACAGTCTTAGAGTATATTAGGATGTCATCGATAAACACCACAATGAACTTGTCCAAGAAAGGTCAGAATACCCTATTCATGTAATTCATGAATATGGCAGGGGCATTTGTCAACCCAAAGACATCACGGTGTACTTGATAAACCCCATTTTTAGGGTTTATCTTGTGCTTAATTGAGTGGATTTTATCCACTATTCTCACACTTATTTATAGAATTCGCATGTTTTACATTTTCCTTCCTAATTTTGTGCTATGATTGAAAACATGCTTCTTTGGCCTTAAATTTGCTATGTTTAATCCTCTCTTGTTACCATTTGATGCCGTGATATATTTTTTAAGTGTTTTCAGGGTTTATAGGGTAGGAATGGCTTAGAGGGTGGAAAGGAAGCATGCAAAAGTGGAAGAAATACAAGAAATTGAAGGAATTGCTAAACTGTCAATCCTGACCTCTTCGTACTAAATCGATCATAACTTGAGCTACAAAGGTCCGAATGAGGCAGTTTCAATTGCGTTGGAAAGCTAACATCCGGGGCTTCAAAATGATATGAAATTTTCTATAGTTGCCATGCAGTTAGGCGACGCGCACGCCTGACCTTGCGAAAGTTCAGCAACGCGTACGCGTGACAGAGCCACGTGTTGCACGTATCAGAAAACGCTGAGGGCGATTTTTGGGCTGTTTTTGGCTCAGTTTCAAGCCCGAAAACACTAATTAGAGACTACAGAGTGAAGGAATCAATCATACAAAAATTCATTCACACAATTATTAGGTTTTAGATGTAGTTTTCTAGAGAGAGAGGCTCTCTCCTCTCTCTAGATTTTAGGTTTCTTAGTTTTAATTCTTTTCCCATTCAGAATTTTATCTTGTTTTAAATTAGTTTCTCTTCTACTTTTATTTGTCTTAGTATTCTAATTTATTTATTTCCCTTGTTGATTACTTTATGTGCCAATTTAGTTTATGAATTCTTATGTTAGATTTGATTTTTTATTTAATGCAATTTGAGGTATTTCATATTTATTATTCCTTTCTGCATTATTATTATTATTGAATGCTTGCAGTTGTTAGTTTTAGGTTTTGTTATTCCTTTTTAATTTTCTATGCTTTTATTTTGTGCCCACCAAGTGTTTGATAAAATGCTTGGTTGGATTTTCAATTAGCTTTTTATGTTCTTAGCTTAGATTGAGTAATTAGAGACTCTTGAATTGTCAAAATCTCTTGTTGGTTGGTGATTGAGACTTGCTAGTTGGCTCGAGCTTCACTAACGCTAGTTTTTTACTAGGACTTCTGAACTTAAGTTAACTCTACTCACTTGACTTTCCTTCATTGTTAGAGATTAACTAAGTGAAAGTAAAAGGCAATTACCATCATAAGTGACTATGATAATTGGGATAGGAATTCCAATTATCAATCCTTGCTAAGACTTTTCTTCTTTGTTATTTAATTTTCTTGTCATTTACATTCCTTGTTCAACATTTCAAAACCCAAAAAGATACAATCCCATAACCAATAGTAACATACTTCCTTGCAATTCCTTGAGAGACGACCTGAGGTTTAATACTTCGGTTATTTTTATTGGGTTTGCTTTAGTGACAAACAAAATAAATTTGATTGAGGTTTAATTGTCAGTTTAGATCTATACTTGCAACGTGATTACTTTTGTAAAATTCTTTACCGACAATTTTTCCTGCATCAGTACTCGTAATAACCATAACGAGTCCTGAAAACTGTCTTAGGAATATCATCCTCTCTCACCCTTATCTGATGATAACCTAACCTCAAGTCAATTTTAGAGAAAACTCTAGACCCCTGAAATTGATCCATCAAGTCATCGATTCTCAGCAAAGGATACTTATTCTTCACCGTCACCTTATTCAACTGGTTGTAATCCACACACAGTCGCATGCTACCATCATTCTTCTTCAAAAACAAGACAGGTGCTCCCTATGGGAAAACACTTGGTCAGATAAATCTCTTATCCATCAGTTCCTCCAACTAAATCTTAAGTTCTGCCAGCTTTAATGGCAACATCCTATATGGCACAATTGAGATTGGTCCTACTTCAGGCAACAATTCTATCACAAATTTTATTTCTCTAGGAGGGAAAAATTCAGGTATATCCTCAGAAAATACCTTAGGGAATTCATTCACTACCAGAATTTGATCTAAATTCTACTCGTCTCCTGACGAGCTAGCAGCTAACAACATATACCCCTGACATCATTCCCACTATAATTCACCACAACAGAGTTTAGATAATAACACCGGGAAACTACTGGCCCATCTAACCCTTTCGACATGAACTGAATAGTATGTTCAAAACTCTTGCCTTGCTTCTTCTTGTAGAATTTTTGGCGGTCACTTCTTTCCACTACACTCTTCCTTGCACAGTCCTCCACCACTCTACTCTTGTTCAACAACTCCGGAAAACTCCTAATCTCTATCGAAACCACAGTAATCATAATATCATCTCCACCACCATGTCCATTACCTCTTTCATTGCCGTCTCCAACCTGATGTCCCATCCTATTGACTACTCAGTTGGTAGCAGTAAAAGCATTAATGGCAGCATCCATGTTCATCATTTCAGCCACAAAATCGATCGAATTATCTCCTAATACAGTTCCTTTATTACCGCTTTGTCCTCATCTACGTCCGCGAGATGCCATTTGAGTCTTGTCTACACAGAACAATTGATATTAAGGTGATCAGTCTCAATATATTAAATCTAATACTTTAAAGTCCCAAAAGCATGCTCATAAATAATTATGCTATATTTATCAGTCAGATATCTTAAGTAGCACAAAAACATAACTTAGAGTATGCTCAAAAGCATAACCAGTATATTCCTCAGGATCTACAAGAACAAACTACTCTGATACCATAAATGTAACATTCTACCACATAAAAGCCTTACGCTATAGTCGTAAATCAGAGGTGGTGAGACATTACGACACCTAAAAGAAAATTACATACATAATATTCGAAGGAATATAATGTAACTAGTAGCCTATGAAGGAAAGATACACAAAATGACAACCATTATCACACTCGAAGCATTAAAGCTAAGAAACGTCGCATACAGAGCAAAAGAGATATACACACACAATTCAGAATAAGATACATAATAAGTGCTATTCTCAACCTGCGAAGAAAAGGCTAGCTAGAATATTACAAACCAGAAAGTGTACAAAATAACATTCTATTTCTCCAAAAATACAAACCTCTAAGAGGAATATACAATAATATATTCGAAAAGTGGAGAATAATACAAAGTATCAAAATAAATCCAAAAGATTCTTCTTCGCTTCATCAAAGAGAATCCAGCACACTCAGTGAGATGCATCATGTCCTATATTTAAAAAACAGAAATTTCCACAATAGGTGAGAACCCAAAGGTTTTCAATAGGGTAATATTTCCAATTAAAGACTATATAAAGAGACATGAACCTACTGGGCAATGCTAATCTTCAAACACACAAGGTTTAAGCCTAGGATTTAACTAATCCCAACAGGGTTAATAAGCTAAGTCTTAGATCATATCATTTGTCTCTATCCTCAGTTCATCCTAATGCATTTCAACATCTTTAATTCCCAATATCTCAAATAATTAGTTCAATATTCAGTATTTAGTTCAACAGTAACAAACACAAATAATAAGTAGTACAAGTCAAACACAATTAGATAAGTAATACATATAACAAATAATTAGGATAAGCAGTTAGGCAAGTCAAAGAAAATTAAGCACACGCAAACAATGGCAAATAAATGCAGTATCATGCATGCCTATCCTTTTGGCAATGAGCTCACGTGTTAGTTAAACTGCCAGGCCCGACATATCCGGTAGCTACCACGAATATCGTCTCTCTTCTGCGCATCCCTGGGAGGCATACAATCAAGGGATGAGTGTCCTATCCCCTTCTCTTGGTAGCATACACTAAGGAGAATAAATTGGGGAAGAGTGCTCTACTACTTTCCCCTATGAGGTCATGCCATACAGATCGAGGGATTAGTGCCCTACTACCTTGCAGACAGATAGAATGTAGGTGGGATGAGACCACCGTTTCTACAGCACATCGTAACCACAAAACATGCAGGATGAAACCATCGTCCTTGCTTGGTGCAGTTCTCAAGCCAATATGCAAGCGAGATAAAATCCATGACCTTGCCACACAAGCGGGACAAACCACCTTTGACTTTGCCAATTCAATAATCATTATCAATCGCAAACACACAAGCGGTATAAGACTATCGTTCGTGCCAAATCAGTCATTCAGACCACAATTAATCATAACAATTGACTTTAATCAATTTCATAAGTTATTAGATTCATTAACCCTAATTTCACTTTCAATACATCAATTCCAATATCTCGTGAGCGGGAACACGCCACCGTACTCACTATGAGCAGGATAAACTTTCTTCTCCACAATACTTTTCTCTGGTTAACTAAGGGTTTAACTAGAAATAAATGAATTTAATTCATTGAATTTTCCCACACTATTTTCAGAGTTTAAAAATTAGTTATCAGACATCGTATGGGGATTACAGGGGGTTACAAGTGTGCAGGGAAGGCTAAACAGTAAAAAAATAGCATTTTGCATAAAACATGTCGTATGCGCACGCGCAGACCAGCAAGCTTCTCCAGAGTGGTACGTATGCACCACCTTGTGCATGTGCACAAGTTCATTTTGTTATTCTTATGCACACAAACACACCAGTAAAAAGTTTGGTATGCTACAGAATTCTGAAATTTCAGTTTTTTACCACCAATTTTCACTCTTACATAACTTTTGCTACAAAAATTATTTTTCCTCTATTTTTCAACGGTTTTAAAGTTCTTATCCCCAATTTTAATTCAAGAAAAAGTTTACTCAATTTCGAGCTCCGAGTGTCAAGTTATGACCCATCAAAGTTGGTCAAAAATTCAATTTTACCAAAATTCTGGATAATGTTCATTTTTACAAAATCTCCGTTTTACCTCTTTCAAAGCCAACATAGCCAATTTTCTAAGCACCCTTTTTACTCAATCATCAATTCTCAATCATAGCCTAGCCATTCAGAACCCAATCAACCAATTCCAACTCCATTTCATAATTCATCACAATCACAACCACGACATATTAATTTAACCTTTTCAATACCTTAATTGAGGCTTATAACTTACCAAAAGAGTGTACATCACCTAATCACGGTCTCCAGCCCAAATTTTCATATCAATAGCTATAACAGGAAATCTGATGCCAGGGCATCTTGGCTAGTTTTACTAGCCATTTTTTGTATGTTTTAGGTTAGTTTCATGCATTTTCCTAGGAAATAAGCAAGTATTTGGTTGAATATGCATCCATACCTTGATTCAAGCAAACATTGTGAATTCTAAACAAATTCATGAGAATAATGCAAGAATTGAATGATATAATGCATGATGCATCATCTCATGATTAAGAGCAAGACTTTGATGCAATTTGTTTGTTTGGTTTCAGGTAACAAGAAGCAGTGAAGAGCCATATTAGTGCCACTAACGTGGCCAATAACGTGGAGAAGGGGAAGGCTTCCAACGTTAGTGCTATAGTTAATGCCACTAACATCTTCGAAAGACATATAAGCCCACGTTAGTGGCCCCGTTAGTGCCACTAACGTGGAAGAAGGGGAGCTTGGCAATGTTAGTGGCATAGTTAATGCCACTAAAGTCTTTGAAGGATAAATAAGCCCACGTTAGTAGCCCCGTTAGTGCTACTAACGTGGAGTAAAGGGAGCTTGGCAACGTTAGTGGCATAGTTAATGCCACTAACGTTAGGAATGACCAGAGAAGCCCATGTTAGTGCCACTAACGTGGGCATTAACGTAGAAGAGGAGGAAGTTTGCAACGTTAGTGGCATAGTTAACCTCACTAATGTCTTCGAACCTGGATTTACACTTAACGTTAAACACACTAACGGCCTGACTAACGTGACAGTACCTGTGACATTTACATTTACATTTCTTGTTATTTACTTTTCCGTCATTTTAGTTTCTGCTATTCTCAACCCAATTTTGCTTAATTCAACTAGAAAATCCTCTAATTAAAGTTGCTCAACCAATCAATCCTTGTGGGATTCGACCTCACTCTATTGTGAGTTTTTACTTGACGACAATTCGGTATACTTGCCAAGGGAGATTTGTTGAGAGACAGATTTCGGTGCATCAAAATCGAGTCACAATTTGTATCCAAATTCAATCATTCGTACATGCATACATATATACATACATACCACAACATGTCATTCTACGTATGCATTTACACTAAACCACATATCATCAACAACATGCATCATTGAACACGATCTTAGGGACATTTAACCTAGGTTTTCACATAACCTTACATAGTGTGTCTACCCGAAACTAAAACTCGTACCTTCGTTGACAGCAGTTTTCAACTCCTTGAATTTCCTCTCCGATCAATTCCGAGCCTCAATTGACCCTCCTCCAACCAAGTGAAGTACCCAATTCTGCGCTAAAATCAACCAAGCATCTATGCTACTCTATACAATCTAATTACATCAATTATTCAAACATTTACACTAGGATTTTCACTCAAAATTGGAGATAATGGAGGGATGGAATTCTCTTATCTTGTACCACTTAATCTTCGGTCAAAACCCCACTAGAGATTATGCTTGAGCTTCCTCTAAAGCATCAAAATCACAAACTTCAACCCAACATATACCAAAACACAAATTTGATAGAAAGGAGAGAAATAGGATAAGGTTCTCGCAATTACTCACCGTAAAAGTTAGATAGAAATGTAGAGGATGTCAAGGTCACGTGACCACAAATAAGTCCTCGATTGGAGCTCCAGATTGAGAGAAAAGTGGATTTGAATGGTGTAATGAATAGTAAATTTTGGGTTAGGGCTCTATTCTCTCCTCTCTTTGTGGCTCACTTCCTCTCTTTGGGTGAAATGTGATTTTTGTGTAAGTGAAGGGGGTGAGTCATGCCCTTGCCCCTTTAAGTGAGGGGTGATTTTGTAATTTTTGCTCCTTGGCCTACCTAGGGCCAAAATCTTTAAGATAAGTGTTCTGATTTTTGTTCTAAATTACTTTTTTACTTATCTAATATGCAATACCGGATAGACTTAATCCAGTACAGTTAATTTTAATACCGGTACGCATTTTTCCGCTCAAAGTTAGTTTCTAAGTTAAATTTTCACTAGTAATTTTCTAGAATTATAAATTTTAATTTTTTTAACCCTTTTAGCTCACTTTTAATTTACTAATTAATTATTTATTTATTAAGTATATGGATTTTACATATAACAAATATATTTATAACACTCCCCTTAGATGTCCTTATTGTGTAATACGTTAGGTAACTACCTCATTAAAAATCTTACTAGGAAAAACCCAGAGTGAGATAAAAATTATGATTAAGGAAAAGAACAACACGTATTACTTTCCCTGATAATTACATCACTTGATGTCTCTTAGTCGGCGCATATCTTGAACAAATATTAAAGTAGGTAGTACTTGAATAAACAAATATGCTAAATTATCATTGGAACGAATTTGTTGAACGTCTATATCACCACTTTATTGAAGATCATAAGAGTAGAAGAGTTTTGGTGAAATATATTTTGTTCTATCTCCTTTAATGTATCTCTCTTTTAGTTAATGTATGCAAACACAATTATCTTTGTATATGACTGTTGGTATTTTCTTCATAGATAAATCACACATATCTTGAACATGTAGGGTGGTTGATCTAAGCCGAACACATTCTCAAATCGCTTCATGAATTGCCTTTGTTTCTGATTGATTTGAGGAGGTTGCAGCTATGGTTTACTTTGTTGAGCTCCAAGATATAGTTGTTCCTCCACTTGTGAATAGATAACCTATTTGTGACTTGCCTTTATGCAAATCAGAAAAAAAAAAAAACCTGCATCTGCATATCCAACAAACTAAAATATTGATTCATTAGAGCAAAATAAATCTTTATCAATAAATTCTTGAAGATATCTTAATATATGTTTAACACCATTCCAATGACTTCTAGTTGGACAAGACCTAAATATCAATGACAAGTTTATTGAAAATGATATATCTGGTCTTGTATTGTTAGCGAGATACATTAGTGCACCAATAACACTAAGATAAGGTACTTCAGGACCAACGAGCTCCTTATTACATTCACAAGGTCAAAATGGGTCTTTATCTATGACTAGTGATCTCACTATCATTAGAGTACTCAATGGTATGTCTTGTCTACGTAAAATTTTTTCAAAAGTTTCTCAGTATAAGTTGACTGATGGATGAATATGCCATCCTTCAAATGTTCAATTTGTAAACTAGGGCAAAATTTTGTCTTTCCGTGATCTTTTATTTCAAATTTTTTTTAAAATAATCCGTAGTTTTTAGAATCTTTTCGGATGATCCAATGATATTTAAATCATCAACATATACTGCAATAATAACAAATTTTAGATTCAAATTTTTTTATGAACACACATGGGTATACACAGTCATTTTTATATCCATCCTTCAATAAGTATATTCACTGAGACGTTTATACCACATAAGTCCGAATTATTTTAATCCATACAAGAATTTTTTAAATCTTACTAAACAAATATCCGGAAGAATTATTATATGCTTCAGGAACTTTAAATCCTTCAGGAATTTTCATATACATGTCTTTATCAATTGAGCCATATAAATAGGCTGTAACAATATTCATTAGATGCATGTCAAGCTTTTCATGATCTACCAGATTAATAAGATATCTTAATGTAATTAAATTCACCATAGGAGAATATTGTTTCTATATAGTCAATACCAGATTTTTGTGAGAATTCTTGTGCTACTAGTGGTACTTTATATGTTTTCATTTCATTTTTCTCATCATGTTTGCGCACAAAAATTCACTTGTATCCCACTGGTTGTACACCTTCAGGTGTTTTGACTATAAGACTAAAAATTTTACGTTTTCTAAGAGAAATTAATTCAGCTTGAATTGTTTCCTTTCATTTTGACCAAACATCTCTTTATCTACATTCTTGGATAAATTTTGGTTCATGATCCTCATCTTTCTTTATTAATTCATCAATAGCAACATTATAAGTAAAAATGTTATCAACAACAGTATACTTTCGGTCCCATATTTTTTCAGTAGTGACATAACTTATCGAGATCTCTTCATTTTCAAATACTTGAACCTCTTCAAAGGTTTCATCAATACTTATGTCTTCAGATACCCTTTGAGTACTTGCCTCCATATTGTGACCATTATAATTAATTATCTCTCTTTTTTTCAGGAATTTTTATCCTTAGAACGGATTGGTCTTCCATGCTTTAGGCATGGATTACTTTCATTTGCATTAGCAAATTGTACTTCTAAAACACTTATTCTTATTGGTGCATTTGCAGCTAAAATGTGAGATTTTGTTACTTTTTTTAGGTCAGTAAGTGCAGATGACAATTGATTTGCAATATTTTACATATGAATTAACCACTGCACAAACTAGAAGAAAGAGCGGATAATTTCTCTAACACACATTTTTTTTATATCATAGTTGTAATATATAGATATTCATTATTTTCTTCTCTTGCAATTTCTACATGGTATCCATTTTGCCAAATATCTTTAAAACATAGCAAATTTTTATGAGACTTACTTGATAGTACTACATTATTTATAAAGAACTTGGTTTCTTTAGGTAATACTATAATAGCTCTTTCAGAGCTTTCAATCATTTTTGTACTACCAATAATCGTACATACATTTGTTTTCTTTGTAATAAAAAAGATAAATGTCTTTTATTTTTAAGTATTGTATGAGTTGAAACATAGTTAGTGAGAGACGTACTTTTTCATTATTGAATTTGAATGAAACGTGAAAAATATCTATATTTTCGTTATGAAAATAAAAAAATTACCATTAATAGAAAAAATACAAAAGTTTCAAAAAAATTGAAAACTATAACCAAAAGAAAAAAAACTAACTAAGAAGAAGAAGGAAAAAAATTAAAATGATAGATGTTTACCTTCTTCTAGAATAAATTTGCTTCATCCAAATAAGTAGCATCGCTTAGATAGTGTTTGGTGTGGAGAGACAGAAACAGAAAGACTAAGACTGAGAGACAGAAACTAAGAGACAGAGATTGAAATAAATTTCAGTATTCTGTTTGGTGCAAAGTGGGAGACAAAAATTAAAACAAGAATAAAATTCTAATTTAATTTGTATAAAAGATAAAATTAGAATTAATTAATTAAAATGAAGGTATTTTAGGTATAAAATATTATTAAAGTTTCAGTCTCTATCTCTAAAAATTTTAGTCCCCTGTGTCCCTACTTTTTGGAGGTACTGAAATATTGAAATTTTTTAGACAGAAACAGAAATTTTAGTACAAGTCTCTGAACCAACAAACATGATAATGAGTCTCGGTCTCTCGGTCTCTGTCCCAGTTCTCAAAACAAACGCTACCTTAAATTACTAAAATGACTTCTTCGAGACTTGCATTAGTTGCTAAGATCAATGATATTATCAAAAGCTGCAAAAATATCACCTAAAAAAATTCACGAATCGAAAATTAAATATAATTAAAATTTCGATCCAATCCGTAGTAAAATCATCCATACTAATAATAACACGAAACTATACTCTTTTCATTGGTCTCTTGATAATCATAAAATAGAGAAGAGTTTCTCACCTCAAATATTCATGAGATAATATAAGCAAAAAAATTCACAAAATCCCAAAAGCATTCATTATAATTTAGATGCTTACCACTACCCAAGCACTAGTCATGTGGGTACATATTTTCACATAAATTAATGCACAATGCCAAAACTTTTCGGTTCCGAATTCGCTTTTTACACCGTTGAATACATTTTTGTCGCTTCACATACGTAACTAATCCAATAATCCACATTGTTATTATTAAGTTGTTTCTAGCCATATGTCTCTCTCTTTTTGGCTTGCAGTCACAAACTTATAATATAGAAAACATTTCAAGTGCACCGGAGAATATCGATGCACCAGTTATTTTAATCGTTGATTTTAATTAATATATATTATATATTTTTTATAATTCAGATCTATAGTCAAAACAATTGGTGCACCAGTACTCCCAGTGCACTTAAAATGTTTCCTATAATATATTACTCTTTATATAGGTTTAGTGTCAACGAACAAATTTTGCCCAAAGTACTCTTCCTAATTATTTTTATTATATGTAATATGTTTCTTGATTAATTTATTAGAATATTCTTTGTTTTGATTATGTCCCTCCCTTCATTAAAAGTTGTAAATTACGAATAATGACAAAACAGAATGTGCTCATTATAAAACTAAGAGTTGTTTTAGAATACTCTATTAATTTTTTAAACGTGTTTGCCTCTTAAGCTTCATGAAGTTTTATATAATATGTATAACGGGGTGGCATTAGTTGTTCTTGAATATAAAAAGCAAATTAAAAAAATACGTAAAAGTTAAAAGCTATTTATACGTTAAATTAAATCAATATTTATTTTTAAAATTTCAATATACCCAAGTTCAAAAAGTTTTATAGTCATAAAAGTAGATTGATTTGTTTCGATTACAATCCGAATAGTGAATTAAACTTTTAACTTTATGCAAATTCTATTTATTATTCTGGAATCCTGAAGCATAGCTCGGTCTTGATAAATTTCAATTAATTACTTCATTTCCACTAATAATGTCTATTCCTTCGAGTCCTCAACCCAGTTTAAAAATTGGAATTTTGCATAATAAGTATTTGATATTCAACAACTCCTGTGAAAACAATAATCTCAAAATTTCAAATATTTATCTACCCAATCATAAAGTAGATCGGCAGCTACTCCTTCGATACTAAAAGAATTTTTCTAATATATATAGCACCCTTCATGGTATATGTTGATTCAATCTTTACATATTTTAAATTTTTCAGAGAATATATAATATAGTGATTTATTATCAATACCAATGTACTTTTGTATGGCCAAAGAAAAACTACTTGTTGCATGCAAAATATTAACATACAAGAAGTGATAGTTCTCTGATTAAAAAAGAACATGATGAACAAGAGATAAAGAAAAATTAGGTTGGTCCGTAATAAAGCATAGCACTTGTGCCCTTTTTAGAAAAACAAGATTTCTCGAGAACTTTTTTAGAAGCTCCAAACCAAACACTACAAAAATAACGTCGAATACTATTGAATTTAGTGTCGGAGGTTAGCGATAGATTTATCGGCGGATTTGATGATAAATTCGTCGATAAAAAAATTATCGTCGAATTCAATTTTTCGACATAAATTCACCGGTAATAATTAAAAAAAAATTGGCACAATCATTACCGTCGAATTTATAGAAGAAAAATCCCACAAAAATGTAATTAAATGAAACGCGTAAATGAAATAACTTCTAAACGTGTTGCTTTGATTTGAAAAATATGATAATGAATAAAATAATTTAACATTAGAGCTGCTGTATATTCAGAATTTATGTAATAAACGATCAAAATATATTTTTTAGCAATCTTTAGTGGATTACTGCTCTAAGATATATTTGAGGACAATTGGCTCTTTTATATTTATATTATTATGTTTGAATATTTTAGGAGGATTTATGGCTGAAATGCGTGGACTTTTAAATTTGAACATTTAATATTGAACTAGTAGAGATTGGGCATTTGCTGATGTTAATTATGGTAGGAGTATTGGTATGTTTTTCACTTTTGGGTGACTATTTATTTGTTTGTTTTCTTGCCATCCAAAAAATATTCATTGTAAATAATTTTTTATTTGAATTTGTGCTTATTACAATCTATTATAGTCAGTTTCAGTTATTGAAAAGAGAAAAATAAACTGATTAATATTTTTTGAAAGGTTATGGGAGAGAGTATAGAGAACGGTCTTAGACCATCTCCAGTAGGGAACTCATTTCAATTCTTATTTATGGCCCACATATCATAAAAAGTAACTCCACATCAGCTTTTGTGTCATAAACGGTAAATAGGAACTCAAAGCATCTCTCTCTTCTCCATTAGGAGGAACTAACTTTAGTTCCTGTTATAGTCCCACTTAATTAATTAATTAAAATACTTAAAATTAATGTAATTAATTTTTTTAATAATATTATTTAAATTTATAAATTTAAAAATAATTCACTATTAAAAGATATTAATATTAAATAAATTCATATATAATAATAATATACAATATATAATTCGGGATTACACTAATTTATAGTTTTGTGTTTACAATTGCTAATTTTAATAATATCGTTAGCATTTTAAATTTTAAAAATAAAAATAACTAACTCAACTAAGAATTATTTTGTAAGGTGTAAAAATTAAATTTATTTTTTAATGTAAGTAAATTTAATTAATTATAATTTAATATAATAATATAAATAATATTCAATATTAATTATGATATAAATAATTAATATAAATCATTAATTAAATAAAAATATAATTATTTAATCTAATTAATTATTTTTTAAATAATTAATATAAATTATTAATTAAATAAAAATATAATTATTTAATATAATTTTTATTATAATTATTACTAATTTAATTATTATTTTATTATTTAATATAATTATTTAATTATTTCAGATTTTATATTATTATTTTTTTAAAATAATTTGCCAAATAGCAAGTTATTATTGGTTAACTTGAGTCCCTGTTTAGAGGGACTCCCTCACCTTGAGACCCGTGCGGGAACTCATTCCTTCTCTCCTCCGAGTTCCTATGTGTCAGAAAAAAGTGAAAGAGAAACTCACCATTGTAGATAGGATATAAGTATTCAAATATCAAAAAATTATTTACATTGATTTAGTTAAATATAACTTTGTACATCATTATACTTTATTCATGAAAAGTGATTTAAAAACTAACATTTGACATTTGTCATCCTGTCCAAAAAAGTTGATGGTCTCGAATTGCTAATATTAAAGACAAAAATATGTTAAGTTTATCATAGTAATTATATTGATGCACTCAACATGTCAATTTTATATATCTTTAAACTTACACAACATAACACCTAGCATTAGAAGTCAATTTTAAAATTTTTTTATTAAACCTTTTAAAAAAATATTTAATAATGTTAGTTATGTGTATAAATATAAACTTTTTTATGCTCTTAGGAACAGTAAAAAATAATTGATCTCAATGCCTGTTATAGTTGTGTTAAATATTTGGTAATTATTATTTATTTATAATACTTTTTTCTTACACTTGTAGTTGATGAATGATGAATCTATTAAAAGAATGATTGTATAATCTTCTATCTAGGTGGCAAGTAAAAAGGTTGATGGGGAACATTTTTGTATAACTGGAGACTCTATATATTGGTGCGTATATCATTTTAGCTGCTCTTATTTTTAGAGACACTTTTATGACTAAGGCTTCTTCGAATAGTATCTTTTGTCATGCATGGTTAAATTTATATATACTCACTATGATAATTTTTAGGGATTAGTTATTATAGTTCTTTTAAAAATATTTCAATGATATAATTTTTAAAAGATTTTTTTTTTGTTTTTTTCCGCCTCTCTCCCTTCTTTAGAAGAATTTTAAATTTGATTTTTTTGCTTAATTGAACTTGTTTTGTGAATTTTTAACTAAAAAATATATAAATAATTATTATAAAAGTGGTAAAACTTTAAATTTTATTAGTTTAAAAATTATTAAATTTAAATATTTAAAATTATATATTAAATTTTTAAATAATTTTTTTAAAAAAAATAAAATTTAAGTTAAATGTCAAATTTCTTATCAGTTAAATCTGTCGATAATTAACGACAGACAAAAAAAGTCGTCGATAAATAATTATCAGCAAAATTTATGGCATTAAAATTATTCTGTCGTTAAATCTTATGGTAAATAAATTATCTTTTTGTAGTAAAAGTAAAAGATGCATTAATTAAGATAACATGTAATATATATATATATATATATATATAGCGGGAATATGCAATAGGCTAGTAGCATATCGTATAAAATAAGTCAAAATTCAATGTTGAATTTTTACATGCATTTGAGTAACAACTAGACCTCTAACTCAAGAATAAAAGCATTCATTAAGTATTAAGTAGAACATAATTGTGATAGATAAATAGGCACCTATATAGAACAAAAACAATGAATTACGGGAGAAAACTATAAATTAATAACGGTGAACCCACTTTAGCATGGTATAAGTTAGAAGTGTGCAAATTGGAAAAAAATGGGTGGATAAATCTATGTTTTACAATTACATGGGTTACATAAAAAACGAGGAATATAAGAATGTTTGAAAACAGCAGGTGGTTCAGTGGAAGTGGAGTGAAGCATGAGAAAAGACTTTGAATCAATAGAGAAAATGGAACAAAGATTTTAAAAGGCAAAATAATTGAAGATTCTTAGAATTGGCAAACATAAGCATTGTGGAGAAAACAGACTTGACTTTCCATACTAGATCATGGTGGATATATTTTGGATTTATTCAGGAGAAACAAAAGTTTGCTTTTAGGGATAATTGTAAACTGATTTTATTGTGTGAGTTATAGTGCTTGTTGGACAAAGCACCAGCATTACTGGAGTCTTTTATTTTCAAAATAACAGAACAATCTTTTTTAGGGTGACAATCAAGATCATCAAAAGCTCAATAGAAGCTCAACTTTGAGAAAAATAAGTTCAACAATTTTATCCATCAAGTTAGACCACTTCGATTTGAAAAAGCTAATTCAAAAGATTTTACTTTTATCTAGAGGTAAGGAGAGATTGAAAAATCAGATAATAATCCTAAAAGTGTTAGAAGTGAATAAAGGTATTTTTTATATGTAGAGAATAATAATAAAATTTTAATTCATAATAATTTGGATGGAAATATTAAAGAGATTATTGTGTAATTAATATTTAGTATTTTAATGTGTATAATAAAATAGGTAAAAATAAAAAGCTAATAAAAGAATATGTGTTATATATATTTTGTTGTTGTTTTTATGTTTGTTTTTGGTACTAAAACTACTCCTTCCCTTCTTATTGGGGCAAGATCATCGCTATAACAACTATAAAAAAAAAATTACTCTCAACATTTGAGCTTTGATGTTTGAGCTGTAAGTAAACTTGACAAGTTGGAACAGGAAACGATGATTTAGTTGGTTCATTTAGTTAAAAACTCAAAATAACTTAGCGTACAATTGTACAAAGGGTTAAGATTTGGATTCATTATTGTGGCGCTTGAATCCTAAGCTACTAACAATAATTAACAACTTAACTCAAACTACAAGAAGAACATTTAACTTAGGTAGTTTAATTTGTTCTCCAACCATGGTTGGTTAGTCCCAATAGTCCAGTTGTACAAAATCCCAGATGGTTGTCATCAACACGGATATAGCAGGTAATCAAATATCTATCTCACGTTACCCCACTGACATCCATATTGCTATTTTTGTCCTTGAAAAAGATTTATATATAGAGGATACATATATAAGGCACTTTGTATTCAAAGAATTCTATATTTTTTTTTTAATTTTTATGTTTGTAATATAGACATGTTTGAATTTTGTAAAGAGGAACTAGTATATTCCTTTGTTATAAATGTTAAAGAATTATTTAACTTGCCCCCCACCACAATTTTTATTAGATTTCAACATGACAATATTTATTAAATATACAATACAACTATACAATTAGGCAAAAACTTTCTAAAACTATGTTGTTATCTTTATACAAAACGTAAACTAGGTACTTTTTTAATCGGTACGGTAATGCTACAAAAAATAATAAAAATTTATTTTATTTAATATTTATTAATTATTATAATAATTAATAAATATTAAATAAGAGATGTTTTGGCTATCTTTTGTTATTTTTTTTTAGGAAACATTTCTCTTCTTTTATACACCATTTTCCATCATCATTACATGATTCCATGATAAGGATAGAGCCAAAACAAAATTCGAAGTGTTACTCTCCTACATTTAGAAAGTGATGACATCATAAACGGTCTATGTTGTTTCTCCTTCGCCTTCTTTTAAAATGGCGTTCAAATTCAGGTTCCCAAGGTAAAAGATGGGTTCGCCGATCCCTAAAATTTCTTAACACCCAATTCCTTAGCCTCATATCCTTAACCTCACAAAACCGGTTAGACCAGTCTTTTGGTTCAACCGCTTTAGTCCCTACACCAGGAGCCCTATCCTTTGACCCCACATTATTCTCTTCTTGCCAATCTGCCACAAATGCTGAAACCCTTCTATAGAACTTCTCCTTGAACACTTCCCAAACTTGATACTTATAATGGTTAATTGCCATCACACCCTTCTCAAGTTCAATGGCCACAAATGGTGTTCTTAGATGGAAATGGTGCACCACATTGATTAGGCTTTGGTTCAAGGCATCGGGCCTTATTATGCTCTTATGCCTTTCACTTCCCAATAATCGACACGTGTACCCGACCGTTACCCCTTCACGTGGGACTTTTTTCAACCCTGAAGGCCCAAAGCTGTAGCATCGTGTTCTTATCTCACCTGAAAACAATGTTATTAGTTAGAAGTGCATGTCCAACTAAATGTATAATATTATATATTGGGATTAATGAAGACTATAGAACAATAAAGCTCGAGAACTGACCTAAATTCTTAACCTTGGAATAGAGCTTAATCACTTTGTTCAAGGTTCCTCCTCCCCTTATATTGAAAAACTCATCCACATCGATGAACCCAACCCACTCACACGATGACCGAGCTCGCAATGCACAATGTGCAAAACCAGCTTCTTGCGTCTTCACCCAAGGCCACAAGTGTCTTGTGATGTTGTATCCAATGCTCTGTAGAATCCCAATCACTTTCTCTATATCATCATCACTATTGTTATCATATATGAACCAACGTTGAATCCCAACTTTACCATGGTACATCACCCACTCTTTCAAGAATCGCGCTTGGTTGCGCAACATAGTGCATAGGCATATCTTATGAGCTTTTTGTTTTGGAAAATTTTGATATGGTTCAAGGGATGGCTTCGCTATGGAGGGGAAGATTTCCCCACCGTTAATTTTAATTGAAACTTTGATAGCATGGGCTTGGGCTTGGGCTTGGGCTTGTCCACTCAAAATGCTCATGGGTGTTCTACATCGAACAATCTCTTGAGCAACAGATACAGCCTCTGATGATAGTATGAATTTGGGATTCTTGAAATCATAACCAAACACGCATTGGAATTTGGATGCTTCAGCGAGTCGCTCGGGACGAAGATTGAGGCCTTTCACAAAGACGATGGTGGTGTAGTCACGATCATAGAGGGCTTCATACACTAGCGTTTCCCAGTTATGGATGAACAAATCTTTAGTCGGAATTGGATCCTTTGATTTTGTTGCCACCGATATTGTGTAGCCATGTGGATGCATTGGGCACCTTATGATTTGTTCATAGGGTTGAATCACATTGACTTCGATTGGAGTGTGGGTAAATCGAGTCTTGGATGAGTTAACAAGAAAATAAACGCATTGGATTTCGTGTTGGGAATGAAAGTGATGAAACAATGATGAAGGGTAATTTAGGAAAATTAAAACTTGATCTGGAAGCATAACTATATCTCGTAATGTGGGAGAGTTCTCGTGTTTTGCTTGCATGATTGAATTTCTCCATATTGAGCTTGTTTTATGGGAAAATGATTCTGCTCATTGTGGCAAATAAATAAATAAATAAATAAAAGGAAAAATAATGAGAGAAAATAAGGTTGAAATGAAAGAAAGAAATGGACCTGGGAAATAGAAGCGACGAATGGAGGAGAAAGTGAAGGTGGTGAAGAGGACGGAAAAGATAACAACAATGAGGGTGCACCAGAAGAACGTGCTCCATGAAATGCCACCACTATTATATTTCTTACGACCTTTCATCAAAGTGGAGGAGAGTAGTGATTTTTAGGCTGCTTCATCATGTTAATAATTTACATACATTTGATGTGATTCTCTTTCTTTTTTCTGAGTTTTGCCCTTCTAGGAAGAGGGTAAAAGGAGGTAAAGAGACAAGAGGGAAATGTGGGGATTCAATGGATGGAAAATTTGGTGAGTATTAGGGACAATGGAGTGTGTGAGAGAAATTAAACTATATATAAAACTGAAAACCATTCTTTCTTCCTTTTTTTTTTTTTTTCACCATGTACATTGTAGCATTCACTAATGCAATCATTAGATTGTTATTATTGGTGGCTACGGCTAAGTTCTCCTACTTTAGTATTTATATGTATAATCATGGACACTAATCAGATTATGCATATGCCAATGAGTTATAGCTTAAATGATATAGTCTCCTCATACTCAATTAAAAAGTTGCGGGTTAGAGTCTCCTATTTTTGGTAAAAAAAAAAAAAATCAGATCATGCATATTCATTTGTTGCTAAATTAAATTTACTAAATTATTTGTTGTTTTGATATTATTTCAAACAAATCAGAGTCAATAGGTTTTCTTTTTTTTTTTTGAATGAAAGCTCGACACAACAGGTGGAGCATAGGGACCAGCAGCATAGAAAAACTAATAACTAAAAACTAAATTAAATAGACCAAACAAACGAAGCTGTAGATACCCTTTTGTCATCTCCGGCATTGCCATCAACAACAGAAAGGGTCAACCCCTAACCACTCCTTATAGCTCAATGCAGACATGTTGATAATCTCCTCAACTCCTTTTCCTTTGTTCTGAAAAATCCTTCGGTTCCGTTCCAATCATAAGTTCCAGATGATCGCGCATAAACACACCATCCATCTCTTGCACTCCTGTTTTGTACTTGAGCTCTCAGTCCAACTCTGGAAACCGTTTCACATGCGATAAGAGCCCCGTCATGAATCTTCCGACCCTTTACAAAAGCACTCTGTGTCTCGCCCATTAGTCCTGGCATAACCCCTCTCATTCTCCTAACCAGCATCTTCGAGATTACCTTATATACACACCCCACCATGCTAATTGGCCGCAGATCTTTTATTTCCTTAGCACCAGGAAACTTGGGGGCCAACGCCACCCATGTGACATTAGCATCAGGTGGCAACCTTGAAGATTGGAAGAAACCCAACACCGCTGCCGTGAAGTCCGATCCTATATCATTCCAACACTTCTTTATGAAGTTCATGTTGTACCCGTCACATCCTGGGGCCTTGGACGATTCACAATCCCACACTGCCTCTTTAATCTCCTCAGGTGATGGTAGCACCTCTAGTGCAAGAGAATCCTCCTCGCTGATCCTTTCCACCAGACCATCTCTGAAACCCATCTCAGGGGACCTCTCTTGATGATATAATTCTTTGTAAAATTTCCTGATGGCAATTTTAATCCTAACTTGATTCCTTATCAATCTTCTATTAATAGCTAGTGTATCAATCATGTTATTCCGCCGTCTCGCCGAAGCTCAGTTATGAAAGTATCTCGTATTTTTATCCATGTCCTTTGCAAGCCTCGACCTTGACATCTGCTTCCAATGTAATTCTTTCCTCACATACCATTTCTCACAGCACTTAACTAACGCCTTCCTTCTTGCTTCCACTGTCTCATCATAGTTCCCATTGCCAACCATGTCATCAATCTTCTGAATCTCTTCCTCAAACTTCAAAATTTTCTTGTCCATATCACCAAAGTTGTCTCTGTGCCATCTCCCCAAAGGAACCGTCAACGCCTTCAGTTTATCGGTGAATTGTATCTCTCCCATCCCTCTCCATTCCTCCTTGACCATCCTTAGAAACCCTTCATGAGTAAACCACGAATCCAGACTTCGAAAAGGCCTCGGTCCAACTCTTAGTCTCTTCTCTTCCACTATGATAGGATAGTGATCTGACAACCCCCGTGACCCACCTCTCAAACGAGTCTCCGGGAATGCCTCAAGACATTCCAAGCTAACCAAAGCTCTGTCAATACGGCTACATGACTATCCTCTGAACCATGTAAACTTACGGTCTGAAATTGGCAGGTCCACCAAACCCATGTCATGTACCCAAACCTTATAGTCCTGTGCCGACAGAGGTAAGCTATCTAGACCTCGCCTTTCTTCCACTTGGCCAATCTCATTAAAGTCCCCTAGAAAACAACAGGCGCTTGGACATAAGCCAGCCATGTAACTCAGCTCCTCCCACACAACACGTTTCTCATCTCTAGTGTGAGCCCCATAAACCAAGAAAAACGCACAGTTAACAGACATCTCTGACAGTACCCCTTCAACACACAGTCATCGCTCACCTTTATAGCAATTTCGCATTTTAAAGAAACCATCATCCCATATTAATAACAAACCACCAGAGACACCATCAGACTCCACATATTCCCATCCCGCGCTTCCACTCCCCCAAATTTTCGATACATCAAACCTTGTCACTAGCTGTCTTTTAGTCTCTACCAAACCTAACATATCCAACCTATGTTTTCTCTTGATTTCTTTTACCATTCTCAACTTCCCGTCACCCCTTAACCCCCTAATATTTCATGAACTGATAATCATTTTGAAATATAATTACACACCTTTTTGAGATTCTTCGGCCTGCTTCATCTTGCTTTAGCCTTCTGTTTTGTCACTCTTCTCTTACGAGCAATCTCTTCATTCTGTTCTTGGAGGATAGCCATAATGTCTTCCTCTTCATCAAGTAGCATTGCTCCAGACTCTTTTGCTAGCTCCCATGTCTTGTGGTTTTCCAGCATTTGTTCACCCAAACTTGCATACTCATGACTGCTGATCTCATCATCATTAAGGTGTGTTTGTTCGCCTTTATGATTACCTCTATCACCATACCCCTCCTCCACATTCTGAACGGGCCTATTCCTGTCACTAGCCAAATTAATTCCCAATCCTGGCTTCCCTGTGCTTACATCATCACCAGCAACTGTTTCATGATAGTCATCATCACTATGCCGGTTCCCCCCTCGACCGGTTGAGCCTTCTCATGATTCGTCACAGCCCCCTCCTCCCTGACAATGTATTTTCCCAACCCATAAGCCCCTGCCGTTGTCCCTTTGTCGCCTCCTGCAACCTCCATCTCTCCTGCGATGCCGTCCCTAACCGGCGCACACCCATCAGTCAACCGGGCGACTTCTCCGTCAGTCAATCTCCGCCTCGACGATTTCCGGCTGATAGGCGCAGAGCTCTCTTCTTCTTCCTCGCGCTCAGATCCGTCCCACTCACCCAGGTCACCCTCTTCCAACCTTCCCGCAGTGCATCGTTCCTCACCTCCTACATCGTGCAAGACGTATCCTCCGCCCCTTCCCGCTTTCCGACCTCGCTGCCCGTCATCTCTAACACGCGTGGTTCCCCTAGCAGCGCAGTTGGAGCAGCAGGAACCGATCCCATCCCTTGGATCAGCCTGACTCGACCCGTGGAGGCATGCTGGATTCCTTGGATCAGACCGACCCGACCAGTCAATAGGTTTTCTTTTTTACCTTTTTCTAATTTTTACTACAATAAAAGTACTTACTTTAAGAAAATAAAAGGAATAAAGTATCACCTTTTATTAAGAAAGGTTTTAACGCTAACAATTTGAATTATGAAATATAGAAATTAACTTAATATTCATTAAAGATTAAATTAGTTCCCAAAATATTTGACAAAAAATTACTCAATGAACTGCCTACTTTTTGTAGCATTGTTGGACTAATTAAAATTTTTGGCGGGTAGCAAATTAATTTAAATCTTTCGTAATTATATTGTTTGTGTTCAAATTTTTCAGTTTGTGAAAAGTAACAGATCAAAGATAAGTGAGTGAGAAGAAAAACTAGAGTTACTTGAAGAGATTGAGAGTAGAGGAAGCATATCCTTGAATTAGCTTCTGCTTTTGAGTTTGTGAATTTTTGTTCCAAATTGATTGAATGTTAGAATATATAACTGATATATATACATAGTTGTGAGGAAAATATCTCTGACTATATCTAATTATTTCTAATGTGGAAAGTAGTTAGCAATTGTAACTGACTCATAACAACTCAAACTAACAAACTTAAACTAACTTCTACATTCTCCTTCATGACCTCACCTCTTTCTTCTGCTTTTTTATTTGGGATAAGTAATTAAGTTGAGGAAGTTGGTTCAGCTACTAGCTACGCAATGCACCATGAGCTTATCTCTTAGCTGCAGAAAAGAGGCTGAATGGAGAGCCTTTGTAAGTTTACCTACAATGCTTGTCACATACTGTCTCACAAAGTGTAAGTCAATCTCATAATATTTGGTCTTGGGGTGCAGAATGAATGTGATTTGCAGTCAATAATACAACACTTAAATTCTCACAATAAACAGTATAGGTACAGATGATATAAGGTACTTCAACTCACTAAGCAACCCCTTTAATCTAAATCAATTATGCAACTATATTAACTTAAGGCTCTGTATTCAGCTTTTGTACTTGACTTTGCTATGTGTGTTTTGTTTCTTAGAAGACCAAAACACTCAATTCTTACCAAAGAACATACAAAATTCTCCAATCGATTTCCTAGCATTAAGATCACCGGCTCAATCAAAGTCACAGTAGGCCGCTATCATAGAATTATAATTTTAGTAACTAAGTTTAACAAAATCTTGTTATACATATATTAAGTGCCTTTTTCTAAGTTTTTTTTTTTTTTTCATTTTTTACATTTTTTTAGGTTGCGTGTGAAAGAAAGATCAAACTGAGAGACAGAAACTAAATTAAGTTTTTGTATTGTATTTAATTTAAAATATTTTAAATTAAGTTATATTTAAATATCATGTTTGATTTAATATAATATAGAAATTGAAGGCTAAATTTAAAATTTAAAAAGTTAAATGAGAATATATTTTAAAAAAATTATTATTAAAATTTTAGTCTTCAATTTCAAAAATTTTAGTTTTTTCTATTTTCACTTTCTAAAAATAAGTCATTGAAATTTTATGTCTCAAAACTAAAATTTTAATTTCAATTTTGACCATCAAACACTACAATAAATCCCAATCCCTCTGAGTCTGATCTCAATTCCAGCTTTTAAAGATATGCATTATCTACTTCTCTCTTCTTTTAATATGTATCTTTTTTATTATTTGTTTGCTTGAATTTTTTATCTTATTGATATTTTAAAAAAATAACATATATATTTAAATTTTATTCATTTAAATATTAAAAAATAATTAAGATAATAAATTAAGACTCAAAATCATTACTCATCTTGTTAGTTTAATATATTACTTCTTGATGGAACTGTTTGAACTTGAGAAGCGGGTTGAATCAAGTTGGCTCAAAAATTAACGTTTCAAGTTCTGTTTTTGCGGAAGCTAAATATGCAGAAAATTTTTTCGTTTTGTCTCATGTGCAGATAAGAAACAGAGAAGGGAAGAAGAGAAAGAGGCCAATATGTATCCTGGTTCGGATTCTAAGTGCCATGAATCCTACGTCCAGTATCCATCACAACCATAGTGGAATTTTTTACTATAATCCACTGATTACAATCACCAATACTATTGGATTACAACCTAATTCAACTAGTATCTACTACTAAGCTTTCTTCATCAAAGCTCAGCTACCCAAAGTGCTGTCCCAACTTAGAAGGGGAACCTAAACAGATTCAAACTCACTAAGTGCTAACTCAACTTGGCAAGGAAAACTAATTCTAGTTCAACAACTCAATTACACAGTAATTCAGTGGCTCTTTCATGCATCACTCTTGTCTTTTCTCTCATGACTTTTTCAACTCACATATTCTGCCTTTTCTCAATACAAAAGATGACACAAGACAGTCATAACAAAGAAAATCAGAAATTAAGCACTAGTAGAAGAAAAAGAATTCAGTTCAAGTGTGAATAGATGATGCTCTAAATTTTCTCTCTTTTTCTTGTCTTCAAATGTTGAAGTGAGGCCTCTTATATTTTTCAGCTTGCTTTCCAATTTGCCTCTTCTAATTCCTTGTACCTCAATCCCGTTGGAGCTGACTTTGTTGGTATACAGTCCTTGCTCCATTTTGCTCCACTACCACTGCTTGTCGAGGAACCACTCCACCACCTCTGCTGTCCTTGGATTTGCTTTCTTCCTTGGCATGCATTTCTTTCTCCCTCTGCTCCATTACCTCTGCTGTCTGAGGAGCTGCTCTATTGTGCAAGTTTGTGTTTTGCTCTCTCACATTCTGAATTGTGCTTTTGTTGATGTCCTTGTAATGAGAGTGACCCCAACTGTCCTTGTATTTGTCTTGGTGTTACAGCTGTCTATATGTGATGCCAAATGTCCTTCTTGATTTTTCTTTCTTTTTGTTCCTGTTAGTTTATTCGGTGCTTTCTTCTCTTGGCTCATGGGAGTTCATTAGCAAGTAATGGGCTTGAGTGTTGGAGCTGTGGCATGTTAAGTTGCTGAAGTAATACTAACTTGGGCTGAAGCAACTTATAAAATGGGCCTGCATCACTTAGCACACATGTTAAACCAACTTGGGCTTTCACCCCAAATAATGTTTGTCATCATATATAAAATCTAAAATCAATCTTAGCTTAACAATCTCTCCCTTGATGACAAATATGATAAAAGAGGATAATTGAATTTGGAAAAATTAATTGAAATAAGTTGAGAACACTTCCCTTTGATGATCATCCGAAAGGTGTGGTGCTCCCCCTTAAAGTTAGCATTTTCTCCCCCTTAATCATGGCTTTCCTTTTCAGATGGATAAAACTTAAAACAGCCAAGAACATTTTTCCAAACAATATATCACAGTAACAATAACACCAAACATAGAGAAATTTTCATAATAATAACAAAAAGCACAGAACAATTAACACCAAGCATAGAGCAATTAAAGTTAAGCACAGTAATAGATATTAAGCATCATTGTCCATGATCTTGTCCATAACCTAAGCCAATGCTAACATATAACTTTTCTTTTCTTTTCTCCCCCTTTTGTCATCAAGGAGGGAAAAGACCCTACAAAAAATGTTGTTAGTGGCTATCCAAAAAGTCATCAAGCAGTAAGGTAGTTATGGATTACAATCATCCAAATAAAACAGAAAGAGTTCAAGAAAAATAGTTAAAGCATAGACGAGATGAAATGTTCTAGGCATCAGAGTTGGAATCATCAGAGGCTTCATCATCATCCTCCTCATTGTCAGTAGTTGTAAGGCCAACTTCTATGTCCTCCACAAAATTCCTCAGAATCCGAATCCTCCCTTTGGTTTTTTTGAGTGCATTTTCTTCCATGACTTCATTCCTTTTGCGCTCGGCTCCATAGGTGATGAGAAGGTCTATAAGATTGACGAACTCTTGGAGCACATTTTTCATTATGCATGTCATAACTCTGATCTTGGAGGAATTTGATGTGGGAATCATTGGATCCTCATTAAGGGATGGAGCTTCAGTGCTTTCATCAGTGTTGCGGTGTTTGGTTGTTGTTCTTTTTACTGCACCACCCCCTTTGATATAAGAGTTACAGTCTCTAGAAACCTCAGCTCTAAAATCAATATTATAATATTGAAAAATTTTGGTGAGTAGCATTGCATAAGGTAAAGCATTTTTAGAACTAACACAAGCATGCATGTGTCTCACTAACAAGTAAGCAAAAGAAATTGGGATTTTGGAGAGAAGAGCAAACAGAATCAGTGTGTCACAAAAGGAGACTCGCTGAAAAGAGCCACTCTGAGGCAGAATTATATGGTTTACAATCATGTGCAACTAGACACGGATTGGACCAAGAGACTTATGAGTGGGAGTGGTACCTTCTAGGAGAGAAATATTAATGCACACAGTACTTAGGACTTCAAAATACGACACATTGAGAGTTTCGTTCCACTTACCCGAAATGTACACATCAAGTCCCTGGTCCTGATAATCTGGGGCTTTGCTGATGTGATACTTGTCAAGAATGATTACTTTACCTTTAACAAAAGAAGTGATTCTCCCTTCTTTGTAGGACAAGTTGCTATAGAACTGTTTCACCAGATCAGGATAATTTTCTCACGAATGGATAGGATGTGAATCCATCCTTGATATGCAAACAGAGGTGTAAAGTTCAGACCTTTTCTACGGAATTTGTCTAAATTGACAAGTTTAGAGGGACAGAGAGTATGCTTGTAAATGTCTTTGCAGAAAAATAAATAGGTCATGAGAGAATTAAAATGACGACGATCAAAAAACTCTTTGGGGAAGTCAGCATAGAAGGATTTGTAGGCAATAGGATCGGAAAGTTTTGGTTCAGAAACAGGACGAAGATGAAAGTCGATGACTATACCGCGAGTATGGCGAGCTTGGGAGGTGGGAAGCTCTTTGTCTTCTTCATGAAGAGGTCTCTTACCCCGGAAAGAACTGGGTTGAAATGAGCTGGGCTGAGAGACATTTGGAGGACTACAAGTAGGGTGAGGAGCAACGCCAGGACGGCGAGCCGTGGTCTTAGTTCGAGCCATTTCAAGAGGATTGTTTTGAGGAGAAGTGGGAGGAGAGTTAGTGGGAGATGGAGAAGGAGATGATTGAGAATGAAGAGATATAGGAGAGAAAGGTTGAGAACGTGAGGAGTGAGCACCACTATGAGAGCCTCTACGGACAGCTCTTTTCTTGCGAGCCATACTTATAGGACACTGGTTTCCTTCAGAATATGAAGAGTGGAGTGAAGGAGTGGAGGAGTTGAGTGTGAATGGGTGCAAGTAGTAGATAGTTAATATAGACCTAGAGGAGTGTAAAGGTCTCAGCTTAAAAATGAAGATAAAAATAAAAACTTTGAAAAATAATTAAATTCACAGCTCTAACCAATTGTAACTCTCATTTTTTAAAATAATTAATTTTAATTTTTTTATGTAAATGAAAAAAAATTTTAAATAAATTCCAAGGAAAAATGTGAGTTAAGTTTTGGGACCAAGAATTTTAGAGACTGCAAGACTGGAATGGGCCCAAAGGTTTCAACATGGGAGGCCCATATGAAGGTCTGCAAGCCAACACTCCAGGTCCACCAAATCACACTAGTTTTCAACGAGTCCAGGAAGCATCATAGGAAGTTAATGAAGCCTTCTCATCATCTGACTAGAATAATCTCATTTTGACCTATGAGACAAAATGCTTAAACCAGAACATCAGAAAGATTAAGAAAAATTAGATGAATCAAGAATGTCCAGAGGAGTTCGTAATTTGCAGAACCTCTCTTCTATCAATGGTTTAGGGAAAATGTCAGCTAGTTGATCCTCAGATTTAATAAACTGAATATTTAAATTTCTATTTTGCACATGTTCTCTTATAGAATGAAATCTAACCTCAATGTGTTTTGTTCTTGAGTGCAAAACAGATTTTTTGAAATATTTATAGCACTCATGTTATCACAAAACAATGAAATATTAGATACTTTCAGCTTATAATCAACTAACTGAGTTTTTAACCATAGTAATTGAGAGCAACAAGAAGATGTTGTAATATAATCAGCTTCCGCAGTGGATAGTGTTGCTTGCTTCTTGTTTGACCATACATTGAGTGATTTGCCAAGGAAGCAACACATGCCACTTGTGCTTCTTCTATCAATTCTATCCCCAGAAAAATCTACATCACAATAACCCACTAATTGAAATAAATCAGTTTTAGGATACAATAAACCATAATTAGTGGTACCAAGCACATATCGGATGATCCTCTTGACAGCTGAGATATGAGATTCCTTAGGTTTTGATTGGAATCTTGAGCACACACCAATACTTTGTATGATGTCAGGCCTTGAGGAGGTGAGATACATCAAAAAACCAATGATCCCTCTGTAGCGTGTCTCATAAACATCTCTAGTATGTTAATCTTTGTCAAGCTTGATATTTGGATGCATGGGAGTTCCCATTGGTTTGGCACATTCCAGCCCAAATTTCTTGACAAGTTCTTTAGCATATTTTTTTTGATGAACAAAAATGCCTTCAGCTGTTTGCTTGATTTGCAAGCCTAGAAAGAAGGTTAATTCTCCCATCATGCTCATATCAAATTTACCTACCATTAGCTTAGCGAAATCTGCACACAAAGCCTCATTAGCTGAACCAAAAATAATGTCATTAACATAAACTTGCACAAGAATAAAATGATCATGGTAATTCTTAATAAATAAAGTGGTGTCAGTGGCTCCTCTTTGAAAATTGTTTTTCAATAAAAATGAGCTTGTCTTAAACTATATAAGGTCCAGACTTTCTTGGATATTTTGAGTGAGGCACTAAGGTCCAGACTTGATTCTTCTCAAACTGCTGCAGTTCCTCCTCCATGGCTAATACCCAAGATGGATCAGCAAGTGCTTCTTGGATATTTTGAGGTTCAATCTTTGATATAAGAGCTAAGTTATTGGATTCGGCTCTTTTCAAAGATGAACGAGTAGTCATTCCTTTGGAGGGATCACCAATTATGAACTCTTCAGGATAATTTTTCAGAAATTTTCATTCGCTTTGCCTTCTGGTTTGGGTTGAGGATTCAGGTTCCTCTTGATCTACAATTGCCTCTGCATCAGGATTTTCTGCTGCGATAGGAGATAATTCCAAATGGTCTCCTGCAAAATTGGAATTTTTGCTGCTAGCGAGAGCAGTTTCTTCAGAACTTGTATTTTGAGGAATTAACTCAGTGATCTTGGACGATTCAGCTTCAAAACCTGGACTATCTTCAATACAAACACTAGGAGCAGAGTTAGACTCACAGAATGTGACATGCATGGTCTCCTCAACAATTTTAGAGCTCTTGTTATATACTCTATAAGCTTTGCTATTAGTGGAATAACCAAGAAAGATACCTTCATGTGTTTTAGGATCAAATTTTTCCAAATTTTCTTTGATATTCAGTTTAAAACACTTGCAACCAAAAAGTAGTTAAGGTTAGGTGGATGTCCTTTCCAAAGTTCATATGGAGTTTTCTTAAAAAAATTTCTTTTGAGGGTTCAATTTAAAACATAACAAGCTGCATTCACAACTTCAGCCCATAAGAATTTTGGAACTTCATATTCATACAACATAGCTCTAGCCATTTCTTGTAAACTTCTATTTCTTCTTTTCACAACACCATTTTGTTGTGGTGTTCTAGGACATGAGAAGTTGTGTGATATGCCTAGTTCATTATAAAAAGATTCAAAGTCTTTGCCATGGTCACTTCTAATTGAAATAATTTTTAAACTCTTTTCATTTTGAATTTCTTGCTGAATTTTTCAAAAACAAAAAATGCTTCATGTTTATGAGGTAGAAAGAACACCCAACCAAACCTAGTATAGTCATCCACAATAACCATTCCATAACTTTTTCCTCCAAGACCTTGAGTTCTAGTTGGTCCAAACAAATCAAGATGCAACAGCTCCAATGGTTTCTTAGTTGAGACTTCTTCCTTGGGTTTAAAAGATGTTTTTGTTTGTTTACCTATTTGACAAGCATCACAAGTGATGTCCTTATCAAATTTAATATTAGGAAGACTTCTTACTAAGCCCTTTTTAACAAGTTTAGAGATTTAGAACATACTAGCATGTCCTAATCTCTTATGCCATATCCATTTTTCAGATTCCATTGAAGAAAAATAAGTCACATTTTAAACTTTAAGATCATCTAGTGTGGGACCATAAACATTGTCACTTCTTTTGGCAACAAATAAAATAGTTCCTGTTTTCTCATTAATAACCCTACAATCAGATTTTCTAAAGGTTACAGCATATCCAAGGTCACACAATTGACTTATGTTCAAAAGATTATGCTTTAACCCATCTACCAAAAAGACACTATCAATGCAAGTAGAAAAATCTTTGCCAAACTTACCAATGGCAATTATTTTACCTTTACCATTATCTCCGAAAGTGACAAATCCTCCATCATACTTGTTGAGTTTAATGAAGAAAGTATCATTTCCGGTCATATGCCTTGAACATCCACTATCAAGATACCACATGTCTAATTTCTTCTTGGATGTAAGGCAAACCTGCATGTTCTTCAACTAACCTTAGGTATTCAAATCCATTTGGATCCTTTGATGTGAAATCTTCTTGGTTGCTCAAGAGCATTAAAATCATGAACAATTTTATATAATTTATCATCATTACTAAAAGGCCTTAGAAAGATGAAGCATTGTTGATGGTCATGACCTTTTCTATTGCACTTATAGCAATGATTCTTGCTCACTGATTTTTGTGACTTGTTGAAAGTTTTAGGTTTGAAAATCTTGGAAGAGGAAGCTTCAAATTTTTTAACCTTTAGTTTGAAAACAGCCTTACTTTCCTCTTTGAATCCAAGTCCAGATTTTTCAGAACCAAATATTTGACAAGCAAGTAATTTGTCAAGATTTTGGGAACCCTGAACAAATTTTGCGTCTTCATTCAGGTTTTTAATTTGTTCATTCAGCCTTTTATTTTCAGCAATCAAATCAGTGGAGGTAGTGACCGTATGCTTGAGGTTGAATTTATTTAATTCAGTTCTTAAAGCATTGTTTTCTTCTTTTAAAGAAATTTCATCATAAGCTTCGATTGCCTTTACTTTTTTTAATAAAAAAATCATTTTCTACTCTCAATGCTTCATTTTCTTTCTTGCATTTGACATATTTATCTAAGAGTTTCTTAGAGTTCACAGTAATGTCTTTGATAATGTAGTGCAATTCATCAATAGATAGGTCAGAGAGATGTACCTCATCTTCATCATCGTGATCAGCCATCAAGCAAAGTTGAGCCTCTTGATCTGAGTCTTCAGAGCTGGTGTCGTTCTCCAAGTCTTCCCATGTTGCCATCTCACTTTCTTTTTATCTTTCTTTAATTTCTCGCTTTTCTTTAGTTGAGGGCAATCTGACTTGAAGTGACCTGGTTCCTTGCAATGGTGACATGTGAACTTGGCTTGATCTTTCTTGAAATCTTTGGATGAAGAACTTCCTTTACCTTTGTTTTGAATCTTAGTAATCTCCTCATTTTTCTTACAAAGAGCACCATTTCTTCATCTGAGAAACTGTCATCAGATTCTTCTTCTTTCGCTATCATTCTTGATTTTAGTGCTACATTTTTCTTTTTGTCATCTTTGTCTTGAGACATGTGAGTAGTTTCATAGGCCAGCAGCTTGCCTCTTAGCTCATCATAGGTGATTTTGATCAAATCATTTTTTCAGAGATGGCTGTGCTTTTTACTTCCCATTTCTTAGTAAGACTCCTTAAGATTTTTCTTACCAAGGTTTCTTCGGAATAGCTCTTCCCTATGGCATCCAGATTGTTGATGATTATTGAGAACCTTTCGAACATTTGATCATATTCTCTTTCTCCTTCATGTTGAACATTTCATACTCCTTCATTAGCATATCAATTTTGGTCTCCCTCACTTGTTTAGTACCTTCATGGGCGAGTCTGAGCTTGTCCCAAATTTCTTTAGCTGTCTTGCATCTTGAGACTTTTCTATATTCTTCAAAACTGATTGTGTAAGAACCGGCTAAACTATTTTAATAAAAATAATAATTTTAAGTGTCCGAGATAGATTAAAAATTTAGAAGTTTTAATTTGAAAATATAAATGTAAAATTTGATTTCAGTGAATTTTTTCGAGTTGGAAAATGTATCTTTTTCGAAAGATTTTTGTAAAAATGTGTACTGGCACTTAAGCTGGCAGTACCAGCTCTAGACTGTCCAGTACCGTGTTTTGAGACAAATAAGATTTTGAAAATTTTATTTATTGTGTTGAAAGGACAAAAATAATTTAAAATTAAAAATCGGGCACTACTCTTAAAGGTTTAGGCCCAAAGTGGGTCAAACGAACCAAAAACACTACGTGGTTGGACCGGCCCCAAGTTGGGCCCAAGGCCCAACACATGAGGCTCATTAAATGAGCTTTCCAGCTCATTTCCTCCCGAAAATAATAAAGGGACGCAGTTGCTATGAGAGGAGAGGGAGAAGAAAGAGCACTATTCACCCTCACCTTCATTTGCTTGTAACTTGAGCTACGGAGCTCCGATTGACGAGTCGTTTGCGGTCACGCGAAGCTCTCGTTGAGCTCTTCGATTTTATCTAAGCAAACCTAGTAAAAACTTGCATCTCAATCCCCAGTTTCCAGCCCTAGATTTTTGCACATTTTTGGGTTTAGTTTTTGAGCAAGTTTTGTGATTTTTGTTGTTTAGGTGATCTCTAGTAGCGAGTAATTGTTGAAAATTGTCCCAATCCTCTTTGGATAAGGTAAGTTGCTCATAAAATCGTGTAGTGTTGTATGATGTGGTTTCTAAGTTTTGATTTTGGTGATATATGTGATGTTAGTTTAAGCTTTGGTGGTTGTTAGAGTTGGCTTGGCCTTTTAGAAGCTTGTTTAGACTCAAGTGGTGGGTTGTGCATATTGAGAATCGGCCAAGGTATGGTTTCGGTTTCTTTTATGTAGTATGTAATGTTTCTGGACACTTAGGATAGTTGACCCTAAGATAGGATTGGATGTGGTTGGTGTATGAATAATTATATGTGAATTGATGGAAATTGTTAGTTGTTTTGATTATTGTGGTTGATGATGATTGTTGGAAATTGTTGGTATCAATAAGTATTGATGTTGGTTTGGATTATGTATGAGACATGTGATTTGTGATGAAGATTTTATGAATTGTATATATTGAAGTGTAATTATGATGTTGTTGAGGAAATTGATGATTGGTGTTGTTGATGAGAATTGATAAATAAAATGGTGGTGTGTGTGGGATGAATCCGAATGAAAATAATGATGATTATATGATTTGATGATGGATGTTGAGATTTAGTATAGTTGTTGAGAGTTGTTAATGGTTGTTGAGTTGTTGAATGATGAGATATGATGATTTATGATGAATTGATGAGTTTTGGTTATGTTGATGAAAGTGTTTCATGATAATTGATGTTTTAGAATGATTGATAAATGGTTATATTGATGTTAATAGCATGATATTAGAGATTGATGTTGAAATTGATGATAATAATGGTTGGTAAGGGTGGACTGATATTTGGTTAATGGGGATTGATGATTACATATGGTGGAGTGGTAAATTGAAGTATGGAAAATGGTAAAGATTTGATATGGGATAGAATTAATATGGTTTTAGTTGGTTTGGGTTGTGAAAGTTGGTAATTTGAGGTTTTGAGGTTTTTGGTAAAAATAGATTTTTGGTAAACTTTGGCGGATCATAACTTGGGCCCCGGTTTTCAAAATTGATTGGAATTTATTTTAAATTAAAGATGATTTCAAGGGCTTTAAATTGATATAAACTTTATAAAATTTGGATTTTTGTAGAGGAAGTTATGATCATTCAAAGTTTGGTGTCAAAATCTGAAATTCTGTAAAGTTGCAGAATTTTGTGATTTCTGTTATGTGCGCACGCACAACCCTGCGAAAATTTAAACCTATGCGCACGCACAGCCTTGTGCATACGCACATGCAGGGGAAGGCTTCCTGTTTAGAGCGCTAGCACAGCCTGTGTGTGGGCACAACCAATGAAGATTTACAACCTGTTCGTACGCACAGCCCTGTGCGCACGCACACGTTGGGAAGGTCAGTCTGTTGAGGGCGCTAGCACAGCTTGTGCGAGCGATCAGAATTGTGAAATTTTGCATATGTGCGTACACACACCTCTATGCGTACGCACACGTTTTGAAACTTCTCTTGGGCGTGCGCGCGCACACCCCTGTGCGTACGCACACGCCTTATTTTTCAAACTTAAACTTTGTTTTCAACTATTTCACCTTCCCAACAAGCTTGTAAACTTCTGTGACACCTATTTAAGACTTTTTGGCCTTTTTTTGGATTTTAAACATGGAGAAGGTCTTGGGTGGTTTTATTTGGGTTTACTTTGAAAAGTTAGCAAACGGAGGTTTAGGTTTCTGGTGTATTGCTGATGAGTTTGGTTGAAAGAGAAAGAAGAGTAGTGAACTTGGTGAGTACTGACAATGAATTGAGAAATTGATGAACTGATGAGTTCGGAATGGAGAATTATGAATCGATGATGGTTGTGATGAGTTGAGAACTTGGAAAGTAATGATGAGGAAATGATTGGAATATATGAGAGTGTGTGGAGCCTATATCTCCGGCGTAGCAGATTGTTCTGCTACATGACGAATGGTTGTTGAGAGTGTGCAGGGCCTATATCCCTGGCATAGCAGATTTCTCTGCTGCATGAGTAGATGTTGTTGAGAGTGTGCGGAGCCTATATCTCCGACGTGGCAGATGTTTTTGTCGCATGATTTGTTGAATGTTGAGAGTGTGCGGGGTATATATCCCCGGCGTGGCAGATTGTTCTGCTGCATGATTTGTTGTGGTTGGTTCCTTCTCTGCTGCAGGAAGTGCGCGGGACCTATATCCCTGGCGTAGTAGACTCCCTACTACATGAGTGTGCAGGGCACTATATCTCTGACGTAGCAGATTCGCTGCTGTATGAGTGTGCAGGGCACTATATCTCTGGCATGGCAGAAAAGGCTACATCCGAGAGGATGTGTCGGGTTGGCATTTAAGGACCGACAAGTGATATCACGAGCTAATAGGACAGGCATTCATCATATGCATCTTTTATGTGCTTGTTTGCTTTGATTACTTGAGTTTGCCTAATTGTATAATATGCCTACTTGCTTCTTGAATTAATTGTGATATATGATTATTACCTGTGTATTACTTGTTTGCATTAATTGTGATTGTCTGGGGCTGAGGAGGTTAGGTAGGCGGTGGCGATGAGATCGCATGGAGGTTAGGTTGGCGAAGGCTGTGGGATACAGCGGTGTGATTAGTATTAGTTAGACTTTTTCCTAAGTTTAGATAACCCGGTTTATGGTTTAAGTTTATTTATTTATTTATTTTATTCTAAGCTTGAATATCCGTAATTGATGTGAAGTTCTAGGATTGCCTTCGGCGTCCCGAAGCCTTATATCTTACATATTGGGCACTGTTACCATATTGAGAACCTCCGGTTCTCATTCCAAACTTTGTTATTATTTTCAGACGCAGGTTACAAATCCACTTCGGTGAGATTGCGGATATGGTGACAGAGTGGAGTATGGTTCCTCCTTGGTTTATTTCTATTTTACTTTGTTATAGTTACTCTCACATCTCTTTGTATATTTATCTTTATGGCCTTAGAGGCTTACTTGAGAGATAAGTTGTACAAGTTGTTTTAACTCCAAAACTCTGTATTTTTCTGTTTGCAACTAGTCGGCTTAAACTCTGCAAGCTGCGGCTAGTTCCCTATGATTATTATACCCTTATATCTATATATGTTCTATTCTTTTGCATCTATACCTTGTATCTTATGCGTTAGCTTTGTGTGAACGTTTCGCGCTTTGGTAATTCTGCCTTTGAGCTTAATTCTTCATCGGGCTTTTAGAATATATTATTTCTTTCTATATATATGTATAAGCCTTAGAATTGTCGTAACCTTTGATTAACCTTTCCTTTACGGCTAGAGGTAAAGCTTAGGGTAATTAGGGTGTTACAGATTGTGCAGTGCATTAGGTTGATTGCCTTTGCATTGAGTTCAACCTTCTTCTTTTCTTCCTCTGTCCACTTTTTATCTTCTTTTGCTACAACTTTTCCATCAGCATTTTGCTTAGTTCGAACATCTGGTCCATTGAGAATAATCTTCCAAATGTTGTAGTACATTGACTGCACGAAAATTCTCATTCTCTTTTTCCAATAGGAATAGTTGCTGCCATTGAAGTAGGAAGGTCTATTATTTGGTTGCCCTTCAATAAGTGTGAATGCCATAATGTTAGGATCCATATTGTTGGCCATGGATATTTACTCCAAGCTGTGAAGCTTGACTCCTTGAGACCTTGCTCCTGATACCAATTGATGGAACTGCTTGAAAAGGGGGGTTTGATCAAGTTGGCTAAAAAAATTAACGTTTCAAGCTCTATTTTTGCGAAAGCTAAATATGCAGGAGATTTTTTCATTTTGTCTCATGTGCAAATAAGAAACAGAGAAGGGAAGAAGAGAAAGAGGCCAGCATGTATCCTGGTTCGGATTCTAAGTGCGATGAATCGTACGTCCAATCTCCACCACGACCATGGTAAATTTTTTTACTATAATCCACTTATTACAATCACCAATACTATTGAATTACAACCTAATTTAACTAATATCTACCATTAAGCTTTCTTCACCAAAGTTCAGCTACCCAAAGTGCTGTCCCAACTTGAAAGGGGAAACTAAACAGATTCAAACTCACCAAGTGCTAACCCAACTTGGCAAGGAGAACTAATCTTAGTTCAACAACTCAATTACACAGTAATTCAGTGGCTCTTTCATGTATCACTCTTACCTCACATATTTAGCCTTTTTTTCAATACAAAAGATGACACAAGATAGGCATAACAAAGAAAATCAGAAATTAAATACTAGTAGAAGAAAAAGAATTCAGCTCAAGTGTGAATAGATGATGCTCTGAATTTGCTCTCTTTTTCTTGTCTTCAAATGTTGAACTGATGCCTCTTATATTTTTCAGCTTACTTTTCAATTTGCCTCTTCTAATTCCTTGTACCTCAATCCCGTTGGAGCTGTCTCTGCTGGCATGCAGTCCTTGCTCCATTCTGCTCCACTACCACTGCTTGTCGAAGAACCACTCCACCACCTCTGTTGTCCTTGGATTTGCTTTTTTTCTTGGCATGCATTTCTTTCTCCCTCTACTCTATTACCTCTGCTGTTTGAGGAGCTGCTCTATTGTGCAAGTTTGTGTTTTACTCCACATTCTGAATTGTGCTTTTGTTGATGTCCTTGTAATGAGAGTGACCAACTGTTCTTGTATTTGTCTTGATGTTACAGCTGTCTATATGTGATGCCAAATGTCCTTCTTGCTTTTTTTTTTCTTTTTGTTTCCACTAGTTTATTCGGTGCTTTTTTCTCTGGGCTCATGGAAACCGATTTGTTCATTAGCAAGTAATGGGTTTGAGTGTTAGAGTTATGGCATATTAAGTTGTTGAAGTAATACTAACTTGGACTGAAGCAACTTATAAAAATGGACCTGCATCACTTAGCACACGCATTAAACCAATTTGGACTTTCACTTCAAATAATATTTGTCATCATTTATAAAATCTAAAATCAATCTATAACTTAACACTTCTCATTAAATTAATATTTAAAATAGAGATCAAATTAAAGTACTTAATTTTTTGATGTCTTAAAAAAATTAGATCTATTCATCTTCGTTAAATTTCATTAAAAGAAAAAAAAAAGATGGATCAGCTTTGCTTCTTTGTTTCGATATTAACATCACATATATAAGAGCAATATTAATTAAAACTTATATATTAAAGCCATGGTGCATGATTATTATTGTTCATGAAGTTAACAAAAATACAAAATGATTGTACCTACATAATTTGTTAGAAGTTGTCCTTATCTAATGATTAAGAGTTTTATAATTGTATAAGCTCTCTTCATTTCATCTAATTATGAAAAAATTAATCCTAAGCAATAAGTACTAAATTAGAGGATTTAAATAATTTAAATTGAATTTAGAGTATTATATATGATTTGTGTTTGTATATATAGCTATTTTTAAATTTCAAAGAATTTAAATGCATAGAAATTAAAATGCTTGAATTAAATTTTCTTTAGTTAAAAAGTTACGTATTTCAGTTATTTGTATGAAGAATATTTTTTTAAGAAAAAATATTTGCCCCATTTAATTAAATAAAATAGAGAGAAGAAAGAATTGAAATTTCCACTCTATAGGAAATTAGAATCTCCTGTATATTTTGAGTAATTAAAATTCCTCATTAAAGTTTTGTAAAATTTGACACGTTTTCTTGATATAAAGTAATTTAATCTATGAATTATGTTTTCTTCTTCAAATGATTCATCTAAACACACTGGATGAAATTATTGGACAGTGGTTGACTTTTTGCAAAGTTCAAAGCCCTCGATGAACGTCAACTTCTGGTGATTGAAATAGCTAAAACATACCGTGAGTACTTTGTACATTGAAACAACACGTTATTAAGTGAAATAATCAAGCAGAAAATTTGAAGTTTAAACTATTCACTTGTCACCTTTGAAATTTCAACTAATAATTGACCTTTCTATGCACTTCGCATGTTCATTATAATAATAGTAGTGCCACACAAGAGTATAGATTATATTGCATTTTCTATAAGATTTCATATGTGTACATACATCCCCTATGGCACAAAACAAAGAGCAAATTTAAAGAGAAACAAATTAAAGCTAGTTTAGTTTCGGTACCTTAGCTTGTTTGGTTCATGTACTGGAATATTCTTTGTAAATTCTAGTCTCACGCTTATGATTCTGCCATCAAATTAGCAAACAGTTGATTTGGATTCAATGCTTAGAATAAGATTATACCAAACCCCTACTTTATTGCTATAAACTTTGGGTCTGATTATAATTAGCACGATTCATTAAGGGGCATATCCAATATATTATAGTTTTTTTCGGTACTCCTTCTTTCTCTTCTTTTATTTTTCTTTTTAATATTTTTTTCACATTTTTAATAGTTTTTTTTTTTTACGGCTGGGTTTTGAATTTTTTTTTATTTTTTTCAATTGCTTAAAAAAAATGACTTCAGTAAACATGAAAAAAAAAAATACTCACCAAAAATTAACTCCCATACAACTCTCTAATTCACTAGGACCGAATAAAGCATATTCAAGTATTGGGAGAGAAGACTTCAATTCAAATGTGGGTGGTGCGTTCAGATTTTTCTTTTCGAAAACTTGCATGCGTAGATTTAAAGGGACTTGTATGACTTCCTCCTTAATTATTGGAATGTGCAAGCATAGAGTGTGCATGACTTCCTCCTTTGTTTATGCATCTTCCTCTTCTTTCATGTGTGAGGGTGGAGAGTTCTCTAGTTCATTGGAGTATAAACTCCTTTGCTTGATTTCCTCACGTTTTTTCATAAGATCTTGCATTGCTTCTCTTAGAAAAGAAATTACTTGTTCCTTTGTCATTTTTTTTTTGTAGCTTTTGAGGATATGAAATCCTAGGCTATTCCTCCACTACTTTCTTTTTTACTGAAATTTCAATTGGTACAGGAACTTCTTGATTTTCTCTTGCACTTCTAACTCCTTCTTTGTAGCTTCAATTTGATTTTCATTCTTTTTGCTCAACACTTTTTCACTCTTCAAATTGATAACTTTGCATTCTTCTCTTGGATTTAGAATTGTGTCACTGAGGAATGTATTGGTAGGTCTCTCGACAACTTGTCTAGCTAATTGACCCATTTGAACTTCCAAGTTTTTGATGGAGGCCTTGGTTTCTTGCACGAAGCTATTTGTTTTTTTGGAGATTTTTGCTAAGGCTATTTCAAAGGCTAGCTCCAGAGATGATGGTTTTTGATAAGAATAAAGAAAGGATAATTCTTGATATGAATAGAGAGTTGATGGTTCTTAGTATGAATAAAGAGATGATGATTCTTGATAGATGGAATATAGAATACTGAAGTTTCCTTAGTCTTAACTTTTCTAACTAAAATCCGGATAGTTTCTCTAGTCACAGTACTATGAATCATTCCTTGAGTTTGAGTAGTAACTCATGTGATCTCTCTCCATTATTTTTCTTACCACAAAATACAAAATTGAATCAAATGGACCATGTGGTAAAAAGAGAAGAAAAGAAGAATAGAAATAAATATTTTTTAATTTTTTATTTATTTTTAGTTTTTTAGTTTTTATTTTTTTTTTGAAATAGAAAAAAAAAACAGAAAAAAGAAACAAATATCTAATTTAGGTAATCAATTAACCAATAGTTTGTTAATCACAATTAATCCCTAACAACGACATCAAAAACTTGATGCGAAATTTACAAACCACAAACTATCGACAAGTGTACCAAATCGTATCAAGTAATACCACGAGAGTGGGTTATCGTTTTCATGAGAATTATCGGATTAAGCAAACAATGCATGGTCAATTAATTATTCTAGTTAGACAATAAAAAATAAGAGTTTCAATAGTAAATAACATGAAAGTAGAAAATTAAACAAGAACAAACTAAAATTGGGTAAGAAATATGATAAAAATAATTAAGGTATCAAAGATATTTAAATTTTAGAACCAACAATTATTGTCATCTACCTTGATTATGGAAGGATTTAATTCATGACAAACCCTAAGTAATTGAATTCCAATTCCTTAGCAATTCAATTTCTTCTAATCTAATCAACTGTCAATTCCTTGATCAATTAATTATGCTAAAATGTTGAGTACGAACTCTGGTTTAAAGACCACACAATTCTTAAGAATCCAAAAATAATCCGATGATATGTCATGTATCATATTAAATCTAGATAATTAAAAAATTATGAGAAAAAGATTTCAAGCCTAATTCAAATGATTTAACTTTTTCAATATTCAAAGGGATTCAATTTAGATTAAGGTTATTTTTCAATATACTCTAATCCTTAGGATGAAAAATGAAACCAATTCTTGAATAAAAATCAATGCATTAATCAAAATAAAAGAATAATAATACTAATCCATCAAAATAAATAGAGCTCCTAATCTTAACTGTAAACCCTGTTAAATTAGTAAATAATTAGTCGATAAATTAGTTTTTAATAAAGAAGATTAGAAATGCGAATATAATATTAAATTAGGATAGAGCTCATCGAAACGAGAATTTTGACACTAATTTCAAAAAAATCGGTCCAAGATTAGACCAAGCGGATCGAACTGGTTGAACCGGACCCAAATCGAGCCGTGGGCCCAACCGGGCCAGCCTTTTAAATGAGCCCAATGCCCTTCTCTTCCTCATTTCAGCTGAACGACGCTGAAGCTCCAGGGGGAGAAAAGAAACGCCGAACCCTTACGGCAAAATTCAATTTGCCGTAGCTCCTTCGTCTGAACTCCGATCGCCGCACCGTTTGTGACCACGCGTCCACCGCGTCGAGCTCTACATTTTTACCAGAACAATTTTATACGTAACTCGCTTTATTGTTCTCAGCCACTTCTTTCCCCAATTTTAGAAAATTAAGTGGAGATATTGAATTTCTTTACTCTTTAATGTTTTAGGATCCAATTAGCTTGAGGAAAACGTTTACTCTTACTTATGTGAAGCTTGGGTAAGGTGAGGGTATCATAATTCCATTTTAATTTTGCTGAATTTATGTTTTGGGTATTAAATTGGGTATATATGTGTTATAAATGTGTATTAGGTTGTGAATAAATAATTGGAGCTTGAAATTGTGAATATTGAAACTTGGAGGAAGCTGAGCCTAGAGTTTATTGAGCTTTTGAGGGGCTGTCTTGGTTTTAATTAAATTGCTTTGGTCGCTACGTGGAAATCGGCCAAGGTATGGTTTAGGTTTCTTGCATTTAATATATAATGTTCTGTGAAAACTTAGGCTAGATGATCATAGGATAAGTTGGAACGTATGTATACATTGTGGATTAGTATCTTGTTTTTTAAATGTGGATTGATATGCTACTGAATAGTTGAAGGATTGGTAAATTGTTAATCATTGATTTGAGAATGCAAGTATGTGATTTATGAGCTATGGTTTGGTCATGGGATTTGGCATGTGTACATGTAATTGTGGTTGGTGGATTAGGCATGTGTATGTGTAATTATTGTTGGTATGAAGTGTGATTCTCATGGTGGATGTTGTGTTGAGAAAGAAGGACTTTTGGAGTTAGCATGTGCAGGTTATTGTATTGGTAACATGGAAATTGTGTTGAATGGGAAAGAGGTTTTGTGGGTTTACAAAAGTTAGTTTTTGGCCAAACTTCGGCGAGGCATAACTTGGCTTTCGGATCCTCAATTTTCTCCCAAATTGTTTTAAAGTAAAAATTGGGTTCGTGAAGTTTATGGCATTCAAAGAACGGGAGAAAAATATTTTAAATTGAAGAAGTTATGGTTGTTGGAAAATTGTACTTAAAAACTGTCTTTTACTACCATTCTGCAGCTATGCTACTGATTCTTTTTTTTAAAGAACGTGCACCCACACGTACGCATGACATGAAATTTTGGTGATGCGTACATGTCTAGCCCTATGCGTACGCGTAAGGAGCTATCAAGCATATCTACGCGTACGCGTGGCCCCTATTTCAGCAAACATGGTTTCCAACGTTTTAAACTGTATTTCAAATCTCTAAACCTCTATTTTTGTTCCTTTAGTCATTAATAATAGTATTAAACCTGATATTCAGATGAAGTTAGAAAGTGGGGATAACTTGGAGATGAAGTAAAGCTGAAAAGTGATGAATTGACTATTAAATGTTACCAATAATCATGTATGATACTTGGCTTGAATGATTAAACGATCTGAGATACGAAATTCTCTGGATAAAGTACCGTGGCTTGCCACCACGTGTACCAGGTTGAAAACTCGATACTCTGTTGACCCTACGACGTAAGGGTGACCGGGCACTTATAAATTTCCGGAAATGTTAACCCCCATTGAGCAATATTGATTATTTGAGAAAAAGCTATGCATAGACTCTTGGGGATGCACGTCGAGGGACAGTCTAAGGTTTTCGGACTTGTCGGATTGGCTGGATAACCAATAGATGAGCCTCATCAGCCATAGAAAAGGCTTGCATCATATGCATACTTCTTGAATTACTTGTTTGTGCATTAACTGGGTGTGCCTAAGTGAACTTGCCATGTTAAATGTATATTTGTTACCTGCAGTATTTGTACCCTTTTTGTGCTTTCCTTTATCTGTTTATTTGACTGTGATATGCTGACGGAGATGGAGATATGGAGGAATGGCAATATGGGACTTAGACTTAAGATTAAGTTAAGTTAGGCTTAGATACTCTTAGAAAACCACCTTTTATGGTTTCTGTTTAATACTTTAAGCTCTAAAATCTGAGTGTCGACGTTCTAGGACTGCCTCTGGCATTCCCAAGACCTTATATATTATGTGTGTGACACCTTTATCATACTGAGAACCTCTGGTTCTCACCCCATACTATGTTGTTATTTTTCAGATGCAAGTCGAAAGGCATCTCGTTAGGCGTCTGGACTCCTGAAGCGAAATAGTTACTGGGTTATTTTGTTGTACAGTGATGTATATATATTTGTACTTAGCTTCCTCTCCGCATAACTTATTCTTTTTGATCCTCTTAGAGGTTTATGGAGGGACATGATTTTTTTTATGTACATTTGGGTTTTGGATATGTATATATATATATGTGTGTGTGTGTGTGTGTGTGTGTGTGTGTGTGTGTGTGTGTGTGTGTGTGTGTGTGTGTGTCTTCTCCGGCCAGTCTTGACTTCGCGGACTGAGTTAGGAGCTTGTTACTTTGTATCTTTGACCCTCTGTTCCTTATTTTGGTTACTCTATACTTAACAGCTATAGCTTTCTTAGTATGCAGGATAACACGTTACTTAAGCATTGCGCTTTTATTTCGCGAATTTTATTTCCTCTATTCTTCAAGGCTCCTAGTATATTATAATCCTTCTGTTATTATATGTACACATTTTATTTTAGAGGTTGTAATACCACACCACCTCTGTTCTACGTCTTAAGCGTAAAATTAAGTGTGGTAGTGTGTTACGTTAACAATGGAAGTTTAGTTTCCCATAGTGCAAAAAATTGAAATCCTAAATTTAATGTGTAAAACCTAAAACTAAAAAGAATGAAAGACGAAAGAGAAAGTTTCTCCTGAGAGAGGCCAAAACGACGCTTTAAAATCAACAATTTATGGGCTTGGGTTGGAAAGTGGCACTAAACGCCACTTCTATGCAATTTTTGCGCTAAACGCCACTTCTGATGCAATTCTTTCCCATATAGCCACAAGTCTCCTAAGAAGAATTGCAATGTTAGATGCAGTTTGGCGTAGGGGTGTTCATGGTTTGGTTAATCCAAAAACCAAACCAGTTTTTTGGTTAACCAAAAATATAGTAGTAGTGAATTAACCAAATTGATTTCATATGATAAAACCGATTATTAACCGGTTAGTAAAATTCAAAATCGGTTTTTAATCAGTTATTAAAATAAAAACTGGTTTTGAAAAAATAACCGGTTTTTATATAGGAAAACCAATTTTTATATAGAAAAACCGGTTTTATACAAAAAACCGGTTTTTATATAAAAAACCGATTTTTATATCAAAAAATTGGTTTTAACACTGAAAACCGGTTTTATATATCAAAAAACCAATTTTTACACTAAAAAATTGGTTTTTATACTAAAAATTTTTTTACATATAAAAACCCAAATTTTTTACCTTTTTTCTTTTAAATTGTTTTTTTTAATCTAAAAATTATTTTTTTTTCTTTCTAAATAATACAAATAACATTTGTAAATAATAAAATTCCTTCCATTATAAATTATAATTACTTTTCTAAACTTTTGGTGGCAATACTTATCACATACACCTACTAAAGATAATGGAAGTGAAACATTAAATATTGGGTAGAAAAATAGTTGGTAAAACAGGCTAATAGGGTGATAAAAGAAAAAGAATGGTCTCAAGAGCATTCCCTGTTTAATCTGTCATGATTAATGATGAGAATCATTTCTGGGTCAACTTGCACAAAGTGCATACACAAAGAAAAATGCAAACAATACCTAAATTCAGGAATTACAGCTAGAAATGTGGACAAGATAAGGTGTATAACATCATAGATTAGTGGACATAAATTTTTGACAAGATTATCATATATTGCAAGACTAAAAGAAGCAGCAAAGAATGAGCATCAAAGAGAAGAACCCAAAATTCTTATCTAGGGAAAGCTACCACCATCAACAATTAACTTAGTAAGTCTAACCTCTTCACCACTTATAAAACAAACAATCAAGACTTTCTAGTCATCCTCAAGCGCAATTGAACCTGGACCCACTGAACAAGTAATGTCCTCTGATAAAATTAAATATGCACACAAAAAAAACTATAATTATAAATTTTAAAATAATTTGAAAAATAATTTGAAAAATGAATAAAAATGCATTCTCTGTTGCCTTTTTTCCATAGATAAAACAGAACCAACACAATTAAATATAAATATAGAGTTTAACAACAGTCAAAACAGAGGTCTGGAACCAAAATTACTTGCTTTTGCTTTCGATAGATTTTATATATAACTAATTATTGGGAATGATCGCATAAAAAAAAGATAAAAGAATAGAAAATTGTTTTATCTTCACTTTGTATTAGAACTTTTAATTACAACAAAGTAACTGATTTAAGCATACAAATACTGATCCTTCCTAAAATAATTGCTAGAAGCACATCCAAAGTATATCATTATTAAGCAAAATAGAAGCAACCTGTATTGTTCCTATAAGGATTAAAATCTAATAGCTGACCTAATCATGTTCTAATAGCTGACCTAATCAATAAGGATTAATACCTATTTATATTTAAAAATGAAAGCATATTAAAAGGAATGAATAAAAAATGAAAGCATATCAAGTGTTTTCCCCATGAATAGAAGTGTAGCTTATCATACCTAGCAGGAATTCAACTTTCTAGAATACTAGCAAAAGGTGTCAAAGTCTCCCATCAAACTAAAATGATGAAAATTTAGTAATGAAAATCTTAACCTGATCACAAATTATTTTTTATACAAGCTGATGGAAACTTTGTTGGAATTTTGAGCTAATTAACTTTAGATTAAGAAATTAGTATATCTGAAAGAACTTGAGTTCATTAGTTCTACTTTCTATACAATATTTTTTTTGTTATTAGAAAAGACCATTATATTCCAGGTTCTGTGAAATGAATGCTAAAAGTTTAGTTATTATGCTTCTAAGATTAGAATAAAAATTGTTGCCCAGCGAAGAAATTTGCAGCTGTAAAGTTGCAATAGAGTGAATAATGCATGATGAGACATATAATTAGAACAACAATTCTTCATTCAATTTATAGTTTAATGGTGCAGAAACACAGCATAATGCAGCATCCAGAACAACAATTCTCCATTCAATGAGACAGATAATTAGAACAACAATTCTCCATTCAATTCATACAAATTAATTAAGTTTTAACAAATCAAAAAGTGAACCACAATGAAGAAGAAACTTACAGTAGGATCCATTGAAATGAAGAGTTCAATAGTGAGAGATTTAAAATCTGCACATTTTCAATCCATTAAAATGAAGAAGTCAGAAGTATACTAATGAAGAAACAAAACAGAACAAATCAACAAAATAGAAAAAACTCAGATAACAAATCCAACTCAGAACTCAGAACCAAGGGCAAGGAGGGGGTTTACCTCAATTGATGAACTCCGGCGAGCCACCGACGAAAGAAGAAGAGAACCGAAAAAGAGAGTTACTCAGGCGAATCAAAGTGAAGACAGAGTCGCGAATGGGAGGTCGAGGTAGAGAGATAGAGTCGCAAATCAAAGTGAAGACTCGAAGAGGTAAAGGTTCGACGAGCCACCAGCGAGCTCCGGCGAGAGGCGGAGGAGGAGAACTGTTGACGGCGGCGGACTGGAGAATTGGGTTTTGTCGAAGTATCGAAGACGAAGAGTGAATTTGAAATTAGGTTTTGATTTAGGTTTTAGTTTTAATTTGGTTAACCGGTTAAAAATCAGTTTTTTTAATTTGGTTTTGGTTAACCAATTCTAAAAAATATGGATATGGTTTTTAAATTGTTTTATTAAACTGGTTAACCAAAATGTGGTTATGGTTTTTTAACCGGTTAACAATATTTTGGTTATTTTTTGAACACCTCTAGTTTGGCGCTGGACGCTAATATCAGGGAGTTTAGCGCCGTTATGCGAGAGAGCAAGCATAAATTATTATATATCGTTGGAAAGTTCTGGAAGTTAGTTTTTTAATGCTACTAGAATCACGTTATTTGGATCTCTACATCTTAAGTTATGCTCGTTGGAGTGTGAGGAGGTCAGAGTTGACAACTTTCACGAATTTTCTTTGCACTTGTCTTCAATTTTTGGTTCCTCCATGTGCTTTTTCTTCTCTTTTTTTTAACATTTTTCTACGAGAATCATGAAACCAAGAAAATCAAAATACTAATAAAATAGCCTTAAAAATTATATAATTACCAAACAAAAGTCATAATTTTTTTTATAAAAAATGCTAATAAAAAAATACTTAAGATGCTCATGCATCAGTGCTCCCATTAAATTTTAGAAAATTTTTAAATAATATTTAGTAATAAATTTTATTTGTTCTTACTATACAAATAAATTTGACCCCATAACCATAAGAACATAATATTATTGAACTCTCCACAACTACAAGTCTACAATGTTTTTGAATTAGTATGTTGTATTTGATTTAATCATTTATAAATATATAAAATTTAATTTTAAATATTTAGTAAAAAATAATTAAATAATGTTATATTTATTAATAAATTAATTTAGGTTTCTAAATATATTTTCTTAGTATTAGAAGAAAATTTTAAAAGAATATCACTATTACATATTATAAATTTATTTTTTTAACAATGATATCAATTGAAAGAATTTTCTCAACTATAAATATAATAAAGAGTCAGTTTCTAATCGTATATATAGAAGATGAATTTTTAAATAATATTTTAGTAATATATACAAAAAGATAAATATTTAATTATATTAACAATAAAAAATTATTTATAAATTTAATCTTTTTAAAATATAAAATCTAAAATAATAGAATTTAAATTATATATTATTATTTAAATTATTATTTTAGTATTTTATTTTATTAATTAAATAATTCTAAAATTAATTATGATTTATAATAATAGATTTTAATTATAAAAATTATTGTTATATTATGTATACTTTGTTCACTAAACAAAAATTTTTTAAGTCCGTCAACTGATTATACGTTATAATTACTTTTTCTTTTCAGAATCAAGGAAACAACGCAAGTCTCTCTCCCCACCTTAACTTTTAGGCTGATTTTTTTGGTTAAGGAGGAGGTGAAGGTGTTGTGCCGGGTTATAGAAGTTGGGGGTGCTACACTGAATTGTGGGACAACTTTTGGCTCAAATTTGGTAGGAAGAAATCGGACCCTCCGAGTTCTTTGTTTTGAAAATTTTGTAAGCAAATCGGAGGGTCCGTTTTGCTTGTAGGATATGAAATTCACATAAACGAAATCGGACCGTGCGATATCTTCGTGATCAAATCGGATGGTCCGTTTTCTTCGTTGTTTTTTTTTAAATTTGTTTCTACTAGTTGCTGGGTCAGAGTTGTGCATGAGAAATATTTTTTTAATTTACGGTAAATAAAATCGGACGGTCCGTTTTCATTATTATATAATATTTTTGAATTAGGTTACACAACTCGGTTGGTCTGACTTATGTGTGTATATATACTTGTGAAGGTATGCAAACCGTAGACAGCCGACCAGATCCAAGTTTCTTCATCTTGTTCGACTTCTCTTCTTCTTTCTCTGGGTCTGGTGTGTGTTTACTTGGGTTGGGAAAAAAATTTATGGTAAAGTTTCTATTTTTGTTTAAGTGAGTGAGAGGAATGGATGATAGAGTCCTTTTGAAAGTGTATTATTTTGATCAGATTTTGTTGTAGACGCCTGAAGGAGTAAAATTTGTTTGTGAAGATCCTTTAGATGTTGTTATTCCCTTCACAATTTCATTTGAAGAGCTTAAAGGCGTGATTTGTGAGAAGATAGATTCGGAGATGTCAAGAAAAATATCATGTATTTTATACAGATATCATGTACCAGTATTTGGTGAATTTGTTCAATTTCAGACCAAATATGTAACGGACGAAGCAAGCATGCAAGAGATGTTTTCAATGTATATTGAAAGTCGTGCTCAAATCTCGTTCATCGAGTTGTACATTGAATTCGAACAATCTGAGGCCGACCGAAATATTTTACGAGAAGACTACAATAGTGAGAGTGAGGAAGAGTTCGAAAGTAATTACGAAGTTGTTGGTCCAGACGGAGATGAAGAGTAAGGTGACGACACTGTGGCTCCGAATGTGACAGACGTAGCAAATGCACTCGCGAACGAGGTGCCATTTGAGGAGCCATCTTTCATACGAGTTTTGGATTTGGAAGCTATGCATGCTCCAGAGTTTCCGGGCTATATGAGTGCAGGTACTCAATCTATTATTTGTAAAAGAGTTTATCTAGTGAAGTTTAAGATAAAAATATTTTGAAATAATTAGTATTTATTAACCAGTAATTATGTAGTTATTTAGTTAATTAGGATTTATTAATAAGTATTTATTATAGTATTTATGAAGTTATTTAGGCGATTGGTATTTATTTTTAGTTATTTAGTTAATATGTATTTATTTAGTTATTTAGTTAATTAGGATTTATTAATAAGTATTTATTATAGTATTTATGAAATTATTTAGGTGATTGGTATTTATTTTTAGTTATTTAGTTAAATTATATTTATTTAGTTATTTAGTTAATTAGGATTTATTAATAAGTATTTATTATGGTATTTATGAAGTTATTTAGGGTATTGGTATTTATTTTTAGTTATTTAGTTAATTTGTATTAATTTAGTTATTTAATTAATTAGGGTTTATTCATTAGTATTTGTGATAGTATTTATCTTTAGTTATTTAGTCGATTACTATTTATTTTTAGTGATTTAGTTAATTTGTATTTATTTAGTTATTTAGTTAATTAGGGTTTATTAATGAGTATTTGTTATAGTATTTATTTTTAGTTTTTTAGGCGATTAGTATATATTTTAAGTTATTTAGATAATTTGTATTAATTAACAGTATGTATTAAGGTGTTTGTGTTTTTATTTTATTGAGATTGAGATAATAACGTAATGTAAAGCTTATTTATATCATTGTTGATGTTGTCAGTACTGATTTACTTTTAATTTTGGTCATTACACAATCGTTTATTTGATACTTATGGTATGTCTGCCGTCCTGGTAGAAGTTCCTTTTGTCGCAGATGGTGAATTCGCCGTGTGGATGGAATTCAGTTCTAGGGAAGCTGTTATTAAGGCAATGAAGGAATATACCCTCCGAAGAAGTGTAGACTACCGTGTGTACGAGTCAGAGCCGTTGACATTTTATGCGAAGTGTACACAGTACGGGTCAGGGTGTGATTGGCTTATCAGAGTTAGCATGATCAGCAGAAAGTACTGTTAGGTTATTAGGAGGTACAACGGCAGTCACACTTGTACAAGAGCAACCATTTATCAGGATCATTCGAAGCTGGATTCAAATACAATTGCAGAAGCCATAAAGCCGTTGGTTGAGGCTGACCCCTCATTAAAGATAAAATCAATTATTGCTGAAGTGCTGTTGAAGTTCAACTACACCGTCAGTTATCGGAAAGCTTGGTTGGCTAAGCAAAAGTCAATTGAGAAAATATTTGGAGGTTGAGAAGCATCGTACGAAGCGTTGCCCATATGGTTCGAGGCCATGTGTCATAAGGAGCCATTAGCTGTCGTACATTTTGAGACTGTGGCTGCATATCAAGGGGATGACTTGGTAACTGATATCCGGGTATTGCATCGAGTCTTCTGGAGCTATTATCCCTGCATTAGAGCATTCAGACATTGTAAGCCAGTTGTCCAGGTGAACGGACTCACTTGTACGGAAAGTATAAGGGTTGCTTGTTAGTGGCCGTTTCTCAGGATGGTAACAACAGTATCGTCCCGATTGCATTTACTATTGTCGAGGGAGAGACTTCTGATGCGTGGCTCTTTTTTCTTAGTAACCTGCGTCAACATGTTGTGACTCGGGATGGTGTCGGACTTATATCGAACCGACATGAGTCCATAAATGCGGCTGTGGAACGCAGTAACGGAGCTTGGTCACCTCCTAGAGCTTTTCACATGTTTTGCATCAGGCACATAGAGTCGAACTTTTTGAGGAAATTCAAGGCACCATACCTTCAAAAGCTTGTCGTCAATATAGGTAACGTTAAGTTCTTTAAAGTTTGTTATTAACATAGCTGCGATTAATTTAAATCTCGTGAACCTTATTTTTTGTCTGGTATCTGATATTGTGCAGGATATTCGAGGACGGTTCACGAGTATGAAGTGAGTTACTAGCGTTTAAGAGAGCGGGGCGAGGCGTACACTAACTGGTTAGATCGTATACCCCGTGAACAGTATGCGTTGGCATTCGACGGTGGTTACCGATGGGGTCACATGACGACTAATCTAGTGGAATGCATCAACTCAGTCTTGAAAGGTACACGCATTCTCCCCATCACTGCACTTGTGAAAGCAACATTCTACAGACTTAATGAGGGTTCACATGGAAAAGAGCCGAGGCGGAGGCTCGGATCAATGCTGGCCATGTTTTTTCTGAGCATGTAACCTCCAAAATTCATGCAAATCAGCTTGCATCAGGAAACATTCAGGTTAATTGCTTCGACAGGCAGAATGAGGTCTTTGAAGTGCGCGAGATGCCAAGTGGAGTGGAGTATGCTGTTGACCTCTGTCGTCAATGATGTGACTGTGGTGAGTTCCAAGTGGACCGGATTTCTTGCCGGCATGTGTTTGCATGTTGTGCAAATTAACGACTAGATTGGCAGGTGTATGTGCATGACGTCTTTAAGATGGACCAAATTAGACACGTTTATCAGGCTAGGTTTAGGCCACTCGAGAATCCTACTAGGTGGCCTTCTTATAATGGTCCTCGATTCGAACCGAATCCGTATCTGAGACGCGTTTCCAAAGGTCGCCCCAGGATGACGCGCTTCTTGAATGAGATGGACACACAGATGTTACGTCGTCCGAGGCGATGTAGGCAATGTGGGGCTGAGGGACACAGTCGTAGTAGATGCCGTCAGGGAGGTGGTCCAGGTACTGACCATAATACGTAGTAGATTGATATGATATTTGGAAAAATGTAACTTATGTACATGTACCTTATGATAATTTTTTCTTAGTAACCTGTGTCAATGTACCTTATGAGAATTGAATCATTGTAACCTGTGTCAATGTACTTCATGATAATTGAATCATTGTAACCTGTGTCAACGTACTTTATGATAATTGAACCATTGTAACCTATGTCCAAGTAAAGATTCACATGCGTAGTCATCATACATATAATTGTTTAATGAAATTTAGGAAATTCAAATGAAACATACAATACTTAGTTGGTACTTAGGAAAGTTTAGTCATACATAAATAGGTAAAGTATACTTGACGAAAGATAACTGATACATAGAGAAAACGAACTACACCACAACTACTTCCTCGCTGTCCACTTTCCAAACTTCACAAGGTTCTTGCATTTCTTCGCGGCCTTTTTGAACACGGACGGCGTGTATCGACTCGCGCTATGACGCGGTGGATAAATCCTGAGATTGTATCCTTTCCCTGTCTCATCTGGAGTACTTTTGTCACCTGTATATAATGCAATCAGACCAAGCAAGTATATAGTATAATCAACATTAATCAACATAACATACATGAATATAATATCATCAATTGACCAAACAAGTATATAGTATAATCAACCTTAACCAACATAACATTCATGAATATAATATCATCAATTGACCAAACAAGTAAATAATCTAATCATTCCTACCCAACAATACAAACGATACTATGATAACATCAATTGACTGAAGAAGTAAAGCAATATTGAACCTGTGTCATTACGGGATTCTTCATCCTGGTCCATGTCCTCGTCTTCTTCCTCCTCCGTGTCCCCGTCCCCATCCTTCTCGTCTTGCTCGTCATCCGGCTCATCCACTAAGTACTCATCAGTCTCATGCTCAAATGTCTTAACATTTTCTTCAATCAGAGTCATTGAAACACGGTTTGGGTTTTGACTATTCAGAACTCCTCGACCACCGTCACTCCGACTAGAATCACCAAATATAAATCCTCCAGAAGCACCCGAGTAGGTGAGAAATGGATACCTCGCGTCAAACGAATGCCTACCCACCATGAAGTCGGCCTGCTGGCCATGTTGTGCTTGGCCAGCATCTGAGGCCATGAACCCAAGCAACTGGCTAAAAGAACCTCCGTCTCATGAGCCAAACTGTGGCATAGCCCAATGCTGCTGATGTATCGGGAACGACGTAGGAAACTGTGTCTGAGGTACATATTGGCCTGTGGAATGACGTTGTTCTTCTGGCGGTGGAGGCAGAGGTGGAGGTGGAGATGGCGGTGGAGGCAGCGGTGACTGTGGCTCTTGCTCTTCATTATCATCATCCATAACCTGGTCACCCGCAAGATCCTCTTGGACCGCAAGATCCCACAAGTTCAAGTGATCGCCATAATTTGAACGGTACTAGTACATATAAGTATCTAATGGCTGCTGCGGAGCCATGGGTTCCTCAGTAAGAACGTGATTATACCTGTTTGTCCACTGCATCACCCAAAATGAATGAGTCGTGGCTGTGGCCCAGTTCAGATTCTTAGGACCAGTTAAGACTTCTCCGTGTGCGCGGTCTAGATTTCATTCCTGATGAGGAAATCCCTGAACGAAACCGAACTGTCGTCTAAACCTGTTGGTAGCATGCCATTCAATACACTCAAAAGATACCAGTGGCACCATTGCACTCCAAATCACCGAGTGCATGTAGATGTCAGCAGGAATTATGTCCGGATCAACACGATCAACAGAATATGCAACCCAAAAAAACTGGTAACAGTAAAGCAAGCAAATAATTAAAATCAAAATAACTAAATCACTAGACCTGACCCAAATACAATGTTAATGCAAACACACCTGGCCTTCCTGAAGATCATCCAAGGCCTTCCTAAAATGAACAAGCTTAAGATATCTATAGACTCGGTATCCACGCTCCCAGTTACGCCACCTAATGTAACACATCTCATTAACACAATTGGATTCTAAATATGAAGATACTAGGTAAATGTAAGATAATGTTACTTGTTTGCAAGCGAAAAACTGCGGGGTTCCCTAGGAACCGGGGCTAGATATGGTAGGCAAATCCATGCCCAGCACAGTAGAAGTGTTAGCGGCCCATCGATTTCCTTACATTCAAAACGTGATGCCCTGCATAAACTCCTGTACAGGTGTGCTAGGCATGCTGATCCCCAACTGTACTGTCCAATACTAGCAAAATCACTCAGCAGAGGCAGATACTTCCAGTGGACAGATGCCCCAGACTTGTCTCCAAACAAGATCGTACCGATCAACAACATGATGTGGCACTTAACGTACACCTGTATACTGTTTTCATCAGTCAACTGTAACCGTTCTTTTACATCCCGTAGCCACGTCAGTTTTATGCCGCTTCCTCGACAATCCGATTTTCTCGGTGTGACCCCAAATTGGTGCAGACACTCCACCTCTAAGGCTTCAAAACTACTCAAAGTCATCCCTGTCACTGGAAGGCCGTCGGTCGGAAGACCAAAGATCATAGCCACGTCTTCCAGTGTCACGGCACATTCACCAACCGGAAGGTGAAAGGTATGTGTGTCCGGGTGCCACCTTTCCACTAAAGCATTTACCAGTGCTTTCTGACATTAAACTACTCCAATCTGACTAACATGGTAAAACCCAGTTGATCGTAAATGCTCCTCCACTCTCTCATTGTACCGATCCGGAGGGACAGGATGATCACATGTCATCATCCGTAAAGCCTACAAAAGCATAGCAAAAGCACAATTCAAATTACACAACTATCATACATAATTTTAAAAATCTAATTAAAACATATAATTATATTGAATCTGATTTACTAAGTAATGACATTTTCATCTCTAATTTTAATTAATGTACATAGAGCCTATATCTAACTTACTGCAGATAATAGTCACTAATACATACTTTCACTTTCTATCTAACTAATAATGTTCCAATGTAATAAACTAATAATAATAAAACCTCAACTAAAATAACATACTTCTGTACATTAAAAGGCTAACAGGAAACAAGTTATTCTACCAAAATCGCAATAAATTATACTTTACAGATCCTAATTTACTATTTGAAATTATTAACATTGTTCCAAAAAAAATATACACCGAAAGTATCCTAAAATTAGAATTTTTAGAATTAATTATAACAGTTAACTAATTAATTATTATTTCTAAAATTATTATAAAAAATTATAAACAAGTCATTTTTAATACTAATCTATTATATTGAAAAAAAGTCTAAACAACAATCACTTATTTTTAAACAAATATGTTGCTAACCATTAGTTAAACATATAACCATAAATTCTTAAAATTAAACATAACAGTTAACTAGTTAACGCTAATTTCAAATATTATTACAAAAATTTATAAACAAGTCATATTTAATACTGAATTATTCATATTTGAAAAAAAAAATTCTAAACAAGAATTAATTATATTTAAACCCACTTATCTAACTATTATTTAAATACATATTTCTAAATTTTTAAATTTAATTAGAATAGTTAACCACTTAACTATAATTTCTAATATTATTACAAAAAATTCTAATATTAATTTTTTTTACTTCTAATCTGTTATTAAAAAAGAATCTAAATAACAATTAACTACATTTAAACATATATATTTCTAACTATTATTTAAACATATATTCCTAAATTTCTACAATTAACCATAACTTCTAATATTATTCCAAAAATTTCTAAAAACTAATATTTTTTTAATAATCTATTATATTACAAACAACTCTAAACAAGAACAAACTACATTTACACCTTATTTAAACATTTATTTTTAAATTTCTATCAATAAAATTATATACTAATTCATATATATGTTCTTCAAATCAACTCCTAACAACCATAAATATAATTAAATTTCTAAAAATAAAAAATATAATTATGAAAACATAAAAAGGATTTAACAAAAAAACTTACATAATCAGAATAGCTCAGATATTTTACAATGTGAAATTCCGGACGATCAACATTTCTAGGTTTTGATTTTCTTGACATTTTAGATTTTTTTTTCCTCAAACAGCAGAAACTCAAAACATTGAGGGAGGAAGAAGATGAAGTTCTGTATGCTGGGTGGGGAAGGAAGGCGGGAAAGTGAATTCCCTGGTACGCATGCAATGACTCGGTTTGGTAGTGTTAAAGGGGCACCGTCTGTGGGGAGCATCCATTCAACGACACGTGGCTTGGGGAAGGGCAAATTGGATGGTCCGCTTTTGGACCAGAAAATCGAAGGGTCCGAATTCCCTTCAACAACTCGCACGATTCGATTAGTGTCTTCTTGACACCACAGTCCGGTAAAACTTTCCTGCTCTCCATATCCGTGTCCTACACTAACGTTTCCTCCCTAATAAAATTAATTTGCGTAACTTTTAGTGCTGTAACATAAAACTTGGTTTATTATCCCAATATTTTAATTTAGAAAAGTATAGGTAAATAATTTTTATTTAATTAATTTTAAATAATTATTAATTTTATATTTTTATAAAATTAATAATTATTAATTAATAATATTTAATTAGTATAAAATATAATTTAAAAATATTTATTGACTTATTTATTAAGTATATCTTTATTGATTATCTAATAAAATTGTTTTAATTTCCATATCCTTTTCCCACGTTCAATATTAAAAACTGATTAACAATTATAGTTTTGATGTGTCGTATATATTAACCACCACATCTTACCTAATTCATCATCAAATTCATCAATTTTCCCAAGTGAATATATCCACCGGTGGAATTTCCTGTAAATTGGGCACTTATGGGAAAGGCATCTTCTACTCAAAGATTAAAATGATGAGTTGACTGCAACGACAAAGCAGGCCAGCCTCTTTGGGTCCATGCTTCCATGGAATCCCATCAAACTCTTTTATTCTTTTTATGGAGGTTGCAACTCACTTGGACTGGTAGTAAATTACAAAAAAATAGGAGATTTATTGTACCAAACATTATAATTTGTCAACGCCAAGATTCTATCATATTTTGGTCCTTTAATTTTCGTTAACTTTCTTTTTATTTAAATGGAAACTCCTTTTTCTTTAATATTTCTCTTTAATTAGGTGTGGTTGAATTGGGACTCATTATACATAGACTTGATATATGATGGAGGGGTACCTTGAATAAAATGTGATCACATATACTTTTCTTTTTTTTTTTTCTTTTACTATTTTTTCCTAATATTTAATTTATAATGTGTTTAGTATTCCTATATTTTATGAGTAATAAATTTTAGGTGGCCAACACTTTTTTTAATTTTTATTTTATATTTAAAACAACACTAATTAACTTTATTTTTACACTAATTTAAAATATTAATATCCTAATATTTTCTCAAAAATATTATGTTATTTTTTTATTGAGTAAGTTAATATACATAGATATAACAAATTGAAATAAAGGTCGGTGACGTGTATAATATATTGGTATCACTAAATTAATTAACTTCATTAATATAGTTTACCAAAACAATGATGTCAAACAATCATAACTCTTTGTATTTGTCTCAACAAAGGTGGTGATGAATGGGGTGACCACCACTTTATAATAATAATTAATAAGTAACAACCCTCCCACGCTTTCAATTTTCATAGCTTTCAACTCAAAGTGCTTTTCCCAGCAATCATTTGTATCCCCTCTCAAAAGACACCCTAGTCTTTTTTAAATGTGTGAATGAACTGGCAGCATCTTTGCTTCAATCTTGAGCACCTTTTATAAGTTCTCTCACTTCATTTCTTTGATTTGCAATTGCTACAAGCTAGCTAGTTCTCTCATCATCATCATCAAGTGATATATATCTTTGGGTCTTGACTATTATTTCTCTTGGCAAAAATTAAATAATAATGGGAAGACAACCTTGTTGTGAAAAGGTTGGTTTAAAGAGAGGTCCATGGACTATTGAAGAAGATCACAAGCTCATGAACTTTATCCTCAACAATGGCATCCTTTGCTGGAGAATGGTTCCCAAGCTTGCAGGTACACACTAAAGTTATCTATTTTAAATTTGCATTGAAATTATTAAAGGATATCTAATTGGAATTTAATTTTTTTTTTTTACCAAAGATAGGAGATTCGAGCTCACAACCTCTTAATTGAGTATGGAAAGACTATGCCATTTGAGTTATAACTCATTGACAATTGAAATTTAATTTTAATGTACACGTATATTCAATTATTTATCTTCAATTCGTCGCGTCAAAAAAATTAATTTTTTTTATTTTTATTGTGTTTATCCTAAAAAACGAATATGATTAATTGTCTGACGTGTAAATTTTTTTACATAATTTGTGCACTAAAATTAAACACATCTAAATAAATTAACTTGATGCATGTTATTATTTCATGGTGGTGAAGGTTTGCTAAGATGTGGAAAGAGCTGTAGATTGAGGTGGATTAATTATCTGAGGCCTGACCTTAAGAGAGGTGGCTTCACAGAAATGGAAGAGGATCAAATTATACAACTACATTCACGTCTTGGTAACAGGTACATACGTTATCCGTTTCTGAATTATATTATATGTTTTCAAAAAAAAAAAAAAAAAGAAAAAGGATGAATTTGGAATGTTAATTATGTAAATAGATTATAAAGAAGCCTCTGCTATGAGATGATAATTAATAGGTATAATCCTAATTAATAAATGAGTGCTGAGTGAAAATTATAAAATTAGTGTGTATTTGACAACAATAAAATTGAAAAGTATAAATAATGTAAATAAAAAATGTTGTGCGCAGAAAAAATTATATTTGTATATATTATAAATGCATGTGTAGTTTAACTCATTTTTAATTTATATTTATAAATTTTAATTTAAATATATTGTTAGAGAAAATAGTTTACATGTACATTTAATTACATAACGTCATGTCAGTAAAAATAATTATTTTTTTAATAATCGTGTGAATGATTATAAAAAATATAATTAGATAATTGGATAAATAAAATATCTTATATTATAAATATATCAAAATTAAATTCATATTTTATGTTTCAATAAATATTTTATACAAATAACTTATTTTTACCATTGAAAATAAATTTATGTATTGAAATAAAATCTATACAAAAATTCAATAAATTATGGATGTTTAGGGTTCCAAATATATTTTCCTTAACAATTATTATTGGATAATTACTAATATTTCAAAACAATATATCAGGTGGTCTAAAATTGCTTCCCATTTTCCTGGGAGGACAGACAACGAGATCAAGAACCATTGGAACACAAGAATCAAGAAGAGGCTGAAGCTCCTTGGATTAGACCCTGTGACACACAAGCAAATTGAACAGAAAGAACAAACCGATGACGATGAGGACAAAAATAACAACACCAACTTACAGACAACTATTTCACAAAAGCCTCAAGAAAATGCAGAAGAAGAAATTAAATCCATGGAGGAGGAGACGAAAAGAGAAGAAAAGAAGGTGAATTGCTGGGGTGATGATAATCCTGAGATTTTGAACGATTTTGACATGATGTGTTCAAAATTCGACTTGGAATCATGGATGGTGAAACAAGAGATCAATAATAATAATAACACCAGCACTACTACTACTAGTTCACACTGCAGTTCTTCTTCTGTTTCTATTGATGATAATAACTATTCTAGTCACTTTTCTAAGGGTGAATCCAAGAATGACCATGATGATCAGGATAATCTGTTACAGCAATGGATTGAAAGTATGGATTCAATTCTCTCATGGGATGGCTTCAATGCCATTGATCAAGATTTGTTTCTTCAATAGCCTTTACTTTTTTATTCGGTCTCAAAAAGAGGGTTACGAAATATTCATGTATGTAAAGAATATTGCCAACTTTCTATCCTTGCATTTTCTTGCTTTTTCTGCATTGATTTGTTCCTTTTGTTAATGGGATAATGGTTTCAGATTAAATGCAAATTGCATTTTGGTAAATGCATCTTTGTTTAACCAAATTAATAACTTGTAGTATCACTAATAATAATAAAAAAATTACAAGACAATACAAAATAAATTAGTTCAAATATTCTGTTTAAGATTATCTTATTTTATATTTATATTAATTATTTCTGTAATAAATAAATAATAAATATTAAATTATAGATTTTTTATTATTATTTTTCTTGTATTATCGAAATAATATATTTGTTCGATAATATTAAGTAGATAAAAAATAACTAAAATTTACTTTATTTAACATTCATTAATTATTATAATAATTAATAATTATTAAATAAAATAAATTATAGTTATTTTTTATTATTAATTTTTTTTATTATTAAACATTTTGACATCTGTTATACCAAAGGGTGGTCACACTTCTCATCAATGCTATCATTATTGAGCGTCTCACTTGTATTACAATTATAATTGTTGTGTGAAAAAAAAAAAATTGATGACATGAAATAAATGTGCAAAAATATTATCTTTCAAAGAGGTAATTATTACTAATGAAACTCGAGCTGTTTCTTTCTGCTGTCCGCTATGCGAATTAAGCATATTTTAATTCGTTAGGCCCTCCTTTAAGTAATAACTGATTAAACATGTGTGACAAATGAAAAAGTCTAGAGACAGTAATTTTATCAAATTTTGGCCAGCATGTAACTATTAAAAAAAAGTGAGTTATGGGATAAAATCTCATATTAATCTCATATCATTAAAAGTCTTATTAATGACTATTTAATAATTATAAATCTCAAATGTTCCTGCTCCCTAACATTTCTCGTGACAAATTAATGAACAGTGCAACTTTATAATATTGATTCATTCATGCGGAAGCTTGGTCTAGATAGAAATCATTTCTTTAATCGACATTTGGATTTTGATGATTGGGGAAGAGTCATTCCAAGCACTCGCAATTATTGATGCTAAATCCCAAGTTCCAAACACTTTTCAGATACATGAACCTGTGATGTGATAAACTAAATTAAGGGAAGTAAACAAGGAACATGAGATCCACAACGAAATATAGTGCTTCCCATGAAGGCGATACTAGCTAGTGAGATGCATGAATATATGAAAAATGCTTCTTATTTTCTAGTAATTTTTTATAGAGCATGTTTTTCGGTCATATGCATATATAATATTTAATTAAGAACAAATGATATCGATACTCATAATATTTTATTAAAAAAATATACTTTATCGATTTAACTTGAATCACAATAATATATAATGAAGATTATTTATACCAAATTTTATCGAAATCAGATATCTCATATACTTGAAGAATTATTTATTTATCTATATTCTAAATAAATATATTATATGTTGATTTTTGAATATATAAAAAATATATTACATGATTTTGAATTCTACATGAAATTGTTAGAGATAATCTTAAATATAAGTTTCTAACACAGTGATTAATATATATATAAGTTTTAAAAAGGTTTAATTACTCTGTTGGTCCCTATAGTTTCGCGAAATTTTCAATTAGGTCTCTATATTTTTTTTCCTTTTAATTGGGTCCCTATACCTTAATTTTTTTTTCAATTTAGTCCCTATTAACGTTAAACGTCAAAAAAATGTTAGTGACTTATGAAATTACTTGTATACCCTTAGGGACCTAATTGAAAAGAAAAAAAGTATAGGGACCTAATTGAAAATTTAGTAAAACTATAAATATTCAATGAAAGATATTCCTATAATTCCTATTCACACTACAAGAAATTATCGAAAATAGCGACCGATTTAGTGATTGATTTCTCTTGAAAACCAGTCGCTAAACCCTTTAGCCACTAATTTCTGAACTAAAAATCTAAATCGGTCACTAACTCTGTCATTGTTCCTAATTTTATAATTATAGATTTTTACTCATTTCAGATTAACCACTATTAAAACTAAATTTTCATAAATAATTATATTTCCACAAAATATAAAAGGAATTGAGCATAGATTTATTTTTCAAATAAATACCACAACATTTACAATGTCTACATCGAAATATAGAATTTAACATATTGAAAATTCCTAAATACATTAAATTTATGATCCACAATGTCTTCACCATAGTAAGGTGCTTCATGCATGCTTTTGTACAAAGCTGAATCAAACTTTTAGGCCCTCATAAAGATAGAAGCTCGACTTAGATTCCATACTTATGTTCCAAAAGGACATTCTCTTCCTAAGTCTCCAACAAAGACAACACCTGCAACCAACATATCACTCTCAATTAAAACATAATAGAACAAATCTTTTATTATGTGAAAAAAGAGCTCCACCAGCTACCGGCCAATATTTCCACTTAGTCATGTGTTCTTTCTCCCTTAAATATCTCTTTAACTTGTCAGCCCTATGCTTGTGAGTGCCAGATTTTGTTTAAAGCCATGAAAGAAATCTCACCTTTTTTACATTCAAGGTCTTCAGGCACTTCTAGCAAGTCTTGAAGTCTAGTCTAAAACCAACTTTGTATCTAAACATTTCCTCCAAAATAAACAAATAAGTATTAAATACCAAACAAAAATTATAGCAAAGAGCTAGAAATGACCAAAGGCCCAAGGAAATCAATTCACTTATGTTAGATAAACAATGCAAAAGAACATGCTGGCCATTTCTCCTATACTTGATGGAATGCAAAAAACATAAATGAAAAGAGAGGCAGAGTGATGATGTGAAGATCTACTAGAAAATATGATAAATTTTAACATAAAAAAACACACTAAGATTTTTAATAAAAACACAAGAAGCCAACACAAATACAAGAAAACAAATGCAAATTCCTATAGAACCCGATAAACCAATGATCCTAACAAACAAAGAGGATTGATATGCATCTTGAATAAAAGCATTCCATAACCAATACCACATAAGAGATATAATGGAACCAATTGTAGCCCCAACAACCACCTGGTTCATTGTATGAAGTTGTTGTGATACCCTTAGATACAACTGGAAACACACAAGAGCATGCATCAGAAACTCAAGCTGCCAAAAATATTAGTTGCCATCATTACAGTAAAACTCGGATATTTCAATGCTAATTCATATGAATAGCTTATATTAGATAAATTCATATTTTAAAAAGTTCTTACCAAGTTTCAATGGATAAATATGTTTGTGCATTCTGAATATAAATGCAAATAATGCAATGTTTGAATACATATACTTAAGGTTTCCAAGTTTATATGCTTTCCTTCGTTGAGATCATTGCAATATGGAAACAATAACATGACATAAGTCATCAACTAGACAAAAGGCAGACCTTAATGTCATGAACAATTACCAAACGGAAATACAATATTGCCAAACGGAAATATAATATACTTACAAAATAAGAACCACATGTCAAGTACAGTCCACTGAGGACAATGCTGTAAACATTTAGCCCAAGCAATTCTACAGCTGCAGCATGATAAGAGAAACAATCGCATGTATATAGTGAATCAGTATATACTAAAATAAGAACTATTTTATTATATGATGATGAAAATATAACTAAAAATAAAGGACCAATCCACATAAGCATGAGTTTAACAGTATATACCTCAACTTCAATGGTATTAAATCAGAATCCAAAATTGCCTTTAACTGCAACAAGAAGTCGATCCGGACAAGCCACTGCAGCCGAAATGCAATACCTAAGGCCAACCCCCCAAGTCCCTGCATCCAACCTAGTCCTGGGCTCTGTCTGAAATGGAAGCCACGGGAGTAGGCGTGAGGCAGCGAAACCAAGCGCAAGGGATGGAGGGGCGGTGCGGTGAGGGAGGGACAGAGGCACGGCGCGGCGAGGCGAGGGAAGCATGGAAGCACGGAGACACGGAGGCGAGACACGGCAAGGGACAGAGGGACAGAGGCGCGGCGAAATACAAGGGATGAGTAGAATACAAAGGACGAGGCATGACAGGGACGTCGAGAGGAGGAGGCGCGGCGAGAGGCACCGTGCGGCAGATCCGGAGAGAGCTCGATGAGAGGTTAGGGCTAAGGATATGGGAGTATGGGGGGTCACTGGGCTATGGATGGGAGTGTGGGGTCAAGTGAGAAGGGTTTTTTTGGAATTTTTAAAATATAAGAGTGTCCTGTTATCTTCAAAAAGAGAATATTCATTTTTTTAAGAGAATATTCTGTTATTTTAGACGTTTTTGTCACGGTAGGGATTTAATTGAAAAAAAATTAATATATAGGGACTCAATTGAAAAGAAAAAAAATATAAGGACCTAATTGAAAATTTCGTGAAACTATAGGGACTAACAGAATAATTAAACCTTTTAAAAATGCTAAACTTGTAATCTTTTCTACCCAACTTATTCATAACGTAGCCAATGAGTTATAACTCAAATGGCATAGTCTCTGCATACTCAATTAAGAGGTTGCGAGTTCGAGTCTCCTATTTTTGGTAAAAAAAAAAACTTATTCATGATGTAATTAACAACAACAACAACCAATAATAAAATTCGGAAATTGAGCCACACCAATGTTGGTTTTTTTATTTAAATAAAAAATTTCTTATTTTTTATTTTGGTTAAAAATAACAGAAATTATATTTAAAAACACAACAAAAAAATTAAATGTTGAACATATATTCTAAAAAAAGATTTTAGAAATCTAATTTTAATACAAATATTGCAATCATTATTAGAAAAATATGATCTTTCAATCCTTAAAATTTGGTAATTTGATGTCAAGTAAATTTAAAAAAAAAATTATTGTAAATGATCACATTTTAAAAAAAATAAAAAAAAAATTCAGAAGTTAAATTTTGTTCTAATTTTTTATGTACAATTTCTAAATATTCATTTAAATATTACAAAAAAATTTAGATTAAATAGATAAATTATTTGTTAAATACTAAATTTAAATTAAATAGATAAGAAAAATATGATTATTTTTATCAATTTAAATTATTTAAAAATTATTTTATCGATGACATCTTTTAAATATATTTTTATAAGCGATTGAATTTTTTGAATTTTTAATTGGTAGTTGACCCGGCCTTCTTTAAATTTATTTTCGAACAAGACTTAATAAAGCCCAAACCAAAGTTGGAGACATACACCGTAATAGAGCACATCAAGTTCACGTCCAAAAAAAAAAAAAGTCCCAAAAAACAAATAATAAATTAACAAAATTTAATAAAAATTATTCTAAAAGATTAAAATGCCGACAAATAAAAAAAATTAAATCGACAAAAGTTGATAAAAATAAGTAAGCTAAATTCATGTTGTTTGGAGCTTTTAAAATTATTTTTATCAGCACTTGAATATGTTATGCTCAAAATACATAAGATTTTGTTGTATATACCCCCTTGGTCTAATCGTGATGAAAAAAAGAGTCATATATTCGAAACCTCATTCCTCGCTCAATACGGACATCTCTAATCTGTCATCAAAATTTGTTTCTTTGCTGTGACTTTATTGTTATAAATTTTCTTTACCCATTGTACAAGGATCACTTCATGTCATTTCTCAACCGACAAGGTTAGTGAAAGGAAACAAATTGGTTGTTGCAGAATAGACATTAGGCAGATCAATCAATAAACGCTAGATCTTACTCATTTTTTATGTGCTATTAAATAAGGAAAAAGTATAGGTAACTAACAAGATTTTTGAACAATGTGTAAACAATGTGAATTAATAGAACTAAAAGAGTAAATTTAATTAGTAACATTAAATTAAGGTGTAGTATATTTTTATTTGATTGGTAGTTATTTATATTGTTCAAAATTTTTATTGTTCCCTAACACTTCCCATAAATAAGATATTAATCTAGTTTATATAAATAAGACATGCATTTATTTTTTATACATGAAATGTTAATCGATAAAATGATTCATACTTCATACAAAATTTTCTATCTTTTATACTACTAAGCAGATTAAAACAATTAGTAACAACTAAATGACACCATTTTTTGCAAAATCACATAATCCCTTTACTAGTATTTTGTATTTCTCAAGTCAAGACCGTATGCAAATTTTAGTGTTGGAAAAATATTGATATTGATATAGATGAGTAGTCACACAAGTACAGATAAATTAAGAATAAAGATATAATTTTTTATTTGGAAAGTTTATTCACTACAAGAAAACACTTCTATTGCTATGCTTTTAAAGTATGGTGAAAAGTTAAAAAAACGTGGCGATAGTTTTTCGTCATGTTTTTTGTGCTACTGCCACGTTTTTAAAAGGGTCACATCTGCAAGCGTGACGGTTATTCTATCGCCACAATTTTGGTGATCTATCGCCACGCTTTTTTTACTATGCTTTTTACAGATTGCCACGCTTAAAAGCATAGCTGTATGTGGGGGATATAGCCACACTTTTAAAGCGTGCCATAGAGATAGATAATGTCACGCTTTAAAAGCGTGGCAATGAAAAAAGATACGGCCATGCTTGAAAAGCGTGGCAATATAGATATATATGGCCACGCTTTAGTAGCGTGCCAATAGAGAGAGATATGGTCACGCTTTAAAACGTGGCTGTTGATAACTACTGTACAATATAACCACTCTTTTAAAGCATGGCTGTAAGTTTGGTCAGTAACCTATTATTATTCTTTTTAATCTTCGTAATAAAACCTTACAAAAATTCATAGATAATTTTATAATTTAGTCAATGACCAGTAATTTTAAATCAACTAATCCAACCTTCATAAAGTTATCACAAAAAAAAAGTGTGTGTGATCACATAATATGCTCTAATAAAATACTAAAAATCAAAATCATAACAACTACCCATGAATTCCTAATACATGAATTAGAATTTCAACAACTATTATATTATCTACTTCTTGTATATATACTTTATTACAAAATATAAAACTTCATGATTACTAATCATTCATTGTAAGCGAAATTATTTTCACCACTGTCCTGCATAATGTTAAATATTATTGTGTTAGTGCATCGTATATTTTACCAAAAAATGAGAGGGCATATATCAATGGAAACTATATATATATATAAGTCATGCATTACTCCAATTAAAACCTGCAACGTTTTATGTTGGAGCCACATTCTCCAGTTTAATTTACTCCCATTCCTAACAAACCTAGCTTTGTTTCTATTTTCCTTTAAATATATAGATATATGGAATAAAAAAGAAAATTTCCAATTATTTTGGAGCATTATTAATTAAACACGCTTTCTTTAATAAAATAATGTTCACCACAAAGGTAATCAAAGTGTAATTTTTTTAATTTTTTCTATTGAATCTTGTCTGAACATCTTCATGCAAATATCTTAACGAAAAGTTTATACACTCATTCGCCAATCCTTCAACAATGGATCCTTTTGGACGACTTCTATTACGAACTTACGATTTTAGTGTGCACATATACCGTTCAACATGGTACATCCAAGGATATTGAAATGGACCACCTAACCTCATTTCATTTGCCAAATGAATAGGCAAGTGCACCATTATGTCAAAAAATCTTAGAGGGAAAATCCTCTCCAATTGGCATAATATCTCAACAATCTCTGCTTCTAAGTTAACTACCTCATCTAGGCTAATTACTTTCTGACATATCCAGTAAAAAAATAAACATAATTGAACTAGAGCGATGGCAACATGGTCAGGAAGTATGCTCTTGATTGGTACTTGCAACAAGTAATATAACATGAAATGAGCATCATGGGTCTTGTAACTAGAAATCTTCTTTTCTGTTTCATGCACACATCGAGCAATATTGGAAGCGCTACCGTAAGATAATTTTGCAGCTTTCAACACACTACAAAAGATTATTTTCTCTGTTGGAGTCATTGAGAAGCATATCTTTGCTAACTTAGTTTTTTTTTTTTACCATCCTTCGTATCTTTTAGTTGAAATTTTTTCTTGATACCCATATCTTTAAGGTCAAAACAAGCAGCTGCATGATCTTTTGTCTTTCCGGGAATATCCAAATTAAAAGAGTTCCAATTATGCTATCAACTATATTCTTCTCTATGTGCATGCCATTAAGGTTGTGTCTAAACATGTTGTACTTCCAATATGGTAAATAAAAAAAATTGACCGCTTTTTTCAATTTGATATGCCATTCTTTGATCTCCTTTGTTTCTTCCCAAAAGATTTATCTACCACTTGCAATATATCAAATACATTTGAACCCTCTAACAACTGCGGTGGAGACCTGAGTTTAGTTTTTTCATTGAAAGATCTTTTGGTATGCCTCCATGGATGATTCATGGGTAAAAACCTTTGGTGATTCATATAAATAGCCTTGTGATTATATTTTAGATAGATAGAAGAAGTCTCATCATTAAAATATGAACAAGCCAATTTTCCCTTTGTACTCCACCCAGATAACATAGCATACGCAGGGATGTCATTAATTGTCTACAAAAGATATGCTCTCATGTTGAATATTTTGTTTTCTTTGGAATCATATGTTTTGACACCTGATTCCTACAATTCTTTTAATTCTTCAATCAACACTTGAAAAAAGACATCAATGTCATTTTTTGGTGATTGTGGTCCAGGAATGAGTAAAGATAGCAAAAAATAATCAGGCTTCATGCTCATCCAAGGGGGTATATTATACATCATCAGAACAACAGGCCATGTACTGTGTGTACTGCTCAAGGTTTGAAATGAATTGAATCTGTCTCTTGCAAAGCCAAGTCTCACATTACGAGGCTCCTTTGTGAAATCTTCATGTCGATTGTCAAATGTTTTCCAGGATTCACCATCGGCAGGATTCCTTAATGACCCATCTTTAACACGCTCATTATGATGCCAAAACATAGCTTCGACAGTTCTTGTGCACATAAAAAGCCTTTGAAGTATGGGAATCAAAGGAAAATGACTTAAAGTTTTCGCAGCAACTTTGCAAGACTTTCTAGACGAGGTAGCATCAGCCTCTTCTATATGATGCTCAATATAACGATATGTTCCACAAACATGGAAAGATGAGTCATTCTCATGCCCGTTCCGATACAACATGCAATCATTGCGACATGCATCGATCTTTTGGTAGTCAAGACCCAAATTCTTCACCATATTCTTGGTTTTATCAAAAGAAGTAGGAATATTCAAATATGGCATTCTTTTTTTCAATAATTTCAAGAGAGAAGTGAACGACGTATTACTCCAACTATACAAGCATTTTAACAAGTAAAGACGGATGGTAAAGGATAATCATCCTTTACACCCGGGGTATAGTTCTTGGCTTGTCTCATCTACCAATTTATAAAATTCCTTTGCACATTCGTTGGGCCCTATGTTTTTTCCATCAACTTGTGTAGTATCTCTAAATCTATCACGTAACAACTCATCAATGTTATCATTGTAGTTATATTCACCGTCTATGTCACTATCAACATCCATAGCAACAAGTGATTCCCCATGATTAAACCACCGCCTATAAACTTCTATGAAATGGTGGCATATTAGATGATCATATATGTCATCTCTCTTTAACCAAAGTCTATTACAACACTTTGCACATGGGCATTGAACTTCTTCCTTTTGAGCAACTCCCGTTGACGAGAAAGTAAAATGTAAAAATTTTTCTACACTAACTTGATATTCTTTCTCATGACATGGTGTATCCATCCAGTCCTTGGACACATTCATCGAAAATATATATATATATATATTTCAAATAGATAGCTAAGTTTCTAGATTGAAGTCTTTACTGTCAATCTCACTAACTGCGAATCTAACTTCCTAATTAACTAGGAGTCAATGCTATGCAAGCCTCCAAAATACTTTAAAGGCATTAGACATAAAATAACAAAGAAAATTGAATTTTAGTAGTGCTTAAAGAAGGTCCTGAAGTGATGAGTGCCTCAGGAAAGCACTTAAGTTGTACGCATAACATTAATAATAAATTAATAGATGTATTCATATTTGCATAAACCAACCTTAATTACTGTCTTAATCTGTACCACAATAGTAGCAAAGTGGTAGCGCAGCAGAAGCAGAATTAGAGAGGTAGCCGCGACAGCGAATAGCTATTCGGCAGCAGATAATTAGTACCACAAGAGCAGCAAAATAAAAGAAGTGGCAGCAGTAGTAGATAGATAACTATCGAAAGCCTGAACAAAAATAGATTTAGACTTAAGTAAATACTAAAATAGAAGAAATGTGCATTGATTATATTGACTAATGTATATATAGTATAGTGTATGATGCATGAATTTGTTAGGCTTTTAGTTAAAAAAAACACAATTAGTATTAATTCGAATGTAAAATAAATTCTAATAATAGGTGTCACTACATCATTAATTATCAACTCATTCAGAATTAGATCAAACTCTGTTCTTGATATGTGAATTAAATCATTAGTCTCAAATACAATTAAATCAAATAAACCTCCCAAATTACATCTAATCTAGACTTGAAGCAGTGATGCATGCATGCGAGTAGTGGAATGGAGACTTACTGAATCACCTAGCTGGAATGAAGATAAAGAAAACTAAGAATATTTTAACATGAATGATCAAGTCAAATTATTCATGTACAAAAGAAAATTTGAAAAAATTAAAGAAAATTGATTATATATTTTGTTTGAGTTGTTAAACTTGTTTATACATGAAATTCAATCCTACAAAATTAGGACTCCAAACCATCAGCAAGCATACGTTGTCTAGATCATATAGAAACTTGCATGCATGTAAGAACTGGCTTAACTACTTTAATAAAATAATAATTTTCTATTGCCCGAAATAGGTTCAAAAATATAAAAATATTCTTTTTAAAATATAAAGGTGAAATTTGATTTCAATGAATTTTTTTTAGTTGGAAAATATATCTTTTGCGGAAAATTTTTTTTTGTAAAAATACGTATCGGAGCTTAAGCCGGCAGTACCGGTTCTAGTTTGCCTGATACCGCGTATTTTGGAAAATTAAGTTTATTATTTTGAAAGGACAAAAATAATTTAGAATCGAAAACCGGACACTAATTTTAAAGGTTTTGGCCCAAGTAGGCCAAACGGGCTAAAACCACTAACGGGTTGGACCGAACCCAAATCGGACCCAAGGTCCAACATATATATGTGTGTTTAATGGGATTTAAGCTCATTTTGATGGGAAGAGAGAGAGAGAGAGAGCTCGGATAGGTGATGGTGGGGGGGTGAAATCCCATTGTCACTATTCATCATCACCTTCCAGAAGCCATAACTTGAGCTACGGAGCTCCGATTGACGAGCTGTTTACAGCCATGTGAAGCTCTCATCGAGCTCTTCGTTTCTATGTAAGTTTTCTGGTAAGAACTCTATACTCGCACTCCAATTTCCTACCCTAACTCTTCTGCATTTTTGGGTTTGATTTTTGAGTAAATTTTGTGATTTTGTTTGTTTAGGGGTGATCTATCATTAGAATATTGTTGGATTTTGTCCCTAATCTCGTTGGGTAAGGTAAGGTTTCACTAAATCCTTGTGTTTAGTTGTTTTGTGAAACTTAAGTTTTGATTTTGATATATGTATGATGTTAGATAGAGTTTTGGAGTTTGTTGGAGTCATGCTTGGTGGTTTTGAGCTTGGTGGCTTTGCTTGGTATTTTGAGTTACGTGGGAATTGGCCAAGGTATGGTTTTAGTTTTCTTTATGTAATATGTAATATTTCTAGAAGTTTAGACTAGTTGACCTTAAGATAGGTTTGAATGATGTGAATTGTATGATTAATTGTATATAAATGCTATGCTTGATGATGGTTTGGATGGAGGTTGAATGAGTTTGAATGTGATGACATATATGTTGTTAGATGATGATTATTGATGAGTTATGTTGGTGGGTGTTGAGGTTTGAAAATGGATGTTGATGATGATTTTTTATTGTTGGTTATTGTGGTTCATGTTAAAAGTAAATGAGTAAGGAGATTTGATGAATTGAATGGATTGGTGAGAGTTATGAATAATGATTATGAGTGTTGATTAATGAGTGAATTGAAAATTATGGATTTGTAGTGATTTATGGTGTAATGGTTGAGTGAATTAGGTGTGGAATTGATGGAAATGATGTGAAATGGTAAGTTGTTCTGTGTGGTGGTGGTTTATGATGGTTGAGTAGGCTTTGATTTAGTTTTAAATTGAGAGTTGTGGTAAAATTGAGTTTTTAGTGTTTTTGGTAAAAATGGGTTTTAGGCCAACTTTGCCGAATCATATCTTGAGCTACAGTTTTTGAAATTTATTGATTTTTGTATCAAATCAAAGATAATTCAAAGAGCTTTGAAATGATATATATTTTATGGAAATTGGAATTTTGTAGAAAAAGATATGATTATTGGAAGTTGGTATCAAAAATCTGAATTCTGTGATGTTGCAAAATTTGTGATTTCTGGTTTGTGTGCGCACGCACACTGCTGTGCGCGTGCTCAGAACAGAGGCTATGTTTTGACTTGTGTGTACGCACATCCTTGTGCGTACGCACACCTTGTGATTTTCAGAAAACGTGCGTACACACACTCTGGTGCGCACACACACATAGGGAAATGCCTACTGTTGAGGGCGTACGCACAACATCATGCGTACGCACAAGCTGGGAAAACTCTTTTGGGCGTGCGTACGCACAACCCTATGTGTACGCACACTTCCCTGTTTTTCAATAAAAACCTTGATTTTAACCATTTTACCTTCCCAGCAAGCTGGAAAACTTTCGTAATACTTATTTAAAACCTTTTTTCCAGTTTTAGGATCTTGAATCAAGGGATAAAACAACAAAGGAATGAAAAGGGATATTTTAGTAATGAGTTTAGAGTCGGTGACATAGGTTTAGAAGGTTTGTGTAATTTTCTAACTTGAATTGGTGAATGTTGAGTTGTCTAGTTTATGGTTAAAGAGTATACTGAGAAATGAGAAGGCTTATGATGAATCCGATAAAGCTGGAAACCTGTGATGGGATGGTTATGATGAGTTGAGAACTCGGAAAGGAATAATGATATTATTAGATTATATGAGAGTGTGCTTTTCCCTGACGTGGCAGATTTTTCTGCTGCATGAGTAGTTGTGGTTGTTTCCTTCTCTACTGTATGAAGTGTACGGGTTCTATATCCTTGGCATGGCAGACTCCCTGCTGCATGAGTATGCAAGGTACTATATCTCTAGTATGGCAGATTCTCTACTGCATGAGTGTGCAGGGCACTATATCTCTGGTGTGGCAGAAAGGCTACATCCGGGAGGATGTGTCAGGTTGGCAATTATGGACCGACAAGTGATATCACGAGTCAATAGGACAGACATTCATCATATGCATCTCTTATGTGCTTGTTTGCTTTGATTACTTGAGTTTGCCTAATTATATAATATTCCTACTTGCTTCTTGAATTACTTGCTATATATGAATATTACCTGTGTATTACTTGCTTGCATTATCTGTGATTGTCTGGTGCTGAGGAGGTTAGGTAGGCGGTGGCGATGGGATTGCACGGAGGTTAGGTTGGTGAAGGTTGTGGGATACAGCGGTGTGACTAGTTTTAGTTAGAAATCCCCTAAGTTTAGATAACTCTGCTTATGGTTTATGGTTTAATTTATTTATTTACATTAAGCTTGAATATCTGTATCGGTGTGAAGTTCTAGGATTTTCTTTGGCATCCCGGAACCTTACATCTTATATATTGGGCACTATTATCATATTGAGAACCTTCGGTTCTCATACCATATGTTGTTGTTGATTTTCAGATGCAGGTCGTAATTCACCTCGGTGAAATTTTAGACATGGTGATAGAGCGGAGTATGGTTTCTTCGCGTTTTGTAATTTTGCTTTATGCGACTTTCAGCTTTATTCCTTCATCGGGCTTCTAGTTATATAAATTTTTGGACATGTATTATATATTATAAGCCTTAGAACTGTCGTGGCACTTTGTTATCCTTTACTTTACGGCTAGAGGTAAGACTTAGGGTAATGGGGTGTTACAATGCACATAATCATTAAACATGATGTGGCAAACATTCTCCTCATATACTATATATCTCTATATTAGATGAAGAAACTCTACCCATTATTTACTTTGACTAATGTGTGTATCCGGAATAACAATCAACAGTGAACCAACACTTCAACACCGAAACAAAAAAAATTAATGAACTAAACTACTGTGAGATATGATTCGTCGTAATAACTTCCTACACCAGTGATATGATCTAACTGGATTATATTTTGGTATCAGAGCCAAGCTGAATCCAAGCACCAGTGAGTTGATTTCTCTTGGTTGCAAGGATAGAAGAAGAAGCTGCTTATTGACCTTGTCAAAGAGGGAAGACAAGTTAGATATAGTGGATCCAATAATCATGGAAAATATTGACAATGTATCTAATGCCACCAAATCAAATCCCCGTGCATATTCAGCAACCACCAACGTAACAGAATCCATATAACTAGAAATATTTTATAATTTGGCTATGTTATATACTCATCAAGATGTGGGAATAATCAATTATATGTTAATGTAAAATATTATATGATTACATGAAATACAGTCTTGTCAGTGTGATGTTAATTCCTGATATTCAATAACAAAATTTAATGATAGACTAACTCTGATAAATATTTTTCCCTGATTGAAAATTTGTTTGTTAGGACTTAAATTAGAATTTTGCCTTTCAACTGAAAAGAACTTATTCATTTTGGGTCATTTCAGTTGATCTACTTATCAATCTAATATTTAATACATTACCAATGTTATTGACAGTATATTTGTAAATCTAAAAGCTTCAAACAAATTCTGATGAAGCTTTATGTGGGTGAAAGCATAAATACCTTACGATGTGAATGTAAAAGTGTTCTGGTGCACGAATTGTGAATCACACTTTTCACTACTCGTACCACTAACCAGCAAGTGCACTGGGTCGTCCAAGTAATACCTTACGTGAGTAAGGGTCGAATCCCACGGAGATTGTTGGTTTGAAGCAATCTATGGTTATCTTGCAATTCTTAGTCAGGAAGCCAATTATATTTATCAGTTGAATTGCGAATAAACAAGAGAGCATGGGTTAAAGGTTACTTGTTATGCAGTAATGGAGAATATGTTGGAGTTTTGGAGATGCTTTGTCTTCTGAATCTCTGCTTTCCTCTGTCCTCTGATTCACGCACGCACGTCCTTCTATGGCAAGCTGTGTGTTGGTGGATCACCGTTGTCAATGGCTACCATCCATCCTTCCAGTGAAAAGGGTCCAAGTGCGCTGTCACCGCACGGCTAATCATCTGCAGGTTCTCAGTCATACCGGAATAGGATTTACTATCCTTTTGCGTCTGTCACTACGCCCAGTACTCGCGAGTTTGAAGTGCGTCACAGTCATCCAATCCCAGAATCCGACTCGGAATACCACAGACAAGGTTTAGACTTTCCGGATTCTCATGAATGCCGCCATCAATCTAGCTTATACCACGGAGATTCTGATTAAGGAATCTAAGAGATATTCATTCAATCTGATGTAGAACGGAGGTGATTGTCAGACACACGTTCATGGATTGAGAAAGGTGATGAGTGTCACTGATCATCACCTTCTCCATAGTTAGGCGCGAATGGATATCTTAGATAGGAACACGCATGTTGAATAGAAAACAGAAATACTTGCATTAATTCATTGAGACACAGCAGAGCTCCTCACCCCCAACAATGGAGTTTAGAGACTCATGCCATCAAAGAATACAAAGTTCAAGTCTAAAATGTCATGAGATGCAAAATAAGTTTCTAAAAGTTGTTTAAATACTAAACTAGTAGCCTAGGTTTACAAAAAGTGAGTAGACTATGACAGATGGTGCAGAGATCCACTTCTGGGGCCCACTTGGTGTGTGCTGGGGCTGAGACTTAAACAATTCACGTGTATAAGGCTATTTTGGGCGTTCAACGCCAGGTTTGGATCCAATTCTGGCGTTGAACTCCAACTTTTAATCCTTTTCTGGCGCTGGACGCCAGAATTGGGCAGAGAACTGGCGTTGAACGCCAGTTTACGTCATTTATCATTGAGCAAAGTATGGACTATTATATATTGCTGGAAATCCCTGGATGTCTACTTTCCAACGCAATTGGAATCGCGCCATTTCGAGTTTTGTAGCTCCCGAAAATCCACTTTGAATGCAGGGAGGTCAGAATCCAACAGCATCAGCAGTCCTTTTTCAGCCTGAATCAGATTTTTGCTCAGCTCCCTCAATTTCAGCCAAAAAAATACCTGAAATTATAGAAAAACACACAACTCATAGTAAAGTCCAGAAATATAAATTTTTCCTAAAAACTAATGGAAACAAACTAAAAACTCACTAAAACATACTAAAAACTATATGAAATTAACCCCAAAAAGCGTATAAAATATCCGCTCATCACAACACCAAACTTAAACTGTTTCTTGTCCTCAAGCACCTAGACAAATAAAATAGAAGACTAATAGGTTGAGAAGCAATAATATCTCATAGTTTTGAGTGAAGCTCAGATTCTAATTAGATGAGCGGGGCTAGTAGCTTTTTGCTTCCGAACAGTTTTGGCATCTCACTTTATCCATTGAAGCTCAGAGTGATTGGCATCTATAGGAACTTAGAATTCAGATAGTGTTATTGATTCTCCTATTTCAGTATGATGATTCTTGAACACAGCTATTTCATGAGTCTTGGCTGTGGCCCTAAGCACTTTGTTTTCCAGTATTACCACCGGATACATAAATGCCACAGACGCATAATTGGGTGAACCTTTTAGATTGTGACTCAGCTTTGCTAAAGTCCCCAATTAGAGGTGTCCAGAGTTCTTAAGCACACTCTTCTTTCTGCTTTGGACCTTGACTTTAACCGCTCAGTCTCAAGTTTTCACTTGACACCTTCACGCCACAAGCACATGGTTAGGGACAGCTTGGTTTAGCCGCTTAGGCCAGGATTCTATTCCCTTAGGCCCTCCTATCCACTGATGCTCAAAGTCTTGGGATCCTTTTTATTACCCTTGCCTTTTGGTTTTAAGGGTTATTGGCTTTTTTTTTTGCTGCTTTTTCTTGCTTCAAGAATCATTTTTATGATTTTTTAGATTATCAATAACATGTCTCATGTTCATCATTCTTTCAAGAGCCAACATTTTTAACAGTCTTAAACAACAAATTCAAAAGACATATGCACTGTTCAAGCATTCATTCAGAAGACAGAAAGTATTGCCACCACATGTAACTAATTAGAATTTCTCTTTAAAAACTCAAAATTTTATTGCCTCTTATTTAAAAGATCTACTATTTTATTCATGTTTGCTGATGATGAGAAAAATAAACTATGGCTTAATTGGAGATAAAATCAAAATAGATACTAATTACTATTATATGACTCCTAAGGTGAACTTCTATAATGACACTATCACAGAGTTAAAGCAGAAATTGGAATTTAACAACCTTTGTTCTGGGAAGTGGATGTTCCTCTGATTCGTGGGGTGCTTGGTCCTTCAAGAGATAACTTCTGGCGCTTCAATTCCCTTAAGTCACGCCCTTTCTCCTCTTGTTCTTTAAACATATAGGTAAGAATTTGACTGTGTTCCTTTTGTTCTTTTATTATTTGTTCCATAGCTTCCCGTATCTTGGTAACAGACGTCTCAAGATACTCCCAGTATTTAGATTGAGGGATTTCTGGGAGAAATTCCTGTGTTTTCTTCTTGGTGGGATCATCCTGTGCTTGTTGTTTTTCCATTGATGCTTTGGTGATTGGTTTCTCAACTGAGATATACTCAGTTATTCCCATCCTTACTCCAGCGTCCTTGCAGAGCAAAAAAATCACCCTTGGATAAGCCAACCTGGCCTCTTTAGAATTTTTGTTAGCAATTTTGTAGAGTTCAGCTGAGATTAGCTGATGAACTTCCACTTCTTTTCCCATCATGATGCAATGGATCATCACTGCTCTTTTAACGGTGACTTCAAAACGGTTGCTAGTGGGCAACAGAGAATGCCCAATGAAGTCCAGCCATCCTCTGGCGACTGGTTTGAGATCTTCTCTCTTGAGTTGATTTGGGACACCCTTTGTGTTGGTGGTCCACTTGGCTCCAGGGATACATATGTCCTCTAGAATCTTATCCAGGCCCTTGTCTGTTCTCATTATTCTCCTGTTGAAGGAGTCTGGATCATCTTTCAGCTGAGGTAGCTTTAAGATCTCCCTGATCCTGTCAGGGTGGGTATGAACAATCTTTCCTCTGACCACGGTCCGATAGTCATAGAAAGCAGTCCCAGATAGTTTCTGCTTGTCAGTTTGCCACATATTAGCATAGAACTCCTGAACCATGTTCCTCCCTACTTTCGTTTCAGGATTAGCTAGGACTTCCCAGTTCCTGATTCGAATTTGCTCCTGGATCTCCGGATATTCATCTTCTTTCAGATCGAATCTAACTTCCGGGATCACTGATCTCAGACCCATTATTTTGTTATAATGGTCTGAATGTTCTTTAGATAAGAACTTCCCTTGATTCTAAAGTGGTTTTGGAACGTTCTCTTTCTTGCCTCTTGGAGTGGGTTGTTTTCCTTTAGGAGCCATGATCTTAGTGATCGCGGATAAACACACCAAACTTAGAGGTTTGCTTGTCCTCAAGCAAAAGAAAAGAAAGGAGAGGGATAGAAGGAGAGCTAGGTGCAATTGTTGATGGAAGGGGAGGGAGGCCGAACCCAAATTTAAAGGGAGGGAGGGTGGGTTTTCGAAAAAAGAGATAAAGATATGATAAAAAAGATTGATTTGGAAAAGATAAGATAGAAGATATGATAAGAGAGGATATAGTTTAAAATTGAAAAGATATGAAAGATTTTTGAAAAAGATAGATCTAGATTTTGAAAAAGATAAAGTGGAGATTTTGAAAAAGATATTGATGAGTTGAAAAGATAGATTTGGTTTTAAAAATATTTGAAAAGAGTTGGATTGAATTTGCAAAGAGGGTTTGTGCTTATGGATTAAGATATATTTGATATTTTTAAAGTAGGATTTTTAGGGATTGGGGATTTTAGAAATCAGGGTTCTTAACATGTTTATGTAAAAAAAATCATGCATTGAAACATAAAATTTAAAATTAGAATGAAAAATATGTAGAAAAACGAATTTGGCTCCTCCCTACCATCCTGGCGTTTGAATGCCCAAACACTGCCTGTTTTGGGCGTTCAACGCCCAAATGCTGCTCTCCTGGGCGTTCAACGCCCAGTTGCTGCCCTTTTCTGGCGTTGAACGCCAGATAGCTATCTTTACTGGCGTTCAGCGCCCACTGGATGCCCCTTTTGGGCGCTGAACGCCCAGAATGGACTTTCACTGGCGTTTTCTTGCTAGTGAGCTCTTTTTCTCTGTTTTGAATGCAGATTCGTTCTGTAATCCTGTGAATTTATGCAATTGATTCTTTACCTTAGTGTCAGTGAACTTTATATAAATAAATAAAAATAAAAATAAAAATAGGGCAAAATGCTTAGAGGATTGATGCCCCATGGCTGGGTTGCCTCCCAGCAAGCGCTTCTTTATTGTCTTTAGCTGGACCTTGCTGAGCTTTTAGTCTAGCTTCAGCCTTGAGCACTCTTGCTCAACGTTGCCTTCAATATAGTGCTTGATTCTCTGTCCATTGACAATGAACCTCTTATCAGAATCAATATCTTGAAGCTCCACATAACCATATGGTGATACACTTGTAATCACGTATGGTCCCCTCCACCGGGATTTCAATTTCCCGGGGAATAGCCTGAGTCTAGAGTTGAACAGCAGAACCTTCTGTCCTGGCTCAAAGATTCTAGATGACAGCTTTCTGTCATGCCACTTTTTTTATTTCTCTTTATAAAGCTTGGCATTTTCGAAAGCTGTGAATCTGAATTCCTCTAGCTCATTTAGCTGGAGCAATCTTTTTTCTCCTGCTAATTTGGCATCAAAGTTTAGGAATCTGGTTGCCCAGTAGGCTTTATGTTCCAGTTCCACAGGCAGGTGACATGCCTTACCATACACAAGTTGGTATGGAGAGGTCCCTATAGGGGTCTTGAATGCTGTTCTGTAAGCCCACAGAGCATCATCCAAGCTCCGTGCCCAATCCTTTCTACGGGTACTTACTGTCCGTTCTAGGATTCTCTTTAATTCTCTGTTAGAGACTTCAACTTGCCCATTAGTTTGTGGATGATATGGAGTAGCCACCTTATGGCGAATTCCATACCGAACCATGGCCGAGTAAAGCTGTTTATTGCAGAAGTGAGTGCCCCCATCACTGATTAGTACTCTAGGGACACCAAACCTGCTAAAGATATGTTTCTGGAAGAACTTCAGTACTGTTTTAGTATCATTGGTGGGTGTGGCAATGGCCTCAACCCATTTTGATACATAGTCAACTGCCACCAGAATATAAGTGTTTGAGTATGATGGTGGGAAAGGTCCCATGAAGTCAATTCCCCATACACCAAATAACTCAATTTCCAAGATTCCTTGTTGAGGCATGGCGTAACCATGAGGCAGATTACCAGCTCTTTGGCAACTATCACAGTTGCGTACAAACTCTCGGGAATCTTTATAGAGTGTGGGCCAATAGAAGCCACATTGGAGGACCTTGGTGGCTGTTCGCTCACCTCCGAAATGGCCTCCATATTGAGATCCATGGCAATGCCACAGGATCCTCTGTGCTTCTTCTCTAGGCACACACCTACGGATTATTTCGTCTGCACATCTCTTAAAGAGATAGGGTTCATCCCACAAGTAGTACTTTGCATCAGTAATTAATTTCTTCTTTTGTATCCTGTTGTACTCCTTGGGTATGAACCTTGTAGCTTTATAGTTTGTAATATCGGCAAACCATGGTGTTTCCTGAATGGCAAATAAATGCTCATCCGGAAAAGTCTCAGAGATCTCAAGAGAGGGGAGGGACGTCCCTTCTACTGGCTCTATCCGGGACAGATGATCAGCCACTTGGTTCTCTGTCCCTTTTCTGTCTCTTATTTCTATATCAAACTCTTGCAGAAGCAACACCCATCTGATGAGCCTGGGTTTTGAATCCTGCTTTGTGAGTAGATATTTAAGAGCAGCATGGTTAGTATACACAATCACTTTTGATCCTACTAAGTATGATCTGAACTTGTCAATGGCATAAACCACTGTAAGTAATTCTTTTTATGTGGTTGTGTAATTTTTCTGGGCATCATTTAAAATGTGACTAGCATAATAAATGACGTGCAGAAGCTTGTCATGCCTCTGTCCCAATACTGCACCAATGGCGTGATCACTGGCATCACACATTAGCTCAAATGGTAATGTCCAGTCTGGTGCAGAAATAATTGGTGCTGTGACCAGCTTAGCTTTCAGCGTTTCAAATGCCTGCAGACACTCTGTGTCAAACACAAATGGCGTGTCAGCAGCTAGCAGATTACTCAGAAGTTTTGTGATTTTTGAAAAATCCTTTATAAACCTCCTATAGAATCCTGCATGCCCCAGAAAGCTTCTGATTGCCTTAACATTGGCAGGTGGTGGTAATTTTTCAATTACCTCTATTTTTGCTTGATCCACCTCTATTCCTTTGTTTGAGATTTTATGCCCAAGGAAAATCCCTTCAGTCACCATGAAGTGACATTTTTCCCAATTTAAAACTAGGTTGGTCTCTTGGCATCTCTTCAGAACAAGTTTCAGGTGATCAAGACAGGAGCTGAATGAGTCTCCATATACTGAGAAGTCATCCATGAAGACTTCCAGAAATTTTTCCACCATATCAGAGAAAATAGAGAGCATGCATCTCTGGAAGGTTGCAGGCGCATTACACAGCCCAAATGGCATCCTTCTATAAGCAAACACTCCAGATGGACATGTGAATGCTGTTTTCTCTTGATCTTGGGGATCTACTGCAATCTGGTTATAGCCTGAGTAGCCATCCAAAAAGCAGTAATAATCATGACCTGTCAGTCTTTCTAGCATTTGGTCTATGAATGGTAAAGGAAAATGATCCTTTCTGGTGGCTGTATTGAGCCTTCTGTAGTCGTCAATACACATGCGCCACCCTGTAACTGTTCTTGTAGGAACCAATTCATTTTTTTCATTATGAATCACTGTCATGCCTCCCTTTTTTGGGACGACTTGGACAGGGCTCACCCAGGGGCTATCAGAAATAGGATAGATAATCCCAGCCTCTAGTAATTTGGTGACCTCTTTTTGCACCACTTCCTTCATGGCTGGATTTAGCCGCCTCTGTGGTTGAACCACTGGTTTAGCATTATCCTCCAATAAGATTTTGTGCATGCATCTAGCTGGGCTTATGCCCTTAAGGTCACCTATGGACCAACCAAGAGCTGTCTTGTGTGTCCTTAGCACTTGAATAAGTGCTTCCTCTTCCTGTGGATTTAAAGCAGAGCTTATGATCACTGGAAAAGTGTCACCTTCTCCCAGAAATGCATATTTCAAGGATGGTGGTAATGGCTTGAGCTCGGGTTTAGGAGGTTTTTATTCTTCCAGAAGAAATTTCAGAGGCTCTTTCATGTCCTCTGAATCCTCTAAATCAGGCTGAACATCTTTAAAGATGTTTTCCAACTCTGATTCGAGACTCTCAGCCATGTTGATCTCTTCTACCAAAGAGTCAATAAGATCAACTTTCATGCAGTCTTTTGATGTGTCAGGATGCTGCATGGCTTTGACAGCGTTCAACTTAAACTCATCGTCATTGACTCTCAGGGTTATTTTTCCCTGTTGGACGTCAATGAGGGATCGTCCAGTTGCTAGGAAGGGTCTTCCTAGAATGAGAGTAGCACTCTTGTGCTCCTCCATTTCCAGCACAACAAAGTCAGTGGGAAAGGCGAATGGCCCAACTCTGACAATCATGTCTTCAATTACGCCTGATGGGTATTTAGTGGAGCTATCAGCAAGTTGGAGACATATCCGGGTTGGTTTAACTTCTTCAAGTAAGCCAAGCTTTCTGATAGTGGATGCAGGTATTAGGTTGATGCTTGCCCCAAGATCGCACAAAGATGTCTTGGTGCATTGACCTTCTAATATGCATGGTATCAAAAAACTCCCAGGGTCTTTAAGCATTTCAGGGAAGCTCTTCAGAATGACCGCACTGCATTCTTCAGTGAGGAGAACTCTTTCTGTTTCTCTCCAATCCTTTTTATGACTCAAGATCTCTTTCATGAACTTGGCATAAGAAGGTATTTGCTCAAGTGCTTCTGCAAATGGAATCTTTATTTCAAGAGTCCTGAGATAATCTGCAAAGCGAGCAAATTGCTTATCCTGCTCCTCTTTCCGGAGTTTTTGAGGATAAGGTATCTTGGCTTTATATTCTTCAACCTTAGTTGCTGTAGGTTTATTGCCTACAGAAGTGGTTGAAGAAGCCTTTTTAGAGGGGTTGCTATCAGCATTTGTGTGTGTCTGATCCCTTACTGGCAATTGAGTGCCAGAGTTAGAAACTGGAGTGACGTTAGATGCCAACTCCTTGTCTGTTCCTGGCGTCTGAACGCCAGAACTGTGCCCATTTTGGGCGTTCAGCGCCAGATCATGCCCATTTTGGGCGTTCAATGCCAGATCCTTGCCTATTTCTGGCGTTGAACGCCAGTCCTGCCTTGTTTCTGGCGTTGAACGCCAATCCTGAGCATGGTCTGGGCGTTCAGCGCCAGCTTTCCACCAAATTTCTGACGTTTTAGTTCCAGAATTACTTTTTCCTGGGCTCTTACTGTCCTCAGGTGAATTTTGGGTGGTTTGCTTATTTCTTAGCTTTTTGCTGCCTTGAGGTGGGGTATTTAATGTTTTCCCACTTCTTAATTGAACTGCTTGGCATTCTTCTGTTATTTGCCTTGACAGCTGCTGCTTTGTTTGCTTCAATTGTTCTTCCATATTTATATTAGCCATCCTTGTCTCTTGTAGTTTATCCCTGAATTCAGCTAACTGCTTTGTTAGAAAATCCAATTGCTGATTGAATTCAGCAGCTTGCTCTGCAGGACTGAGTTCAGCAGTTACTGTTTTAGCCTCTTCTTTCATGGAAGGGTCACTGCTTAAGTACAGATGCTGATTTCTAGCAACTGTATCAATGAGCTCTTGAGCTTCTTCAATTGTCTTTCTCATGTGGATAGATCCACCAGCTGAGCAATCTAAAGAGATCTGAGCTCTTTCTGTAAGCCCATAATAGAAGATGTCTAACTGAACCCACTCTGAAAATATTTCAGAGGGGCATTTGTGTAGCATCTCTCTGTATCTCTCCCAGGCATCATAAAGAGATTCATTATCTCCTTGTTTAAAGCCTTAGATGTCCAGCCTTAGCTGTGTCATTCGTTTTGGAGGAAAGTATTGATTCAGGAATTTTTCTGTCAGCTGTTTCCATGTCCTTATGCTAGCCTTAGTTTGGTTATTTAACCACCTCTTGGCTTGGTCTTTTACAGCAAATGGAAACAGTAATAGTCTGTAAACATCCTGATCTACCTCCTTATCATGTACTGTGTCAGCAATTTGTAAAAACTGTGCCAGAAACTCTGTAGGTTCTTCCTGTGGAAGACCGGAATACTGACAACTTTGCTGCACCATGATAATGAGCTGAGGATTCAACTCAAAGCTACTGACTCCAATGGAGGGTATGCAGATACTACTCCCATATGAAGCAGTAGAGGGGTTAGCATATGACCCCAGAGTCCTCCTGGACTGTTCATTTCTACTTAGATCCATGATGGAGAAAGGGAGATGATGTAAAATAAAAAAAATTATTTTTTATTTTTATTTATTTATTTATTTATTTCAAAAATAAAATAAATTAAAATGAAATAAATAAAAATAGGTGAAGATTTTTGAAAAAATGAGGGGAGAGAAAGTGGTAAGGAAGTTTTGAAAAAGATATGATTTGGAAAAGATTTTAAACTTTAAAAAAAATCTGAATTTTTTTTAAAAGTAATTTTTGAAAATTTGTTTTAAAATTAGAGAGAAAAGATATTTTTGAATTTAGTGAGGAAAGAGAAAAACAATAAAATAGCACAAGATTTAAAATTTTTAGATCTAATGCTCCTTGTTTTTGAAAATTTTGGAGAGAAAACATCAAGGAACACCAAACTTAAAATTTTTTAGAAAACCAACTAAAATTTTCGAAAATCAAAGGGAAATCAACAAGAAAACACCAAACTTAAAGTTTGGCACAAAATTTAATAGAGAAAATATTATTTTTGAAAAAGATTTTTAAAAAAGAGTGTACCAAACTGCCACGGACTTAGACCAACGCTCTAGCCAACTGGGCAGTAAATGTAACACTTGTTTTGAAGAAGGATATTTTTAACCAAGAACAATAATAAGAGACTCTAAACCAAAAAGAAAAATTTTCCTAATCTAAGCAACAAAATAAACCGTCAGTTGTTCAAACTCAAACAATCCCCGGCAACGGCGCCAAAAACTTGGTGCACGAATTGTGAATCACACTTTTCACTACTCGTACCACTAACCAGCAAGTGCACTGGGTCGTCCAAGTAATACCTTACGTGAGTAAGGGTCGAATCCCACGGAGATTGTTGGTTTGAAGCAATCTATGGTTATCTTGCAATTCTTAGTCAGGAAGCCAATTATATTTATCAGTTGAATTGCGAATAAACAAGAGAGCATGGGTTAAAGGTTACTTGTTATGCAGTAATGAAGAATATGTTGGAGTTTTGGAGATGCTTTGTCTTCTGAATCTCTGCTTTCCTTTGTCCTCTGATTCACGCACGCACGTCCTTCTATGGCAAGCTGTGTGTTGGTGGATCACCGTTGTCAATGGCTACCATCCATCCTTCCAGTGAAAAGGGTCCAAGTGCGCTGTCACTGCACGGCTAATCATCTGCAGGTTCTCAGTCATACCGGAATAGGATTTACTATCCTTTTGCGTCTGTCACTACGCCCAGTACTCGCGAGTTTGAAGTGCGTCACAGTCATCCAATCCCAGAATCCTACTCGGAATACCACAGACAAGATTTAGACTTTTTACGGATTCTCATGAATGCCGCCATCAATCTAGTTTATACCACGGAGATTCTGATTAAGGAATCTAAGAGATATTCATTCAATCTGATGTAGAACAGAGGTGATTGTCAGACACACGTTCATGGATTGAGAAAGGTGATGAGTGTCACTGATCATCACATTCTCCATAGTTAGGCGCGAATGGATATCTTAGATAGGAACACGCATGTTGAATAGAAAACAGAAATACTTGCATTAATTCATTGAGACACAGCAGAGCTCCTCACCCCCAACAATGGAGTTTAGAGACTCATACCGTCAAAGAATACAAAGTTCAGGTCTAAAATGTCATGAGATGCAAAATAAGTTTCTAAAAGTTGTTTAAATACTAAACTAGTAGCCTAGGTTTACAAAAAGTGAGTAGACTATGACAGATGGTGCAGAGATCCACTTCTGGGGCCCACTTGGTGTGTGCTAGGGCTGAGACTTAAACAATTCACGTGCATAAGGCTATTTTGGGCGTTCAACACCAGGTTTGGATCCAATTCTGGCGTTGAACTCCAACTTTTAATCCTTTTCTGGCGCTGGACGCCAGAATTGGGCAGAGAACTGGCGTTGAACGCCAGTTTACATCATCTATCCTTGAGCAAAGTATGGACTATTATATATTGCTGGAAAGCCCTGGATGTCTACTTTCCAACGCAATTAGAAGCGCGCCATTTCGAGTTCTGTAGCTCCCGAAAATTCACTTTGAATGCAGGGAGGTCAGAATCCAACAGCATCAGCAGTCCTTTTTCAGCCTGAATCAGATTTTTGCTCAGCTCCCTCAATTTCAGCCAGAAAAATACCTGAAATTACAGAAAAATACACAACTCATAGTAAAGTCTAGAAATATGAATTTTTCCTAAAAACTAATGGAAACAAACTAAAAACTCACTAAAACATACTAAAAACTATATGAAATTAACCTCAAAAAGCGTATAAAATATCCGCTCATCATGTTCTTTCGAGTTTCTTGTCAAGTTTTTTCAAAGGCAATGCACTAGGGGGGGGAAGAATATTCACCTGAGAAAACAACTGCAAATATGGGAAGAAGGCACCTGAAGCTGAGATTGGAACACATAGACAGGTTCGAAATAGAGCATCCTGGTTTAAAGCATTTCTCTATAATTTAGGTTCAAATAACCACTAAGTTCTACAAAAATGAAAATCAAAATGACAATCACTAAGTTCTACCACAGCGACGAAACAAATATGAAGAAAATCAAGCACTGATGGAGTAAAAGAAAACCAATGGTGGCAGCGGATTTCTTTTGGCCAACGGAAGAGAGCGGCGGCAGAAGAGGTCACAGATTTACAGCGACGGAGGGAGAATCCATGTAGGGCTTGTGAGGGAAGCCAGATTCACCACCAAGAAGAGGGTTAGTGGTTTATGGTGGGACCAGTGATGGTGGGAGTGCCGACGGAGGCATTGTGAGCGCCGGTGATGTTCTTCATTCTTCAGGGGTTATTAGGGCTTTGCCGTCAATGCAGGGGTTGTGAGTGATGGAGGCATTGTTGGGAGTGAGAGAGTCTCAAAGCGTGTTTAGGGTTATTAGGCTTCAAGGGTTATTGGGTTTGAGAGAGTCTCATGTTTAAGGTTATAGTTTTTTTTAAAAAAAAAATCGTTTGGCCACGCTTTTAAAGCGTGCCAAAAGAGTAACAGGAAACGATCATGCTTTAAAAATGCTACAATAATGAAACCATGTTGCCATGCTTTCAAAACGTCCCTGTTTCTCTCTATAGCGTGGCAAAAAAAACGTGGTCATATCTCTAATCAATTGCCACCCTCGGCCATTGACTCTTTAAAGTGTGACGAGAAAAAACATGGCCGAATCTCTAATCAATCGCCACCCTCATAAAAGCGTGACCATTGACCCTTTAAAGCTCTTGTAGTGATTTTGTAAAAAAGATTATTTTTAGAATTTCATCTTAGATGATTTGAACATGTAGAAAGAAAATCAGTAGAATATTTGTCAAAAAAGTAGATAAGATAGAAGGTGGTCAGAGAGTAAATAACAGAAGAAGACTTAAAAAAATTATGTATGAGATGGTTAAAAAAGATTTATGCATCAATAGTCTAAATGTAAATATAATATAATATAAAATAATGGGCTGATTTTTTAGCCCACATTTCTTCTAACTCCGAGCTCGATCGCCACATCGTTTGCAGCCACGCGTCCAACGCGTCGAGCTCTACAAAGCCTGATAATCAATTTCATTAAGAAATCTCATTTCTCATCTCAGCCTCTCAATTCCCTTGATTTTCAAAATTTTGGGGGTTTGGTTATTAAAACTTGATGTCTTGATGTTTAGGCTCAAATTAGCTTGAGGGATTTGTGGGTTTTTGTTCAACCAAGTCACGTATAAGGTAAGGGATCTCAAAACCTTGCAAGTTCTTAGATTATGTGAGTTTGGATATTGAAATTTGGTATATAAATGTGGTAATGTGAATTAGATGGTGTATGTATAAGAATTGGAGCATATTTGTGGAAATTGGAAGCTTGATTTGGGTCTCGGTTGCTGAAGTTTGGGTGTTGGAGGCTTGTAATCTTGCCTAATTGTGTTAGCTTGGGTTATACGAGAAAATCAGTCAAGGTATTGTTTTGGTTTCTCGTATTTAATATATAATGTCTTGTAAAAAATTAGGCTAGATGACCATAGGATAGGTTGTAATGTATGAGTATGTTAAACGCTTAGTACCTTTGATAATAATTGTCGAAATAGGTTGAGTATGGGTTTGGTGATTAATGCTTGTGATGAAAATGGGATGCTAAATGATGATTTAATGATGATTGACAAGGTGATATGAATGCATATGAATATGTGGTGATATATTGATGATCTTTTTGGTATAATTGAAAAATTCATGTATGAGATTGTTTGAAATTGAGGTATGATCGGTTGTTGCTAATGAATTATGTTTTGCGAAAATAGAGGTTTGGAAGATTTTGTGAAAATCTTATTTTTGGCCGAATTTTGGTGAGCCATAACTCAGCTTACAGACCCCCAAATTCTTTCAAATTTGTTTCATATGAAAATCGGGTCCGTGAAGTTTCTGCCGTTCAAAGAATGAATGAAAAATGTTTTAAAACGAGAAAGTTATGCCAGTCGAAACTTCGGTGCGCAAAACTGAAATTCTGCAGCACTTAGCATTTTTATCCATTCTGCAGAACTTGCGTACGTGACCACCTGCACCTGACACAACCAACCCTTTCGGGTTGGACATCTCGCTTACGCGAGCAAGGAAAACGCACCCCTGCGTATGCGTGGCCCACGCGTACGCGTGACCCCTGTTTTAGCAAAGTGAATTTTATGTTTTAAAACCTAATTTTTAAACCTCTAAACCTCTACTTTTACTCTTTTAGCCCCTAAATCTTAGTTATGTGTCGATTGATGAGAAGAAGTTAGGAGGAGGAGGTAACTTGGAGATGAAGAAAGTTTGAAAAGTAATGAGTTAGGTATGATGAGATAGGTTGCATATATATATGTTTCATCTGAGCACTCGTTTTTGAAAGTGCGACTCCAGGAGATGGTAGAAGGTGAGGATCCCCTTCTTTGTTCCTCTTGGTATTGTAAAATCGCCCACACCGAGATGGTGGGAGGTCAAGATCCCCTCCTTTGTTCCTCTTGGGCATATGAGAACGTACCTCTTGGGTACACGCAAGGATTGTGGTTTCGCCCCACATGCTCCAGGTTGGTTAGTATAGAGGCTCTCCGGGTAGATGCAAGGGTGTGGTTCACCCCACTTACTCCGGCTTATGATGAATTATGTATAAAAGGCACAAGTATATGATGTATAAGTGATGTTATGGCCATAATGAATGATTATGAAATGATTACAAATGAATATGAATGCTTAAGTGGCTTATACACTTATTTTATCTGAGATACGAGTTTTTCTGGGTAAAGAGCAGTGGCTTTCCACCATGTGCTCTAGGTTGAGGTTCGATATTCTGTTGACCCTACGACGTAAGGGTAATCGAGCATGTATAAATTTCTGGGAATGATATCCCCCAATGAGCAAGATTTATATATGAGAAAAAGTTATGCATAGACTCTTGGGGATGCGCGTTGAGGGACAGACCAGGGTTTAGCAGCCGGACTTATTGGGTTGGCTTGATAACCGACAGATGAGACTCATAAGCCATAGGACAGGCATGCATCATATACATATTGTTTGAATTGCTTGCTTGTGCTCTAATTGGGAATGCCTACGTGGCTTTAATCTGCTTAACTGTTATACGTGCTATCTGTATTATTTGTATTCTATTTGTGTTTGTCATTGTCTGCTTGCTTGTTTATGTGGTTTCACCGAAATTGGAGGTTTTGGAAGAAAATGGATGAAGGAGGATTATGATTTCTGTTTTAGTTCTTTAAGTTTTATAATCTGAGTGTCGGCGTTCTAGGATTGTCTCTGGCATTTGCGGGACCTTATGTCTTATGTATGCGGCACCATTAGCATGCTGAGAACCCCCGGTTCTCATTCCATACGGATATTTCTGTTTTTCAGATGCAGGTCGAGAGGCATCTCGTTAGGCGTCTGGAGTTCTTTGCAGCGAAGTGGGCTTTTGGGATTCGATATTTTCTTTTATTTTGCTATATCTATATGTATAGACACTCCTTACGTATATATGTTTTACTTTTTCACCTCATAGAGGTTTATGGAGAACTAGGGTTACTTTTATGTATTTTGGGTTATGGATTTCTGGTGCGCAGAAATCGTGACAGTTCCATTCCTTGGTAACGGTGCTAAAGACTCAATACGCACGTTCATAATCTTAGTTCTTTGTCACAACTTCGCATAACTAACCAGCAAGTGCACTGGGTCGTCCAAGTAATAAACCTTACGTCAGTAAGGGTCGATCCCCCGGAGATTGTCGGCTTGAAGCAAGCTATGGTCACCTTGTAAATCTCAGTCAGGCGGATTCAATTGATTATAGAGATTTAATAATTAAAAGATAAATATAAAATAAAGATAGTGATACTTATGTAATTCATTGGTGAGAATTTCAGATAAGCGTATAGAGATGCGTTCATTCCTCCTGAACCTCTGCTTTCCTATTATCTTCATCCAATCATTCATACTCCCTTCTATGGTAAGCTGTATGTTAGGCATCACCGTTGTCAATGGTTACATCCTGTCCTCTCAGTGAAAATGGTCCAATGCGCTGTCACTGCATGGCTAATCATCTGTCAGTTCTCGATCATACTGGAATAGGATCTATTGATCCTTTTACGTCTGTCACTACGCCCAGCACTCGCGAGTTTGAAGCTCGTCGCAACCATCCATTCCCAGATCGTACTCGGAATACCACAGACAAGGTTTAGACTTTCCGGATCTCAAGAATGGCCGTCCATGGATTCTAACTTATACCACGAAGATTCTGATTAAGGAATCCCAGAGATACTCATTCAATCTAAGGTAGAACGGAAGTGGTTGTCAGGCACGCGTTCATAGTTGGGAATGATGATGACTGTCACGATCATCACATTCATATTGAGGTGCGAATGAATATCTTAGAATCGGAATAAGCTTGAATTGAATAGAAAAACAATAGTACTTTGTATTAATTCATGAGGAACAGCAGAGCTCCACACCTTAATCTTTGGTGTGTAGAAACTCTACCGTTAAAAATACATAAGTGATGAAGGTCCAGGCATGGCCGAGAGGCCAGCCCCCAAACATGATCTAAAGATGAAACTAAAGATGTAAATATAATAGTAAAAAGTCCTATTTATACTAAACTAGTTACTAGGGTTTACAGAAATGAGTAAATGATGCAGAAATCCACTTCCGACGCCCACTTGGTGTGTGCTTGGGATGAGCGTTGAGCTTTACACATGTAGAGGCTTCTCTTGGAGTTGAACGCCAGTTTGTAACCTGTTTCTGGCGTTTAACTCCACTTTGCAACCTGTTTCTGGCGTTTAACTCCAGAATGCAACATGGAACTGGCGTTGAACGCCAGTTTGCGTCATCTATACTCGGGCAAAGTATGGACTATTATATATTGTTGGAAAGCCCTGGATGTCTAATTTACAACACAATTGAGAGCGCGCCATTTGGAGTTTTGTAGCTCCAGAAAATCTACTTTGAATGCAGGGAGGTCAGAATCCAACAGCATCTGCAGTCCTTCTTCAACCTCTGAATCTGATTTTTGCTCAAGTCCCTCAATTTCAGCCAGAAAATATCTGAAATCACAGAAAAAGACAAAAAATCATAGTAAAGTCCAGAAATGTGATTTTTATTTAAAAACTAATAAAAATATACTAAAAACTAACTAAATTATACTAAAAACTATGTAAAAACAATGCAAAAAAGCGTATAAATTATCCGCTCATCACAACACCAAACTTAAATTGTTGCTTGTCCCCAAGCAACTGAAAATCAAATAGGATAAATAGAAGAGAATATACTATAAATTCCAAAATATCAATGAAACTTAGCTCCAATCAGATGAGCGGGACTTGTAGCTTTTTGCCTCTTGAATAGTTTTGGCATCTCACTTTATTCATTGAAGTTCAGAATGATTGGCATCTATAGGAACTCAGAGTTCAGATAGTGTTATTGATTCTCCTTGTTCAGTATGTTGATTCTTGAACACAGCTACTTTATGAGTCTTGGCCGTGGCCCTAAGCACTTTGTTTTCCAGTATTACCACCGGATACATAAATGCCACAGACACATAACTGGGTGAACCTTTTCAGATTGTGACTCAGCTTTGCTAAAGTCCCCAATTAGAGGTGTCCAGGGTTCTTAAGCACATTCTTTTTTTTTTTTTGCTTTGGACCTCGACTTTAACCGCTCAGTCTCAAGCTTTTGGCTTGACACCTTCACGCCACAAGCACATAGTTAGGGACAGCTTAGTTTAGCTACTTAGGACAGGATTTTATTCCTTTAGGCCCTTCTATCCACTGATGCTCAAAGCCTTGGAACCTTTTTATTACCCTTGCCTTTTGGTTTTAAGGGCTATTGGCTTTTTCTGCTTGCTTTTTCTTTTTCTTTCTTTTTTTTCCTTTTTTTTCTCTGCAAGCTTTTGTATTCACTGCTTTTTCTTGCTTCAAGAATCATTTTTATGATTTTTCATATTATCAAATAACATTTCTCCTTTTTCCTTATTCTTCAAGAGCCAACATATTTAACATTCATAAACATCAAATTCAAAAGACATATGCACTGTTCAAGCATTCATTCAGAAAATAAAAAGTATTGTCACCACATCAAAATAATTAAACTAGTTTCAAGGATGAATTCGAAACCATGTACTTCTTGTTCTTTTGTAATTAAAACATTTTTCATTTAAGAAAGGTGATGGATTTATAGGACATTCATAACTTTAAGGCATAGACACTTAGACACTAGTGATCATATAGTAAAGACACAAACATAAAACATAAAGCTCAAAAATCGAAAAATAGTAAAATAAATAGACAAGGAGATTAAGGAATGAGTCCACCTTAGTGAGGGTGATGTCTTCCTCTTCTTGAAGAACCAATGGTGCTTTTGAGCTCCTCTATGTCTCTTCCTTGCCTTTGTTGCTCCTCCCTCATGGCTCTTTGATCTTCTCTAATCTCATGGAGGATGATGGAGTGCTCTTGGTGCTCCACCCTTAGTTGTCCCATGTTGGAATTTAATTCTCTGTTGATTTGCTCCCAATAATTCTGTGGAGGAAAGTGCATCCCTTGAGGCGTCTCAGGGATTTCATGGTGAGGAATTTCCTCATGCTCATGTTGAGGTCCATGATCTCTTATTTGCTCCATCCTTTTCTTAGTGATGGGCTTGTCCTCTTCAATGAGGATGTCTCCCTCTATGTCAATTTCAGCCGAATTGCAGAGGTGGCATATGAGGTGAGGAAAGGCTAACCTTGCCCAAGTGGAGAACTTGTCAGCCACCTTGTAAAGTTCTTGAGATATAATCTCATGAACTTCCACCTCCTCTCCAATCATGATACTATGGATCATGATGGCCCGGTCTATAGTAACTTCAGACCGGTTACTAGTAGGAATGATTGAGCGTTGAATGAACTCTAACCATCCCCTAGCCACTGATTTGAGGTCATGCCTTCTTAGTTGAACCGGCTTGCCTCTTGAGTCAATTTTTCATTGAGCTCCTTCCTCACATATGTCTATGAGGACTTGGTCCAACCTTTGATCAAAGTTGACGCTTCTTATGTAGGGGCGTGCATTCTCTTCCATCATTGGCAAGTTGAACGCCAACCTTACATTTTCCGGACTGAAATCTAAGTATTTCCCCCAAACCATGGTAAGCCAATGCTTTGGATTCGGGTTCACACTTTGATCATGGTTCCTAGTGATCCATGCGTTTGCATAGAACTCTTGAACCATTAGGATCCCGACTTGTTGAATGGGGTTGGTGAGAACTTCCCAACCTCTTCTTTGGATCTCAAGTCGGATCTCCGGATACTCATTCTTTTTGAGCTTGAAAGGAACCTCAGGGATCACTTTCTTCTTGGCCACAACTTCATAGAAGTGGTCTTGATGGACCTTTGAGATGAATCTCTCCATCTCCCATGACTCAGAGGTGGAAGCAATTGCCTTCCCTTTCCTCTTTCTAGAGGTTTCTCTGGCCTTAGGTGCCATAAATGGTTATGGAAAAACAAAAAGCTATGCTTTTACCACACTAAACTTAAAATGTTTGCTCGTCCCCGAGCAAAAGAAGAAGAAGAAAATGGAGGAGATGGGGGAAGAAGGTGTATTCGGCCAAGGAGAAGAAGAGAAGGTTGTGTTGTGTGAAAATGAAGAAGGAGTGAGGGTTTATATAGGAGTGAGGGAGGGTGTAGGGTTCGGCCATTAGGGTTGGGTTTGGGAGAGAAATTAGTTTGAATTTTGAAGGTAGGTGGGGTTTATAGGGGAGAGAGGATGGATTTGAGTGGTGAAGAGGTGATGGGAAAGAGTGATTAAGGTGATTGGTGAAGGGTATTTGGGGAAGAGAGTTATGAAAAGGTGTGAAGATGAGAGAAGAAAAAGTAGGGATCCTGTGGGATCCACAGATCCTGAGGGGATCCTATGGGGTCCACAGATCCTGAGGGATCCTGTGGGGTCAAGGACTTAGCATCCCTGCTCCAATTAGGCGTGTAAAATGCCCTTGCTGTGCAATCCTGGCGTTTAACGCTAGACTGCTGCCTGTTTCTGGCGTTAAACGCCCAAATGTAGCTTGTTTCTGGCGTTTAACGCCAAGCAGATGCTTGTTTCTGGTGTTAAACGCCAGCTTGGTGTCTATTTCTGGTGTTAAACGCCAGACAGATGCTTGTTTCTGGCGTTTAAACGCCAGACTGCTCTCCTCCAGGGTGTGCTATTTTCAATGCTGTTTTTCATTCTGTTTTTGATTTTTCAGTAGTTTTTGTGACTTCACATGATCATCAACCTAATAAAACACGAAATAACAAAAAGAAAATAAAATAGATATGATTAAATAACATTGGGTTGGCTCCCAACAAGCGCTTCTTTAATGTCAATAGCTTGACAGTGAGCTCTCATGGAGCCTCACAGATAATCAGAGCAAGGTTGGAACCTCCCAACACCAAACTTAGAGTTTGGTTGTGGCCTCCCAACACCAAACTTAGAGTTTGACTGTGCGGGCTTTAGTTGACTCTGTAGTGAGAGAAGCTTTTCATGCTTCCTCTCCATGGTTATAGAAGGAGATCCTTGAGTTTCAAATACAAGGTTGTCCTCATTCAGTTGAAGGACTAACTCTCCTCTGTCCACATCAATCACAGCTCTTACTGTGGCTTGGAAGGGTCTTCCAAGGATGATGGATTCATCCTCTTCCTTCCCAGTGTCTAGGATTATGAAATCAGCAGGGATGTAAAGGCCTTCAACCTTTACTAACACGTCCTCTACTTGTCTATAAGCCTGTTTTCTTGAGTTGTCTACCATCTCTAATGAGATTCTGGCAGCTTGCACCTCAAAAATCCCAAGTTTCTCTATTACAGAGAGTGGCATTAAGTTTATTCCTGATCCCAGGTCACACAGAGCCTTCTCAAAGGTCATGGTGCCTATGGTACAGGGTATTAAGAATTTGCCAGGATCCTGTTTCTTTTGAGGTAATTTCTGCCTATCCAATGCATTCAGTTCATTGGTGAGCAAGGGGGGTTCATCTTCCCAAGTCTCATTACCAAATAATTTGGCATTCAGCTTCATGATTGCACCAAGGTATTTAGCAACTTGCTCTTCAGTAATGTCTTCATCCTCTTCAGAGGAAGAATACTCATCAGAGCTCATGAAGGGCAGAAAGAGGTTTAATGGAATCTCTATGGTCTCTAGATGAGCCTCATATTCCTTTGGTTCCTCAAAGGGATACTCCTTATTGGTCACTGGACGTCCCAGGAGGTCTTCCTCACTAGGATTCACGCCCTCCTCCTCCCTTGTAGGTTCGGCCATGATGGTCAAATCAATGGCTTTGCACTCTCTCTTTGGATTTTCTTCTGTATTGCTTGGGAGAGTACTGGGAGGAGTTTCAGTGACTCTTTTACTCAGCTGGCCCATTTGTACCTCCAAATTCCTAATGGAAGATCTTGTTTCATTCATGAAACTCACAGTGGCCTTAGATAGATCAGAGACTATATTTGCTAAGCTAGATAGATTCTGCTCAGAATTCTCTATCTGTTGCTGAGTGGATGATGGAAAAGGCTTGCTATTGCTAAACCTGTTTCTTCCACCATTATTAAAGCCTTGTTGAGGCTTTTGTTGATCCTTCCATGAGAAATTTGGATGATTTCTCCATGAGGAATTATAGGTGTTTCCATAGGGTTCACCCATGTAATTCACCTCTGCTATTGCAGGGTTCTCAGGATCATAAGCTTCTTCTTCAGAAGAGGCTTCTTTAGTACTGTTAGATGATTCCTTCAATCCATTCAAACTCTGAGAGATCATGTTGACTTGCTAAGTCAATATTTTATTCTGAGCCAATATGGCATTCAGAGTATCAATTTCAAGAACTCCCTTCCTCTGAGGCGTCCCATTACTCACAGGATTCCTTTCAGAAGTGTACATGAACTGGTTATTTGCAACCATGTCAATGAGTTCTTGAGCTTCTGCAGGCGTTTTCTTTAGGTGAATGGATCCACCTGTAGAATGGTCCAATGACATTTTAGATAATTCAGACAGACCATCATAGAATATATCCAGGATGGTCCATTCTGAAAGCATGTCAGAAGGACACTTTTTGGTCAGTTCCTTGTATCTCTCCCAAGCTTCATAGAGGGATTCACCTTCTTTTTGTCTGAAGGTTTGAACATCTACTCTAAGCTTACTAAGCTTTTGAGGAGGAAAGAACTTGGCTAAGAAAGCCGTGACCAGCTTATCCCAAGAGTTCAGGCTATCCTTAGGTTGAGAGTCCAACCATATTCTAGTTCTGTCTCTTACAGCAAACGGGAAAAGCATAAGCCTGTAGACCTCGGGATCAACCCCATTGGTCTTAACAATATCACAGATCTGCAAGAATTCAGTTAAGAACTGAAAAGGATCTTTGGATGGAAGTCTATAAAACTTGCAATTCTGTTGCATCAGAGAAACTAACTGAGGTTTCAGCTCAAAATTGTTTGCTCCAATGGCAGGGATTGAGATGCTTCTTCCATGTAAATTGGAATTAGGTGCAATAAAGTCACCAAGCATCTTCCTTGCATTGTTATTATTTTTGGCCATGTCTCCTTCTTTTTCGAAAATTTCTGTCAGATTTTCTCCATAGAGTTGTGCTTTAGCTTCCCTTAGCTTCCTCTTCAGAGTTCTTTCAGGTTCAGGATCAGGTTCAACAAGAATATTCTTATCCTTGTTCCTGCTCATATGAAAAAGAAGAAAACAGAAAAGAAAATTTGGAATCCTCTATGTCACAGTATAGAGATTCCTTTATGTGAGTAGAAGAAGAAAAGAAATTCGAACACAGAAAGATGAAGAGGGTTCGAATTTTTAAGAAAAAGAGGAGTGTTAGTAGATAAATAAAATAATTAGAAGGAGATGAGAGAATTTTCGAAAATTAAATAAATTAAAATAAAAATACTTTTGTTTTTAATTTAAAATTAAAATTAAAATTTCAAAAATTAAGCAAGGAAAATTAAATCAAATTAAATTAAATTTAAAACAAATAGTTAATTAAAAAGGAAATTTTAGAAAAAAGGGGAAGGTGATTTTCGAAAATTAGAGAGAGAGATTTAGTTAGGTAGTTTTGAAAAAGATATGATTGAAACAAAAGGATAGGATTAATTGAAAAAGATTTGAAAATTAATTTTGAAAAGATAAGAAGTTAGAAAAGATTTTGAAATTTATTTTGAAAAAGATATGATTGAAACTTAATTTGAAAAAGATTTGAAAAAGAAATTTGAAAAGATTTGATTTTTGAAATCAAAGTTGATTACTTGACTAACAAGAACTAAAAAGATATTATTCTAGAGTTTAAAGATTGAACCTTTCTTATTAGGTAAGTAACAAACTTAAAAATTTTGAATCAATCACATTAATTGTTAGCATTAATTTCGAAAATATGAAATAAAAATAAGAAAAAGATTTTGAAAATAATTTTGAAAGTTTCGAAATTTATAAAGAAAAAATGAAAAAGATTTGATTTTTGAAAAAGATTTGAAAAAGATAGAATTTTTAAATTGAAAATTTGATTTGACTCATAAGAAACAATTAAATTTTTAAAACTTTTGACTAAATCAAATCAAATTTTCGAAAATTATGAGTGAGATAAGGAAAAGATTTTTTTTTTTATTTTTGAATTTTTAATGTAGAAAGAGAAAAACATCAAAAAGACTCAATGAATGAAAATTTTGGATCAAAACAAATGATGCATGCAAGAACACATTGAATGTCAAGATGAACACCAAGAACTTATTTTTGAAAATTTTCAAGAAAAGAAACACATGCAAGACACCAAACTTAGAAATTTTCAAAAATTAAACACTAACAAATTGAAAATGCATATGAAAAATAAGAAAAGATGCAAAACAAGAAATTTTAAAGATCAAACAAGAAGACTTACCAAGAACAACTTGAAGATCATGAAGAACACATGCATGAATTTTCGAAAATTTTAAGAAAAATTAAAAAGATGCAATTGACACCAAACTTAAAAATTGACACTAGACTCACACAAGAAACATAAAATTTTTGGTTTTTATGATTTTATAAGATTTTTTTGGTTTTTTTTCGAAAAATATTTTGGGAAAAACGAAAAAGAAGAAATTTTTTTTTTGTATTATTTTCGAAAATAAGAAATAAAAAGTTTAAAATTAAAATAAAATTACCTAATCTGAGCAACAAGATGAACCGTCAGTTGTCCAAACTCGAACAATCCCCGGCAACGGCGCCAAAAACTTGGTGCGCAGAAATCGTGACGGTTCCATTTCTTGGTAATGGCGCTAAAGACTCAATACGCACGTTCATAATCTTAGTTCTTTGTCACAACTTCGCACAACTAACCAGCAAGTGCACTGGGTCGTCCAAGTAATAAACCTTACGTCAGTAAGGGTCGATCCCACGGAGATTGTCAGCTTGAAGCAAGCTATGGTCACCTTGTAAATCTCAGTCAGGCGGATTCAATTGATTATAGAGATTTAATAATTAAAAGATAAATATAAAATAAAGATAGTGATACTTATGTAATTCATTGGTGAGAATTTCAGATAAGCGTATAGAGATGCGTTCGTTCCTCCTGAACCTCTGCTTTCCTATTATCTTCATCCAATCATTCATACTCCCTTCTATGGCAAGCTGTATGTTAGGCATCACCGTTGTCAATGGCTACATCCTGTCCTCTCAGTGAAAATGGTCCAATGCGCTGTCACTGCATGGCTAATCATCTGTCGGTTCTCGATCATACTGGAATAGGATCCATTGATCCTTTTGCGTCTGTCACTACGCCCAGCACTCGCGGGTTTGAAGCTCGTCGTAGCCATTCCTTCCCAGATCCTACTCGGAATACCACAGACAAGGTTTAGACTTTTTGGATCTCAAGAATGGCCGTCCATGGATTCTAACTTATACCACGAAGATTCTGATTAAGGAATCCCAGAGATACTCATTCAATCTAAGGTAGAACTGAAGTGGTTGTCAGGCACGCGTTCATAGTTGGGAATGATGATGACTGTCACGATCATCACATTCATATTGAGGTGCGAATGAATATCTTAGAATCGGAATAAGCTTGAATTGAATAGAAAAACAATAGTACTTTGTATTAATTCATGAGGAACAGCAGAGCTCCACACCTTAATCTATGGTGTGTAGAAACTCTACCGTTGAAAATACATAAGTGATGAAGGTCCAGGCATGACCGAGAGGCCAGCCCCCAAACGTGATCTAAAGATGAAACTAAAGATGTAAATACAATAGTAAAAAGTCCTATTTATACTAAACTAGTTACTAGGGTTTACAGAAATGAGTAAATGATGCAGAAATCCACTTCCGGGGCCCACTTGGTGTGTGCTTGAGCTGAGCATTGAGCTTTACACGTGTAGAGGCTTCTCTTGGAGTTGAACGCTAGTTTGTAACCTGTTTCTGGCGTTTAACTCCACTTTGTAACCTGTTTCTGGCGTTTAACTCCAGAATGCAACATGGAACTGGCGTTGAACGCCAGTTTGCATCATCTAAACTCGGGCAAAGTATGAACTATTATATATTGCTGGAAAGTCCTGGATGTCTACTTTCCAACGCAATTAAGAGCGCGCCATTTGGAGTTTTGTAGCTCCAGAAAATCCACTTTGAGTGCAGGGAGGTCAGAATCCAACAGCATCTGCAGTCCTTCTTCAATCTCTGAATCTGATTTTTGCTCAAGTCCCTCAATTTCAGCCAGAAAATACCTGAAATCACAGAAAAACACACAAACTCATAGTAAAGTCCAGAAATGTGATTTTTATTTAAAAACTAATAAAAATATACTAAAAACTAACTAAATTATACTAAAAACTATGTAAAAACAATGCCAAAAAGCGTATAAATTATCCGCTCATCAATCTCTATATGTATGTATATAAATATTCTCATGTCAGCCTTAGCTTCGCAGCCTGAGTTAGGAGATTGTTATTTTGTACCCTTGACCCTCTGTTTTTGCTTTCTATGTATATGTGTCTATGTACCTTAACTTTCTTCGTACGCAAGTAATCCTTTCCTGGGCGTTGCGCTTTTAATTTTGAGATTTTTTTTACCTATCTTTCAAGGCTCCTCGTATATTACATTCTTTCAATTATTACACACACACACACACACACACACACACACATATTTATTTATTTATTTATTTTAGAGGTCGTAATATCATACCACCTCTGTTTTATGACTTAAGCGTAAAGCTCTGTGTGGTAGGGTGTTATAGTCACCAACTTCGAGTGCCGTATTAAGAACAAACATCTCATTTATAGGAAGAACAAATATCCCATTTACATTAAGAATAAACATCTCATTTACATGAAAAATAAACATCTGCATGTGTATATAAAACTTCCAATGTATACCTTCTCATAGCATCGATCTGCGCGTCCAGCATGTTGCTGTAGACGTAGCCTTTTGGATCGTGAACACCGGAGCGTTTCCGAAAAGAGCGTAGTCGAAGTTGGTAGGGTTGTTTCGGTAGGCGAAGTAAGGGTAAGCGTTGATCCTGAAGGGAGCACCGATATCGGCTAAGAAGGTAACAATGAAGGTCATTATGGAAACAAGGTTCATAGCAAAGGTGGTGGAGGATGGAGGGAAGGAAGAAGCGAGAACTGCCATACTTTGTGGCGTTGTGAGGTTCATGTCGAAGGTGATGGAGGAAGGAAGGAAGGAAGGGAGAAGTGAGAACCATCATGTTATGTGGCATTATGACCTTGATCTTGCGATCGAGGCCGTGGGAGACGAGAACGGAGTGGAGATTCTGCATGGCTTTGAACAATGTATTGGCGTCGAGGTGGTTGCAGCGGTGCAGGTGAAGATCCGGCAGCGAGAGGGAGAACGGAGATCGCTCGGTTATGGAGGAACAACGGTGGTGTTAGGGAGCTCGTCGGCATCGTCGGTTGGAGCCCGCGGCGGCGTTGGCACGGTCGGCCGGAGGGGGGTTGCAACGACGCAGGTAAGACTGCGGTGGCGAGAGGGAGACCAAAGATTGGGAAGATATGACAATATTAAGAGTAACCGTTTGTAATGCAAATGAGTTTAATTGTTAATCTTAATTTTTTAAATTTCAAAATCTGATAATTGGATAATTAATTAAAATATGATTTTTAATTATAATGTAACTTTTTTTTAAACCATTGTTGATATTATTTAAACTTATTATTGTTTTTTTATACTTTTTGGATATATAATAGGATATAATAACGTTGTTTAATCTAGTAACTAATTTTATTTAATGGGATAATGTTTTGTCGTTGTTTTATGATAACGAGCTACCATTACAGAGCACCGGCAAATACATACCCAATCTAGTATTATCTCTAGAACTGATGCATTATCTTTTAGTTTTGTAAATAAATAAGATAAAATAATAGCATCATTGATGTGTACAATCAAGTCCCACTTGCTTTAGAAAATTAAATTTCCTTCTCGAGCAGGTCGTTGTTTTAATTTTTCGTACGCAATAAGAACTTATCTAAAGGATAGGTTCGAAGACTAGTCTTTCGTAAAAAGAAAAAGAAAATAAAAATCCCACAATAATTAAGTTTAGTGTGTGTTTGTATTCAGTATTTTATTTGTATGTGCAACAACGGAAAATGAAGAGATGTATACCACAACTCTGACTTTGATTTATTTGATTTTTATTATCAATCGAATACTAAAAGAGAGAAAAAAATTTTCGAAAATTTTTTTCTTATGACGACTCATAGAAAGGTATTTTAAGTTAAACAAAATATTTCACAAAATATTTAAAATTTGTATCATTCTTTTTATTAATATTCAGATGAAATATTTTAATTAGAAATTTAATGGGATACTGAGACAATTGTTTGATTTAGTTTGTATATTTTGTGTTTCTGGATGTGATTGTTGTAACTCTAGTTATTCTTGATAGCAGTGTTAAAAGAGATTACTTAAAAAAACATAAATTTTATTGTAAATTTTTTATAATCTCCTCTCTAGAGTTGAGTTTGTAATCTAAATGATTGAAAAAAAAACTATTTTAAATTAAAATATTTAAAATATTTTTAAATATTCTGCCATTGAAAAGTGTATATAAAAAAATAATCATATAACATCAGCACCTTTATTATTAGAGAAAGTATAAAAAGATAACACTTGTGACAAATAATATATATAACGGATTAAAAAAACTTAAATTAATTAATTTTTGTTATTAACTAATTTTTGTTATTAATTTTAGACATAAATAATATTTTTACTAAATTATTATCTATCTAATATATTGATAATATGCTATTAGTCAATTAATACAATAATGTGACGTGGGATGACAAAAAACACATGTTTCGTTTGAATAATATCTCATATATACAAATACAAAAATACATAATATAAAAATACTCTAATATATAAGCCAAAAAATACGGCAGAACAAAAATCAATTATGTTATATATATACTAAAATTAGTCACTAAAATTAGTTATTAATATAAAATATATATAAAAATAAATTAAACTATGTATATATAATTGATTTTAGTATATAAATAATATTTTTAAATAAAAATATACTCTTTCAATAATTTTTTTATTTATATATGTATGAGAAAATTATTTATTCTCAAAATGCGCATGAATAGAAAGTGTGTTCAAAATGCGCAGCTCCATTTCAAGCCAGGCATCCACGAAATGATATTATTCACCATTTTAACACTGGTGCAAGTGAATTGGGTGAACTCGGTACTGTGTGCGTCAGAGACCCCAATCCAAGTAAGCCAGGCACGAAATGGAGTAATACAAAGTCACCAGCCACGAATTGGCCCAACCCGTCCCTGACACCCGCGAAATGAAGATTTCAGTGGAGGCGGCCACGAAATGGCCCACTTAGGGACTGGCGCACACGAAATGGTGGACTGGCAGAAGCAGTTTCCGTACGAGCATGCAATGGCTGGTTTGGGAGGCAACAGTTTGAAAGCTAGTGGATGCATCAATATAAAAGGGGTGAAGGGGAGGGGACCAGTTTCGTGTGGTGGGAAAACAGGAAACAAGAAGTGTGGTTTAGGGGTTTAGTGTTCTTTTGGTGGGGTTAAAAAAAATTGTATTGAGGAAAAAGAATTTTATTTTTTATTAAAATGAGTGGTAGTGGAATCAATGTAGAGAAAAAATTTAATAGGTTGGATGAATTTCACATTTTTGCGCATTTTACATCTGAAGGCCAGTTTTTTTATTAATAAAAAAATAATTGTTATTGATAATAAATGTATAAATTGAATAATTGTGTTTTGACCTTTCTCTATTTCAGCTGGCACGTGTGCTAACTCCGCATGACACACTAGTCAATGTTTTTACTTCAGATCAAGTAGATCCAACCATGGAGATTAGGCGCTAGATGCTTGAACCGTATTTAAGAAGAGCTGGATTCTATTATGCGTCTTTGATAAAGCGTTTTGAATACGACAATCCATTTATTAGTGTGCTTGTGAAAAGATGGCGTCCTGAAACCCACACGTTCAACCTCCCATGGGGTGAGTGTACTATTACTCTGACGGATGTTGCTATGCAGTTGGGGTTACCAAGCACAAAAGCTATGGGAAGTATGTTGTTGTTTCCATCCTGTGCTATTCCCATCAATAAAGTGCCCGTGTACTTACCATACAAGTGTGTTCTGTCAACTGAGACTAGTGGCTTGCAGTGCTTGAATGCTTCAACACACGATGAGAATGACCAGAATACTTGATGAAACATGACACTGTCACGGTCGAGCGTATTTCCCACGTAGTACGGTCGGGTTTGTAGATCGACAATGGTACCTACGACGATTATGCTCATTTATCAAAAGAGAGTAACGAACACAAACAACATCGCAACCCGAATAAAGTCACGTATATTTTCATACATGGAATGAAAATTTGCAACGCGTTGAAATATCTCCGCAGCTGGTTGTATGAATCATCCCAGTCTCCATAGATTCTGGCTATTGCCTTTTGTTTCGCTAGCCAAACCTTCTTGTAAGACACCTTGTATCTGTATGCTGACTCCACAGAACCCTGCAAACACCTTTATGCAAATGGTCGCATCTGCTTGAACCATGGGGAATATGTGCCGGCATATGACATTGCTATCAAGTTGAGCATGATCTTGCGACGTCGCAGTTGCCAAAAAACTGTGAGGCCCGTGGTATTTTCGGATCTCCCAAAATCTGGAAGCCCTCGTCTTTGCAACCCTTACCATCCAGCGACATTGGTCACCAAAAAGTTTGCATCGACATACATACCGAGTTTGATCTAACTCTATCACTTTGTATTCTGCACTTCTACGAATGTTGTAGTTCTTAACAGCAAGCATCGCTGTTTCTCTATTCAGGAATTTCAAGCCAATGTCCAGCTCCATTTCACCGGTCAAAGCATAGTTGCTCGGTATGTCTTCCGTGGTAGTCGAGTTCATTGGACCACGACTCAGTGCAAGATAGTGACCGGGAGTGCTGCTAGAAACACCGCCTACCCCCATTATATTTATCGGTTCGACCCGAGTTGGGATAACCCTTTCACTCTGAAGTGGTTGGGTTTTAAGAACAACTTCTGCTTCCTCCCTGCTATCATCCTCAATCTCATCTTCGTTAGACGAGTCTGCCAACCCGTCCGCAATACCTTTTGGGGATGCAACATGGATGGTGAGGGAGGGAAGTCCGTGAGGATTTTTTGCATTCTGGGCCGGATTCTGGGCCGGCACCACGAAGGCGTTAAAATAGGGGCTCCGTGCCCTACCAATCTCCGAAAAGGGAATGGCTTCACCGGCACCAAAATTTTGCATTTCCTCCACGTTATTCGAACTAGATGCTTCCAATGCTACAATGATACAAAAACATCATCGAAACATGCTGGTCAAATTTAATATGCATTTTCTGATATGAAAACGAACTGGCTACTGCAACTGGCATCCTGTAAACCAGGTTACTGATCTCCTTTCTTCCAATCAACCCAATATTCATCAAAATTAGATTTTTTTAGTTGTTGCAAAGATTGTGGGGGAATCATTATCCAAAGTGGATCATCACACATAAATGTTACACCTTCGGTTGTATGAGAAATTTTTTCCATTCGGATATACGATCATATATAACTGTTCAGAAGCCATTTCCACACCAAAAATTGATGATATCAAGCTCTATGGAAATGGAATTCACGGAGAGGAAGAGAAAGTAGAAGAAATGAGAATTGGAATTGTGGCATGACTTCTGCAGGAGAAGGGTTTATATAGCCCAGCTTTAGTTCCAATTCATGTGAGGTACACACTTAGTTGCCTCATTTCATGTGTGCCCAACCTAACACACTCTCCATTTCGCGTCTGCCGTGCCACCATTTCGCGTTTGCCGTGCCTGGGTTCGTTTCTCCAATTTTCGTCTGCCATGCAGGAAATGGGAGCTCCATTTCGTGGATGATAAAGTTGAAATGGAATCTCTAATTCGTGTGCACCATGGTTGAAATGGTGAATAATATCATTTCGTGGATGTCTCACCTAAAATGGAGCTGTGCATTTTGAGCTCACTTTCCATTCATGCGCATTTTGGGAATAAATGATTTTTTCATGCATATATAAATAGAAAAGCCCTCTTTCATTGTACTTAAGAAAAAGGACACTACTAAAGCGTGTCTGTCTTCTATGTCTTGTTTCAGTAACACACATGGTGGCTTTATCCAAATGCAACCTGATATGTGTTAACAGAAGCAATAAAAAAAATTCCAAGAAAGATCTTCAACATAATGGAAAGACCTCTTATTGCTAATCTTTTAAGAGAGTAATTAGTTCATTTGTCTGCTTAAATAAATGTTGAGATTAAAATCTCAACTATTCTGCATTGAATTAATACTAAACCTGCGAAACTAAGAGATATCGTGAAAAAAAAAAAAAATCTTAATGGAATCTTACAAAAAGGAAATGAGGTCCGTGTCAGTTTGATTGAGCAGAGGATCCGGAACCAAACAACAAGAAACAAATTGGTGAGGAAACTCGTTCCCTCTATGAAGTGAAACAAGGCTTTGAGTATACCTAGCAGCTCTTAACGAATCATACTTTCCATAAACCTCAAGATCCCTCATTTTCTTCGATTCAGATCCATACATCACCAATCTCTCATTGCTATCCTTCCAAAGAAACCTGTCACTCCCATAAAACCCAACAAGCTTGTAAACCACCATCACAGGTCCAACACTGTATAGCTTAACCCAAGATTCATCGTTCCAATAATCCTTCATTACCCATACATCTAGAACCTTCTCTGTTCCCCTCACAGGGTAAACAATAACGCCAATGGTACCTTCAAAGGGTACCAGAGTCGCAAACTCTTCTTCGCGAGAGTACCTTATTCTCGGTAACTCGATCTTCCTGAAACACTCATTGACATGGTTGAATGCTAGAACAAGATCTCGCGTTGACTGCATCTTTCTTCGGTCAACGCTGTTGCTAACATAGCTCCACCAGTGGCAACAATGGTTGACGTAAGTGTAAACACGAGAAGAACCCCAAATCTCAAACGGGAGAGGAAGAACAGCATCATCTTCAAGTTTTCGCCATGAATTTGAGTTGAGGCTGAACAATTCAGCTGTCCAGTACCCTGGTTTTCTCTCATCTGTTTCCTTCAACCAAAGGTCCTTGATCACAACAACTTTGAAGTCGTTAGTTTTTGGATCAAACCCGAACCCAGAGTAATCAGTGAAGGAATAAGTGCCACGTGGAGTTGTGAATTGAGATTCAGGCAAAGCCTTGAACTCTCTCAGAGAAGGGTTCATCATCACATTCGGGTTCCCCTCTAAGAAGTATATGCCATTGCAAGGACCCATGATTTCGGTCCAGTATTTATGATCAGAGTCGTAATCATAAGGAGGGTTCAGAATTTCAGAAGAAACAGAGCCTTTGGGTTCTTTGGGGTCCCAAGAAAGAAGAGAGATATAAGTTTTGAGACCAGAAAGAAAGGGTCTTCGAATCACCAAGAGTTCTTCTTCTTCTACTTCTTCCATGTTGTTGTAGACAACGTAGTGATTGGTCGCGAAATGAGGATCTGTTATGATATCGAACCATGACTTGCACACGCACTTGCATCGGAGAAGAAGCTTCACCGGTAACCTTGAGAGGATTTTGGACACCAATTCTCGTGGCAAAACATCTAAGCCTCCCACCATCACTCTGTTTTTTAATGATAGTGTTTACTGTTTAGTGAGGTTTCTTGATTCTTGATGGAACATAGAATAAGTAAAACTAACTACAAGGTTTCTTGCGTTTTGGTATTGATAACTGAAACTTAAGGATGAGAGAACATTGTAGAAAGAAAAAAAAAATAATGAAAATCAAGGTATCTTGCTTTTTTGGCAGTGACAAGTGTGATAATAACTAGAATTCAAGGGTAGAGAGAATATATAAAGTACAAATAATAAAACGGAAGGAATAAAAACAAGGAACAGAACATAGAATTAAAAAAACACCCAAGGTTTCTTGCTTTTTCCTGTGATACTAACGGAAAAGGAAAGGAGAAGATAGAGCAGTAGAAAGAAATCAAAGAATAAAACTGAGGTTCTTTGCTTCTTGCTAGTAGTTATTATAAAAATATTAAATAAGTGAACCGGGACATAGGATGAATAAAGCTATCAGAATACTCACACGATGATATTATTAAACCGTTATATAGTTTAATTAAATATATTTAATTAAATATATCAAATCATCTGGACTTCTTCCTTCCGTGTAACAAAATATAAAAGGAAGAGAAGATAGAAAGAATAAAACCATAACCATCTTGGTTGTCTTTATTGACTTTATCGACCATTTGCCGGTCAAATTTGGCCATGACAACGATCTTGATTGCTACATTAGATGAATTAATTGAAGTTCAAGAAGTGATGTAGTATTTATTTCTTTTATTTTTATTTTCCGAAATGAAAGATTCATATATATACCTTTCAACTTTGGTGTAATGCTAATAAGATATTTTTAGAGAAGAAAAATCTTTGTTGGGCACCACTTAGAATTAACTTTATGATAAAATTATTTAAATACGTATAAATTTTTCATCTTTTAAAATATCTGTAAATTTTTATTGTAGTTCGAATAAAAAATTGCAATTTATTTAATTCCAATTATTTAGAAAGCAGCTGCTTAGAGTTAATCCTCATAGAGATATTAATTCTAATAATATAGGGTTTCGTATTAGCATGATAGAAAATGACAGCTCAAACAAAAATTGTTTCCGGTGGTTTTTCAAATTGGTTATAATAATTAAATTTTTGGTGACTTTATAATAATTTAACTTAAATATGAAATACAAGCTACTATTAATTTATTTAAAACACATTATCATAATTTTACCGAAAATTCTATCATATTTTGACTATTAATACATATAGGGTTGCGTTTAGAACCTCTAAAAATTAATGATGATTTGACTTTTAAATCTATGTTGGTTTGATATTTATGTCTGAGAGCCAAATTCATTCCTTTTTTGCGGATATCAATCCTTTTTAAATGTACCAAAAATTCCTTTTTTAAAACAAAATAAAGGGTTTTAAATAATAAAATATAAAATTAAAATTGAATTACCTGAATTTGAAATTACAGAGAATAAAGCGAATGATCATAATTAAAAAAGAAAGTAATCAACACATTTTGGAATGAAAATGACAATACAAAATTTAAAAGGGAAAGAAAATAACTTTGCGGAAGAAAAATAAATTGCAGGAAGAGAAATTACAAAAAATTTAAAAGAGAAATGTAAAGATATGAATTGAAAGATATGGAAGGAATCCTATAGAAAAGAAATTCTTGACAGACTCAAAAATTCGTTGAGATGTGAGTGTGTGACAGTATTTTTTGAAGACGAATTCCCACCTCTTACTTCTTCCGAGCCTTCTTAATTTATAGAGCAATCCAACCAATCTTACACTGCCATATGTCACCTCTAAAAAGTCCAAAAATAATCTTTCCGCCAAGTGCAGAGACGAATAACTGCCCTTATGTGACACGTCGTCGATTCTGACACATTATTCATTGAACCTCATTCTTCGACAAGTTATGACAGATCAAAACCCCTGTCTTTCGACACCCTTTTCTTCAAATTAACATTCTTGCAAGTTCGACCAAAAAACACTTCAATCTGCGAACTCTTCTACTATCAAATTCTTCAACTAATAAATTGCCCCCTAGGATTATTAGTATCATCGAAATTCTCTTTCTAAAATATGAAATAATTAATCCTAAATAAGATTTGTCTTAAGTTCTAAATAAACAAATAGAGAATAAAGAAAGTCCATACATAAGCTTAATAATAGCCTTTATCAGTACGATCCCATTAATTATGCACATCCCGTGTGCCACTAATTAATTATTCATCTCTCTCTTTCTTCTACACTTCAATTTCTCAAAATTATTTAATTAAGACTTTTCCTCTTTCAAAATTCAAAAAATTTCCGAAACCATTTACCCTCAACAGTTTTCCCTTTCCATCTTCTCCTTCCATCATCATTACCGCAAAGAACTCCAAGCTTCAAACTTTATCACTTTCTGCATTTTTCTGGTACGTTTCTCCTCATCTTCATGTCTTGTTATTTTAAAATTTCAATTTTCGTTAAACTTCTTATTCATAGAAAAACAAGAAACCTAATCTTTGGAGTTCGCACACCATCATGCAAATATTTCTTTCTCATTTTTATTAAATTTAGAAAACTAACAATTGAATCTCCTTATATTCAAATTGTGCAGAAATGGATGCTTCAACTTCTCTTACAACCGCTTTAACAAAAGCCAAAGAAAAACAAATATCAGAACAAGAAAAAGAACTGACAACCACAAAGGTTTCTGAACAATCAAACTTGAAGATCCTTTCAAACACAACAGATACTGTCATCAAAGATCCAA